>NC_137839.1:22641263-24062309 GCF_948465745.1 Chenopodium album
GGTTCATATAATTTTTATTGATGTTATAAGCATGAGAATGAAGCTATATAAGTGTCTATGTACACGAAGAATAAATTGTGTGTTGGTGCCTTCGTGCACTTAAGGTATTTTTAATACCGAGGGATATGATTTGTGGCGCTCTATGCGTTTAAGGTGTCTTTGACACTGAGGTAGATTAAAAAGGGTTCAACATTAAATATTATGTGTAGACACCCATTTGTGTCTCCCCAAAACCAAACCCAGTGATGAGTACCTTTCGCGTCGAATCATAATCGAATGAGGTGAAAGTGTGGAAAGTTTAGTGTTGCGGATAGTTTTAATTTCTTTTCTCTTCTCTCTATTTTTGAAAACTTATTTTAAAAAAAAACAGCCAATCCAGTTTGGTTGGTCCATGATATGGGTCCAATAGTAGTGTAGGTTGATGGGGCTTGACAAGAGCTTTCCAACGATATATTATAAGCCCAATTCCGATGAACATTGAGGAAGTTATGACCAATTTACTAAACTGGGCCCGGTTTGAGCCTTATATGCGGCCCAATGATCTAGGGGAGGGCCTAATATAGATTTATCATTCCTAATGCAATTATGAATGGTTTTAGTCTTCTAGATTCTTCTAGAAGGTTCTTTTCATTCCTAATTCAATTAGCATTGATAAATTGACTTTTGTTGACTTTTCAGAGTTTTAATTAAAATCAAAGAGCATTTTTGAGGAAAAATACGATTTTATCCTCCTGTACGGCAATTTTTATCTGATTTTAAGAAAACGCGTGATTTTCTGAATCAGCGCCAAACGCCAGCTGTAGCGCCTGGCGCTAGCATTGGCGCCTGGCGCCAATAGCCAGCGTTGGCGCTAATTCAAGTTTATGTGCGCCAGAACTCTGTTCTGATATTTTATCTTTTTGGCTGATTTTCTTTATAAATAACATCGTAAAAACTCCGTTTTCATTCACCAACTCTCATCAAGATTCTCTTGATTACTCTCTCTCTCTCTTTCTTTTCTAAACTAGCTTCTCTCAAATATAAAAAATTCCGCATTCATTAGACTTAAGATACACCTAGCCATATTCGAAGTTGCCTTCGCCCTAGACGTGAAAGGTTTAATTTCTGAGGGTTTGGTCCCAAATCTCTCTTTCCATTGTTTAATTTAATTGTTTGTTTTATTATTTTCCTTGAAGTTACTAACGTGTGTATTTTGTTATTAGAAAGAGGTACGAGGCATCAAAGTAAGTACTTTAATGGTTTTTATTGATGTTATGATATAGAGTTCATGCTTAGGTTGTTATTATGATTCCTAGTATCATGTCTAGGGTAATTTTAATATCAAGTATGATTAAAAGTATGATGCCTTTTATTTTCTTCCTAATATTTATGATTGTTAGTATCATGTTAGGGTTAAAGATTTGACTTTTATTGTTTAGTGACATGCTAGGGTTTGTTATTAATCTTGTTAGTATCATGCCTAGGATCTTGCTATTATTATGCTTTAACATGATTTATGATTATTAATTATGATTATGATTATAATTGTTATTATGACGATTATTATTATAATTTTATTAATTTTATATTGATTATTATTATGTTGCTTGATGCTTATTTATTTTTTATTGCTTGATCACGCCTTTTATGCATGTTTAAAGGGAATTTGTACTTGTAATCACGCTTAATAATATGATTAATAATCTTGTTTAGGGTTAATTTGATTATAATTTAAGTGATCGCCAATAATAGATTTATTTTTGCATTAATATTCAACCAACATAGATAAACAGGTTTAGGGTTAACCTATTGATTGCATGTTAGTCAGAAAGCGCACATGAATATGATCAGAATAAAGTAGAGGCCTATTATTAGGGCAGATTCAATCTCTTTTAGGTTGGATTTGTACCTTCATCCCCGAACCCAATTTGGTTCAAGACCTTATGGAGTTGACAATCTCTTGGATCATTAAGGGGTGTAACCTTCACCTCGTGAACGGTTTACAAGTTCCTAAAAAAAACTTGTTGGCGACTCTTTTGCTCTATCTTCTTTCCCTTTGGACGCCACCGTACTTTAGTGTATGATCATAGTGGGGTTCAAGCTAGGGAATATATGCTTGAAATATTCCCTACATTATGTGGTCACTAAATACTGAAGAATTTAATTGGTATGTTTGATTGATTGAATAATTATTGTTGATAGAATATTTTGCCTTGAGAGTCATCACCAAGTTTAATAATATGTAAATAACGTAAAGTGAAAGAGATTACGCACCAAAACTCTTGGAATGTATATACCTTGAATATGAACTTATGGGGGGAGTTAAGTGACTTTATATATGATCATAACTTCTACTGGAGTACAAGACGCTGTACATTCCTTTTATTTATTATTATGCTCCACCACCTATGTGTGGTTTTGATGCTGGCACGGTTAGCTCCCGTGTCAATAACCTTTTTGGGGAGGTAGAGTTGGAAACCCGTTTGATGCGTAATCAACACTAAATAAATTATTTACTGTCTAGATGAAGAGTCATGTTGAATGTTGTGTGTGTTTGTTAACAGGTGCATTAAGTAAGTGTGTGTTGATAGGTGAAAGCATGTTAGTGTGTTTAATTATGCTTATGTACTTAGCTTTGCTGATTGTGTGTGTGCTTGTGTGTTTTGGCCATGTCTTTATCTTCGCCCTATGATGACCCATTTTTAATGGAGAGTAGTGGAAACAAGTAGAGATAAGCTTTTCAGGTATTGAAGCATATTCATGACGGGACATGAGTGAAGAGCGAATCATGCTAGTTTTCATTAGTTACGATGTGTTTTATGCTATAATTATTCATGAGATTATTTATATGTGGAACTAACATCAAGTTTTGGGTTTCGGTTTGGTTTTAATAAGGGCCTTTAATGGTTCCAAATTGTAGGTTGATTTTTATTTGACTTCGTCTGTTTTTGGTTTTAACTTTACTTTCGTTTGGTTAAATTTTGAGTTGACTTGTTTTGAACGGTTTTTTTATTTTAGTCTTCCGCTGTGTATCTTTGATAATTGCCTTAGCCGTTTTCACGGTGGCGGTAATGTCTTGGATATTCCTAAATCGTATTTTAAAGAGTAAGATAGGTATTTAAATGAAAGGAATTTCTAGGGTGTTACATGAATGGCTGATGTTAACCCTAAATCGGCCGTTTTTGGCCAATTTCGTGGCCTCCTTGCTCGGGATTTGGGGAACTATGGTGGGAGAAGGGAAGGGGTGGAGGAGGGGTTTTCGGGGGTGGGGGAAGGGAAGGGGTGGCTGGGCGGCAGTTTTCGGCAGCGGGGGAAGGGTTTTCGGGGATGGGGTCGATATTCCGGCGAGATGGGGGTGGGGTTGTGGTGTTTTCCGGGCTGGGCATGGGTGGTTTGTGGGTTTTTGTTTGTTTGTTTTTTTTTTTTTTTATAGCCAATTATAGGCTGACACGTGTCTGGGTAACCTACTACATTAGGTTGGATGACCTGTTGGGTGCAATAGAAATTAATACCCTATAAAGTTGGGAGTGATAAATAATCGAAAGTATGGATTAATTTGGGCGGACTAGGGAAAGTTCAGATTACTCTAAGTAAGGAAATCTTTACCTTAAATTACGCAATTATAACTTGTGCTTTCCTAATAAAAAACTTAAAAAGTTAATAAGGTAAACTAATTATGAATTATGGTGTACTTAAATGTTAGATTCCAAATATATTTCTTTTCTTATTTTATGTGATTGATTCTATATGAGACTAACATTATAAAACGGAGGAAGTATTTGTTTAGATGGATGGGGATTAAAAGAGAGTTGAAGATAGAGATTAAAACACCCCTTATTCCTCCATTTCTATAACTAAAGGGGTGGGTATAAGAGAAAGGGATAAAAAAATAGGTTAAAAATACCAAATTACCCTTAATGAAATTGAAAGGATATGAAAAAGGGTAGAATTTAATAATGGTATTTTTATAAATTTATTACTTATTCCTAATTTATTTCTCATATTTACCAAACATGGGATAAGAATTCCACCTATCCATTTCCTATCTTTATCCTCCCTCTTATTCATATCCCTCCAATTAAATGCCCCGTCAAGAGTCTAAAGTGTGAAGAACTCTACTTCAAATCAAGAAGTTGGGGCAAATGGTCCATGTTGAAAAAATTATTTTCATTATCAAGGCCACATTTTAACACTTTCTCTAGGTATCTCTCACACTCCCACACAACAATGGCCGACGACCCCACCACAACACCCTCCGCCGCCGACGTCGCCGTAACCGCCGAACCCATAGACTTAGCTCCACCGCAACCACTCTCGAAGAGCGCCCAGAAGAAGGTAATTAAGCAACAAAGATACGAGGCGAAGAAGGCGGAGAAGAAAGCTGAAGCAAAAGAGCACAAGAAGAGAGAGAAAGAGAGGAAACGGAAAGAATGGGATGAGAAGCTCGCAAACATGTCTTCTGAAGAAGAGAAATTGAAATTGATTGAGTCAAGAAAAGGGGTTCGAAAGGAGAGAATGGAGCAGCGGTCTGAGGAGAGAGAAAAGAAGTTGGAGCGTCTTTCTTGGGCTAAACTTCATGGTCAGAATATTGTTATTGATCTTGAGTTTTCTCATCTTATGACGCCTAATGAACTCAATAGCCTTGTTCAACAGGTCTCATTTTCCTTTCTTTTTCTTGGAATTTTATCTGGGTGTCTTTTGAATTTTTATGTTATTATGTTGAATTTTATGAATTTTATTGGGTTTCATCTGAATTTCATTTCTGGGTTGATATGAATTGTAGTTGTTCGAGTTTTAGGGCAATTTTTATTATACAATCAGGTATATCATACAGGCTAGAGCTTTATTTTTTTTTTTTGCTGATTTGCTTAGATGCGTGAGGTTTTACGTACTGTGTGTATGATACAATCGGATGTATAATGGACATTCTAGACTATGGGGTTTCTGATGCTGGTGCCTATAAGATCAATGTGTGCTTTAGATTTCTAAATTTATATAGCAACAACCATTTTGAAAGAGGAAAAAATAGGGGAATTTTAGGTTTCAGTAGGCAGACATCACTACCCCATATCAACAACCATTTTGAAAATTGGAAATGATGGTAGAAAAATGATTACTGTTGCTGCCAATATCCGCATGTCGCATATGTCTCCTTTTGAAGTTTTAACCTCTTGTACGAATGCTGAAACAGATGTGTCTGCGTTTGTAGATAGTCATGTGAAGCTGTCGCCCAGCTTTTGTATGGTCACAAAGTAGTATAGGATCACATTTTGTTCAATGTTGTGTACTTATCTCATGAGCTACTGTGCTGTTCTATCTTCACTTTCACCAGTATTGAGTGTATGATGAAAAATGAAGTTATGTTTCATAGGAACCCTGAACTCTAAGTGACATTGAAAACTTTGCTGTATGCTAAATGACATTGAAAACATTGCAAGTTTGCTTGGATTTTCACATTTGTGATTTTGTTGAATTAAGCTTCCTTTTTCTGAACTCTATCAATAAATTAATGCCAACTACAGATAATGTATTGCTATGCAGTTAATAATAGGTGCACTTCCCCTGGTCATCTGTGGCTGACTGGATGCGAGGGCAATATGGGAATCCATTTGAATAGAATTCCAGGATTTGATAAGTGGCTCATTGATAAAGAGAAACAGTCTTATATTGAAGCTTTGCAAGATCAGAAAGAGAATCTGGTTTATTTAACTGCTGATGCAGAAACCGTTTTGGATGATCTAGACCCCAAGAAAATTTATATCATTGGTGGTTTGGTAGATCGTAACCGGTGGAAAGGACTAACTATGAAGAAAGCTGAAGAGCAAGGCATTCAGGCAGCAAAGCTTCCTATTGGGAATTACCTGAAAATGTCCAGTTCACAGGTCAGTATTATTGTAGTTTGACCCCTCTCGTTGCATCAGCTTGTTTCTTTTGTTAGCTGTAACTAGCTGACCAGTTGTTTTTCTGTCAAATATGTTATTCCTTTTTGTCTACTTTGTTTGTTGTTGATTTGAAGTATAAATCTACATCTGGATAGTCTGATGTGATCACATGTCCAATAGGCTTTAAGCTTCTCATTCATAGTTCACTTCGCATATTAGTAGTCTCTCATAATTGAATCATATAAGCTTGTTATTCTAATTGGTGCTATATTTCAAGTTTAATTTGGGCTGAAAGTTCCTTAAAAAGCAGAAACATGCATAGTATATTATTCTATTCCAGTTTGATGCTGACTTCCTCAAAAGAAATACTAGTATCATATAACAATGTTTCTAGATTTGGGCAAAAATGTCTGATTTCTATGGGAACTGTAGAACAATAACGTCCTGAAATCTGTTATATACTTATATGTCTCATCTTTTTGAATTTTGGAAGGTTGAGTTGTGTGCGGACTTGACCCAAACATGTGTACATGTCATAGACGATTTTCCTTTTCAAACTCAAAAAGAAAAGTAATGAGGTTTTTTTTTTTTAATTTTTTTATTTTTTCCCTAAATATTATGTTGCTAAAAGAGAAAGCATTGAAACTTCTGTCAGTCAATTTTCAGCAATAGTAAAAGTAGCTGAGTTTAGCACCATCCTTTACCTAGAAACTTTTGTTAAAAGACATTTGGATGAGCATAGGAAATTCTCTTGCTTGGGGTCAGCTACATGAATTTTTACTCACTACTGCATTCTTCTAAGTGTCATATACTTTTTGAGCTGTGAAGTAGTGAGGTCCTACCTTAAGACCTTGTCCCTGCTCTTCTTTGGTCTACTTCTCCTTTTGCTATCCTTTGAAAAAATAGTTTTTTCTATTTGTTCTTTTGCTGAAGTCATCTAAGATCATTAATTATGAACAATATGCCAAACCTCACTGCTAGTCAATACATATTCCAGCTAATCAATATTCTTCACTGTCGTACATGTAGAATAATAGAGTATTAGTAAGTATATATCACTGCCAGCATGATGGACGGTGGTTATAATGCTGCCATTTAAACCCAGAGAAGACAGTGGCTTCCTCACTGCTAGTCAATACATATTCCAGCTAATCAATATTCTTCACTGTCGTACATGTAGAATAATAGAGTATTAGTAAGTATATATCACTGCCAGCATGATGGACGGTGGTTATAATGCTGCCATTTAAACCCAGAGAAGACAGTGGCTTTAGTGCACACCCATTTGAACCTAGAGAAGATGGTAGCTATAGGGCACCCAATTAAATCCAGAGAAGTATGTGGTGAGTGGTGACAAAATGGTGAAAAAATATGTAGGCTGCTAAAAGTACTGGCACATCTTAATATGCATGATTATGCCATAATGTAGAAGCAAGGAAACCAAAAGACACATGCTGAGACCATGTGCTGGTGCAGTAGCAAGATGGAGAAGTATCTTAACTTAGTAGTAGTCATGAGTAAACTAGCAAAGCTTCCTATTATTAGGAATCTTAAAGATATTTAAGGCCTAAAAACAAATGCTATTTAGATTAATATACTTGTGCGGAAGAAGATTGTTGCTATGTTCATTAGTCTAAGAGGTCCTTATGATGGCTTGTTTGGTAGGTAGTAATGAATGGTGGTAATGAGAATGAATTTGTACATAAAGTTGTAAGAGAAATCATTATTCATTCCTGAGGTAATGATACTTCAACCTCGATTATCAATTTTTCTTCACAAATTTTCATTACCTTCCGTTACCACTGGGGGAATATTGGATGGAATGGACACTTATGAAGAAAAACAGAAGTTGGGGAGTGAGATTGCAAAACTATGGACACTATGATGTAATTTACTTGCCTAATTATACTTAAATTCATTACATTATCGCCATTTTATAATTGGTTACCACAGGGCACAGGTCACCAAATTGACCTGATTGTGGTGATAAAAATCATCATTAAGAACGTGATTGTGCACTTAAACAGGACTCCATGTCTATTTTAAATTGGTGAATGGCATTCGATTGTGGTGATTGCATCTCCTAGTTGTGGGGATCGAAAAGGGGTCACTACGACACCCACAATGGCACAATGTTACACACAAGACAATAAACTAAGAATTCAATCTTATCCACCCAAATTATCACACAACCAAATCACCACATAAAAAAGGCAATAATGCAGCAGCAAGCCATAACAGGAAGAACAAAATAGCAAACAACACACACGAATTATACGTGGAAAACCCCTTCGATGTGAAGGGTAGTAACTACTGGACCGTTTGAGAAATCCACTTCTCCTATTGATAATTGAGGGTAAAATAAACCCAAATCAGCCATCTATAGATATGGTTGCTTTTGTGTATGCTTTCTTTAGCGTAGTTCTTTTCTAAACTCTACTGTTCTTTAATTTTGAACCTGGCTTTCTGCCAAGAAAAAGATTTTTAAGTCTTAGGCCTGTTTGCATTATTTAGGACCTATTAACTATTGCATTAGTATGGGGAAACTGTTTGCTTTATTCACAATGGCCTTAGCTTACAAATTAAGTGCAAATACAAAATTTGGACCCACTTTGCAGTATATCACTCTCACATTCTATACTGCCATTACTATCCATCAAGTATACAACTCAACCAAATCTATCTTGTGTCCTAAACCCCCTTTTTTCAAATTAATTTTTAGATTTTTTATGAAAATAATAAGGGTAATAATTATAATTTTATTCAAAGATTAGTCTCACTTAATTAGAGAGAAGAGAGAGAGAGAGAGAGAGAGAGAGAGAGAGAGAGAGAGAGAGAGAGACGAGGGATTACCCCAATGGAAAATTGTTACTTTAATTTAGTGAGATTAATCTTTGTATAGTCAAAAACAAAAGAGGGGTTACTCAAATGAACAAATGAGGTTAATCATATTAATAACAAAGGGTTACTCTTATAAACAAACGTGCTCACATCATGTGCACATATAAGACTTGTTGATTACTGAATACACTAAATTGTATATACAAGACTCTTATAAACAAATTGCTCCTTTTAAATAGAAAAAACAGAAAATAACTTGGCATTACTTGCACCGATTGACTCGTGTTTTTCTCATAACTTTCCAAATTTATGTCATTTCATTTTAGAAATTACTTTTAGTGCTTTAAGGGATGTATGTATCAGTAGTGCATTACCCTACAAAATTAGGATTTGATGACCAATTTATTTTAAATGAATTCCAATTTATTTAACCATTTATAAATAATAAGATCTAAGCATGACACATGCTTTAGCTAGTTTCTATAATAGGCTATACAAGAGACTTGATCTAAAAGTGAGCCAAGCTTGAACCTTTGAATGTGTGTCCTTGTATCAAACGTCAGATGACAACACTAGAATTAATGTTCTCATTTGTAACCTTGTGTTTGGATAATGAAAAAGGAAGGAAAAGAAGGGGAGGGAAGAATGACGAGTTTTCCTTCCAAATCTCTATTGTTGGAGAGATCAGTTTCTTACAATTTAATCTCTCCATTTCTTTCTCCTCCAATTCCTTTCCTTATTTGTTATCCAAATGAAAGATGTTCCTCCCCTTCATTTACCTTTCCTGTCTTTCTCTCCATCTCCCTTTCCTTTCTTTCTCTCAATTTTCCTTTCCTTCCTTTCTCTTTATTTCCTTCAATCCAATCCAATCCAAACAATGGGTAAAACTAATAAGTATCATTTAAGAATTTGGACTCCTCTATTTTTCTGAAATTCATAAAATGTGAGTCATATAGAATGTTAGTTATTATCAATGAGATTTATGCAGAAACTTTGTAAAGTAAATGTCTAAACTAACTTGCCATTGCAGAATCGGAAACTTTTATCTTCTTATCAGGTTAGTTAATGCTCGAGTCATATTTGGGTTTTAAAACTGCTATTGGTTGAAAAAATTGGAATATAAATTGGTCATCTATTCCTATATATTCTAGGGTAATGCTATATGCAATCCTTAAAGCACTAAAAAGTGGTATGAATTTGAGAATTTATGATAAAATTACGCGTAAATCGGTGTAATTACTTCCAAGTTAATATTAAATTTTCTTGTTATTGCGTTTTCGTTGTTTAAATATCTAGCTTAAGTAAAATTATGTAGTACGCAATCACTTGGAGAAAAAAAAGGTATAAAAAATTATACTATGGTCATGCTTAAAATGACCATTACTATTCTTAAATCCTATTGGTTGATTTTTTTTGTTTATTTTAAATGCGGGCTTATTTTTTTTTTTTATTTATTTTTATTTTTGATTTTCTATTTTTTTTTTCTTTTTTTAATTTCTGATTTTTCGATTATTTTTTATTTTCATAATTATATTATTAATTATCACTTTTTTTAAAAAAAAATCCGTAAATAAGATTAAATTAAAAATATTAAAATCAAAAAATTGTTCTTCAATGTTTTAAGGTTCTTCATTCATGGATGAAATTAACCACCAATCCATGATCTTTGTCCCTTAAATTCATTCACGCATCGACGGAGAATGAACACGTTTCCCGATTTATAATCTTAAATTTTCACTTTTTTCAATAATCTGGGTTTGTGGAGCAAATCTTAGAAGAAACTGTAAAATATTCTTCAAAACTTTGTTTGATCCAAAAAAAACGAGGACGAAATTTTAAATTTGGTTTTTGTATTAGGATTCACCAATATGCTTACAGGACCTATAATAAACAGTTTTATTGTTTATTCGTCTACGACCGTAAAGAGTTTTGTAATAATAAAAAAAACCCCGAAACATTTGGCGGCGTCGTGGGAAGAGTACCTCTAAGATGTTGTCTCAAGAGACTGTTTGCCTCCTGAAGAAAAGCAGCTGACGGTTGAGGTCCATTCGGGCCATGACACATGTTCTGTTCCATAGGTCGAAGTGTATATGGCTGAAGATGGATCTCTTAAAACCATAGCAATTTTCATTAGATTATCAATGCAAATTCAATTTAACTATTAATAGCTCATCTGAATGAAGACTTTAACAATATGTGCCAAGCTTATGTCATTAAGTATTTATTTGAAAATGTGATTCTATTAATTAAATATTAAAGAACAACGACCTATAAATTATTTATTTAATATGGCACTAGCGTGATTTTATGAATTAAAAAAAATAATAATACTATAATATTATTTTCCACAAAAAAAAAAAAAAAAAAAAAAAAAGCTAATCAATAATTATTTATGGTTAACTTAACAATTGAGGTCTAAATTTCGTTTAATATTTGACAAAAGATTGTCATGCCAACTTATGTTACAAATCTTATAATATGTCAATTTAAAAAATCATGCCTTCAATAAATCGAGTTATTATAGTTAATTACTTATCATTATAAATTGTATTCTATATATTGATACTATCAAAAGTGGTAGAATATAATATTTAGTGATCCTAAATTAGGTTCATATTAGAGATATATCAATTAATATGGTTCCAAAAAATAAATATTAAATATAAATTTTAAAATATAACTTTCAAACAATAAATAATACATTACAATTATTACCGAATCTATGTATTATTTAATCCCAAAACTATTGAGTTTAATTTAAGTGTTTGACCACCAAATTTGTTTGTTAAATTAATTAAAAAAATAATTTAGATTATCCCATTACAAATAAATGCATGTTATAATAACAAAAAGAATTACATTAATAAAACGCATGTGAGTATGTGACATGATTACAACAATTGAAGGGAGCTACTCAAAGGTATGACCGTTTTGGGATTAAACTTAGAACTTTTGGAATTAAATTATGTATGGAGCCTATATTAATTGTAATGTATTATTTATTTTTTGAAAGTTAAAATTTAAAATTTATATTAACATTTTTTTGTTTTTGGAATCATATTGATTGATATCCTTTTTATATAAACCTAATTTAGAATCACTAAATATTCCATTCTACCACTTTATTAGGATGGTATCAATAATATACAGAATACAATTTATGATGAGAAGTAATTAACAATAATAACTCGATTTATTGAAGGTATGATTTTTTAAATTGACATATTTTAAGATTTATCACATAAGATTCGTTAAAAGGCATTTAAACTTAAATTGTTAAGTTAACCATATATGAAATTGTTGATTAGCTCTTTTTTTTTTTTTTTTTTTGGGAAAACAATATTATAGTTTTATTTTTTTGATTTGCATAAAATCACGCTAATGCTAGATTAAATTAAATATACATAGGTCGTTTTTCGTTGATATTTAATGTTTTCAATCACATTTCTAAATAAGTACTTCATGACATAAGCTTGACATATATCGTTTTATAATGTAATGACCTATAATGTATACACAATTTGCATTGATGATCAAATGAAAAATGTTTGATGATAACATAAAAATAATAACAAAAGTCATAATCATAATATTTAATATGATTACAAAACTCTTTATGGTCGTAGAAGAATAAACAATAAAACTGTTTAGGTAATGTCCTATTACGATCAAATAAGGTTTTTGAAAAAAAACTATGTTACGATTTCTTCTTTAATTTGCTTAACGAACCCAGATTAGCAAAAAAAAACTTAAATTTTTTAATTTCGATTACATAAAATTGCAAATTTTGCATCCCTTGGTTAAGATTGTCCAATTAAAATCTATTATTTTAGGATTAAAAACCAACCCAAATTCCCAAGAACCCATATTTTAGAAACCTTAAATTTCGCATATCAATGTAGTCAGGGCATATCTTTAATCTTAGATGATGCGCGAGTGCATATCAAGACAAAAATCATGAATTGGTGGTTAATTTCATCTATGGATGAAGAATATTGAAGAACGTTGAAAAACAATGAAGAACCATTAAAAAAATTAATCTTATGTTTGGATTTTATCAAGAACTGATTTTAATAAAATAATCTTGAAAATAGAAAAAGATTTTCAAATAATAAAATATTATTTTCCAGAAAATAGAATTGATTTTTAAATGAAAAAAAAAATTAAAAAGGAGGTTTGAGAAGCAATTTTTTTTAAAAAAGAAAGAAATATCAACCAATAGGATTTAAGAATAGTGATGGTCATAAAAAGGATGACCATAAGTAGAAACATCCAAGAAAAAATAAAATTTACTGCATTCAATTATTAAGGTTATTATATAGAGAAAAAAGTAGTCCATAGGATGTACACTATGTTTGGTCGTTTGGATAACAATAATGAAGGGTACAAGAGGGGAAGGAAAAAGAGGAAAGGAAAAGGGAAAGGGAGGTGAGGAGAGGGAGAAGAAAACCTTCCATTTTCCTTCCAAATCTGTCCAACAATGGAGGGATTCGATTTATTAAAAGTGGTAAGAAAATGGATCCTAACAATTCCCTCCCCTTCCCTCCTTGCATTAGATATCCAAACAAGGGAGGATGCATCCCTTCATTTCTCTCTTCTTCCTTTCCCTCCATTCCTCACTATCCAAACATAACGGTAGTTTGCTTTTAAAATATATATAATTGATCCATTATTTCTAAAATATTCCCTATTTCAATATATAATAGGAAAAATTGAAATAAATAACCCTAACTTCATCTTTCTAAAATAATCCCACCTTAAATTTATTTTAAAACAATCCCACCTTTGACATTTAATCAAATTCACCACCCTAAAAACCTTTTGCCACCTACAACCCGACCCATTGTTGCTAGCCCCACCTTTGCTACTACCCTCACCTATTGCCTCATGAGATGCAACCTAGCCCTGCATCATGCCGCCCTGAAACCCTTTGAAACCCAGCCCCACCTTGAAACCCCAAGGGGTGGCAATTTTGGGTTAGCTGGTTGAGTTCGGGTCAGATTTTGGGTTGTGCTTAAAAACTATCAAGAATAGTGTAACACATAATATTATTACCAATATCAAATTCTGGTTAAATTGGGTCGAGTTCGGGTCGGGTTATCGGATAGGTCAGCCTACCCCCAACCACACCAAAAACCCACTTCGGAATTCTTACTAGTCACCACCGAAAACCCCACCCTCATCCTTAACCCTAAAACCCGCAGTGACGTCAGTAACCCTACCCCACCTCAAAAACCCCTCCCCCGAAGCAGTGACATAGACACACCACCCCGGGGAAGGGGAAGACGGAGACATGGGTTAGGTTGTCGAAGAAGGCGGGGGCGAAGATGGGGATGGGGAGGGGAAGGGGTGGTTGTCCATCGGGGAAGCGGAGGGGTGGGGAAGGGTTGTGTTTTTTTAATTATTTTTGTTTTTTAATTATTCAAAAAGAAAATAGACCTGTTAGAAGTCAACACGTGGAAAACAACCTAAGAAAATTGGTTACCTGACTAGGATCGTTAAAAGATCTTTGCAAACTACGTAAATTATGTTACTCTGACACCCTGCTGCTGTGTCTGCAGTCGGATCCTACGACACAGCACCCAAATATATTGTGGCCTTATATGAAATATTATAAAAACTAGAGTGTTGCAGGGATCCGACACTGTGTCAGACACAACACCCAATCCAAAGCTATGCAACATAGATTGTTAAAGGTGGGATTGTTTTGAAATATATTGAAGGTGAGATTGTTTTGGAATAAATTGAAGGTGGGATTGTTTTGGGAGGTGGGATTATTTATTTCCATTTTTCCTATATAGTGTTGAACATCTCTATTTTGGATATTTGTGGAGAAACTTTATTTTGGAACTCCTAGATTTTTCTGAATTTCATAAATTACTTGTTATTAATGAAATTTGTGGAGAAACTGGATAAAGTCTGAAGTTATCTAACAGACATGCCCACTGAGAACTTGCAATTAGATATCAGGGCAATGAAAGCTTTGTAAAGTAATAAAAGTCCTAACTTGCAACTGTAGAATTTCCTGGTTACTCTTATCAACTTATCTTGGTGTTGAATAAACTCCCAAGCTACTGGAATATAAGCTTTCCTGAAGTCAATATACATCAATCATTTAGGGGAACTGGGGAAGTAACTTTATTTCTGTACTCGCTGAATGTGAACAATATTGGTGCCTCTTGATTGATGTGATGGCCATTATGTGGTAACACTTGTATATTTGAAATGCATGCCTAGAGATCTTCATTTCAAACAGAATTGGATTGCAGTTTATTAATTAATTCATGTGCAACCACATAGGAACAAGAATCAATGATATAGGGACTTAGTGAATACTTTCTTCTTCTAATGAAAAGGTAAATAATTTTCTGTCTATACTCTAATTGTTACAAAATTGAGGTTTTTTGTACGTATAGGTCCTCACTGTTAACCAAGTGGTGGAGATACTTCTCAAGTACTTAGAGGTGAAAGATTGGAAGGCTGCTTTCTTTCAGGTGATTCCTCAGCGGAAACGATGTGACACAGACTCAGGTGATCATGATAAAGAATTAGAAGAGGATGGGAAGTTAGAGAATGAGAGTTGTGCAGAGAACCAAAAGAAAATGAAATTATCTGAAACAGATTCTGAGGGAAGTGAAAGAGCAGTGGAAAATGGTGAAAATGTGAAGGATATTGTATCCAAATTGAGGGAAGATGCAGATTCAGAGGCAAGTAAAAGGGAGATAGAAGTTGATAAAAGTGAGAAGGATAATACGTCCTTACAGAAGTAAGATGTCTGATGAATACAGAGTAACAATATGCTTCTCGTTTTTCTTTGATGTATTTCATTTAACTTTTTCTCCCCTTAAAGAGGAAATCAGTTTTGGATTAATCTAATTTTCCTCAACCCTGATTAATTTTGATTTGCGAGTTACTTATTTTTATTTGCTATAATGCCTTGGCGTTTGTGTGGTTTTACCTCTTTCAAATTAGATGTGGCATCCATTGGGAATCAACCCCACTCCTGAACTGGGTGTCACGAACCAGCTCATTGCCAGCAGAAAACTCCCAAGCGCTAACAAGAACGCCTCCATCCGAATTTGATGATGAAATTCGTTGGAAATCCAGGATTTTACTAGCTAGTGCTATTGTCTCATTGGCAGATTACTGAAATTCTGAACACAGTTTTGAATTGTTGATAGACAATAACCTTGGTTTTCATTGCTTATAAAACAAGTTGTACACTGTACGTAATTAGTATAATAGGACTAAATTAATTAGTACTCCGTAGTTGATTATGATTTATGAGTGCATAGCTGATTATGGATTTAGAAGTTTGGCAACCAAATGTTTTCATTTCCTTAGGATCGAGCGATAGGGTGCCTGCCTACAGTTAAGAATTGATCATCTCCAAAACGAGGAAGTCAAAAAGAAAGTTCGTGTGTATGCCAGCGTTATGGCTTAGCCAACCACTGCTTAGGTTGCTTTTACAGCAGAACTCTCCTCATGGCAGGCAGAGGCCAGGAGTTGGGAGGGAGCCCTCTTGAAGATTAGTTCACCCGAGGCAGTACATCGCCCGAGCCTTACTTAAACGTAAAAGGACGCTGCACAAGTAAGGCTTGCATGTTAAAGATAGAACCGGACGTTCCCCGACAGGGGCCTGCCAGCTCAGGAAGCCAAACGCCCGATACCGATAGAAGGGTCTTGGCTCTTCAGAGTATTTTTAAAGATGGCATTAAATTACGTAATCAGATTTTATATTTATAACCTTCTTTGCCATGTAGTTTGACTGTAACGGTATTATAGTTGTTTAGATATTGAGCCATTGCCTGTTCCAGCTATGGTTTGGCTCTTGTGAGATTTTCTTAGACCTTTGTAAGGCTTTGGACCTTTGTTTGATTACCATTAACAGAAAGGCCTTTGAATTGACATTTGATGATACGTTAGTTTGTAGTTTTGAGAAAAGATTAACCTAATATTTAATAAATCTCTTTTTTTTCAAATTTTTTTTTTTAAAAAAAAAATCAAATGAACAAAACAAGAATAAAAGTTCGGAAGTGATTTGTTATGGAGATTCTCCCTATGGCCATAGGTTTAGGGCGCCATCAATCACTTCCCTTTTTTCCTCGAGGAATTTTTAGTCCATAACACAACAAATTTATTGACACTCGCTAAATTTTCAACTTTGTTTGCAGTTCTCTCTATTTTTTTTTTTTATAGGATTTTTCTATATAATGACCTCGTTTTTTTTTACTTTTCTACGTTGTCCCAACATATATCACTTTCTACACTGTAACCCTAGTATATTTTTTGTTTCCATACGGTAACCTTGTCGTTAAAAAATTCTGCTAGTGCGGCTCACTCTCCATTATTAGTATTTTTTTTATCGATTTGCGCGTTGAAAAATATTCCGTCAAAGATTTCGAGGGCTATTTTGGTCCTTAGGGATCCAAATTGAGCTTAGACTTGGCAAAAAAATAACGTAAATGCCTCATTTTGTGTGTTAAAATGTGAACACGTAAATCAAGACATTTCTTAATAAGCAAACGAGGCATTTACGTTATTTTTTTGCCAAATCTAAACTCAATTTGGACTCCTATGGGCCAAAATAGCCCCCAAAACCTTTGATGGAATTTTTTCAATGCGCAAATCAATAAAAAAAATACTAATAATGGAGAGTGGGCCCCACTAACGGAATTTTTTAACGGCAAGAAAAGTGATAAAAAAAAAAAAAAAAAAACAGGGTTACTATATAGAAAAACTCTTTTTTTTAATTAGTGCTCCATTTTGACTTTATTGTTTTATCTCTCTCTTTAACTGACAAATTGTGATTTCTTGGCCAAAAAGAGGTAATTCGTATAATACAATGGAATATTGAAGTGGTTAGCATCACTTGTAATTGAAATTTTTTTGCACAAATTCAATGAATATCTATCAATATGCTAGACAATTTTGCTCAAAATTTCTGAGTGTTTGTCAAAAATGCCCTTATTATGACTGGTAAAAAACTAAAAACTCTTTATACTTCTTGTTCAAGAAATTGGAAGAAAATTAACAATTTTTCTCAGTCCATCTTGCCTAAATTCTGTGTTAAGAACATAGGAAGTAAACGTTATGACCCAAGACCTTTGCCTCCACGCCAAGAGTGACTTTCACCTTTCCTCATTTTCTCCATCCACCACCCAATCTACATCGTTTGCATATTGTTTGTATCAATCACTTCATATTCATCATTTACAGTAGCCCTTGTCACAAACATGGCTGAATAGGAGAAGCTACTTTACAAATGAGTTGTAAAGAATGGAACCAACGATAACTATATACTACTTGACACGGCAGTTAGCACGATTTTGCATATACTACTTGATACGGGAGTTAGTACAAATATAGTTGGAGACGACGTGACTTGATAAGACCTTTGATCATGTGCACCAAAAAACAGATAGACACCAAAATTGTTTCTAATTAATCATACTAAAAACAATTAATTATAAGAATTTCATTATTAGTCTCTAACTATCCTTCAGAAAAGGTGAAATATTTCAGACATAATACAAAACATCATGGTGATATTATTGGAAGTAACGGACTTGGATAAATTTAACAGACCACCAAATTCAATGTCCACTGAAGCATATGGGCTTGACATTGGATAGCTCCACTCTATCGAGTCTTTCTGTGAAAAAAAAAATATATATTTTGAGTTGACACTACAAAATGAAATTATTACATTCCTGTTTATAACTGCAAGTCAACATTGAGCTCTTTGCTCTTTAACCGGATAAAAACTCGGTAATGAAATTTGTAACCAAAAACCAAAAGGGGCATCCCAGTCAGGCTATCACTACTCTATGACATATGATACGAATATCAATTTCACTTGACATCAAGTCTTATCTCTTACCATCAGCACTAAGATACACGTCCATCTTGTATAGACCAGCTTCTCCTACATCTGATACCTCTACAGAAAAATAGTCATCATACCAAATAGTGCAACAGTTTGTGGCTTCTAAAGATTAGTACATTATCACTGTGGACGCAATTTGACATACTGATCGGCAGCTTTGGATAACGACTGTATTGATATAGGAAACCCTGGACCCATCTGTGCATGGGAGACACAAACCATCATGGTATAAGAAAAAAAATACAAGTACAAGCAACTTAGCAGCACCAATATATTAAATGGAATATACAATTGCATAAGCGCAAGTAGTGCATAATATCCCATCACTTCACAATAACAAAAGAAAACAAACATGTAGCTTTCTTTTTTCATTTTGAAGGCTGGTGTACTATCTCATAAGGCAAAAGTTTTATTTCATAAGGCAGAAGTTTTATTTCCACTAATATAGCCTACTTTGTGCAGCTAAATTGGGTAGCGGATTGATGCATTCACCATGCGAATCCTCCTAAACCCATAGTAATGAATAAACGAGCAACAACCTACTAGCATCAATTAATCAAATTGAAGTTTAAAATTTGTGAAGAATAAGGCATTGGTGCACATCATGTAATCACTGTCCTAGGATTGCCTGAGCACATTCTGTTAGCAAGTTTCATAGTGAACCTAAAATCACCCCCTTACAATTCTTTATGGTTTCAACCTAGAGAGACTTCGATTTGTAATAGTAATCTGACTATTCTCCCACAACCAAGTTGTTCTGCTGCAAGTTGCAACTCATGTGGGTCTTTCTTGAGTTAATAAAGTGTGCCACATTTATTTGCCCACAACTCTCTACAATCTCATCCCAAAAGTTGTTTGGGCACTTAATTAGTAGATTTTAGGTATGAGGTATGGGTTTAGAATGGATAAACCCACACCTAATTTTTTTTTTAGAAAATTTCTTTTTTTATCTCATACCTCAAAGCCGCAGGGTATGGGGTTTAGAAACCCAAGGGAGAGGAGGGAATGACTGATACTATACCTTCAGGTATCAAATAAAAGGGAAAAAAAAAAAAAAAAAAAAAAAAAAAAAAAAAAAAAAAAAAAAACAATCATCCCCAAACAATAACCAGATATATACGGAGTAAGAAACAAGTTCCAACACCATACGTCCATACCAACCTGGTTTCATTCCTGATTCCAAATTCATACTACTCTTTTAACGAAACACCCCCTTAGGAAATTCTACAATCACTAAAATCAATACTCTATTTGTCCCTAAAAATAGTTCCCGTATTCCTTTTTAGGCGTCCCTAAATGATGTTCCCATTTCTTTTTTTACCATTTATAGATACCACAAAAAGACCAAAATAACCTCACTTTACTTTGTCTTTATTACCTGAAGTAACCCAAATAGCCCTCATTTGTCTCTAAAACTTTGTGCCCCCACTCATATGCATGTACTTAATTTTTTTACATGCACTTACTATTGGTGGTCCACTCAATTTTTAGTACTTTTCTCTTTTTGTGGCACTTTATGTACTTGCTTATCCCTTTTCTTAATTCCCGTGAAATTTGGCATACAGGAACTGAATTTAGGGGCGGAGGGAGTAATTGGTTTCATGGAAACAAACAACGGTGATCAAACCATGAAGTCACCTCACATCCTCACCAGCTCAACCATTTTGACTATTTGTCTAGGTTTACAGATCCTTCAGCTTGGCACAAGTGCCATCAATAAACCAAACCAGTTCATAGAGCTAAGTGCAGTTTTTAGTTTCTTACACTTCTTATCCAATAGAAAATAGATTCCATTGAAAATAATGATGCCATAAGGCATGGCAGAAATATCACAAATGGCCACAAACAGTGGAACCAAGTAAGGATATTGGTTTTGAGAGCTGATATATCTCCCATCTATTTTTCTTTCTTGAGCTAGACATCTTGGTGTTCTGATTTTTGAAGCTTTGAGCTTAAAGATTTGATTATTATCAAAATAATATCCTTCGACCACAATTTCAAAATGTGTTTTTATCACTGTTTATGATATTAATGTTCTGTATTTTTTTTTTTTTTTTTTTTTGAATAGATATTTCACAAATATTTGGGTTTCTAACAAAAAGGTTAAAAGGCTTAAAGCTATAAATTGTCTTACTCTCTTATATATAAAAAGTCATTCTACCCTACTGTAATACCCTAGCTATGAGTTGCACAAATGACAAAATACAAAAAGCTTTGCATGGGAATAATCCTAGAATAAAGATCACATGATTTAATGTTTAAACACAAAAAATATGCCTAGGCAATCCTTGGACAATGATCACACGATGTAATGAGCACCAACGTTGCACGCACCTCAATGTGCAACGAAAAAGGTAGATTTGATTCACAATGAATAAGTAATAACTCAAAAACGCATCATCCTTAATTGTAGGTGACATAGGCATATAAGCTAAACCTAAAGTTGCTATAATTAGTCCACATGTCCAACAACCAGAATAAAGACTGCTACAAGCATTAGGAAATGAGTTCATTCATCCCCTAGGAAATGTGTGAAACTGCAACTAAAAAAAAAACTTGTGGGAATTATGGCCAACTATTTCCAACTAAAACAAGAAAACTAAATAAGAGCCCCATCACTAACCATACACTGCTCAAACTTGCACCATGTAAAACCCACCACCTTAAGGGTAAAGGTAAAGTCATTCAGCAATCTAAGACAACTCAAAAATTTTCCTTAGACGCAAACAAATTAAAGGCTATTTAAGGATAAGGGTTATTGGCTTGTCAACTAAAATAGTCTCATAATCTGTAATAAACTAATTTATATGAAATTTTCTTAGTTAGCACCCCCACTTTTATAGCTTAATGGTGGGAGTTCTATAGTTTAAAAAAAAAAAGGGTTCATATATGCAATTTTTTATTTTCATAATGTATATATACAAAATTTTCCTAATCTAACAAAAGAAATATATTATTAAA
Organism: Chenopodium album; assembly: GCF_948465745.1. Classification (NCBI taxonomy): domain Eukaryota; kingdom Viridiplantae; phylum Streptophyta; class Magnoliopsida; order Caryophyllales; family Amaranthaceae; genus Chenopodium; species Chenopodium album. Next base: position 22,662,816 of record NC_137839.1, read on the forward strand.
TATGTTTAATACGTGTCAAGGATCATCATTGGTTAACAAGCATCGACCCACAAGGCCACAAAAGTCAAATATTGTAAAGCACGTTGGCAAGAAAAGATTAGAACATTGCCAGAAACATGATCCTCCTAATCCTCGTAATTCACTTTTATATCAAAAACCTGTTTTAAATTGGGTATGAGGGAGAATGTCATTAGAAAATGACTTGGTAGTTCAAATGTGCATGAGAGAAGTGGAAAAAAATAGTTCAGAGATAGAGAGAGAGAAGGGAACCATTAGGTTAACAATAGAGGTGATTAAAGAGAGAAATGTATGACATTTTATTAACGAGTGTTTCCATCTTGCTCAAGTGCTTAGTTGGGAGAGAATCAAGCCACTTGAAAGCTTGAATATCATTTAGTATTTCTGTACTTTTCAAATCAATCAAAACTCAACTTGTTCTTCCCTTCAATTCTGTAATCAATTTCCAGTTTATCACAATACCATAAAATGGAAATGAGCAAGAACAAATTGTAGACTTTTAGTGAAAGAATGTAAGGAGATATAACAATTTGTATGACAAATCTGAAGTCTAAAATATTTACCCCCAACCCCTTTATAAGTGGAGGGCCAGAACAGGCAGTTAAGCATCGAAGCACAGATTAGTCCACAATCATATACCAAGGAACAATCTCTGTAGGAAATGTTACAGTACATATCACTTTAAACTCACCGTGCTACATAGATGGAAAGAGTTCACATAGCCAGCATATTTTGAAGCTGCAAAATACAAGAGCATAAAAGCGTCAATTATGACATGCAAACCTATGGGCTAATCTCCCATTCTGAGTAAACCAATCATTATAATTAAAAGACTTTAGTAGGCATGCAAAAACCCTCAACACGTATGACATTGACACATATCCATCAAATGACAAACCAACCATACAGAATATAGAAACAACTAGAGATCATAGGCATTCTAAGTAAAACAATCATTATAATTCAAAGAATTTAGTAGTCATGCAAAAACCCTCATCACGTGTGACATTGACCCATATCCATCAAATGACAAACCAACCATACAGAATATAGAAACTAGAGATCGTAGATTAGTAGGCATTCAGATGGCAGATCAATTGGCCAAATTGAGCAAAGGTACATATTGGCATATTGCTAGTTTCTACTAATGAAATGCATTTATATGATTGGCCTCTTTGGTGGTTGCACGGGGTTCTTTTTAATGTAAGGTGCTCTACAGGAGACAGTCTTAAGGAACTCATCCTTTCCTATTGTTAAAAAGGTGTCCATCTTCTTTGTCCCCACTCAAAAAACCAGGCTTTGCGACTAATAAGCTTGAGATAGCAATTAGAATACATAATTAGTGAAGGTATGTTCATTTCGCCTGATATAAGTCCATTACAACCTAAAGCCAAACAGCTCCTATGCCATGGAGATATGAAGCTTTGTCATAATATAAAGAAAAAATACCAGAATTCATGATTATTTATGAAAAGCTTACAGACTTACAGTATACAGATATACACATCTCACTTATTGTGTCTCAAAAGCCTCAAGGCAACATAGAGTCAAGACGCTGTAAACATCTCATCTATTGTATCTCAAAAGCCTCAAGGCAATATAGAGTCAAGATGCTGTGCAGCTTGTATCACAAACTTACTTTAATACACCCGTGTTATGATTAAATAAATCTAAATATATTATCTAATGTTTGTAACAAATTGTAAAGATGAAAATTGTTACAGAACAGAGAAAAAATTTGTTTCTACAGAAAACTATAGAGCCACCTCGTCCACTATTATCGAGGGAGCAGAAAATTTTCAGAGACGACCTTGGCAATATTTAAAAAGAACCTAGGAGGCAAGGACAATATCCATCCCTCAGCCCTAGACCAAATCCTAGAAGAAGGAAGAACAACATCAAAGAAAGGAGAGGGTAGAGGTGAGCAGTAATGCACGTTCAAGAAAATACGGAAAAAGAACAGTATTAAAGAAAGAAGAGAGGAAAAGTAAGTATGAGCACACAAGATAAGCTATACAATGCAAATAAGAAAATCTGGTAACTTACTCTTCTTTAACCCTGCAGGCTTTGCAAGCAAAAGAGCATTCACAAATGCACCAACATTCGCTTGCAAAGCTTCCTCGGGAAAACTCACCTGCACATGACAGGCTCTACAGTAAGAATGTAGTTGCAGTATAAAAATATAAGAATATTGAGGGAGCAAAGGTTTGACATCATACCTTCCCCAACCCCACATGAACAATAGCATCCTTCATTCTGAAATCAAGCAACCCCTGCTTCGCTTCTTGCACTGCCGCAGCAACATTGTTGGTCACAGTACCTTTCTGAAGAATTGACTCTTAGTACATGAGATTCAATCATCAGCTACAAACAATTTTGAAATTGGTGAATGAGATTTACCTTGGCATTTGGTGTTAGGCCACGAAGAATTCTACCTATTTTCTGAAGAAACAAAAATAAAAACAATTATTACGAAGATAAATGGTAGTCTTATGATTCGCTCTAGACAAAAGCAAAGTGGCAAACTATCATCTTACCGTCACACGCTGCATCATTGAATGAGTGGCTATACATTTGTCAAAATTGATCTTGCCACCTGCACAGAATCAAAGATGGAGTGTTGGTGGAACATAGCTCAAGCAGAATCCTTTTCAGTAAACAAGAAACAGAAATGGGAAATTTCAAATACAAGAAACTTTATAGACATATTTTTTATAACACATATTTCTAATATCGATATAAGAATATAGGATAAACTGTAACAAGATTACTTTCAAGTACAATCTAGACAATATACTTCAGAGCCTCATTAACTAAATGGACTTTTCCAAATCGTTACACATAGACATTCTTATACCAGAATTTGATATCACAGAGAAAGAGTGCTATACAATATAAGGGGTACTGACTAGTAAGAAGAATCAAACAGAGTAAGAGAGCACTGTGCCTCACATTGCTAAAGCACATAGGGTCTGCCAGGGGTATGAAATCCGCATTACAGCATCATGAAGGTTTGTTTAGCTTACCACAACTTGAGATACTAGGCCACAAAAACCACAACCATCCCCACTGCCCACAAAAATGGTTTTCCAACCATAATCGCAATCTTAATATCATCCTAGAATTAAAACCATGGGTGTGCCTCTTTATTCACTCTGAATCTTGAGTTACATGAGGTGATGATGCTAGCACCATGAACCAATGTGCACTACTTTTAAAGCTAAGATAAAAGTAGTCTTCCTCTCTCTTTTACTCCTCCACCCCAAAACCCTAGCCTCAACCCCAATAATCAACATCTTCTGCAGTAACTAATTATTTGGCCATAGTTTTCATGCTAATAATATTCATCTCTCCATCTGTGGCAGTTCTTTTCCCATCTATTGATTAATATCTCAGATTATCTTTATAGAAGATTATTTTTTAAATCATTACTTATTAATTATTCTAAATGAATTATCTGATGATTGTCTCTTACTAGTATTTGCAATAATTATCAAGATAGATCTCCATCAAAAGAAAGTTATTTGAGATCATTAAACCCCGTTGCAGGTCTCATCACTACACAGAATAACTACAAATGGCACGCAAAAGTAAAATTAGCTTTCTTAAAACAGTGGATTTATTAATAATGTTAGAAATTAAAATAATTACTAGTTCTTATTTCTTCAATAAGCTCATCTGCTCCAACAATATCAGCTCCTGCAGCTCTTGCTTCCTCAGCTGCAGCTCCATCAGCAAAAACAGCAACTTTGACAATCTAAAAGAAAAAGGAAATCTTAGGACCAAATTCCAACGAGAGTTTTTAAAAAATGGAAATAAAAATAAAAAGGTCTCGTGCTTTTCATTATAAGAGTACCTTGCCAGTACCATGAGGCAGCACGACAGCTCCACTAACACCCTACATTTCAGTGTGATACAGCATTAGCACCAACCACAATAGCATAGCACGCACCCAAAAATAAGCACCAGCATAACATTTCCAGGGAAACTATACATAAAACATTTTGACGAAAAAGAAAAATGTCTGGAATCTAAATACAAAAAACTGTGCCGTATTGATCAAAAAAAAAATTCTATCCTATGGATTCCTATCTAGAACACAAAGAAATCTCACAATACCAAATCACTTCGGCGTCGATCAATGCCCAAATTTACATGTGCTTCCAGAGTTTCATCAAAGTTTCTCTTAGCATTAGCCTGAAACAAATTATGAAAGTTACTACAGATACTGATCGCTAATTTTTATTAAAAGAAACAACGAAGCAGGAAATATCACAGATCAACGAAAACTAGGTGAAGAATAATAGCAACATCAACCATTAAAAGCACCAAGTCCCCAGGGAAAAGGCTAGCATAGTAGTAGTTACAATATATAGCTATTGACAACAATCAAAGGTTATCCAAGAAAATTTTTATTCAACCACTCAACAGGATATTGCGAAATAAACTATACTCAAACTCAATAATATTTAACTAGGAGGCATCTGCTAATTTTAGCAATGAGTAACCACCTAGTCATATGATCATATGTCAGGCTTTAGCAAACACGATCACCATGGCATTTGCATCAAAACCTACATGATAGTTAGACCACCTACCAAACAATGAAGGCCAATGTGCTTCTAAGAAGCTCACAGGAACCTTGACAAACATACTTCACAATGGGTGTATTCTATTCGGCTAATATACTTCAGTAAATCAAATTTCAGTACAGCTTACTATTCCACCAACTTGAAATTAAATTATATTTAGCAGAACAAATTACTGGAGTGGCTTGAGCAGATAGCCTCCACTGGCAAGAAATCATGTTTACAGGCTACACTAACTCAGCAACCACGGAAAGCAACAGCGAATGAGCAATAGGGAGGCGGCAACTAAAGAGGCTATCAACTTCCAGTCAATTAGGTTATATGACCATCATTCCACCAAATTAATCAACAAAACTAAATCATATTTCAACATCCAATTAGTTCAGTCCTTAATATATCTTTTCATACATTTAATTAATATTCATACAATTAACATTCATAAACAATGCCGAAAGATTTCAATTGAAATTCCAATTATCACATCCCAAGATCAAAAAAAAGCAGAACTCTAACCTTACTAAAAAAAAATCAAGTGACTAATAATTTTTTTTCATAAATTCACAAAAATAATGAATGTAAAGATGAAATGTAGCAAACCTTGACTTGGCGAATAGCTTCCTGAAGATCAAAAACCTTTCTCTCACCATCCTTCTTCTCCACCTTAATCAAAGTAGGAAAAGGAACCTCTTTCTCTTCTTCAACAACCCTAAAAACTCTCCGAACAGCTCGATTATTCGCTTCAATCGTTTTCGACTCCGTCTGCAGCTCCACTGTCTCCTCCTCCACTGCAACACGATCCTCCGGAAGCGGCGCAACTCTCTTCGAATACGAAACCGGTGTTATTGTCATCGGCGAATCCTTCAAATACCGAAAATCTTCTCGCGTCAAATCTCTCGCTGAAAATGCATCTTCCGACAAATTTGCCGGCGTATTTTCCGGCGGAGTTTTATCGGCGGGTTTAGGTTTTGGTGCGTAGGAGACTGGTTGGATTGGCGGAGGTTGTGGAGAGTTGTCGGAGCAGAAATAGCGGCGGTGGTGGAGGAAGAGGGAGGAGAGTTGGGAACGAGGGATTCGGCGAGTGTGAGTGAGGAAGTGTTCTAGGGCTGCGGCCGCCATTGATGGTGGTTGAAGGTGATAATGAGGTTTCGTAGTGCCGGGAAGTGTGAGAGCGAGGGGTTAACGTAGGGGTTTTAGCAAATACCAACACACTTTTTTTTTTTTAAATCTTTTTGTGAAAGTCAAAACCGGTGAAATGAAGCTTTCATTAATTTTTTTTATTTTTTTTTTTTAAAAAAAAAATTATGTCAAAAACCACTCATTAAAAACACATATTTTGTGAATAATCACCCACAATAAAAAAAAATTGTAAACAACACTTAAACTAAAAAAAAAATTGTAAAAAGTCAACCACTACCTAAATCAGGTCATTGACCGTCCTCCCCCGATGTTGACCACACTCCCCACCTCTAAAAAACCCCTATAATTCAAATTTTGGCCGCCCCTCCCCTTTGAAAACCCCTAACATTCATTCCCCTTTGAAAACCCCTAAAATCACGAGGAATGATGGACCGCTACCCGGTATAGGCTACCTCGCCCGATACCAAGTGACGTCATTTTTTTTTTTTAGGTAAATAACAGTACTTAATGACTCAATAACAATATTTGATAAATTAATAACAGTACCTTAATTTAAAATAACTGATTTTAATAATACACTGATTTTTACTATAATTCGATCTGATAATTACTTAAATGACTTTTATTGGTACTAGTTATCACTACTCTACTACTTAATACTTATACATCGAAATGAATTACTTTAATAATTTAACAGCCCACCATGCTTCGCAATTATAATTATTTAACTAGAGAGTTTTGACCAATACCTGAACTTAGTCGACAATGGAACCTTCGGCGTTCTGAGCTTTCGGCTTTACCAAGGTAGCTAACCCCAACCATGTCTTCCTTAGATCAGGCTCAGCACAGATCTAATTCGTTTCCTACCTTAGACTGTAATCTCTAATTAGACAATCCTTATTGTGTTTATGATGGAACTTCTTAAACAGAAAGATAACTCATTTGATATATAAGGTTCAAGGGGATAACGTTCCCTTCTTAAACGAAACTTTTATTTAATTTGAAAAGATTACAACACTCATATATTCACTAGTAGAAAAACATAAAAAGGCACCAGTTTTTACCCCATGTATGCCACCGGTTTGAACCGGTGACAATGTGGGGGGTGCCAATACCTCCCAAATTTGTCACCGATTCAAAAATGGTGGTATAAACCGGATTTGGCACTGGTTAACCGGTGCCTTATATAATTTTGGCCACAGATTAATCGGTGCCAATAATAAAAATCCGCGCATTTTTTTTTTTTTTGTGGCAGCCACTTTTGGCACCGGTTAACCGGCGCCATTTAACTATATTTTTTTTCCTGTTTTCTTGCAATAATATTATAAAAAAACCCTGTAATTCCAACAATAATATTAACAAAAATAATTAATAATATTATTATTATAATTACCAATAATAATAATATTATTAAATATTATAATAAGATACAAATAATATTAAAAACAACAATTCATGTATAGATATAAATATTCCCAAATGCAATACAATAAAAAAAAAAAAAAAAAAAAAGTGCTATATATATATACAATGGATAGTAAGTAATTAATGAATAATAATATAGTTAAAAAGTTAACAAAACATAAATTCACAATAAAAGTGACACATGTTAAAGGTGATAAAAGATGTCAACATGTCACGAACTTCATTAAGTTTCTTGATTGTCAATGAACCATCCTTTTGTACATTGCAAAACTTGAAATACAGAAAAATTATGTTAGAATTAATTAAATAGGCTAAACAATATGTATTTTATCAAAAATGGCCTACATGACTTCTACTATGTCCATTTTCTACATTTCTTATCAAACTAGAGCAGTGCTACGCGCGCGTTGCGCGCTAGGCAATTTGGTGTTGCTAGTGTGTGAGTCCGGAAGTATTAATTAGTGAATTTACATGTTGATAAATTGAATTGTATTAAAAATGTTTTTTTTTTAACCCCATTGCAAACTATTGCGTCAAACTTAACTATTGGTTCTAAATTCTCATTAGTCTGTAAAAGATAATATAGTCAAGTGAGGTCTTATTGGATTTGCCTCATTGTTAATTTTATTAATATTAAGTTTTTATAATTTTTACGCATATAGATTTTGAGTTATATACATCATAAGACACGTATTAGAGATTGTGAAAAGTCAAATGAGAAAAAAAATAGGGACAGAGGGTGTAAAATACATTGCTTTCATGTAGGTGTCTTGTATGTCTTGGTGTTGTGAAATTCTGCGGTGTCCCGGAGTAAAATGTAGTGCAAGTAAAATGTATTGCTTTCAATTTCTTATAGATGTCCGGTAGAATTCTGATGTTGTTATTATTTGGGTCGCATGCGATAATTCTGTTATATTCGGTGAAAATTGTCAGTATTGCCCCTAACTTTTTTTATGAAAGTACATTCACACCCCTCGATAAACAATGATCATTTCTCACTATTACAAACATGAATTTGCTCCTAAATATTGTTTACAATAAATAGTCAAGTAAGCCAACTTAGCTAATAACCTTTTTCCTCAAATAAAAAACAAAAAATATCATTTAAGAATGTGGTGTGAGAAATCAAATTGAACTCATATAATTTGTATGTAACTAAGCCAACTACATGACATCAGGTGAGCTGTAGCAAAAAGGAGATCATGAGCTTACCCAACATCATAATCTTGTTCCATAAGGGCCTGTAGCTCATCAGCCTATAAAAAAAGGTAAAACTCAAATCAAATGGACTAAGTAAAGAGCTTCAACAAGTCTATTTAACACAGTGAAGCACAACTCACAACATCCTCGTCAATCTCCTCCTCGTCCTCTAGTACATAGGGCGGCTAAAGAAATTGAAAAAGTTATCAACAACATCGGTTTTTGTAATGGGCTTGGAATTCTTAGAACCCTTCTTTGGCTTCTTCTTCAAAATCTTCTGGGTCAGGCATTATCCTGGGCACCACTCTATCACCGTCCTAAATGTATCAATTGCCATCAATAATCTTTAAGTAAAGATAACAAATCATTGAAAGCAGTGGACAAAGCAAATAAGCTACATACCCGATGGCTTTCTCCAAAATAGGTTCATCTTCATCAATCATGAAGTATGTCTTTGTCAAAACAGAATTTGTAAAAAAGGGATTAGGATCAAAGAAAAATTCAAGCTTGAATCCCTTTGAGGCTTCACCCTTTTGAGCATCATCCTTGGGCAATTCAACCATAGACCATTTTATATCTTTAAGATATTTGAGAGCCTCTTCATCACGCTCCTGGATCTAGTCATATAGAAAAAGAAATAAGTAGAAGCAACAAAAGTAGAGAACAAGTAGTAAATAAAGCTGAACTCATAAGTACTAACCGATTCAGCCAGCACTTCATTAGTCTTCATTGCAGTGACCTAGAAATTAGGCACTCCTTTCTTTGAATTAAACAAGAAACAAAACATGAAACATTTCCAACATTAAACAAGAAGCAAAGCATGAAACATTTCTAACTTCAAATATATACATAATAGTGAATTTCAATTAAGTACCTTCAGCAGCTTTATTAGCTTCTTCTGTTGCTGGTTCACTAACAACTCCTTTAACTTCAACAACACCATTAACAATTTCATATCTCTGCAAAAGTACACCAACATTGATTAAGGTACTTAACAATTGGTCTTTAAATGATGATGATGTCAAATCAAGCAAATTAAGTTTTCCTAACATTCAATAAATATAGCTTCCAAAATTCAATAGCTCCAAAAGGTAATGGCGCACAAAAATAATTTGGGCATCCATAGTTCTGATCTCCACATTGTGGTTAGATATGCGTAATTGATACAAAAACACGACTTCATGAGGATACAAGAACTTATTCAACATCACGTTCATAAATATTCTTATAAGAAAGTAGTTAATGATACTTTCAGCAGTAGTAATTTTAAGACTATAGAGTAAATTTAGATCAAGAAGTAGCATAATTAGCATACCTTGGTGTAGAGTGGTTGATATAATTTCTGGTATTTATCTTCAAGTGCTCTTCTCTCCTCGAAGAACTTTGCCTCAAGTTCATCATGTTCTATATTAACTGATTACCTAGTTGAAGAACAAACTCAGGTGAAAAGAAAATAACAAAACCCATAGGATGTTGAGAAGCCTAACAATCAGAAGTTGAAGAATATAAAATCAAATCTATATTTAATCTGAATAAGATAACAAGGATCTAAAAGGTATCATAAAAAAATCTCAGAATGCCCAAATCATTGAGGCTATAAAAATGGGCAACGAAAAAAGACCTAAATATCAAAAAGCATACACAGAACCAGAAATTGCACTTCAAATTCACTTCGTAACATTCAAAGCTTTAATAATTCAAAATACAGAAAACTCACCAGAAATCTATATATGCACTCAATTAAAATCCAGAAAATTCAACGAAAAATTGAAAAGAGTGAGGAAATGGTACCTCAGCAGCGAGAAACACAAGGACAACATAAACATAGACAAGATAACCAGAACTCTATGACGGGAGCATTTTTACAACCTAGATTCGAATTTGACCCAAATTTTGTAATATCCCAAAACCCAAAATTCAAAGGCACCTGAAACATTGGTTCTCCAGCGATCATCAAACTTCTGCCGTGAAAAATTTGGCGAAAATCCGTCACTATCTCTCTCCTTCCACCGCTACGACATTTTTCGATCAATCTTGGTTCTTCAGATGTGGCTCTCCTCTTGAATTTTGGATCACACCATTGAGGTAGTTGTAAATGATGTTAAGTTACTTTATTAGAATTCAGAAGGTGAAGATTCATTTGTTGGCAATGCAAGTCTTATTTGTTAACATCATCGATTTGGGAAGAGAAGAAAATTGAAAAAAAACAAAGTGGCTAATTTCTAGGTAAAAAGTAAGGTTGCATGAATCATCAAAAGAAAGAGAGAGAAGGGCACAAGGTTAGAAGAAGAAGACATGTGATTTTCTTGAAAATTATTTTTTTTTAAAAATATACACACATGTCCCCCACACATGTGGGCACTATTCATAAGGGGAACAAGTGAAACTTTTTAAGGGTTGAGGATGAAATATTTCTTTCTTATAACATGTAAATGTTGGTTATTATTATGTGTCTAAGGCTTGAAATCACATCAATAGAGCATTTTATTAAGTTTTAAGATGCATTTTACTCAAAATGGCCCAAATATGGCCTATATGACTTCTACGTTGTTCAATTTCTACATTTCTTATCAAATGAACTATTTCTTTCTCATAACATATCAATATTACCTAGTATTAGGTGTCTAATGCTTAAAATTGAATCAAAAGAGCATTTTACCCAAAATTGCCCTAATATAGCCTACATACATGACTTCTATTTAGCCCATTTTCTACATTTCTTATGAAATGATCTATTTCTTTCTCATAACATGTCAATATTATCTAGTTTTAGGTGTTTAAGGTTAGAAATCACATCAAAAGAGCAAATTAACAAAAAAAAATGGCCCAAATATGGCCTATATGACTTCTATTTAGCCCATTTTCTACCTTTCTTATCAAATGAACTATTTATTTCTCATAACATGTCAATGTTATTTACTTTTAGATGTCTAAGGCTTGAAATCATATCAAAATAGCATTTCATTAAGTTTTAGGACTTACCTCATCAAGCTGTTGATTGTACGTACAATGAGTCACTATGTCAAGCATGAATCTCCTTACATACAAAGCACAATTGTAATACCCGAATATTTTTATGATCTTATAAAATATATTTTATAGAAAAAATAGTTTTTTTTTTATTTATTAAATAACTTTGTCAATCTCATATTTTTATTTTAGAGTTTGGAAAGTTTTTAAACCCTATTTTATTTAAACAGGACTTTTATTTTTATCTATATTAACTGTTAAAAACCCTAAAAGTTTTATATTTCGTATATAAATTATTCAATAGTTAGTGTAGCCGTGGTTTATATTTAAAGTTTTATCTTTGCAAATTACCTCCACAAACCTCTTTGTTTCACGCATAACACCTTAATTCGTGGGGATTCAAGTTCCTTTGATGACGTTGACTTCGTTAGTTCATTATGTATGCAAGTGCATTAGCAAATTAAAAGTTGAAAAGCATTATATGTGCAGAATGTTGTTTGTGCGTGACATTAATGATAAACCTTGGAGTACTATTTTCAGAAGGTAATCACACTATCGATCTTTTGAAGTTGCTTGATTATAATGTGATTGTATTAAATTATTAGAATTGTTTGGTTATAATATGTTTATTGATTGTACTCTATATTATTATATGTGTAAATTTTATAATTGTAATTCGTGTGATCAAGTTTGTATATGTATATGATTGACTATTGGTATTATATGATTTGATTGGATATGAGTATCATATTACTTTTATTGTTTATGATTGATTAATTCTAGGGTTATTAATGTCGTTTATATAGGGATTAGGGAGTATTGTTTTATCAAGGTTTTAGGGTTATTAGTGCATAGTATTATTTTTGGTTGAGAATTGATTACATTTGGGTTACTAGTATGATTGCCCTATAAGAGTTGAGATATACTATGATTGAATCGAGTTCGAAGTATTATATTATTTGGGAATCAGTGCCATTATTGAGATATTATTTATTATCAAGTGAAAGATTATTTGATCGAGTATGAGATCAAAAGGTTGAACATATTATTTTGTTATATTGGTTTGAGGCTCAACGTTATATACCTTAGTCCTTGGTATATTGATAATGAGATAATGATCATGAGTTGAGAATGAGGTACAATCTTTATTATTTATTTTTCTATAGTCCCCTACAGTGGGAATTAACCCGTATGTGGTCTGGTTCAAGGTGTTTTCTAGTTATTGAGAGTATTAAAGTTTTTATACTTGTTTGTTTATTTATACGAATTACTCATGTTCAAGGATCGGTATAGAGCAGAGAGCATGGCACACTTATTGGGTATGAGTTAGTTGAGTGAAGGATTGTATTTTATTCGAGGTTGGACAAAGTATAAAGTTTTTAAACCTTGAGGTGTATATGTGTAATGTAGTTTTGAACTACATTGTTTAAATGAGCTAGTATTACTAATTAATATATTATTCTTTGTATTCTGATATGTGGTGATTACTCAGCTTTTGCTGACGTGTGTATTGTTTTGCCGTGCTATTTGTGTTTGAGGCCATGTCTTTTTCTTATGGTGGCCCTGCGACTATCTATTTTGTAATTTGTCCTTAATGGTGAGCAGTCAAGTTTGTCTAAACAGGTTGATCAAGTGGTCGTAGCTAAAGGAGCTCAAGTGTTTCGATTAGTTTGTTATAACAAGTTTGTAAAGTTGTATAAATAACTCACCTAGATTTATTGAGTTGTACAGTTGGGATTTTATAAGCCTTAACACTTGACAGGTTGTTGAGTGTGGCAGTATTAATTCCGATTTAGGTGTATGCTTCCGCAATTTTATTTAAATGTTTATTTTTCCTTTAATTCTTGTTTATTATTAGTTAGTAAATCGAGGGTATTACAACAATCAAGTCCATTTTCTTGTTGTGCGCACTAGCATATGACGAACAAATCACATCAGTGAAACATGCAAAGCAAATTAGCATATATTTACTAACATAGATTTTTAAGATAATCCCAATATCGTGTAAATTACCATCGGTGACTTCCATGTTGGACCCTGAGGAGCACGACAATGTAGTTTCTTCATAATACTGTAGTAAAGTACATTCAAATTTGATTAGTCGTCTAACTACTAAATTAGTTAGCAATAATCATCACTAGGTAGCTATATATATTTAATTTTTGCAATATAGACTTCACGGGCCACTTCTCCGTTGATCGAGCTGAATCAAGGTGATAGATTGTGTTATTGGAATTACAAATCACCATGAGGCTCCAATGCTCCCTACATAAGTTCACAATAAACAAACAAATTAATATTTAGTAGTCAACATATAATGAGGCCAAACAATTGAATTTGACATGGTTATACATACTCTCTATAACATAGGGCGAATATGAACTTGTCTCCCGCCCGCACTGATTCCCTGATACTTTGTTCAACATAATACAACACGTCACGGGGGTTGCCTATGATTCTAGGAGTGGATAACTACTCGAGGCATAACAACCCAACTTTACAAAGAGAATCGATTTCAGTTAAGTGCTCCTATAGTGCTCTGCGTGCATGAACATTGAATAATTAATCAAATGAAGGATAATCACCACAAATTTGAATAACTTGAAAAAAGTGTAGATTATGTGGGCATTGAAGTACCTCATGAATGTTTGAATGAGGGAAATGTTAAGCTTTGCACCACGTTGAAATTCCTTCACATCTTCTTTTCTAATCCATGCAACTGCATCCTCATCATAGTGGAACATTGCCTATGGAAGTTCAACTTTCATGGGATCGACCAAATGACAAGCACGGTTGTGAAGAAAGGTCAAATCAACAAAGAGCGATTGAAGAACAATGTCTTCAACAAGTGGAGTAGGTTGCATGGGTGAACCTCTCGAAGAGTGAACCTTCGACGCTTGTTCATTCTTGGACCGTTGTTCACTCAGCTTCTTGTTAGGTTGATCAATGCTTTTAGGCTTCTCCACCCTCATTCTCTTTGAAGTTTGGCTTCTATGCAAAATCTGAAACTTCAACGACTAAGTGAGTTAAGAAAAAAAAAAGCTCAAAATAATCCCCAAAAAAAGTGCAGCTTCCGCCAAGGCTGAAACAGCCGAGGGAGCCGTCGTCGAGGCCGGAACAGCCCAGGCAACTGCTGTCGAGAATGCTGCAGCCCAGGCAGGCAGCTACTGCCGAGGCCGGAGCAGCCCAGGGAGCGGTAGCCGAGACCGGAGCAGCTTAGGGAGCGGCAACCGGGGCCGCCTCAGCCTCGGCATCGGAGATGGGGGCCGATGAGTCGTGATATTTCGGCGGTTTTATTTTCAGAGGTGCAGTTAGAGAGTGCCTAACGGTTATTTAACACTAAAAAATGAAAATAAATAAATTACCTCGTTGATCAACCTCACCCACGCACGTGGCCAATCAACGAAGCTACCTTAAGCTTGACAAAGCTTTGTTATCTCAGTCTCCTTTATCGGTACCGATAGTGGGATAACTTCGATACCCGCAATCACCGAAGCGATCCCAACCAAGTGATGATGTGGCCCCGCTGATATGTCTATTTTATATAGTATTTTACCCCCGTCCCTTGGTCATAATTAGTAGTGTTTTTGGCTCTTTAGGGCCACTTTTATTACTAATTGGTGTTTTCCAGTGTTTTCGTAGATTTGGTTGACTTTTGCAGGGATTTATGCCTTTGGAGTATTTTCCCGAGATATTTTGGAGCAATCACGAGCATTGGAGAAGCACGACCAGACTTTATAGCCCAGGGCCGGTTAGAGCCATCGAACCGGTGATTAAGGGCTCGGTATAGGTGATACCGGGGCATTTAGACCGAGTACTCAAGACCCAAAGAGGAAACCCAGATTGGCCCGAAGAATTGGAGCCCAATCGAAGTCCAAATAGTGGCCCAAATGATCCGCCCGGCCAAAAAGGCTGGCGCCCGGAGGCGCGCCCGGCCGGGCGGGAGAAGCGCCCGGTGACGCGCCCGGCCGGGCGCGAGATTGCTATTAGAGATAAAAAAGGCGCGCCCGATCGGGCGGTGTCTCGCCCGATCGGGCGCGTGTATTTTTAGGGGACGATTAGCGTCGTTTTAATTTGTTTTAGTTTAGGATTTTTGTACGGAGTATAAATACTCCTCCGTAATACGATTTTTATGACCTCTTCCCTTAGACCTTCTTTCTCTTAGACTTTCTCTCTCTACTTAGTCTTCTCTCTCTTAAACTCTCTATCTAAACCTTTGTTCTTATTTCTTTCATTAATTCCAGATTATTTTGGTAACGATTTCTCTTCCTTTAATCTTATTTATTTTATTTCTTTCATCATGATTTATTTTATTACTTTGATTAGTTTAGTTTTTAATATGTGTGAGTAGTTTAATTTCTAGGGTTTATGGGGATATAATAAATAATATGAAAGGGTAAATTATTGTTGTTAATCTTCAATGTTAGATTAATTTCCTATTGATTGATTTAATGCTCTGTGACTAGATTAGGCCTATCTTTTATGCATGAGTTTGACAATATTGATTCAAGAATCGAGAGATGAGAATTAATGTTTAGGTCTAGTTTCAATAGGCAAGTTAATTTATAAATGGTTAAGTCAAGATTCGAGAGATGAGATTTAATACCGATAAATTAATTGTGTGATTGTAATAAGTAGCGAGAGCCCTTTACAATCTGGTTAATTGATGCATTAATGATTGACTATTATTGATTGTTGGTATTGCATGATAATTTCTTATTGGATTGTTTTAATGTTTTACAATTGCGGCTTGTAAAAGTATAGCAATATTAAATTGATGAATCGAGCAGATGTTAATTTGATATTAAAGGCTATTTTCAATAAGAACTTAGATCTAGTAAATTGCGAGAGCCTGTTAGATCTATGTTGATTAATAAATTGCGAGAGCCTATTAATCATGTTATTTATGCCATGTCAATGATTGATTACCCTGTTTTACCCTGGAGTATTATTTATTGGTGAACCTCTGCCCTAGATCCTTTTATATATTGTTTTCTCCCTACTCTTAATCTTTGTAGTTTAGTTTCTCTTTCAACTTTAAATATTGGTAACTTAAATAATTTAGATTATAATATTTAATTAGGAGTAAAAAGACTTGTTTCCCTGTGGAGATCGACCCTACTTCCCTATCTATCTTAGTTAGTGATTTAGGTAATTATTTTTTATTAGGGGATACGACTTTACCCTGTCACCCGCCGTATCACCGGTCATCGCTTGTGCACTACCATACGCCACGAAATTCAATTCTCCCCTATTTGCAAGCCCCGGGGCTAGAAGTGCACACCGGGTGTCTTCCTACACTTGTAAAAAAAGAAGTTATCAAAATAGGTCTTTTCCTACACCATTGATAATATAACGAAATTCATTACGCTAGAACCAAACAAATCACCTGTAAATCTGGATATTCATGCGGTGTTGGGTTATCAAGCTCCCTCGAGTCCGCAAGTGTAGGAGTAGCAACCTGCAATAGTTCGTTAATCATGCCACCTCAAATCTCACGTAACTTAATATTTTAAAACTTTTAATACAATTGAAACTACCTCATGTAGCACATCTTCTCCATGTATCTCATCTCCTCCATGTCTATCACCTTCTCCTTGTCCTTGTGAGTGACTACATGAGTCGACCGGTGTATTCGCGGGGAACGACAAACTCGATAAGTTCATCTGCTTCACCTACTAACTCGTTGCGTACTTGTTCCTTAATTGATGCCACCTTGGCATCCAACTCATCCGGTGAGTTAACACTTGCTCGAGATCGACCCAGTTTTGTGTATTCTGGACCCATCACCTTTTTCCATCCTAGCAATGACCCTCCCGAACCTACTACTCGTCCTGGATGGTATGGCTTTCCCAAAGCCAAGGTGAAAGGGTCATTCTCCACACTTGGGACCAATTTTCCCTCTACTAGTTCTTTAGTGTGCTCAAGCTGTAGCAAAAGGAAAAAGGATGTCAATAATACAGTTAATGGTTTGTATAGTGATTTTGATGCAAAAGCTTCTTAAAATTCAAAAGTTTATAGGTAACTTACAAGTTTATCTGCCATTTTTTTGGTTTCCGGAGCCTTGATGACTCATTTTCCAGTTTCCTTATCAAACGTATGGAGAGAACAAAAGAAATCACCGGCACGACTCACCAAAGTAGTGACCGTGGAACTATAGGGTTCTTTTGATGGCACTAGAAGCGATTTAGGGTACAAACCCTTTTCGATCCACTCATGTCTCTTTTCAGCAAATGTCTTAGCCCCCAAACGATGGGTGTACTCCTTCTGCAATGAATTTTTTGTATTTTGCTCTTGAAGTTCCTACATAAAAACAAATGTTAGTATCAGTACTACAAAAAGAGTCAAGTTATCATTCAATTGGCATCAGATTCACCCAAACTTATAATGGCTTTCTTTTGATTTCTTTGAATAACGAAATTATCCCAGTCATCTTTTGACACGCTCGGTCATTTTTGCCACGGGAGAAGGTCATCCTCAACAGCTTTCTTCTTCTTTGATTTCTTCTTCTTATAGATCCACACATTAGTTAAGGTGGTCTTAAAGCCTCTGAATCTTTCCGCTAATAAAGATTCAAACACCCTTCTCTTCTCGGCATCATTAGGAATAGAAAACAGCTTCTGCAAGCACAAATACAAACTGATTATTAGTTTCCATTTACAAACAACCACAAGGTGAAGGTTTCTTAAATTGTCTAAATGTGCCAACAAAACACTTACCCTTGTATCATCCCAAAATGTTTGAATCAAACCCAGAGGTACTTACCGCATTACAAGTGTAATGGGGATTTTGCGCGCGCACATGCCAACATGATTAGCATATTGTCAACGCCATTTGCCCGCGGGTTGCCCGTAGGTTTCTTAAAACTTGTCGTCGGATCCCTACCATTTTTCTGAGCTGGTGCCTTTACCCCTCCCCCCTCCATCACCTGTGTTGTTTTGATCTTGTCCTTGGCCATGAGTTTTAGGAGTCGGGTTCTCACCAACAATCTCACATACTGTATTTTCAATAGGCGGCGCACGTTCAGCTGAAATTTCAAATTTTTCAAGCCTATGCTCAAACTCATCTTGAGCCTTGTAGACACCCATTTGTGTCTCCCCAAAACCAAACCCAGTGATGAGTACCTTTCACGTCGAATCATAATCGAATAAAGTGAAAGTGTGGAAAGTCTAGTGTTGCGGATAGTTTTAATTTCTTTTCTCTTTTCTCTGTTTTTGAAAACTTATTTTAAGAAAACAGTCAATCCAGTTTGGTTGGTCCATGATATGGGTCCAATAGTAGTGTAGTTGGATGGAGCTTGACAAGAGCTTTCCAACGATATATTATAAGCCCAATTCCTATGAATATTGAGGAAGTTATGGCCAATTTACTAAACTGGGCCCGGTTTTTGCCTTATATGCGGCCCAATGATCTAGGGGAGGGCCTAATATAGATTTATCATTCCTAATGCAATTAGATATGGTTTTAGTTTTCTAGATTCTTCTATAAGGTTCTTTTCATTCCTAATTCAATTAGCATTAATAAATTGACTTTTGTTGACTTTTCAGAGTTTTAATTAAAATCAAAGAGCATTTTTGAGGAAAAATACGATTTTATCCTCCTGTACGGCAATTTTTATCTGATTTTAAGAAAACGCGTGAATTTCCAGATCAGCGCCAAACGCCAGTTGTAGCGCCTGGCGCCACGCTTGGTGCCTGGCGCTAGCATTGTCGCCTGGAGCTAATGTTGGCGCCAAATCGCCAATAGCCAGCGTTGGCGCCAACTCAGTTTTACGTGCGCCAAAACTCTGTTTTGATTTTTTATCTTTTTGGCCGATTTTCTTTATAAATAACGTCGTAAAAACTCCGTTTGGATTCACCAACTCTCATCAAGATTTTCTTGATTACTCTCTCCCTCTTTTCTAAACTAGCTTCTCTCAAATATAAAAATTCCGCATTCATTAGATCTAGATACACCTAGCTATATTCGAAGTTTCCTTTGCCCTAGACGTGAAAGGTTTAATTTATGAGGGTTTGGTCCCAAATCTCTCTTTCCATTATTTGATTTAATTGTTTTGTTTATTATTTTCCTTGAAGTTACTAACGCGTGTATTTTGTTATTAGAAAGAGGTACGAGGCATCAAAATAAGTGCTTTAATGATTTTAATTGATGTTATGATATAGAGTTCATGTTTAGGTTGTTATTATTATTCCTAGTATCATGTCTAGGGTAATTTTAATATTAAGTATGATTAAAAGTATGATGCCTTTTATATCTTCCTAATATTTATGATTGGGCTAAAGTTTTGGTTTTTATTGTTTAGTGACATGCTAGGGTTTGTTATTAATCTTGTTAGTATCATGCCTAGGATCTTCCTATTATTATTATGCTTTAACATGATTTATGATTATTAATTATGATTATAATTGTTATAATTTATGATCATGATTATTTTAATTATTATGATTATTATTGTTATTATAATTTATGATTATTATTATGTTGCTTGATATTTATTGTTATTGCTTGATCACGCCTCTTATGCATGTTTAAAGGGAATTGGTACTTGTAATCACGCTTAATAAGATAATTAATAATCTTGTTTAAGGTTAATTTGATTATAATTCAAGTGATCGCCAATAATAGATTTTGTTTGTGCATTAATATTCAACCAACATAGATAAACAGGTTTAGGGTTAATCCTATTGATTGCATGTTAATCAGAAAGCGCACATGAATACGATCAGAATAAAGTAGAGGCCTATTATTAGGGCAGGTTCATTCTCTTTTAGGTTGGATTTGTACCTTCATCCCCGAACCCTATTTGGTTCAAGACCTTATGGAGTTGACGATCTCTTGGATCGTTAAGGGGTGTAACCTTCACCTCGTGAACGGTTTACAAGTTCCTAAAAAACTTGCTGGCGACTATTTTGCTCTAGCTTCCTTCCCTTTGGATGCTACTAGGGATGACAATGGGTCGGATCTGGACCGGGTCCAGATGGACCCGGATCCAGATCCGTTTTTCAATCTTGGATCCAGATCCGCCCCGGATCCGTCGGGTCCATAAAATGAGGACCCAGATCCAGATCCGACCGATCCAACGGATCCGGGTCCGAATCCGGGTCCAAAACGGGTCTTGCACGTTTTGCCTACTTTTTTCAAACAAATTTAATAAAAACGCATTTCAACCAAGTTCAATGCATAAATTAGAGTTATACAACTAAAAATACAATGTAACACACATTATACATATTGTCTTTGAAAAAAAAAATCCAAACATAAAAAAAAGTACGATGTTACAAATGACCAAACAAAAAAAAAAAATAACAATGGTGATTCCGATTTGAGCATCCAATATCCATATTCCGAAAGGGCTAATCTTCATCACTACTAATATCATCAACATCCTAAAATAAAGAAACAAAACAAACAAAGAAAAGAATTAGTAATTGGCAAAAACTAAATTATACTTCGTATCAATCATATGTCTTAATATTAATTAATAATAATTTATAAACCTTACCATATCAATTATATCCACCTCTTGTACATCATTATCATTATCATCCTCCCGATCTTCGGTTATAGTTGAACATGAAAGTGATCCTTCAAAAGAGCCTATCATAAAAAAAATAATAATAATTTACTTTGTATATTAGAATTAGAAGTGTAATCTATAATAAAGTAAGAGAAAAAAAAAGTAAGTAAAACATTACCCTTTACATCATCGACCATCCAATTTTGTAAGCACATCAAAGCTTCTACGGTTTGAGAATGAAGTCGAGAACGGTGAGCACTAACCACTCTTCCACCCATGCTAAATGCACTTTCCGATGCAACCGAAGATACGGGAATTGCAAGAATATCTTTGGCAATTTTTTTCAAAGTTGGATAGTTTTGATCTCTACCCCACCATTTAAGAACATCAAATTCATTATCCTCTGGCAATGTGGCACTCTCCAAGTATTGTTCTACCTCACTCCTCAAAGGTGTTGTTCTAACTTTTTGTTTCTTTGATCTAGCAAAATCATCTTCATCATCACACTCATCAAAGCCTCTCTTTAATGGTGATTGTTCTACTACTACCTCATTCTTATTTTGAAACTCAAGGACAAGATTATCAAGGGTCCTTCTTATTCTTGCCATTTCACTATGGGCATCACTTCCATACAATTTTCCAAAATAATGAGCCACACAATCCATTTTATTTCTAGGATCTAAAATGGCAGCAATAGCCAAAATCCCATTAACATGTGACCAATATTTGTCAAATTTTTCAACCATACTCTTAGCCATTGTCCTAATAACCTCATTATTATCAGTTTGCACCCACCGATTCAAAGCAAGTCTTATCTCACAAACAATTCGAAAAAAAAAATTAGCAGTTGGATGATTTCTTATAGAAAAAACCTTAGTGGCCTTGTAGAATATTTCCAACTTTTGACAAACAAGAGTAGCCATAGTCCAATCATCCTCACTAGAATAGAAAACCTAAGCCTTTTATTTAAACGCTTCAACTTATGAAAGACATCCTTAAAAGGCAAACTAGATTCAAGCATCAAGTAAGTAGAATTCCACCTAGTTTTACAATCAAGACCCACTCTTTTAGGTTTATTCACATTCAAAAGACGACAAACTTCCTCAAATTTTTCAATTCTTTTCAGGGTAGACATCCAAAATGCTATACACTCTCTTACTTTTCCAATTGCATGATCAATCACTTCTAAACCATCTTTCACAATTAAGTTTAGAATATGAGCACTACACCTCATGTGCAAAAATTCACCATTTAACACCAAGCAACTACTTTCTAGTTTCTCCATCAATACATTAATCATTGCATCATTTGTGGTACAATTATCAACAACAACGGATGAAATTTTGTTTTCCAAATAATATTGAGACAAACTATCTAATAGAATCTTAGCAATAACCCCCTTTGTATGTGGACAAGGCACAAAACAAAACCTGCATCCAAAATAAACATACCAAATACATGAATAAAAGCTATAACATTTAGTTATTATCACAAATAATAGCATAGTTCAAATAGCCAAAAACTAAATGATAAATATGGACATTGCATTATATATACATTAATATTAGAAATAAATTGATTAGACAATTACCTTAGTGTTCGATTATGCAAATTCCATTTTTGATCAATGAAATGTGAAGTCACAGCCATGTACCCCTTTTTTTGGTTGGAGGCGGTCCACATATCAGTTGTTATTGCCACCCTACTATCATTGGCCTCTAAAAAAACCTTAAGAGAAACTCTTTCATTGCATTTTCATCACATCACTTCTCAATGTGTTCCTTGCAATCATTTTGAAATTTTCATTTAAGCTCTTCACAAAACTCCGAAATCCAATATGATCAACAATAGACAAAGGATACTCATGTATTACTACCATCTTAACCAACTTTTGCCTTGAAACATCTTGATCAAAAAGAACTTTCTTTTGCTTTTCCTTAACGGACAAAGAAGAAGTCCCATCAACTTCAGTCTTAATCTTCAATTGTGATTGACCAGCGGCAAGCTTCAAATGCTTTCCCGAGCATACTTTTTTAGCATGCTTAAGAAGGTGAGATGTTCCTGAATTTCCAGAGTAAGAGAGCACACTTTTACAAAACTTGAAAATTGCCTTTTGCATACCATTGATTTTAGTTAGATCAAAATAGTCCCATGCTTCAGAAGTTAGTTTCTTATTTTTCTTAATACTACTAGACTCACTTTCTTTAGTAGTATCATTTTCGACCTCAACAAAACCCTCAAATTCTCCTTCCTCTTTATCCGAAGGGACTATAAATGGTTCATCATTACTATCTTTAAAATTTGATTGTGCTTCCATAAACTGAAATTATTATAAAGGATAAAATCAGTAATATACTTCTATTAAAAAAAAATCAGAAATATAATTCTATTTAAAAAGAATCAGAAATAAAATTAACTTAGAATTGTAATGTACTAAAAAGCGAGAGTTGATAATACGTGCTAATTATGTAGCTTAGAATTGTAATGTGCAAGCCCCAATCATTCGCTCACTCACTGTAACGCTTCATACATTATAAAAATGAACAAAACAAACTATTGCTGAGGCTAAACAGATTCAATCATGCTAATGAATAAACTGCTTTACTTCACAGTTACTTCACATACAAATTCCCATTATCATTGCTAAGTTCTTCTATAGTTGATAAACTTAATTAGCTAGAAGGCCTAGAACTGACATTGACCACATTGTGCAACCAAATTGGCAGCAAAAACATGCACAAATAGCCCACGAAATTCAGAATTTCATCAAATGACATACAAATAAACCCACAACTCCACAAGGCCACGAATTAAATCAACATCACAAATAAACCCACTAATTTCATCAACAACAAAAATAAACCCACGAATTTCATCAACTGAAATGCAAACTTGTACAAATTCATCACAAACAAATCTGAACTACTACTTTAGTTTATTTGCTCATATAAAGTAAACAATTAAACAACAAAGAAACTAAAAAGAGGAGGGAATACGGGACTTACAGCAATGAAGGGAGATCGCCGCCGATCTGATGGAGTCGTGGTTCGTGGAGAGTAGGCTGAGTGGTGGCTGGTGGAGAACTGGAGATTGGAGAAGGAAACTAGAGAGAGAAAATTAGGGTTTTTTTTTTTTTTTTGTGGGTTAATTTCAGTTTCTAATATGGGCCGAAATTTGTGAGTGACTTTGTGAGTCTTGTACAGCTGTACACTTGTACTCTTGTATTAGGAATTTTATTTTTTTAAAAAAAATAAATTTCTAAAACGGGTCTACGGATCCGGGTCCGGGTCTGGTAGTTAGACCCGGACCCAGATTCGTTTTTTCCAGCTGGACCCGGATCCGACCCGGATCCGTCGGGTCCAAAATTTGAGGACCCAGATCCGTGAAAAACGGATCTGGATCCACGGATCCGGGTCGGGTCCAGATCCACTGCCATCCCTAGATGCCACCGTACTTAAGTGTATGATCACAGTGGGGTTCAAGCTAGGGGATTAACGCTTGAAATATTCCCTACAAGCCTGATCCTCTAGCTCACCCAAATCAACCTTCTTGTTCACATCATAAGGATCATCCTCGTCCTCGTCCTCATAGTTATCATCCTCACTGTCCTCTACACAATGAATGTCATGATCGTCCTCCATGAGATATAAGCACCTGTCAAAACAAACATAAAACGATATTAGTGTATAGTAAAGTATTAGTGCAAATGAATACTCTTATGAAATTTCAAACATCAAAAAAGTTAAATATAATGCATACGATTTGTTAAAATGATTAAATGTTAGTTCATACACAAAACAAAGGACTTGAGTTAAGTAGAAGCTCATTTAAGCCATTTTCACCTACTTATGGTCCTATAACCTTGTATTTGCATGATAATGATGAGTACACTTAAGCAATTTCAAACTAAAAACATGTTAAATATAATGAATGAGTTGTTAGAATGATTAAATGTTAGTTTATATACAAAACAAAGGACTTGGGTTAAGTAGAAGCTCATTTAAGTCATTTTCACCTACTTATGGTCCTATAACCTTGTATTTGCATGATAATAAGTACACTTAGGCAATTTCAAACTACAAACATGTTAGTTTATATACAAAACAAAGGATTTGGGTCAAATACAAGCTCATTTATGTCATTTATGCCATTACTAACTTTTAATCATATTACCTCAATCTGAAATTCCTTCGTTGTGGTCTGATCACATATAACCTACTTCGTCGTCTATGTCATTTGGTACAACAGACCTAGGAACAGTGAAAGGTGTAAAATCATCAAATGCATCATATTCTTCCTCATCCTCAACATCTCCAATGCCTAGGATTCTTCTTTTGCCAGCTAGTACAATAGACCATTTTGAATCGACGGGGTCAGTTACGTAGAACACTTGCTTAGCTTGAGATGCAAGGATAAATGGTTCCGCACTATCATTCAAGTGGCCAAAATCTACAAGAGTAAAGTCATAATATTTGACGTTACGCCTGATATTATCAACCTACTTACACTTGAAAAGAGCAACCGTGAAGTTACAATAATCAAGCTCCCATATTTCTTGAATTTGACCATAGTATGACAACTTTGCATCGACATGTGATTTATCCTTAGCACTTGCAAACTCCCTTGACGATTCCACAAGCGTTACACCACTGTTTTGGGTGGAGGAAGATTTCAAATCCCGACCCTTAGTCCAAAAAGGGTACCCATTGATGTCATATCCCTCAAATGAACGAACATCATCCCTAGGACCTTACGCAAGCCACCGTACTGTATCGGTCAAATTAGTATCATCCAATCGACCCATTGCTCGATCACGAAACCAATCGACAAACCTCTTATTATGAAACTGCATAAGTGCCCTTTCACCTTTCCATGGAAATTCGTCACGCAAACTAGCCATGTGCTCGTCTAAATATGGGTGCACATCTGCAACATGGTGCAACACATAAAGGTGTGCTTGTAAGAACTGATCTCGATCAGGTTACATTCGTTTCGACCCAATTGTGCCATGACCATCAAGTCTCCCTTCATGTTGAGAAGTAGGAAGACCAATAGGTTGAACAACGACTATATAGTCCGCCACAAAGTTACCTATCTCCTCACCCACGGTCCCTTGCATCATACTTCCTTTCGAGTGAGCCCGGTTCCGTATTTTATTTTGTAATGTACCCATGTGTCTTTCAAAAGGATAGCACCACCTCATGAACACTGGACCGCACAACTTAATCTCACGCACCAAATGAAGAATCAGATGAACCATTATGTCAAAAATTGAGGGTGGGAAATACATCTCAAATTTGCACAAAGTCACAACCACCTCCGCTTGCAAAGCATCTAGTGTACAATGATCAAGCACTTTGCTGCATATTGTATTGAAAAACGAACAAAGGTTTGTAATCACTTCCTTCATGTGCTTCGGTAAAATACCACAAATTGCAATCGATTGGAATACTTGCATCATATTGTGACAATCATGGGATTCCATACTTGTCAGCTTCAATTCTTCATTCAAGGATACAAATCTTTTCATGTTAGATGAGTACCCTGATGGAACCTTAATGTCGTACAGACATGCACAAAACATAGGTTTATCTACCCTTGACAATGTATAGCAAGCCGGAGGTAAATAAGTCTTTTCATCCATCCCTTTACCCTCAACTTTCTTCTTTGACGTATCCATGGCCTTTCTCTTTCCCTTTCCCTTGCTCTTCTCCTTCCCTTTTTTTGAAACATTTTCATCTTCTTTTCCCGGTTCCTTTCCCCTTTCTAAGCTTTTCCTGAGCCCACAATTCTGGACGAATCCCCATCTCTAGCAAATATAATCGTGCACCCTTTCCGTCCTTTGTTTTGCCTTGAATATTCATAAGCGTTCCTAAAAGAGCATCACACACATTATTCTCTATATGCATCACATCAAGGCAGTGACTAATGCCATGTTCTTTCCAGTACGAAAGCTTCCAAAAGATTGATTCTTTCTTAAACAGAGCAGCTGAGACCACAGTTTTTTCTGATTTTCCAAACACTGTTCTTATACCCTTCACCCGAGCACAAATCTCAGCACCAGTCAATGTTCTAGGCGCATTATCCTCTTCCACTATCCCATTGAAATCCTTTTTTTGCCTACGGTACGGGTGATCACGCCTAAGGAACCTTCAAGTCCGCAAGTAGACATCTTTGCGAGAATTCTTAAGGTATATGCTTGATATGTCATCAATACATATGGGGCATGATTTTTTTCCTTTGACCTTGTACCTACACAAGTTTCTATATGCAGGGAAGTCATTCATGGTCCACATAAGGGCTGCATGCAATGTAAACATCTCGTTCTGATGAGCATAAAAAACGGAAAAACCCCTTCGTCCCACATCTTTCTCAAGTCTTCAATAAGCGGCGCAAGGTAAACATCTATGTCGTTGCCAGGTTTCCTAGGCCCCGTTATTAGAAATGAAAGCATTACATACTTACGTTTCATGCACAACCAAGGAGGCAAATTATAAATTATTAAAAGTACCGGCCATGTGCTGTGTTGGATACTAAGAGTGCCAAATGGATTCATCCCATCCGTGCACAACCCAAGCCTTAAATTTCTGACTTCATCACCAAATTTCTCAAACTTCAAATCAATGTTCTTCCACTGCGGGGAGTCATCTAGATGCTTCAGCATTCTGTTTTTCTTTCTTCCCTCTGCATGCCACCTCAAGTTTTTAGCGTCTTTTGGTATTGAGAATAGACGCTTAAACCTTGGAATAATGGGAAGATACCACAACTAGGGTTGTGCACCGGTCCAAAACCGGACCGGACCTAGACCGGAACCCGGAATTGCCTATTTCTAAGGATCGGAGACCGGACCGTAATCTAGCGGTCCGGGTTTCGGTCTGGACCTGAATTTTACGGTCCAGTCTGTTTTGGACCTGATAGACTGGAATTTTGGATATTTGATTTTTTTACCAAAACAAAAAAAGATTTTTTCGAAAATTAAAAAATACAAAGTATAGTATCAAGATCAACTTTGTTCACCACTTACGACATTCTTTACATTATTTAATTATATTCTAAATTAAAGAACAATATCAAAGTTACAATTAGAGAAAAAAAACAAAAACAAAAAAACAAATCTAAGGCTTGTAGAGTCACAAATGATGGGTATTGATGACGATGCCTCCAACGACATCTCTGATATATTCTGGCGACCAATCAGTTCCGTAGTCGGTGGTTTGCGATTCACAACCGCGCAAATTAGAGTTCTCTAGTCGATGGTTTGCGAGTCGTCAAAGTCGCCGCTCACGGGATTCTTTCTAGTCATTGCTCATGTTTGCTAAGGTAGGGTTGCTTAATACAGTGGTGGTCGGTCGGCTGCCTATCTTCGCCGGTGTGGTGGGTTGAAATCGAGAGAGAGAAGAAGAGGAAGAGGAGTGAGAAACTGCTTGAGAAAATGTGAAGAGGAAGAGGCACAAGAACTTAGGAGTTAGGGTTTTAAGAAATGAAAACATAAAGTATAAATTTTTTAAAAAATTACATTTTTTCAGGTTTTCGGTCCAGACCGTAATATCCCGGTTTTTACTCGGACCGGAAACCCGGAATCGCTAGATTGTAAGGACCGAGAACCGACCCGAAATCCAACGGTCCGGTCCGGTCCAAATTCCAGTCGGTTACGGTCCGGATTCCGGTCTCGGTCCTCTTTTGCACACCCCTAACCACAACACCTTAGAAGGTGGTCCCTCTGTACCAGGATTGCAACTAATGCGCTTGTAGCGTAACAGCTTGCATCGTGGACACTCCTGCAATTGTTCATACTCATTTCGATAAAGAATACAATCATTAGGACATGCATGTATCTTCTTATACTCCAAACCAAAGGGACACATGAGTTTCTTTGCATAATAGTAAGACTTAGGAATTTCATTCCCATCAGGCAACATATCACTTAATGCAGTCAACAAAGAAGTAAAACTAATGTCCGTCCACCCATGCTTCGACTTAATGTTGAAAAGTGTTAGCACGACTGATAGTTTGGAGTATTTTTTGCACCCAAGATACAAAGGCTTTTTGAAAGCCTCCGATAATAACTCAAACACTCCACCTTTAACACCATGCAACATCTCATCCACGTCTTCATCCTCGACCTCATCCGCCTGATCATCATCGGCTCCATCTAGGGCTGGCAAAAGCTGACCCGACCCAAAAACCCGACCCGAACCCGACACGAAAAGAGCGGGTTAAGGTTGAGATTTTCGTCCAAAAACTTAAATGGGTCAACACGAACCCGAACTCGAAATTAAATGGGTTAGGTTAAGGTTAAAAATCTCAACCCGAAAATGACCCACTTAACCCGAAATAAAAAATTCAGGTCAATATCAAGTCAGATCAACCCAAACACGACTTGATAACTCAAAATAATTTAAGTTACAAAACCAAAAAAATCGGAAAAACCTTCTAATGGCCTAGCCCAATAAACTAAAGAGGCTCCATATATACTACCAAAACCCTAAAATCCCTTTCATTTCCCTCATTTCATTCAGCCATTTTACAACCTTCTCTCTCTTAAATTTTCTCTCTCCTCAAAAACACTAGAATTCATAGACATTGTCGAATCCGAATACTCCATCATTGTTGAATTCGAGTTTTTCTCCTATATTCTCACTCTCATACGGTATTTAACTATTGTTTTCATGCTTCTTCTTGATAATTTATGAATTTATGCGAATAGATCTTGTTAGTTTACAAGTATACGAATTATTCTTGCTAATTTATGAATTCATGCAAATTGATCTTGCTAGTTTATGTATTTTTGTTGTTTATTTTTCTAATTTATGAATTTATGCGAATTGGTCTTGCTAGTTTATGTATTTTTGTTGTTTATTTGCTAATTTATGAATTTATGCGTTCTTAATTGTTCATTTTCAGCATGTTCTGTTCGAAATTGTTCTGTTTTTTATTATTTATATTCTGCATGTTCTTGTGACTGTTAGTTTCCTTTTCTTGTGCCTGAAATACATGTTATCATATGAGTTTGAATTATTATTTATTCTAATTTATAAATTAAATGCATGTTATTAGGTTTAATTAGTCTTGTGACTTGTGACTATTATGTTGGCAGGATATAATGTCCAACGAATCATGTTCAATTGGAAATGCTTTGTGGATCAATTATGAAGCTTGAGGTGGAGAACTAGAATGATACGCCCCATAATGACCAGATCTTGATCCAATTGCAAGCCCTATTGCATCCTCTAATCTGATTTGAGAACTATAAATTTGAACTTGTGTTTTGAAACTTGGTTTGTAATTTGTTAAGTACACTCTTGGTTTGTAATTGATAATTAGGTACCGTACTTACTATGCGTTTTATTTTGGACTATTTGTTAGGATTGAAGTACTAAATGTTTGAATCTTCGCTTTTGTTTTCTTGAAAATCTAAAGGTTAGAAAAATTTAGGTGCTTTGAAACTTTGAAAAATTAGGTTGTTCATTTGTTCGGGTCATTTCAGATCATTTTCAGGTTAATTTCAGAGTAACATAACCTTATTTAAACCCTAATAAAATTCAGGTCAAATAAGGTCATTTTCAGGTTGACCCAAACCTGAAATAATCAGGTTCAGGTTGAGGTTTTCAACCCGAAATGTTAAATGGATCAGGTTTAGGTCAGGGGGCAGCTGACCCGAAATCACCTGACCCGAAGACGAACCTGACCCGACCTGATCCGATTGCCAGCCCTAGCTCCATCCTCACCATTATCAACAATATAGTCATCATTTTTGTATTCCTCGTCCACATGAATCTCATTGCTTCTAACACGCACATCATTCCGATCAAGATCCCTACTGTACTCTCCACCTTCACTGTGCCAAATCCACACATGGTATTTATGTCTAAACCCACGACATAATACATGATATCTAATGATTTCAACACTATCAACCACATTCACATTATTATAATCAACACAAGGACAATAAAGGCCTTTGTGACCCAGTTTGCGTTGATAAGATAAATCCCTCTCACAAAACTCTTGAACCCTATTCCAAAATTCCAATGTATCGCGTCTACCATACATCCAACCACAATCCTTCTCCATTTAATTAGTAAATTGTCTCTAAACATATATAGCAACATATAATGAATAATGTGTAATGGCTACATATTTTATGTAAATCAAATTCAAGTACACATCATGTATATACCATTCATATAGTGAAAAAATGCATGTTTCCAAATGGTCCTTATCACTCCAACCTAACCCATCCTTGAATGTCTACTCTTAGTAGTGAATGTATGTCAACTTTAATTTTCAATTTTAAGGAAAATCCGGCAACATTTCCACCTAGTTCTCCAAGTACACGATGTAGATAATTAATTATCCACATATGCACCCAGAAAACATAGCGAAGAAATGGTAAGCGAAGATGTTCCTTAAAATCGAAAAGAAGACATACATTCACCACCTAAGTGAGAGTTTACATTCAAGAACGAACAGTCCCAACCGGGGACTATTCAAGACTTTCTCCTAATGAGAAAGCCTTGAACGGGTATCTAGGCATATGATGATGCAAGAATTCTATATATTGTTGTATTTATTTGCAATTAAACAATACACAAGTTGCAATATCATGAATAAACTTTTATTAAATGGATAAATAGAAAGAAATATAGCTTAGTAAAGTTTATAATTCATACCAATATAGCAAGTACAATGGATGTACACTTATGAACTTTCCACTCGAGCTAAATATGTAGTCCTCAAGCTAAACTCGTGCTTCACATATGAATCTATTAAAAAAAAAAAATTAGCAACGTCACTAATTCTCTAATTTATTCACAATTTTCTAATGTATTCACAATTCTCTAATTTATTCACAACAACTAAGTAGCAAGATCACTAATTCTCTAATTTATTCACAATTCTCTAAATTATTCACAATTCTCTAGTGTATTCACAATTCTCTAATTTTTTCAAAACTAAGTAGCAAGGTCACCAATTCTCTAATTTATTCACAACTAAGTAGCAAGATCACTAATTCTCTAATTTATTCACAATTCTCTTAATATTCACAATTCTCTAATTTATTCACAATTATCTAATTTATTCACAACTAATTAGTAGCAAGGTCACTAATTCTCTAATATATTCACAATTACCCATTAAAACAACCTAAAATTACACATTAAAACATACCAAAATTCAACTAATTAAGTAACACTTTAACTAATCTCTAATATATTCAAAATTACTCATTAAATCAACCTAAAATTACCCATTAAACATACAAAATTTCAACTAAGGAACAAGGTTACTATATTTCTAATCTATAATGTATTCAAAATTTCCCAATAAACAACCAAAAATTAAGAAAAACCATGGTAAAATTATATTCAAACCTTAACTTTAATTTGCTTAACAATAATTGTTCAAAATGCAATTGAAAATAATATAAGTACATATTTCAAAATAATTGTTCAATTTTTAACAAAAAAATTAAAACTTACCCAAAAAAAATTAAAACTTACCCTAAGATAGTTGGAGGTGGAAGAAGCTAAGGGGAGGAGAGATTGAGGACGACCCTCGGTGGTGAAGGAACCAGCGGCGGTGGAGTGTTGGTGGCGGCTGCGTAATGGTGGAGGCGGCTGTGGTAAAGTGGTTTTCGGACCTCAGAAATTGAAAGAGAAAGAAAGGGGAAAGAGAAGGGCAGGGAAGAAAGAGAGGGGCAGTGGTTTTCGACCCTCCGGCAATGCTGGTGGCCGGCGACGGTGGCGAGTGTGGTGGAGGGAAAAAGGAGGAGAATGCAGAGCTGAGGGTTTTTGCGAATGCAACAGTAAGTCAAATTAAGGGGGAAGGAAAATGAAAGAGAAAGAGAAGGAAGAAAGGAGGGGAAAGGAAATAAAGGCGAGGTAAGTCAAATTGAGGGGGGAAGGAAAATGAAAGAGAAAGAGAAGGAAGAAAGGAGGGGAAGGAAATAAAGGTGGGTTTTTTTTTAAAAAAAAAAAAAAAAAGCACTGGTTTGAATTGGCACCGGTTCAAACCGGTGGCCTAAACTTTTTTGTCACCGATTTGAACTGAACCGGTGCTATAAGTCTGCCCTAGTTTGAACTTGCAATTTCTTAGCCTTTTTTGCCACCGGTTTGGACTGAACCGGTGGTAATATAGGGGTGCCTTTTTCATTTTTTCTACAAGTGATTATAACAAACACACAAACTGAAAGCTTAAACAGACATAAGTTGAACTAGAGTTTTCTCTACTTTAAGAGAGATGGAGAACCAATCTGTCTCTTAAGGTGAGTATTTTTCTATAGAGGACTCTCTAATGTTTTGAGAGCAATTCTATAGCTAACTCTTCCAACTCTTCCTTCACTTCTTTGCCTAATGCCCTTTATATAGGGGAAGGCTCACAAAGGTCACCGACACTTTCTATGGCTTACAGAAAACCATGACTCAACAAGTAAATATCGTTCGCTTCTTTTCTAAATATTCTTTAAAACAAATAAAATGTGCTATTACAGTAAAAGTAGAATACATAATTGCTGGTGTGGGCTCAGGACTCCATCATATCTTGTATACTGCCTTTGTTGTTCTTACTCTCTTCATAATGGACATACATTGGGTTGTCCTTCTATAACTAGATCCATCACACATTTAGCAGCATAGGATTCATCCCATGTGACAAAGATCTCCAATAAGTGCTCTTTTCCCTCTAAGGATAAATATCTCCCAGCTTTAACTTGTTCGAGATAATCATACACTGATTCACCATGTAATACTCCTTCTTCAAGATAATTTCTTAACCATTCTAGCGCTACTATAGTAGTATTTCCCACATGTATTATGACTGGTGGTTCTTCTTTTAACGCTATGAAATGGTTAAGATACTGAGCAATATAGAAAAATCCATTAGCTCTTGCTTCTGTAGGATCTTTTACTCGTCTCTGCTGGATACAGATTGGATATTTGAGTTTGCAATGAACGTATTCAAACATAATCAGGAAATGTGGAGAGTTAATTTTTCCTTCAACCATTTCAATGTTTGCACTTTGCACTTGGACTTGTTCAACTATTCCTTTATATCTTGTTGCTTCATAAATTCTCCTAAAAACAAACTTCTGGAATTTCGTGATATTCTCAAAGAACGTAGTATTATTATCGAGAAATGGTACAATACTATGAACCATCCCATAATCCCAAGCTCTGTAGTGCTCCGCTACATAAGGTGCTCTCTATTCCGGTGAATGTGGATGAATTGACATAGTACCCACTCTGGAATTGGTGTTGAATATTATTCTACTTCCCCATAGATCATAGACGTCATACATCTTGTATGACCTTGATACAACTAGATCATACCAGAACCTAAAATTATTACTCCCTCCGTCCCAAATTACTTGCAACGGTTTGACTTTTTGCACTATTCACACATCTCCCTTTGACCATCTTTTTTAGCTGTTATTTGAAAGTCAATGTAATCATGCAAGATGTTGTTGGGTCTATTTTAATATTTGTAATCATGTAAGATGTTGTTCGGAGTATATAAATATATAATAAAAGATATCAACGGTGAAACATGTGCATCGGCAAGCGTGTTCAGTCGAAATGTTGCAAGTAAACTGGGACAGAGGGAGTATCTTTTATTTTATTTAGTATTATATCCTGAATATCAAGAATGAGCCTCAGGATAATGATCATTACTTTGTACATTAGGAACCTCCGAACTGCTACATGACAACTTCTAATTAAACCATCTCGAGATCTTCTTTTTTATGAAATAATCATGGCCGCCATCAAGGCCCAAGTGGGGGGTGAACCCGCTCCATTGCTTTATCAGTTTCTTCAATAAGAGTTGTTCTCTATGCCTCCACCTTTTCTAGTTGATGGGCAGGAGGTTTTTATGATGTCTTGTGCTTCTTCGCCATTAGCCAATTCTCTGGTTAGACTATTGGCTAAAGAGTTCTTTGATCCCTGTATATGTTCAACAGTAAAAGAGAATTGGTTAAGCCATAATTGCCAACGCAGGAGTCTCCCTTGCGCTTGCATATTAGACAAATTCTTTTTAACAAAACCGAGTATGCCTTTGCAATCTGTTCTTATTAAGAATTGTTTAGGGGCTAAGAAGATTAAGAACTTCTCGATCCCTCTAATAACTGCAAGGATTTCCTTTTGCGTCATAGGATAATTTAACTCGGCTTTATTAAAACTTCCACTTCTATATCTGCAAAGTCTTTCTCCTTCTTTGATTTTTAACACAGCACTCCAGTGCTCATTACTAGCATCTGTTTCAAGGATTATAATCATCTTCACCAGTAGGTAGTGTTAGTACAGGAAGATCTTTGCACGTAGCTTTTAGATCTTGAACAATTTTGGAATCACTTTCCTTCCAGTTCCAAGTTATTTCTTTCTTGAGTTTTTTCTGTAATAGTTTTCTTAATAGAGCAAGATTTTCTATAAAATCAGAAGTATAGGTTAAACATCCTAGAAATCTTTCTAGTTGTTTTCTATCTTCAATTTTATCTAGAAATTTTTCTATCTTTTCTAAAATATGTTTTTGCAGTATTATTTGTCCTGCTTTAATTTCTAATCCAAGAAACTCAATTTCTTGTTTGGCATAAACACATTTTATCTTTTCCAAGGATTATACCATGCTCTGCACATTTTTGAGTTATTGCTTTAAGATCATTCTTATGTTGTTCTAAATCTTTTGAGAATATTAGAATATCATCTATATAGACCAAACAACATTGATTAAGTTCTCTAAAAATATTATCCACTCTTCTCTGAAATATTTGTGGAGCATTTTTTTAATCCAAAAGGCATTACTAGCCACTCATAATGCCCTTGAGGGGCACTAAATGCAGTTAATGGAATGCTTTCTTCTTCCATTTTAATTTATCAGTAGCCACTCTTACAATCCATTTTAGAAAACCATGTGGCTCCTTGTATTCTATTAAATAACACAGTTTTATTAGGAATGTAATAGCCATCAAAAACAATATTGTCATTTAACTGCTTATAATTAATGACCATTCTAGCTTTACCTCTTTTTTCGTCTGCATGATTTCTTACAATGAATGTTAGACTATTATGAGAACTTTTGCTATTTCTAATCAACTTTTTATTAAGCAATTCTTTTATTTGTTCATCAAACTCTTAAATATCTTGGTAGGTATAGACCATTTGTCTTACTCTAATAATCTTATTCGGATTTGTTAGAGTTATCTTAGCAAATGTCTTATCCTTTTCCCAATGTTCTAAAGGATTTGTTGAATATAATTTTTCACATAACATTTCTTGCTGCTTATTTATCTGATCTATTAATGATGAATCACACTAAAAAATTCTAAGTGCAACCACCTCTCGTTGTATAGGAGTAACCTATCACCACGCTGGCTTCGCGTAAATTCCATAGTCTGATGAATATAAAGCCTTTGTGATTTTCTGTATGGGAACAGAATAAACATTAATAGTAAATATATTTGATCAATAGTTTGAGTGCATGGAGAGTATAATCTTTGAAAATTATTTCCTATTATCATATCATGACTAGGTTGACCAGTTGCCCATAAAATAGGAATAACACATTGAACTCCCCCAATTTCTATTGGTAACTCTTCAATTATTTCAGTATGCATCATGACACTATTATTAGCAATTCTAACTTGCATAGGATTTTTAGTCTTTTTTCACAAGAATTCTGGAAATAATGTCCTCTTTCCAAAACATGTAGAGCAACCATCAATATATGCACATAATTTATATTTATTATAATCCTCAATGCATATATCAATTGGAATATAAATGCTATTAGGATTAGTACTAGATATTTCATTATAAGCTTCCATTTGCATATTAACTTCATCTTCATATACTGGTTCACTCACGGTTTTGGTTTTATATCCAATTACCTTTCTAATAGGATTATTTGGATCTTCATCATTTAACTCTAAATTAGAACATGACCCCATACCAATGCTATGTCTTGCCGGTTGTTTTAAGGATTTTTTACTTTCATATTTTTCATTTAGTTTCTTTAGTAGAACTAATATTTCTTCTTCATCCTCTTCTGGCTTTTCATCACCTTGTCTTATTATTGTTGAATTTTGTCTACTTAGACTTGGTGTTCTAAGACCCGGATTTATCTGTATTTTAGATTTTATATTCATTCCAATATGAAGTAATCCTGATTCATCAATTAACATCTTACTTGATTTATTACTAACTGCAGGGTTCATAAAGAATTCCTCCCAAGTTTTTTCAATTTCAATTTCATTAGGATTTACTTTTATAGGTGTAATTTTCTTTTTAGGACCTCCTCCTTGCTCATATTTCTGAGCATCGACTATTTGTTTCTTAAAAGATGAGTCTATAGTGTTTACTAGCTTATAAACCACCTTGCATCTAAATTGTACGGGTCGTGTTCCTTTATGCATTTTCACTCCTTCTGTTAATAGCTTGATAGATAAAAACTTTGACGCAAAGGAATCCTTTAAGCTCACATAATATCTAGGTTCACATATATAGCTTACCGTTCCTTGACTTAAATTACATGTGATACCACTGATTATTTGATCATAAAATTCTTTATGTCTAATATCACAGATAAAACTCAAGCACTTTACATCTTTGCCAAAATCTTGTAAAGGAGTTATGTATATTTGTACTGTACCAATACAAATATAGCTATAATTTCCTTTTTTTGTAAGGTTTTTTTTTTAATACTTTTCTAGTTTATGATATTAATTTCGGCTGCTTTTTGTTCACAATCTTCAATTACTATGCTTCCTTCCATTTCTTCACATACATATTTAGTTCTAGTTTTAAAGAAAGAAGTTTTAAATATTTTATCCTTAGTAATTTGGGGAAAATTCCAACTTTCTTTGTTTACTTGATATAGGTCATTATCTTCAAATGAATAATCAACTCTTTTTAGTTAACCTATTGTCATTTTGCTTTTATCTTCCTCATTGTCACCTGACTCTGAATTTTCTAACTCTTCTACTTCCATCATATTATTTATTTCTTCATAATTTTTATCTTCAAACTCATCACTAACTTCGGGTTCTTCATTATACTCATTTACTTCCTCTATTATCTCTATTATTCCTTTATTATTGCTTAAGGCTAGTTCTAAAGCCTTGTCTTCTGGTATTTGTATGCAGTCCCAACTATCTAAGATTTTCGTTAACTTATGATTAGTTTTCTTACATTCATTAGTATAATGTCCTAATTCTCCACAAGACCAACACTTGCGTGTTTTCTTTTTCTCAGGGCAATATGTTGCCTTCTGAAAAACCTACTTGGTTTTCTATATTTATGTTTATAGTATATTTTCTTATAGGTTTCTCCTCTTGATCGGTCAAATTTATTTTTCTTATTATTCCTTCTTTTATTATAATTTTTTCTTTCACATCCATAGTTGTTTGGGAAATCCCAACAAGCTAAGTGAGAAATTGTTTCTTCATTTGTTGAGTTCCTGCAACCTCTTTACATTTCTTTTCAATCCATTTTCTTAGATAAGTAATTCTATTACCTAGGGCATCCCTAGCTAAGAATTTCTCTCACCATTCTTGATATTTTCCACTAATTTCTTCATTAAGAGGACTAGGTAATTTGTCATAGAACATTCCAAGATTTGTTTCATTTTCACCAATTCCATAATGTAATTATCAACATATTTCATATTACAAATCGACAAATTACTTAACTTCCTTTGATATTCCATTCGTTTTTCATTAGGGTCAGCTCTAGGACCAATGTACTCTAACTCAATGTTTTGACATAACTGCCTGAACATTCTAGTAGGTGACTCACTAGCTCTTAATGCAGTTTTGACTTCTTCATCGATTCCTTCGTACCAATATTCTACACAGCCATAAAGACTATGTTCGATATAGTTTAAGAAATTTTCTGAAGTCCGTTCAGTATTTAAATTAAGTACACTACTCATACTCTTCTTCCACTAATCTAAAACATCTTGTCTATCTCTTACACCGTCTAACTTAAGTTTATAACCAGTTTGACTTATAAGTTCAAGAGTCACTTCTTCTTGTTTAGGTATATGATTAGGCATAACCTTAACACTAAATCGGATAGTCTTCCCTGGTATGTATCTTGGTCGTGTGCAACTTCCTTCTCCTTGATACCTAGGTCTTTGGATAACATTGTTTACGTTAATGTTTTCATTAATAATTTCCTCTCCAACATCATCATTATCCATTATTCTTTTTCCCAGTTTATTTTCAATCTTTTGTCGAACAACTTCTATGGGTAGAAAATCTAGATCATTTAACTTCATTAATCCCATTTGTTGATATAAATCTTCCTCTAAAGTAACATTTCATTATCATAAGCAATCCCTTTTTCAGAAATTAAGTTCATGATTTTGTTAAGCTTATTAGGGTCTTCTTCTTTATTGAATAGGGCTTGGAATTCGTTAAGCGTTTTCTCCTGAAGATGAGTTCTCCTGAAGATGAGGGTTCATCTTTAGTATCTTTATTCTTTTCTTGGTTACTAGTAGGTCTTTTAGGGAGTGTTACAGTAAACTTTTTTTTTTATCTAAATTTTGAAAAGGATACTTATATTTATACGGGACAATTTTTTCTTTATTAGGTGATACTTCTTTTCCGAATTGATGTCTAACTTCGTTTGTCAAAGCAAGTTGAACTTGTTTAACTTGTTCTTTTAGATCGCTTACTTTTTTATTAATATCGGTTGTGGTTATTGATATCTTATTTTTGATATTAATACAACGAGCATGTATGTTATCAATTTTCGATCTTAATTCACTAATTTGATCTACTATATAATTAAGGACTAGGCCAAAATTACTTGTATTTTCAGGAATATGATAATAATGCTTAAAATCAGGTTTCTTACACTCAGTAGAAGGTCTAGTATTCTCCAGTTTTACCTAATTATTAAATTAACAACTTAATTTATCTTTTAACCGTATGACTCTGATACCTAATCACGCAGCTTAACAGTTTCTAATTTTTTATTTTATAATAATTGTATTGTCTTCTTTAATAACATATTTCACTTATATAATAACAGTATACAAATATAATACTTAATTTCTAATACAAATACTTAGCCTTTTAATATATAAGTACTACTGAAAAGAGCAAAATAACACCTCAAAAACAATATTGAAGAAACATATGACAGTATTAAATTTTATTTTAACAAGCTCAAACTTAAAATAACATTATTAAAGTAGGAAATGACGTTTTTCCAACACTTAGCGAATTTTTTTTTTCAACGTTGGTATGGACCTTCTTAGTCCCTACCCGGTAGTGGGCAATACTTTCTCCTAAAATCACTCCCCCTCCACCTCGAAAATCACTCCAACTAAATTTTTTGGAGGTGGTCTGGTTTTTTTTTTTTTTTTTTTGGGTTTTCGAGGGGGTGGGGAGGGGGAAGGGCTTTCGGACGTATTCTGATGAATTCTAGAGGTTTTTCAAGGGATGGGGTGGATGGTCAATGCCAATGGAGGGTGGTCAGCGCTGGAAAATATGGTCAATGACCTGTTTTTGACAGTGTGTGGATTTTTGCAACTTTTTTTTTAAACTTGGGTGGTGTTTTACAACATTTTTTGTTGTTGGAGGTTTTTCACAAAAAAATGTTTTAATGGGTGGTTTTTGACAAAATTTCCTTTTGTTTTTTTTTGAAATTCTTAATAGTGACCCCTGTATGGAAATGGTGACCCTTTCTTTCAAAAAAACAAAAAAAAAAAAAAAAGAAAGAAATGGTGACCCTCTTCAAATTAAATTATATAAAATGAACCTAATTAAAAAATTTGTCCCACGGTTATATTTATTTATTTTTTTAAAAAAAAAAATAAAAAATAAAATCACCAATAACATGGCTAGACAACCACCCCTAGCTACGTACCACCTCCTCCAACTCCAGGTTTAGCCACCGTCTCCCCCGCACTCTTCACTGCCGGCGTCGGCTAACCTTTCCCACTGGCGCTCATGCTTCCTTACTCGCCGACAACCCTAATAGCCCACTACAAACAACCCCACCTGAACCTCTTTACACTACCCCGACCAACATCCCTAACAATTCTGCCTTTGTATTTCAACCTAGTGTTTTATTGAGATATATTTAGGATACTTATGGGAAATATTATCTTGTATCAAATAGGATATATTTTTGGTAGTTTTGGTAGTTGTTGATCTTTCTATAATTGTATTACCAATTTTTTTTTTTTTTTTTTTTTTTTTGTTGTTTAATGAGAAGCTAAGTCATTTTCTTCTTCTATTCATCTTGTTGACATGATTTTGACCTTAGGGTAATGTGGTAATTTCAACCTAGGGTTTTAATCTTAAGACGGTAGGGTAATTTCGACCTAGGTTTTTCGATCTTAGGGTGGCGGTCGAGGTGGGTGATGGGTATTGGGTGGCTAACCAAAGCCTTTTAGAGCTCAACTCGTCAAAAAGTATAAGACTTTATTCTACCTAAAAAAACAATGGGATAGACAAAAATTAGAGGCTCTTCTTCTGATAAACACCACAACCCAAAATCGTAAGCATCCACTATTTCTCAATGATATGATGGACAAACCTGTTTGGGAACTCACTATGCATGGAAACTTCTCGTTAAGTCAGCTAATTGGCTTGCTCCTAACCTTAATCCCAATGACAACAATTGGCTCCATAGATGGATACGGAAAATAGACAACTCCCAAACTCTTTGACACCTTTAGGATTTACC
This sequence comes from Chenopodium album, assembly GCF_948465745.1. Classification (NCBI taxonomy): domain Eukaryota; kingdom Viridiplantae; phylum Streptophyta; class Magnoliopsida; order Caryophyllales; family Amaranthaceae; genus Chenopodium; species Chenopodium album. The sequence continues at coordinate 22,704,368 of NC_137839.1, forward strand.
ATCGAACACAATCTATCTATACTTAGTATTTAAAAACACAAACCATAATTTTTTATATGACACATGTCATTACAAGTCACTCACTACCACATAGGGATGTCAATGGGGCGGGACGGGTCAGATGTTGGCCTTCTCATCCCCATCCCTACCTACCTTTTTCATACCCATCCCCATCCCCATCCCCATCCCCGCGACGGGTCCAATATTCATCCTCACCCCCGCCCCGGTGGGTACAGCATCAAAACCATCCCCGCCCTACCCCCCACTTGAATATTCATCCCTACCTTATCCCCACCAAAGACCCGCCAAATCTCCACCTAAGACCCACCTAATCTCCGTCTCTCAATTACACACTCCTACATAATTCATACGGATTATAATAATAAAAAAACATTCTTAAAATTACACACCTTTTTATTTATAATATAAGTATAGTACAAAGTATTATAATTAATATTTTATTTCATGTAATTATTTTATAAAATAGTATAAAAGTATATAATTTTGTTTTTAAAGATATATAGACGTGGTTATGAGGTGGAGATGAGGCGGGTACGAAGTGGGGCGAGGTGGAGATGGGGCGGGTACAACTTTAAATCCACCCCCACCCCATCACCCATGGCGGGTATGGTTTTTATCCCCATCCCCGCCCCACCACCCGCCAAACCAAGACCCATCCCCGCCCCAATGGGGCGGGTCTCCCACTTGACCCGCCCCACTGACATCCCTACTACCACATATGACACATGTAATCCCTCGTATTTTTAAATATTTTATAAATGAAATTTTATTTTATTTATAATATTTATTTGTACTTTTCCGGAATTTAATTACAAAAGTTTCAAATTATTAATATTGGTCAAAAATTATTTTAGCACAAACTATTTTATGAACCTATGTTCTACAATTCATGATCATACAAACAAAGCCTAGTCCATTTCATTTACCTAATTGGCCCAATAATTTTATGAGGCTCAATCTTCTTACTTACCCTACAACATTCTCTCCTATAAATACCCCATCAATCCCCAAAAATTTCCCACACCAAAAGGTTAGTCTTATTTTCTCTCTCCTTTGTTTTATTAATTTGTATAATTATAATTATTGGGGTGTTACAAAGTGGTATCTGGGAGCTTAGGTTCGATTTAATTACCACCAAAGTTACTTTAAAAGTTTTTGGGCGCCTAACGTTTTAAATCTTATGATTCTGGATTTTATGACGTGATTTAAGGTTGAACTTTAATTTCAAAAAAAAAATTATTTTATTTTAATTAAAATAATTCGGCAGTTTAAATAAAATATATGTATTTTTATAAATTACTATGTTATTAATTATTTTTGAAATTAGTTGAATCTATGTACTTATTTTATTCTTTGAACCTTAGTATTATTTATTTTATTTTATGTGTGAGATTTGGGTAGTCTTAAGAAGGGCATATAGGACAGATGATTTCTTTCTATGTGCATTATAATTTAATTCTTGGTGCCATTTATTTTGAATGTAGTTTTTATGCAAGTTATATTTAATTGCATATGTTTTATATAATCATGCAAATTTGGGTGTTGTGATCACCTAGAATCATGTGTAAGGATTAAAGAATACAATATAGATTAATTTGTGATGATTTGTGCAATGTAATGTGTATGTATGGATGATCATTATATGAAGCATGTAATTATGTGACTATTTGGTTATGCTTATTTAATGATGTTATTTATTATTTATTTGGTGCTTTAGGTTATTGGTAAGATCTATATTTTTATTATTTAATATCTCCTTCAATTTTTGCAACCAATGAGTGTTTATTTGAGAAACCTTATGATCAAATTAGCAATGTACTTGGAGAATTGATGAAATACATATATTTGGTGATGATAAACTACGCGAGAGGAGTGTATGAATTTTGCTTCGGTCAAGCCGCATACTTTAAAAAGAGTGGAGACCCTGCTTTTCTGTAGAACTAGGTAGTAAAAGATGAGTTTTTGTTGTTTTGAATTGCCATGAGAATTTGAGGAGCATAACTTTGGTGGAAAGAGAATAGGGATACGATTCGTGAGACAATTGACTTTCGTTGGGAGAATTTGAAAACCAAGTTGGAGAGAAGAAAATTTTGAGGAGCCCATGGATTCATAAACATGGAAATATAAATCAGGCCTTTTGGGTTAATTAATGTATTAACAATCATTATGGATTTAATGAATCGAGTATTTTCATGAGTACAGTAATTCGATAAATATATGGCTTTATTAATGATATCTTGCTATACTTGAAGAGTGAGGGGAATTATAATAGACATTTGAGGATTCTGTGACATTTTAGGGACGACTTGTAATATGCTCAGTTTTCGAAGTATGAATTTTTATTAATGAGAGTAAGTTTCATTTTGGGACAAAAAAAAATTCAAGTGATGAGTAAGTGGTCTACACCTAACAATGTGACCGATATAAGGAGTTTATTGGGATTAGATGTTTAAAGAGGGTTGTGAAGGACTTTTGAGGATTGTTGTATATACCTTGATGAAAAAGAGTTAGTTTGAATGGGATGAGAAGTATAAACAAGCCTTTTAACTCTTAAAGAACATTTAATCGTTGCACTTGTATTAGTCTTGCCTAATGGGAGTGGTGGACTTGAAGTTTTTACTTAATGGATGTGTGTTGCAACAAAATGGAAAAATGATAATGCTTCTTGCCAAGACAAATCTTATGAGACCAATTACCCTACCATGATCTTGAGATTGCGTATATATTGTTTACATTGGAGATTCATTCGAAATACAGTGTCACCTGTAAGATTTTTACAGATCTTAATAGCCTTCGGTTGTTAGCTAAGGAGAGCTAAAGGGATTATTGAGTGCCTATGAATTGAACTATTCAAATTTGAGGAAATTATAGAATAACAAGTTATGGATAAATTATTGCAGAAAGAAGAAATGAAAAAGAAATGCCTAATGATGTTATTGAGGTGAGTTACGGGGGCGTAACTCTTTTCTTTAAGAGGGGTAGAATGCGATGTAATTTCGCGCTTTTTACCTCAATTATGCTATTTATTGCTTGAGTTTGCATTATTTTGCTTATTAATATGCACTATTGTTGTATTTACATGCAATTAAAGTATGTAAACTTTGGCCAAGTACGAGTCTATTAAGCATAAAGTTCAGTTTGTTGAGTGTGCATGTTGAGAATCAATCAATTTACAGCAATATAAAACACAAAAGTTTGAATGGTTTTGGAAAATTTATGGCTTTTGGGTTAAGTTTCGAGGGCGAAACTTCTTTTAAGAGGGGTAGATTGTAATCCCCCGTATTTTTAAATATTTTATAAATGAAATTTTATTTTATTTATAATATTTATTTGTACTTTTCCGGAATTTAATTACAAAAGTTTCAAATTATCAATATTGGTCAAAAATTATTTTAGCACAAACTATTTTATGAACCTATGTTCTACAATTCATGATCATACAAACAAAGCCTAGTCCATTTCATTTACCTAATTGGCCCAATAATTTTATGAGGCCCAATCTTCTTACTTACCCTACAACATTCTCTCCTATAAATACCCCATTAATCCCCAAAAATTTCCCACACCAAAAGGTTAGTCTTATTTTCTCTCTCCTTTGTTTTATTAATTTGTATAATTATAATTATTGATTTATGGATTTTGATTTTATTGTTTGAAAGTAATTTAATTAGTATCAAGTTGTATTTTGATGACTAAACTTTATAATTTCAGATTTTATAAGTATCATAATTTTCAGATTTTGTAAATTTTATAACCTAGGGTTTTTAATTATTGAAAATCATGATTTTAGGGTTTTTATGAACAATTGATTTAGGGCTTTTATAGTAATGATGTTTTGGAATTTTGGTGATTATAACTAATGATTAGTTTAACTTAATTCCAGATTATTTTGAACATGTAAATTCGTGTTTTAGTTTTTAGATTTTCGTTCGTTAATATTAATCCCGTTTTAATCCCGATCAGATTCTGAACTCATCCGATTTTGATGAAAAAATAGTGTTTTCCATGTGGAAACAACGTTTTAAGAAAGACTCACTACCTTTGGTAATGAGCATCACCCTCTCGTGGCCAAATTCAACCTCTAAATATGATTTTCGGGCAGTTTTTGATTTTAACGAAGTTTTTTTTTTACTTAAAATATTATCCTTGAGTTTGATTAATAAAATTAATTATGTTTAAAGTTAATTAAACATAAATATATGTTTTTATTGAAGTTTTAAGTGTTGGAAATAGTTTCTAAGTACTACTTTTAATGTTTTATAAAGAGGGTTTAATCACCCATTAAAAAGGGAGATTTTTAGGGGTTTTTATATAATTTTCAGATTTTTATTAGACTTTGAACTTGCTGTAATTTCATGTATAAGAGTGTATTTTAAGGTTTTTATGAAGAAAATTTAAAGAACTATATATAAGCCTTTAATTTTAACTAAAGGGAAGGTTTTAAAGTGTTGTTTGATTTGGATTTTGAAGGTTTTAAAGTAAGTTAGTATTGCTGTAAATTTGATTGATTGGGTATTGATTGAGATGTTATTATTTGGCTTAGGAGAGGAGTTTATTGAAGGTGATTTCTAGTTAGCAAAGTGGCATACCAATTCGTTTGCTCAAGGTATGTACAAGTTACGAAACCTTTCTTTTAGGTGCATGTTTAAGGACGACGGATCGAGAACTTAGTATCATGTATAGGGATGACTGAGTTAAATTGTTTGGTTATACATTGTGAATTTCGTATAACGTGCACTATTTTATATTGCAAGTATTATTTGTGCTCTAATTATGCAAGGTGCGCTAAAAGGTATATGTATATTATTGGTGTAATGATTAATTTATTACTCATTCATGATTATGCAAGCAGGATGAGTAAAGGAAGAATTTAAGTCTTCTAAGACGAGGTTAAGGTTTTGGGGTGCCTTATGCACTCAAGGTGTTTATACACCGAGGTAGTAAAGGAATAAATAATAAATGTTGCTTGCCACTAATAAATCAAGAATTGAAATTGAAAAGTTGTTTTACTTGATTGAATTGATATTGGATTGATTGTATTGTTATGCATATGAGTCATCACCAAGTCTAAACCTGTAAATCACATAAAGTGCAAGATGGATGAGCAATAAAACTCTGGATTGGTGCACTTCTGGAGTAATGACAATCAGGGGTTGGGGTACATGGGGTATTAGCCGTGTACTTTTCTCGAGGCCGTCTGATCTACGAGTCTCTTATTTCAAATATTTTTCAAAACTAGGAGTTAGGTGAGATCTCATACTAACTACGGTCACAGAGTCGCGCCCGTGGTCGTTGGATGTTTATTGATGTTTCCGAAAGGAGGCATGGGGTTTTTCTTTTATTGATGTTCCAAATGGAGCATGGGTTGGACAACCTTGTCTATTGCGTAATCCAATGAATAAAAATAATGATTTACCTATTATTAATTAATGGAGTCTTAGTAATATAAATAGTTGAGTCGTGTGTTGAGTCTATAATTTAATGATGCATGATGATTGATTATTAGTAGCATGTTATGGATTTAATACGGAGTGACTAAGGACCTGTTCACATTTACTTAATTTCAGTTCAATTCAGTTCAACCTCCAATCTGTTCAGTTCAGCTCCTAATTTCTCTCTCTCATAAAATATTTAGTTCAATTCATTTTCGTTCAGCTCCAATAAGTTCAGCTCAGTTCAATTCGGCTTCAATCAATTCATTTCAGCCCAATTCAGTAAATGTGAACCGGCCCTAAGAATATTGTGGCCTTGTTTGGTAGTAAGCTTATGGGAGTATATTAGCTTATTTGACTAACTTTAGCTGACTGACTAGTCAAATAAGCTAATACAAGTGTTTGGTAGTAAGCTTATTGAAAGAGCTTATTCCACTAAATAAGCTCTTTTTGAAAAAGCTCATTTTAGAAGCTTTTTCAATTAGCTTATTCATTAATTATTGTGAAATGACACTTATAACCTCATTTAATTTAAAATCCTATCAAAACTACCTATCCACAATTAGCTTATTGATCATTTCACATACTCAATCACATTTAAGCTATCAGCTATTTACCAAACACTTTTATATATTAGTTAATACAATAAGTTTGTCAAATCAGTTAATAAAATCAGCTAGTCAAAATCAGCTAACTCAATTAGCTTTCAGCTTTCTCCCGAATAGGGCCTATATCAATAAGAGTATACGTGAGTAGTAGGGTTTATCAAAATCATTCAAAGCTTGCAGGGTTTAACTTAACCTCAAAGCTAAGGAGCTCCAACAATGGCGAGATCAGCAAGATCCTCAGCTTCTCGCCTCTACTACACCCTTTTTACTTCATCTACTCCCCATCAAACCCAATCTCCGTCATCTCCATTCCTCCACCGCCATTTCCGTTTATTCTCCGCCGGCAGCGCCGCCCGCGCCAAAGAAGAGAAGGGCTCTCAATTGCAGGACTCATTATCGAAAGTCCGAAACATCGGAATATCGGCGCACATCGATTCCGGAAAGACCACATTGACGGAAAGAATTTTGTATTACACTGGAAGAATTCATGAGATCCATGAAGTTAGAGGAAGAGATGGTGTTGGTGCGAAAATGGATTCCATGGATTTGGAGAGAGAAAAGGGGATTACTATTCAATCTGCTGCTACTTACTGTACTTGGAATGGGTATCAGGTATGGATGATTACCACAATTTGGAATGTTTTCGTTTTTATATCTTGAAGTCAATGATTGTTATTTGTTGATTTATGGGTTTGTTTGAGTTATAATTCTGTTTGATTTGTTCATTTGGTTTGAGACTTTGAGTTACGGAGTATACTTTTGTTTGATTTGTTTTTGAAAGTGGGTTCGATTTTGAATGTAATAACTTATTTCTAGTTATTATTAGTTGAAAAAAAATGTGCAAGTGTAGTAACTTTAAAAGTTGTGCTTAAAAATTATGTACACTTGTTTGGGATAGTGGATTAAAGTTTGATAAATTTTTTTCTAGGTGTTAAAAACCTCATTAAGAATCATTTTATTAGATAAAAATTTGTGATTTTTTGGGTTTGTGGGTTTTTTGTTGGACTTTGATAAAGGAAAACGAGTTTGGGTTCCGCATGGGTGGAGTAAAAGAAAAGCTTGTAATTTATGGTCCTTTGCTTTTGAAACTGAGCAAGTACTTTAGGAATTATTGGTGGACTTGTAGTGTAGGGTTATGAAGATGATCCTAGTGGGTGGGGTATGTCGGGTTGTGATGGAAATTAAAGGGGTGTGATGGTGGTGGTCAAAGTGTGGATGATGACTATAGTGCTGATCAAGGTTTGCCAAGAGTGACGAGGTACAAACTACAAAGGAGTTTGGGGGTGGGGGTGTTAGAAAAGACGTGATATTGTTCTTTTGCAAAGGGGACTTTGGGGGTGATTTGGTGACTTTAAACTTCTCATTTAAGGTTGATCAAAAATTTTCTTTGAATGATAGGGATGAGAAGAATAGATGTGTAACATTTTTTAAATTAAATGTTCCAACTTTTTTAAAACTGAAGATGGATAATTTGTTTATGATTTTTTTTAAAGCATATTCAGTTTAAAATGATGCATCTAACAATTGAGCCAAAATTATTTGCACATTTTATTCAAAAAAATAAAAAATAAATAGCATTATTAAATGCAAATTTATCTTAAGGGTATGAGCATCTTCTATTATCAGTTGAGGTGCATGAAAAAGGAAATACATCTCCATCAATTTTTTAAATTATTGAAAGTAAGAAGGTATCATGGGGCTCCATTGTGTTATTAGATCTTAATGTAGGGTGTAGCTTACTTCACCATTGGATGGTAAATGGGATCTTAAATGCTTGTTTACTTAGGTATCTTTTGCTTGAACATTGTAAAAGCTGAGTAGATTTAAGGCTATGAACTTTTGTAACAGTGTAGAGAACCCTTGACCCTGTACTACTTGGATAAAAATCATAAAATTGAACTGTTCTTCAAAGTTCAAAGCAAAGGTCCAATGAGTGGTTTCATGACACAATAATTGCATCTTTCTTTGATCAAGTTGCTTGAAAATGTGTTTAGTATGATTATATCTTATCACAGGAAGAATCTAAGAACGAGTTGCATTATTGGAATCTAATCTTGATAGTTGTCATCTTTGATTAGTTTGATGATACTCATCTTAAGCTATTAAGCTGACAGTTTATACGACTTTTATGTTAACTTTATCTCTTACTCCATGTGCCAATGCAAATTGTTTGTGTTATGTGACTCTTATACAATGTGTTTATTACACTTTTTCAAGATCAGTATTCATTTCTAGTATTTCAAAACCTTATATTTCAGGTCAATATCATCGATACTCCGGGTCATGTTGACTTTACCATTGAAGTAGAGCGTGCCTTGCGTGTCCTTGATGGTGCCATACTCGTCCTTTGCAGTGTTGGTGGTGTTCAGAGCCAATCGATTACTGTTGATCGGCAAATGAGGAGGTATGAAGTTCCAAGAATTGCATTCATTAATAAATTGGACCGAATGGGAGCTGATCCGTGGAAGGTTCTTAATCAGGTATGCTATATCTCTTATAATTTGAGGTGCAATACTGTATTACAATGTAGGTATATTTTTATTCTTATTTGCTTTTCTGAGTTCATACTACCCAATAGCCTCAAGTTTTCACATTCGATGAGTGTATTGGTTAATTTTAGGTAAGCAACACAAAGAATATTTTAGTAATTACTTTAATATGCATACTAATAGCTACTATTGGTGTTGTGAATTGACAAGTGACAATACAATATATAACAAGTGATAAAATGTTGAATACGTGAAGTTAGTTAAGTGAGCAGATAATTTGGATTGAAGAGGGTAATGGAAGGCTGTAGGCTGCAGGATGTTGAATCTATTCCATTGTCCACTAGGGATTATGTTTTTGGAATTCTTGATCAGATTTGAACTCCGTATATAAAGAAGACAAGATTTTGAGTCACCCAAATACATCATATTAATGGCTATGGTTACAATGACAATTAAAACCATTGTTTTGTAGAATAAGAATTTTAGGCATCTATAATTCTGGTCACTCTCATTGTGTGCTCCACTCCACTGTGTGATTGTAAGAGCCCTACTTTGCGGCTTTGCCATCTGTGATTTAAGCTGGTTGTATAGGTAATAGCCGTAATACCTTTTCCAAACATGTGTTATTACTGATTGCCCTTTTTGGCTTGCCAAATAGGATATTTGGGCTAGAATTTAGAAAGCAGACAAGACATTTGTGAAGAGCTATGTTAGTCTCTGCATATTTGCCAAAGTACCCTAACACGGATCCGGGTATGGAAAATGAATAAGTTAGGATAGTTTGCATTCTAATACAATTATGAGTACCTATACAAACCAGAAATCAAAGAAAAGGGAAGGAAATTTGGGCACTAAAGTTGCATTAACATGAAAAAATTGAAGTTTTCTAGATGTAGGGTTTGAGAGAAAGTCCTGGATCTATTTAATAATCAAAGATGAAATCCACCTTAAGAAGCAACTAGACATTTTTTTTGTTTCAATGGCGAGAGACAACTTGATTGTTTTCTTCACCATGTGTTTTCTCTCTCTTCCCTTTGTGCAGTTGGTAAATTCATATTCTTTGCTTTCTTCTATTTCTTCGTATTTATTAATTTTTTTATTCAAATTGTTGGAATATTCTCCTAAAATTGGTGATGACTATGCTAGTGTTTGAGGTAAGTCGTCATTAGTTTGGGCTTTGGATTGGGCTTAAAATTATACTCTGTTTGTTTCGGAAAACTTGTTTCAATTTCCTTTTTCATCTGTCCCAAAATACTTGTTACACTTCCATATTAGACTGACTCATCCAATATTTTAATATATCTCTTAATAAAGGCTTGGTCCCCAATTGTGTGCTATTAATGGTGAGACTGGGGGAAGTTTCACTATATCTTTCACTGTTTTGGTGAGTAGATCATTAGAGGCTTAGAGCCATTATTGCTAAGATGTGGGGAAGCTTTTCACTTTATCTTCGAATAAACTATAAAGGGGTCGAGATATTTGGCTTTAGTCCTTCTTTACGTCTATGATTGATACTCCTATGGCGTATTTTGAATTTCTCTATTACTTATAATAGAATGCTCTGCAGAATTTAGTTTGTTAAAATGTGTATAATTTGGTCTTATATTTTTATAGTAGACAGAGAATTTGCAAGACTAGCTAGCTGCTAAATAATTTTTCTCATTCACAGGCTAGGTCAAAGCTTCGGCATCATAGTGCTGCTCTGCAAGTACCAATTGGCCTTGAAGAAGATTTTCAGGGTCTTGTGGATCTTGTGCAATTAAAAGCTTATTATTTCGAAGGATCGAGTGGGTGTGTATGCTGTACTTTTCTTCTGCATCTTGTCACATAACTTACATTGCAATATGTTGACTTCTTATATAATTAATGTTTAAATTGCAGGGGAAAAGTTGTCACCGCTGAAATTCCTGCAGATATGGAAGGTTTAGTGGCAGAAAAGCGGCATGAGCTGATAGAGGCAGTCTCTGAGGTTGATGATGAATTGGCTGAGTTGTTTCTGGCTGATGAACCCATATCATCTTCTGTTCTTGAGGTTAGTTGGTGATTTAAATTCTAATGTCCTTGATACAGACTCTAAAGAAGTTGAAGTATGAATGATTTTATTGAGCATTTTGAAGTTCTTCGAAAGCGTAGATCTCCAGCTAAAGTTAATTTACTGTATACATATATCAAGTGCGAGATTGCTGTAAAGATTATTTTATAATTGGGAGCTGCAGAAAAATTATAGCTAAATCTCAGGTTACTGTGTTGATGATTATAAACTGTATTTTTTTTTTTGGTATTGCTTTAGTTTTTGAGGCTCTGGCAGTATAAGGCCAATAAGAAATTCAGCTGTCTTTGTTTGTGATCATTATCTGTGTGGGGATTCTGATCCTCATTGACCTAGATAAATGTCTTCTGCTCTGAAATCAACAGAGATCTAACAACATAAAGGAGCCGTCTGGGAGGTGCATTGCTTCCTGAATGTCTATGGATGGAAAACATTTGTTCATTCTTGCTTCTAAGTCAAAGGTGTAAAATTTTGTTGTTTTCGTTGTATCTTTTGAGGGGAGAATACCTAGTGATAACTTATACAAGCTATAATGATACAACAGGTTTTTGAAATATAAGATTAGGAAGCTGCAACAACATTTCAAAACAGTACATGAAGCTTACTGCACTTAAATTCCTCTGAAATCTCGTGTCAGACCTTTTTTATGAATCAAGTGTCAATAAAAGTTTTTGGAAATTCTGACTTTAACATTTATCACTGCTTCCTGGTTAGAGCATTATAGAGTGTACCCAAAAGAGCATCAAAGAATTCATCAAAGATTATGCTTTCATGTCCCTCTCAAACTAACAAACACGTTTTGAGTGGCTTTTGTTCTGCTTTTGCAACATATACTTGTATCATTTATAGTTTTGGGAGCTGAAGTTTACGTTTTTATGCTTCCTTTTAGATAATCTGCAAAGCTGTTTTTTTTTTTTTTTTTTTTTTTTTTTTTTTTTTTTTTTTTGGGGGGGGTGGGGGGGGGGGGGGGACTAATGTTTTGTTGTTGTCGTTGTTTAGCTTCTTACTTTTATGATTGAGAATGTGATTTTGGAAGGAAAAAAATGAAGTTATGACATCAACATATAAATGAACTAACTACACATGGATCCTCATAAAGGGCTATGTATGGCTACAGTTTGGCTCCGAATCACTTATTAAGGCCTTGAGTACGTCCGGAAGTAGATTGATTGAGTTGCTCAAGCGGAATAACATATCACCTGATTAGACAACTATCTTGTCAAACTGTAAAAGCCTAGAAAGATCCTTCATCATGGAAATCTTCTTGTACTCTATATAGTCTATTTGAACTCTGCGCTCTGACTGATTGTTATGGCTTCAAGTGGAGCCCATAAGCTAGCTTTTGCTTTCTTCAAGTTGCACTTGACAACATTCTTTCAAGAATGATTAATTTATTGTTTTGTAACTAAAAGTGTGCTCATTGTCAGCCTTTGAATTCCCCCCTTTTCTTTTCTAGAAATATCAGTTAGTTTCCCAACATTACATTGAAAGATTGTTGAGTTTGCAGTAGCTCCTGAAGTATTGAAGCTACTGATTGTTAGACAAAATTATCTTCCTGATTTTAGTTTCCTTTAGAAACATAGAAGAGTAAAGTGCAAAGCATGCTGAAATACCACAAAAAGGTTCTAGTTTCTATCCCTGACCTATCTTCTTGCTGTGAGCACTGCTGGATATGTAGGCAACATTCATCTTGAATCCGGCAGACTAATGAGCCTTCTTGTAGTTGTGACGGATGTTGCTCTTGGCTTGCTGCATTTTATTTAATGGGCAAAAGTCTATTGACTGGCCTAACTCTTCTGTTCATCTATCATTAACTGATTAGCCAGCATAAAAAATTGAAATAATTTTTAAATGCATATTCTATTATTTTTTCTTGCCTTGGTCTTTCTTGTGAACTCTATGCTCTCAGCAGGATGGAAAGTTATTCGTTCTAAATGTTATCTATCCAATCTTAAAACTTTTCTTGTTATGCTATGAAATGGTACATTATGGATTTTTTTTTTCTTTTGTAGGAAGCGATACGTAGGGCTACTGTTGCCCGGAAATTTGTCCCTGTATTCATGGGCACGGCTTTCAAGAACAAGGTACTTGGATCGATGCCCTTTTTCCTTCTCTCTTTCTCTCTCTCTCTCTCTCTCTCTCTCTCTCTCTCTCTCACAATTATGCTAATATATGACGAGTAAGCTGATAATTAAATATTGATGGCTCTGCTTCTTATTTTCTAAACATTCTTGTATGTCTTAAATAACAGGGTGTTCAGCCACTTCTTGATGGAGTTCTCAATTACTTGCCTTGTCCTACTGAAGTCAACAACTATGCTTTGGATCAAAATAATAATGAAGAGAAGGTAATTGTCTGGTAGTAGTAAATATGCAGTTAAAAATTAGTTTGTCAAGTGATTGGATTACACATAAACGATAGCTAAGTGTTTTTTTTATTTTATTTTTATTTTATTTTTTATTTTTTTATAGGTATTGTTACCTGGGTCTACGACAGGACCTCTCGTAGCACTGGCTTTTAAATTGGAAGAAGGACGATTTGGTCAATTGACATTTTTGAGGTATTAATAATGCCTTTATTTATCTATTTATAGTAATTAATTTTGATGCAAGTTTGTTTGTGATGTACCCAAGTTTCAAACTATGGGTCATGTTTATTGATCCATGTATTCACCCAGACAAATTAAACATTAGAAATTCCATCTTTTAAAACCTGACTTTAAAATATTGCTGGTGTTTGATTTTGGTGCAGAATATATGAGGGTGTCATCAGGAAAGGGGACTTCATACATAATATCAACACTGGCAAGAGACTTAAGGTACTCCGATGTTGCCATTTGGTGTTACTTTGTTACAGAGTGGTATGGGTCAAGGTTCCCAACGCCCATATTAGTATGAATGTATGATGTTCATCAGAAAGGGGTGAGACTGGCTTTTAAAAATGAAAAAAAATCTTAATGTAATGTAGTTGGTAGCATAAATCTTCCACGATTCCATCTACCAAAAGAAATTTTACAAACTAGAACTCAGAATTAAACAGGATTGCACCTCGTACCCCCTCTATTGTGCATAGGGAATTCATTATCTGAGTTTGTATTCCTACTTCCTCCATTCCAAATTAGCTGACTCATTTTTACTTCAGACACTATTCATAAACGCTAATTCAACTAGCTTTTTGATTTGAAAAAACATAGTCATGGGATCATTTCAGATTCCTCTCAAAGTGTATATTCTAAATTAACTTATTTTATTTTTACTATAAATTTTATTAATTGATGAGATATTTATTGTTATTTTATGCATTGGCATACGTGATTAAAGAAACATGTCTAATAAATTGGATTGGAGGGAATATATATTGTGCTTAATATTATATTCCTTTTCTAAAATATGTGGAATCTCTGATTCTTCTCCACTCCTTATATGCTCATGAGGCTATGGAAAAAACATTTATTTACCACCTTCATTTTTTTCCTTTGGAGATTAAGGGTTGGTTGTTCAACCTTTTTATTGTTGAATTACACTTCCTTGGCGTGCACATATATTGGTAGTTCTCTTATTTGCTTAGAAGTTAGTGGACACAATTAATCTAAAATTCTTCGCTATATGGACAGAGTATCTGAAGTATCCTTGTTACTCCCTCTTTTCCCAATGAAGTGTCCCATTTGTCTTTTGCACACGTTTTAAGGAAGGTGAATAAATAAATAAGATAGTGAGGTTTGGTTGATTAAAGATGAATATAAAAAACAAGATGTTGTGGTTTGGTTGATTAAATGTGAATTAAAAAAAAAAGTGGGTTTTGTGTTTGATTAAAATGAATAAAGAAAATAGATAAAGGTGAAATGATAGTTTTATTTAGAGAAAATGTTTTGAGGAGAAAAGTGAATTTATTTGGGGACAGGGAGTATCTGAAATTATTTGTTTGCTGAATCTGTGGTAGTGGTTATAGTAATTTTATAAATGTATATTACTGACTCTATTAAATTGTGCCTTTTTTTCACCTTTTCTGCATTGACATCAGGTTCCTCGCCTTGTACGGATGCATTCTAATGAGATGGAGGTCAGTGCTTTCTCTATAAGATCCTCTATATTTTTTGACCTATGCATAGTCAAGTTTTGATGCATCCATTGTACCTTAGTAAGAGTTGTTTAGATAAAGAAATATTATTGATCAACACTGTTGGTTTTTTTCTAATACTTTCACTCGGGATGTCTCATGTTATAGGACATTCAAGAGGCACATGCTGGACAAATTGTTGCTGTATTTGGAGTCGATTGTGCTACAGGTCTATATACTTTCTAAGATTGCTATTGAGTGATTATCCCTTCCTTTGTCCATGTATGAATGAATTAGGGGTTACTGATAAAATGCACATCAGTAGTCAAACTTATAGATTTATTTACAAATGATTGCTTTTTAATTTTTGAAAAGTACTCTTATGTATATATAGACTACTAGGGTTGGGATCCAATGAAACATCTTAATGCGAGAAGGATGACAACATTTTAAAACTACATTACTGTTTATTGTTATTTTAAAATGAAAATAAGTATCGGGAGAATTTTTTCATGTTTTTATATGATAACTGTATCTAGAACGAGTCAAGACGGAGAAGAAGCTTAAAATAGCTTAGCTATCACCCGCTTTCAAACAGAGTGGAGAAAGAAATAATTGCTTTATTTTTAGATGCATTAGAATTACTATTTTGGAGTAAAATGTCGGATTCTACGATCTACTCAGGCACGACATCCAAATCTGAGTTTGGGTAATATAGTTTGTGGGACTAAGTGTGCAAATTGTTTCAGTTGTATTGTTATGTGCATAATTTTGAACCAGATTGCATATATTTTCAAAAAATTTGTTTTAATTTTTCCTCGATTTTTTTTTTTTTTTTTTTTTTAATGCATATTTAGTTAATGAAAAAAAGTTACATACTTCCTCCATTCCAATAATATTACAACAAGGATGAAATCACGCATTCCAAAACACATTTTACATGCTAAACATCTATAATTGTGTTGAGTAAAAATTCTAAAAAGTTGATATTGTGAAAGTATTTTATGAGATAAATCCAACAAGATCCCACATGACTATATTTTGCTTAACGTATAAATCATATTATATGATCAAACGAGAGTGATGAATAGTACAAAAAGTCCATTGTTGCAATATTAATAGAAAAGAGGAAGTATATATCTTCTCATGAGATCTCTACTCTATATTTCCTTATGACTTGTCCTAAAAGATAAATTAAAAACAGAGAAGTCTGGAACTTTGAATAAAGTTTGTCCATTTCCCCTTTTGATTTTCTCTTTTTACCTGTCCAGCCTCTTTATTAATGTTTGGATATAATTATGTTTCCAGGTGACACATTCACTGATGGAACGGTCAAGTACACTATGACTTCTATGAATGTTCCTGAACCAGTGATGTCATTGGCTGTTTCACCAGTTTCTAAGGATTCTGGAGGGCAGGTGAGTACTGGAACTGGCAAATCTTGATGCAGTGGTACTGCCTCATCTAACTGATGCATCTGTTATTGACAGTTTTCAAAAGCATTGAATCGTTTCCAGAAGGAAGATCCAACCTTCCGTGTGGGGTTAGATCCTGAGAGTGGGCAGACGATTATTTCTGGTATGGGAGAACTACATTTATCCATTTATGTTGAGCGCATCCGAAGAGAATACAAGGTACTATTGACAATAAACTCATGATATTTAAAAAATCACGCAGTATAATATTAAGTGTGTATTATATCAGGATTTAACCTTTTTTCGATGCAGGTTGAAGCACAAACAGGAAAGCCTCGTGTTAATTTCAGAGAAGCTATTACTAAACGTGCTGAATTTGATTATTTGCATAAGAAGCAAAGTGGAGGTCAGGGTCAATATGGAAGAGTGTGCGGGTAAGAAGAAATTTTTTGAATCTTTTGGTGCAAGGATCCTTGAATTGGAGCTTTTGAAGATATTTTAATGTGCCTGTGAAAATTAGTTTTCCTGCCACCCCCTCTCAAACCAAAATATTAAAGAATGCCATCTCCTTGAAAAGATGATATATAAGAGTAAAGACAAAAATCAGCTAGGCAATTATACCAACATCTGAATTAAATTTCAGATGCAATAACCTAGTATATACATTTCTTCCACATGCCAGCGGGTCTCATAAACTTTCAATACAGGTCTCCGAAGAAACTAATACGTAAATATTTAGGGTCTAATTTCACTCACAACTCCAATACACCCTAGATAGATATAGTGGAAAGTTCTCCACTGATCTATGAAGGTACCCTAAAAAAATTGGGTAGAGAGAAATGTTCTTTACTTTGGAGTTTTGTAGTTGAGGAAGTATCTTGTCATATATCTCTTAGGGAATCTGTGGAGCTGCTTATTGTATTTTGCATTTTTCAAGCTAATGCTTGCTCCTATTTATGTTGTTTTTTTGTAGTTATGTTGAACCACTTCCTATGGGATCGACAACCAAGTTTGAATTTGAAAACCTGATAGTAGGACAAGCTATTCCCTCAAACTTCATACCAGCAATTGAGAAAGGATTTAGAGAAGCAGCAAACTCGTGAGTCCTCATTTGTTTATTTTATCATTTGAAGATTTACTTTAACACATTCTTTTGAAAGGATTGGATGTTTTAAATTTATTTATTTAATTTTTATGTATTATATTTATTTTGGGTATGTTTTAGTGCTTCCTGGCAATAAGTTTGGTTGGTTATTGAGAAATTAACTTTTTTTGTGTAGGGGTTCCCTTATTGGACATCCGGTGGAGTATGTTCGTGTTTGTTTAACTGATGGTGCATCCCACGCTGTGGATTCTAGTGAACTTGCATTTAAGTTGGCTTCAATATATGCCTTTAGACAGGTTTTTTCATGTCCCTTTTTAAAATTCTGCTTCCATTACAATTGAATAATTTCCCTAGAAATTGTTTAAATCAAAATTAATTCCCGCTTTGCATGTTTTAAAAACTTATTCCCTTGATAGTGTCCACGTCTTAGTTTTAAAAGGCGCAAGGCGCAAATGGTCCTTGCAGCCTAGGCGTGAGGCGCAAGGCGAAGGCGTGCGCCTTTTGTATGCAAGGTGCATGTATTTATATATTTATTTCAAATTATTTTTTACTTTGATTGTACTTAATACCAATTGAAAAGATTCATAATAAATTAAATAATGATATATGTAAAGCTAAGGTAGTCTGAATTTGAAAAAATTTCCATCGTTCTTCAATTTATAACTTAAATTTTAGTTATTTTTCTTGAGGTGCAAAGGCGCACCTTACCAAAGGTGCTTTGAGGCGCGCGCCTTCCGTAGGTGACTGAGCCTCGCCTAGCTAAAGCCCATTTCCAGAGTAAGGCGCGCCCCAAGGTCCACATAGAATCGGGTATTAACTTAGGTTTTTTTTTTATATAATTTTTTTATTATATATCTTTAAAGTAGAATCACAGTTGGTGATAGCGGTTTTACAATTACACCGCAATCGTTGGTAGCGGTTGTATTGACGGTTCTTTCTGCAAGTTTTGTAATCGTCCCACTAATATCATCTCACAATTTTACATGTAATCATCTGCAAGTATTTTTTAACAGACCTATCACCTGTAAAAAATTGCTAATAAATTATAACTGGAAGTAAAAAAATTACATGGGAATTGAAGTGCTTGAGGTTGAATGCTGAGATATATATGTTGAGATATTCCCCTGAATACATACTTGTATGAAATTACCCAGAAAATCAAAACAAAATTACAATTAAAAACTAGGTTTTAGAGAGAGAAAGAAGAGAGAAGATCTAAGATGAAATAAGAGATTTTAAAAGAAAAAAACAAGAGTGAAAGTTGAGGAGAGAGAAAATGGGAAGACAGGGGAGACGTGGTACGGATAATTTTGTATTTTATTTTAGTAGGGCCCAATTTTGAATTTAAATGATCATTATAATTCATCATGTAAATGTAAAACCGCTATTACCAATTGTGGTTCTACATTGAACCAAAAAAAAAAAAAAAAAAAAAAATCTAATAACCGATCCTACGTGGACACTATTCAAGGAATAAGTTTTTAAAACAACGCAAAATAGGAATTAATTTTGATTAAAACATTTTCTTGGGAAATCGTTTCAATTTAGTTTTTTTTTAATAATTTTTTTATTTATTTTTCATATTTTGGATCTTAGATTTTCTAAAAATTAAGCATTAAAGAGTAATATATCCAAATAATGCATTTATTAATGGTAACTTAAATGTACAATAATGATTTAGTGAGGTCATGTGATATACAATATTTCCAAAGAGTAATACTTTGTTGTCGCTTTTGTTGTTATTGTTTGGTAGTTTGGAAGTTTGTTGGTAATGTTGGATATCATACATATTACATGAATTGTTTTTTGAATGTAGTTATTATGAGCAAGATGATGTCAAGTGAACTCCAGTTGTTTTTTTTTTTCTGTTTTGTGTACATGTAATAAAACAGAAAATCAGAAGTATAAGAAGAGAATATGGGGAAAACTGATAGATGATTATAATTTGATTTTTACAATCCCAGTCTCTTGAGTGTACGGGGGCAGTCCCAAACTACACACACACACACACACACACACACACACACACACAAAAAAAAAAAAAAAAAAAAAAGAGAAAAAAAAAACAATTTCTGCTTGCTATCCCGGTATATCCTTTCTGATATTCTCAATAACACTGGACTTCATATCCCTCAAACAAACAATAGACGGGAAGTTTCTGCTTGCTTACTCTAATTAACTAATTTGCGTTGCCAAAAGTGCTCCTTCCCCTGGTGTTATTAGTGTTGATCTTTTTTGTTGTCTACATCTTATTTCAGTGCTATACAAAAGCAAAGCCTGTGGTACTAGAACCAATAATGTTGGTGGAGGTTAAAGTACCATCCGAGTTTCAAGGTTCTGTCACCGGTGATATCAACAAGTGAGTGGTATTCGTTGATCTGCTATCCTAATTATGTGAAGACTTCCTATCTGTTTGTAGTCTAATGCATTCCTTTTGCATTTTTATAGGAGAAAAGGTTTGATTATTGGTAACGACCAGGATGGTGATGATTCTGTCATTATTGCACATGTAAGTACAATTCTTTCACATCAAAAACAGGCTACCTCAGTAAGACCTGAGAATGATGTTCTTAGTTGCAGTGCAAAAACTGATTGTATCTAATTTGCGAGTTACATGTCTACTTTGTTTCTGTGTATAGATAGTGTTTCATAGTAATTATAGTTCATGTCCATGTCACAAGAATATTTGTAGGTCACGTGTATGTTATTAGTTAATGAGAGAGGGTGGTATAGAAAGCAAGTAGTTCAGTGTCGTTGCTTTTGGGGGTGACTTAATACTTGCGTGAATTAGGTGTATAGGAGTGAATGGTTTATCCTTCTCCAAACTGATTTTTCTAACAACCGGGTACAGTTTTTGTTGGAAGGACTTTGTTAGAAATTTTAAAAACTTAACTGAAAAGTACAACTATTAAAATGAAGCGACATCTATTTTATTTTATTTTTTTAAAAAAAAAAACAGAAAAAAGGAGCAACTTAGAAATACAAGGAACTTGACTGTGGGATGGGGAAGAATTTATTTAATCTGATAGTATTTTGGTGTAACATGATAGTTATCACTTTCAATGCGCAAAAGTTATTTATAGGAAAATTCATTTCTTCTCTGTCTTTACAGATCCCCTTGAACAAGATGTTTGGATATTCCACAGACCTGCGTTCAATGACACAGGTTAGCTTTTTTCACCATGTATACTGCACATCTGTTACACACGCAGTTGTGATTTGACCTCCTTTAATCTTCAACACAGGGAAAAGGTGAATTCTCAATGGAATACAAAGAACACTCTGCAGTTCCTCAAGATGTGCAGATGGAATTGGTGAATGACTATATGGCCACAAAGGCAGCTGAACAGTAATAGACATGTTAACGGAAAGGAGAACTTTACATGATACACATTTTTTTTGGATGTTCAAGATGCTCAGATAACAATCATTCAGTTAGCATGTAGGTTAGTTTCATGTCTTGTGCTGACTACAGATTTTGGTAGCTGGAATAATGTGCCGATTGATATACCCCAGGGTCCTCTGATACTTGTGGAATATGGGTCATTCTTCTGAAAGATGGATGATTTTGTATAGCTGTATTATTACATTCTTTATTGATTATAGTTGATGCTGTATTTGCAGTTTAGAATGCTGTGAACTCACCCTACGCCCTATATTTTACATATGTAAACGCCATGAAAATTCAGTTGTTATGTGTCTCATCTATGCCCTCTTTCTCTAATAATTTGTATTAAGCTATTTCTTAACCTTTGGAAGAAAGTCAACACCCATCATCCTCTGGATTGATTTAAGACTAATACAATGTAGTTATCATATACTCTGTTCTGTTTTGTTATATAAAGAATCGAGGATACAGTTTTGCATATTTCTATATTTGTACAGCCAAGGAACTATATGCGCGTGTCTTCAAAGTGGAGAGGACAAAGTAACTTTACTACGAAGTATTTCCTTTTACCTTGAGTTTGCAGCGAAGACAAGCCAAAAGTCTTGATCAATTTCAGATCAATTTCCCTGCCTTTCGTCGCACTTGATCTTTGTTTGAATTTTCTTCATCTCTGCTAGGAGTCTAGGAGCATTCACTTATTTCAATCAAACTAGATCTGAAGGAAGAAGAGCAAGTTTTAAGTAATCGGCAGTGAAACAAAAGCAAGACTAGGAAACCAAATAAGGAGAGTAACACCTCAGATATAGGGTTCACCTACTGAACCAACCAAAACCTAGGGTGTCTTATTCTATATAGTCACAAGCTCAGGACGTTGTCGTTTAAGTTGTTGCTTGTCCAGGAGACTTGGTTGCCTTTTGTTGGTCGGAGCACAGTAAGTTCTCTAGTGAATGATTATGTATTTAGCCTTGTGCTTTTGGCACTACGGATTAACCATATAAATCTAAGTGGGAAATCAGCAGATGCTACTGATTCATTAAAACTAGGGTGGGAACTAGGATGCAAATAAATGGATTGAGATCAATTTGTTGAATTATTGCGTTTGCAATATAATTACATAAGATCAATCATCATTTCCATGAGATAGAGGGATTGAATTTCATCCATTCCATTGTATCCAAAGCCTTCATATGATTGAGGGTACTCTAATACTAAAGATTAAAAATCATGCTCAAACAAAGCTACTGGTATGATTAATATGAAATCTTTTCCCTTGCCCTACTTTGCATGAATTAGTGACTTAATGATTATGCGTTTGACTTAAGTCTTCGAAATACAATTATTTTACGTACTCTCTTTGTTTTCTTTTAATTTCATCACTTTTACTGCAACATGTATTTAGACACTACTTGGGCTATCGTGAGTAATCTAATAATATATTGCTAGTAAAAACCATAAAACCATCATGAGAAACAAAGAGGATAAAATCAAAAGTGTACATTAAAATAAAAAATAAAAAAAATAAAAGATCATTATAGGGAAAAAATTTAATGTGATAATGACACATAGGATAGTTTTAGAATTGATGATGTCAGCATTGTTTTGTTTTAGTACGAGTAATAGTTAATAGTAGAGCTGTCAATTCGGGTAAACGGGAATCGGGTTAGTGTGAGTCGAGTCATCTCGGGTCAGGTCAATACGGGTTAATGTCATAACATATGCGGGTTGGGTTCGGGTTGGGTCATGCTTGAGTCGGGTCACGTCGGGTCATACATCTTATTGGGTTTGGGTCGGGTTTAGGTCGGGTTAGTAAAAGGTCGGGTTATATTCGGGTCGGGTGAAAAATAGGTCGGGTTAAATTCGGATCTTTACGGGTTTAAACGAGTTAGGGTCGTTCTTGGGTTTGGTTCAAGTCAATTATTTACGGGTTATAATCAGGTCAGGTCATTCTCGGGTTCAAGTCGCGGTTCAAGTCAATAATTTGCGGGTTATAATCAATTCGGGTCATTCTCGGGTTCGAGTCGGGTTCGATTCAAGTCAATAATTTGCGGAAAAATATTTCGTCCCTAAAATTCGTCCCTAAAAACATGTTGTGAAACTAACCTCTTAAAATTCAAAGTGAAATATTGAAGGAATAGAGTTAGGATTCAATTTCTGTTCCAATACCAACATGAGATAAAGACCTATACATATTGATTCAACAATAAGTTGGGTTGATTCGGGTCGGGTTTGTAACAGTCAGGTTGAAATTTGAGTTGGGTTTGTAGCAGGTCGGGTTAAATTCGGGTCGGGTTAGGAACATGTCGGGTTGAATTCGAGTCGGGTTAGGAATAGATCGGGTTGAATTCGGGTTTTAATGGGTTAAAGCCGGTTTGGGTCAATTTCGGTTCAGGTCGGGTTCGGTTCAGGTCCATAATTTACGGGTTACATTCGACTCAGGTCGTCTCTAGGTTGGTTAATGTTCGGGTTCGGGTCTCAAATACTCGGGTCTAGGGTTGGTTTCAGGTTGCGTTATGTCGGGTTTGGGTCACCATTTTTTTGGGTTCAGACAGGTCGGTTATTAGGTCAGGTTAGGGTCGGTATTTCGAGTCGGTGCAACTTTTGACAGCTCTAGCTAATAGATGTGATACCCTTATGATCCTATATATATCTCAGAATAGTTGACATGGTCAAGGTTGACACACAAGTCAATAAATTAACAACTCCCTTCGTCCCAGGAAAAACGATCCATTTGGGTTGATTTCGCGGGTATTAAGAAACTTAATTTGCAAGTAGAAATGTATGGGAAAACACAAGTCAATAATAATTTGCAATTAATACCTAGAGAGAGAAAGTCCTAGATTTATGTTCTTCACCGGTTTTCTAAGAGAAATCCTTTGGGTTTTTATCTTTATCCTATGCCCAATAAACATGATGTAATAATGGTGGCGGGAGAGAGAAAAAAAGTTTAGAAATTTAGAGAGGAGATGGCACAAAGATTTGAAAAAAATACAAGGGTAAAATAGGAAGAAGGAGCTACATGACAAAATATTTGAGGATATATTGGTAATTTTATGATTTTAATAGATGTTGGAAAAAACAAACGGGTCATTCTTTTTGGGACTAACATTAGCCAAATAAGTCGTTCTTTCAGGAGGGAGTATTAGTTATAAACTAGTATAGATCGTGTGCATGCACAAATAGTAGTAATATTTTTTATTTAACTAATTAATTCAAAGATTATCATAACTAGATGAAGCCCGTGCGATGCACGGTTTGTTAGTATTTTTTAGAAAAATATTTTTCATATTTATGTGATTAAAGTTGTTATTATATTAGTTTTAAAATATTAGATAAAATTCCTAATCTCAAAAAATAATATATTGTATTTTATTAATTTAAAATTTAAAATCTCATTCGTAAATTTTGCTTACGTGGCAGTTGAATTATTTAATTGTAAATTAATCTCTTATTTAATTGGTTACAACTTAAATTTATAATCCTACATAGCGCGCTAAGAAAATTAAATCCTACGTGGCTCTCTAAAAACTCGGGGAAAAACTCCCCATATATATATATATATATATATATATATATATATATATATATATATATATATATATATATATATATATATATATATATATATATATATATATATATATAACTTAATAATAATAATTGACACATAAATATATCTTGCCTTTTGAATTTATAGTACTAACATTAAATTTATAAGAAATTATTATGAATTATTATTATTTTTTTTTTTAAAAAATAATGATTTTAGTTTATAAATTTTCCTTATTCCTTGATTAATCGGAATTTTATAAATGATGATTATTGAATAATGTTTATCCAACTTAGATTTTGTTGTAATATAAAAAGAAAATTTATTGTTATTAATATTTAATGAGATATCATTTTCATATTTATCCTTGAAAATGATAATTCAAGTTATGGTAAAATTTAGTACATAAAAAGAAAATTTTGAAATGTAAAATTAGGTGGGAAATCATACTACCACAAAATGACATGTGTTATTTGAGATTCGCCTTTAGTATAAGTTTATTGATTGATTGATATAATATAAAAGGTTAATATTATGAAATGTTATACTAGTACAAATTAATGTATTATTATATAAATATCTATCTAACAACCTTCCCAGTTAATCAATTTGATAAACCAAATTTGTTTATCAAATGGAAAAATGGTAAATAAAACAACATAAATGCCCAGTCATCATGACATTTTCGTAAATATATCAACAATAGTGGGACCCAAATTTATTAAAAAGTTGTTGATTTATTTACAATTTTGCCATTTGATAAACAAATTATATTGATAAACTTGGATTTTCTCTTTTTGATTTAGGTATATAATCGTATAAGCAAAATTTAGTGCTAATCATGTTAATCCTTTTTTTATCACTTTTTTTAAAAAAAAAAAAAAATTCATTTTACCATGAAATGCTTACTTACCAAGTACTTCGTAGTCTTAGTATGTAAACATTTATGTACCCCTCTAGAAAATCCCTTAGTTTTCCGATATTTTAATTCAAAAGAAAATGATTATTTTAAAAAAAATAAATAAAAACTCTATTATTTAACGAGGTAATAATATGTCTTAATAGAAATTAAACCATGAATGTAGCAAACAGGTATCATAACCCATACTGTAGTCACTCCCCCACATTTGATTAAACATTGCATTATGTACAATTTTTTTTCCCTACACCCAGCACCTCTCCCTATACTAGACCTGGCAATCTTGACCTGACCTGATTGACCCGACCCGTAACCCGAAAGTTGACCCGAAATCATTGACCCGAAAATGACCCGAACCTGAACTAACTCGACTCGACCCGAACCCGACCCGAAATAGAGTTGACCCGAACATGACCCGATGACCCGACCCGAATGACCTGACCCGAAATCGACCTAAAAACCAGAACTTGACCTGACCTGAAATGACCCGAAACCCGAAGTGACCTGACCCAATTTTAACCCAAATTGATTGACCCGAATCGACCCGACCCGTAGTGACCCGATCCGAATCCTAAGTGAATAGGGTGAAATAATGAATTACTTAGTTTAGGGCCTCTTTATTTCCTACTTTATAGGCACTCATGTTTTTTTTTTTTTTTTTTTTTTTTTTTTTTTTTTTTTTTTTTTTTTTTTAACGATTTTACTTAATTTTTCAAACTATTTTTTAAAAATGAATTTATTTTGGTGACCTGGCACAAACTTGACCTGAATAGACCCGACCCGAATTGACTCTATCCGAATTTGACTCGACCCAAAATTGACCCGAAAATTGATTTTAAAAATTGACCCGATCCGAACAGACCTGACCCGAATTGACATGACCCGAACTTGACCCAACTCGAACTTGACCCGACTCGAACTTGACTCGAAGTGTTGACCCGATTTGACCCAAAACCCGAATTGACCCGACTCGACTCGAACCCGACCCGAACATTTGCTGACCCGAACTAGACCCGACCTGAATTGACCCGACTCGAACCCGACCTGAATGACCTGTTTGCCAGGTCTACCCTATACCCCCCATTACACGACGCCATAACTGTTAGAAAATTAAAATCAAAATGTAATAAATTTAAATATGAGGCGGTAGTAGTATTTATTAATAGTCAAAAAAACACAACACTTAAAATAACAAGCAAGTAGTACAAAGGTAAATTAATAGTAGAAGAATGAGTTTAGAGTAGCCTGGGTTGTAGCACGCAATGCGCTATCCTTAGAGAGAAAACGCCCCACTGCACTGGTAGAATGTATTTATGCGCTCCTCTCCCAAGATACGACAACCCGCCAGATCAATTGTGTGCAGCAAAAGACCCCCGAACGTTATTACACCAATGCTCCGTAATAATTATAGTATTGCTTTTTAAAGAGAGAATATTGTAAACACTGGCCCTGTTTGGTAGTAAGCTTATTGGGGGTATATTAGCTTATTTGACTAACTTTAGCTGATTGACTAGTCAAACAAGCTAATACAAGTGTTTGGTAGTAAGCTTATTAAAAGAGCTTATTCCACTAAATAAGCTCTTTTTGAAAAAGCTCACTTTAGGAGCTTTTTCAATTAGCTTATTCATTAATTATTGTGAAATGACATTTATAACCTCATTTAATTTAAAATCCTATCTAAACTACCTACCCCGACCCACAATTAGCTTATTGGTCATTTCACATACTCAATCACCTTTAAGCTATCAGCTATTTACCAAACACTTTTATATAATCAGTTAATACAATAAGTTAGTCAAATCAGTTAATAAAATCAGCTAGTCAAAATCAGCTAACTCAATCAGCTAACTCAATCAGCTTCAGCTTTCAGCTTTCTCCCAAACAGGGCCACTAATTTTCTGTGAAAGTAATTTCCCACTTTTTCATTCTCGTTTGCCGTCACTTAGAATTACATTTATAGGAAAACAAATGAAATTAACCGTTATCAAATAGGCTGAGTTTGTTACAAGAATGTGGACATTATGCTCCATGAGTGGCTCAATAGTTATCCCAACTTTCAAGCCATGCAACGTTAATGTTCCTTAATAGTAGGAAGTTAACAACTCAAGCAAGATTAAAAACAAAAATTAACGGCTAATTAAAAGAAAGTATCCAAAGTTTTAAAATTATCTTTAAATTTTAAATTAAAATAAAAGAAAATAGATTTTATTTTCCAACAATCCCCCACATAATTTAAAATTTAAAATATTGTAAAATCTTAAGATGTAACATAATAATAATAATTAAGACGGAGCATATAATGTTGCATTTTCGGTACAAGGAACCTTCCGGGTTTGAGCCTTATACCTAGTGTACATGAACTTCCACCCAAGAAGATATAGAGACATGGTTGCCTTGAGCTATACCTCCATTCACCGAGCTTTAGTGCACAACACATACAACATAGGTGTTCATTTAAGCTCTAATCAGTGGTTGCGCCTTACGGCCATGCGTATGTATCTTGTATCGTGAGTGTCACTTAGAGACTAGCCCCATGTCTCACAGTAGCGGCCCCACTACCACACTCACTAGGTGAGCCCTCCAAGGGTGGTCCGTGACCTCCACCCCCACAATTTACAGTCGTCGGGATCATTAAGAGATATTTCATCAAACACTATTTACATATATACCTCAACCTCAAAATTGCCGCGGTTTAAAATACACCTCGCCATAGGAAAAGGGACATATATAAATACAATGTGGTGTATTTTAGTCAACTAACAACTTCGTTGTTACCCATTGAACTCCTTTCATGGGATCGCCAATTATTAGGAGTTGGGTGTCCATTGTTGTGACTATATTATGGGCTTTAGTCCCATTCCCCTCGACGACTCTATAACTTGTTGACGCGCCAAACCTTTTGTGAGCGGATCCGCAAGATTATTTTCAGACCTGACAAAGTCAAGAGAAATAACACCATGAGAAATTAAATATCTAATAGATTTATGTCTTACTCTCAAGTGCCTTCTTTTCTCATTAAAATTTTTGCTAGTAACTTTTGCTATAGCAACTTGACTATCACAATGCATAGAAATGGCAGGAATAGGTTTATTAAGCATAGGAAAATCACATAAAAGATTTTTTAGAAATTCAGCTTCATTACTAGCAGAGTCTAAGGCTATTATTTCAGCCTCCATAGTAGAACGAGAAATAATAGTTTGTTTAGAAGATTTCCAACAAATTGCACCACCTGCCAATGTAAATACATATCCAGTAGCGGATTTTGTTTCATCCGAATCAGAAATCCAATTTGCATCACTAAACCCCTCAATGACGGCAGGAAAACGAGTATAATGAATACCATAATTAATAGTTCCTTTGAGGTATTTAAATACCCTCTCTAAAGCACTCCAATGAGAAAGACTAGGATTATGAGTGTATCTTCCCAATCTACTTACCGCATATGCAATATCGGGTCTAGAGTAATTTGACAAATGCAACAAAGAACCAATAATTTGAGAGTATTTAAGTGGAGAAACACCTTCACCCGTATTTTTCTTTAACTTAAAAGATGGGTCATATGGTGTCGAAACAGGTTTCACGATTAAAATAATTAAACTTTTTCAATAACTTCTCCACATAATGAGATTGTGTCAACACTATGCCATCTTTATTTTTAATCAACTTTATGCCCAAGATGACATCCACAGGACCAAGGTCTTTCATATCAAAGTTGCTAGACAAGAAGGATTTCACGTCATTTATAGCATCTAAATTACTATCAAATATAAGAATATCATCTACATAAAGACAAAGAATCACACAAGAGCCATTATCTTCTTGTTTAACATATACACATAAACATGGGCACGGGCCGTGCCGGCACGCGGGCGGCACGGGCCCTGCATGACTCCGGCACGGCCCGGCACGGCACGGTCGCCGGCACGGCACGGCACGGCGGCCCACCTGTGGGCCGTGGGCCGTGCCGTGAACAAAATTGTGGGATTTGGCACGGGCACGACACGTGGCACGCCGGGCGGCACGGTGGCCGGCACGTGGGCCGGCACGCTGGCACGACCCGGCGGCATGGCACGTGGCACGGCCGGGCACGGCACGGCACGACACGAGCCCGCAAGGCCCGGCCCGGCACGGCACGGCCCGTGCCATACCGTTGGAAAACTAGCCGTTTATGGCCGTTTTCCAACAGCTATAAACGGCTAGTTTTCCACCCCTTTTCCCACCCAAATTCCCTATAAATACCTCATATTTTCCTTCAAAATTTTCAGAATTCATCAACTCATCTCTTCTCTCTTATTCTCTAATTTTCTTACTCCCAAATTCTCAATTCTCAAATTCCTACAAATCCTACAATCTTGCTCTCTTTTGTGAAAAAAAAATAAAATTCCTACTCTCTTATAAATTTTATATTTTTACTATTATTACCTTTATTAGTCTACTACCAAAAAAAAAAAATTGTTATATTTACATTCGGGAAATTATAAATTCGGAAAATTATAAATTCGGGAAATTATAAGTTCGGGAAATTATAAATTTGGGAAAGCATTGAAGCGTCATTGTAAGATCTAACTCAACTTTATTTTAATTTGTTATTGTTAGTTGTTAATCTTATTATTATTATTATTATTATTATTATTATTATTATTATTATTATTATTATTATTATTATTATTATTATTATTATTATTATTATTATTATTATTATTATTATTATTATTATTATTATTGTATTCTTGGAAGTTGGAACTACTTAATTATATAAAAACTACTTTCTATTTTAATTGTGGGTTATTTGGATTGTTGAAATCTGTCTAAGGCGGGACTTGGGCTCTGGACAACGTCGCTCCTAACCTCTCCTACCTGGGATCTCATTGATCCAAGTAATCTACTATTATTATAATTATTTTTAAAAATTTAATTTATATAAAAACTACTTACTAATTCTTATTGTTATTGTTATTATTATTGTTGTGAATTGTTATTATTATTGTTGTGAATTGTTATTATTATTGTTATTGTTACTTTGTTATTGTTATTGTTATTTGTATTATTATTGTTATTGTTATTGTTACTTTTATTGTTATTATTATTGTTATTGTTATTTGTATTATTATTATTATTATTATTGTTATTGTTACTTTTATTGTTATTATTATTAATTAATCATGGCATCAAACCCGAACGCTTCCTCCTCCTCTAGAAAAGCCAAGTCAAAACGTAGGGAATCACCAAATCCAAACACTTCAATGCCTATGCCCCCCCCCTAACATGCCCTTTCCCTCCCCTAACATGCCCTTTCCAAACACTTCCACCCCTTTCTTTAATCCCCAAATCACGGGAGGGCAAGAACAAATGGATGATATGGCTCCTTGGACCCAATTTCAACAAAGCCAATTTCAACAACATGAATTTCCTTTTCCTCTTCCTTCCCAAGGTAGCCAAACACAAGCCTGCGGGTCGAGTGAACCATCCACCCAAATGCCCAACACCCAAAATCCTAACATATTAGAGTGGTGTACCGAAGAGGATTTTGCTCAAACCAAAAGAAAGAGTGAAGTTTGGTCACATTATCAATTAAGTAAAAATGGACAAAAGGCCAAGTGTTGGACTTGTGGTAAAATTTTCTCGGCCGATACCAAGGAAGGGACGGGACACCTTAATAGACATACAAAAAAATGTGGTGGACCATCTAGTGATCCAACCCAACCCAAAATTTCTCAATTCCATCCACAAGGCTTCATTTACAATTACGAGAGAGATAGGGATGAACTTGGGAGAATGATTGTACATGCGGAACAACCTTTTCTTTTCGCCGAAAATGATGCCTTCAACAACTATGTTAACCGAGCACTACAACCAAAACACAAAAAAACTCCCGAAAAACCGTTCGATCTGCTGCCATGAAGAGTTATCTAGAGTAAAAATTGAAATTAGTAAATGAATTATCTAATCTTCCTAGTAGAGTTTCTTTAACCGCCGATGCATGGGATGGTGGTTACGGACTCCACTATTTATGTGTTACTTGTCATTGGTTAGATAATGAGTGGATGTTACAAAAACGCATCATTCATTTCAAAATGCTTGAATACCCTCATACCGGTCTTAACATTTCACATCATTTAATGGAAGCCATTGATGCATATAGTCTTAGGGATAAAATCATGTCAATGACTTTCGATAATGCAACTTCTATGACATATAGTGCGAATTTGGTCAAAACCAATTGACCGATGTTATATTAGATGGAAATGCACTTCATGTTAGATGCATTTGTCATGTTCTTAACTTGTGTGTGAAGGATGGTACACAAGCAATTGGTCCATTTTATCACAAAATAAGGAATGCTATTATGTCTATTAATAGCTCTAACATGAGATATCAAGAATGGAAAGGTTTTTGCAGGCAACAACGGATAAAAACCATAAAAATAGCACCGGATTGTCCAACTAGGTGGAACTCCACCTATGAAATATTGAGTCGGGCAATCGAGTACAAGGTTCATTTAACACTTTTTTATAATATGAAATTTCCACAAAATGCTTTACTAGAAGATGATTGGGTTAATTGTGAAAAATATATGCAGTTTTTACAATTACTATATGGTATGACACATTGTTTTTCTTCTGTATATAATCCTTGTTCTCATTCTTTTCTTAGTAATGCATGTTTACTTGCACAACTTTTTGCGGAACACCGATCTCAACATGTTTATCGTGGATATCTTCCATCCATGGAGGAAAAATGGCGTAAATATTACACCGATATTCCTATGATTTATATTTTTGCTTCTATTTTAGATCCTAGGCAAAAATATGATGGCACCTTTTTATTAATTGATATTTATTATAGTAACATGAATTTTGAAGATGATGTTGAAGCTTTTAAAACTAAGGTGACAAATGATTTTTTTTCTTTATACTCCACCTATGAAAGTAAATATGGAACCGTGTCTCGATTTGCCCCTTCTCAAACATCCAAAAATGTAAGTAAACGGGCCAAAAGTTTATTTGCACAAGCTGCTAACATGATGTCCAAGTTTTCAGGTACGGAATCATCATCAAGTAAGAGAACACAAAGCGATGTTTCGGAGTTGCAAATGTACTTAAGTTACGACTTCATGAAAGGTATGGACGATGAAGAGAAGTTTGGCCTCGACATCCTCGATTGGTGGAAATCACAAACCGTGAAACATCCAATTTTGTCGGCAATGGCTCGTGATATTTTTGCAATCCAAGTCTCCTCCGTTGCCTCCGAAAGAGCTTTTAGTGCGTCGGGACGAGTTTTAGACGATAGAAGAACAAGACTAAAACCCGAAACACTTGAAATGTGTGTTTGCTTCAAGGATTGGTTGGATGCCGAAACTCGTTCTCAAGATCGTACTTATGCACAAAACGACGACGATGAAGGAACGTCGACTTCTTTTAGTTCTCATACTTCTCAATCAACTCAATTGGCGGATGAACTTGAACCTCTAGAAGACGAAGACGAAGACGAAGACGAAGATGAAGACGAAGGCGAAGACGAAGACGACCAATAATAATTACATGATTACATATTTACATTATACACTATTGTATTCTTTTTGTATTATCGAACTTCGTATTCCGTATAATAAATGAAGTTATTCAATATTCATACACTATTGTACGATTTTTAATTATCATTACTTATTTTGTATTATTGAATTATCGTACATTCGTACCGCGGTACCGGCTACCGTCATATAATAAAATAAGTTATTCTTCAATTTTTTGTGTTTTCGGATTATCGCACTCGTATTTTTTTTTTATTATATGCATTGTTGTTTTTTGCTAAATTAATAAAATTGTTTTTATTTGTTTAAATAAACTTAAACATAATTATTAATTAGATAAATAATTTATATAACCTAAATTAAAATAAAGTTGTTCAAAAAATGAAAACAAAATATATTAACATTAACATTTAACATAAACATAAATTAATCACATATATTAAGTTGTACTAAAAAAAATATATATCGTTTAATTCGTTTTTTTTTTTTCATTTATTAAAAAAAAAAAAAAAAAAAATAAGCTGGCACGGTTTGGCCCGTGGCCCGGCACGGCACGGCCCGCAAGGCACGTGGGCCGTGCCGTGCCGTGGGCTGGGGTGTGCCAAATTCAGGCACGGCACGGCACGGCCCGCCGCGGATCCGGCACGACACGGCACGGCACGGCCCCCACCCCGGCACGGCCAGGCACGGCCCGCGGCGGCACGGGCACGGCCCGTGCCCATGTTTATATACACATTTATCACTATTATTTAGTTCAAACCCATATGAAAGTACAACTTGATCAAATTTATCATGCCATTGTTTTGGCGCTTGTTTTAAACCATACAAAGACTTAACAAGCTTGCATACTTTCTTTTCCTTTCCGGGTTCTACAAAACCTTCCGGTTGGTCCATGTAAATTTCTTCCTCTAAGTCACCATTTAAAAAAGCGGTTTTAACATCCATTTTCTGAATTTATAAATTAAACACACAAGCAAGTGCAATCAATACCCTAATAGTAGTAATTTTAGAAACGGGAGAATAAGTATCAAAGAAATCCACACCTTCTACTTGCTTACATCCAATAACAACAAGTCTAGCTTTATACTTTTCTATAGACCCATCGGTTCTTAGCTTTTTCCTAAAAACCCATTTACATCCTATACTTTTGCATCCGGGAGGAAGATTAGTTAGAAACCAAGTTTTATTGGTTTTTAAGGAATTCATTTCATCATTAATGGCTTCCTTCCAAAAAGGTGCATCTATAGACCTCATGGCCTCATTATAGGATTTAGGATCATCTTCAAGTAGAAAAGTACAAAAGTCAGGACCAAAATCTTTAGCCTTCTTTGACCTCTTACTCCTTCTAGGTTCAAAGTCAATTTCTAAGTTAGTATGACTACTAGAAGGTAAATTAGAATTAGAAACATTACCAACAGGTTTAGGCACATCATTTTTTAAAGGGAAAACATTTTCAAAGAAAACGACATCTCTAGATTCCATAATAGTATTATTAGAAATATCGGCTATCTCCGAATTAATAACAAGAAATCTATAAGTAGTACTATGCAAAGAATAACCAATAAACACACAATCGACGGTCTTAGGCCCAATTTTCCTTTTCTTATTTATAGGAATATTTACCTTCGCAAGACACCCCCACACTTTGAGATATTTCAAATTGGGTTTTCTATTTTTCCACATTTCATACGGGGTTTTGTCAGAATTCTTGTAGGGTATTCTATTTAGAATATGACATGCCGTAAGTAAAGCCTCACCCCACAAATTATCATGCAAATCGGAGCTAATAAGCATAGCATTAATCATATCTAACAAAGTACGATTTTTCCTTTCGGCCACCCCATTTGATTGAGGAGCATTAGGAGGAGACACTTCATGAATAACACCATGCATTTCACAAAATTCACCCATTTCGGTAGGAGCATATTCCCCACCTCTATCAGAACGGAGTATTTTTATTTTCCTATCTAATTGATTTTCCACCTCCGCTTTATAAACCTTAAATTTATCAAACAACTCACTTTTATGACTAATTAAATACACATAGCAATATTTAGAGAAGTCATCAATAAAAGTAATGAAATATCTTTTACCTCCACGAGTTAACAAACCATTACTATCACAAACATCACTATGAATTAATTCAAGCAAGTTGGTTTCCTTTTCAATTATTTTATGAAAAGGCTTTCTTGGTTGCTTGGCTTGAACACATACACCACATTTTTGTTTTATATCAACAGAAGAATTAGGAATAAGATCAAGCACCATCATTCTTTTAATAGAATTTAAATTTACATGTCCAAGCCTTGCATGCCAAGTATCACAACATTCAACATTGGAAATAGATGAAGTAGCATTAATAGAAATATTATTCACAGAAGAAGACATAAGATTAAGCTTAAATAAACCATCACAAATGTAGCCTTTACCAACAAAAACACCATGTCTAGAAATTACAACTCGGTTAGACTCAAATACAACTTTATAACCTTGTTGCACTAATAGAGAAGCACTAATAAGATTTTTTCTAATATCAGAAACATGAAAGACTCCATCTAATACTAGACTATTTCCGGACGATAAATTTTGTTAATTCGGATGATATACTACAAGAGGGGGGCTGAATTGTAGTATGTTCCTAGTGCTTACTTTTCGCGGAATATAAAACTGATTGATGTTAGGAACTTAGACAATGACAAACGGATTTTACGAGGAAACCATCCAGGGCCCAACTGGAAGTAAAACCTCGACCCTACCTTAGGGATTTCAAACACACTTCACTATAATAGGGCAAACACCAAGTTACAACCTATTAGACACGGACCTTTATTTCACAAGTTCCTCACTGGACTTGCTACTTGATAGGACCCTAACCTACCCAATCTAAGTACCACACTTAGATTCACTCGTACCACCAAAGTACTACCCACTCGGCCTCACACTAGAAGCTCAATTGGCCTCACCTAGAAGCTCACATATTGCACTCTTACAATATAATTATAACGAGAATCCTCACGAACTCTCACACCCCAATACATAAAACACTCAAAACCCTTTTTCCCAATTACAAGCTCTCAAATAATAACTCTAAATACATATAAATGAATAAAGAGATAAAACTAATATGCTGGACACTTCAAGATCTGTCTGGAACTTACTGGACGAACTGTAACTGGAACCTGACTGGAACTTCGACCTGGAGGTTTGACTTAGCTTCGTGGTGAAGGATGAAACCATTAAGCACGACCACTAAGCTTCATCAGCCTCAACTTTGAATGAATACATATGAGCATATTTATAGTACACCCAAATTATTCTTTTCATAAAAGATAAGTTTTATTAAAAGATAGAAATAAAAGATATTTTCCAAAAATAAGTTTTCCAAAAATATATCTTTTATTAAGAATATATTCTATCAATAATAATGAGATATATTTACCATAAAATCAGATTTTATCTAAATCTTATATTTTTCAAATATACTAATATATCTTTTAACAAAAGATATACTTACCATATCTTTTTAACAAAAGATATACTTGCCATATCTTTTTATAAAAGATATACTTACCATATCTTTTTACAAAAGATATAATTACCATATCTTTTAACAAAAGATATACTTGCCATAAAATTAGATTTTATTTAAAACTTATTTTACTGGAAATATTTTCCAAAAATAACTTATCTTTTTCCAAAAGGGATTTATTAGAAAATAAATATTTTTATTCTGTAAAACCAAATCCCTAAAAGATATGCACGTACTAGGTAAATATTTATATCATTAAATTCGACCTGCGACCTTTAACGACGTGCAGACCTAAGTTCCGATTAGGTTTCGGAACTCTGACAGTCTCTGAGTTCCTGACAAGTCAGTAACTCTAATTTCAGTGACTATCATGAGTTCACCTTGGTTCTTTAGACTTGTTCCAGACTGAATTTTATGTCTAACATACTTACATGAATCCTAGAGCGATATACTTTGATTTCTCCGTCTTCATGTTGTTTCTTTGAAACTCTTGTTCTGGAATCTTGTAGTATTGATGTATTCTAGATCTCGGGGCAAGTTCCTGTTAGGGAACTTAGATAGTTCTTGTTAGAGAACTAAGTTCCTGTTAGGGAACTCTTCATGTACCTGTTAGGGAACATGGAACTCTTCATGTACCTGTTAGGGAACATGCTCCGACTTTCGTGGGAAAGCCTGCCGAAAGTTCCTTCTGGATCTTGTTAGAGAATACCTTCAGGTTCCTTCATGGTTTGGTTCTCATGGGAGAACCTGCTTTAGGTTCATTCATTCTCTCTTGTTCCTCTTGAAGTCTTCTATGTTCCAACCCATTGACTTCACCTAAGTCAGTTCCTGTCTTCACATAAACACTTAAGAGAAACATTAGATTGAAGTTTGTTTGTCATAAACAAACTTCAAGTGAGAGAACTAATTAAACTTAAAGCTTATGTAAATAATCCTACACATATACAACTCATGTATGCATAGTGTACTTACCTTATGAAGCTAACATATGCAAACACCTATTTACATAGTTACCTTCATGGTTCTTTAGCCATCATCATGTTTATCAACCATAACACTCATCATTGTTCTTGTTTCTCTATTGCTTATCATATATTGCTCAGGTTCCTTATATATATATATGTGACTGCTCAGGTTCCTTGTATCCTGTTTCAAGTATAACTTGTTCTTTCTATGCACAACTTAACAAACACATTAGATAGATAATCATCATTAGTTTACAATCATCAAAACCTAATTACTCAACAAATTTAATACTACTTGGCCTTGTCCGATAACACGAGCCAAACTCCCATTTCCTACCACCATATAATAAGTAAATATATAATGGTTAAACACTTGTTGTTCCTAAAAGCCTCAAGGTACTCACTTTTCAAACTGGATACTATTTCCACACTAATTTCCAACTCACAATCCAAAGGCCCAACTTCAAAACCCTTAATTGAACTTGACAAATAAGAAGTTAAAAATCAAGTAAAGATCAAAGCTAAAAAGTTAGAAATGGATTGTATGAATAGGAAAATGAAAGCGCAAGTTCAAAGGATATATAAAGAAGCATATGGAACAAAATAAGTAGAGGGAACATGAAGTGGAATTTGTGCTCTTCGTTTAGACCCTTTGAGATGATAAGGTTCACCACATTTGTTCATCATTTCATACTCTTGAACCTCCTACTAAACACAACACATATTCATCTTGCTAATTGATAACCAAGTTCCCTTACTTCAACTACCAACTTCTTTGAGAAACATTCTGCTTACTGGAACTTAAACAGATTTCAGCTTCATAGTCAAGTTCCTTCAACGTTTAATGTTGCTCCTTCACTAGCTAGCTTACCAAGTATACAAGTGCACGACATCAACATAGTCAATATTCTTCATATTTAGAAATCTAGGAAATTAAATATTGGATCACCCTTATTCTTCTTCTTCTTCTTCTTTTTTTTTTTTTTTTTTTTTTTTTTTTTTTTTTTTTTTTTTTTTTTTTAAACATAGGGTGTCATTACACAGATTTTGCATGCTTTCCTAGAATAACACATTTTAAATCAATGAAGAAAATACTTACTCATACACTTGATTTCCACAACCAAATATGAACCAATTTGATTTCTTGGTTCCTACCTTATTCCCCCTGAGTTCCTTACCATTCTTCTTCCTTTTCAAGTGCTTACTTCTTTTCTTTTTCTTCAACTTCCCCCTCAACATGTAATCACTTTCTTCACGTTTCATTGAACCATAAAAAGATGATGAACAAACTTAGAGCACATGGGAATTAAGAATAAGAAGTATGGCTATATGAAAAGATAAGGAAATAGGGTCAATAGAATTCCGAATATATGAAAATATGAAATAAGTATAGCGCAACACGGACACACAACTAAAAGTTGTTGAATAATGTTGAATTCGAAGAAATATGTTGTGGATGCTTGAAAGTTGGCTAATAGATAGGTTAGTTCCCTCTGAAATTTAAACGGGTGAGATACAAACGGTCTGGGAACTTACCTGTCTTGTTCCATCAAAGTTTCTTCCATTGTTCCTTTGGCAACTTAGGAACTTCGTGTTTGACAGCACCCATAGTTCTATTATGAGACCTCTAATACTCTTAGGCAAGTGAGTATGTCTTTTACAACACAAGAACTAAGTGTGACACATAAACAATAAGCGTACATTCTTTACTTCAAGTTTAACATGCATAAGAACCCCAACTTGACATAACCTAAGGGAAAAATACTTTATACTCATGTTATGTTTCATCAAGTCTTGTTCCATTAAGCAATATACAAGAATATGACAAGTTAAGACAGAACCATAAGTTAATCAATTCATAAATTCACATATTGCATTCATACCAAAAATATATCAATTCAATTCATCTAATGCTGTCATGTGAACAGGAACTTATATCTTATGTAGTCTTAAACCAGTAAAAATATGACTTTTAAAACTTTTGGTTGATATGATGGCTTACCTTGGAGTTCTTGAAGTGGCTGTTTTGTTCCTTGATGATCTCAAATCTAATATGAACTT
The DNA here is from genome assembly GCF_948465745.1 of Chenopodium album. Taxonomy (NCBI): domain Eukaryota; kingdom Viridiplantae; phylum Streptophyta; class Magnoliopsida; order Caryophyllales; family Amaranthaceae; genus Chenopodium; species Chenopodium album. The sequence goes on from NC_137839.1 coordinate 22,743,484, forward strand.
CCACTTCTAACTTAAGTTCCATTGTCAATGGTTAATGCTTACAAATATATTTTCTCATCATAGAATCATCAAAAACCAATGCACAATGGCTCGTTAGTTGTACCAAAAATATAATCAATGTAAATAAGTACAACTAATACCTTAGTCCATCTTGAAAACAAAAATTGACAATTTTAAAGCTCAATTTTCAAGAAGGAACTTGGATAACAATCTATCCTAGAGTATGTTCCACATAGACATCTATAACAGAAAGTTATACAAAAGACATCCATGACATCCATGTGGTACAACTCTAATCCCATATAAACAGCAAGATAAAATAATATTCAATTACCTTCAAGTCTAGCTATATGAGCAACAAGTTCCTGAAAAACAATACATACCTTTGTATTGGTTGTTTCCTATAAGAACCAACATGGCCTTGTTCCAATCACGTGCCTTACTCAACAAGCTTTTTCCAGAACACCCTTTTTAATCTCCGACCCTTTTTAGGTGTTCTAGAATAGGTTCAGGATGTAACAAACACCTTCTACCTTTTAAGCTCATTGAGTTCTTGTTACACATCTAACCTTCAAGCTCCATCCTCAAATGCTTCAATATCTTGAGGCTCGGTCTTAGTTACATATGCATATAAGACACTGTAGCTCCATATTTTTTTGAGATTTTGATGGTCGGAACAAATATTATCTCAGTTCTGGAACTTCGTCGGAACTTGCTTTCTTGTATTGAGTTCATTGAACTTTGCTGCATGAGTTGGAACTTAACATCTAAAAGTTCCTCAACATGTGTAGCTAGCCCTTGCTGTTATCCTTAGTGACATATTTCTTTATTAGGAACTCAGTTAGTTCTACAAGAATTTGTGAGTTCATCTTTTATAACCTGCTTGATGAGAACAAACCTGTTAGTCTCAAAATATGTTCACTTTTTGCACATCAAACATGATAGTGTAAACTCTTTTTGTTTTACTGATCTAGGCGTTTATGGGTAATCGCCTTGGCACTTCTATCATTAACATCCCTAAGTGGAACATAGGGTGTCTTGTTAATCAAAGATCTATTGCTTCAGTGTTGATGATGTAGTAAGAGACATTGTAAACTATTCCAAAGAACCTGCAAAGACCATTAGCATATAACTTTGTTCTCTTCATGTCTTTCATGATTCAAAGTTGGAAACTTGTTGTCAATCTTGTGTTCCTACTACAAACATCAAACATGACTGGAACTAGGTTCCATTGTTAGATCCATAACTTCATAAATAATGAACATTTAGCAACAAACCCTGTGATAGAAAAGACTTTCAACAAACAGTTCATCATCTCTTCTATTAAGAAAAGTAACCAAGTGTCCATTTGCGTTCATTACTTATAAACAAGACATATCTTTCAATTAGTCTCTAAATATCACATGATAAACAAATCCATATCACTGAGATCCAACGGATTAGTGTTGCTTACCATCTACCCGATGTTGAAAGAGAATATAACATGTTTTAATCCTCATGCTTCTCAGTTTTTACCTGTTTGGAACTTACGTATACATATACCAATTATCAAGTTCCTACTAGGTTTATCAAGCATAAAAAGATTAACATGTTTACAGTTTGAAGCATAGAATTATTTCGTAAACCATCTAGAGTTACAAGCATTTAAACACCAAAAAGTGCATCAAAAACTCGACAAGAAAAGTGTTCACAATGGTATAGGAACTTGAATTACTAATCACCTGTTATGCAACAATTTTACCTTATGTGTTAGTCTTATAAGTCAAAGCTCTTCCATTGTAGGTTTGTAGCAGGAAATATCTTTATTTGACAATCATCATCCCTTTGAAACCTCGCTGTCGAGATACTACGAGTTCCTTCCTACTATGCACCTTCAACTGTTCATGTTCCTATTGATATTAGGTTGGAACATGCCCTTCTGGTCCTATTGACCATTGTATCTTGGGTAGAGGAACGTGTTGGTTTAATCTCAAGTTCTTCAACACCTTGTCAAAGTTCCTCAAATATTCATTTTGAAGATATAACCTAAAAAATTAAAACCCAAGAGAATTCTTTTGTGCTTTCAAAAGGTTAGTAGGTTAGTCAAGAGAGATAGATAAAACCTAAAGCATAAAATTATTAAAACATAAAGTTCCAGTAAAAATACTCCCTTTTGGATGTCGTTCCATAAACGAAATTATGGATCTCCAACACGTAGACAAAGATAATCATCTTAACTCATCATCCTTCATAAGAGTCTGATACAAGAATTTATGCTTGGTTCCAAAGAACTTTGAACAATAGGAACTTGACTGGAACTTGCATAAGAAGCTGAACAGGAACTTGTACACTAACTCCTATAGCACCTTGATATAGAAGCTTTGTTATTCCTATATCCTAAATCTATTTTATCAATTCAAGTTCATCAAGTTCCAACTAGTTAAGCACCAAGTTCCTAACGGAACAAACTTTTATGCACCGATTTATCTCAATGGACAAACCTACAAAACAATCATTAACAACCAGCACCAAACTAGAAGAGAAGTTAGTTTGCCATGATATATGTTATAAGCTTCAAAACAACTTCTCTTTTACATCCATTCACTAATAACCTTCATAGAAATGGGGAATTGAATTTTATTAGGAATTTGTGAAGGATCAATATATACCAAAAGCACATGACCAATATTTATAGAGAAATGTATAGGTGACTTACACACTTTTCCATATTGTCGCTTCACCTACTACAAACCTCTTATAAAGGCTCTCTAGTGAGAGGAACTTGCACATAATTCCTTATATACAAACAACCAAAGTATCATCATTATTAATAGGTTGTCTCCACTCACATAGCCTGCAAAATCATTCACCTTTTGGCTTTGGTTACCCAATATATATTGGGTACCTTCTTGTTAGTAATAGTCGCCAATAATCCATAATTAAAACAACTACGATTAAGCCAATTATCTTTACTAACAATAAACATCATGTGTCTACATAATAAATATTCAGAATAATAAAAACACATGATAAGGTCATTCTTTGGCAAATATTCAAAATATTCGTTTATTACCTTGCCTAAAGAATTAAGTTTCCATTCAAGGGTAGTCCAGGTTCCAAAAGACCAAATATGCATAATTCTAAACAATAAGTTCCTTAAACTATTTCCAGTAAACAAATTCTTTATTAATAAATCAATTTATAAATCTGAAAAAATGATTTTTAAATACACTCAAATCAGATTTGAGGTTACACAAAATCGATTTAAAAACATTAATAATAAAATCAACAATTTAACTAAAAATACCGCAAGGAACTCGCACACATAATAACATGCATATAACAAAGAATTCAAAGACGAAACACTTACCTCAAAGATGTTGATCTTTGAATTACTTCTGCTTGACAGGAAGATTTTGGTCTTAATGTGGAGTTGGGAACATTCTCGGGCTGAGTTCCAATTGCTACATTTCTCGTAGATGTGCATCCTAGCCTGGAACTTGCTCCTCGGGGTTACCCGGTTTTATCTAGAGCATTGGCTCTGATACCAATTGTTAATTCGGATGATATACTACAAGAGGGGGGGTGAATTGTAGTATGTTCCTAGTGCCTACTTTTCGCGGAATATAAAACTGATTGCTGTTAGGAACTTAGACAATGCAAAACGGATTTTACGAGGAAACCATCCAGGGCCCAACTGGAAGTAAAACCTTGACCCTACCTTAGGGATTTCAAACACACTTCACTATAATAGGGCAAACACCAAGTTACAACCTATTAGACACAGACCTTTATTTCACAAGTTCCTCACTGGACTTGCTACTTGATAGGACCCTAACCTACCCAATCTAAGTACCACACTTAGATTCACTCGTACCACCAAAGTACTACCCACTCGGCCTCACACTAGAAGCTCAATTGGCCTCACCTAGAAGCTCACATATTGCACTCTTACAATATAATTATAACGAGAATCCTCACGAACTCTCACACCCCAATACATAAAACACTCAAAACCCTTTTTCCCAATTACAAGCTCTCAAATAATAACTCTAAATACATATAAATGAATAAAGAGATAAAACTAATATGCTGGACACTTCAAGATCTGTCTGGAACTTACTGGACGAACTGTAACTGGAACCTGACTGGAACTTCGACCTGGAGGTTTGACTTAGCTTCGTGGTGAAGGATGAAACCATTAAGCACGACCACTAAGCTTCATCAGCCTCAACTTTGAATGAATACATATGAGCATATTTATAGTACACCCAAATTATTCTTTTCATAAAAGATAAGTTTTATTAAAAGATAGAAATAAAAGATATTTTCCAAAAATAAGTTTTCCAAAAATATATATTTTATTAAGAATATATTCTATCAATAATAATGAGATATATTTACCATAAAATCAGATTTTATCTAAATCTTATATTTTTCAAATATACTAATATATCTTTTAATAAAAGATATACTTACCATATCTTTTTAACAAAAGATATACTTGCCATATCTTTTTATAAAAGATATACTTACCATATCTTTTTACAAAAGATATAATTACCATATCTTTTAACAAAAGATATACTTGCCATAAAATTAGATTTTATTTAAAACTTATTTTACTAGAAATATTTTCCAAAAATAACTTATCTTTTTCCAAAAGGGATTTATTAGAAAATAAATATTTTTATTCTGTAAAACCAAATCCCTAAAAGATATGCACGTATTAGGTAAATATTTATATCATTAAATTCGACCTGCGACCTTTAACGACGTGCAGACCTAAGTTCCGATTAGGTTTCGGAACTCTGACAGTCTCTGAGTTCCTGACAAGTCAGTAACTCTAATTTCAGTGACTATCATGAGTTCACCTTGGTTCTTTAGACTTGTTCCAGACTGACTTTTATGTCTAACATACTTACATGAATCCTAGAGCGATATACTTCGATTTCTCCGTCTTCATGTTGTTTCTTTGAAACTCTTGTTCTGGAATCTTGTAGTATTGATGTATTCTAGATCTCGGGGCAAGTTCCTGTTAGGGAACTTAGATAGTTCTTGTTAGAGAACTAAGTTCCTGTTAGGGAACTCTTCATGTACCTGTTAGGGAACATGGAACTCTTCATGTACCTGTTAGGGAACATGCTCCGGCTTTCGTGGGAAAGCCTGCCGAAAGTTCCTTCTGGATCTTGTTAGAGAATACCTTCAGGTTCCTTCATGGTTTGGTTCTCATGGGAGAACCTGCTTTAGGTTCATTCATTCTCTCTTGTTCCTCTTGAAGTCTTCTATGTTCCAACCCATTGACTTCACCTAAGTCAGTTCCTGTCTTCACATAAACACTTAAGAGAAACATTAGATTGAAGTTTGTTTGTCATAAACAAACTTCAAGTGAGATAACTAATTAAACTTAAAGCTTATGTAAATACTCCTACACATATACAACTCATGTATGCATAGTGTACTTACCTTATGAAGCTAACATATGCAAACACCTATTTACATAGTTACCTTCATGGTTCTTTAGCCATCATCATGTTTATCAACCATAACACTCATCATTGTTCTTGTTTCTCTATTGCTTATCATATATTGCTCAGGTTCCTTATATATATATATGTGACTGCTCAGGTTCCTTGTATCCTGTTTCAAGTATAACTTGTTCTTTCTATGCACAACTTAACAAACACATTAGATAGATAATCATCATTAGTTTACAATCATCAAAACCTAATTACTCAACAAATTTAATACTACTTGGCCTTGTCCGATAACACGAGCCAAACTCCCATTTCCCATACTCACGGTACGTGTGCTGGAGTCCTGATATGAAGAAAATAAATTTTTGTCAGCACACACATGTACATTAGCCCCAGAGTCTATCCACCAATCATTTAAGTTAAAAACATAATTTAACTCGGGGCTAGTGACATGATACCTGTCAGATGGGAGATCGGAGCTTGTACTAGTCATAGTAACAACATTAGCTTGGGGCTTATGAGATAGCTTTGGGGCAGAACTTGATGCATTATTATCTTTAGCTTGCTTACAACGTTGGTAGCAATCCTTGGCAAAATGATTGGTTCTCCCACAAACATAAAAAAATAACTCATTCCCCTGACTCTTACCATTTGCCTTGTTGTTATTATGAGCGATGTTTTTATTTTTAAAATTATTTTTACCAAACTTGTTTTTCTTAAAACCATTTTTCTTAAAAGGTTTAGACTTAGGCTTGTTGGAGTTCTCAACAACATTAGCCGTAGCCTGAAATTCAGATTTTTGCAAATTCTTTTGAGAAAGACGATGTTTTTCCTCAATACGCAGGCAAACAAGCAAATCATCAAACGAAAAATTTTCAGGCTTATGTTTTAGACTCCTAGCAAACTCAGACCAAGAAGGAGGTAATTTTGCAATCATAAAAGTAACAAGCATAATATCAGGCAAAACAACTCCTTTTAATTTCATATCATAAATAATACTTTCAAACTCATGAATTTGGTCAGAAATTGATTTTTGATCAACCATTTGAAACTCAATCATTTTTTAACAAGAATAACGCTTAAGACCCTTTTCGGTCGAACCATATTTCATTTCAAGTGCTTCCCATAATTCCACAGCAGTTTTAGTGTGACAAAATATTTTATACACACTATCAGATAGAGCACTCAAAATACGACCATGACATAGGATATCATTGTCACTTATTGAATCGGTACTAGGAGTTTTGACAACTACTTCTTGGGCTTTATCTTTAGAGGAGATAGCTGGTTTTTCTTTGGTCTCAGGATCAAGAATAACAGATATTAAGCCTAATTCCGTAAGCCAAAATTTCATTTGTTGTTGCCAACAAAAAAAATTCTCACCATTAAACTTATCAGGCTTGCTAGACAAGGACTTAATCATATCCATGGCTGACATGTTGACTAATGAATATACTACTACTAAAATTAAAGTAGGCGTTTTCTCTCTAAGATTGTTAGAAAATTAAAATCAAAATTTAATAAATTTAAATATGAGGCGGTAGTAGTATTTATTAATAGTAAAAAAACACAACACTTAAAATAACAAGCAAGTAGTACAAAGGTAAATTAATAGTAGAAGAATGAGTTTAGAGTAGCCTGGGTTGTAGCACGCAATGCGCTATCCTTAGAGAGAAAACGCCCCACTGCACTGGTAGAATGTATTTATGCGCTCCTCTCCCAAGATACGACAACCCGCCAGATCAATTGTGTGCAGCAAAAGACCCCCGAACCTTATTACACCAATGCTCCGTAATAATTATAGTATTGCTTTTTAAAGAGAGAATATTGTAAACACTAATTTTCTGTGAAAGTAATTTCCCACTTCTTCATTCTCGTTTGCCGTCACTTAGAATTACATTTATAGGAAAACAAATGAAATTAACCGTTATCAAATAGGCTGAGTTTGTTACAAGAATGTGGACATTATGCTCCATGAGTGGCTCAATAGTTATCCCAACTTTCAAGCCATGCAACGTTAATGTTCCTTAATAGTAGGAAGTTAACAACTCAAGCAAGATTAAAAACAAAAACTAACGGTTAATAAAAAGAAAGTATCCAAAGTTTATAAAATTATCTTTAAATTTTAAATTAAAATAAAAGAAAAAATGATTTTATTTTCCAACAATAACATCATATTCAAGTCCACGCAATTCACCCTGTACTCCCCCTTAAATATATCAATTATTTATTATTATTTTTTTTATTTTTTTTGTACATATTTTTTTGTTTGCTTTCTTTTCAAGCTATGTGTATATATATGTAGTAGTAGTACTCTGTTTTCTTAATTTTTTTTTTAGAATTTCTTATTGTTTTGTTTTTATTTTGATTATTATGAATTTTATTTTGTTTTATTTATGGTTTAATTGCAATTTCTTCTATCTGGTTGATATTTGCATTTGTGTTTTTAGATTTGATTGCAAATTTTTTATTCGATTGATTTGAATTTAGTTTTATTTTTCCTATTCGACTGAATTTGTTATATGTATCGTTATTAACAATGTAGCTAGATTGTTGTTTTTGTATTTTATATGGTTGTTATTATGTTCACTATAATTGATTAGTATTGATTTTTGCGGCAGTCGTGATTATTGTGATAGTTGTGGTCATAGTCGTGATTATTATTGACCGACAGAGGAGGATGACTACCATTGTATGAAGCAACATAATATAAAGGAGATGATACTACTCCATCACGACCACCATGGATCAATCATAGGAAGCACAACGACTTGAGCTGATTTGAGATGGCAATGGGGCTTAGAATTGAACAAGAGAAATTGTTGAAAAAACTTTAATACATCGTAATAGAACATATACTACTTTATAAATGAACATATTTTTCAATGGCTGTAAATAAACATATAATTATTTATAATTGAACATCTAATTATAGAGAGTTAAAATTCACCTATTACGATTAACGTGTCATTTGCGAATTAATTAGTTGATCAATAAAACAAAGAAACCTTATAAATTTTTTTTATTGAACCTGTATCTAAAAATTAATGACATAAAAGTAATAAAAATATGTTATAGAATATTCAATAATATGCTGATGAACTTATTTAAAAAAAAATTCAAATGAACATATATGAGTATGATTATGTATTTTTTTTAACATTCATTTTTTTATGCGTAAAATTTTATTATTACATAATATTAGAATTTTATTAAAAAAAAAACTAATTCATGATATAATAGGTGATTTAGTCTCGATAGAGAGAGTGTGTGAATATCAAAATTCATAATAAATATCTATCAAAACGAAAATGGTCATTTATAAATGAACATATAATTAATTGAAAGTGAACATATGCGTCTTATAATATGAACTGTAGGAGTTTATAGGTACAAATGCGGAAAACATGAATCATATTCATATAGTACCTAATCCCAAGATCATGCATACCACACAAAGAATTAGAATTAATACCTTGGAAGCGTGATTCCACGTGTGATCGAAAAAGGAGACAAAGAACCTCAAACGTGATTCTTCTACTTGGTCCACAGGCACGGATTAAGACCTCCACTAATGCTAGTTAGTTGCAATTGAACCCTTCTATTGACCTTCTAAGGAGAAGAACGAGCAACGAACCAACCACGAACCACCACACGCGCCATTAGGGGTGGCCGACAGTGAGTCCAAGGGGGGAGGAGAGAGAGCCGTGGGATAGAGAGAGAGAGTGTGAGGGTTTTGGGATTTCTAGTTGCTTGATTCACAATCAACTGTTAATTGTAATGTATCATACAACCCTAGGCATGGATCTTATTTATAGGATCTCATCTCTAAATAAGAGTCCAAGACAAAGCCCAAAACCTAACTCTAATCTAACTACGCTAGCCCAATCCAATTTATGATTAGTTGTTTGTTCATGAGGCCCATAAATGGGCCTCTAACTTGCTTAAATCAGTATCTTTGTGTGTGACCTCATAGGATCTATTCTTGTGGGCTTTGGACTATTTAACTAGCCCAAAGATCATTGATCATAGTCTAGCAACAGATAATGACGACCCCAAAAGAACGAACTTATTATCTCCATAATAGTGATCCTTGATTGTAGACACCCAAATATGTCTCCCCAAAACCAAACCCGATGATGTATATCTTTTGCGTCATTTGATTATCGAACAAGGTGAAAGTGCGGAAATTCTAATGATGAGGATGTTTTTATTAAAATATTTCTCTATCTGTTTCCTAAAAGTATTTATTTGTTTACTCCTATTTATGAAAAATAGCTAGTCCAATTTGGTTTGGTCCATAAAAAAAGTCCAATAATAGTGTAGTTGGTTTGGGCTCGAAAAGAGCTTTCCAATGAAATATTATAGACCCAATTCCGATGACTTATGAGGAAGTTATGGATTAAATTAGATTAGGCCCAATGATTTTCAAAGGTGGCCCGATGATCTAGAGGAGGGACTATTAATTTTTATTTTAAAAGAATATTTTATTTAAAATAAAAAATATTAAATCTAATTTCGAAAACTGCTCAAACGCGTGATTACCTATAACCGGTATTGAAGGTAATTACGCGTGGAAAAGCGCGTTGATTTTTGGACCAGCACGAGACGACGGAGTCGTCGCCGGGCGCTGACCTTCGTCGCTTGGCGATGAGGTTCATCGTCTGGAGCTGGCTCTTGTCGTTTGCGACGGGAGGAGTTTTATTCCGAATATGATTTTCTTCGATCCCGTGCTATTTTTCTTATATATAGGGGTCGCTTCTCCCTGTTTTAAAATCATCTACAATCTACATCTACATCTCGATCTCTCTGTCTCTCTTTCTAAGCTAGAAGCTTTCTTTTCTTTTTTCTAAACCTTCCCTCTCTCAAAATACCTCATATATTAGCTTTAGAAACACCTAGCCAAGTTTGAAGTTGCCTTCGCCCTAGACGTGAAAGGTTTGATATTTCTGAGGGTTTGGTCCCAAATCTCTATTTCAATTATTTAATTTAATTGTTTGATTTAATATTTTCCTTGAAGTTACTAACGTGTGTATTTTGTTATTAGAAAGAGGTACGAGGCATCAAAGTAAGTATGTTAATTGTTTTATTGATCTTTTGATATAAAAATCATTTTAAGATTATTATTTTGATTTCTAGTATCATGTTAGGATGTTTTATTGCTTTCTAGTGTCATGTTTAGGGTTAATTAATATTTCTAATATCAAGTATGATTATTATGAAGCCTCTTATTTCTAATATCATGTTAGTATCATGTTAGGGTTAAAGCTTTAATCTTTAATGTTTAGTGACATGCTAGGGTTTGTTGTTAATCTTGTTAGTATTATGCCTAGGGGTATTAATATTATGCTTTAAAATGATTATGATTGTTGTCCTGATTTATAATTATTTTTATGATTATTATGTTGCTTGTTTATTTTTTGTGTCTTGATCACGCCTTTTATGCATGTCTAAAGCGAATTTGTACTTGTAATCACGCTTAATAAGATAATTAATAATCTTGTTTAGGGCTAATTTGATTATAATTCAAGTGATTGCCAATAATATATTATTTGTGCATTAATATTCAACCAACATAGATAAATAGGTTTAGGGTAAACTTATTGATCGTATGTTAGTCAGAAAGCGCACATGAATACGAGAAGAATAAAGTAAAGGCCTATTATTAAGGCAGATTCAATCTTTTTTAGGTTGGATTTGTACCTTCATCCCCGAACTTCCAGTCATGGTTCCAGACCTATTGGAGTTAATGATCTTCTGGATCGTTAAGGGGTGTAGCCTTCACCCTGTGAACGGTTTACAAGTTCCTAAAACTTGTTGGCGACTCTTTCACTCTAGCTTTCTTCCCTTTGGACGCCACCATGCTTAAGTGTATGATCACAGTGGGGCTCAAGTGTGGGATAGCTTGAAATATTCCCTACATTGATATATCTAGTAATTGAACTTACCGAAGACAGAACTATTTCATGAACATCTTTTTGTATGAGAATGAATAAATACTCTAATTTAATTATACATTTTTAATATGATGACAATTAAAAGTATTAAAACTTAAACAAACATCTTTTTAATTTTACAATGAACAAGTATTAATTTAAATTAACATCTTATGTCATCAATATTATTACAATGTACGACTATTAAAATGAAATGATAATAAAAATGGATATTTATTAACATGAAAATGAATATTAAAATATACAATACAATTCCACACATATACTATCAAATATAATAAACTTAACAATCCAAATTCAAAAATTTTAAGCTCGTGTTATTGGTTTATGTTGCTTGGCAACTCCATGCATTCTTGATTTCCTATTTTTTGTTGTCTCCTTTTTTCCTTGTCTTTGTTTGGCAGCTCACTATATTTACGATTCCTTTATTTAATGGTTTTTAACGAAGCCCTTCTTGGTAGACAAGCATGGAGACTCCTAACAAACACGACTTCCCTTTTGAGCCGAGTAATGAGAGCCGAGTACTACAAAAATTCTGATTTTTTAGGCTCTTTTCTTGGTGTTGGTGGCAGTTTTTCTTGGCGAAGTATATGGGGCTCAAAGGCTTTAGTGAAGGAAGGCGTCTTGTGGAGGGTTGGCAATGGTAAAGACATCAGCATTTGGTCAGACCCGTGGCTTTGTGATGAGGAGGGACGTTTTGTTACTAGTGCTGTCTCGGAGGAGGTAACATTGGTGAGCGAGTTAATTAATTACGAGCACTGTGAATGGGACTATAATCTGGTTCAGGCCCTCTTCAATGAACGGGACTTAAAATGCATCCTAGCAATTCCTTTAAGCTCACGAGGCCAAAAGGATGAGCCAACTTGGGCTTTTTCCAAGAATTGCATGTACTCGGTGAAAACGGCATATATGCTAGGAAAGAGTTGTAATCTTGACGATTTCCACCATGCTTGGGTTGAGATTTGGAAGGTGAATGTTATCCCAAAGGCACGAAATTTTCTATGGCGCCTCTGCACGAATACCCTCCCTGTCCGTAGCCTCTTGAAGTACAGACATCTCACTGAGTCTGACTCATGCCCTTGGTGTGGTAGTGAAGCTGAAACTTGGCGGCACGCTTTCTTAGAATGCGGTAGAGTTCGAGATCTTTGGTGGAAGTTAGATTGTGATGCTATGAGATTAAATGGAAGCTTTGTTTCGCCTTGTGATTTCATTGAAAGCTGGAAAGACTTGGAGAATGGAAAAAAGATCAAAGGGATTTATCTCATGTGGGGTTTATGGCAAGATAGAAATGTTAAAGTTTTTCAAGGGAAGGATCCCCCAATTGATCTTCTGGCTGCCCGAGTGCTTTGATGGACTGAGGAGAGTATCAAGCTAGCAATCCCTCCAAAGAATGCTGCTCCTGCTGCTATCCCCTGCTCCAACCCGAATCAATGGTACCCTCCCCCCAAGGGACCATTAAAATTAACACTGATGCTTCGATGTGTGATGAAGGCTGGGTGGGTTTGGGAGTCATTGCTCGTGATTACAAGGGGGCTGTCCTCTTTGCTGCTGTGAAAAGGGTGCGTGCATGGTGGTCTGCCGAAGTTGCTGAGGCAAAAGCAATTGAGTGGGCTCTTAAGATTGGCCATACCCATGGTTATAGTCAGGTGGTAGTTGAATCTGACTGCCAGAATGTCGTGAATAGGCTCACAAAGAGTGCTATATACCTCTCTGATCTTGACTCGGTGCTTGGGGATGTGATGATGCAGATTAAAAATTTCACTAGTTTGCAATGGAGTCATGTCAGGCGTGATGGCAACAGAGCAGCTCACAATTTGGCTAAGTTTCTTCCTTTTAATATTAAGCAACATTGGGATTATTGTGTTCCCCCCGATGTTTCCCCTTATGTACTTATGGATGCTTTGGCATTTTAATTGAGGTTTTGCTCCCCGTCAAAAAAAAAAGTAATAGATAAAAACATATAAATTACGTATATGTATTAGATTTGAGGAAGATCAAAATACGTGTTGAAATGAACGAACCAATTTTATATGAATATGAACATGGATGAGTATAACAATTGATATGATCAATATGGAAATGAATATTTATTAGTATGTAAATGAACATATATTATTGTAGAAATGACCATCTATTATCATGAAAATGAACAACTACTAATACATAAATGAACTTATTTTCATAATTCAATATGAAAATGAACATTTATTAATATACAAATGAGCATATATTAGTTTGAAAATGGTCATGAACGATAACCATTGATGATCATTAAACATATAATGAACATTAATATGTGAATGCCCATACACTAATATACAAATGAACATTTATATTAACTATTGATTAACATGTGATTTTATACTTGTTAATATATATGAACATTTATCAAATTGAAAATGAACATTTGTAAAAAAGAACTTTCACTATTATGAACTAAACTTATCTTTCTACAGTCATACAAATAGATCAAATCATTATTAGAAATTGCAAGAATTGAACTTTCCTTTCAATTTTTTATCCAACAATATTCTTATCTAATAACATATCAAAAAATTTAATTTGTTTCAATTGCCTCCTATTGACACATATTCAACTGATCGAAAAATTCATAATTTTTTTTTTAAAAATAAACTGATCGAACTAATATGAATTTAGCCTGAAAAAGAAAAATTGAAGGAGAGAGAGAGGCTCCTAAAGTCCACTTACACTTCGTATTTTTGATTCTATGCTAAATTTTTTTATTTAATTTTTTTATTTTTTTTGAAAACAAATTTTTGATTTTTAATTTAGCCTGATTGTGGATGTATTTTTCTTTTTTTAAAAAAAAAAAAAAAATTTATGTGGCTTAGGGTGGGTAGTAGTTGGATCACTTGGGTGCGGGAGAGTGTAGATGAAGCCCATGGGAGGTGGGGGGTGTAGGTAGATTTCCCTAGACTTGGGTGTAGGGTTTAATAACTATGCATTATGCCTACCGGGGCCGTCCCAATCATTTTGGAGGCCTTGCTCTAAACTTAGAAATTGGGCCCTAATTTTTTTTTACGAAATTATCATATAACAATATTTTAAACGAAACTAAAAAGCGCACACTACTTTATTTAAATCTATAAATATTACTAAAGTAACAACCGTTGACATCATCACTGCTTACGTGTCATTCTCTTATTTAATTTTTTTTTCCGCCAAAATACAAGGATGATGTCATTTTTTTTCCTTTTTGAGCTACCCTATTTAACATTGTTTTGAAAATTAAATTCAAATTCAAATTGAATTTTAAATTTTAGGTTTTCTATGCCTATTATGTAATTTTATTATTTACAAGTACGTAGTTGTTAAAAATAGTTTATAATATAGTTTAATTGATTTTTCTTAATTAAATATGAAAATAATGGATTTTTTAAAATTGTATATTCATATTTAATTAGAAAACAGAGAAAGTAGTTGTTTTCTCTCAACATATGCTAAATAGTCTATAAATCATTTCTTATCTCATCGCACGGGACTAACCTAGTTGTAAATAATATGATTACTCAAATTACAATCTCAAATTATTAAAAACGCAAAAAGGCCGATTGAAACAACCTGGTAAATTAAAAAAAAAAAAAAACGCAAAATTGCCGATTTGGTGGCTTGCCACTACCCACTTCCCCACTTCACTAAATCAGTTTAGCAACTCCATGGCATGCATCTTCTGACTTCTTGTTAACCAGCTTATGCCCAATTTATTATTATTACTAATTTACTATGAATCTTAAATTATTTTTTTTTAATTTTGAAATATAATTTGAGTATGATAACAAAGGTTATTGAAGATAATAGGAGATTGAAAAGAAATTTATAGGGGTTAAAAATTTAACCACTTGATAAACGAAAATCAAGAGGTTTAATTGTGCAAAACACGAAATTAATTTTTCCTTGAAAGCAATTCAAGATTTGAGAAAATATTCTTCTTGTCCGTTATAATTGATAGAAGGCAAAGCGTTAAAAATGGAAATTGAATAATTTGGGGGTAAAACAATAAAATTAAATGCGAACATAGAAAGGATTAGAAGGGAAGATAGAAAATTAGGAACTTTTTTTTTCAGAAATTTGTAGGTCGGAGCAATTAATGAAGTATGAGAAGAATCTAGTCAACTGATTAATTATGGGAGTAAATGGAGGAATCTGATTTTCAGCCCTTCATTGCCTGAGATCAGATTTTTTTTTTTATTTTTATTTTTCTTATGGCTGGGTTGGGCTCCGAAAATAGGGGCCCTCAAAATTTCAGGACCTTGTGCTAAGGGCCTATTTGCACAGAACCGGGCCTGATGCCTACAAATCAACAATAAATAGGAAAAAATATTTCTTGTCCAAAAAAAAAAAAAAAAAATAGGGAAAAAGATTTTCTATACACTAATAATACAACTCGATTATGGAATAACTACTATCTACCACATGAAACACGTACAAAATGTGACACTGGTGACCCTACTAGCCATGCTTTTATGATCTCTAACTTAACACATACGTAAACGATGACACTTCAAATTTTAATCTATATATCACTCATTTTAATATACTTGTATACATTCCAAATCTTTCATGCTTTATTACTCCCTTCTAAAATCTCTAGTCGAAGGTTGCAATAATGGCGGGAACTCGAGTTTTCATGGAAGTCGGGAATGACGGTGTTGCCCTTGCCACTTTCTCAAACCCTTTATTTAATGCTTTGGAAACTACAATTTACATACTCTCTCTCTCTCTCTCTCTCTCTCTCTCTCTCTATATATATATATATATATATATATATATATATATATATATATATATATATATATATATATATATATATATATATATATACATATTATTCGTTTTAACATTTGAATTGAACTAACTCTAATTTCTAAATGACTAATGATTTTTAATTGGTGATTTTGACGTAGCATATTTGAAATTGAAAGAAATATATGAAGAAGTTATAAGGAGAAGTGATGTCAAAACCATTGTAATAACTGGTAAGTAGCTATAGATAGTATTCCATAATTGAGCTAAATTATTAGTGTGTAGAAATTATTTGTAATATGTACAAGTAGACTTAAGGTTTTTATTTAACTTAATCATGGAGTGCTCCATTACATTCATGATCATATTATTCATACACAAAATCAAGCATAAACTTGATAGAATTGGTGAGGAAACTATATTTGTTTGGGAGTTTGGGGATCAGATTTTTTTTTACCTCGTTTCCCTCTACTCTCAAGTGTTGACCTGCGTATCTCTGGCAGCCTCGTTTTTGAGATTTTGGTGGTCTATGGGCGAACTAATGATTTGGGGCCTTAATTAAAAAGTGATGTTAATTTTTTTTTTAAATTTAAGGGTATGCAACCCCCCCCCCCCAAAAAAAATGAATATTTTCACAAGACTTACCGCAGGAACAATGTTGAGTAACTTAGCTTTCTGAATTTTTCATATGCTACGTAATTTTTTTTAAAAAAAATATATATATATTTTTAAAAATATATATGTAGTATATACATCAAAAGACATAACTTAAATCAAGATTCTCTCTCTAAAAAAAAAACCTTAAATCAAGATAAAATAATTTCAAAAAAAAAAAAAAAAAATCAAGATAACTTTGCTTTTATTTTAAGCCAATATTCAAAACATTCTACACGCAACTAAACTTAATAGTAGGAAAACCCTCCAAAATTCTTGGCGAAACCTAAGCTAGCTTATAAAAAATCACTGTATAACAAAATTAAATACATAAAAAAACATACAAAATCACAAAAAATTAAACCTTTAAGAGGTCATCATGAAATTAAAGCTTTTCAAGGAAATCATCATTTGCTAATGATCTACTCAATTTGTTTTCATCATTATCGTCAACATTCTTCATCACCAATGTTTCTACTCCTATAGAGAACCACCGTCGTTCTATTTTATTTCCCTCTTAATAAATTTTTTTCTTCTTCTGAGAATTATTGAACCTAGCCTAGTTAAGGGATTAATTATATTACGAGTAGGTATTAAATAGGGAGTGTAACTGTTTTGGAAAATTAGGGAGAGCAATTATTTTAGGAAAGATATATCTTTTCTCCGTAATATTGCGTGAATACATGAAGGAATATTAAACCTTGTGAAGGAATGGTGTCCTTCGAACAAGTGTATTATTCTGATAGCGGGTTCAGAATTATTAGAAAGCTAATATATTCAGTAAGATCAAGTGATCGGAATGCCTGGGTGGAGGCCGCTTCCGATCAGTAATATTAATATAATTAATATTACAGCTTAATCTTGACTGAACCCTTCGGGTCACACCCAAGCAAAATATACGAACCAACTCGACGAATTAATTCGGAAGAAATTAATTCGTCGCCCGAGTGTTAAATATTTAGACGTCGGTAATTCGAGCTTAGAGCGTCGAAACCGATCGTCGGAAGTCGAGTCAAAATAATAAAAGACGAGACGCGCAAAAATAATAATAAATCGACCATATTCCCAAAATACCCCTAGCATCGGAGTGCCCCGAGCATCCGAATGCTAGGGGCAAAAATGTCCTAGCAAAGGTGGCTAGCAAGCACCAAGCGGAGCCTAGCATGGCTGGCTGGTGCGTGCTAGCAGCCACGGCCAGCAGCACGTGGTGCATGCAGCAGCTAGCTGCCGCGGCTAGGCACGCTAGCACAGCTGCAGCCGCGCCGCGCCACAGCAGCAGCCGCGCCGCGCCACAGCAGCAGTTGGGTGCGGGCTGGGCTCGGGCCGGACTCGGGCTTGGCTCGTGGCTTGGCTCGGGCCATAGGGTCGTGGATTAAGGGGAAGCATGGAATATGGGAGCAAGTGGGAGAGGACATGTGGCACAAGGAGAGTATTGAGTGGGGAGCAAGTATGGTCCCCTACTCTCCATGTGGTCCTCACCAACCCATCTCACATGGTATGCCACTTTTAGATTTATTATTAGTTTGCAATTTTAATTTAATTTAGCTTTAAATTAATTTGTGGAATTTCATGATCCCACATTGATGGGATAGAAATTCCCACTCATACTTTCCTCTATAAATACCAACCTTGGGATTTGGAGTAAAGTGCTTGAGTGGGAGTTAAAAAGAGCATTCCATAATTTTTGGGAAAACTCTTAAACTCATATAACACTCGGGTTTTGGTCGGACCTTGCTAACCCCAAGGTAGCGGACCTTAAAGTTGTGTTCGCCTTTTTGTGGGTGGATACCGTCGGAGGCGCGGCGCTTGACGTGCTTGTAGCTTTCAAGTAAGAGCCCCGGTTTTTGGGCGAAGCTCGCTTCGAGGGTAAGATTCATTATCTTTTCTTTGTGATTATTTATTTATGCTTTATGATTTTAATTATTGCGAGTGGTTCCTCGGGTCGGGGTTGTTTCCGCGGTGAGTCGGACTCACCAAACCCCAACAGCGGTATCGGAGCCCCGCTCGTTTATTTTTATAATCATGTTTTTTTCAAGGTTTATTTTGGCTTAATTTTCTGGTTTAAGTTGCTAATTAGATTAGTAGCTCGGTTTTATTTATTTTAATCCCGTTTTTAATGTCGAGTTTGGCCCATAACCCAGATTTTCGCCTAAGACTAGTGAATTTTGGGTGGAAAACGTGTTCTAGAAAGGTGTTTAACCCAAGGGGACTGTGATTTTAGCCAAATTCTGACCAGAAATGCCTTTTTCGAGGGGTTTTTTGTTTTTGACGAAAAATTTTAAGTCTTTTCTAACCTTGAAATTAATGGCATAAATTGTTGATTATATGGTTGATTATTTGCATTATTTTCTGCATTTTTATGTCCCCTTAAAGCACACTTACTTGGTAGTATTTGATGCTTAAAGGTTGATTTATTTTCACATAATTGCAAACTAATTGCTTTTTAGTGTGAAAGTTTTATTTTTGAGGCTTCCTAAGTGTTAAAGATTCAATCTTTATTTGTGATAAGTGATTGAAACTTTAAAAACCACTAAATTCCATGTTATTTTGTGTTAAACTTTGTTGTTTTAATCATTTTGAGTTGATTGGAAACATAAAGTTTCGATTTTTGTGATAGAAATTTGGTTATCTTCATGATGGAAGATATAATTTTCAAGGATTCACAAAATTTAGATGTTGGAATTTTCTTTTGAACATTAAAGTTCATATTTTTCCAACTTCCCTTTACTTTGTCAAATTCTCAAGTTTAATTTAAATTGATTAAATTGAAAGTGAGAAATTTCCTCAATTTTATGTTGCACCAAGCTAAACAAATTTAATTAAGAATGGTTCTTGGAATTATTTTGGTTATTTGCACTTTGAAATTTTATTAAGTTAGACTTGTTTAAAATTTTATTTTGCTCTCTAAATTAGTTCTAAAATTAATTTAGAATTAATTATTTTTGTCTCGCGAAAAGGGATCAAATCCCGAGGTCGTGGCACGCAAAACGAGGAAATGCACCACCTTGGCGAGCCGGGCTGCACAGCAGCCCATATGTGGCTGCCAAGGTGGCAGCGCTGCCTTTCTTGCGGCCACACGCGCGGCAGCAGCACGCGGGCTGCAGCAGCCACGCGCGGCTGTGCCGTGGCAGCAGCTCGCGGCCGTGTGCCGTGGGTCGTGTGTTCGTTTTTTTTTGGCGTGTGCGTATGCTTGGTGCGGTGAGGTGACTAATCGTAGTAAGGCTTGATGTTAATTTTTTTTTTTTTGCCATTTTACTTATTTTAATTAATTTTGTTTATTTTAATTAATATTTTGGGAGGCTAGGCCTCGGTTTTGAGCGGCATTAGCAAAATTTCATTTTGACAAGTTTGGGTGCTACCGACTTAATTAATTAGATTAATTAAGGAAATGCGGAATTTAGTGGGAGCTTCAATTATTAATGACGTAAATTATATAATCGGTTAAACAACTTTGACTAGTTTTAATTAGGCGTGTTAATCGGATTAACCACCTAGATTAGTTACTAGTGCGCGCGTTGTTTAAATGCATTTTTACTTTGTTTTAATTTTGTAAATTGCATGGGCCATTCACAAATAGTGAATGGATGAATGGAATATATATATTCTCTCTCACAGGTTTATGAAATGGCAACTAGTGGGACCCGACTAGGATAGAAAATACGGACTACGTGCCGTTATGTATTTTTGTAAATCTAAATACGGTCTACGCACCGTTAAGTATTTTTGTACTTTAATATTTAGGTTATTCCTAGTTGTAGACACTAGTTTTTGCATAGTTTGGTTAAGTCTTGAAGACGGCGTATCTTAGAAGACAAAGCCTTGAATTGCAAATGAAGACCTTTTGAAGATATGAAGATTTCAAGGGGTCATGCTTGTTGCCAATATGCATCTATAATTTCTCTTTATATTTTATGCTTATATATATATATATGTGTGTGAATTATTCGTTAGATGCATGTTTAGGTTTTCTTGATGTTGCGATGATTAGTTAAGTTCACTTAAATCAACCAACATAGAAATCCTAGGTCCCTAATAATATTGAGTCAAACTTGCCTTTCCAAAACAACACTTACTAACCGGACGATGGTGATGGTAGGATACGCCAAAGCGAGGTGCCATCACTTCTCCAAGGGGCATAAGGCACACCGGGTGTGCACGTTGGTTTTGGTTTAACTCATCGGTATGAGTGAGGAGTCCTCACATACCGTGGCAAAAGAGATACATCGTCAAAGATGCATTAGATGTGACGATTGTCTAACCAAGAGTGGCTTAGAGCCATTAGCAAGGCAATGCTTACCCTAGAAGATTGAGTGTTTAAGACAAGCCAAAGCATGCTTAACCACTCTTTGTTTCTTCGGATCTTGGAATCGCCTTATTTTCACAAAATAGGGACAAATTTTACGTGTGAATAAGACGTTAAATAAGTATTGAAAATTTGCATGAATAAAATTCAATCTTATTTAAGTAATTTTGAATGGTTTTTCATTAAAATTCTTTCAATTGAAGAATCATGTCTTCAACCTCAAACAACCAGTTTTCATTACGCTCAATTCTCGACAAGGAGAAGTTGAGTGGTACCAATTTCCTTGATTGGCAAAGGAATTTGCGCATCGTCCTTATGCAAGAACAGAAAGAGTATGTCCTTGATGAGGAAATGCCCGAGGCTCCCAATGAGGAGGTAACTCAAGCGGCCCTTAACCGATGGCAAGTAGCTGATCGGGATGTCAAGTGCGTAATGCTAGCCACTATGTCTCCTGAACTTCAGAAAACCTTCTTCGAGAAGGAATCGACCTATGAGATCATTTATGAGTTACAGTATATGTTTCAAGAGCAGGCTCGAACTGAAAGGTTTGAAACCCACAGGCAGATCCTTGAGACTAAGCTCAAGAAAGGAGAGCCAGTCAGCCCACATGTGCTCAAAATGATCGGATTATTTGAGAACATGGGAAGGCTTGATGCGGGGTATTCAACTGAAATGGCTATTAACATCATTCTCCATTCCCTTCACAAAGGCTATGACTAGTTCAAGATGAACTACAACATGCATAGCATGGAGAAAACCCTCACCGAGCTTCATGGGATGTTGAAGCAAGCTGAGCAGACGCTCAAGGATGAGGGAAAGCATGATATGCTCATGATTAAGAAGGGTAAGCCGTTCAAAAGGGCGGGCAAAAGGAAGAAGGGCTTCAAGGGGAAAGGGAAGAAGAACTTTCCGCCTAAGCCGAAAGCTACCAAAGACAACAAGGAGAAAAAGGTAGCATCTTCTAAGTCTGTTTCCGAATGCTTCTATTGCAAGAAGAAGGGACATTGGAAGAGAGACTGCCTCAAATTCAAGGAAGATAAGAAGAACGGAACCGTTGCTTCTACATCAGGTATTTACGTTATAGACTTTAACTTCACTAGCTCGGCTTCATGGGTATTAGATACCGGATGTGGCTCACACCTTTGTTCCAATTCACAGGCACTAAGGAACACTAGGAGGCTAGCGAAGGGAGAGATCGAGCTCCGGGTAGGAAATGGAGCAAGGATTGGTGCTATTTCCGTAGGATCTCTTAGTTTGTCTTTGCCCACGGGGCTAGTTTTGGAACTTGAAAATGTTTATTGTGTTCCCAACATTACCAAAAACATCATTTCAATTTCAGTGTTGGACGCCAAAGGTTTTGAATTTCGTGTTAAAGACCAAACATGTTCATTTTATCTCGATAATGTTTTATATGGTACGACACATTCAGAAAATGGTCTTTATGTGTTATCACTAGACAAGGAAATTTATAACGTTAATAATCCTGCAAAGAAAGCTAAGACTACACAGTCTAGTCAAACTTACTTGTGGCATTGTCGCCTTGGCCACATTAACATCAAACGTGTTAATTGAGATGAACCCTACAAGAGGGGGGGGGGTGAATTGTAGTTGAGTTCCTATTAGTAATTTTGCAAATATAAAACAGAACAAAATAGGAACTTGCGATGCACACAGAGTTTACGAGGAAACCTTCTAGTGCCCAACTAGAAGTAAAACCTCGACCCTACCTTAGGGATTTCAAACACAAATAATTCCACTATAATAGGGCAAACACCAAGTTACAACCTATTATAATTCAGCCACTACTCTCAAGTTCCAGAATGAACTTGCTACAGAACAACACCTTGTTCTACCCAGTTTGAGTCCCACACTCAAACTCACTCGTACTCCCTAAGTACAGATTTTCCCCCTTCTCACCAGAAGCTCTCTCTGTATGCAATGATAAAAATACTCTTACCCTAATAAACCCGAAACCAAATACAAGAATTAACACCTAGTATATGATCGGCAAGCTATGCATGAAACTCGAAACTAATATGACAGTATGATAAGCTTGGCAAACTTACGCAACTATAGCTTTGTAAATTCTTCACGCATAAAACTCACAAAAAACCTAGGCTCATATTATTCTCTACTATTTATACGAGTATTACCTGTATAAACAGTAGGTTTACATAAAGATAAATAAGTAAAACTTAACTTATCTTAAAACACGGTTTTTTAATTAAATCCTTTGAAGAAAATCTTTTCAGAAAATAAGATAGAAATATTGAACATAATATCTTTTTAACAAACTGATTTTAAAAGATAAATATTTAAAGAAAATCTTTTTCCGATTTCTATCTTTTATCTTTTCCGATTTTAATTTATTTGCCAAGCTAACTGTCACGCTTCTAATAAGTTTCATGCATATCCTACTTAACATATTTAACAATGAATCTAGAAGATAAAATCTTAACTAAAACATTGATGCGCTGTACTCTTGTTCTGGTAGGTTTACTTGGACTCCACGCTTACTAAGTTCCTCCAAAGATCTTAGCTAGCAATCTTCAAGTTCCTGTGAAGGAACGTTCCTGTGAGGGAACTCAGTTCCTGTTAGGGAACTCTTCTTTTATATTGAATAACTTTCTTGATAAAGAACTCCTTCAAGTCTTCTCAGCTTTAGTTACTTCCTCCATCTCCAAGATCAATTTCACCTAGGCTGCACAAACACTTGAAAAGTCTTTATGAGATGAGTTTGCTGTAACTTAAGTTCCTCATCATCAAAACCTTTAAACATTAACAATTTCCCCCTTTTTGATGATGACAAACTTAAGCAAACTCTTGAGAAAGTTAAAACAAAATAAAAGGTCGTATTTTTGTATTTTAATTTTATTGACAGAAAATAAACACACAACAGAAATAAAACAAAAACAAAAAGTAAGCTAAGTAGACTAAAAGTAAACTAAACTGAGAAAGTTATGATACTTTCTCAACTGGAACCCAGAACAACTTCAACCTCCATGTTTGCTTCTTCTTTTCCCCCTTTTGGCATTATCAAAAAGTCCTGTATTTTCAAGTGTATTAAACATCCACCAACAGCCCCACAAGCAATTCATCGAGTGTGGGAAACTAAAGGCAGCACTGCTAAACAACCTCAAGTAAGATCTACTCTTCAGCATAAGTGTTCGAAATATACACAACACACAAGTATAAGCAAGAGTTCCAACTTTTCATTGAAAATAATTAACATCCAGATGAACAATTTTAAAAATTTACAATCAAAATCAATTGTTCAAATACTTAAAAACGAAAATTAAATATGTTCATAACTAAGACAGTGAAAGAAAAAGCTAGGCTGATTTTGAGATGGGGTAGGCTGAATTTGAGATGGGGTAGGCTAGGTTTCAAGAAACTTTAGAATCTTGTTGAAGTCCTCCTTTGTTTGCTTTGCAGAGGCCTCTAACTTTTCTTCAACTCCCTTGAGCTTCACTAGGAACTCCTCCTTCTGTTCCTGTAGAGCCTTGTGAAGTTCTTTCTCCTGGAACTCCTTCTGTTCTTGAAGGTCCTTGGTCTGTTTGAGCATCATTCTCTTGAGTTCCTTCAACTCCTTCCCCTGCTCCTGGACTAATTTTTCAAGTGTCAGCACATGAAGTTTACCAACAGAGTCCTTCATTTGACTCTCTACCCTCTCCATTCTGTCAGCCAACTCAGCAACTTGCCCTTCAAGGATATTCTCCTCGACATCCAATTCCAGTGGTTGTTCCATGCTAGTTTAAGGAACACAACTAGAAGAAATCCTCCTACTCTTCCTTACAGGCTGCTCTGACATAGCCTTTTCCTTCCTCTTCCCTGTCACTTTTTCTTTCTTTTTCTCTCCTTTTTCTAACTTCTGAATTTTTCCTTTTACAACTTCCAAACTTAACCCAGCAAGGGTTTCCTCATTGATCACATTTTCTGGCTTCTCATTCAAAGCCCCATATTTTCCTTTTAAAATCACTCCTGCATTTTCAAAAATAGTAGACAAAATGGCTCCATACCCCACTTTTGTCCTACTTGGAACACAATGAGCTAAATGCTGATACATCAAAGAAGGAAAGTTCACCTTAATCTTCTTTGAAATGCAGAAGATTACAGCCATATCCAGTAAACATGCCTCCCCCTTTTTAGCAGTCCTAGGCAGAATAGTCTTTTTCACCAAATTAAACAGTAGATTATTTAGAGGGCTTAGATCATTATGACTCATGACCTTCTTACCCCTCTGTCGTCCTAATTCCTCTACTATATCCCCAGCCATGAAATTTCCTACATTGATACTACCCTTTCCCTTCAAGTAAGTATCAAAACCTTCAGTAGGAGCTTTTAGAATTTTACCTAGAGTTTCTAGGTCCAATTCAATCTTTACGTCATTCACCATGCTCGTTATTATTCCCAATTTTGCCTGAAAATTCTGGCAAAATTCATTCATAGCAGCAGGATACAAGTAATTTGATGAAACCCTAGTCAACAGAAATTCCCAACCTTGAAATTTAACTAAATCAAGAAACTCTAAAAATCTTGCTTTTCTACACCACACAGCGTCAAGACGATGACCTACTACATACCTTCCTGCCATTGATTCAAGTTCCTCTTGATCAGTTACCTCCTCTTCTTCATCTTCCTTTTCCGATTCTTCCTTTTCTGAGTTGTTCTCCTCTTCTTTTTCTTCCTCTTCTCCCTCGCTTATTTCTTCTTCTTCTCTGTTCTCCTCTGTTGTCTCTTTTGGGTTCTTCTCTTTCGCAAATTCATCAACTTCCTCAATTTGCTCTTCCAGAGACTTCACACTTTGTTTTCTTTCCTTCCACTCCTTTAATTTTTGAAGAACATTCGAGACAGAGAAATCCCCTTGATCGATTGTACTCTAATTTCTAAATGACTAATGATTTTTAATTGGTGATTTTGACGTAGCATATTTGAAATTGAAAGAAATATATGAAGAAGTTATAAGGAGAAGTGATGTCAAAACCATTGTAATAACTGGTAAGTAGCTATAGATAGTATTCCATAATTGAGCTAAATTATTAGTGTGTAGAAATTATTTGTAATATGTACAAGTAGACTTAAGGTTTTTATTTAACTTAATCATGGAGTGCTCCATTACATTCATGATCATATTATTCATACACAAAATCAAGCATAAACTTGATAGAATTGGTGAGGAAACTATATTTGTTTGGGAGTTTGGGGATCAGATTTTTTTTTACCTCGTTTCCCTCTACTCTCAAGTGTTGACCTGCGTATCTCTGGCAGCCTCGTTTTTGAGATTTTGGTGGTCTATGGGCGAACTAATGATTTGGGGCCTTAATTAAAAAGTGATGTTAATTTTTTTTTTAAATTTAATGGTATGCAACCCCCCCCCCCCAAAAAAAATGAATATTTTCACAAGACTTACCGCAGGAACAATGTTGAGTAACTTAACTTTCTGAATTTTTCATATGCTACGTAATTTTTTTAAAAAAAAATATATATATATTTTTAAAAATATATATGTAGTATATACATCAAAAGACATAACTTAAATCAAGATTCTCTCTCTAAAAAAAAACCTTAAATCAAGATAAAATAATTTCAAAAAAAAAAAAAAAAATCAAGATAACTTTGCTTTTATTTTAAGCCAATATTCAAAACATTCTACACGCAACTAAACTTAATAGTAGGAAAACCCTCCAAAATTCTTGGCGAAACCTAAGCTAGCTTATAAAAAATCACTGTATAACAAAATTAAATACATAAAAAAACATACAAAATCACAAAAAATTAAACCTTTAAGAGGTCATCATGAAATTAAAGCTTTTCAAGGAAATCATCATTTGCTAATGATCTACTCAATTTGTTTTCATCATTATCGTCAACATTCTTCATCACCAATGTTTCTACTCCTATAGAGAACCACCGTCGTTCTATTTTATTTCCCTCTTAATAAATTTTTTTCTTCTTCTGAGAATTATTGAACCTAGCCTAGTTAAGGGATTAATTATATTACGAGTAGGTATTAAATAGGGAGTGTAACTGTTTTGGAAAATTAGGGAGAGCAATTATTTTAGGAAAGATATATCTTTTCTCCGTAATATTGCGTGAATACATGAAGGAATATTAAACCTTGTGAAGGAATGGTGTCCTTCGAACAAGTGTATTATTCTGATAGCGGGTTCAGAATTATTAGAAAGCTAATATATTCAGTAAGGTCAAGTGATCGGAATGCCTGGGTGGAGGCCGCTTCCGATCAGTAATATTAATATAATTAATATTACAGCTTAATCTTGACTGAACCCTTCGGGTCACACCCAAGCAAAATATACGAACCAACTCGACGAATTAATTCGGAAGAAATTAATTCGTCGCCCGAGTGTTAAATATTTAGACGTCGGTAATTCGAGCTTAGAGCGTCGAAACCGATCGTCGGAAGTCGAGTCAAAATAATAAAAGACGAGACACGCAAAAATAATAATAAATCGACCATATTCCCAAAATACCCCTAGCATCGGAGTGCCCCGAGCATCCGAATGCTAGGGGCAAAAATGTCCTAGCAAAGGTGGCTAGCAAGCACCAAGCGGAGCCTAGCATGGCTGGCTGGTGCGTGCTAGCAGCCACGGCCAGCAGCACGTGGTGCATGCAGCAGCTAGCTGCCGCGGCTAGGCACGCTAGCACAGCTGCAGCCGCGCCGCGCCACAGCAGCAGCCGCGCCGCGCCACAGCAGCAGTTGGGTGCGGGCTGGGCTCGGGCCGGACTCGGGCTTGGCTCGTGGCTTGGCTCGGGCCATAGGGTCGTGGATTAAGGGGAAGCATGGAATATGGGAGCAAGTGGGAGAGGACATGTGGCACAAGGAGAGTATTGAGTGGGGAGCAAGTATGGTCCCCTACTCTCCATGTGGTCCTCACCAACCCATCTCACATGGTATGCCACTTTTAGATTTATTATTAGTTTGCAATTTTAATTTAATTTAGCTTTAAATTAATTTGTGGAATTTCATGATCCCACATTGATGGGATAGAAATTCCCACTCATACTTTCCTCTATAAATACCAACCTTGGGATTTGGAGTAAAGTGCTTGAGTGGGAGTTAAAAAGAGCATTCCATAATTTTTGGGAAAACTCTTAAACTCATATAACACTCGGGTTTTGGTCGGACCTTGCTAACCCCAAGGTAGCGGACCTTAAAGTTGTGTTCGCCTTTTTGTGGGTGGATACCGTCGGAGGCGCGGCGCTTGACGTGCTTGTAGCTTTCAAGTAAGAGCCCCGGTTTTTGGGCGAAGCTCGCTTCGAGGGTAAGATTCATTATCTTTTCTTTGTGATTATTTATTTATGCTTTATGATTTTAATTATTGCGAGTGGTTCCTCGGGTCGGGGTTGTTTCCGCGGTGAGTCGGACTCACCAAACCCCAACAGCGGTATCGGAGCCCCGCTCGTTTATTTTTATAATCATGTTTTTTTCAAGGTTTATTTTGGCTTAATTTTCTGGTTTAAGTTGCTAATTAGATTAGTAGCTCGGTTTTATTTATTTTAATCCCGTTTTTAATGTCGAGTTTGGCCCATAACCCAGATTTTCGCCTAAGACTAGTGAATTTTGGGTGGAAAACGTGTTCTAGAAAGGTGTTTAACCCAAGGGGACTGTGATTTTAGCCAAATTCTGACCAGAAATGCCTTTTTCGAGGGGTTTTTTGTTTTTGACGAAAAATTTTAAGTCTTTTCTAACCTTGAAATTAATGGCATAAATTGTTGATTATATGGTTGATTATTTGCATTATTTTCTGCATTTTTATGTCCCCTTAAAGCACACTTACTTGGTAGTATTTGATGCTTAAAGGTTGATTTATTTTCACATAATTGCAAACTAATTGCTTTTTAGTGTGAAAGTTTTATTTTTGAGGCTTCCTAAGTGTTAAAGATTCAATCTTTATTTGTGATAAGTGATTGAAACTTTAAAAACCACTAAATTCCATGTTATTTTGTGTTAAACTTTGTTGTTTTAATCATTTTGAGTTGATTGGAAACATAAAGTTTCGATTTTTGTGATAGAAATTTGGTTATCTTCATGATGGAAGATATAATTTTCAAGGATTCACAAAATTTAGATGTTGGAATTTTCTTTTGAACATTAAAGTTCATATTTTTCCAACTTCCCTTTACTTTGTCAAATTCTCAAGTTTAATTTAAATTGATTAAATTGAAAGTGAGAAATTTCCTCAATTTTATGTTGCACCAAGCTAAACAAATTTAATTAAGAATGGTTCTTGGAATTATTTTGGTTATTTGCACTTTGAAATTTTATTAAGTTAGACTTGTTTAAAATTTTATTTTGCTCTCTAAATTAGTTCTAAAATTAATTTAGAATTAATTATTTTTGTCTCGCGAAAAGGGATCAAATCCCGAGGTCGTGGCACGCAAAACGAGGCAATGCACCACCTTGGCGAGCCGGGCTGCACAGCAGCCCATATGTGGCTGCCAAGGTGGCAGCGCTGCCTTTCTTGCGGCCACACGCGCGGCAGCAGCACGCGGGCTGCAGCAGCCACGCGCGGCTGTGCCGTGGCAGCAGCTCGCGGCCGTGTGCCGTGGGTCGTGTGTTCGTTTTTTTTTGGCGTGTGCGTATGCTTGGTGCGGTGAGGTGACTAGTCGTAGTAAGGCTTGATGTTAATTTTTTTTTTTTTGCCATTTTACTTATTTTAATTAATTTTGTTTATTTTAATTAATATTTTGGGAGGCTAGGCCTCGGTTTTGAGCGGCATTAGCAAAATTTCATTTTGACAAGTTTGGGTGCTACCGACTTAATTAATTAGATTAATTAAGGAAATGCGGAATTTAGTGGGAGCTTCAATTATTAATGACGTAAATTATATAATCGGTTAAACAACTTTGACTAGTTTTAATTAGGCGTGTTAATCGGATTAACCACCTAGATTAGTTACTAGTGCGCGCGTTGTTTAAATGCATTTTTACTTTGTTTTAATTTTGTAAATTGCATGGGCCATTCACAAATAGTGAATGGATGAATGGAATATATATATTCTCTCTCACAGGTTTATGAAATGGCAACTAGTGGGACCCGACTAGGATAGAAAATACGGACTACGTGCCGTTATGTATTTTTGTAAATCTAAATACGGTCTACGCACCGTTAAGTATTTTTGTACTTTAATATTTAGGTTATTCCTAGTTGTAGACACTAGTTTTTGCATAGTTTGGTTAAGTCTTGAAGACGGCGTATCTTAGAAGACAAAGCCTTGAATTGCAAATGAAGACCTTTTGAAGATATGAAGATTTCAAGGGGTCATGCTTGTTGCCAATATGCATCTATAATTTCTCTTTATATTTTATGCTTATATATATATATATATGTGTGTGAATTATTCGTTAGATGCATGTTTAGGTTTTCTTGATGTTGCGATGATTAGTTAAGTTCACTTAAATCAACCAACATAGAAATCCTAGGTCCCTAATAATATTGAGTCAAACTTGCCTTTCCAAAACAACACTTACTAACCGGACGATGGTGATGGTAGGATACGCCAAAGCGAGGTGCCATCACTTCTCCAAGGGGCATAAGGCACACCGGGTGTGCACGTTGGTTTTGGTTTAACTCATCGGTATGAGTGAGGAGTCCTCACATACCGTGGCAAAAGAGATACATCGTCAAAGATGCATTAGATGTGACGATTGTCTAACCAAGAGTGGCTTAGAGCCATTAGCAAGGCAATGCTTACCCTAGAAGATTGAGTGTTTAAGACAAGCCAAAGCATGCTTAACCACTCTTTGTTTCTTCGGATCTTGGAATCGCCTTATTTTCACAAAATAGGGACAAATTTTACGTGTGAATAAGACGTTAAATAAGTATTGAAAATTTGCATGAATAAAATTCAATCTTATTTAAGTAATTTTGAATGGTTTTTCATTAAAATTCTTTCAATTGAAGAATCATGTCTTCAACCTCAAACAACCAGTTTTCATTACGCTCAATTCTCGACAAGGAGAAGTTGAGTGGTACCAATTTCCTTGATTGGCAAAGGAATTTGCGCATCGTCCTTATGCAAGAACAGAAAGAGTATGTCCTTGATGAGGAAATGCCCGAGGCTCCCAATGAGGAGGTAACTCAAGCGGCCCTTAACCGATGGCAAGTAGCTGATCGGGATGTCAAGTGCGTAATGCTAGCCACTATGTCTCCTGAACTTCAGAAAACCTTCTTCGAGAAGGAATCGACCTATGAGATCATTTATGAGTTACAGTATATGTTTCAAGAGCAGGCTCGAACTGAAAGGTTTGAAACCCACAGGCAGATCCTTGAGACTAAGCTCAAGAAAGGAGAGCCAGTCAGCCCACATGTGCTCAAAATGATCGGATTATTTGAGAACATGGGAAGGCTTGATGCGGGGTATTCAACTGAAATGGCTATTAACATCATTCTCCATTCCCTTCACAAAGGCTATGACTAGTTCAAGATGAACTACAACATGCATAGCATGGAGAAAACCCTCACCGAGCTTCATGGGATGTTGAAGCAAGCTGAGCAGACGCTCAAGGATGAGGGAAAGCATGATATGCTCATGATTAAGAAGGGTAAGCCGTTCAAAAGGGCGGGCAAAAGGAAGAAGGGCTTCAAGGGGAAAGGGAAGAAGAACTTTCCGCCTAAGCCGAAAGCTACCAAAGACAACAAGGAGAAAAAGGTAGCATCTTCTAAGTCTGTTTCCGAATGCTTCTATTGCAAGAAGAAGGGACATTGGAAGAGAGACTGCCTCAAATTCAAGGAAGATAAGAAGAACGGAACCGTTGCTTCTACATCAGGTATTTACGTTATAGACTTTAACTTCACTAGCTCGGCTTCATGGGTATTAGATACCGGATGTGGCTCACACCTTTGTTCCAATTCACAGGCACTTAGGAACACTAGGAGGCTAGCGAAGGGAGAGATCGAGCTCCGGGTAGGAAATGGAGCAAGGATTGGTGCTATTTCCGTAGGATCTCTTAGTTTGTCTTTGCCCACGGGGCTAGTTTTGGAACTTGAAAATGTTTATTGTGTTCCCAACATTACCAAAAACATCATTTCAATTTCAGTGTTGGACGCCAAAGGTTTTGAATTTCGTGTTAAAGACCAAACATGTTCATTTTATCTCGATAATGTTTTATATGGTACGACACATTCAGAAAATGGTCTTTATGTGTTATCACTAGACAAGGAAATTTATAACGTTAATAATCCTGCAAAGAAAGCTAAGACTACACAGTCTAGTCAAACTTACTTGTGGCATTGTCGCCTTGGCCACATTAACATCAAACGTGTTAATTGAGATGAACACTACAAGAGGGGGGGGGGGTGAATTGTAGTCGAGTTCCTATTAGTAATTTTGCAAATATAAAACAGAACAAAATAGGAACTTGCGATGCACACAGAGTTTACGAGGAAACCTTCTAGTGCCCAACTAGAAGTAAAACCTCGACCCTACCTTAGGGATTTCAAACACAAATAATTCCACTATAATAGGGCAAACACCAAGTTACAACCTATTATAATTCAGCCACTACTCTCAAGTTCCAGAATGAACTTGCTACAGAACAACACCTTGTTCTACCCAGTTTGAGTCCCACACTCAAACTCACTCGTACCCCCTAAGTACAGATTTTCCCCCTTCTCACCAGAAGCTCTCTCTGTATGCAATGATAAAAATACTCTTACCCTAATAAACCCGAAACCAAATACAAGAATTAACACCTAGTATATGATCGGCAAGCTATGCATGAAACTCGAAACTAATATGACAGTATGATAAGCTTGGCAAACTTACGCAACTATAGCTTTGTAAATTCTTCACGCATAAAACTCACAAAAAACCTAGGCTCATATTATTCTCTACTATTTATACGAGTATTACCTGTATAAACAGTAGGTTTACATAAAGATAAATAAGTAAAACTTAACTTATCTTAAAACACGGTTTTTTAATTAAATCCTTTGAAGAAAATCTTTTCAGAAAATAAGATAAAAATATTGAACATAATATCTTTTTAACAAACTGATTTTAAAAGATAAATATTTAAAGAAAATCTTTTTCCGATTTCTATCTTTTATCTTTTCCGATTTTAATTTATTTGCCAAGCTAACTGTCACGCTTCTAATAAGTTTCATGCATATCCTACTTAACATATTTAACAATGAATCTAGAAGATAAAATCTTAACTAAAACATTGATGCGCTGTACTCTTGTTCTGGTAGGTTTACTTGGACTCCACGCTTACTAAGTTCCTCCAATGATCTTAGCTAGCAATCTTCAAGTTCCTGTGAAGGAACGTTCCATGTTTGCTTCTTCTTTTCCCCCTTTTGGCATTATCAAAAAGTCCTGTATTTTCAAGTGTATTAAACATCCACCAACAGCCCCACAAGCAATTCATCGAGTGTGGGAAACTAAAGGCAGCGCTGCTAAACAACCTCAAGTAAGATCTACTCTTCAGCATAAGTGTTCGAAATATACACAACACACAAGTATAAGCAAGAGTTCCAACTTTTCATTAAAAATAATTAACATCCAGATGAACAATTTTAAAAATTTACAATCAAAATCAATTGTTCAAATACTTAAAAACGAAAATTAAATATGTTCATAACTAAGACAGTGAAAGAAAAAGCTAGGCTGATTTTGAGATGGGGTAGGCTGAATTTGAGATGGGGTAGGCTAGGTTTCAAGAAACTTTAGAATCTTGTTGAAGTCCTCCTTTGTTTGCTTTGCAGAGGCCTCTAACTTTTCTTCAACTCCCTTGAGCTTCACTAGGAACTCCTCCTTCTGTTCCTGTAGAGCCTTGTGAAGTTCTTTCTCCTGGAACTCCTTCTGTTCTTGAAGGTCCTTGGTCTGTTTGAGCATCATTCTCTTGAGTTCCTTCAACTCCTTCCCCTGCTCCTGGACTAATTTTTCAAGTGTCAGCACATGAAGTTTACCAACAGAGTCCTTCATTTGACTCTCTACCCTCTCCATTCTGTCAGCCAACTCAGCAACTTGCCCTTCAAGGATATTCTCCTCGACATCCAATTCCAGTGGTTGTTCCATGCTAGTTTAAGGAACACAACTAGAAGAAATCCTCCTACTCTTCCTTACAGGCTGCTCTGACATAGCCTTTTCCTTCCTCTTCCCTGTCACTTTTTCTTTCTTTTTCTCTCCTTTTTCTAACTTCTGAATTTTTCCTTTTACAACTTCCAAACTTAACCCAGCAAGGGTTTCCTCATTGATCACATTTTCTGGCTTCTCATTCAAAGCCCCATATTTTCCTTTTAAAATCACTCCTGCATTTTCAAAAATAGTAGACAAAATGGCTCCATACCCCACTTTTGTCCTACTTGGAACACAATGAGCTAAATGCTGATACATCAAAGAAGGAAAGTTCACCTTAATCTTCTTTGAAATGCAGAAGATTACAGCCATATCCAGTAAACATGCCTCCCCCTTTTTAGCAGTCCTAGGCAGAATAGTCTTTTTCACCAAATTAAACAGTAGATTATTTAGAGGGCTTAGATCATTATGACTCATGACCTTCTTACCCCTCTGTCGTCCTAATTCCTCTACTATATCCCCAGCCATGAAATTTCCTACATTGATACTACCCTTTCCCTTCAAGTAAGTATCAAAACCTTCAGTAGGAGCTTTTAGAATTTTACCTAGAGTTTCTAGGTCCAATTCAATCTTTACGTCATTCACCATGCTCGTTATTATTCCCAATTTTGCCTGAAAATTCTGGCAAAATTCATTCATAGCAGCAGGATACAAGTAATTTGATGAAACCCTAGTCAACAGAAATTCCCAACCTTGAAATTTAACTAAATCAAGAAACTCTAAAAATCTTGCTTTTCTACACCACACAGCGTCAAGACGATGACCTACTACATACCTTCCTGCCATTGATTCAAGTTCCTCTTGATCAGTTACCTCCTCTTCTTCATCTTCCTTTTCCGATTCTTCCTTTTCTGAGTTGTTCTCCTCTTCTTTTTCTTCCTCTTCTCCCTCGCTTATTTCTTCTTCTTCTCTGTTCTCCTCTGTTGTCTCTTTTGGGTTCTTCTCTTTCGCAAATTCATCAACTTCCTCAATTTGCTCTTCCAGAGACTTCACACTTTGTTTTCTTTCCTTCCACTCCTTTAATTTTTGAAGAACATTCGAGACAGAGAAATCCCCTTGATCGATTGTACTCTCTACTTCTTTTGGTTTTGGAGGAGATTTCTTAGGGTTTTCAGAAGGTGTTTGAGAGGTAGAAGATTCTTTGTAGTTTACCATGGTTAAGGGAGATGATTCTTCCTGAATTGAGTTTTATGGACTTTGGGATTCTTCAGAGGAAACAAACTCAGCAATGATCACCATTGAAGCTTAAGGAAGGGTTTTAAAGGGGTTATCAAAGTTTTACTGAGAGGGAGTAAATTTGATGTGAAAGTGAGGTGAAAGAAGTGGGTGAAAATTTTCTTTTATAATAAATGAAGCGGTGTGAGGGAATTTAGGAAGTTTTCACTGTTTAGTTATTAATTGAACAAATTCAATTAATTTTTCAAAATTTAAACACTGGACGAATCTTTCAAAAATTTTAAATTTCCAAATTCAATTAATCTTGAATGAAGTTTCTATAAAACACAATTGGAACACGCTTTCAACATGTATGCAGTGTACAAATTTAATAGCTTAAGCCGTTGAGCAATTTAATGAACTTACCTTTGGCAGTTAACAACGGTGACACTTTAGCTATGTTTATCACACCAAGTTTGTGGTAGAAGTTCTTTTTGCTCTATTTACAATATTTTTGACTTTGCCATATCTTGGAACTTCAGAGGCTAGTGCTTCAGCTTGATCATTCCAAGTTCCAGTCTCAATTTCTCAAATCTTTCTCTGTTCAAGGGCTTGGTTAGAATATCAGCAATTTGATTTTCAGTTTGGCAAAATTCTAACTTAATATTCCCTTGCTCCACATTATCTTTAAGAAAGTGATGCCTAATGTGGATATGTTTTACCTTTGAGTGTTGAACTGGATATTTAGAAATACATATAGCACTTGTATTATCACAATAAATAGGCACACAATAAAAAATAATACCAAAATCTCTGACCTGTTGTTTTATCCATAAGACTTGTGAGCAACATGCTGCTGCAGCTACATACTCAGCTTCTGCTGTAGATAAAGCAACTGTGTTTTGCTTCTTGGAACCCCAAGAAACTAAACAAGGTCCTAAAAACTGTACCATACCTGAAGTGCTTTTCCTGTTTACCAAGTCACCTGCATAGTCAGCATCTGTAAAACTATTCAAATTAAAAGAATCACTTCTAGGATAGAAGAGACTCAAATCGTCAGTTCCTTTCAGGTATCTAAGGATTCTTTTTACTGCTGTCAAGTGAGACTCCTTTGGATTTGCTTGGAACCTGGCACACAGACCTACACTAAAAGATATGGCAGGTCTACTAGCTGTTAGATAAAGTAGTGAGCCTATCATACCTCGATACATAGATTGATCAATGCAAGTTCCAGATGGATCCTCATCCAATCTAGTAGCAATTCCCATAGGAGTATTGTTGGTTTTGGCATTTTCCAACTTGTATTTCTTGATCAGTTCCTTAATATATTTTTGCTGATGAATCATAATTCCCTCTTTAGTTTGCTTAATTTGCAAACCAAGAAAGAAATTTAATTCTCCAGTCATGCTCATTTCAAATTCTCCACTCATAAGGTCAGCAAAATACTTGCACAGAGATTCGTTAGTTGCACCAAATAAAATATCATCAACATAAATTTGTACAACTAAGATATCAGTTCCATTTGACTTTAAAAACAATGTTTTATCAATTTTTCCACGTTTAAAACCATTAGCCAAAAGGAACTTAGATAATCTTTCATACCATGCTCTAGGAGCTTGCTTTAACCCATAAAGAGCCTTGTCAAGCTTATAGACATGGTTTGGGAACTCTGGATTTTCAAATCCAGGAGGCTGTTCCACATAGACTTCCTCCTTTAAGTATCCATTTAAGAATGCACATTTGACATCTTTCTGGTACAGCCTAAAACCCATATAAGCAGCAAAAGCAATAAGTAAACGAATAGCTTCTAACTTGGCTACAGGTGCAAATGTTTCTTCATAGTCAATTCCTTCTTGCTGGTTGAAACCTTGTACAACTAGTCTAGCTTTGTTCCTGACAATAATACCATGTTCATCTAGTTTGTTTCTGAATACCCATTTTAGTCCAATGGACTTCTTGTCTTTAGGTCTAGGTTCCAGATGCCAAACTTTATTTCTTTCAAATTCATTTAGTTCAGCTTGCATAGCATTATTCCAGTCTGCGTCAGTTAAAGCCTCAACATAATTTTTAGGTTCCATGGAAGAAAGGAATGCATTGAATGCACAGAAGTTCCTAAGCTGAGATCTGGTTTGAGTTCCTTTTGTGATGTCACTCATGATTGTGTCAACTGGATGAGATTTTTGATATTTCCAGGGCCTTGGAGTGAAATCTTTGATTGGATACATCCTCTCTTCATTATTGTTGACTGGTTCTTCTATAAGAACTTGATTCTGGAACTCAAGTTGAACTTCTTCAGGAGTTTCCACATTTTGGCCTTCATTATGATTTTCAATCTGTTCTTGAAGTTGAGTTTCTGGTGCATTCTCCAACTCTGGTTCAACATTTGCTTCAGGATTTGTTACTTCTGCAATTTCAACTTGCTGCTTCTGCAGTGATACTGATTCCTCATCTGGATTTTGCTTACGCACAAGTCCAATCTCGAAATCATCATCATAATCCTGTACATCAACCAAATTTTCAGTCTCATCAAATATAATATGTACAGAATCCTCAACACACATTTTTCTTTTATTATAAACTCTATAAGTTGTACTATTTGAGGCATATCCTAAGAAAACTGCCTCATCACTACGTTCATCAAACTTTCCCAAGTTCCTTTTACCATTATTGTGAACAAAACATTTGCAACCAAAAGATCTAAAGTAAGAAATATTAGGTTTTCTCCCTTTCATGAGTTCATAAGGAGTTTTGTTAGTGATGGCCCTAACAGATACTCTGTTGAGTATATAACATGCAGTGTTCACTGCCTCAGCCCAGAAGTTCCTAGGCAGCTTGCTTGATATCAGCATTGTCCTTGCCATGTCTTCAAGACTCCTATTCTTGCGTTCCACTACTCCATTTTGTTGTGGAGTTCTTGGGGCAGAGAAATTGTGATCCATACCATACTCAGCACAAAATTCATCAAATTTTGA
Organism: Chenopodium album; assembly: GCF_948465745.1. Taxonomy (NCBI): domain Eukaryota; kingdom Viridiplantae; phylum Streptophyta; class Magnoliopsida; order Caryophyllales; family Amaranthaceae; genus Chenopodium; species Chenopodium album. Next base: position 22,781,848 of record NC_137839.1, read on the forward strand.
ATTTCAAATTCTGTTCCATGGTCAGATCTAAGATGTATCAACTGATTACCTATTCTTCTCTGTTCTTTCTTAACAAAAGCAACAAACTCATCAAACGTTTCATCCTTGCTTACAAGAAAGAAAACCCAAGTGAACCTTGAAAAATCATCAACAATAACCATTACATATTTCTTACCACTTCTGCTTTGGATTCTCATTGGACCACAAAGATCCATATGAATGAGTTCCAAAGGTCTTTTGGTACTTACCATCTTTTTGGACTTGAAGGAAATTCGGGTCTGTTTACCTTTAGCACAAGCTTCACACACTTTATCATACAGGAACTTAATGCAAGGAAGTCCTTCCACTAAGTTCTTAGATCTTAGTTTATCAAGTAAAGAAAAGCTTGCATGGCCAAATCTTTTGTGCCACAATAGAGGATCATCCTCAATAACACTAAGACATGTTAAACTTCTGTTAGGAACCTCGTTAAGATCCACAACATATGTGTTCCCTTTACGAGTTCCTTTTAAAATTATGTTTCCAGTGTCATTGTGGATGATTCTACACTTGTTTGAAGTGAAGCTAACAGAGTTACCTTTGTCACAAAACTGTGAAATACTTAACAAATTGTGCTTGAGGCCCTCGACCAAAAATACATTATCAATAGCATGGGAACGTGACCTTCCTATCTTGCCAATAACAATTATATCACCTTTCATATTATCACCAAAGGTCACAGTTCCACCATAGTAGGCATCCAGTGAGAGAAATCTAGTTTTATCTCCAGTCATGTGCTTAGAACAACCACTGTCGAGGTACCAAGTGTTGTTCCCCCTCACTGGAACCTGCTAGAAGAATTAAACGTTAGAGTCAGGAACCCAGGTTTCCTTGGGTTCCTGTGTAACATGGGTTGATTCATTTTTGTTTATCCAGATTTGTTTTACATGTTTGATATTCTTCTGAGTACTTTGTTCTTTCTTAGGACACTTAGCTTGCTTATGCCCTGTATTGCCACAGAAATAACAAACAATGATACTGGGCAAGTTGACATACTTCTTTTCTTTCTGGAACTTCTTTTTAAAACCTAAACCTTCAGTATTCTTAGTTTGAGCCTTAGTGATCCATTCAGGAACTCTATACTCCATTGGTTGCTTACCTTTCCTAGCCCTCTCAAGTTCCCCCTCAAGACGTGCCTTATCCGTTTTTAACTCTTCCAACTCATGTTTTAATTTTTCAAAATTCGGATAATCAGTAGGTGGAGGAACTTCAGAGTTAGGAGTATCAATAGTAAGTTTTAACAAAGACAATTCCACATTCAAGAGTATGTTATTTTGTTTGAGGTTCTCAATGGTGTCTTTTAAAATTTTATTATCATCAAACAGACTGAAGAACCTGTATTGAATATCAAACTTCATGTTATCAACCCATTCACTGTTCTCTTTGAAAGTTACTAAAGCTTTATCACTTTGCTGTTTGGATCTATGCAATTCCTTTAAATCTTCTTGAATTTCCAAAACAGTATTTATTAGATTCTCTTTACACAGATGTTTTAATTGGTTGTAAGAGAACCATACCTCAGACTCAAGCTCCTTTAGCTTGGCAGCTTCATCAGTTTTTGCCATTAAACATAAATGAGCAGTTTCTTCTGATGGTTGATCCTCCTCTTCTTCTTCTGAATCTGTATCTCCCCAAGCAGCAAGCATGGCTTTCTTAACGTTGTCCTTGGTGAAGTAAGGCTTGTAGACTCTTGACACCTTGGATTGCTCCTTGCCTTTAGTCTTTCCTTTCTCTCCATCCTGAACAGGACAATCTTTGATAAAATGATCCTTTGATCCACACTTGAAACACGTTGTGTTTCTGGAACTTGTATACTTCTTGTTCCTGTCAAACTTCCTATTGTTCATCATCTTCTTAAATTTCCTCACTAGCATAGCCATCTCTTCTTCATCAACATCTGATCATTCTGAGTCTTCAGCCTTGAGTGCCAAACCTTTATTTCTGGAACTTTCAGTGTTGGAACTCAGATGAAGTTCATGAGTCATCAATGATCCAGCTAGTTGTTCCATATTGAACTTAGTAAAGTCCTTAGCTTCCTGCATGGCAGTAACCTTGGATCTCCAGCGTTCATCTTGTGGTAGGCTTCTTAAGATCTTCCTTGCCTGTTCATCAATAGGAATTTGCCTGCCAAGGGAGTTCAGTTCATTAATAATATCATTGAATCTAGTAAACCTCTCTTCTATGGTTTCTTTGGATTGCATTTCAAACCTTTCATACCTAGACATCAATAAATCTATTTTAGAACGTTTTACCTCGTTAGTACCTTCATGAGTTACCTGTAACAAATACCAAATCTGTTTAGCAGACTTGCATCCCATGATACAATTATGTTCATGGGTTCCAAGTCCACAATGCAGATACTTTATAGCTAAAGCGTTCATTTCAAGTTTCTGATAATCTTCTTTATCATAATCAGAAATAGATTTAGAAACTACCTCATGCTTGTCATTGGTTTGAGTTATTTCAAAATCAACAGTTTCAATTACACGCCAAACCTGGTAATTTTCGGCCTTGATGAATATCTCCATCTTGTTCTTCCAGTAGGCATAAAACTTACAGTTGAACATAGGTGGACATTGGGTAGAGTACCCTTCTTCAAGTTTCTCCTTGTAATTCATCTCTCCAGGAACTTACTCAGCAAAATTATCTGCTTGCACGTGAGAACCGTGCTCTGATACCAATTGTTAATTGAGATGAACACTACAAGAGGGGGGGGTGAATTGTAGTTGAGTTCCTATTAGTAATTTTGCAAATATAAAACAGAACAAAATAGGAACTTACGATGCACACAGAGTTTACGAGGAAACCTTCTAGTGCCCAACTAGAAGTAAAACCTCGACCCTACCTTAGGGATTTCAAACACAAATAATTCCACTATAATAGGGCAAACACCAAGTTACAACCTATTATAATTCAGCCACTACTCTCAAGTTCCAGAATGAACTTGCTACAGAACAACACCTTGTTCTACCCAGTTTGAGTCCCACACTCAAACTCACTCGTACTCCCTAAGTACAGATCTTCCCCCTTCTCACCAGAAGCTCTCTCTGTATGCAATGATAAAAATACTCTTACCCTAATAAACCCGAAACCAAAAACAAGAATTAACACCTAGTATATGATCGGCAAGCTATGCATGAAACTCGAAACTAATATGACAGTATGATAAGCTTGGCAAACTTACACAACTATAGCTCTGTAAATTCTTCACGCATAAAACTCACAAAAAACCTAGGCTCATATTATTCTCTACTATTTATATGAGTATTACCTGTATAAACAGTAGGTTTACATAAAGATAAATAAGTAAAACTTAACTTATCTTAAAACACGGTTTTTTAATTAAATCCTTTGAAGAAAATATTTTTAGAAAATAAGATAGAAATATTGAACATAATATATTTTTAACAAACTGATTTTAAAAGATAAATATTTAAAGAAAATCTTTTTCCGATTTCTATCTTTTATCTTTTCTAATTTTAATTTATTTGCCAAGCTAACTGTCACGCTTCTAATAAGTTTCATGCATATCCTACTTAACATATTTAACAATGAATCTAGAAGATAAAATCTTAACTAAAACATTGCTGCGCTGTACTCTTGTTCTGGTAGGTTTACTTGGACTCCACGCTTACTAAGTTCCTCCAAAGATCTTAGCTAACAATCTTCAAGTTCCTGTGAAGGAACGTTCCTGTGAGGGAACTCAGTTCCTGTTAGGGAACTCTTCTTTTATATTGAATAACTTTCTTGATAAAGAACTCCTTCAAGTCTTCTCAGCTTTAGTTACTTCCTCCATCTCCAAGATCAATTTCACCTAGGCTGCACAAACACTTGAAAAGTCTTTATGAGATGAGTTTGCTGTAACTTAAGTTCCTCATCATCAAAACCTTTAAACATCAACAATTTCCCCCTTTTTGATGATGACAAACTTAAGCAAACTCTTGAGAAAGTTAAAACAAAATAAAAGGTCGTATTTTTGTATTTTAATTTTATTGACAGAAAATAAACACACAACAGAAATAAAACAAAAACAAAAAGTAAGCTAAGTAGACTAAAAGTAAACTAAACTGAGAAAGTTATGATACTTTCTCAACTGGAACCCAGAACAACTTCAACCTCCATGTTTGCTTCTTCTTTTCCCCCTTTTGGCATTATCAAAAAGTCCTGTATTTTCAAGTGTATTAAACATCCACCAACAGCCCCACAAGCAATTCATCGAGTGTGGGAAACTAAAGGCAGCGCTGCTAAACAACCTCAAGTAAGATCTACTCTTCAGCATAAGTGTTCGAAATATACACAACACACAAGTATAATCAAGAGTTCCAACTTTTCATTAAAAATAATTAACATCCAGATGAACAATTTTAAAAATTTACAATCAAAATCAATTGTTCAAATACTTAAAAACGAAAATTAAATATGTTCATAACTAAGACAGTGAAAGAAAAAGCTAGGCTGATTTTGAGATGGGGTAGGCTGAATTTGAGATGGGGTAGGCTAGGTTTCAAGAAACTTTAGAATCATGTTGAAGTCCTCCTTTGTTTGCTTTGCAGAGGCCTCCAACTTTTCTTCAACTCCCTTGAGCTTCACTAGGAACTCCTCCTTCTGTTCCTGTAGAGCCTTGTGAAGTTCTTTCTCCTGGAACTCCTTCTGTTCTTGAAGGTCCTAGTCTTATATGTCGATGACATTTTGCTCATTGGAAATAGCATTCCATTGCTAGAGTTTGTAAAGGCTTGGCTCGGGAAATGTTTTTCAATGAAAGACTTGGGAGAGTCTCAGTACATATTAAGCATCAAGATCTATAGGGATAGATAAAAAAGGATGATAGGAATGAGTTAGAGTACTTACATCGATAAGGTACTGGCTCGATTCCAAATGGAAGGAGCCAAGAGAGGGCACCTACCCATGTCACATGGCATAACCTTAAGCAAGAAGCAGTGTCCAAAGACACCTGATGAGAGAGAAAGGATGAGTCGAATTCCGTATGCTTCGCTTATTGGATTGATCATGTATGCCATGATATGTACTAGGCCGGATGTATCGTATCCCTTAAGTGCTACGAGCCGATACCAATCAGACCCAGGAGAGGCGCATTGGACTGCGGCCAAGAATATTCTAAAGTACCTGAAAAGGAACAAGGATAAATTCCTGGTCTATGGTGGTAAAGATGAATTGGTTGTTGAGGGATATACCGACGCAAGCTTCCAGACAGACAGAGACGACTTCAATTCACAATTAGGATACATATTCTGTCTCAATGGAGGAGCGTTTAGTTGGAAGAGTGCAAAGCAAAGAACAACCGCTGATTCTACAACTGAAGCCGAGTACTTGGCAGCATCTGAGGCAGCCAAGAAGGCAGTTTGGATTCGCAAGTTCATTGATGAACTTGGTGTTGTACCCTCCATCAAGGGTCCAATAGACCTCTATTGTGACAACAATGGAGCTATTGCTCAGGCTAAAGAGCCACGAGAACATCAGAAGGTCAAACATGTCCAGAGGTGATTTCATATGATTCGAGAATGGAAGTCAGAAGGTGAAATCAGAATTTGCAAAGTTGGAACGGATGACAATGTAGCCGATCCCCTTACTAAACCTTTGTCTCAAGTGAAGCACAACAAACACATTGAGGCAATGGGAATCAAGCATGTCATGGACTGGATTTGAATTCCATTTTATAGTGTTTTAATCAAATTTTGAACAATGTTGATGTAAAGCACCATGATGAACCATTCAGTTTTGGAGTAATTAAAACTTTCATGCAATTTAAATCACTCCGTCTCTATTTAATTGTGGTTTAGAATTAAATAATGAGTCCATTCGATTTTAATAAATATCCAAAATAGGGTATCAAGTCAATGGCTTGGATAAAGAAACACCTATTAAGTGAACATTGAATATTTTAATCGAAAATTATCCCTAATCAAGGTCATATTTTGTGGACGATTGATGACCATCAGAGATTAGTGTGTAGTATGATTTGTAGCACCGTTTCTTGTGCTATGAGGATATAAATCATTTGCACAGGTATTGGTTTAGAACCATACTGGATCGACCTATGAGGATACTTTAAGAGATTTAAAAATCGTCATAAGTATTTTCTCATTACTACTATCGGAACTCTTTTCCTTTGACCATAAGTAGTGGGAGATCTCTTGTTTGAGTACTGGTCCGCTTTGGTATCCGCCAAACGTCTGCCGTAAATGGGGATTATAAAGACAGATATTAGGCGAGTGAGTCCTCTTAGTAAGAGAAGCTACATTACAAGACTGGAAATGTCCCCCTACTAACAATAGGGAACATGTCTTGTTGTTTACAAGGCCTCTCGAAGAGCGAGACTGTGAAAAATGCATGGCCGTGCTCAGATGGATTTTAGAAATCATCTGCTTATTGACAGTCAAACTCGGATTTCGAGAAACACTTCAGGACGTAACAGAGATGACTAGTAATCTTACTCTGTAGTTCATGAAGAGACATAGGATAAGGGCTATACACTAAATGCACACTTGTCCGGAAGGACAAGTGGGAGATTGAAAGGAATGGTGTCCTTCGAACAAGTGTATTATTCTGATAGCGGGTTCAGAATTATTAGAAAGCTAATATATTTAGTAAGGTCAAGTGATCGGAATGCCTGGGTGGAGGCCGCTTCCGATCAGTAATATTAATATAATTAATATTACAGCTTAATCTTGACTGAACCCTTCGGGTCACACCCAAGCAAAATATACGAACCAACTCGACGAATTAATTCGGAAGAAATTAATTCGTCGCCCGAGTGTTAAATATTTAGACGTCGGTAATTCGAGCTTAGAGCGTCGAAACCGATCGTCGGAAGTCGAGTCAAAATAATAAAAGACGAGACGCGCAAAAATAATAATAAATCGACCATATTCCCAAAATACCCCTAGCATCGGAGTGCCCCGAGCATCCGAATGCTAGGGGAAAAAATGTCCTAGCAAAGGTGGCTAGCAAGCACCAAGCCGAGCCTAGCATGGCTGGCTGGTGCGTGCTAGCGCACCGTGCTAGCAGCCACGGCCAGCAGCAGCTAGCAGTCGCAGCACGTGGTGCGTGCAGCAGCTAGCTGCCGTGGCTAGGCACGCTAGCACAGCTGCAGCCGCGCCGCGCCACAGCAGCAGCCGCGGTGCGGGCTGGGTGCGGGCTGGGCTCGGGCCGGGCTCGGGCTTGGCTCGGGCCATAGGGCCGTGGATTAAGGGGAAGCATGGAATATGGGAGCAAGTAGGAGAGGACATGTGGCACAAGGAGAGTATTGAGTGGGGAGCAAGTATGGTCCCCTACTCTCCATGTGGTCCTCACCAACCCATGTCACATGGTATGCCACTTGTAGATTTATTATTAGTTTGCAATTTTAATTTAATTTAGCTTTAAATTAATTTGTGGAATTTCATGATCCCACATTGATGGGATAGAAATTCCCACTCATACTTTCCTCTATAAATACCAACCTTGGGATTTGGAGTAAAGTGCTTGAGTGAGAGTTAAAAAGAGCATTCCATAATTTTTGGGAAAACTCTTAAACTCATATAACACTCGGGTTTTGGTCGGACCTAGCTAACCCCAAGGTAGCGGACCTTAAAGTTGTGTTCGCCTTTTTGTGGGTGGATACCGTCGGAGGCGCGGCACTTGACGTGCTCGTAGCTTTCAAGTAAGAGCCCCGGTTTTTGGGCGAAGCTCGCTTCGAGGGTAAGATTCGTTATCTTTTCTTTGTGATTATTTATTTATGCTTTATGATTTTAATAATTGCGAGTGGTTCCTCGGGTCGGGGTTGTTTTCGCGGTGAGTCGGACTCACAAAACCCCAACACCTTGATTGGGCTTTTATTTATTTATTTTTTAATTAAACCAGACTCTATTTTAACAAATTTGGGCTTCCCATTCTGGGGCCTCGGGCGACCGCCTCGGCTGCCTTGCCCCAGATACGGGGCTGATCTCTGGCTTTATTAGACATTAGTTATACTCCCTTCGTTACGAATTACTCGCAACATTTACTATATATGGCCATTACACATTACTCGCAACAAACTTTTTTTTTTCCTTTTATAGTAAGTTTTTAGTGTGATTTTACAAAATTACCCTTACTTTTTTTATTTAAACATCTTAATTAAACCATTAATTTTATCTTATTAATTCAAACCTAAACATTAATTAACTTAACTATTTCCACCAAAGTAATTCTCATTCCATCCAAATTCATCATCTTCATCCACCACCACCACCTACCATCGATCTCCACTCTCTATTCATCATCCAAGAATATTCTCTCTCTTTGTTCATCTCCCCTCAATTCTACCGCAACCTTCCATGGAGACCGCCACCTTCGCCGACACCGTCACCGATCTCCCCTTGCTTTTAGCTGCCTCTGTTTTTTCTCTCTCCCATTTCTGTTTTTGTTTCGTCCTTGGTGGTGAAGCTCAAATTTGAAGGTTTTATGGTCAAATCTAACCAAGATAACTCTAGATCTAGGGTTTTTATGGTTAAATTTGACCAATTTAAGCCTTAATTGATGATTGTGGGTTGTGTTTTTTCTCAGGGGAGGGAATCTTGGGTCGTCAATTCATGGATTGCCGGTTCGTGGGTTGTGGGGTTCTGGGTTCGCGTTTTGAGTTGTGGGTTTTGGATTTTGGGTTCGTGGGTGGTGGGTTCGCTAATTCTGGGTTTGTTGGTTGTAGGTTTGGGGTTGTGGGTGGTGGTGGATTGTGGTTTTGGGTTCGCAAATGCTTGGTTGTGGTGGTGGTCGGTGATTCGTGCTGGTGGGTGGTGTTATTGGGTGGTTTCGCTCTGCTAGGTGGTGGTGTTGGGTGGTTTCGTGGTGCTAGGTGGTGGTGGTTCGTGATTTCAGCTACTGGTTTGTAAATTAAAACTTTGATTTATTTTTTATTTTTTTATTTTAGGGTTAGATTAACACTAAGAGTATGCCCTTATTTTACATTAATCATACTTTCAATATTTTGCCTAGGAGTCCGCAAACTCCCTCTTTGTTACGAGTAATTCGTAACGGAGGGAGTATAAGATATGAATACGTATACATCACCACTCATATTCTCATTTCATGTGCGAACGGAAAGTTTTCAAGCGTATTTGACCTCAAGTTTATTAAGCTTGTGCAAGAGATAGGTAAATCTACATAATTTAGCATATTAGTTATGAAATTGATTATGATACGATATACATGGGTACTTGGTTTATATATAGGGGATTTATCTATATTGCCGAAAAGCTTTGCTACTCAGTTGATCAACATGATCAAAGGTCTTTGCTCAAAACCTACCTTATAAACATTTTTTAGTTTTTAATTTGTGGACTTGTGGTTAATAATTGCAATAGTACATGTATAATACTTACTATAGTTGCAATAAAAACGTTGAATTATTTATCTTAGGTTCACCAAAGCCGTTTGTTGCTACCTTACAAGGATTTGCTCATGGAAGTGGCTTAGAATTAGCTATGGTACGTGCTATTTTTCGACATCGATTAATTATGGTAGCTTTGGTTTGTATCATACACAGTTGAAATTTATATTACCCTAATTACTAAAGGCGGCCTATAATCGTATAAAATTGTGACATTATCATGTCATACGAGTATAAAATATTGACTACCTAGTTCGTTTTATGATATAACTAAGGCCCTGTTCTGATACGATTATCTTCAGTTCAGTTTAATGCAGTTCAGTTTAGTTCTAATAAGTTCAGTTCAGTTTTAGTTCCTAATTTCCTTCTCTTATAAAATATTCAGTTCAGTTCAGTTCAGTTCAGTTCAGCTCTAATAAGTTCAGTTCAGTTCAGTCAATGAGAACATGCCCTAAGAGTCTACTATTTACAAAAAATATAACCAAGAGCCTTTTTTTTTTCTTTTTTTTTTTGATAGTTTTTCAAGTGTTAACATACTTTAGCAAGATTCATGACTTTCATTATTTATTGTATGAATTATTATTTATCTATCTAAATGAATTTAAAATTAGGTAATTAGTTCATAGACTTTAATTTACTGACTTATTAATTAGCGGCTTTCTATGTGAGTTTAATTAGGATATCTGGTAGAGTAATTTGTGTGAAATAAAAAGTAAGAAATTAAAGAACAAAAATAAGAAAAAAGAACACGAGACACAAGTTTTTACGTGGTGCGGTCAAGACCTACTCCACGGGCGGGGACGATCATTCAATCTCTTTCACTGTAGTAATGATAGTACAAGATGTAGGACTTAAGATGCTCCGAGCGTAATTTCATGAATCACATTCATAAGCATCTAATAACCAAGATCATTGCACAACACATAAAGAACATATAATTATACCTTTGAAGCATGATTCCACGTGCGATCGAGAAAGAACAATGAGAGATAAAGAACCCCAAGCGTGATTCCTCTACTTGGTCCACAATACGAGCACAAATTAAACCTCCACTAATGCTAGTTAGTTTTGATTGAACTCTTCAATCAACCTTCAACGGAGAAGAGAGGAATGAATGAGCCACAAACGACCACCACCACAAACGTGAGCAACCACCTTGCTTGGGTGGTCCGTACCGTACGGAAAAAGGGGAGGAAGAGAGAGGCGTGTGAGAGAGAGGGGTTAGGGTGTTTGGTTGCTTGCTTCATGACAGGGTAAAGTCGTATCCCCTAATAAAAAATAATTACCTAAATCACTAACTAAGGTAGATAGGGAAGTAGGGTCGATCTCCACAGGGAAACTAGTCTTTTTACTTCTAATTTATTATTATAATCTAAACTATTTAAGTAACCAATATTTAAAGTTAAATAAGAAAATAAACTAAAAAGAGTAGGAATAGGGAGAAAATAATATAATAAAGGATCTAGGGCATAGGTTCACCAATAAATAATACTCTAGGGTAAAACAAGGTAATCAATCATTGACAAGGCATAGATAACATGATTAACAGGCTCTCACAATTTATTAATCAACATAGATCTAACAGGCTCTCGCAATTTACTAGATCTAAGTTCTTATTGAAAATAGCCTTTAATATCAAATTAACATCTGCTCGATTCATCAATTTAATATTGCTATACTTTTACAAGCCGCAATTGTAAAACATTAAAACAATCCAATAAGAAATTATCATGCAATACCAACAATCAATAACAGTCAATCATCAATGCATCAATTAACCAGATTGTAAAGGGCTCTCGCTACTTATTACAATCACACAATTAATTTACCGGTATTAAATCTCATCTCTCGAATCTTGACTTAACCATTTATAAATTAACTTGCCTATTGAAACTAGACCTAAACATTAATTCTCATCTCTCGATTCTTGAATCAATATTGTCAAACTCATGCATAAAAGATAGGCCTAATCTAGTCACAGAGCATTAAATCAATCAATAGAAAATTAATCTAGCATTGATAATCAACAACAATAATTTACCCCTTCATATTATTTATGGATCCCCATAAACCCTAGAAATTAAACTACTCACACATATTAAAAACTAAACTAATCAAAATAATAAAATAAATCATGATGAAAGAAATAAAATAAATAACTAAGATTAAGGGAAGAGAAATCGTTACCAAAATAATATGGAATTAATCAAAGATATAAGAACAAAGGTTTAGAGAGAGAGTTTAGAGAGAGAAGTCTAAGTAGAAAGAGAAAGTCTAAGAGATAATATTAAGAGAAGAAGAAGAGATCCTAAAGTCGTATTACGGAGGAGTATTTATACTCCGTACAAAAATCCTAAACTAAAACAAAATAAAACGACGCTAATCGCCTCCTAAATATACACGCGCCCGATCGGGCGCGCCTTTTTTTACTCCAATACAAATCTCGCGCCCGGTCGGGCGCGTCACCGGGCGCCAGACCAAGCTTCTCCCGCCCGGCCGGGCGCGCCTCCGGGGCCAGCCTTTTTGGCCGGGCGGATCATTTGGGCCAATATCTAGACTTCGATTGGGCTCCAATTCTTCGGGCCAATCTGGGTTTCCTCTTTGGGTCTTGAATACTCGATCCAAATGCCCAGTTATCACCTATACCGAGCCCTTAACCACCGGTTCGATGTCTCTAACCGGCCCTGGGCTATAAACTCTGGTCGTGCTTCTCCAATGCTCGTGATTACTCCAAAATATCTCAGGAAAATACTCCAAAAGCATAAATCCCTGCAAAAGTCAACCAAATCTACGAAAACACTGGAAAACACCAATTAGTAATAAAAGTGGCTCTAAAGAGCCAAAAACACTACTAATTACGACCAAGGGACGGGGGTAAAATGCTATATAAAACGGACACATCAAACTCCCCCAAGCCAAACCTTTGCTTGTCCCTAAGCAAAGATCTCATCAATGAATCAATAAATATGCTTCACCCCAATAAGTAAAAATCAAGCACAAACGATCCAGGGTAAATCAAATAAACACGCTTCAGAGTCAACCAATCAAATCCATCCAATTACCTTTCTTCCCTAACAATTGTCAAACAGAGCAAACCACAAGAGCATATAGAATTCAAGACTAGTGCTCACACACTCGACTCTCATTTATGTGGCGAGTAAAAGATGTACTCGATCGCTCTCCAACCACCCCTTTAATGTGAACATTGCCCTCCCAACTCACACTCTCGTGTGTATAGAACAACGAACACTCAATCCTACTAGTCGACTCGAAATATGCCAAATCATAACTTGCATTGATAAACAACACTTTCACAGTCATACAACTCATATGCACAAGGTCGGAAGGTCTTTAAAGCTTGTAATGTAAGGTTAGGGTAAAGGGTAGGATAAATTTGGAAATACGTGAGAGAAAAGCTATGCTTAAAGGAGCCACAACCTAATAAAACCCATGATCAACATAAATAATGATCATACATCTCGTACATAACCAACTCTAACATCAACCAAATAAACTCCAATCATAATAAATAATCCCAACACTTACAATAATCACTCATAAGATATAATAATGAAGAGGTAGAGTGAATAAACAAACTTTATTTTCCAAACTTGTATTTTTTTCATTGAAGCTCAATTTTTTTTTTCTTTTGATCCACCTCCATCTAGAACATTTGAACATTTTTTTCACATTGAAGTTCACTTATTTTTTTTCACACATTTTTTTTCTTTGAACTTCTCTCTCTTTTTTTTTTCCCCATAGTATCATGATTTATTTTTTTCAAGAAAATATAGCTCTCAAACTCATCAAAAATAAACATGAATAATCAACAAAACAAATTCTCAAAATCCCACCCAAATTGTGCAAATAGTAAGCACACTACAAACTCCCTCACCTCACTCACTAATAGCTCCCCCAAGCCAAGCTTGGGACTAGTAACCAATGGGGCAAAATAGGCTTGTAATATGGCTAATAAACAACAAAAAGTCAAGGCAACAACATGGGTAGCAAGAAGGGAACAAATGTATCTACAATATCTGGAGGTTTCCTAAAAGAACAAATGTCTTCGTCCTCCACAATGTGCATAATAATGAATCATATAAACATTACTAGTAGTTGCATACCAATACTCAAATTCATTGACATACCAGGAACTATGGAACTATCACACATTTCCTAACCTAATCAACTAGTCAAGCACTATATTCACAAGTAGTTGGACAAAATTGACGCATGTAAAGGTTTCAAGGCAATCAAACATCATATCATGATCAACTAATCCACAATGCCTATCATCAAATACCAAGAATCAAAACAAATTTCTCAAGTAAGGGGCACAGGGAAGCATAATTTATAATTCATTGGAACGTATTTTTGGATTTTTTTAATTTTTCAAATTTTTTGTATTTTTATATATAAAGAAATCAATAAAAACGATACTAGAAAGCGAAAAATCTAACCTAAGAAAACACACCAAAAATAAAAGAAAAGAGAAAAAGAAAAAGAAAAATACCAAACCAAAATCTCCCCTAAGCTAGAATCAGACAATGTCCTCATTGGCTCGGAAACTAGCCCAGCATAGCTAGTCCTCATCATCCTCGTCCATCGAGCCGAAACCCGCACCTCCACTGCCACCTGCACCACCTGCACCAGAAGAGCTACCACCAAAATAGTCAGCGTGAAAACTCCCCCCCGCCGGTCCCCCGAAAGGAATGTCCTGCATGTACCCGAAAAAGGAAGAATAGTCAGAGTAAATACCACGGGCAGTGGGATCCCTATCGTATCCTTGGGGTGGAGGCTGAAACCAGTCAGGGTGAATAGCGTCGTCGGGAATGTTGCCTCGACGAGCGTAATCATCGTACATAAGGTAGAGAGCTCTACCCTGGTTCCTCTCTAGGTACCCTAACCTCTGGTCAATAGAGCCTACCATCCTCCTAAGGTCAGTCTGTGAATGCTCAATACGTCCTAGGGCCTGACCTATACTCTGAAAATCCCAAACTGGGTCAGAGTCAACATGAGGGACGGAATGGGACATACGAGGTGGAGAGAAAGCCACCTCGGGCTGGGGCTGGGGTGGTGGAACTGGTGGTGGTGGTGCCTGTCCCCTATCGTTGGCAACTAAAGCATCATAGGTGTAAGAAAGTTGCCCTGGGGGAAAGGCGGTCAAGTCTGGACTGGGAAGGGGAAAAATAGGCAAAGGTTGCTCGTTCCCAGTCCGAATACACCAAAAGGGTGTCTGCTCGCTATCCGGCCTAACCCACCCCACATCCTCAAAATACCTAGCAGTCATGTAGGTATCTGGTCCACAGTTAGTCAGCTGGTGGGGTCCGTCTACTACAAAACCGGCCTTTTTCACCGCTAATCGAGTGATAAGGCCACCTAAACGGATAGGGGACTTGGAAGTGGTGCCGGCTGTGGCATGCCGACTCAGGTGGTGAACTATGAACTTGCCTATGTTCAATTTCCCGAACCCGTATACATAGTGTCCTATTATAGCTAGTTCGTTGGTTTGAGCGTTATGAGGCTCGGCCCTACCCAAAAAACACAATCCCGCAAATCTTTGCCAGATTTTCGGGACAGGGTGGTGAATGGATTTGGTACTAGCATGTTGGGGGTCAGGGGCAGGTAAACCAGTCAAAGAAAAATATAAATCACCCATTTTATAATCTTCATGCCACTGGTGAGATAATTCAGAATTTAATTCAAAAATTTTACAAAATTCAACAAAAGTTAAACTAATATTTCTATTATTTAACCTGAAAAATAAATTAGGCCCATTCCTACTACTAACAACATGAAAAGTGGACAAAAATTCACAGGTGAGTTCTCGGTATGTAGGATAATGTATGTCAACGAATTTTCTCATGCTAATATCATTCAAAAATCGTTTAACATAATCAAACAAACCATATGATTCTAGGGTAGGGCGGTGTAACCACCGAGAACGGATTACCTCACGACCGACCAAATGCTCCAATCGTTCTTTCTGTTCCCGGCTCACGATCCGGATCGTCGGCCAATACGGGAGCTGCAAGTCTGGGTCGTACTCCTCCCTCGAGCTGGAGCTCCTACCAAAAATGGATCTTTCCCTCTTTGAAGCCATATAGACGAAATGGGTCAAAAATATTTTGAAGTAAAACTGAAAATTTTTTGTATGAGAGTGAAGAGAATGAAGAGAGGATCACAGATATATAAAAAGTTTTGAATTTGGATTGGTAATGGAGGAGAAATCTTAAAGAGAAGTTAGAGAAAATTTAAGTTTTAGAGAGAGAAAGTGATGGAGGAAAGAAGAAATGAAGAAAGAAAGAAGAAAGAAAGAAGAAAAGGAACGGCTGAATTCCCTCGCGCCCGGTCGGGCGGTGGCTCGCCCGGTCGGGCGATCTTCAGTAGCAGGGCCTGGTTCTCGCGCCCGGTCGGGCGGACTTCGCCCGGCCGGGCGATCTGAAGTTCTTTATGTTCGCGCCCGGTCGGGCGCCATTCGCCCGGTCGGGCGCCATTCGCCCGGTCGGGCGCCATTCGCCCGGTCGGGCGATCTGACCAATATTTTCCACCTTTTTCTCGTGCCCGGTCGGGCGCTAGTCGCCCGATCGGGCGATTTTTTGCCAAAAATTTCTTCTCTTCTCGCGCCCGATCGGGCGAGGCTTGCCCGATCGGGCGGACAAATTAGTCCGTAAACATCAAAATTCGCGCCCGGTCGGGCGCCTCTCGCCCGGTCGGGCGAAAATTCTTGTTTTTGGAACCCTGGTCTCGCGCCCGATAGGGCGAGATTCGCCCGGTCGGGCCCGAGACTAAATCGGGGAAAGCTAATTTCCTTCTGTTCTCAAAAAGTTGTCTAACTCTTTTCCTTCAAACTTGTACAAACACTCATAAAACTCATTAAATTCCCTCGTCTCTCCTCTCATAAGAAAAAAAGAAAAGAAAAACTAATCTAGAAAACATAAAAAATACGGGTTGCCTCCCGCAAAGCGCTAGTTTATCTAGGTCCCGCACGACCTTCTTACCAAGTACAATTCCTAGGACCCTTGGCCTAACGCTTGATCGGGTGGTTTCACACCCGGTCTAGCGATGTTTAGGCTGCGATGCGGCTTCCTGACATAACCTGTGGGACGCCAAGTCGCCTTATCTGGTGGATCCTCCATGACTTGGACTAGGGGATCTTCAATGCTAAGCACTAAAAACCCTTCTTTGATCAAATGTTGCTTCAAATTGTCATTGCGTTCAACACTTGCAACTCGATCTGGCGGAACACTTACCGTAGGCTCGATTCGCACAACTTGCTCTATCGGTTCCACTTGTTCATCCTCGAAACCAAGACCAACATTGTAGAGTGCTCTTTCTATTGCATCGACTTCCTTTTGCCATCTTTCTATCTCATCTGAAAAGGATGCAACACAAGATACCGCCTCCAAGGGATCTTTTTTCAAAAGCTTGGGGCTTGTTAGAATAATTTACAACCACATTGACACTGAAACATTTCTCCTCAGTCATGGAGCTTTTGGGGGCATTATTCAGATTAAAAACCACTTTATCGTCCCCTACTGATAGTGTTAGCTTACCACTTCTTACGTCTATGACTGCTCCTGCGGTGTTAAGGAATGGTCTACCCAAAATAATTGGGGTTTGCCTATCCTCAGCCATATCAAGAACAACAAAATCTACAGGTATATATAATTTACCTACTCTAACGGGGACATCCTCTAAAACACCTAGGGGGTATTTGAAAGAACGGTCGGCCATTTGCAGAGTTATATTGGTAGCTTTTAATTTACCCATATTCAACTTAGAACACACAGATAATGGCATGACACTAACACTAGCACCCAAATCACATATGCATTATCAATCAAGAGATTGCCAATATGACAAGGGATATAGAAACTACCCGGATCTTTTAATTTAGGTGGAGACTTATTTTGAAGTACGACACTACACTCTGCAGTGAAAGCTACTGTCTCTACCTCACTAATAGACCTTTTTCTCGTCATAATTTCTTTCATAAATTTTGCATATGAGGGGATTTGTGTGATCAATTCAGTAAAGGGAACTGTTACCTTCAAATCTTTAACCATCTCCAGGAACTTACCAAACTGCTTATCCAAGTTTGTCTTCAATTGACGATTGGGGAAAGGAAGTTTGATAATTGGCTTTTGAGCATTCTTCTCTTTGTCTGGAGTAACCACCTTCTCTGGTGTTTTACCCTGCAATGTAGAATTAGATGTGTTAGTATAATCCTCTAGCCCTGCAGGGCTAGCAACTACATTGTTTGGTTTAATGGAATCAAGATTAGCATTATTTAATAAAATAGGTTCATCAACTCTGGGCATAGAGGGCCCTTTATAGTTTGAATCACTCCTTAGAGTAATTGCAAATGCTTGATCCGTAGGCCTAGTCGGCTGTGCCGGCAGGGCTCCCTGTTGGCGTGCTTGTAGAGTAGCGGAGAGTTGCGCAATTTGATTATCTACAATTTTATTATGCGCTAGAATTTGATCAATTGTCGCATCCCTGCTCTCCATGTGCTTTTTCATATTGACCAACATTGCTCTAATTTCCCCCAAAGAAGGGTCTGAAGATGAGGGGGGTTGTTGTGGTTGATTCTTATGGCTAGCATTTGGGTGATAATACTTCTGCTGCTGTTGCTGTGGCACCTGTGGTTCTTATGGTGGTGGATTTTGAACATTAGTGCTCCGGTAGGAAAGGTATGGATGATTCCGATACCCAGGATTGTAAGTGTTGGAGTATGGGTTATTCTACCTATAAGCTTGGAAGGCATTAACTTGCTCCACGGAACTCCTGCAATCCTGCTCCCAATGACCTACAATACCACAATTTTCACAGAAAGCCTCATTAGAATTATTATTAATTGCAGAAACATTAGCTACATTAGCAGTGCTCAGATTATCTAATTTTTGTCAAATAGAGGTCAGTTGAGCTTGCAAAAAGGATACAGAGTCGACACTATGTTTCCCCTTGTTAGCAAATCCTCTGGGATTCCCATATTGGGAATTGTGTATCGCCATATCTTCAATAACCTGACCTGCATCATCAACATTAAGATTCATAAATCTCCCACTAGCTGCAGAGTCTAAAATTATTCTAGAGGAATTTCCAATGCCGTTATAAAAGGCTTGGATTAACTGTCATTGTGCTAAATTATGGTGAGGGCATTCTCTTTGTAAGTCCTTGAACCTCTCCCAAGCCTCATATAAAGACTCATCGGCTTCTTGAGCGAAGTTCTGAATCGCACTCCGTAGTACTGCTGTTCTTTCTGCAGGATAATACTTGTTATAAAAATTCAAAACAAGAGTTTCCCAGTCAGTTATACCAAGTGTAGTTCTATTTAAACCATTAAACCACAATTTAGCTTTTCCGGCTAAAGAGAAGGGAAAGAGAATCTCCCTGATTTGGTCTTGAGTGACCCCGGCTTGCCTTATGGTGTTCCAATATTGACAATAGTCGGCAATGTGAAGATTCGGGTCTTCACCCTTGGCTCCACTGAATTGCTTCCTCTCTATCATCGTTATAAATTGAGGTTTGATTTCGAATTGAACCCCATCAAGAGCCGGAGTAGGGGTGAGATGTGGAAAATCCGTAAGCTTTGGTTGTGAATAATCACTAAGCTTCTTTGGAACCGCCATCTCTGATTCTGTGTCTGATGATGCCTCTAAATCGCTAGAATCAGTTGGAGGATCGCGGTGATTATTGTTAGTATCACCAGAATCCGCCAGGATTTGCTTGTAGAAGTTTTTCTGTCTATGGAAGGAACGTTCGATCTCAGGATCGAATGGGATATAACCTGATCTGGAACACCTGGGCATAAACAAAAACTAGAAGCAAATATGAGATTTGTCTCAGATAACTAACGCTCTCTAAGACAAAAGAGAAATAATCTAGACTACAAAAACAATCAGAAATAAAAATAAAACCGTTTCCCCGGCAACGGCGCCAAATTTTGACAGGGTAAAGTCGTATCCCCTAATAAAAAATAATTACCTAAATCACTAACTAAGGTAGATAGGGAAGTAGGGTCGATCTCCACAGGGAAACTAGTCTTTTTACTTCTAATTTATTATTATAATCTAAACTATTTCAGTAACCAATATTTAAAGTTAAATAAGAAACTAAACTAAAAAGAGTAGGAATAGGGAGAAAATAATATAATAAAGGATCTAGGGCATAGGTTCACCAATAAATAATACTCCAGGGTAAAACAAGGTAATCAATCATTGACAAGGCATAGATAACATGATTAACAGGCTCTCGCAATTTATTAATCAACATAGATCTAACAGGCTCTCGCAATTTACTAGATCTAAGTTCTTATTGAAAATAGCCTTTAATATCAAATTAACATCTGCTCGATTCATCAATTTAATATTGCTACACTTTTACAAGCCGCAATTATAAAACATTAAAACAATCCAATAAGAAATTATCACGCAATACCAACAATCAATAACAGTCAATCATCAATGCATCAATTAACCAGATTGTAAAGGGCTCTCGCTACTTATTACAATCACACAATTAATTTACCGGTATTAAATCTCATCTCTCGAATCTTGACTTAACCATTTATAAATTAACTTGCCTATTGAAACTAGACCTAAACATTAATTCTCATCTCTCGATTCTTGAATCAATATTGTCAAACTCATGCATAAAAGATAGGCCTAATCTAGTCACAGAGCATTAAATCAATCAATAGAAAATTAATCTAGCATTGATAATCAACAACAATAATTTACCCCTTCATATTATTTATGGATCCCCATAAACCCTAGAAATTAAACTACTCACACATATTAAAAACTAAACTTATCAAAATAATAAAATAAATCATGATGAAAGAAATAAAATAAATAACTAAGATTAAGGGAAGAGAAATCGTTACCAAAATAATCTGGAATTAATCAAAGATATAAGAACAAAGGTTTAGAGAGAGAGTTTAGAGAGAGAAGTCTAAGTAGAGAGAGAAAGTCTAAGAGAGAAGATTAAGAGAAGAAGAAGAGATCCTAAAATCGTATTACGGAGGAGTATTTATACTCCGTACAAAAATCCTAAACTAAAACAAAATAAAACGACGCTAATCGCCTCCTAAATATACACGCGCCCGATCGGGCGAGGCACCGCCCGATCGGGCGCGCCTTTTTTTTACTCCAATACAAATCTCGCGCTCGGTCGGGCGCGTCACCGGGCGCTAGACCAAGCTTCTCCCGCCCGGCCGGGCGCGCCTCCGGTCGCCAGCCTTTTTGGCCGGGCGGATCATTTGGGCCAATATCTAGACTTCGATTGGGCTCCAATTCTTCGGGCCAATCTGGGTTTCCTCTTTGGGTCTTGAATACTCGGTCCAAATGCCCCGGTATCACCTATACCGAGCCCTTAACCATCGGTTCGATGTATCTAACCGACCATGGGCTATAAACTCTGGTCGTGCTTCTCCAATGCTCGTGATTGCTCCAAAATATCTCGGGAAAATACTCCAAAAGCATAAATCCCTGCAAAAGTCAACCAAATCTACGAAAACACTGGAAAACACCAATTAGTAATAAAAGTGGCTCTAAAGAGCCAAAAACACTACTAATTACGACCAAGGGACGGGGGTAAAATACTATATAAAACGGACACATCACTTCACAATGTATTGCACGGGTAAATTATGATTTATGTCATCCCCTAGACATAACCTCTATTTATATATCACATATATAATTAGAGTCCATTGAAGCCCAAACTCCTAGCCTACTTCTTACTACACTAGCTCTACTCCTTACATGGCTTGTCATATCCTCATGAGGCCTAATAATGGACCTCTTACTTGTTTAACCCAGTACCCTTATTGTGTGACCTCATAGGATCCATTCTATTTGGATTTAGACTATTTAACTAGCCTAAAGATCATTTGTCATATCTAGCACCAAACAATGACGACCCAAAAGAATGAACTTATTATCTCCATAATATTGATCCTTGATATATCTAATAATTGCACTTATTGAAGACATAATTCCTTCAATCTCCCACTTTTCGGAGACAAGTTTGCAATATTCAAATTCCTTAATTCAATGTGCATCGATTTGATAATATGATTGCATCTCATGTCGTGATCATGTTAATCTACAAATATTTTCTTGAAATCTGAGTTAGAATTATAAAACAAATGATTACTATGTAATTCATTTGAGCACGGCCATGCATTTTCTAAATTCTCCCTCTTCAAGGAGCCAAGACACATCCCTAATTAAATAGGTAGACTCAATCCAATCTTGTGAAACCAAAGCTCCTACTCAATTCTTGAAGCAACCGGGAAACATTCTTTATAGCCCCCTTTTATGGCATGACGTTTGAATGTACCACAATTAAGACAATTGTTGAATGGAATTGATGTTCCACTCATGTCTAAGGAATCCACTAATATATCCAGAAGCTCTATACTTGAACTTCAAAGTAAGTCTATAGTTCGATCATGAATCATTCATGCATATGTGATTGTCCGAGCATCATCACTATGCCCTTTAGCCCATGAAACTGCTATCCAATCAATCTTACATGCTAGTCCATTTAGTGCAATCATTTATGTTCACTTTAATGATTTCGAACTAGGAACTTAAATAATAAATGGAAAATGTTCGCCCGTGGGGTTTCATTCACCAGGTCATCAACCTAATGACCCCATCAGTCTATAATTATTTTGAACATTTTATTTAATATCATAACCATGATTAAATAAGATTAAAACTTTGTTTCAATTGATATACATAATTCTGCTAGTTAATGTATTACTTATGTAATATGCTTTCTCAAAACATACACAACTTAAATTACATAGCTTGCTTCAGTTCAAGAACCTTAGTATGACTCTCATACCTTAATCATGGAAGGGGTTTAATAAGTACAATTCATGAGACATTCTTATGAACATGAATTTTGAAACTTCTAAATTTTACAATAATATTCATCTCCATACACTAAGAATCTTCCTTCGTTCTTTCGCAAGGAACTTTGGAATTTCTAATTTACATTCCAACATTACATTGGATTTCGACTGGAATCTATCATCACTCGTCCTTAAAACACGTGAATCAAATAGACGAGTATAGTTTATGACATGTATGTTGCACCATTTGCAAACTGCATAAGGGGCATCACTCAATTAAAACCTTAATTTCATCAACCTTTCTCAAAGCATTGAATCTTGTTAGGCTTTGTGCCATGTAATACGGGATTGAAACTCTTTTTAATATAATGTTGAACCTCATAAGAATCTTATCAATATAAGCTTCTTAACTAAGCTCAAACATCCTTCTAGACCTATCTTTATAGATCTCGGATCCCAAATGTACTCATTATCTTCTTCAAGGTTTTTCATACAAAATGCATTAGCCATAACTTGACTCTTCAAGCAATGAGTAATCGTTCTTTGTACTAGACCAAGAAGATTGTATAGCTCCCACTAAACATCTTGTATACACAAGACATTTTCTTTATTTTACACAAACATCAAACGATTTGATTAACTCACAAAATTAAGAACATTAACTCCCTGATGCTAACTTCAATCCATTAAAGGGTCTTTTATACATCCCTAGGATTATTGGATTTTCAAAATCATTCTGATTGTATCATATACAAATCTTCTTTCATGAACAATTTCAAGAAAGTGTTTTGAAATCCATATACCAAATCTCATAAGGTAGAAATTACTAAAATATCTTTATTAAATCTTTGCAACATGACTAACGTAAAGATTTCATCGTAATCATAGTCATACTATGAATTAGTTGAATCCTTTACCAAGTCTTGGATTTAGTTAGAAAACATTTTTCTTTATTGTTTGTTTTTCTTATAATGGATCTCACCCAATTAGGCAAATTAATCAAGTGTCATACACTTGCTTATAGTATCGACTTAGAATTTATTTCAGATTTCATGGTTTTTAATCCACTTGGAGTTATAACTTGTCAAATCATCTTTATTACTTGCAAAATAATCATCATGTTCCAAAATAAATATTTTAGAACTCTTAGTCAATATGACATCATATTTCTTTGGCTAAGTTTAAGATATGCTAGTCATCATTGTGGGTCTTTATGCAACAATTGAAACTCATACAACAACTTTGTTTAGTTTTTAATGAGAAACGACAATAGAGGATGTGCACTTGGAATGTACTACCTTCAACACACGGTTATTTTTTTCCATTACACTTAATGAGACCACGCGTTGTCATTTAAAATATGAGGAGAACCATGCTCATATTGTTGCTTTTATTCGATTACTTCTCGAATTTCTTCAAGATTTTCGAATTAACTTTTCTTGTACTCTTTCAAGGCTCTCGAACTTTTTGAGATTCTTATACTCCCACTTGCCTTTTGAATAGGCACATTTAGCATAGGGTGAACCAACCATTGTTTGAATCATGTTTATTTGTTGCTTTTCTCGAACTCTTTTGAAATTTACACTACTCCCACTTAACCTTTTGGAAATGACATCTTTTCCATAAAGGCATTTACTTGAGCAACAAACATTTTGGGCTAAGTATTTTTTGTGTAGTGGTACCCCGTGCTCTGTATGGGAATCGAACGTGTATCAAACTATTTAATACACCTTTTACATATTCTCTATTTTGTAGAAAGACTTTATAAGAACTTTCCGTATGCATATCACATATGAAGCCTTTGCTACATTGGATTTGACATATGTAGTTTAGTTTAGTTTTGTAGCTCATCTTAAAAGTATATCCCCTGAATAATTGTTGGAAGATAGGTTATTTTCATCCATTATCAAACTATATCTCTCATAGATGGATAACTCTTTTTATAGACACTTCATAAGGTTTTCTTTCAGTGTTTATTGTAAAACAATTTCACAACTCTTGGATGTTTTCAAGGTCTTGGCTTAAATTCTCATAATTATGATAATATCGCAATATATTGAATATGGCGCCAAGTAAATGTCTTGACTCAAACTTTCACCATTACAATCATATTGTATTGTATTTATTATCTTGTCAAGTTGATTATGAACTTCGTACTAGACTTTTGAACTTTTCAAAAATTTCACACTTTAGCTTCAACTAACCACAAGTGATCATCTCACAAATGAAGTTTCATTATCCGTCTTTAGCCTTTGAATCTTTGGTTTTCTTAAATCGATATGTATTCGGCCTCGAGTTCGCATCATCATTTCTCAAAATGGTGACTTTGTCAAAATTTTCAAATTTGAATGATATTTCCATATAGTAATAGATTCATAATATGATGATATTGAAAGTCCATCCCTTTGGGTCATTCACATGCAATGTTCATTTTCATTCAAATTAGTTGACATTTTAGAGACAATTCATATATATATAGAACTGGTTTATCTTTATCGATCATGCATATAGAACTTTTAAACCTATTTAGCTTTTCAAAACACATCGTGACTCAATAAGCATAAAATAACATTTACTCCACATTTTTGAATGTTCAATGCTTAGTCATTACTAACATTGAACGGGGTATGTTTTGATAATGGAAAAAATAAATAACATTTATTTAGTTCTAGTCAATTACTAGGTAAGGTGAAATATAGGTTTTACTTATAAGGTTGTAACTTTTGCTTCTAAACTTGTAGATTCTACTTGTGAAGTAGTAACATTTGCTTCAAAAATTGTAGATTTATTTCTCCCTTAGCCATACCTTTTCATTTATTCAATCACATTCTTAATGAGAGAGAACTAAGCATGGCATCACATGTCCAAGAAGTAGTAATATGCTAAATCAATTTCTATAATATACTTCTTGAATTAGAACATTTCCATTCTCTTACTTTCCAACTGTATGAGGGTTGTTTCTAATCAATTGGAATTGGTCCATTTAATTTGAAACATTTGTTGTTCATAACAAATTTTAGCATGTAAGTAGTTCTAGGTTTGAGAGGTAGCAACTTGTTTGCATTTCTTGGCCTACAACTTCTTAATGCAATCCTCATAATATATTCTTAAACTCTTCCCTTTGAGCCACTTAGAACATTTCTCTTAGGTTCAAAATGATACTTAGCTTAACTTCTTTAAGCACTTTCATGATTTGCTAAGTCTACTAAATCATTATTCATATTAAAGTTTAATCAACTATTTAACTCCATATGAAATGAATGAAGAATAACGTCATTTGACCAACTTTTGATCATAGAGACTTCTAATCACTTTCTTATTATCAATCATATTGAAGATAAGATATTTTATTGGATTTGTATACTTGTCTTTTAGAGGGTTTGTACCTCCCATCTCATTATATCCCTTAAAGTTCTTTTCAAAATAAAGATGTGTTGGCATCTTACTCAAACATTTTGAACAAAACCAACCTTAGACATGTGACATGAGTTTCTAAAACTTGCCTTTTAGAACCATCTTAGCAAAATTGGAATATAGGTTTATGTATTATCTTTTAACCTTCTGAGAATATTTCTCAACTTTATTTTCAATCGAGGAGATTATATATTAAAATAAAATTAGAACGAAATATTACTTATAAATAAACGCAAAATTCAATGATGTTTAATAAAATTTAAAGTACCATAAGCGAATTAAAATTGGTAACTTTAAAACATTTTATTCAATATTAATTGATCCCAATTGAATTAAATGATTCCAAGATCCTTAATTTGTGTAATAGTTGACCGGACTGAGGCCCTATCATCAAGCATTACATTTTCGACGTGAGTAAACTCTTTACTGATTACAACTCTTGTAACTCTTGGTTGAATAATTAACAATCATATGTTTAATTATTACCCTTTGCTTCAAGGTTCTAAACTCTTTAGGTAACCTTGTTGAGTATAACCAATTAAATATGTAGAACGTGATCTACCCTAAATTACCCAAGATAACAAGTGACACTCTGCTGAGGCCGACCCATCACTCACGATTGAAGGATTGTTGGGTATCTAATTGGAAAAGCAACCTCAATATTACCGATTTATTATGTTGTGATTATTTAGTGAACTCTAGCGCATCATCAATCAACATAAATAAAATCTAACATGCATAAACTACTAATGCATAAATAAGACATAGTATGGCCCTTAATCCTAAGAAAACTAATAAAGTAAATGCTCCCACTTGAACCCTCATTGATCTCATCCACCTCGCTCCTTTGGGCTTTCACTTCATGGACTTCTTGGATTAATTACAACCTGTAATTCTACTATTTTCTATCTACTACTTAAATAAAATTTAATAAATTACAAAAATTAACGATACGAAGACCATATTTATATTACAAAAATATGAAACAATGCGCAGATTGTATTTAGAATCTACTGGGCCATACTAGTCATTATATAGTAACATAATATCATATATTATAAAATTTTCACATGATAAATCACTCATCATGCTTTCCTAAAATACGATATTTAATGTTCATAATTAAGGAAACATGGCATCTAAATATCTCATATTTTAATTAAATTACTGCAATTAGATAATATCTTATATTATTCATGGCTATCAATAAAAAATCATATATTTTAAATTGGAAAAATTGCAAAAAATCACCTTTTACAACAAATTTTTTTGTTAAAAAAACACCTTATATATATATTGGTAAAAGAACACCTTAAACCTTTTTTTTTTTTTTTTTTTTTTTTTGCAATTTCACACCTTAGTCCGATTTTTCGACCTTTGACTTGGTTTTCAGGGGTTGACCTGCACATGAGGTGCACGTGTTCCGGCCACACCCTCCTTTCTTCCCTTTTTTTCCCTCTAATTTTACCCTCCAATTTAACCCCCTCTAATTTAATTTTTTTTCTCTCCTCTCTTCCCTTTTTACTTGACTTTTTCTTCTCACATCACCATTAATATTTTGCAAAGGTGTTCTGCCATTGCAAGGGAAAATTGAATGCTTAATTTCGTGGGTTAATTATAGCCAAGTGAAAGGGTAAGTTGTAATTTTTCTCTTTCCTCTTATTTCACAGTCACTTTTGTGAGGCCCTAATTTTCTCCATCCTTTATTCTACCATGGTTAAAGGTAAAAAAAGCAAGCTTGCTGCGAAGACAACACGTGGAAGGGGGACCAATTACATTATAATACAAAAACCCAGGTTAGAATCTGATTTCCATATTTTAAAATTGATCTAGGTTTTGGGAAATCATTGAAACTGGATGTGAATGTTGGGAAAGCGGAAGACATGCATGACCTTGATTTGCTAAATTAATTTACTGTTAATGACCCTATTTGTAAAAGAATTGTATTTTTTTTTTTTTGCTTTGTTGCATGTGTTGTTTGATTAGTTTTGTTTGGTTATGGTAATTGGTTTATTTATACATGTAAGTAGGTGCTAAAATTAGTGTAAATGTGTTTGATTGTATCAAGTTTAATGGTAGGATAAATGTGTTTTATCCTTGGTATAGATTCATGGATGAACCAATTAATACTAGGATGGTTTATGGTGGTGACTTTGTGACTAAAAAAGGCAAAACAACATATGAGAAAGGTGATTCTTATTATTTTGGACTTTCTTTGCACCTCAATGTGTCTGAAGTCTGTTACTTTAAATTTGCTCATTGGATTAAAAGTGAATTGGGATATGATGATGTAGGACAGATTTGGTATAGGAAGATGGGTTATGCTTTGTATTCTGGAAGAAAATAGATAAAGTGTGATGCTGACATTCTAGAGTTTTTAGAAGCAAAGGAAGGGATGGTTGGTATGAATTGTACTTGGTACACCTCCCTAAGGAACCAATAGATCTTACAACACTTAGATATGGACCTGGGGTAACATTTTATTCAGATTCAGATTAAGAAGAGAGGAATGAGTCAACAGGAAGGATTGTTGAGTCATCAGGTTTGGTGCAGGGATCAAGTTTGGTGGTGGAAGGAATAGGTTTGGTGGGGGAGGGATTAGGTTTAGAGGAGGCTGAGAGAGTGCTGTGTGAATCATCAGGTTTAACTGTTGAGAGAGGGGTGGATAAGTCAAGCAGTCACATGGTGGGGCCTTAAAAAGATTCCTTTGAAAACCCTATATTTGTTAAGAACCCACCCACTTTGTTGTCCCAACCAATCCCTTTATCAAACATAATTTCTCTTGACAGCCACTTAATTCCCTTGAGACCTAAAAGACAGAAATTGACAACCATATCCAAGTTAAAAACCCAACTTCATACAATTTCTGAACTATAACCTAACACCTAGATTAAACCATATAGTGAGAAATAAATACTCATAGACAATCAACCAAACACTGAGGTCCCAAAGAGTGGTGATGATGTTGTAGAGGAGGACGGGCTTATCAGATCTGATAGTGAGGATGGTGATGTTGGGTTGAGTGAGGATGATTATGAAGACCAGGCAGATGATGATCTGTTTTGCAGCATCTGTAGATCTAGGAATTACTGAAATTGTGCTTCAAAGTTTGGGGGGTTTCTATAGAGATATGTGTGGAGGATGTTGGTGATGAACTAGAGGATCAAAAGGATGATGAGGATGTTAAGGATGAGAAAGCAGGTTGTGTGTTTGAAGATAATGAGCTGCAAGACAGTGATGGAGAGGTTGTAACCACAGTTGGATCAGATGATGAAGCACCTGATTATCCAATATTCAATCTAGCAATGGACTAAAATTCCCACGTTGCTTAGGCAAGTGTTTAAGAAAGCTATGAGGAATCATTCCATAGAGAATGGGTATGATTATTATTTCTTGCATTACACCAAGCTGAGAGTATTTTCATATTGTGCTAAGAGGTGTGCTTGTCATTGGGAAAAAGGTAGAAGATTGTATGTTTACAAGTGCAAGGCAAGGAGGAAGTGTATGTGGAAGGTACACTGTAGGAAGGTGAAGGGAGAGGAAACCTTTCAAATCAAGATTTATAGGGGTGAGCATGTGTGTGGTCATCAACATCATAATATAAATGCTACCTCCATATACTTGGAAGAAAGGTATCTAGCTGATTTTAGAGATGACCCTTCCATGAAAATGAGTGTTTTCCTTACTAGGGCAATTAGAGAGGTTCAAGCTGAAATAAGTTATAACAAGGCTTATTATGAAAAGCAAATTGCTTTGAAAATGTTGTTTGGTGATGCTGTTGAGGAGTATAACAAGGTATGGGATTATGCTTCTGCCATTGTCAAGTACAATATAAGAAGCATAGCAAAATTTAAGGTGGTAGGCATTGAGAACCCACCCCCTCAGTTCCAATGGATGTACATTTGCTTTGCAAGCTTGTAAACAAGGATTTATGGCTGGTTGTAGACCCATCCTTGGTGTTGATGGAGCTCATTTGAAGGGGTCATTTCCTAGTATATAACTAACAACTGTTGGCAAGGATGGGAACAACAACATCTTCCTTGTTGCTTGGGCTGTTGTTGAGACAGAAGGTGCTGAGACATGAAAATGGTTCCTTGAACTGTTAGTGCAAGACATAGCTTCTGTGGCTTCATCAATGACATGGGTTCATGAGAAGGAAGATGTCACTTATATGTCAGATAGACAAAAGGTATGCATTAGTGTACTTTTTTTGGTTATTTTTTTTAATGCAAAACAAGATAGCTTACATTGTTTTCTTGCCAACATTACAGGATCTGCTAGATGCATTTCAGAGTGTTGTGCCCAATGCAAACGTTAGGTTCTGCTGTAGACACATTTGATCTAATTTCAAAACAAAATTCCCTAGTGAAATCTATAGAGAACACTTTTGGAAAGCTACCAAATCCTCAACAAAGGTGAGTTCATGCTTACCAATTTCATTACTTTGAATTATACATGCCATGTAATCATAGTATTAGGTTAGTTTATGCTTTGCAGTAGCATATCTTGGTTTATGCATGCCATATAATTTAAGTTTTTGCATTATTTTTCAGCATCACTTTAAACAGAACATGGCAACAATAAAAGTATTAAATGTAGATACATTTTAGTACTTAGATGCAATACCACCTAGTAAATGGTCAAGGCATGCCTTTACTAAAAGATCTAAGTCTGGTATGATCTTAAACAATTGCTGTGAGAGCTTTAATAATGTCCTAAGAGAAGCAAGAACTAAACCCATCATCTCACTTATGGAATGGATAAGGAGATATGTGATGAAAAGATGTTGTGCAAAAAGGGAGGGTTTGAAAAATTTTGAGGGAGTTATTATGCCATCTGTTTATAAAATGATTGAGAGAGGTATGCAACAAGTGTTAAACATGAGGGTTAACCAGGATGATTTACATGAGTTTGAGGTTGATGATGTATCTGACACATATGTGATGAATCTTCAAACAAAAGAGTGTGGTTGTTACAGGTGGAGTCTTTTAAGGATTCCCAAAACCCCTCCCCCCTCCTTATAGGAAGATGCCTAGTTGGACTAACAAGAAAAAGAGGGTGAAAGAGGTAGGGATAGATAAGGAGAGACAGTTGGTGTAGAGATACAAAAAGCAAAATAAGTTCTCTAACTGTGGTGGTCTGGGGCACTACAAGTCTAAGTGTAAAAATGTGAGTCTACTTCCTAAGGAAAAGAGTAAGGGAGGAAGACAAAAAACAACTACATCAGCTCAACCAGCACCAGCACCAGCTCCAACTGAAACTCCTCTATCATCACAAGGTCAACCAGCACCAACTCCTGCACCAAAACCTGCAGCAATACCAGCATCAACCACAACATCAACTAGAATAGCAACCAGAGCATTAACCAGGTCAAGGACAACAACAACCATATCTGTAGCTATGTTAGGCCCATCAGCAGCAACCAATACTAGTTCATCTAAAGGAAAAACAAGAGCAACAGCAGTTGCAACTGCATCAGGTGTTTCAACCTCTATTGTTGTTTCAACCAAGGCAGCAAGGGCAAGGCAGGTGGCCTCTACATCAACAACAAAAAAAGCAAAACAACCTCAGAGCTTGTGTAGTCATCACAGGCTTCAACAAATGCCTACTGATGTATATTTCTTTTGTATGAACTATTCAGTGACAAGGGTTTATGTATTTTGAACAAATAGTAGCTTTATTAGTATCAACTGTTATGTATGGTCAATGAAACTTACCTTTCATTTAAGTATTACGCCATCACTTTTGCTAAATTACTTCATTATTGTTACTTATATTAGCATGAAGTCAGTAATTTTAGCAACCAAAGGCAACAAAAACATCATTTCATTTCATTGCATAGGTCATAATCAGTACAAATTAGGCCAATTAAATGGCTTTAACTCCATTACAATGCATATACACACCCTAACTAGTAAACTTAACAACTAGTACACTAACTACAACAAGAACAATTATACATGTAGCAACAAGTACACCAATTTTCTCCTTCTCCAATGCTTGTTGCCTTGCTGACACCT
Source organism: Chenopodium album (assembly GCF_948465745.1). Lineage (NCBI taxonomy): Eukaryota > Viridiplantae > Streptophyta > Magnoliopsida > Caryophyllales > Amaranthaceae > Chenopodium > Chenopodium album. The sequence goes on from NC_137839.1 coordinate 22,813,559, forward strand.
CATTTTGTTCCTCTATATGTTATCAAGTTCTTTGGACAGCCTTCTCTTCATATTGTCAGTGCAGTCCAATTTGGCTTGCACCAACTTCAAATTAGTAGCAAGTTTATGTTTCTCAGCAACAAGTGTATTGGTGACATCCCTCTACCAGTACAAAATGTCTTCATCTACCTAATCAAATTAGTTACACCCTCTATGTCCTGTCTCAAAGTAGTAGAATTTACAAGCTTTGAATTTTCTCCCGGGATTCTCATGCGTCTATGAGGTCCTAATAGCAACAGGATTGCCACAACAACACTTGTGACCCCTTGAACCAACTTCTAATTCCATTTTATAAAAATTTTAGGGCAAAAATTAGTCCAATACAAGAAACCCCAAATTCAGATTCAAACCCTAATTCATGATTTGGGGATAATTCAAAATAATCAACAACACGAAATTTCAAAAATTAAACAAACATAACTTACTCGAAACAAGATTAATTGAACAAATTCACGTGAAAAATTATATTTCCTTCGTCAATGGTGAGTAAATTGGGATTTGATGGAGAAGAAGGGAGGAGAGAGAAAGTTCAATTGGAGAGGGAGGTAAGTTGAGGGGAAAAAAGGGGGGAAAGAATAATAAAAGGGGGGTGTGACCGGAACACGTGCACCTCACGTGCAGGTCAACCCTTGAAAACCAAGTCAAAGGTCAGAAATCGGACTAAGGTGTGAAATTACCAAAAAAAAAATAAAAAAATAAAAAAAAAGCGGGTTTAGGTGTTCTCTTACCAAAAAAAAATAAAAATTTATAAGGTGTAAGGTGGGTTTTTTTTTTTTTTTTTTTTTTTTTTTGCTATTTTTCCTTTTAAATTAGACATGAGATAGAATCAAATCTTATTTTAATTTTAAAAAATAAATCATATTTATTTTCAAAGATTGTCCTAACTAAATTAGGAGATTCTATCCTAATTACTAGTCAATCACAAAATTTTAAATCAATTATTATACTAAAATAATTATGGAATAATCTCAGTTTTTAATAAATTATTGTCCATATAGAGTCTTTTGCTAAAAATTTATCCAAACTCATCAAAATTAACAACTTTAATTTTAACGTGTAGTATTAAACTTTTAAACTTCTCTCTCTAGCAGGGAGCCCTTCTCTCTAGAAAATTACTAGAGCCTTCACCCCAGCCACTGTTCATCACCGACAACCGCTTCCTTCCACCGCTCAACTATTCAAATCAATCTCATCTAGTTTTCACAGTTTGATTACAAGATTTTGATCGGAAACCCAATTTTATTGCACGAATTGGGGGTTTTTCAATTCGTTGTTCCTGTTCGTACCTTCGTCTTCAATTTGCTGCCTTTTATGGTTTCTCAAGCGGTTCTTCAGGTCCATCGGTGACGCTCCCGTATCAAGGAAACGGTTTGTCCTTATTCAGTTTCAATAATCCTTATGATTAAAGCTTAGTGCTACTTTCCAATCCAGTGGTTTTTTTCCGTAAAAATAAGCTCTGTTTTTTCGAGGAATTTATTTTCTTAGCTCTGCTTACTATTCCGTACTTTTGGCTTGTGAGTCCCTTGGTTATCTTTTTCCCTTGTTCAAGTAAAATGACTTCATCTCAATATCTTGACTGTCCAAACCGGAATCAGCCCGGTTTCAAACCTCAATATTCCAATCTCCATCGTCATCTTGTTCTCGGGAAATTTGTAGACTACCGTCACTTCTCTGAACGTCAAATTCAAGATTGGGTATCATCTCAGTGGTTAAAATTTGGAGAAATTACAGTTCAAAAGTTCAACAATATTTTTCTGTTTCTATGTGAAGATGTCCGTGACAAAGAGGCTATGTTGGAGCAGGGAGCTTTGGCGTATTACGGCTCTTCTAGTTTTCAAACCTTGGACTTTAGGTGATTCAATCAAGGATTTCAGTTTCAGCAAGGCTGCTATTTGGGTAAAATTGGATGAGATACCTCTAAATTTATGTAAGCTAGATGTTGTTAGGCCGATGCTCTCTTTGGTCGGGAACATTTTGTGTGTGGACGACCCCCTTCCAGGTTCACTTAGATTCTTGCTTAGAGTAAAGCTCCAAATTAATGTGTTTGAACCGTTATTACCAGGCTTCTTCTTGGACCTTGGTAACTCGGTTGTAAAATGGATTAATATCAGATATGAGAATTTGTTTATTATGTGCTCTAGGTGTAATCGAGTTGGACATCGAAAGAATTCATGTTTTTTTGACCTCTCTTAGGCTTGCTTCTTTGGTGACTAATAGAATTAGATTGTGTACGCTAAAGATTGATGTGGATCATAATCTATCCAATTCGAATATTGACATAAAAAGGACCGAAAGATTTAGAACATCTAGAGTGAATCTTCGAGGTATTTTCAAAGACATTGTCCCACCCCAATCCCAGACCCAATTAAGAAAAAGGCCCCTTGTGTTGGATACTCCAACCTTCTCCTCTTCGAAAAAGAGGAAAATTCACTCTTAACCCATTGAACATATTACCCTTCCTCTTGAAAATCCTAGCTATACTCCAACCCTACCCCATTTCTCACCTTCTAGAATCCCCCTACCCAATTTTAAGCCCAGGAAGATTAATGCGTCACACTCCTCACAAAGATTACATTCTCTCATGAAACCTTCTTTTAAAAAAGTAGTACAACACTCTTTGATGTAACCGAGGGTTGGGTCAAATATGTTCAAACGTCATGGGAAAACGTGGGGATGGGTGAAGTCAGTTTGTCCTATAAAGAGATCGGCTTTAGATTTTTCTTGGATTTTAATGCTTTGTTTTGAGGAAAAGGGTTTGAAGGTTGATGCTTCTGGTTGTGTTTCCTGTTTATCCTTTAAGAAACGTGAAGGGATAGGTACTTCTTCTCCAATTTAGATGTCTGGTTCAGGTTCTTCTCCTGAGGGCTTGGTGGCCGCCCGTTCAAGGTCACCAGGGGGTAGATGAAGATTGTGGCTTGGAACTGTAGGGGTTTGGGTCAGGCGGACTCCCCTAAAGTTCCTTACATTGCATCCTTAGTCCGCTCTTATGGTGTTGATATTGTGTTTTTAGCTGAAACTATGGTGTCTATAAATTCTACAATGCAAAAGTTATCTTCTTTTCCATATGCAGGTTTGGTGGGTGTAGATTCGGTGGGTCTTAGTGGTGGGCTGTGTGTGTTTTGGTTTTCCCCACTTATGATTGATCCCGTTTTGGTTTCTTCACATGTAATATTGTATTGAATTGTGGAAAATTTGGTAACAAAATATGTTCTTTTGTTGTATGGAGCACCTCAAGTTTCTGACCGTTTGACTGTGTGGTCGGAAATATATGATATTTTAGCTACTTATCCGAATGTTGTGTTAGTCGGTGATTTTAACCAGGTTGAATAGATATCGGATAAAGTAGGGGGGAATCCGGATATTCCTTGCCGTCATGATTTCATGCAATGGAAATTAGACATGGGTCTAATAGATATCCCATTTACAGGACCCGTTTTCACTTGGACTAATGGGAGGATAGTGTCAGATCCTACCTTTGAGAGATTGGACAAAGCCTACGCTACTTCTCTTTGGTTACAGGATAGGCCTGCTACCTTTGTTCAGCACCAACCTATCTTGTTTTCTGATCATGCAACTATTATTTTGAGTGACTCTTCTTCTACGGGTACTTGTAAACGGCCATACCGAATTGAAAACTGGTGTCTCCATTCTACTGATGTGGCAGACATGGTGAGGTCTATTTTTGCAACCCATGTTCCGGGTTCTCGTATGTTTTCATTGTCTCGAAGGCTTTGTATTCTTCGACATCGTTTGTTAGCCTGGTGTGTTACTCACAAGAGAAAGTGGGGTATTGATTGGAAATCTTTGGTTGCTGATGTTTCTCAAGCGTCTGTTGTTCTTAACTCCCGCTACGACCGCTGCCTTTTTCATACAGTGCGAATGGAGAAGATTGCTGAGGCCCAGGCGGCCTTTTTCTTTTTGGAAACAGCGAGCCAAATTGAAATGGGATGTGTTTGGTAATGAACATACCCGTTTGCTCTTTTTGGTTGTTCAGGCTCGGCGGAGGAAGAATTGTATTATGGGTTTGTGGAATTCTGACGGGTCTTGGGTATCGGATGTGGGTGGTATTCGTTCGATTTCTCTGAATTTCTACAAGGCTCTCTATAGTGGGGACTCACAATGCCCATCCTCGGTTCCATCCTCTGTTTCTTAGTTTTCCTGGGAATCTCTTCATTTGCCTTCTGTTTCGGGTGTTTTTTGGATTTCCTGGGATATTGGTCACGCTCTACTGGCAATGAGTCGGTTCCACCTGCAAAACAACGAATATTCCGATCAACGGAATATTCGCCTCCGACGATCAAGTCAGTGATCAGAACAGAAAAGGCTAGAGAGAGAAAGTAGAGAGAAGTTGGAGCTATTTAATGCTCTGATGTTTTCAATTGTCTAAATTCCCTCCCATCATAAATGATTGGGGTATTTATAGGGGTGGGACTCGTGCCCCTCTCTAGGATTTATACTCTAGATTTGCGTGACGTGATTGGCTGCGCAATCAGCGAATGCCACGTGCCACTCTGGGGGCGTCGTTTTGCGGCTTTCATTGTCATCTCTCGGGATTTGGGCCCTGACGTTGTTAGGGATTTTTGGCGTGCTGATTTTAAAGAAGGATCATATTGCCTAAACACATGGCATCTTCCCGTGGTGACACGTGTCACCCTATAACTGGGCCACGTGTCACTATGGGATTGGCCTGAGACCTTAAGGACTCTGGATTGCGTGGCATCTTCCCGTGGTGACACGTGTCACCCTATAACTGGGCCACGTGTCACTATGGGATTGGTCCACGTATACGAGGTATTTTTACCCTCAACATTTGCCCCTCAGAGGGGATGGCTCGCACGCTTACAGGCCGGCTCCTCTGACCTCTAATAGCCTTGGCCCGTACAGATGTATTAGAGTTTATTCAACTTTCTGTCCGCCTGACATTTTTAAGGCGAACGCCTGTCTATTCAAGCGGCGCGGACAAGACTGGGCCGTCGATTTTTGCGACCGTCTTGCCATTTCGGAGAGAGCTTTAGTTCTGCCAACTTTCCCTTGGACGCGCCGTTTATTTGGCCGTCCTTTCCGTCTAATTTAACGGAGTTGCTCCTTGTCCTTCCAAATTCTAGGTCACTTTTTTCAAATTGTAACCGTTCAGCTTAGTTGGGCGGGAAAGTTGAATTTACTATCTTACCCCCATAAAATTTTCCATATATACAAGGGGTTTGACTTCATTTTGGCACTTTGGAACTTTACATTTTCTAGAGAGAAGTCAGAGCTTCTAGAGAGAGAAAGTGTTTTTTCCTTTGAATCTTCAAGAGCCCCGCCGCGCGTTTGAGTTTTCCGGTGACATTGGTTGAGCTTTCCGATCAATCTTCAAGGTTTCCAAGTTTTCAACACGTACAGAGGTAGGCCGACTGTTTTTCTTTTCCTTGTCTTTTTACTTCTTTGTTTATTTAAAAGCTGGCTCAACACTCGGCTTCGTCCGTTTCTCCTCATGAGGCCGGCCGTTCGCCTGGGACTGAGGAGTCTAGAGTGGACGGAGACGAGTTGTCTCCTTCATGGAGTGGGTCCATTTCTAGTGTGTACCAACTCACATCCACCCATTCTTCTCTGTCCCTGCAGTCGAACATGGCACGGACGATGCAAACGTACGATCGTCATGCGGCCAGAAATCCAGACGGAAGTCTGGTAAACCCTAGGCCTCCTTATGACCCAAACAATGTTAACGTAAAGACTCCTTCCACCACTCCTACGACCGCTTCCACGGGCACTCATTGCTCGGCCGTGGAAGTAACTTCCTCATTTGAAGAGCACCAAAGAAGTCATGGCGCTCCTTTAATGGGGGGAACGTCCGGGCAAACTCCGGGGTTGAGGTTCCCCCAATATGCCAGCTCGGTCATGGATGGGGCCGAGTTGCTACTCTGTGAGGGGCCTCCTTCCTCTTCTCGAGCGGACGCTGATGCGTCCGTCTCCACTCCCTCAGAACTCTATCTCCGATATGGCAGGTCGGACATACCAAGAACGGGGATTTCACTTAATGAACCGTCCGACCTGCCCCCTCGCAGAGCTCCTCCTACTGGGATTCGGGCGGCCGGTGCCAAAGATAAGGGCAAACGGCCACTTGAAGACATTATCTCCCCCCGAGGCGGCCATAGTTCTAGGAGCCGCAGCTCAGCGGAGGCAGCCGACCTTGACAGAGTGTTGTCTTCCGAGTTTGGGAGCGCTCCTCAACGAGAAGAGGGCGAAGATGAGAATGCGGCCGAGGGTGGAGCGGCGGCCGCAGAGGGCGAAGAGGCAGCCGAGGAGGATGTTGCTAACATTGACAACTTCAAGGATCCATACGCCTTTATGGTGGGTAGCACGGCCTTGGGCTACCTGAACCACAACTTTGAGGAATACAAGGCATTCCTCCTCCTTGGGGAAGTATTTGAGATCCAGCCTCCAAGGAAGTCCCGCGCTTTGGCCGCCTGGGAAGAAGAGAGGCCGCGCCAAAGATCCTTCAGCGTCTACAGGGTGACCTTAGACGTTGGAATGCGCTTCCCCCTCCATCCTTTCGTCCGCACAATCTTGGACGAGTATGATATTGCTCTCTTCCAGCTGATGCCAAACAGCTGGTTGAACATTTTTGGATATCTGGTGACGTGCATCTGCAAGGGCTTCGAGCCAGACTTTGCAGTTTTCTGTGAGATGCACTCACTGACTAGGTTGGACGCGGATACGGACGGATGGCTCATCTTGAGCACCACTAGAGATTACATGGTGGTGATGGACCGCGTCTCCAAGTGGCGTGACTGGAAGCACCGATTCTACCGCATCAAAACTAAGGACGTCGAATTTAACTTGCAGATGAATCGGTTCAATGCTGAGCCAATTCAACTTGGACGTGGGGATCTCAAGCCCGATAAGCCACCCGTCCACCCCAGCCAGGAGCACCAGCTTGAATATTTCAAAGTCAAGCGGGTTAAAAGGAACGGCAAAACTGAGCGCGTTCCAAGTAACTGGGTCCCTTTATCCAGCTGGCTGCGGGATCCCACCTTTATGTCCGCCTATGGCCTATACAAGAACCTGCCCCAAGGTGGACGCACGGACACATATTCTTACACTTACACATATTATTTGATATTGAAGAATTTTCTAACTCTTTTTCTTCCTCTTTCAGCTGAGGCGTACAAGATGCTGGACAAAGAGCAAAAAGGGGAGGTCAACATGTCCGAGATTGACTTGGCTCGGTACAAGGCTCGCCAGAGACTGTACGAGCAAACTAAAGGAGTAAGTAAACCCATCTAGCTTTCTTCCTTACGTCCGTGTATGCATTATGGAAGAGATCTTCTTCCTAACTAGGCTCGGCCTATTATATTATCTTGCTTTCTTTTTCTAACTTTTGTCTCTACAGCTGGCCACTCCAACCCCCAGGTCCAAACGGAAGCAGTCGTCTCCTGCGTCCAAGACGGATCAGGACGGCAAGGCTTCTTTACCATTTCCATTGCGTCCGACTTTACCATTTCCATGTGCGCGGGATGGGTCGGCCGTTCATGGCTTCAAGACGGTAAGTCCCATCTCTGACCTCTTCCCTGACTCGATAAGGCCCTTCCCAATTTGGGGTCAACTTTCCATCCTCATTTGCTCGCCCCACCGCCTCCATCTTCCTTAGGACCAGATCTCCCAATTTTATCGGCCGCTTTGACACTCGGCGATTGTATGCCCTTGTCATCCGAAGACGATAGATTTCGTGTCTAAGCGCCGCATTGCCCCTAGCTTCAGGAAGGAAGTCTAGAGCGGTCTTCATGGCTTCCCAATTGACCGCTTCATCATATAGCATCACCCTAAGAGTGGGCTCATACATTTCAATTGGAAGGACCACCTCAGCACCATAGACTAAGAAGAAGGGAGTTTCTCCTGTGGAACTTTTGGCCGTGGTTCGTATGGACCACAACACATTAACTAATTCGTCAGCCCATAAGCCGCCTGCTCTTTCAAGCTTGCGCTTAATTCCATTGGAGATCAATTTGTTGTATGCCTCTACCTGACCATTTGCTTGTGGGCGGCCGACTGAAGCAAAGCAATGAGCTATGCCTTGGTCTTCCAACCATTTTTTGAGTTGAGGCGTTTCGAACTGAGATCCGTTGTCAAACACCATAGACTGAGGAACGCCAAAGCGTGTAATGATACTCTTCCATATGAAAGCTGAAACATCTGTCCACTTGATGCCCCGGACGGCCTCGGCCTCTACCCATTTTGTGAAGTAGTCTACTACTACAAACACATACCGCCTCTGGCCGGACGCTGGTGTGTATGGTCCTAAAATGTCCATCCCCCATTTGGCAAAGGGGAGCGGACTACTGATGGCCGAAAGGCTGTTGGCGGGTTGATGAATTAATGTTGCGAACCTCTAGCATTTGTCACACTTCTTTACCATTTCCATTGCGTCCGACTTTAAGCTCGGCCAGTAGTAACCCAGGCGGGCAGCCTTTTCAGCCAAAGCTCGTCCTCCAATGTGAGAACCACACTGCCCCTGGTGAATATCATCCAAGACATCATACCCTCTCTCAGGAGTGATGCACTTCAGGTACGGCTTTACAAATACCTTTTTGAACAACTCTCCTTGCTTAACTTCAAACCAAGTCGCTCTCTTTTTCATCAACCACCTCTCTTTAGGATCGGCCGGGAGTAATCCGTCCTTAAGGTAAGATATGATACCGTCCATCCAAGTGGAGCTTCTATCAATTGCGTGTACTGGCTCAGCGTCAATACTCCTCTTCTCTTTTACTTCCCAAAACACTGACCTGGGAGTATCACATGATGCTGAGGATGCTAACTTAGAGAGGGCGTCCGCCTGATGATTGGACGAACGAGGGACCTGCTGTAGGGTAAAATGATCTAGGCTCTCAGCCTCCTCGTTTACAATCTTCAAGTACTTTATCATGGTCGGCTCCCTCGCCTCAAAGTCTCCATTCACCTAGCCGACTACAAGTAGGGAGTCCGAGCATACGTCAATTTTTGTCGCTCCTGCCGCCTTACACATTCTTAGGCCGGCCAAGAGGGCTTCGTACTCGGCCTCGTTATTAGAGGCTTGAAACTGGAATCTCAGGGCGTACTCAAACTTATCTCCTTCATGTGACTGGCATATAACACCTGCACCGCAACCAGTGGCTGTCGCGCTGCCATCCACGAACACTTTCCAGACTTGATCTCTGGCCGTCTGAAGATCTGGCCGAGTCATTTCAGCTAAAAATCAGCAAAGGCTTGCCCCTTGATTGCTTTTCTTGGCTCAAATGTAATATCCAAGCCTCTCATTTCCAAGGCCCATTTGAGCATACGGCCGCTTGCCTCTAGCGTTGTAAATGGCTTCTTCAAAGGTTGGTCTGTGTAGACCACAATTGAATGTGCCAAGAAGTATGGCCGCAGCTTTTTTGATGCCATGTACAATGCCAAGCCAAATTTTTCAATGGGGGGATTCCTTAGCTCAGCGTTATGTAGAACGTGGCTAACAAAGTAGACAGGGATCTGCCGGCCGTCCCGCTCAGCAAGTAGGACGGCACTTAAGGAGTGTTCTGAGATAGCAAGATAGATGAATAGCTTCTCGCTCTTAAGTGGACTGACAAGCCGAGGCAATGTATGTAAATGGCCTTTTAACTGTACGAATGCTTCCTCGGCCTCCTCTGTCCACTCGAACATGGCTTTCTTTTTTATGGTTTGAAAGAAATAGCGGCACTTATCCCCTGATCTTGACAGAAATCTACCAAGTGCGGCCAAACAGCCGGTCAATCTTTGGACTTCTTTAATTGTCCTTGGTGACTTCATGTCCATGACAGCTTGGATTTTTTCAGGGTTGGCCTCGATTCCACGTTGATCAATTAAAAATCCGAGAAATTTTCCGGACTCAACACCAAAGACACATTTCTTTGGATTTAACATCATCTTATGCCGTCTGAGTTCGGTAAAAGTTTCTCGTAGATCCTTCAAATGGTCGGCTGACTCTTTTGACTTGACAATCATGTCATCAATATACGCCTCCATATTCCGGCCGAGCTGATCTCTGAAGATTGTGTTTACAAGTCGCTGAAAGGTAGATGGGGCATTCTTAAGGCCGAATGGCATGACTCTGTAACATTACAACCCCTGCTCAGTCACGAACGCCGTTTTCTCCTGGTCTTCTTCCCATAACGAAATTTGATGGAATCCGGAGTATGCGTCCATAAAGCTCATCAGGGCATGCCCGGCCGTCGAATCAACCAGCCGGTCGATTTTGGGCAGGGGAAAGCTATCCTTAGGGCATGCCTTGTTTAGATCGGTGTAATCCACGCACATTCTCCAAGTTCCATTCGGCTTCTTGACAAGGACCACATTAGCCACCCATTCTGGGTAAAAGCATTGCCGAATGAAACCGGCGTCCAGAAGCTTCTTGACTTCTACTGCGGCCGCCTGATTCCTTTTCTCTCCATGATTCCTTTTCTTCTGGCGGACAGGTTTAACGGCCGGATTTACAGCTAATTTGTGCACAGCCAGATCTGGACTTATACCTGGCATCTCGCCGACCTCAAATTAAAATACATCCTTGAACTCTCTCAATAATTGAATTAACTCATCCCCAAGCACACCCAAGCTATAGTGCCCACACTGACTGTCCGATTTGGTTGATCGGGGTCGAGCACTATATCCTGGTGACTGCCGGCCGGCTGGGGACGTAGCTCTTCTGGCCGCCCGACAATCATTAGCTGCTATGCTTGTTCTATCTTGGTCGCCTTACGCTTCTGGCCGACCTGGTGCGTTGGGAGTGAGGTTCCTTCTTCTTTTGGCTCGGACGATTTTGGTCCGCGCGCTGTAGGCTTAACCGCCAACAGATTGCATTCCTTAGCCATCTTCTGACTTCCTTGGATTGTACCTATCTTCCCGTCTATCCTTTCAAATTTTAGCAGTATTAGGTGAGGAACAATGACTGCTTTTGCTGCATTCAGCGTAGGACGGCTGAGTATGACATTATATCCAGTTAGTTCTTTCACTACCAAGAAGCGGACAACCATATCTCGTCCTTCCCCTTTTTGCCCAAATCGGACAGGTAAGTCTATCCGCCCTACTGGGTGGATGACATTCCCCCCAAATCCGACCAGTGGGTGAGTGATGTCCTGGAGTGCATCCTCTAGGAAGCTTAGATTCTTCAAGGCGGCCAGGCTGATGATATCAGCCGCGCTACCCGTATCTATCAATATTCTTCCGACCTTCAAATTGGCTATCTTCATAATGAATACCATGGGATCATTGTGCAAGGCTTTGACCTCCCCCCGATCGGCCTCACTAATGATTACTTTAGGGAAGGGTTCAGCCTTCACTGAATCCATCTGCATCACCTTTCCCAGGTTTCGGGCGTCCTGCTTGATCCCTCTCATAGTGGGACCGCCTGAGGCAAATCCTGCTGATATCACGGCCACAAAGCCCGAATCAGTGTTGTTGCCATCATCCTCTTTATCTTTGTTCTTATCATTCTTTGGTCTTTGCTCGGACGTGTTGTTTGTCCGTGTGTAGGTGAATTTGGACTTCATCACATATGAATTCAGCATGCCCTTCTCGGCTAATTTGTCCAGCAGTCTCTTCAAGTTGATACAATCATTTGTGTCATGTCCCACGTCCTTGTGGTAATGACAATACTTGTTTTTGTTCCTATACTGAGCCGGGCCTCTCAGCGGCTGTGGCTTCTCAAACTCAAACTTATCCCTGATTTCCATCAAGATAGAATAACAGTCCTTGTTGAATTCAAACTGAGGCTCGTACGCCTTGACCTTCTTGGTTTTCTGTGGCTGGCCATCAGCCACCCAGACTTCCTTTCTCTTTTTTCCTTCTTTCTTTTGGCCGGCCGAGTCTTGCTGAGAAGATTTCTTCTCAGCCCCCTTAGCCGGCGCTTCTGCTTTTGTGAGAGAACAAAAGTCCGCCGCCTCAATATAAGCTTCGGCTTCCCGCAGAACACCTGCGTGTGTCCGAATCTTTTTCCTTACCAAGTCAAATTTCAAACCATTGTGCCTTAATCCCCGGAGAAATTCAGAGTAGGCCATTTCGTCCGGTAGATTATGAATTTGGGCTTTTTCTTGGTTAAATCGCTGGACGTATGAGCGTAAGCCCTCATTTTTTTCTTGGACGATTGTCGCCAAGTTAAGGCTAGTCTTTCGAGGTGGTATGTTGTATGAAAAATTTCCAACGAACATCAAACTAAGAGTAGTAAAACAATTGATACAACCGGCCGGCAAACTGTTGAACCAGTCCTGTGCCACACCTTTCAGAGTGGCCGGGAAACATTTGCACCACGTAGCATCATCTACGCTTTGCAAGTACATCAGGTTCCTGTATGAGGTGATGTGCTCTTCTGGGTTGCCCGTGCCATCATAGGCTCCCACAAGTACACTCTTCACCTTTGGTGGCTGAGGGGCATTTAGGATATCTTGCGAAAACGGGGGCGGCTTATCTCCCAGAGTAAGTAGGCGCATTTGCCAATCAATGGGTTGTGGTTGCACGGACGGTCCAGCCAGATAGGGAGCTTGTCCGTACACCTGCCCATATGGCCCATATTGTCCGTATGTCTGGGGGTTTGGCTGCATCAAGCCATTGAACCCCTGAGGTTTATATTGCAGTGATTGGGCCGGAACAGGAGTTGGAGCATGGAAGACTGGAATAGGAGTTGGGGTGCGAATTGCCTGACTTCCACTGGAGGTGGCCGTGTTGGTATGTTGGGAGAGAGAATGATGTGAAAAATCATCCGACATAGTTGGGGTTGAAGCCGTGTCCGAGTAGGCAACGCGTTCCCGCTGCTTATGCCTAAGGTACTCTCTTGCGTCCTTCCATCGTCTGGACGGTTCAGGCTCCTCTCTTCGAGGCTGCCTACCCCTCCCCCCATCCGAATGCGTTTTCGCCAGCAAGTCAGAAAAATTAGTCCGCGGTACTCTCGAGGACCTTCCAGTCGGCCTTCGAAATGAAGTGTTTCCAGCGTCCGTTGCATGGGCTGCTTTGCTGTGTGTCTTCTTTGGAGCCCTCTGTTCCTCTCTCCTGGGCGGCTGCCTAGAGGTAGAGGCTCCATTTTCAATTTCTCTTCTGAGTTTGTTAAGCGCGGCCTTAAGAGAGGCTGCGGTAACAGGAGGATCATCAGCTTCTTCAAATGTGGCTATTAGAGGATCGCTAGTACGGATCGTAGGGATTAAATCCTCTACATGTCCATCCTCGCCTGGATTAGGTGTCTGACCGTCTATCGCCATAACGTACGAGTATCCCCACAGACGGCGCCAAATGTTTCGGGTGTTTTTTGGATTTCCTGGGATACTGTTCACGCTCTGCTGGCAATGAGTCGGTTCCACCTGCAAAACAACGAATATTCTGATCAACGGAATATTCGCCTCCGACGATCAAGTCAGTGATCAGAACGGAAAAGGCTAGAGAGAGAAAGTAGAGAGAAGTTGGAGCTATTTAATGCTCTGATGTTTTCAATTGTCTGAATCCCCTCCCATTATAAATAATTGGGGTATTTATAGGGGTGGGACTCGTGCCCCTCTCTAAGGTTTATACCCTAGATTTGCGTGACGTGATTGGCTGCGCAATCAGCGAATGCCACGTGCCATTCTGGGGGCGCCGTTTTGCGGCTTTCATTGTCATCTATCGGGATTTGGGCCCTGACGTTGTTAAGGCTTTTTGGCGTGCTGATTTTAAAGAAGGATCATATTGCCTAAACACATGGCATCTTCCCGTGGTGACACGTGTCACCCTATAACTGGGCCACGTGTCACTATGGGATTTGCCTGAGACCTTAAGGACTCTGGATTGCGTGGCATCTTCCTGTGGTGACACGTGTCACCCTATAACTGGGCCACGTGTCACTATGGGATTGGTCAACATATACGAGGTATTTTTACCCTCAACACCTTCTTTATCTGATACACATCGCCAGTCCTTATTGGCTCCTTTCTTTGCTGATGATATTAAGCGGGCTATGTTTAGCATTGCAAATGACAAATCTCCAGGTACGGACGGTTTTTCTTCGGCCTTTTTTAAAACCTATTGGCATGAGGTAGGAAACCATGTAATCACGGCTGTTCAATTCTTTTTTTCTCATGGTTATTTATTGAAGGACTGGAATTGTACGTTCTTGGTTTTACTCCCAAAGGTTGATCATCCTGAGTTTGTTTCTCAATTCAGTCCTATTGGCCTTTGTAATGTCATTTATAAATGCATTACTAAATTTCTTTCTCATCGATTGCGCGGGGTGCTTCCGGACTTAGTCTCTGATTACCAGAATGCCTTTATTCCGGGGAGGCTAATGTCAGATAATTTCTTGATGGTGCAAGAGTTGATTTCTTTCATGAATGCTTCCAGGGCCAGGAAAAGGTTTTATGCATCCCTGAAACTGGATATGAACAAAGCCTATGACAGGGTTAGTTGGGAGTTCTTATCCCGGGTGCTTCAGGTCTTTGGTTTTCCTCCTTATTGGATTCATTTAATTATGCAGTGTGTTTCTACGGCGTCGTATCAGCTATTAGTTAATGGTGCTCCATCTAAGTCTTTCCATCCTCAGTGTGGTTTACGTCAAGGGGATCCTCTTTCTCCCTACCTGTTTTTTCTTTTCATGGAAGTGCTCTCTATGATGATAAGAAAGCTGAATGTGAAAAGTTGTTTCATGGTATCAAAATTTCGAGGGGAGCACCATCTATTTCACATCTGTTCTTTGCGGATGACTCTCTATTGTTCTTCTAGGTTTCGCCTACGGCTTGTGAACAGGTGATGGATGTTCTTTCTGAATTCTATGCTATTTCGGGACAGATGCTTAATATGCAGAAATCTTTTTTAAAGTTTAGCCCGAATACTCCGGAGGATTATCGGGCATATTTGTCTAAGTGTTTATAGCTTTGATCTGAATCACGACTGGGTACTTATCTGGGGACTCCGGCTTATTTGGGTCGTAGTAAGTGTTCCGAGTTTGGTTTTCTTATAGATAAGGTGGCTAAGCTCCTTGAGGTGTTTGCTACAATGCATCTCTCCCCTGCAGCGAAGCTGATCATCATTAACTCAGTGCTCCTTGCCTCGTTTAATCATATTTTGTCGATTTTTCAGATTCCAGAAACTATCTGCTCTCGGGTGGACAATTTGTTAGCCAAGTTTTGGTGGAGGTCTTCTCAATCGAGGCGTGGGATGGCTCTTCGTTCATCTAAGTTGCTACACCTCCCAAAGGGACTAGGGGGTTTTGGTATTCGCAGTCTTGCACCGTTTAATTCTGCCTTATTAGCAAAACAGAGTTGGCATATCATTCAATCCCCGCAGCTGTTAGTTTCCCGTCTTCTGTTTGCTAAGTACCCTTCGTTGGTAGGGGGTACTGCATCCTCGGTTTCTCTTCCTTCTTGGGGTTGTCGAGGTCTTCTCTCAGGAGTGTCTGTTTTGTCTAAGGGTTTGGTTTGGAAGGTTAGTTCGGGTTCTAGGGTTATTATTTTAGAGGATTCTTGGGCTCCTGGTGGACAGTTTCAGTTCAAGGATCTTACGTCAGAGGCGGTTAGGCCGACTCTTGTGTTTTCTTTACTTGATCCGCGTTCTTACTCGTGGGATACTTTGATTGTTCATAGGTTGTTTGATTCTCCGACGGCTGCTAAGATTCTTTCTTTGGACCGGCCGGCGAGGCTAATGGATGATTTTGTATACTGGAAGTTCACCAGGGATGGGGTTTTCTCCACGAAATCATCTTATGCCTTTCTTTGTCGGTCCTTTATTACCTCTAGTTGTGGAAGTCGGTTGACACCGACCTGGTGGCGGAGGTTTTGGTGACTTCCTATTCTTCCTCGGTGGAAGGTGTTTGGCTGGAAACTATTACATGATGCTCTTCCGATGGCATCTCTTCTGCATTCTCGTGGTGGTCCGGTTAACCTGATATGTGCCTTTTGCCATCAGGAATGGGAGGAGGTGTCGCACACTTTCAGAGACTGTCCTGCTGTGAGATCTTTATGGCAGTCGAGAGCATTGGGGGTTTGTTGGGATCTACGGCAATTCCCTCAATTTGGGGATTGGCTGGTTGACACCATTTCTCATTTCTATTCTCACAAATTTTGGAAGGGTATTATATCTTTATTTGCTCTTCTTTGGGCTATTTGGCTTTCCCGGAACCAGTTAAGGTTCAGACATGCGGTTTGGTCGCCTAAGACAACTGAAGGTCTGGCTGAGGACTGGTTCCACCGCTGTGTCAAGTCTTAAGAATGGAAGAAATCTGTATTGGGGTCCTGATCGTCTAGGTTGCCTGTGCTTTTAGGTAATCCTTGGTTGTGCTTGAGGGGTTTACCTGGCATATGCCCCACGGTTTGTTTGATTGTCGATGGAGCTTGGGATTGCTCCACTTGTAGGGCTGGGGCAGGTTGGGTTATTCGTGACCTTTATTCTTCGGAGATTCTGGGTGGAGGTAGTAAGGCTTTTTTATCTGGATCGGCATTACAGTCTGAGCTACAAGCTTGTTTATGGGAACTTCAGGCGGCCGTTCGCAAAGGATTCTTGAAGATTCGGATTCATTCTGATTGTGCGGCCCTTCTCTCTTTGCTTCCGGATTCAGGTCCAATGGACATTTCGGTTTGGTGGCTCACTCTAGAATTGCGTGCGGCTGTTAAATCATTTTTGTTGTGTCAAATTCGTAAGGTTCCTCGGTCCTGGGTGTCTCCGGCTCACTGGTTAGCTGGTTGCGCTAAGCGACGACAATTGCTATTTTTTCAGTTTTAGTTTGTTTCTTTCTGTTGCAGTGTGTTTTTTCTTTGATAGCTCTTTTATCAAAAAAAAAAAAACTTTAATTTTAACAATTATATTTTTCAAAATTTAAAACTTATCTTTTATTTTAAAAATATGATTTTATTAAAATAACATAATATAAGATGTTTTTTAAAACCCGCGTCAGCCACTGTGGTGAACGCTGGTCGTACACCTTGCGGTGTATGCTATCGCAAGTAGCGACAACAGCAGCAGCAGCAATGCCGTGCAACTATTGCACGCTGCTACTATTGCTACACTGCTTGACCCTAGCTGCTGCCCGTCCCTACCTCCTGGACCACCAGTTGCGACAGCCGCCGCGGTTACCGCACAAAAACTCTTTTTTTTTTAAAAAAAAATTTAAATTTAAAACAATTATTTTGTTAAAAATTATATTAATTTTAATGTTAAGTGGTCCTATAATTTTAAAATTAAATCACATTCAATCTTAAGGGTTCTTCATGAAAATAATCCCCAATTCAATTTAGCTCTTAAATTAAATAATTTGATCATGAAAAATTCATAATTTAACATGAAATAAAATAGATTACATTCATGAATCACATAGCTGTCTAATTAAATCAAAACAAAAATACAAAGATCTAAATTTAGGGGTTAGGTTTTCAGATTTTCCAAAATTTAGGGTTAGGGGGTTCAAACTTTTCGAATTTTTAGGGAAAAAATTTGATATTTCAATGGTTAATTTTGAGAAAATTAAACAAATTTTAACAATTCTATATGTTAAATCACATTTAAAATTTTAATTGACCCATAATTAAATTATTCTCCCTCCTAATTGAATTAAAATTGTGGACATTCAAAGAACTAATAATTCAATATATGTACATGCATAGACTAACTGATACCACTGTAAGACTTTAGATACTGAAATCGGAATTTCGTGAATCGTATTCATAAGCATCTAATAACCAAGATCATTGCACAACTGTAATCCCCCATATTTTTTAAAAATATTTTATAAATGAAATTTTATTTTTTTTATAATATTTATTTGTTATTTTCCGGAGTTTAATTTCAAAAGTTACAAATTATTAATTTGGGTCGAAAATTATTTAAACAAATTATTTTATGCACCTTCATTCTACAAGTTATGTTCAAACAAACAAGCCTAACTCATTTGTTCACTTAAGTGACCCATTATTTTTATGAGGCACAATCTTCCTATTTACCCTACAACTCTCTCTCCTATAAATATCACATTATATTAATCCCCAAAATTTTCCCCACACAAAAGGTTAGTCTTATTTTTTCCTTCTCTTTATTTTCTTTTTCCCTTTATTTTCCTTTTCTCTTTATTTTCTTTATTTTCTTTCTTTTCTTTTTCTTCTTTATTTTTGTTTCTTCTTCTTACATGAGAACTCCTCACAGTGGCCCTCACTACCGCCCAACCACCTCCGGCACACACCCACCCCCCTGCCGCCGCCCCTCTACTCGCCGGCGGCCCACCATGGCTGCCCCTTTACCTCATCCTTTGTTTTCTTAATTTTGCTTAATATTCATATAATTAGTTTTGGGTTTTGATTTTATAGTATTAAGATGATATTTTTAGTATCAAATTCATGTTTTAATTTTGATAGCTTAAACATATAACTTCAGATTTTATTTATGTTATAAATTTTCAGATTTTAATTGTGTATATTTTAGGGTTTAAATTGTGAATTTTGAAGGTTTGATTAAGTTCTTATGAAACTAATTGAATTCCAATTATATATTTCAAGTTTAAATTGTTGTATTTATACATTCTATTACTTAAACAAATTTTCAGATTTTAGGTTTTTGTTTTTGAAGCCTCTAAATGCATTGAATTGGTGAATTTTGGGTTTAAAGCCTACTAAGTTAACATATAATGTAAGTAGTTTCAAAGATTACTATAATTTTGAGGTTTCATGTATAAAATAAATTTTCATATTTTTATTAAACTTTAAACTTGCTGTAATTTCATATATAATAGTATATTTTAAGGTATTTTGAAGAAAATTTAAAGAACTATATATAAGCTTTTGATTTTAATTAAATGGAAGGTTTTAAAGTTCTGTTTAATTGGATTTTAAAGGTTTTAAAGTAAGTTAGTATTGCTATAAATTTGATTGCTCGGATATTGATTACGATTTTGTTGTTTGGTTTAGGAGAAGACTTTATATAAGGTGTTTTTAGTTGGAAAAGCGGTTTACCAATTTATTTATTATTCAAGGTATGTGCGAGTTACGAAACCTTGACTTTAGAAACATGTTTAGGGATGAAACGAGAACTTAGTATCATGTATAGAGAAGACTGGGCTAAATTGTTTGGTTATACATTGTGATTTCCGTATGTTGTGCACTAGTCTATATTGCAAGTATTGTTTATGCTCTAATTATGCAAGGTGCGCATAGAAGCAAAGGTATGTGATTGGTTAAATGATTCATTTATTACTCGTTCATGATCATGGAGATAGAATGAGTAAAGGAGGAAATTTAAGTCTTATATGACGAGGTTAAGATTGGGGGTGATTTATGCACTCAAGGTGTTTATACACCGAGGTAGTTAAAGGAATAAATAATAAAAATGTTGCTTGTCACTATAATTCAAGAATTGAAATTGGAAGCTTGCTTTACTTGATTGAATTGATATTGGATTGATTGTATTGTTTGAAA
Organism: Chenopodium album; assembly: GCF_948465745.1. NCBI lineage: Eukaryota > Viridiplantae > Streptophyta > Magnoliopsida > Caryophyllales > Amaranthaceae > Chenopodium > Chenopodium album. Next base: position 22,832,974 of record NC_137839.1, read on the forward strand.
AGAGTAATCACCAAGTCAAAACTTGTAAATCACGTAAAGTGCAAGATGGATTAGCAATAAAACTCTAGATTTGTGCACATTTAGAGTAATGACAATCAGGGGTTGGGGTACACGGGTTATTAGCCGTGCACTTTTCTTGAAGTCGTCTGATCTACGAGTCTCTTATTTCAAATACTTTTCAAAAACTTGGAGTTAGATGAGATCTCATACTAGCTAACGCCATGGAGTCGCGCTTGGGTCGTTGGATGTTTTATTGATGTTTTCGAAAGGAGGCATGGGGTTTTTCTTTTATTGATGTTCCAAATGGAGGATGGGATGGACAACCTTGTCTATTGCTTAATTCAATGAATAAAATGAAATGATTTAATTACTATTAACTAGTGATGTCTTAGTAAAACTGATAGTCGAGTCGTGTGTTAAGTCTATAATTTAATGATGCGTGATGATTGATTATTAGTAGTGTAGGGAATATTTCAAGCATTATCTCTAGCTTGAACCCCACTGTGATCATACACTAAAGTACGGTGGCGTCCAAATGGAAAGAAGATAGAGCAAAAGAGCCGCCAACAAGTTTTAGGAACTTGTAAACTGTTCAGAGGGTGAAGGTTACACCCCTTAACGATCCAGGAGATTGTTAACTCCAATAGGTCTGGAACCATGACTGGTAGTTCAGGGATGAAAGTACAAATCCAACCTAAAAGAGATTGAACTTGCCCTAATAATAGGCCTCTGTTGTAGCCAAGCCTAACAACTTGGTTATGGACATTTCTTTGGTTCAAGATGTAGTATCATGTATTGGTGCTATGCATTCTATCCATGGGCAGGAAGATATTCAATCCCTTGAATTTCTTGTTGTTCTTATTAACTAGTTTATTCTAGTTCTTTTTATGCTTTGAATAAATTGTAAACTTTAGTCATTTTAAGTTTGCAAATTAGTTATATTTTTCTTAGTTCTTTTTAGCTGATTTTAGTTCGAAAAATATTGTCACATTCACACAAAAGTACAAGTGCAAAGATACATCAAAATGGCAGCCATTTAAGCTTGGAATCCTAAATTCCTTTACAAGGAATTTCAAAGCTTTGACTTGGGAGTTACAATCAGTTTTCAAAGAGGAATTACAAGTCATTACAAGCCTTAACTTCGGCCTTCAAGTGGCCGTTGATATCAGTCAAACATTGGAGCATCTTAAGCCTTAATTTCAGCCTTCAATTGGCTGTTTAATTCAGTCAGCTTTGGAGCAACTAAAGGGCGTCCAAGTGCATATTTGTCCACATTCATTCAAGCTTATTTCAAGGCTTGAATCAAGGAAGAGTTATACCTCTTTGCTGTTTGAATTAGGGCGTGGATATTGGAGGAAATACATCTCCTAATTACTGCTTTGTTGGGCGTGAATCAAGGGAGAGTTATGCTCTCATTTCTGATTTTATTTTCAGTCATATTTTGGAGGTTACAAACTACCATTTTCTCTTTGATGTATCTAGTTAAATAAGGCTTCTTTTATTAATGTATCTAGATAACAAAAAGCTGATTTGTACTTAGCTTAGGTGTGTAACAAGTGAGCTGAACAACCACTTAAGTTAGCTTGTACTTAAGGATGCTTGTTTAATATAAATAGCAAGCAAATGTGAATGAAAAAATCAGATTATTCAAACAAAAAAAACTTGTCTTATATTCGTTTCTCTGATTAGAAACAAAACCTGAAATTCTTGGATTTAGAATTTCGTTTCCTTTGCTTAGTTAGCTAGTTTAGGCTACTAGTTGGCTTTTGATCTTAGGAATCCAAACAGTTTCTTAGTGGTGTGACTTTATCTAAGAAGCCTTTGGTTCTTTAGCCTTGAATATCCCTTGGTTTATCCCTTGTGTATTTCGAGTGTTACTCCAAATATACAACATTTGGCGCTAGAAGGAGGGGGATCTAGCAAAACAAATACCCAAACACATACCCTAAACACATACCCAAACACATACCCCAAACACAAACTATGTCCTACATCCCACCCCCTAATTGGCAAGAATATGTCAATAAGGTTGCACAAGAGAAAGAAGATATGGAGCGACGAATGCAATATTTGCAAGATCAGTTAAAAGATCTTTCTACTAAGTTGCGCCATCAAAAAGAGGGTCCACCCAATCATAGTGATGACGAATTGAGTGAATCTAATTTCAGTCACAATGATAGACCTTTTCATGAAAGAGAAAGGTCACGGCCTAATAATGACATTAAGGCTGACATCCCGGAGTATGATGGCAAACTCGATGCTGATGAGTTTGTAGAATGGCTTAGGACGGTGGAGAGAGTGTTTGATTACAAGCAAACACCGGAAGAAAAAAAGGTGAAGATTGTAGCCTTGAAGTTAAGAAAATATGCCTCAACTTGGTGGGCTAGTGTGTGTGCCAAAAGGGAAAGGCAAGACAAAGAGAAAGTGAGATCGTGGACCAAGATGAAAAAGATGCTGAAACAAAAGTTTCTTCCCACATACTATGTGCAAGAAAACTTTTCCAAGTTCCACAACCTCAAATAAGGTACAAAATCAGTAGAAGAATATGCTAGGGAATTTGAAGGATTTGTCATGAAATGTGGAGTAGAGGAAGATGAACCTCAAACATTGGTGCGCTTTTTGGGAGGACTTGACCCAAAAATAGCCAATGTGGCCGAGCTACACCCTTACACCACCCTTGAAGAGCTCATTATCTTAGCACATAAGATTGAGCAGCAACAAAAAGCCAGAGGCAAAAGTGAATCATCACGTTTTGCATCTCAAACCTCATTTCCCCAAAAAAGGCAAACATCCAATTTCCCACCTTTCAAACCCACATCCAATCAGCCTACTTCTAAACCACCTTCACAAAACACCCAAAATTCCAACCCAAAACCAGCCCCAAGAAGATGTTTTAGGTTTCAAGGCCTTGGACATTTGGCTAGTGATTGTCCAAATAAAAAGATTGTCACTTTGATTGAGCATGAAGAGGAGGACGAATTAGAAATTGATGTGGACAACAACCTTGAGGAGAATGATGAGTATGCGTGTCTTGGACCGGATGAAGGAGAATGCTTGGTGGTTCGACGTACACTAAGTAATATGATTGGCAAAGAAGGGAGCTTGCAACGTGAGGCAATCTTTCACACTCGTTGCACCATTGGTGGTAAGGTATGTACCTTGATTATCGATGGAGGTAGTTGTACCAATGTAGATTCACAAGTAATGATAGACAAGCTGAAAATAAAAACCGTCCCTCACCCTAAACCTTATGTGATTCAATGGTTAAATCATGGTAAAGGGATTCAAGTAACACAACAAGTCTTGTTATCATTTAGCATTGGTAAAACTTATGAGGAAGAATTATGGTGTGATGTTATACCTATGGATACATGTCATATTTTACTTGGTAGACCTTGGCTATTTGATAGGCGTGTGATGCATGATGGGTATAAAAACACATATTCCTTCACTAAGGATGGACATAAAATACTCCTTACCCATCTAAACCTCAAAAACAGCCACCCCACTTCCACACCCCCCACTTCCCTTACCACTCTCATAAAATCTGAATTGCATGAGTATAAACCTCACAAACATTTCATTTTGAGCCAACTTGATACCCTTTCCCAACCGACACAAAAAGAACCACACCCACTCCTCACCCCTCTTCTCAAAACCTTTTCCCATGTTTTCCCCGAAGACATTCCCCATGGCCTACCCCCAAAACGTGACATACAACACTAAATTGATCTTGTTCCCGGATAAATGCTCCCAAACAAACCAGCCTATAGAACCACTCCAAAAGAAACCGAAGAGATTAGGAGGCAAGTGGAAGAATTACTATCCAAGGGTCTTATTCGTAAGTCTCTTAGTCCATGTGCTTGTCCTACTTTGATTGTGCCTAAGAAGAATGGAGAATGGAGAATGTGTGTTGATAGTAGGTCAATCAATAAAATCACTATCAAGTACCGGTTTCCTATTCCAAGGTTGAATGATTTACTTGATGATTTGCATGGTTCTAAAGTGTTCTCTAAAATTGATTTGAGAAGTGGCTATCATCAAATTCGAATTTTCGAAGGAGATGAATGGAAGACCGCTTTCAAGACAAAGGAGGGCCTCTATGAGTGGCTTGTGATGCCATTTGGTTGTCTAATGCACCATCTACATTTATGCGCCTTATGAATCAGGTGATGCAACCTTTCATGGGTAAATTTGTTGTAGTTTATTTTGATGATATTTTGGTGTATAGTAGGGAGGAAGAAGAGCATTCTATGCACTTACAACAGGTTTTTGAAGCCCTTGAACGTGAGAAATTATATGGTAACTTAGAGAAGTGTCATTTCTTCACTTCCCAAGTTATTTTTCTTGGCTTTAAAGTCTCATCACAAGGCATTGAAGTTGATGAAAAGAAAGTTGCTGCAATTCGTGAGTGACCCACGCCACAAATTATTCAACAAGTTCGAAGCTTTCATGGGCTTGCTTTTTTCTATAGAAGATTTGTGCGGAATTTTAGTACCCTCATGGCACCTATCACCGAGCTAACTAAAAATCAGAAGTTAGTTTGGAATGACAAGGCTCAAAAGGCCTTTGATGAGGTAAAACATCAACTTACTAGTGCACCTATTCTTGCTTTGCCTAACTTTGATGAAGTTTTTGAAGTTGAATGTGATGCTAGTGGAGTTGGTATTGGTGCTGTTTTGTCATAAGTTGGGCGTCCCCTTGCCTACTTTAGTGAAAAACTCAATGAAGCAGAACGAAAGTATAGCACCTATGATAAGGAGTTCTTTGCTCTTGTTCGTGCTTTGGACCATTGGAGACATTACCTCATTTCCAAGGAGTTCATCCTTCATTCAATCATGAAGCTCTCAAATATCTTCAAAGCCAACAAAAACTCCAACCACGCCATGCCAAATGGGTGGAGTATTTGCAAGCTTTTCATTTTGTGATCAAGCATAGGAGAGGCGCCATGAACAAAGGAGCTGATGCGCTTTCAAGGAGATACACACTCTTGAATTCTTTCAAAGCAAGGGTGATTAGTGTTGAAGATGTGAAAGCAAGTTACAAAAATGATCATGATTTTGGTGATTTATTTTTAAAATGTTCTAATCATGCTTACAAAGATTATTACATTTTAGATGGCTATTTGTTCAAAGGAAACAGGTTGTGCATCCCAAGATCAAGCCTAAGAGAATCTCTTATCAAAGAGTTTCATGAAGGAGGAATGGCGGGACACTTTGGCATAGAGAAGACTACTCTTCTTGTCCAAGAATACTTTCATTGGCCTAGATTGGTCCGTGATGTGGAGTTCATTGTGAAGAGGTGTGTGATATGTCAAAAGGCCAAGAGTCATAGTCTACCACAAGGCTATCTTTTGCCCTTACCTATTCCACAAGCACCATGGGAGGATATTAGTCTTGATTTCATTGTGGGACTTCCTATCACCCAACGAAAGAAAGATTCTATAATGGTTGTTGTGGATCTATTTTCTAAAATGGCTCATTTCATTGCTTGTCATTCAACTTATGATGCTACTCATGTTGCTAACTTGTTTTTCAATGAGATTGTTCGTTTGCATTGTGTACCTAAAAATCCATGGTGAGTGATCGTGATCCAAAATTTCTAAGTCATTTTTGGCTTACGTTATGGAGGAAGATGGGCACGAAATTAAACTTTAGCACTTCAAGTCATCCTCAAACAGATGGTCAAACCGAAGTGACTAATAGAACTTTGGGATCCTTGCTGCGGTCTTTGGCTACTAAACGTCCCAAGCAATGGGAATAGATGCTTCCTCATGCGGAGTTTGCTTACAATCGTGTGCCTAGCAAGACAACAGGTTTGAGTCCTTTTGAAGTGGTTTTTGGATTCAATCCGTGCACTCCTATTGATCTCACTCCCATTCCCTCACCAAACAAGTTCAGCAATGATGCCGAGGTGCGTGCAAAAGAAATCAAGTCTATGCATGAGCAAGTTCGTTCCAAAATTGAACAAGCTAAAGCAAAGACCAAGGCATACTATGATAAGAAAAGAAAGGAGGTCCGTTTTCAGCCCGGTGATTTAGTTTGGATTTATCTTCGAAAGGAAAGATTTCCTTCCAAAAGGCGGTCCAAGGTTAGTCCTCGTAGTGATGGTCCATTTGCTATTGTTGAAAAGGTGAATGATAATGCTTACAAATTTAAGTTGCTCGGAGATTATGGTGTTTCTAGCACCTTTAACGTGGCTGATTTATCACCTTATTATGATGAGTTTGAAGAGTTGCCGAGTTTGAGGGCAAACTCTTTTCAAGAAGGGGGGAATGTTGTAGCCAAGCCTAACAACTTGGTTATGGACATTTCTTTGGTTCAAGATGTAGTATCATGTATTGGTGCTATGCATTCTATCCATGGGCAGCAAGATATTCAATCCCTTGAATTTCTTGTTGTTCTTATTAACTAGTTTATTCTAGTTCTTTTTATGCTTTGAATAAATTGTAAACTTTAGTCATTTTAAGTTTGCAAATTAGTTATATTTTTCTTAGTTCTTTTTAGCTGATTTTAGTTCAAAAAATATTGTCACATTCACACAAAAGTACAAGTGCAAAGATACATCAAAATGGCAGCCATTTAAGCTTGGAATCCGAAATTTCTTTACAAGGAATTTCAAAGCTTTGACTTGGGAGTTACAATCAGTTTTCAAAGAGGAATTACAAGCCATTACAAGCCTTAACTTCAGCCTTCAAGTTGCCGTTGATATCAGTCAAACATTGGAGCATCTTAAGCCTTAATTGCAGCCTTCAATTGGCTGTTTAATTAAGTCAGCTTTGGAGCAACTAAAGGGCGTCCAAGTGCATATTTGTCCACATTCATTCAAGCTTATTTCAAGGCTTGAATCAAGGAAGATTTATACCTCTTTGCTGTTTGAATTTGGGCGTGGATATTAGAGGAAATACATCTCCTAATTACTGCTTTGTTGGGCGTGAATCAAGGGAGAGTTATGCTCTCATTTCTGATTTTATTTTAAGTCATAATTTGGAGGTTACAAACTACCATTTTCTCTTTGATGTATCTAGTTAAATAAGGCTTCTTTTATTAATGTGTCTAGACAACAAAAAGCTGATTTGTACTTAGCTTAGGCGTGTAACAAGTGAGCTGAACAGCCACTTAAGTTAGCTTTTACTTAAGGATGCTTGTTTACTATAAATGGCAAGCAAATGTGAATGAAAAAATCAGATTATTCAAACAAAAAGACTTGTCTTACATTCGTTTCTTGGATTAGAAACAAAACCTGAAATTCTTGGATTTGGAATTTCGTTTCCTTTGCTTAGTTAGCTAGTTTAGGCTACTAGTTGGCTTGTGATCTTAGGAATCCAAACAGTTTCTTAGCGGTGTGACTTTATTTAAGAAGCCTTTGGTTCTTTAGCCTTGAATATCCCTTGGTTTATCCCTTGTGTATTTCGAGTGTTACTCCAAATATACAACAGTCTCTACTTTATTCTGATCGTAGTCATATGCGCTTTCTGACTAACATGCAATCAATAGGTTTAACCCTAAACCTGTTTATCTATGTTGGTTGAATTTAATGCACAAATAAACTATTATTGGCGATCACTTGAATTATAATAATATTAATCCTAAATAAGATTATTAATTATCTTATTAAGCGTGATTACAAGTACCAATTCCCTTTAAACATGCATAAAAGGTGTGATCAAGCAATAACAATAAATATAATATCAAGCAACATAATAATAATCATAATAATAATTATAAAAAATTATAATCATAATATTTATGTTAAAGCATAATAATAGCAAGATCCTACGCATGATACTAACAAGATTAATAATAAACCCTAGCATGTCACTAAACTATAAAAATCAAAGCTTAGCCCTAACATGATACTAACATAAATATTAGGAAAGAATATAAAAGGCATCATACTTTTAATCATACTTGATATTATTATTTTTTAGTTGTTACCCTAAACATGATACTAGGAAGATCAAAACACCCTAACATGACGCTAGGAATCATAATAACAACCTAAGCGTGATTTCTATATCATAATATTAATAAAAACCATTAAAGCACTTACTTGGATGCCTCGTACTTCTTTCTAATAACAAAATACACGCGTTTGTAACTTAAAGGAAAATAATAAAAATCAAAAAATTAAATTAAATAATTGAAATAGAGATTAGGGACCAAACCCTCTGAAATTAAAACCTTTCACGTCTAGGGCGAAAGCAACTTCGAACAATGCTAGGTCTTTCTTTGTCTTGTGAATGCGGAATTTTGTATGTAAAAAGGTTGGTTTAGAAAAGAGAGGGAGAAATCTTTAGCTTCGAGAGAGAAGAGAATTACAGCGTTGTTGATCTTTGATGAGAATTGGTCATGAAAAAAAGAGATTTTAGGAGGCTATTTATAGAGAAAATCAGTAAAAAAGGATAGAAAAACAAATCAGAGTTTCGACGAGGAAAAAAGAAGTTAGCGCTAGGCGCTGACCATTAGCGCCAGACGCTAATGTCTGTTGTCAGGCCCTAATTAATTTTTTCACGCGTTTTCTAAATTCAGATAAAATTTAGCCGTACAGAAGGGAAAAATCGTATTTTCCTTAAAAAACTCTTTTTTTTTTATTAAAACTCTAAAAAGTCAACAAAAGTTAATATATCAATGCTAATTGAATTAGGAATGAAAAGAACCTTCTAGAAGAATCTAGAAGACTAAAACCAATCCTAATTGCTTTAGGAATGATAAATCCATATTAGGCCCTCCTCTAGATCATTGGGTCGCATATAAGGCTCAAACCGGGCCCAGTTTAGTAATTTGGTCATAACTTCCTCATTATTCATCGGAATTGGGCTTATAATATATCGTTGGAAAGATCATTTCAAGCCCCATCCAACTACACAATTATTGGACCCATACTATTGACCAACCAAACTGTATTGGTTGTTTTCTTAAAATAGGTTTTCAAAAATAGAGAGAGAAGAAAAGAAATTAAAACTATTCGCAACACCAGAGTTTCCATACTTTCACTATATTCGATTATGATTCGAAGTGAAAGTTACTCATCACCGGGTTTGGTTTTGGGGAAACACAAATGGGTATCTACAGAAGCCCCCACTTTGACTGAGTTTGGAGAAACTCAAGTTTCAAAAACAAAAGTCAAAGTATCGATAGGGACAGAGAATGATTCAGAACGTTCTGCGATCCTAAATCACTCTTGTAACGCCGATACCTGCAAACTAGCTTTAGTTAAACAGATAAGAGAGTTAAGAAACACGTATCTTGCACCGTCGAGCACACGTCTCTGAAAGTAACCGATTTGTTGCTATATTGCTGTATTTATGTATTTTTGACGATCTATTGCAAGCTAGAGAATGCCGTCTGAAAACTGCTATGCTTGTAATTGCCTCCAATTCCGCCATGATAGACTTCTGCAAGCTAGAGAACCCCATCGAAGATTGCTTCGCTTGAAACCACCTTCTAGCACCTTGTGACCAGCTTCCGCAAGCCAGGGAACACGATCGAAGACAACTTTGCTCGAAATCACCTCCAGTTGTTTGTGAAAACTCTCTGCAAGCTAGGGAACGCTGCTGAAGATATCCTCGCTTGAAGCTATCATCATTTGTTGTGATAATATTCCGAGGAAAATTACCGAAGACCCACGGTTGTCGATCTTTAAAAGCTCGCTTGAACTTTGCTTCCGCTATGTCGGCGCTTTTGCTGCTTTTAAACCTGTATGTCGGTGCCTTCTGCTGAATTTTGAACCAATATGTCGGTGCCTTTTGATGTATGAACCAGTATGTCGGTTCCTTATGATGAGCCAATGCTTAGGCGTTTTAAGCTAAGTGAGACGATCATTCATCAGGTCGATCACTTTATTAAATTGTATTCGAGTCGATTACTAAATCATGTCAAATTGCTCAAAGGGGCTAACTGGTGTACCAAAGAACCCAAAAAAAATATTGCAAGAGGTCAAAGTAACCATCTTGAGTGGCTGAACAGTCTGTTGCCACTGAAATATTGTTGGCACCGCATATATGGCTCTAGCGCCAGACGCTGGCACTAGTGCCAGGCGCTAAGCCTTATCGTTTGGCGCCAAGGCCTGTCGCTTGGTTCTAGAGTCGGGATTTCCATTTATACCCCTTTCTTCTTCAATTTTGCTGCTGCTACTCATTCTTGCTAGAGAAATCGCCCGGAACATCAATTTACTCGTTCTTGCTCGTTTCTCAACCGAATTCGCTCAAATTTGTTGCAAATCAAAGCTTGTTTCATCCATTTTCTCGATCTATGTAAGTTTTCCTCAAACTCACTCCGGTTTTAATGAATTTCGCGCATGTTTGTTCACGAATTTCTTGAAAATTCAAAACTTGAATTGCTTAATTCACTTTGTTTGTCAAATTTTATGCCACGAAATTGCTTGATTATGTTTATATATTGCTTTGGGAGTAATTTGAGACTTGTTTGACTCAATTTGGTGAAGAAACGAATAAATCACCATTGTTGGATCTCTTAAGGCCGGGAATACAATGTGGCTTGTTGTTGATGTTTTTGCTAGCAATTCTTTTCCAATTTGTCACAATAATTACCATAGTATTGCAAGAAATTGTTTGAATGCTTGAAAAATGCTGTATATGCTCAATTTGAATTTGTGCTCTGTTTTAGTACTACGTACCCTTTTTTTTCGAACATAGTATCATGCGGCTAGGCGAACCTTAGATACTATAGAACCTTAGATATTATAGAACCTTAATTCTGGTTCGGGTTCACGGTCCTGAGACGTACGACGGGAGCACGAGCTCGTAGAGGACGACGCCGACCCGTCCATTTCTCTCGGTCCCTTCCCAGAGTGGGATGAGCGGACTCTGTACTTATCTCCCGTCCACCACATTTCTGAGAGGGTACGATGTGGGATCACGGTTGGTAGGATAGGCTGCCACGGTTCAGGTTGCGATACCTTGGGCGACCTGTACAAGATGTATATCGGCAATGACGGAGAGGTGAGACTTCTCTGGGAGTCTTGCGGGTTGACTGCGCAGTTTGAGACCTCAGAGGCCATGATTGCCTCTAGCTGGGGTCATCACGTGGCTCGTGCCCAGGTGGAGTTCTTTTGGGACACCACCAACATTTCCACTTTCCTTGGGGTGAGATGATGGTCACCCCGACCGACTTCAGTCTTATTACGGGACTGGAGTTTAGTTCTGTTGCGCTGCTGTTTGATAACGAGATCAGCGTCTTTTCCCCTGAGGTCGAGGAGCTGTTGGGTCCGGTTGCTGTTCGGGCTCGTGCTGAGGTAGAGTCGATTCAGTTTAGCGCGAAGGGATTCGGCGTTCGACTCTAACGGCGGCTTTTGAGGATGATGCGACCACCGAGAGAAGCGGTGCACATCTTTGTGCTTATTTTGCTGTCAGGGACGTTCTCCCCTTACAAGGGTAGTAGAGTGCTGCTTTACTACCTACCTGCAGTCCGTGATCTACACTTGATCGGGACTTATGACTGGGCCAGCTTGGCCTATGCTGACTTTTTTCGAGCGTTACGAGACTCGTGTGGACACCGGTCCTTCACGGGGAACGTCGCTTTGTCCGGCTTTTAGAGATTCGTAGAGGTATACTTTATCTCCAATAAAGTTTAGCTCTAGGCTTTGGTTAACACTTGCTGATTCTTTTTGCCTTTTGTAGATCTGGCTTTACGAGTAATTTCCCTCAGTTGCGCCGGCGAGACCGTCTCCACGCAGGTTTCCAGTGAGTGCCTCTTGGGGAAGCCGCCGTGCTGGGATGTCTACTGCTTATGTCCGAGATCAGATCATCTCGGTATGGTTCTTTATATATTTGAACACTTTCGCATTACCTTGATGGATTCTTATCTGATAGGTGTTCTTTGGAGGAGCATGACGTGCTATACCGGCCGTGGATCGGCTTGGTTGTCCTTAGGTTAGCCGCGCAGTATACTGCTGAGCGTCGCTATTTCTTGGGGACATACGGAGCGGTTGCATATTTTGGAGAGAGGGTTGCTATTCAGCATTCCTCGGACACTTTTGTCGTTCCTGCTCCTCCACCGCGTTACATGTTGAACGCCGCGAGGTTGGTGAGCATGTCAGAGAGAGCTGATACCCCTTGGCGATCTTATACGATCCTTGGGCGGTGCTATGAGGAGGAGCTACTGCCGTTGTTAGCTCTTGTCCCTGTACTGGCTGAGGGAGGTGGCGGTATGATTTTCAGCTTTTACCTTTCGTTAAGTAGCCCCCAAGTAATGTTTTACTGACTTTGATTTGCATTTGTCAGGCTGGACCTACTGAGTTCGTGCCACCTCGTTTTCCATCCATTATCAGGGGACATACTGGCCGATTAAGGAGATGATTCCTCTGGCTCCTGAGGGTGAGCGCTTCGTGGAGCTGTCGATTCCTCGTCACCAGACTCGGGTAAGCTTTATTTATTTGCAATTTTTGTCCATATATGTTATGCATCATTACTAACCTTATTTTCCTTGGCAGTTCTCGCGCGAGGTGGTCACGGCGATGGCACAATGCATAGATGCCTTCCGGAGCCAACTCGTTCGGATGAGGAATGTGGCTACGTGTCGTCGCGACGACACCGTTCAGGAGGTAGTTTCCCTTCTTATTTTTTGCATTACTACTTCTATTTTGATTGTTTTGACTTAATTTCTTCTTATAGGGTCAGCCCATTCCTTCTCGTATCCGGACAAGACCTGAGGTGCGGAGAGAGCCGACAAGGTCTAGCTCGAGACGTCACCGCACTGGTACAGGCGGTCGGGGTGGTCGTTTTGAGGCTGCCCAGACCGAGGCGGTGGAGGGGTCAAGCTCTTCATCTGAGTGTGCACACGCTGCGCCGATAGGCCAGGAAGAGGCTACCTCGGCTCTTAGTTTGATCTTGGGTAGACAGGTCCTGTGCTGAGTTTTCCACCTCCCGAGGAGACCGGAGCAGGAGCTGGAGCTAATGGAGAGGTCACTCCTCGTACTGCGCAGTTTTATGACATGTTGGGTGTACGTCCTCCGGCGCCGTAGTTTATTCCTGTGCTTTTTTTATTATTTTGACTTTTTATAGAACTTTGCCTTTATTTAAACTCATTATTTAGACATATTTGTATATACATACTATTATGAGTTTATTTGAATATTTATTTATTATTTTTTCATTTTTATGTGCATGTTTGTGTGTGCAAAGAATTGAGATAATTAATTTTGCGCAAAAATTCCGTCATTTTAATTATTGATGGAGGGTATCCGACTTTCTCCCCCAAAAAGAAAAAATGAAAAAATAAAAGTAAAAATACTGGATTTACAAAAACTTAAAAGTTAAGTCTAAATAAAATCCAAAAAATAATATAATTAATATGATTGATATATTAATTAAGAAGAAGGAAAAATATAATTAGAAAAAGGGTATAAAAAGAATAAAAAATCATAAATTCGTTGGTCAAACTCGAATCAGGCAAAAAAAAAAAAAAAAAAAAAATAAAAACGTGGTTTTGAAAAGCTCATATGATAAGACATGTTAGCGCCATCTGGCGCCACGCGTTTTTGGTTAGCGCCAGGCGCTAATTCTTAGCGCTTGGTTCCAGGCTCTGGCGTCAAGCGCCAATGTCTGGAGTTTTGCGCTGATGAGCGCTGACTCTGAATCTTTTCTGGATTAAAACTGTGCCGATTTTGTGCATAAATAGCCACCTTTTTAGCCGATTTTCTTCATAATTTCAGCAGATTAAATATAACCTTAGCTCTTAAAAAAAAATCATGTCTCCAGTCTCTAAAAGTTTTACCAACTTCACTCATGAATGGTGCCGGTCTCTAACTTCCAAGGAGAGAAAAGAGTTTATTCATACCGCCTTGGAATATTGGGATGTGGATACTCATTGTTTTAGATTAGGGTATGATGAAATTAGCCCTTTGCCGGAAGAATTCGGTGCTATCTTAGGCTTCCCTGCATTAGATCTTGTAGTAATCCCTAAAATAAATGAATATTATTATAAGGATTTTGAGCGCTTCTTTAATTTAAAAGACAAAGATCTAATAAATATAGTAGATGGTAGCATAGTTAATTTGAAAGAAGATAGAGCAATGCCTTTAATTGTTGGAGAGACTATGCTTATTCTTGATGAATTAAAGAGGAATCCAAAAGCACCTTTTCGGGGCTCTCCAAATTTATTACAGGTAGAAAAATAATATTTTTAATTACAAAAATCAAAAACATATTTTTGTATAGTAATATTAATTTACTTGCATTGAATTTTTTTACAGATGTGGCTAATGGAAAGACTAGAATTAATAAGTCCTCCAGACAACATTGAAAAGTACACTCCAAACTGCTTTGTGAGAAGGAAGAAACGCTTATCTAAGATGGGGCGCCATGAATGGAAGAAGGTCTTCGGCTCTTACAATTTTACCATCAAGTGGGTCGTCCCTTGGTGAAAAATAGAAAAGATGATTGGTGTCAACAAGCAACCTTTCTTCCATCTCCCAAGCTTATCCAGAATGACTTTTTGTTATCCATGCAGGGTAAAAAGACAGTACGACCTACTTCAAACAATTCCTTCCGGGGATCTTCGTCGTCCCTATAAATTTCCTGTCTCTCAAGAAGTAGACAAATTTGATGCTTATTGGAGCACTAGACCTTTATGGGAAGTGATCACCCAAAAGGTTCCTCCTTCCTTGGCCAATGACATGAAGAAGTGGCTTCTGAAGAAACCTTCAAAGGACACGAAAAAAAATCAGAGTAAAAGTGATGTGAAGAGTCTCAAGGTGACAAAGTGATTCCCGTTAAGGAACGCATGGGTGAAAGAGTTGAGTTTAAAACACCTACAATGCCTAAGAAGAAAAGCTCTACGAAGGATAAAGGAAAGAGAAAAGATGACACTATAGAGAAGAAGGCTTGGGTAGAGAAGAAACATGGGGTCCTAGATAAGGGAGAAACAATTTACTCCAAAATTAAATGTAGGTTTTCTAAAGGATGCCTACTAGCTAAAGTTATGGATGAAGAAGAGGATGCAGATAAAAATTAGAAGAGAGCAAAGAAAGAGAAAAGAGATTAAAGCATTGCTTAACTTTTAATTATTAGACTTAGTTTTAAATTTAAAGTTAATTTATTTAAGCTTTATTTAAATTCTATCAATAATGTAATTGTTAATTTATTTTATTGCATCTTTTTTGATTAAATTATCTCTTTTAAATTTAATTTATTAAAGCAATGAAAACAGAAAATTTAATTTTCCAGAAATTTTTTTGAGTACGGAAGTCGAAAATTTTCCAAAAAACACCGAAATATTCCCAGGTATTTTGCAGAAAATGGCGTCGCGCTTTTACAACTAGCGCCAGCTGTGGCAGTTTGGCGTCAGGCGACAGGCGTTGTCGTCTAGCGCTAAGGTTCATCGGCTGGCGCTGGGATTTTTTCTGTGACGCCGATGTTCCGTCGATTTTCTGTCAAATTTATTTTTAAGTCTAGGATGCGAGGTTTGAAAAAAATAAAGTGGTCGTACCCGTAAAGGGTTGCCTATGTATCCTTTCTTAAGGAATTAGGCCAAACGTAGCTCTCTTGAGTGTCCTACTTAAGTAATTATGGGTAGTACTTTTTTAAGTTGGTCAAGATTTGTCATGTTCGAGAACTCATTGCCATCCATATCAGTTAATTTTGCTGCACCTCCTGATAGGATTGTTTTGACAACATAGGGTCCAGACCAATTAGGCCTAAATTTCCCCCTTGGATCTAGAACATTCTTCCTTAATGCTTTTAACACCAAGTCTCCTACTTTGATGTTTCTTGTCTTGACCTTCTTATTAAATACCATATTTTTGTAACAATTCTTCACACTCGGCTTGAAAGTGAGTTCCATTGTCACTTATCATTTCATGTGGGACTCCATATCGACAAATAATATTTCTTTCGATAAAGAGTGCAGCATGTTTTGCAGTGAGTTTAGCATATGATTGTGCTTCGACCCACTTTGTGAAGTAATCAATTGCTACTAAGATATATTCATGACCTCATGTTCCTGGGGGAGTGATTTTACCAATAATGTCAATTCCCCATGTAGAAAATGGCCATGGAGAAGTGTAGGTGTAGAGTAGAGATGGAGGAACATGTTGTAAATTGGCATAAATTTGGCACTTAGGGCATCTTTTTACGTAATGATGACAATCTCTATTCATGGTAGTCCAATAGTATCCTTCTCGCATTATCTTTTGGACTAGCCTTTTGCCATTTACGTGAGTTCCACAAATTCCTTCGTGGACTATCCTCATTGCTCTTTGAGCATCCTTTTTCCCTACACATAAGAGAGCTCGACCCTTAGGTACCCTTTTGTGTAACTCGTTGTCTATGAGTACGTATTGGGAAGCCAAGAGTCTTAATGCTCGTTTTTCTCTTTTGTCAGCATGGGGAGGGTATTCTCCTTTGGTGACATAGTTGAGTATATCCGTATACCACGGTTCTTCTTCTTGGATCACTTCATCATCTTCTATAGCTTGAATATAAGCTGGTTTATGCCTTTTTTCTATAGTTAGAGGCATTTGCTCGATTTCCGTGGGAATCCTAACCATTGAGTCTAGTCTTGCAAAGGCTTCAGCAAATTGATTTTCTTCTCTAGGTAGATATGTGTATTCCACCTTCTCTAACTGATTAGTGAGAGTTTCCAGATAAGTTTGGTAAGGGGCTAGACTTTCGCTCTTTACTTTCCATCTTTTAGAGCTTTTATTGATGGTCAATGAAGAGTCTCCGAATATTCGTAATTTTTTCACTCCTAATGCCAAAGTTGTTTCGAGGCTTACCACGCATGCTTCGTATTCAGCAGCATTGTTGGTAACGTCGAAATCAAGCTTTATGGAGATTGGAACATGCTCTTCTTTAGGTGATACTAGTAATACTCCAACGCCACATCCCTTTTGGTTTGAGGCTCTGTCGAAGTATAAGGTCCAAGTATCGTCCCCGGTGACCATCATGTCTTTATCTGGAAATTCATTGTCGTGTATTGGCGTCGAATCTTCTATTGGAAAGTCTGGTAGAAAATCCGTAACCACAGACCCTTTGACAGCTTTTTGGGCATGAATCTTACGTCAAATTGGTCTAAGTTGACTATCCATCTTGATATGCGCCCATTGAGTGTAGATTTCTTGAATAAATACTTGAGTGGATCCAATTGGGAAACTACAAAGACTGTATGCACGAGCATGTAATGTCTTAACTTGGTTGTGGCCCACACCAATGCGAGGCACAATTTCTCAAGTAGTGTATAGCGTACTTCATATTCGAGCATCTTTTTTCTTAGATAGTAGATCACATTTCTTTGCCTTCTACTTCTTGCGCTAGCGTGGCTCCCATTGTCTCTTTGGTGACTGTTAAGTACAACCTAAGAGGTATTCTCGGAAGTGCTGGTGCTAATACGGGAGGATTTGGAAGATAGGCTTTGATCTTTTCAATGGCTTTTAGACACTCGTCATCCCATATTACTGATACATTCTTTTTAAGCTTTTTAAAGATTGGTTCACATATTGTTGTCAATTTTGATATGAACCTGCTTATGTATTGCAACCGGCCAATAAATCCTCGAATTTGCTTCTCGGTTTTGGGCGGTGGTATTGACATGATTGCTTTGATCTTGGTTGGGTCTATCTCTATTCCTCTAGAGCTTATGACATAACCCAAAAGCTTGCCTGAGGTGACTCCAAAAGCACACTTAAATGGATTCAACCTCATGTTGTATTTTCTTAGCCTTTTGAAGAATTTTCACAAGGCTATTTGATGGCCTGGGCGATCTTTTGATTTCACAATCATATCGTCTACATATACCTCAACCTCTTTATGCATCATGTCACGGAGCAAGGCAGTCGCTGCTCGTTGGTAAGTAGCACCCGCGTTTTTCAACCCTAATGGCATTACCGTGTAGCAGTAAGTACCCCATGGTGTTATGAAAGTTGTTTTCTCCATGTCTTCTTCCGCCATGAGAATTTGATTATACCCCGCGTATCCATCCATGAATGAGAAGTGCAAGATTTGTTGTGTTATCTACCAGAATATCGATGTATGGTAAAGGGAAGTCGTCCTTTGGACTTGCCTTATTTAGATCTCTATAGTCAACACACATTCTTACCCTTCCATTGTTTTTCGGAACTAGGACGACGTTGGCGACCCATTCAGGGTACTTGGATACCTTGATAAAACCTCCAGTTATTTGTTTTTGAACTTCTTCTTTTATTTTAAGAGCTACGTCGGGTTTCATTTTACGTAACTTTTGTTTTACAGGTTTCATTCCCGGAATTAGCGGTATGGTGTGTTGAGCTATTTCTCTATTAATACCTGGCATATCTTCATATGACCAAGCGAATACATCGATGAATTCTTTAAGCAAATTAATTAAATCGGTTCTTTCTTGTTCATTAAGTGTTAATCCGATTTTAACTTCTCTTTTATTAGTTGAATCATTTGAGATATCAACCGTCTCAGTTTCTTCAATTATCGATTTTTTCTTTTCAAGTGTTTCCATTGCTTTAATAAGTTCTTTGTCATTTTCATTGTTAGCTAAGCAATGCTCGTCATCTTGGGTTAAAGAAGAACACAAGGAGTAAGAGGAAGAAGACATATTATTAAATTCGGAAATCATTACATCGAAGAGAGATATGTCCTCAGGGACTTGATCGCTAACTATCCTAGGGGAAGAGATGGAAGAAGAGGGTGCTACAACTAAAGATTTAGATGACTCTATAGGAAGAGACTCTGACTTTGACTCTGACTCAGACGATTCTTCGAACATCGGTCCTTGCTCCGTTGTGATGGAGATTTTTCTTCTTCTTGGAGTAGTCACCTTGACGGTCTTACGCCACCCTTATCATGATCCTTCCGATGGAGTGATGAGCTTTGAGGGATCAAAGCTTTCGCTTTGTAGGACCGTTTGGATGAGCGAGGAGTTATCCTCTATGTACGTTGGCTCATCTTTTTCTCGCCCAAATAGTAATCCCATGACATTAAAGCCAAAGCATGGGGTGCTTTCTCTTTATGAACAGGAGTTGGGATTTCATCTATAAAATAGCATGGATAATCCTCGCCTTCTTTTATGAATTGTCCATTGAGGGTAAGAGGATACTAATTCATAGGGATTGCTTTCTTTTGGATGCGAGCGTTCCTTCGTGCTTTTGACTTTTCATGGGCTCGCTTGAGATCTTCCAGAGTCGGTTCGAAACAAAGTCCGAAAGTGTCTAATTAAGGGAGGCAAGGTGATTCCATCGATTTTGCTATTCCTTTCTTCTTTCCTAGGGTCATTCCAGGAAAATGTCCTTGTTTCTTCAGGATAGCGTTCACTATCATATTGGAGTGGGGGTCGTGGCAGAGAGGGGTCCTTTCATCCTCCTCGATTAAGGAGACCTCTTCATTAAAGCCCCACAAATCGTCATCATTTTCATTGTGCCCCACATTAATTATTGGATTTTCTATGGCTTTAGTTCTCATGGGTGAAACATTGATCGTGATGGGAATTCCTCCAACTATGGATTTTACTTGTTGGTGAAGAGATGAAGGGACGACCTTTGAGTTATGAAGCCAAGGGCGTCCCAACAATAGATTAAATGATGCCTTAATATCTACTACTTGGAATGTAGTAGAGTGTTCTATAGCTCCCGCCGTTATATTCATGGTAATCTTACCAAGAGCTTGACGACGAGTGTTGTCTTAAGCTCTTATTCCTTGTGTTGATGGGGTTAGGTCTTCATCCCTTATGCCTAGCATTCTCGCAGTTCTGAGTGGAAAGACATTAATGGTCGATCCATTGTCTACAAGAGTCATAGGGACGTTCATTCTCTTGCAAACTACTGTGAGGTTTAATGCCTTATAATGCTTGTCACCTTCTAGAGGTAAATCCTTGTCGGAAAAGGTGATCAAGTTGATAGGACTAGGGAGATCACTCGTAAGGAAGTTAGCCAACCCCTCAGGAGTGGTGTTAGAATCTATTCCTATCTTATCCAAGGCATTCATCACTACCAACCTATGTTCTCGAGATGATGCTAGAAGCTTCCATACATTCATTTCAACCTTGGTTTTCTTGAATTGTTTGACAATATCATTGTCTTCTATGATAGGTATGGGAACTTGCTACGTAGTTGGTATAGGTTGTGTCGAAATAGGAGGTTTCATTCTCCCGGATCTTGTGAGGACGTCTATTGATGAATCTTCTTTAACCCAGAAGTCATCCATGGCATATGACACTGAAGGTGGAGGTCCTACCATGTCTTTTAGGTAAACGTCTTCTTCATCACTGTCCCAAACTCCATTAATACTTATGTATTCTTCTTGTGGAATTTGGACTAGCCTTTTGTCATCAATCATTTTCTAAATTAAATCCTTAAATTTAAAACAGTTTTCAATAGTGTGACCCCCTGATTGATGGTATTGACAGTAGAATCTATCTATCCTTTTTAAGGATTTAAATGGTCTCGGTTCGAGATGTTTGACCTCGCCACACTCGGAGAGCATATTGAACATTTGAGCATATGGAATCCCAATTGGAGTATAGAATCTATTACTCTTCTTGGGTTTATCAATTACTTGCAAAGAAAAGGGTTTCTTCTTTGTGGATGGAATCTTGTCACCCTTTTTCTGAAGCTCCTCTAATTGTTTCTTCGCAACTTCGAGAGCTTCACGTAGCAAGTTTGATCCCTTTAACATGGAAAGTGTAAGCAACTGTATGTCCTCTTTACTTGCTAGTTCAAGAAAGTCATCCATGGCATCGAAAAAGATCTCCTCCTCATCTTCAATAGCGTGGATTTCTTCAACAGGTTTGATGAGAGATGAGGGATCAACCTCATTTTCCTTATCAGAGATGGCTAAGGAGTGAGCAAGCGCTGCACTATCAATACTCGGCTTCTTTCTGGCAGGAGGCAATGGTAGCTTGTTATTGTCGATTAAGTCTTGGATAGCTTCCTTAAGCTTCCAACAATTTTCGGTAAGATGACCCCTACCTTGGTGATACTTGCAATGTGCATTGGGGTTCCAATTAGCCATCCTCTTCTCGATCGGTGGGTCCCCGAATGGTCCAATAGGAGTTATAAGACCTTTTGCATTTAATCGCTCAAATGCAGTGTCATAACTCATACCTATAGGAGTAAAGTTCATCATAAATGGTTTCTTTTGTCCTTGATTATTCATAGCAAGGACTTCATTTAAGTTAAAGGTACTAACATTGTTTGAGTGGGTGGTTTTGGAAGAAGAAGGATTGTCGTTCTTCTTTCCTTTCCAGCCACAGTTGGAGTTACTGTTAGCAGCTTTCAGCTTAGCTAGGTCATCTTTAATATTGATTCCAATGTCAGACGGGCTTGAAGGTATGGAGATTATTCTGGTATTTGAGATGCCTGGAGTATTTTTCTTGAAGGTTCTTGCTGAATAACCTCACATATTCTTTTTCACTTGGCACCTCAATCATCTTAGCTGAGGTTTCTCTCCATTTGTTAAAGAAAGAGGTGAAACCTTCGTTCTCCTTCTGCTTGAGGATTTCAAGTTCCCTATAGTCAGTCTCAACTTGAATGTTGCACTTGTATCCATCAATGAAAGCATTTACTATGGACTCCCAAGTTGAGGTTCTTTCTTTCTCAAGAGAAAAGAACCATTGTTGGCAAACGGTTTCGAGAGATAGTGAGAACAAGGAGGGAAACACCTTCTTGTCAATACCCTTAATACTCATTATTGTTTCGAAGGCTCTTAAATGAAAGTAAGGGTTGTCAGCCGCTTTGAATTTCTGGATGTTGTTGGCATTGAACTTCTGCGGAAGAAGATCCTTATCCACCGAAACCCCTTGTGAGTTAATTCCTTGAAACTTATAGTCACTAGACAGTTTGCTCAGACTCTCTTGCATGAGGTCCATCTGTTGTTTCACAGGATCATCAATCTTGAGGGTTAAAACCTTTAATGCCTCAGTCACAGTAATCAATTGGTTCCTGAGCTCATTAACTTCCTCTTGAGTTGCCATTATTGTCTTAGCTTTCCTTTTACGAGCGATCGATTTGTCGAAAAAGTTGGACTTGAATAAAAAGGTTGTCTTTGATGAAATGCTCTTCCTTTCTTGACCACGCGCTGTAAATTAAACCAGTTTTGTTTTAATTACTTAACTCAAATTGACTTTGACTATACGGTTTGAAAAAGAAAAAAGCAAAAATAGGTGCATATTTTTGCAAAAATAAGGTATATATTTTTGGGAGTTAAGTATAGGGTTCAAACAAGTGATCTAATTGGAGGATTAATATCCAACTTACCCCCCTAAAAAAAATGACGGAAAATACGCGCATACAAGACTCCCTTAGACATGGTCAAAGTGTACATTAGTGTGTGCTTTATATGGTGAGTGTAAGTGACATGCTTTGACTCTTGTGTAAGAACATGGGACTTAATGCTTAGACTTGATTAATGACTTGACAAGGTAAAAAATAACTGAATCGACTAGAAAACTGTTCAATTAGACATAAGGCGATGACTCGAGCAATAAACCGAACTATTGCCAAAACGATAGGACTGTGGCCTCTCTTTGCAGACGACAGGACTGTCGCCAGGCGCTACGCTCCACAAAGTGGCGCTGCAGTTTAAATCTTGGCGCCATTGCTGGAACGTCGATCTGGAACTGCTTTCGGTATTATTACTCTACTGGGTATGCCTAAAGTCGTACTAAGTCAACTCTGATTAAATTATTAAACTTTAATTACTCAAATTAATTAATTAATTAATTAGGCAAAGTTCTTTTAGTCATAAATCAGTTTATTTAATCTTAGCGCAAGTCAAACAAACGGTTAGGAAAAACACATAGAGGATGCACAACCAATAATGCACAATTAGTCAAGTAGGCACAACATGATGCAATGAGTTTGCAACCTAACCATGGCTCTAGTTCTCTAAAGTTCGGGATATGGGATAGTCAATAGAGGGTCCATGGTTAATTGTCCAGATACACCGCGTGGAAGCCTAACCGTGAAGGGTTGGCGCGAGTGGATGGGACACCGCGAGTTTAGAAAAACTCGCTTCCATGGTTTGGTGAATTCAAAATTCTCGGATGTACCCTTTGTTGCTCAGAGCGTTCAATCAAGTAGATGGAGCATGAATTCCCAGGGGGTTATGTCCATATGTAGAACACATATGGGTTTCAGAAAAGTGAGAAAAACTCAATCAGGAAGTAGGATCGAGCAAACAGTGCTAAAAACTAGTCGAAATTAGAACGCATATTTCTGGCTCGGTATTGGAAGAACTTGGCGCCAGCAAACAGAGGCTTGCGCCACAATTTAGCTTTAGCGCCTGGCAACAAAAGCTGTCGCCTGGTGCTAACATCAAATTGTTGGCGCTTGACTTTGTTCCCTGACGCTAGTTCCTACATGCCTCAGCAGCTTTCTGTGCTCGATAAAATTTTCCAGTTTCGCATAGCATTATTTCGATCCTAGTTGTGAAAGATATTCCTCAAATTTCCTACGTGTAAAAATCCTATGTTTTTAACTCATTACGGATGGTCTTTCCAATGAGATCTTTTTTATGCATATGACAATAATGTTAATCAAAATTACGCACATGAAATACTTAGAACTTTTCGAGTCTCATCCACTCATTCTAAATCGTTGCCGAAATAAATTTCAGGAATTAAAATAGAAATCCTCCCCAGTGGAGTCGCCAAAAAAATGTAGGGAATATTTCAAGCATTATCCTTAGCTTGAACCCCACTGTGATCATACACTAAAGTACGGTGGCGTCCAAAGGGAAAGAAGATAGAGCAAAAGAGTCGCCAACAAGTTTTAGGAACTTGTAAACCGTTCACAGGGTGAAGGTTACACCCCTTAACAATCTAGGAGATCGTTCACTCCAATAGGTCTGGAACCATGACTGTTAGTTCGGGGATGAAGGTACAAATCCAACCTAAAAGATATTGAACTTGCCCTAATAATAGGCCTCTACTTTATTCTGATCGTATTCATGTGCGCTTTCTGATTAACATGCAATTAATAGATTTAACCCTAAACCTATTTATCTATGTTGGTTGAATTTAATGCACAAATAAACTATTATTGGCGATCACTTGAATCATAATCATATTAATCCTAAATAAGATTATTAATTATCTTATTAAGCGTGATTACAAGTACCAATTCCCTTTAAACATGCATAAAAGGCATGATTAAGCAATAACAATAACTATAATATCAAGCAACATAATAATCATAATAGTAATTATAAAAAATTATAATCATAATATTCATGTTAAAGCATAATAATAGAAAGATCCTAGGCATGATACTAACAAGATTAATAACAAACCCTAGCATGTCACTAAACAATAAAAATCAAAGCTTAGCCCTAACATGATACTAACATAAATATTAGGAAAGAATATAAAAGGCATCATACTTTTAATCATACTTGATACTAGGATTTTTTAGTTATTTCCCTAAACATGATACTAGGAAGATCAAAACACCCTAACATGACGCTAGCAATCATAATAACAACCTAAGCGTTCAACATCATAATATTAATAAAAACCATTAAAGCACTTACTTGGATGCCTCGTACCTCTTTCTAATAACAAAATACACGCGTTAGTAACTTCAAGGAAAATAATAAAAATCAAACAATTAAATTAAATAATTGAAATAGAGATTAAGGACCAAACCCTCAGAAATTAAAACCTTTCACGTCTAGGGCGAAGGCAACTTCGAACAATGCTAGGTGTTTCTTGGTCTTGTGAATACGGAATTTTGTATGTAAAAAGGTTGGTTTAGAAAAGAGAGAGAGAAAGCTTAAGCTTCGAGAGAGAAGAGAATTAGAGAGTTGTTGATCTTTGATGAGAATTGGTGATGAAAAACGGAGATTTTAGGAGGATATTTATAGACAAAATCAGCCACAAGGATAGAAAAATAAATCAGAGTTTCGACGAGGAAAAAAGAAGTTAGCGCCAGGCTCCAGGCATTAGCGCCAGGCGCCAGGCATTAGCGCCAGGCGCTAATGTCTATCGTCAGGCGCTAATTAATATTTTCACGCGTTTTCTAAATTCAGATAAAATTTAGCCGTACAGAAGGGAAAAATCGTATTTTCCTTAAAAAAAAACTCTTTTATTTTGATTAAAATTCTAAAAAGTCAACAAAAGTTAATTTATCAATGCTAATTGAATAAGGAATGAAAAGAACCTTCTAGAAGAATCTAGAAAACTAAATCCAATCCTAATTTCTTTAGAATGATATATCCATATTAGGCCCTCCTCTAGATCACTGGGCCGCATATAAGGCTCAAACCGGGCCCTGTTTAGTAATTTGGTCATAACTTCCTCATTATTCATCGGAATTGGGCTTATAATATATCGTTTGAAAGCTCTTTTCAAGCCCCATCCAACTAATCCATTATTGGACTCATACTATGGACCAACCAAACTGGATTGGCTGTTTTCTTAATATAGGTTTTCAAAAACAGAGAGAGAAGAAAAGAAATTAAAACTATCCGCAACATCAGACTTTCCATACTTTCACTTCATTCGATTATGATTCGAAGTGAAAGGTACTCATCACCGGGTTTGGTTTTGGGGAGACACAAATGGGTGTCTACAAGTAGCATGCTAGAGATTTCTTATTATATTTCGCAGTTTGTATGTACTCAGCTTTGCTGATTGCGTGCTTTATGTGTCTTTTTTTTTGTCATGGCCTTCGCCTTTCAATGACCCTGTGACGATCCAATTTTTACACTTGTAATATTAGGGAGCAGATTAACCACAGGTTCTTACACATGCAGCATCAGCATCTAGGTGGTGGGATTTTGAGTGGGTGTTGGTTATTGTTCACATTTTATTTTATTTATCAAGATTGGATTTATTTAAACTCTGATTTGATGACTTGCTACTTTTATTGGGTTTTGAATAAGGGCCTTTATGGTTCCAACTTGTAAGATTTAAATTTGGTTTTGTTTGTTGGTTTGAATTTATTTTGAACAGATTTAGTTTTTCAGTGCAAAAATTTTAAAATAGCCTTAACGTTTGAACACGTAGCAGTAGCACACCAATAATTCTCTTGGATTTTGGACAGGATATTTACAGTTTTAAAGAGAGAATTATTGGGGTGTTACAACAACACATAAAGAACATATAATTGTACCTTTGAAGCGTGATTCCACATGCAATCGAGCAAAAACAATGGGAGATAAAGAACCCCAAGCGTGATTCCTGTACTTGGTCCATGGTGTAATACCCCGTATTTTTATATGTATTTTATTTAAAATGTGTATTTTGTAAAAGTATTTAAATAATTTTAATGTTTTAATTATGGTATTTTAATTATTTATTCTATATAAGTTTGCAAATATTTTATAAAAAGAGAAAGTTTATTGAATTAATTATTTTGTAAAAGTTGGGGTTTATGTTAGGAAAATATGATTTTAATGAATTTTATTAGGGAAAGGATAAGGAAAATTAAAAGAGGAAAATTTAGGGAAAGGGTTAGTAGAGAAGGGGGTATAAATATCTCACTTATGAGGCAAATCAACTTTGCCCAAAGTGGAGAAAACCCAAGGTAAACTTCTCTTTCCTTTCTCATTATTTTTTTTATCTTTCTTTTCTTTCTCTTTTTTCCCCCCTTCCCCTTCTCTTTTTTTTTTCAGCTTCCCTTTTTCCCCCACCATTGCCGACCACCAGCAACGTCAGCCACTCAGGTGGCCGCCGCTGCCAACAGGTTGCTGCCGTTTTCCTCCTCCCCTTTTCGGTTTTCGAAAAAAATAAAAACTTAATCTTCATTGTTTAAAACTAATCTATGCTTAGATCTAATTAATAATTTTGAGTTTTGGGATTTGATTTTGAAATTTTATAATAAGTATTTATTATGGTTCATATAATTTTTATTGATGCTATAAGCATGAGGAAGGAGCTATATAAGTGTCTATGTACACGAGGAATAAATTGTATGTTGGTGCCTTAGTGCACTTAAGTTGTTTTTAACACCGAGGGATAAGATTTGTGGCGCTTTATGCGTTTAAGGTGTCTTTGACACTAAGGTAGATTTAAAAAGGGTTCAATATTAAATATTTTGTGGTCACTAATTATTCAAGAATTAAATTGGTATGTTTGATGGTTTGAATAACTGTCATTGATTGAATTACTATGTTTTGAGAGTCATCACCAAGTTTAAAAATATGTAAATAACGTAAAGAGAAAGAGATTACGCACCAATACTCTTGGAACGTATATACCTTGAGTATGAACATATGGGGGGAGTTATGTGACTTTATATTTGATCATAACTTCTAATGGAGTACAAAACACTGTACATTCCTTTTCATTATTATTATGCGCTGGAATTCCGCCACCTACGTGTGCTTTTGTGCTGGCACTGTTAGCTTCTGTGTCAGTTAACCTTAATTTATTTAGGGGAGGTAGAGTTGGAAACCCGTTCGATGCGTGATCAACGCTAAATAAATTATTTAGTGGTCTAGTTGAAAAGTCTTGTTGAATGTTGTGTGTGCTTGTAAATAGGTGCATTAAGGTAAGAGTGTGTTGATAGGTGAAAGCATGTTAGTGTGTTTATTTACGCTTATGTACTCAACTTTGCTGATTGTGTGTATGTGTGCTTTGGCCATGACTTTATCTTGGCCCTATGATGACCCATTTTTAATGGAGAGTAGTGGAAACAAGTAGAGATAAGCTTTTCAGGTATTGCAGCATATTCATAACGGGGCATGAGTGAAGAGCGAATCATGCTAGTTTTCATTAGTTACAATGTGTTTTATGCTTTAATTATTTATGATATTATTTATACGTGGAACTAACGTTAAGTTTTGGATTTGATTCGGTTTTCAATAAGGGCCTTTAGTGGTTCCAAGTTGTAGGTTGACTTATATTTGATTTTGTTTGAGTTGGTTTAAACATTACTTTTGTTTGGATGACTTTTGAGTTGACTTATTTTAAATGGTTTTGGTGTTTAAGTCTTCCGCTGTGTATCTTTGACGGTTGCCTTAGCCGTTTTCACGGTGGCGGTAATGTCTTAGATATTCCTAAATCGTATTTTTAAAGAGTAAAATAGGTATTTAAAGGAAAGGAATTTCTAAGGTGTTACAAAGCGGTATCTGAGAGCTTTGGTTGAGATTTCAATTACCACTAACCCAAAAACGCTTTTCTTAGAACTTTGTTTTAAACTTGGCCAAGTGATTATTTAATTATGAAGTGTTGAATTAAACTATTTTAATTTTTTGTTCTGGTTTTATTTTAAGAGGACCGAGTAATTATTTTTATTTTAGTAAAAGGTCCGAATTTTTTTTTTTTTATGAGGGACTCCCGAATTTTTTTTTTTTTTTAAGAGGGGTGTCCGAATTTTTTTTTTAGTGAGGGCTGAAATATTGGCCCTTCTCCCCTTTGATTTTCGAAATTTTTTTCTTAAAAGGGTGAAAACCTTTTAATTTGTTCATGTTGCAGGGAAGCAAGGATTAAGGTAAGTATTATGTGTTAATAGCTTTTAAAAGCATGTTGGTGAGATTGGGTAGGAAAGAATTTAGGCATATAAGTTAGTTATAATCATGTTCTTGTGTGCATTAATATTTATGTTGAGATGTTCAATCATGTTTATGGATTGCTTATGTGATTACGTGTATAGAAATAATTAAAATTGTTTGATTGAACATTGAACCTAATTCACGCAAGAACTGTATTAAATATTTTATTTTATTTTATTTTATTTTTGGGAGGGGAACTATTTTCTAATTCTTTTCCTCTACAAGATGCCAATCTTTCCTATCAAATTTACTCAAATGATATCACTTGTTAAGAAACACAATTAACACCCTTACGGTTTTGTGGAAAAGATCAGATATTTTTGTTCCCATATGAGTAATGTCTTACGGAACAGAGTTTATGATACCCCTGACCGCATATCAGCAATGATTATCCATTGCCCTCCAAAGGAGCCTCCTTACATCGCTGTCAAAGAGAGATTTTCTGATTTTTACCTTCCAGGAGACATCCCAAATTATCACAAATACAGAGATTATTATGTCCAGTGGTATCCAGATTATGCTTTCCTGACTAACTACCTCGTAAGAGTGGAAAAAGCTCAATGTCAGCACTTAAATCTTCCCTACCCTGACTACTACTATGATAATCCCGTAGGAAATAATCCTCCTCCTAATCAACAGTTAGGAAGTTCTTCTTATTTAGAGGGTAATCAGGCAGAAAGAGGAGAACAACAGGAGGGAGATAGTTCACTTATGGAGATTTCTAATCCTAATCCACCTCCAACTCCAATAATAATAGACATTTCATCTCATGAGGGGGAAGAGGGGGAGTTTGTACAAGTAGAACCCGAACCTGAGACACCTGAACCAATGGAGGAGACAAATGATTCTGACTTTGATCCTACAAGCTACAAACAATCAACTGACAAAAGGGATAATGTCCGAAAGGATTAGACTCCTATAATTTCTTTCTATTAGGAACTCTTACT
Organism: Chenopodium album; assembly: GCF_948465745.1. NCBI lineage: Eukaryota > Viridiplantae > Streptophyta > Magnoliopsida > Caryophyllales > Amaranthaceae > Chenopodium > Chenopodium album. Next base: position 22,862,362 of record NC_137839.1, read on the forward strand.
TTATTTTCAGCATTATTATTGTTCGCAGTCTAAGTAATAAGTGGCATGTCCACAAGGATTCAGTAAACTTATGAAAATTCATAAGTGATTAAACTCATTTATATTTTAGTATTTCATTCTTTCTTTATATCAATAAAATTTCCACTTTATTTCTTTACTTCTTTCTGCCAATTTAATTTGTCTCAATCACAACAAATAGTTCCATCTCCAAATTATCCATCTTGTATTGCTATCCCAAATTTACAAACCTTACTGCAATTGAATTTAACTCATAGTTTTAAGCCTTGAGGGTTGGGAATTATTTTTATTTATTTATGTGATTCTTTATTAAATTCATGGTTGGTTAGCAATCAATAATTAATTGCTAAGCTACAAATTTTTAGAAAGTTTAGCACTATTACCCCAAATTGTTAGCTTCAAATTTATTGTGTATGATTTAAGGGTAATTAATTAATGGATGAGTGTATGCCTTGGGAGCTAACAAAAACCATATTTAATTTAGAACCTTATTCTTTTAATTCAGGAGAAGAAAGATGGCGGGAGGAAGCAGTACTAACAATGATGGAAATGAACTTAGTGAAGTAGTGAGGCAATTGGCAGCAGTTACCCAACAACTGGGAAGGAATCCAACTGGTAATGGGGATGCTCAGGGAAATATTTTCAAGAAGGTGGCCCAAAGCAAGCCACCAACCTACTAAGGAGAGCCTGACCCTACCATTTTGGAAAACTGGTTAAGGGAGTTTGAGAAACTATTTGGGGTAGTTGGATACCCAGAAAATTCTAAAGTGAGTTGTGCAACCTACTACTTGAGGGGTGAAGTTGACCTTTGGCAGTGGCGGAGGTAGTATGTGTCCTGGTGGGGCACGTGCCCTACCAGGTTTTTTTAAAAAAAATTTATGTTAATTATTAAAAAAAAAAAAAAAAAAAAAAACTTATATTTTAACTCCATATGACCGATTGACCGTTGCTAGTCTTGCTACATGATCAATGCCCTGCCATTGTCAGTGTATTGTCCCCCACTCCCCCCAATTTCCAATGACTTTAATATTTTTATAAAAAAAATTAATTAAAAACAATTCCAATCACATATTCACGTGACAAAAAGTGAGAAAATCACTAAAAATATTAAAAGTAAAAAAAGTTAAAAAAATTTAGAATTTTCCCCAAATTTTCTCTCTCCTAAAAATATCAAAAGTGTGAACAATAAGTCAGTAACTCAGCCCTCTCCTCGACTGAGACTCCTTGTTGTGGCTCTGCTTCGACTGCTTGCCGAGTCGCCGGTGCCGGTGCTGGATTCCAGTGGCCCACCTCCCACCATTCCATCAAGGTCTTGCTTCTACTCATCTCTACCATTGTTATTCGAGGTATTAAAATTTATTGGGTCTTAATTTTTCAATTTCATTCTATGATTTAGGGTTTAATGTTATACAAATTTGTCTCTAATTAAATCGTTTCTTTGAATCATGGGTGTTAATTTTTAATTAATTGCATAATTTGAATATATTAAGGGCTATTAAGAATGTTAATTGTGTTAAATGTAAGTCCACTATGTGTGAATGTGTCAATTTGTGTGAATTGTGATTTTGTTGTTTGTTGTTCTTCTTGAGTTCTTATGTTATTTACTTATTTGTTGCCTAAAATTAAAGGTAGTAGACTATGAATTATTTCTTGAGTTGATTAATTATAAGTTTAGTATATATGCTTAAAATTTATAAGTATGTTATTAGTTTATATGAAATTTTTTGTTTAAAATTATCTAATTAGACATATAATATAAATTTCAGAATGAAGAGAAAAAATACAAGGGATATTTCAAGTTTCTTTACCAAAAGATCTTCTACTTCAAATCCTTCTCTTTCTCAAGAACAAAATCCCCCTCCATCACAAGAAAATAATCAAAATCTCCCTCCACCACAAGAATGTAATCAAAATCTCCCTCCACCACAAGAATCTCTACAAAATCCTCCTCCACCTCAAGAAAATGAACAAATTCCTCTTCCACATCAAGCAAGTGAACAAAATTCTTCTCCATCACACAACTTTCCTGAAAATCAAGAGGAGGGAACTTATCATGGAGCTAGTTCAAATCCTAGAACTGAAGCTCCAATTCATGAAGGAAGATTAAGTACTTCTGATATTGTTAATCTTCCACAAGATCCCGAAAAAAGGAGAAAGATAAGTGATTTTCATCCGGATGATAGGGATTTGGTTAGAAGAACATACATTCAACGAAAACCTTGTCAACCCGAAGATTTTGTATTTCCTTAAACACCTTTTGGGCCAAAATTGCGTCGCTTCAACAAAAAATGGTTTGATACTTGGCGGACATGGCTTGAGTATAGTGTTGAGAAGGATGCGGCTTTTTGTTTTATTTGTTACTTATTCAAGAAAGACAATGCATCTGGAGGCGATGCTTTTGTTAATGAGGGATTCAAGGCTTGGAATAGAACGGAAGCATTTGCAAAACATGTTGGTGGACACATGAGTGCTCACAACATTACGGTTGTTGATATGAATTCATTTGTCAATCAAAAGGCTTCTATTACAACCGCATTGTCCAAACAATCACAAGAAGCAATGAATGCATATCGAAAGCGGTTAGAAGCTTCAATTGAAACTACTCAATGGCTCCTACTTCAAGGGTTGCCTTTTCGTGGCCATGATGAAAAAGAAACTTCATTGAATAGAGGTAATTTCATTTCTCTATTGTCACTTCTTTCAAAGCATGATCCCGACTACTCGAAAGTTGTTTTAAAAAATGCTCCGGGTAATTGTCAACTGACTTCTCCTCTAATCCAAAAAGATATCATCAATTCTTGTGCAAAAGAAACATCTAAGGCAATTCTTGAAGATCTTGGTGATGGATTTTTTTCCATCCTTGTCGATGAGTTAATAAAATGGGAGAGGTATGTGAACGATTTCTTTGTGTTGTGCATGTTCTTTGACCTTGAAAAATGCTATTGAGTCTATACTTATGGAGCACTCTTTAACTTTCTCTCGAGTACGAGGTCAAGGTTATGATGGTGCTAGTAATATGCAAGGTTCAATTAATGGCCTCAAAACTTTGATATTGAATGAATGCAAACAAGCTTACTTTGTGCATTGTTTTGTACATCAACTTCAATTGACACAAGTTGCACTTCCTAAAAAGAATTCGGATTGTGGGTGGCTTTTTGTTGATGTACTTGCACCTCTTTTGAATTTTGTTGGAGGTTCACAGAAAAGGAAAGTATTTCTTAGAGAAAAACAACATCAACATGTTGTAGAAGCATTGTCTTTGGGTGAACTTGAAACAGGAACAGGATTAAATCAAAAACAAGGTTTGGGTAGACCTTGTGACACTCGTTGGGGATATCACTTCAAGTCGATCTTAAATGTGCTTGATTTATATTCTTCCATCCTTCTTTCCCTTGATTCCATTGCAGAAGTGTCTGATGCACTTGATTCAAATAAAGCACAAGCTATTACACACTTTTTGATGTCATTTGATTTTGTGTTTGTGGCACACTTGATGGTTGATATATTTGCGATTACAAAGGAGTTGAATGAGGCCTTGCAAAAACATGATCAAGACATTGTGAATGCAATGACCATGGTTGACGTAACCAAGGCTAATTTGCAAGAGTTGAGAGATGAAGGGTTTGATTTGCTTATGGAAAAAGTCACTTCTTTTATGGCTAAACATGAACTTGAGATTCCAAACATGGAGGCTAAATATGTTGTTCCGGGGAGAATCATGTTTAGAGGTAAGAGCCCACAAGTGACAGATCTTCATCATTTTCGAGTTGAAGTTTTTATAAGTGTCAATGATCTTCAATTGCAAGAACTTGAAAATCGATTTCCCGAGGTAAGTAAGGACTTACTTGTGTGTATGTCTTCCTTTAATCCTACTAATAATTTTTCATCTTTTGGCAAAAAAAAATTGATTCAACTTGCTAAATTCTATCCAAATGAATTTTCAAGTGCCGAGTTGATATTTTTTGAGCATTCTCTTCACAACTTTATTGTTGATGTTAGAGAAGATGAGAGATTTAGGAATTTGAGAAGTGTAAATGAGCTATCTATGAAACTTGTTGAAAAGGGAAAACATGTAAGTCATCATCGTGTGTACTTGCTTATGAAATTGGTGTTAATTCTCCCCGTTGCAACGACAAGTGTAGAAAGAGTTTTTCAGGAATGACTCAAGTGAAAGATAAATTGCGCAATAGCATGGGAGATCAAATGTTAAATGATTGTTTGGTTACTTATCTTGAAAGAGATTTGTTTGTGAATGTTAGTATGAATGATATTGTTCATCGCTATCAAAATATGAAAACTCGTCGAGAACAATTGTAATAGTTTTTTAAGCATTATTAGGTTGTAATTTGAATAAATATTATTTCTTGAATGATTTATTTTATGGTTTTTTTTTTAAAAAAAAAATAGTGTGGTTAAATTGGAAAATTTTGTTGTTGATAAGTTTGTATTCAATAATGCTCTACCATTGTTGAATTCCTGGCTCCGCTACTGACCTTTGGTGGCAACAAAATGCAGCCACTATTAGGGCACTACCTGGATTCCATTGGACCAAGTTCCAAGAGAAGGTGAGGGACAAGTTTTATTCTAGCTTCTTACAGAAGCAGAAAGCTGAGGAATTTTCGAACCTTAGGATGGAGAACACTTCGGTCACTGAATACTACACCAAGTTTATTGAGCTGTCACGATTTCTGAGGAGTCTGTTTCTACAGAGAAAGCAAAGGCTAGAACGTTTGAGAGTGGTCTAACTACTGATTTGCAATTAAAGCTATGCAGGCAAGTGTTTGAGACTTTGGATGAAGTGTATGGGAGGGCTGCACACCTTTATGCGCTGGAGGAGAAGAAAAAGAAGGAGTTAGCTGCGATAGAAGGACAAGAAAAGAGGAAGGAAGTTGGGCAAGTTTCTGGTAACCAACAGGGAAACTAGAACCATTTTAAGAAGCAGCAGTACCACCATAACAATAATAACCTCCACAATAATAATAACTTCCAAGGTAACAATCGTCAGGGAGGACGTAATAACAATGAAGGAACTAGAAACCATAACCACCACCACCACCATGAGCAACCACCTTGCTTGGGTGGTCCGTACCGTACGGACAAAGGGGAGGAAGAGAGAGGCGTGTGAGAGAGAGGGGTTAGGGTGTTTGGTTGCTTGCCTCACAATTTACTATATGGGTAAATTATGACTTATGTCAACCCATAGACATGACCTCCATTTATATATCCCACTTATAATTAGAGTCCATGTGAAGCCCAAACTCCTAGCCCATTTCTAAGTTCTAACTACACTAGCTCTACTCCTTATGTGGCTTGTCATATCCTCATGAGGCCTATTAATGGGCCTCTTACTTGTTTAACCCAATACCCTTGTGGTGTGCAAAATTTTATGATGCACCATGGTGCACCTAGAAATATGTGCAGCACTCCTATACTTTTGAACATTTAGTAATAAAATATGAACTATTGCAAATTTTGAATATGTAGTAAAACTATCTAAACATCGCAAATTTTGAACATTTAGTTAAGAAAACTGAACAATCGCAATGCATCACACCTATACTTTTGAACATTTAGTAAAAAAAATCTAAACAATCACGAATTTTGAACATTTAGTAAATAAATCCGAACATTGCAAATTTTGAACATTTAGAAAAAAAAAAAAAAAAAAAAAAAAAAAAACTGAACAATCGCAATGCTCCACGCCTATACTTTTGAGCATTCTGTAAAAAAAAATATATGAACAATAACAAATTTTGAACATTTAATAGAAAATTCTGAAAAATCACAGATTTTGAATTATTTCGAGTTAGAAAATTTTGAACTCATAATAATTCAATAGTTTTGTAATATAAACTAAACATTTATTGTATACAAAATGAACATTTCCTTATAAAATATGATCATAAAAATTGCATGTTTATGTTCAATTTTTGTGACGTGTTCATATATTTTTTTTACTAAACGTTCATTTTTTTTTGTAAAATGTTCAAAATTTTTTTACTAAATGTTCAAAAGTATATACATGGTGCACCTATTTCTAGGTACATCATAGTGCACATAATACTAATTGTTGTTGTGTGACCTCATAAGATCCATTCGATTGGGCTTTGGACTATTTAACTTGCCCAAAAATCATTTGTCATATCTAGCACCAAACAATGACGACCCAAAAGAATGAACTTATTATTTCCTAATAATGATCCTTGATATATCTAGTAATTGCACTTATCGAAGACATAATTCCTTCACAAGATACATCAATTAAGACAACAAAATCGATTGCATCCAATTTATTTGTACATTGAATTTAAACTCATCAATGATTAAACACCTTCTTATGCATGCCGCATTAACCTTCATCACCCTTTTCTTTTCAACTTGTTATCAACCTATCGTCCTCGTCGATGGCCGTTTCAATAATTCATCTTTACTGTATGTAACAACTACTTGATTCTTCAGTCCCCTAAAATCTTTATTAAGCTTTCCCTTTTGATTTCTTTGACTTCGTAATGTTGTAGGTTGTGTAGGAAGATCATTCAAACCAATCAAACATATTTTCTTTCTTCCATTTTCATATTTCTTGTATCCTTTTTGCAACTGCCGCTTTGTATTTTCCAACTTCTTGGAATATGACGTGTCATCCAAGGAAATAGGTTTAGGTAGTGATGATGACAAAGGCTGTTGTTCGAAATTTTCACGGTTCAACTATTGAAGATGAACCCTATCAACCCCTTTCACACCCAAATTGTCGAGGAGAACTTTCATCTCTTTACCTTTTCCATGACGACGTTGATGATGTTGTGATACTTCTTGACGTTGATGATTTGTTGGTGGTTGCGAAATTGGCAACGAAGATTGTCGTGATACCTCTTGATCAATAACACTATTTATAGTACATGGTGTCTTATACAAACTAACAACTTCGTTTATTCTTTGCTCCATTGAAACACAATTAACCACTTCCCATGTTTCCTCTAAACTATCGAATTTCCCAGACGTCTCCCCCCACAAAGAGGCTAAGTCCATAGTCGTTTCTTCCATGGATATTTCACGTAAAATTAGTTAATTTCACCTCAAAGGCAGAAAAAGAATTCATGAATAATTTTCTCTCCAAGCTAAGACTTCTCACTAATAATGAGTGATTGATAGTATGTATATAGTTAGTTAATGGTTTAAGGAGTATTTATAACATGAGGAAAATAATTGTTGATGTAATAAGGTTATGTAGTCGTAAAATAGATTTTATGGATTAGATTTTAGTAATATTATCTCATGGTAGATTATATTGTTTAGGATAGAATAATAACGATTTAAAATATATGGATTACAATCTAATGTTCACCGCCCTAGCTAAGTTTAACATCTAATAATTCTTTTTTACTAAAAAAAAAACCCCATATTTTAATACCTAATCAGCAAAATTAAATTTAAATAATTTTGAAAAGTAAAAGAATTAATAAAGAATGTTACTCCGTAAGAATTATCTCAATAAGAGGAAAAATTCAAGAAAGCGTTGAGGAATTGATAAAATATTAAATTAAAGTTATGGTAGGTTAATTACTTTGGATATAAGTAACTAATAAGTTTTTATTACAAAAAAAAAGTATCCCATTATTTTGAGTATTTATTAAAAATAAAAAATATATTTTATTGGTCAACTAATAAATGAATCATATAGATTTAATATCCCGTAAAAAAAAAGATTTAAAGTTAATACAAAATATTAATATCCATTTCCCTAAATAATGCTACCAAAAGATCTAATTCCACAAATACTGTCATTTTGTTTTACAAATTCCCACTTTACTGTCCACGTCACCGGTTCAAGATACTTTTTATTTTATTTTATTTTATTTTTACAGTTTTTGGTGACTCGTATCCAAATGTCAAGGGTCCAACATAGGTAATTAAGGTGAAATAGTTAAGGTGAAATGAAAAGTTTGATAAATTTTTAAAATGCAAGACCAACGAGTATTACTCCAATTTTTTTTTGTTTTTCCACTTCTATATGGCATGCTTCACTTGTTATTATATGGATGTTCATTACAACTTACAAGAGAGTCCATATTAAGTAGTACAGAGAGAAATTAAATTAAATTGGGGTGATTTGAGATTTAAACGGCCAAAAGTTACTATCTAAAAGTAAATGAAACAATAATTTTTAAGCATCATAAGAATGGGGAAAACTAAGTAAGGAATTAACATGAAGCATTGATTAATACATCACAATAGTCTGACTTAAGACCAGAGTCGTTATATACCCACTGCCAAATTGAAAGACTCATCACTCAAACCAAACTCAATTCAAATAACATGCTTGTTACCTCTAAGAACCATGGAGTTAAGGGGATGTAAAACAATAGCAGAAGAGCAGTATGACCCAAATTACAAAATAAAAAAAGTCTGCTACTTTTAAGCTTACAAATAAGTGAAATTACTATTACTACACATTCATCAAACAACTTCTAATCTCAACCAAACAAGAATCCAATATTTTGCAACATAGTTAGCCTAGCCTCAATTGCAACAAACACGCTTTTCACTTTAAAATAATGATCCTTATCTATGCAACAAAACTTGTTTTCCTCGGGAATTAGGATGCAACAAACATGTTACCTAAGAACCTTCACCCTATAAATTTGCCACGGGAAAATGAATGTCATGGAAAATTTAAATTTCTATGCCACGGATATTCACATGGCAAACGAATTCACTTGCCACAAATTTTAACGCGGCTAACAACTTATTGGCCACAAATTCTACTGTGACTAATAAAATTGCTGCCACAAATATTACAATGGTTAATAAACTTGTTTGCCACACATATTACCGTGACTAATTGACTTTCTCTCAATATATATTATTTTGCATTTCTTCACCTCAATAGATCAATAGACACAATTCATATATACACATAAAGCTCAGATATTTTTATTAATAGCTTGTAAATTTACGCTTTTCATCCTAAAAAAAAAGGAAAAATTGACATTTGCTACCGGCGAAAGCACCTTGCTTCACGCTTACTACTCGTTGAACTTTATATTTTATTTTATTACCACCCAAATCTCAAAATTTTAGGTATTACTACCTTTTGCCTTATGTCGTTACTATTTCCGTTAGTAGGGCCCAACCACCGTCCAACCACCTTATTGCCACCTTTCAGCCACCGCTCCATCTTCAACCACCCTCATTGCCACCATCCAACCTCCATTCCCCCATCAACGCCGATGCCCAAACGATCCTTCAGTGCAGGCGACCCTACACATCCATTTTCTCCATCTCTGCCCCGAAACCGCCATGACTAACCTGTCCAACCTACACCAAGGTCACCAACGGCGGCTGTGCATGGATTCCCCCTCAACGCCCTCTGTCTCCCCGACATCACCAGCCACAACCCACTTAAAATCCATTTAGGGTGGTGTTAAAAAAACCCCCACCCCGATACCAACCACTCCCCCTTTTCCCCAACCGGAAATGACCCATTTCCCCTTCCGTCAACCTAATCAACCCCCCATCTCCTTCCCCCACCCAAAAACTGGCACCAATACCCTAAATAGATTTCCCAAAACCACCCTAGACGGGTTTTAGGGTTTTGTTTTCACCCGTTTAGGGTGGTTTCGAGCATCATGGTCTTCGAGAAATGGTGGAGGTGGGGTTCGCCGGTGTCAGGGAGCGTCTAGGCGTCGACACATACGACGAAAGTCGACACAGGAAGGGGGAGGGTGGCTGGGATTTGTTTTTAAAGTTTTGTTTTTTCTTTTTTTTTTTAAATCAAATCATTATATAATGAAATAATGGATTCCACTTAAAGGAATCCGTTGGTAGTAATATCATTGGGATTTGGGTAGTAATATGATAAAATAAAAAATTAAATCGGTAGTAAATGTGAAGCAAGGTGCTTTCGCTAGTAGCAAATGTCAAATTTTCCAAAAAAAAAAAATTTAACAAATAAATACAATTAGTTAATCAGAGTACACTACAATTGGAGCAGCAATAATCAGCAAAGCAAAAGCAGTAGTAGTATTTAGAGCAACAACAACGTCCAACTACGACAATAGCGGCAAACCCTGGAGCATCTAAAGCACCTTTGCTTTCCGACCAGCACACTGCAAAGTACGAACTTCTTCAATTTCAGCCACTAGGTGCTTTCTTCTTTCTTCTTTCTTCTTTATGAGATTTAGTCATTTTTACTTATAAAACCCAAATTTAGTTTAATAAATTAACATAGTGTAATATGCATTGCAACCTTCTCTGACAAATAAAAACCTTCAAAGCTCAAGCTCAGTTTCTTCAGCATTGCTTATAAAATTACAAACACCGCTTCCTATCCTGTAATGGTCAATAGGACCAATTATAATATAATATCAAGTACATACCAATGATTATAATCAAGCTCAAATAGTTGTAAGCTAAGATGAAAAAAAAGTTGAGACATAGACCTCAACAACATTTGATGGGTACAATGATCAAATCGGCTACTGGCTAACTGGCTAATGTTAGAAAATATCAGGGACACAATGAATGGCAGAATGAAACATACAATACAGTTCTTAATTAGAAGATCCCAAATTCACCATGTATCATTCTAATTTCTATGGAGATCAATTTATACTCTCATTTTTCAAGACCCCATCTTCATCGGTTCATAGAGACTAGAAATCAGAATAATCCATACGCAATCTACTTAACTTTTGGAATTAGGATTAGGATGTAATAACAAGGAAAAACCTAATTCCTAATCAAGTAAACAACTAACTTAATAAGCAGATCAAAATCATTATTCTGGCCTTAACAAGTTTGAAAAGCTACAATCATTATCAACAAAAACTGCTTTTGCATTTTTGAACACCTCAGTTCAGTGAAAGATGGAGGGAGCAAACAAGATTGGAAAAAATAAAAAGAGCATGTACATACACACCCAAAAGAGAAAGATAAAGTATTACACCGATCACCACATTTAGAAGGACACATAATCACATTCTACGGTCTACCACAAAACTAACTACTCATATGTGCAACAAAAGCAGAGTAGTTCAAAAGAAGACGACCTTCCATGTTTCAGAAGCAAAGATCTGCAAATTGATTGAGTAGGATGAGCCGTAAGAACCAAATGAATGGTGTCCTTTAAGCTTTTTGTTCAATAATCTGCTGGTGCATAACTTTGATAAAATAATTGCATAGTACATTGAAATAAAGAGAATAAAATCACAAGTTTGACAGGAAAAAATGACAGTTTGCAGGGAAATTACAAAGTAAAATGTGATACAATAACACCTAAATCAAACAACCACACAAAAATTATAAAATAAACATGAAAAAGAATCTAGTTTTTTTTTAATATAAAATTCTAAGAACTAATCTCAAATTCCATAAATACTCTATTCTTCAATTTGCACAATAATCACCTTCATTACATAGATAAACCGAGCAATTTAAGACCTTTTATCATAATGCATATACGTTTAATAAAAATCAAGAAATCACCCATAAAACATGAGCTAAAAATCCACAATATATGAAAATCCCCAAACACAAACCTAAACCCAAAATCCCCACAATTAATTAAATCTAACAAAAAAAACTAAATCAAGTAAATTAAACAGAAAAATTAGCCATAAAAAAATAGAGAGCTTGGGTTACTTAAATTTTCAAAATAAATTTAGCGGATCGGGTATAGAAATACATACCTAGAATAGAAAATATTAATTATAGAAATGGAAAATATATGAATCAAAATAATCACAATTATATTATATGATTTGGTGATTTTTTTTTTTTTTTTGTATAACTTATAATAAGTAATTAATGGCATTGGCTAAACAAGGGGAAAAAAAGGGATTTTGGAGGGAAAAAATAACACCAGGAAATGACACGTGTCAATCCTGGTGTCTGTTTTAGTATTATGTTATTGATTATTGATTGATTAATTTCTACAACCCTTCAAAAGCTCCAACAAGTGTTACTATTTCAATTCTACAGTGAAGTAGCGGTTATACCCTTACTTCCTTTTTTTTTTTTCTTATTTGCCTTGTTGATTGACTTCAGTATTCATTCAACCCTCAGTCTTGTTTTTTTTTTCCCCTTTCCCTGCTCCACAATTCATTTCAGCCATTTGATTTCGAGTAATTATAGCCCACTACCTGGTGTGGGCTCACAGTTGTCCATACCACAATACATATTTTTTTTCTTTTTTTTTTCCTTTCCTCTTCATCTTCTTCCTCCCTTAAATCCTTTTCCCACCTCAACGGATAGCTCTCATTGCCGGCAAAACCTCCGCCCACCACACCTCCACCTCCAACAGCAAGGAACCTCACCCCACCAACCACCACCTTGGTCGAAACCTAGAAACACGCAACCACCTCCATTAGAAATCACCGAGAACCTACCAAAAAAAAAACAAGAGTGAACAATGCTGTGGAGTACTTCTGGCTGATTTTCATGGTCTTCAAACATAGACAAGTTCCTTGTCTGAGACACAAACTTATGGCTCTGGCCATTAATAACGATGAGTTCTATGCTGAAATTGACAACATTAATTGTTTGTCGGTGCTCTGTTATTATTGATTTGTATACTGGTATTATAAGTTAGTATTGTAAGAGTTTATAGGTACTACGCAGCAGAAAATCATGAATCATATTAATAAAAGTACCTAATCCCAAGATCACATGCATAACACACAAGACACATAATCATACCTTTGAACCGTGAATTCCAGGTAGCAATTTGATTGACAAATAAGGGAGAGAATATAGCCCTAAGCGTTGCTCCTCTACTTAGTCCACGAGCTTCGAACGAGCCGTCCACCAATACTATATTGGTCGAGTGATTGAGGAAAACCGCGATCACCACCTTTATTGGACTAAGCCGACCACCACGAACCACCACACTGGCGCCGAGGGAGGAGAGAGAGCCGTGAGAGAGAGGAGAGTTTGAGAGGGTTGGTCTCGTGTTTGCTAATTCGGGTTTGATCTTACTGGTCACTGAATTGCTTGCTTGCAAACCCTAGGCACCTAGTCTATTTATAATCACATTATAACTAGACTAGAGTTAGGAAGCCCAAAACCCTCAAACTCACTCCACATGGCCGACCATACTAGAGGATGAGGCCCATCATGGTAGGCCTGTTCACGGATTGGATATGCGATCCGAAATGTGATTTCGGATCGGATATTCGAATACTCGGATATTAGAAATTGATATCCAAAATTTTTGGATCGGATGCTTTAGATATCTATTGTTCAATATTAAGTAAAATTGTTATGACTACTTTCTAAATTGCATTAATTTTACCGTTTTTTTATCGCTAAGTTGTACAACATATTTTAATAAAATAGTAGTCCTTTTGCAATACATATTATCATCAAATATTTTAAGAATATTATAATAAGTTAATAATACAAGGTTACTTTTATATGAACAATTTAAAAATTTTATATATATTTCACTATTTTAGGCTTTATATTTCGGATATCGGATATTTGAAATTTTAAAAATTAATATCCGAATCCGCATTTGATATCCGCTTTTTTGGATTGGATATCTGATCCAAAATGAAAACTCGGATTGGATATCAAAAAATTCGAATCGATTGCAAATCGGATTATGGGATAGTTTTGTACAGGCCTACATCATGGGCCTTGTCCTTTTGTGCCCGATCTAGACCCTTTGTGTGACCTTATAGGATCCGTCCAATTGGGCTTTGGGTATTTTACTAGCCCAAAGATCGTTAGTACCTCTAGCTATGATTAAACGACGACCTAAATGTCCGAACTTAATTATCTCCATAATTTGATCCATTAATATATCTAGTAATTGCACACGACGAAGACATAAATCCTTCAATCTACCACTTGTCTGAGACAAGTGTGCAATATTCAAATTCCTTAAGTCAATATTTGTCGATTTGATAATATGATTGCATCACATGTCGAGATCATATTAATCTACAAATCGTTTCTTGAAAACTAAGTACGAATTACAAAACCAAATGATTACTAAGTAATGCATTTGAACGCGACCACGTATTTTTTGAATTCTCCCTCTTCAAGCGGCCATGACACATTTCCTAATTTAATAGGTAGACTTAATCTAATCTTGTGGCAACAAGGCTCCCACTCAACTTTTGAAATAACCAGGTTACACACTTTATAATCTCCAGTTACGGGCAAACGTTTGAGTGTATCACAGTCACAACATCCATTGAATAAAATCAACGTTTCACTCATGTTAAAGGAAATCCACTAATATATCCAGAAGCTCTATACTCAAGGTAGGTCATACGTTCGATCATGCATCATTGAGACATATCCAAGTGATTGACCGATCATCACCATGCCCCTATAGCCCATGAAACTGCGCTATCCAATCAATCTTACATGCTAGTCCATTTATTAAAATTTTATTTATGTCCACTTTAATGATTTTGAACTAGGAACTTAAATAATATATGAGTTCTGTTCACCTGTGGGGTTTCATTCACCAGGTCATCAACCTGGTGAGCCCATCAATTCATAATTATTTTGGACATTTTATTTAATTTCCAAAACAATAATTTCTATTTTAAACATAATTCTGCAAATTGATGCATTCCTTATGTAACATGTTTTCTCAAAACATATACAACTTGAATTACATAACTGTAGGTAATATTTCAAGCGTTAACCCCTAGCTTGAACCCCACTGTGATCATACACTAAGGTACGGTGGCGTCCAAAGGGAAAGAAGATAAAGTAAAAGAGTCGCGAACAAGTTTTTTAGGAACTTGTAAACCGTTTACGAGGTGAAGGTTACACCCCTTAACGATCCAAGAGATCGTCAACTCCATAAGGTCTTGAACCAAATAGGGTTCGGGGATGAAGGTACAAATCCAACCTAAAAGAGATTGAACCTGCCCTAATAATAGGCCTCTACTTTATTCAGATCGTATTCATGTGCGCTTTCTGACTAACATGCAATCAATAGGTTACTCTAAACCTGTTTATCTATGTTGGTTGAATATAATGTACAAATAAAACTATTATTGGCGATCACTTGAATTATAATCAAATTAACCCTAAACAAGATTATTAAATATCTTATTAAGCGTGATTACAAGTACCAATTCCCTTTAAATATGCATAAAAGGTGTGATCAAGCAATAACAATATATATCAAGCAACATAACAAGTAATCATAATAATAATAATCATAAAAATAATCATGTTCATATTAAAGCATAATAATAACAAGATCCTAGGCATGATACTAACAAGATTAATAGCAAACCCTAGCATGTCACTAAACAATAAAAATCAAATCTTTAGCCCTAACATGATACTAACATGCATAAATATTAGGAAGAACAAATAAAAGGCATCATACTTTTAATCATACTTGATATTAAAATTACCCTAGGCATGATACTAGGAATATCATAATAACAACCTAAGCATGATATCTACATCATAATATCAATTAAACCAGTAAAGTACTTACTTGGATGCCTCGTACCTCTTTCTAATAACAAAATACATGCGTTAGTAACTTAAAGGAAAATAATAATCAAAACAATTAAATTAAATAATTAAAAGAGAGATTTGGGACCAAACCCTCAGAAATTAAACCTTTGACGTCTAGGGCGAAGGCAACTTTAAACTTGGCTAGGTGTTTCTAAATCTAGTGAATGCGGAATTTTTATATTTGTGAGAAGCTAGTTTAGAAAAAGAGAGAGAGAGTAATCAAGAAAATCTTAATGAGAGTTGGTGAATGAAAACGGAGTTTTTAGGAAGCTATTTATAGAGAAAATCAGCCAAAAAGATAAAAAATCAAAACAGAGTTTTGACGCGCAAAACCAAGGTTAGCGCCAGACGCTAACATTAGCACCAGGCGCTAAGGCTAGCGCCAAGCGTAGCGTCAGGCGCTACTTCTGGCGTTTGGCGCTGACTAAGTTTTTGACGCGTTTTCTTAAAATCAGATAGAAATTGCCGTACAGGAGGATAAAATCGTATTTTCCTAAAAAACGTTCTTATATTCTGATTAAAACTCTAAAAAGTCAACAAAAGTCAATTTATCAATGCTAATTAAATTAGGAATGAAAAGAACCTTCTAGAAGAATCTAGAAGTCTAAAAAAATTCCTAATTGCATTAGGAATGATAAATCTATATTAGGCCCTCTTCTAGATCATTGGGCCGCATATAAGGCTCAAACCAGGCCCAGTTCAGTAATTTGGCCATAACTTCCTCAATATTCATCGGAATTGGGCTTATAATATATCGTTGGAAAGCTCTTTTCAAACCCTATCCAACTACACTACTATTGGACCAATATCATGGACCAACTTAACTGGATTGGCTGTTTTCTTAAAATAGGTTTTCAAAAACAGAGAGAGGAGAAGAGAAATTAAAACTATCCACAACACTAAACTTTCCACACTTTCACTTCATTCGATAATGATTCAACGTGAAAGGTACTCATCACTGGATTTGGTTTTGGAGATACAGAAATGGGTGTCTATAGAAGCCCCCACTTTGACTGAGTTTGGAGAAACGCAAGTTTCGAAAACAAAAGTCAAAGTATCGATAGGGACGGAGAATGATTCAGAATGTTCTGAGATCCGAAATCATTCTTGTAACGCTGATACATGCAAACTAGCGTTAGTTAAACAGATAAAAGAGTTAAGAAACGCGTATCTTTCACCGTCGAGCACACGTCTCTGAAAGTAACCGATTTGTTGCTGCTTTACTGTTTTGATGACCTCCCGCAAGCTAGAGAATGCCATCCCGTTTTAAAACTGCTACGCTTGTAACTGCCTCCAATATCGAAGATTACTTCGCTTGAAACGATCCTCTTCCGCTTTGTGACCATCTTCCACATCTTAGGGAACACAATCGAGGACAACTTCGCTTGAAATCACCTTCAGTTGTTTGTGACAACTCTCCACAATCTAGGGAACGCTGCCGAAGATACCCTCGCTTGAAAGCTATCCTCATTTGTTGCGATAATTTTCCAAAGGAAATTACCGAAGACCTCCGCTTGTCGATCTTTTAAAAGATCGCTTGAACTTTGCTTCCGCTATGCCTGTACGTCGGCACTTTTACTGCTTTTGAACCTGTATGTCGGTGCCTTTTGTTGAATGAATGAACCAATATGTCGGTGCCTTTCTGAATGAACCAGTATGTCGGTGCCTTTCTGAATGAACCAGTATGTCGGTGCCTTTTACGATGAGCCAATGCTTAGGTGCTTTAAGCTAAGTGAGCTGATCTTTCATCAGGTCGATCACTTTATGTAATCAAGCCGATTACTAAAAATCGTGTCAAATTGCTTAGAGGGGCTAACTGGCGTACCAAGGAACCCGAAATATATTGCACAAGGTTAGAACAACCGTACTGAGTGGCTAAATGTTTTGGCGCAGCAGCAATAACATCAGCGCCACTTATTTGGCTGTAGCGCCAGCGAAAACTCGCGAAAAGGAATCAAGCCGGAAGCTTCGATTGAAGAGATTCGATCTTGCATCATCCCCACGGGGGGAGCACAGCCGAGTAGCGAAGCTACGACCTTGTGAGAAACTTGTTTCGAACGCCGGGCTCACAAGTCGTAGCTTCGCTCCTCCGCTGTGTCTGTGCTCCCCCCGTGGGTTGGGGGTCGCGTCCTTCGCTTAGGGATTGAGGTAATTCGAAGGCTACACGTGAAAATTTTAATCATAGTTCGACCAAAGATTTTTCCCACCCAATAGTAAAATCCTGCAAATAAAGCAAAAACGGACGCTAAAGCTAGCGCCAGGCGCTAAAGCCTATCGACTGACGCCAAGGTCTGACGCTTGGCGCTAGAGTCGGGTTTTCCTTAAATACCCTTCTCTTCCTCATTTCCGCTGCTGTTGCTTGTGTTTCTTGCTCGAAAAATTCCAAAACTTCATTCAATCCGTTCTTGCTCGTTTCTCAACCAAATTCTCTCAAATTTGTTGCAAATCAAATCTTATTCCATCCATTTTTCTAATCTATGTAAGTTTACTTCAAACTCACACTGGTTTTAATGAATTTTGCATGTGTTTATTCCCGAATTTCTTGAAAATTCGAAATTTAGAATGCTTAATTCTCTTTGTTTATCAAATTTTATGCCATGAAATTGCTTGATTATGTTTATATATTGCCTTGGGAGTAATTTGAGACTTGTTTGACTCAATTTGGTGAAGAAATGAACAAATTGCCATTGTTGAACCTCTTAAGGTTCGGGAATACAATGTGGCTTGTTCTTGATGTTTTTGCTAGAAATTCTTGTCCAATTTGTCACAATAATTAGTATAGTATTGAAAGAAATTTTTTGATTGCTTGAAAAATGCCGTTATGCTCAATTTGAATTTGTGCTCTGTTTTAGTACTATGTACTCTGTTTTTTTGCAAACATAGTATCATGCGGCTAGGCGAACCTTAGATACTATAGAACCTTAATTTATGAGAATTCTGCACAATGTAGCATGGCTAGACAGCGAGGTTCCGGTTCACGGTCTCGAGACTTCGACGGGAGCATGAGCCCGTAGTGGACGATGCCGAACCGTCCACTTTGCTTGGTCGACTCCCTGAAAGGGATGAGCAGACCTTATACCTTTCTCCCGTCCATCACATCTCTGATAGGGTGAGACGGGGCATCACTGTTAGGAATACACGCTGTCATAGTTCCGATTGTGACGGCTATCTGTAAAAGATGTACATCGCCAGAGACGATCAGACAAGACTTCTATGGGAGTCTTGCGGGCTTACTGCACTGTTCGAGACCTCCGAGGCAATGGTTGCCTCTAGCGGGGGTCAACATGTAGTTCGTGCTCTGGTGGAGTTCTTTTGGGACACCACCAACACTTTCCACTTCCCCTGGGGTGAGATGATGGTCACTCCTACGGACTTCAGTCTCATCACAGGACTGGAGTTTAGCTCTGTGCCACTGCCGTTCGACAGCGGGATCGACGTCTTTTCCCCTAAGGTCGAGGAGCTGTTGGGTCCGATTGCTATTCGGGCTCGAGCTGAGGTAGAGTCGACTCAGTTCAATGCTAGGGAGATTTGCCGCTCGACTCTAGCAGCGGCTTTTGATGATGGTGCGACTACCCGAGAGCAGCGGGTGCGCATCTTTGCACTTATCTTGCTGTCAGGGACGTTCTCCCCTGACAAGGGTAGTAGGGCGCTGCTTTACTACCTTCTTTCCGTCCGCGATCTACACCGGATCGGGACTTATGACTGGGCCAGCTTGGCTTACACTGATTTCATTCGAGCGCTGCGGGACTCGTATCGACATCGGTCCTTTGGGTCGAATGTTGCTTTGTCCGACTTTTGGAGGGTCGTAGAGGTAAACCTTATTCCCTATAAAGTTTAGCTGTACATTTAAGTTAGCACTTGCTGATAACTTTAGCTTCTTGGAGATCTGGTTCTACGAGTACTTTCCCTCAGTTGCGCTAGCGATACCGTCGCCGCGTAGGCTTCTAGTTAGTGCTTCCTGGGGCAGCCACCATGTGGGGATGTCCACTGCATATGTCCGAGATTGGATCATCTCGGTATGATTTTGTGATGCCTTAGGTAGAGTATTTCCTGATCGACGCTCTTTGCAGGAGCCTGTGGTGCTGTATCGATCGTGGGTCGACCTGGAAGTCCCTGAGCGTCGCTATTTCTTAGGGACTTATGGAGCGATTGCATATCTTGGAGAGAGGGTTGTTATTCAGCATTGCTCCGATACCTTTGTCGTTCCTGCTCCTCCACCACGCCACATGTTTATGCCACGGTGAGCATGTCAGAGGGAGTTGGGACCCCTTGGCGATCTTACACGATCCCTGGGCGATGATATGGGGAGGAGCTATTGTCGTTGTTAGCTCCAGTTTATGTACCTGCTGAGGATGTGGCGGTACGATTTTCATCTTTTACCTTTCGTTAAGTAGCCCCCAAGCGATGCTTCACTGATCTTGTTTTGCCTTGTCATGACGATGCTGCTGAGTTCGTGCCACCCCATATGTCTATCCATTATCAGGGAACATATGGGCCGATCAAGGAGATGATTCCTCTGGCTCCTGAGGACGAGCGCTTTGTGGAGCGGTCGATTCCTCGCCACCAGACTCGGGTAAGCTTGTTTATTTGCAACTTTTTGTCCATATATGTTATGCATGTTTACTGACTTATTTCTTTGACAGTCTTCACGCGAGATGGTTTCAGCGATGGCACGATGCATAGATGCCTTCCGGAGCCAGCTTGTCCGGATGAGGAACGTGGCTACCTGCCGTCGAGACGACGCCGTTCAGGAGGTAGTCTTCCCTTCATATGTTTTTGTATTACCGCTTC
Source organism: Chenopodium album (assembly GCF_948465745.1). Taxonomy (NCBI): domain Eukaryota; kingdom Viridiplantae; phylum Streptophyta; class Magnoliopsida; order Caryophyllales; family Amaranthaceae; genus Chenopodium; species Chenopodium album. The sequence goes on from NC_137839.1 coordinate 22,882,669, forward strand.
TATTTTGCTTGTTTCTGATTTTAATTCCTTTTGCAGGGTTAGCCCATTCCTTCTCGTACCTGCACGAGACCTGAGGTGCGGAGGGATCCGGCGAGGTCTAGCTCGAGACGTCGCCGTACTGGTTCGGGAGGTAGGGGCGGTCGTTCTGAGGCTGCCCGTACCGAAGCGGTAGAGGGCTCAGGCTCTTCATCTGAGGGTTCACATGCTGCGCCGGTAGGCCATGGAGAGGCTACCTCGGCTCTTAGAGGTGGTGGGATGTACGAGGTTGGCTCGGCATCACAGCAGCCTCCGCAGCCTCAGCCTCAGGTTGATCTTGGGTGGACGGACCCTGTGTGGAATTTTCCTCCTCCCGCGGAGACTGGAGCTGGTGCCGGAGCTGGAGCTGGTGGAGAGGTTGCTCCTCGTACGGCGGAGTTTTATGCGATGACGGGTATACGTCCCCCGGCGCCGTAGCTTATTCCTGTGCTTTTTATTATTTATTTTGACTTTGTATAGAACTTTGCCTTAGACTCATTTTTTAGTCATATTTTGTATATACATACTATTATGAGTTTATTCGTATTTTATCATGTTTTTTCATTTTTTATTATTATTATATGCATGTTTGTGTGTGCAAGGAAATATGACAAATAATTTTGCGCAAAAAATTCCGTCATTTTTATTATTGATGGAGGCTATCCGACTTTCTCCCCCAAAAAGAAAAAATGCAAAAAGGAAAAGTCAAATAAAATATTGGATTTATAAAAACATGAAAATTAGTCTAAATAAAATCAGAAAAATAATATAATTAATATAATAGCTATATTAATTGAATATTTTTTTAAAACAAAGATAAGGAGACCGTAAAGTCTTTAGCAGACTCGAATCAAGTCAAGACGCGGTTTTTTTTAAAGCGCGTACGATGAGGCATATTGGCACGAGCTGGCGCCATGCGTTTTTGTGTAAAGCCAGGCGCTACACTTAGCGCTTGGCGCCAGGCCAGGCACTGGCGTCAGGCGCTAAAGAGCGCTGACTCTGAATCCTTCCTGGATTAAAACTGCTCCAATTTTGTGCATAAATAGCCCCCTGCCCAGCGATTCTGTTCATAATTTCAGCAAATAAAATATTTCTTAGCTTTTAGAAAAATAATATCATGTCTCTAGTCACTAAGAGTTTCACCAACTACAGCCATGAATGGTGTCGGTCTCTTAGTTCCAAAGAAAGAAAAGAATTAGATGTGTTTCACTTGGGGGGTATTTATGGTATCAAAGGGGTAGATCTTGATTCAGATTTTATTCATACCGCTCTAGAATATTGGGATGTAGATACTCATTGCTTTTGAATAGGGTATGATGAAATTAGCCCTTTGCCGGAAGAATTTGGTGCTATTTTAGGTTTCCCTGCAATAGATCTTGTAGTAATCCCTAGAATAATTGAATATTATTATAAGGATTTTGAACGCTTCTTCAATTTAAAAGATAGAGATCTATCAAAAATAGTAGATGGTAGCATATTTAATTTAAAAGAATTTGCTCGCCATTATTTTGATAGACCTTATTCTGAATCTTTCCATGTTTATAGAAGAAGGGCTTTCTTATTTTGCATGCTTGATCAATTTTTTCTTTCTAGTGGTAAAAATAATGAGGGTCAATCAATTATATCCACTGTATTAGAACAAATTGAATCAGGGAGAAATCCAATGCCTTTAATAGTTGGAGAGACTATGTTTAGTCTTGATGAATTAAAGAGGAATCCAAAAGCACCTTTTCGGGGCTCTCCAATTTTATTACAGGTAGAAAAATAATATTTTTAATTACAGAAATCAAAAATATATTTTTGTATAGTAATAATAATTTATTTGCATTGCAATTTTTTTACAGATGTGGCTAATGGAAAGAGTGGAGTTAATTAGCCCTCCAAACAACATTGAGAGGTATACTCCAAATTGCTTCGTGAGAAGGAAGAAACGCTTCTCTAAGATGGGGCGCCATGAATGGAAGAAGGTCTTCGAATCTTGAAATTTTGCCATCAAGTGGGTCATCCCTTGGTGGATAATAGAAAGGATGGTTGGTGTCAACAAGCAACCTTTCTGTCGCTTCCAAGCTTGTCCCGTGTGACTTTTTATTATCCCTGCTGGGTAAAAAGACAATACGACCTACTTCAGACTATTCCTTCCGGTGATCTTCGTCGTCCCTACGAGTTCCCTGTCTCCAAGGAAGTAGACAAGTTTGATGCTTATTGGAGTTCTAGACCTTTGTGGGAAGTAATTACCCAAAAGGTTTCTCCTTCCTTGCCCAATGATGTGAAAAAGTGGCTTCTGAAGAAACACACGAAGGACATGAAGAAAAATCATAGTAAAACTGATGTGAAGAGTCGTCTAGGTGACAAGGTCATTCCTGTTAAGGAACGTCTAGGTGAAAGGGTTGAGTTCAAAACACCTATAATGCCTAGGAAGAAGAGTACTACAAAAGATAAGGAAAAAAGAAAAGCTGACACCGCAGAAAAGAAAGCTTGGGTAGAAAAGAAGCATGGAGTCCTAGCTGAAGGGGAAACTATTTACTCCGAGATTGAATGAAGATCCTCTAAAGGATGCCTACTAGCTAAGGTTATGTATGAGGAGGAAGAAGCAGACAAAAATTGGAAAAGGACTAAGAAAGAGAAAGAAGATTAAGAGCATTGCTTAATTTTCAATTATTAGACTTAGTTTATTTTTTTTATTTATTTAAATTTAAATTATTTAAGCTTTATTTAAATTCCATCAATAATGTAGTTTATTTTATTAATGAAATTCCAGCTTTCAATTAAATTATTTACTTTAAATTTATTTTATTAAAGCAATAAAAACCGAAAAATTAATTTTCCATAAATTTTTTCGAGTACGGAAGTCGAAAATTTTCCGAAAACGCCGAAATGTTCCCAGAATTTTAACTGTAAATTGGCGCAACCGATCTGCGACTGGCGCTAACGATAATTGGCTGGCGCCAGAATTTTTTCTGTGACGCCGATATTTCGTCGATCTTCTGTCAAATTTTTAATTAATTCTGGGATGCGAGATTTTTAAAAAATAAAGTGGCCACACCCGTAAAGGGTTGCCTACGTATCCTTTCTTAAGGAATCAGGCCAAACGTAGCTCTCTTGAGTATCCTACTCAAGTAATTATGGGAAGTATTTCTTAAGTTGGTCAATATTTGTCATGTTCGAGAACTCATTGCCATCCATATCAGTTAATTTTGCTGCACTTCCTGATAGGATTGTTTTGACAATGTAGGGTCCATACCAATTAGGTCTAAATTTTTCCCTTGGATCTAAAACTTTTTTCTTAATGCTTTCAACACCAAGTCTCCTACTTTGATGTTTCTTGTCTTGACCTTCTTATTAAAATGCCTAGTCATACGAGTTTGGTAACACTGAGTGTGATGTAGAGCTTCTAGTCGTTTTTCATCGAGTAAAATTAACTCTTCATATCTTGCTCTAGTCCATTAAACTTCATCGAGTTTGCTCTCTAACGCGATGCGTAGAGATGGAATCTCTAGTTCGGCAGGTTGTACGACATCCATTCCATAAACCAAGGAAAATGACGTATTTCCTGTTGATGTGCGAATTGACGTGCGATAACCCCACAATGCGAAGTGAAGTTTGTCAGGCCAATCCTTATAATTTTCCGTCATTTTCTCGATGATAGTTTTTAGATTTTTATTAGCTGCCTCGACTGCTCCATTTGCTTGAGGCCTATAAGGGGAAGAATGATGATGTTGAATGCCATATTTTTGTAAAAATTCTTCACATTCGGCTTGAAAGTGAGTTCCATTGTCACTTATCATTTCATGTGGGACTCCGTATCGACAAATAATATTTCTCTCGATAAAGAGTGCTACATGTTTTGCTGTGAGTTTAGTGTATGATTGCGCTTCGAACCACTTTGTGAAATAATCAATTGCCACTAGGATAAATTCGTGGCCTCCTGTTCCTGGGGGAGTGATTTTGCCAATGATGTCAATTTCCCATGTAGAGAACGGCCATGGCGACGTGTAGGTGTAGAGCAAGTATGGAAGAACATGTTGTAAATTGACATAGATTTGGCACTTAGGGCATCGTTTTACGCAATGATGACAATCCCTATTCATTGTAGTCCAATAATATCCTTCTCGCATTATCTTTTGGACTAACATTTTTCCATTTATGTGAGTGCCATAGATTCCTTCGTGGACTATCCTCATTGCTCTTTGGGCATCCTTTTTTCCTACACATAAGAGATCTTGACCCTTAGGTACCCTTTTATGTAGCTCGTTGTCTATGAGTACATATTGGGAAGCCAAGAGTCTTAAAGCTCGTTTTGCTCTTTTGTCGGCATGGGGAGGGTATTCTCCTTTGGTGACGTAGTTTAGAATATCTGTGTACCACGGTCCTTCTTCTTCTTCTTCTTCGTCTTGGACTACTTCATCATCTTCTATAGCCTGAATGTATGCTGGTTTGTGCCTTTTTTTTCTATAATTAGAGGCATTTGCTCGATTTCCGTGGGAATCCTAACCATCGAGGCTGGTCTTGCCAAGGCATCAGCAAATTGATTTTCTTCGTTCTCTAGGTAGATATGTGTATTCTACCTTCTCTAAATAATTAGTAAGAGTTTCCAAATAGGTTTGGTAAGGGGCTAGACTTTCGCTCCTTACTTTCCACCTTTCGGATATTTGATTGATGATTAATGAAGAGTCTCCGAATATCCGTAACTTTTTTACTCCCAATGCCAAAGATGTTTCAAGGCCTACCACGCATGCTTCGTATTCAGTAGCGTTGTTGGTAATGTCGAAATCAAGCTTTATGGAGATTGGAACATGCTCTTCTTTAGGTGATACTAGTAATACTCCAACGCCACATCCCTTTTGGTTTGAGGCTCCGTCGAAGTATAAGGTCCAAGTATCATCTTCAGTGACCATTAAGTCTTCATCTGGAAACTCGTTGTCTTGTATCGGCGTTGAGTCTTCTATTGCAAAGTTCGCTAGAAAGTCTGACACCACGGATCCATTGATAGCTTTTTGCGGCATAAACCTTACATCGAACTTGGCTAAATTGACTATCCATCTCGATATGCGACCATTGAGTGTAGATTTCTCGAATAGATACTTGAGTGGATCTAATCGGGAGACTACAAAGACGGTATGCACTAGCATCTAATGTCTTAAATTGGTTGTGGCCCACACTAAGGCGAGGCACAATTTCTCAAGTGGCGTATAACGTGCTTCATATTCGAGCATTTTCTTGCTTAGATAGTAGATCGCATTTACTTTGCCTTCTACTTCTTATGCTAGCATAGCTCCCATTGTCTCTTTGGTAACTGTTAAGTACAACCTAAGAGGTATTCCCGGAAGTACTGGTGCTAATACGGGAGGATTTGCGAGATAGGCTTTGATCTTTTCAAAGGCTTTTTGACACTTGTCATCCCATATTACTGGTACATTTTTCTTAAGCTTTTTAAAGATTGGTTCACATATTGTCGTCAATTTTGATATGAACCTACTTATGTATTGCAACCGGCCAATAAATCCTCGAATTTGCTTCTCGGTTTCGGGCGGTGGCATTGACATGATTGCATTGATCTTGGTTGGGTCTATCTCTATTCCTCTAGAGCTTATGATATAACCCAAAAGCTTGCCTGAGGTGACTCCAAAAGCACACTTAGATGGGTTCAACCTCATATTGTATTTTCTTAGCTTTTCGATAATTTTTCTTAAGGCTACTTGATGGCCTGGGCGGTCTTTTGATTTTACAATCATGTCGTCCACATATACTTCGACTTCTTTATGCATCATGTCATGGAGTAAAGCAGTCGCTGCACGTTGGTAAGTAGCACCCGCGTTTTTCAACCCGAATGGCATTACCGTGTAGGAGTAAGTGCCCCATGGTGTTATGAAAGTTGTTTTCTCCATGTCTTCTTCTGCCATGAGAATCTGATTATAACATGCGTATCCGTCCATGAACGAGAGAAGTGCGTGATTTGCTGTGTTATCTACCAGATATCGATGTGTGGTAAAGGGAAGTCGTCCTTTGGACTTGCCTTATTTAGATCTCGATAGTCGACACACATTCTTACCCTTCCATCTTTTTTCGGAACTAGGACGACGTTGGCGACCCATTCAGGGTATTTTGATACCATGATGAAACCTGCAGTTATCTGTTTTTGAAATTCTTCTTTTATTTTAAGTGCTACGTCGGGTTTCATTCGACGCAACTTTTGTTTTACAGGTTTCATTCCCGGAATTAGTGGTATAGTGTGTTAAGCTATTTCTCTATTAATGCCCTGCATATCTTCGTATGACAAAGAAAATACATCGATAAATTCTTTAACTAAGTTAATTAAATCAGTTCTTTCTTGTTCATTAAGTGTTAGTCCGATTTTAACTTCTCTTTTATTGGTTGAATCATTTGAGATATCAACCGTCTCAGTTTCTTCAATTACCGATGTTTTCTTTTCAAGTGTTTCCATTGCTTTAATAAGTTCTTTGTCTTTTTCATTGTTAGTTAAGCAATGCTCGTCATCTTGGGTTAGACAAGAACACAGAAGAAACTATATTATTGTACTCTGAGATCATTACATCAAAGAGTGATATGTCCTCATGGACTTGATCACTAACTACTCTAGGAGAAGAGATAGAAGGGGAAGGTGCCACTACTAAAGACCTAGACGACTCTATAGGGAGAGACTCTGACTCAGACGACTCTTCAAACATCGGTCCTTGCCTTGTCGTGATGGATATCTTCCTTCCACTTGGAGTAGTCACCTTGACAGTCTTGCGCCACCCTTGTAGTGATCTTTCCACTGGAGTGATTAGCTTCGAGGGATCAAAGCTTTCGCTTTGTAGGACTATTTGAATGAGCGAGGAGTTATCCTCTTTGTAAGTTGGCTCATCCTTTTCTCGCCCAAATAATAATCCCATGACGTTATCGTTAAAGCATGGGGGTGCTTTCTCCTTATGGACAGAAGTTGGGATTTCATCTTTGAAATAGCAATCCAAGAAAATCTCAAATCCCGGTTGCCATATGCCGTTTACAACAAATGGCTCGGGAAATTCATGGCATGGGTAGTCCTCTCCTTCTTTTATGAATTGACCATTCAGTGTGAGAGGGTACTAATCCATTGGGATTGCTTTCTTTTGAATGCAAGCATCCCTACGTGCCTTTGATTTTTCCTGGGCTCACTTAATATCTTTCCGAGTCGGTTCAAAACTAAGTCCAAAAGTATCTAATTTAGGGAGGCCAGGTGACTCCAGCGGTTTTGCTATTCCTTTCTTCTTTCTTAGGGTCATCCTAGGAAAATGTCCTTGTTTCTTCAGAATAGCATTTACGATCATGTTATAATGGGGGTCGTGGCAGAGAGGGGTCCTTTCATCCTCCTTGATTAAGGAGACCTCTTCGTTAAAGCCCCATAAATCTTCATCATCCTCATCGTGCTCCACGTTAATTATTGGGTTTTCTATGGACTTGATTCTCATAGTTGAAGCATCGATGGTGATAGGAATTCCCCCAACTATGGCTTTTAGTTGTTTGTGGAGAGATGAGGGGACGGCCTTTAGGTCATGAAGCCAAGGGCGTTCCAACAGTAGGTTGAATGAAGCTTTAATGTCTACTACTTGGAAAGTAGTAGCATGTTCTATTGCTCCCGTCGTTACATTCATGGTAATTTTACCAAGAGCTTGACGACGAGTGTTGTCGTAGGCCCTTATTCCTTGTATTGACGGGGTTAAATCTTCATCCCTTATACCTAGCATCTTTGCAGTTCTAAGTGGACAGACGTTAATGGCTGATCCATTGTCTACAAGAGTCATTGGGACGTTCATTCTCTTGCAAACTACTGTGAGGTTTAATGCCTTATAGTGTTTGTCACCTTCTGGGGGTAAATCCTTATCAGAAAAGGTGATCAAATTGATGGGACTAGGTAGATCACTCGTGAGGAAGTTAGCCAACCCCTCAGGAGTGGTGTCGAAATCTATCCCTATTTTTTCCAAGGCATTCATTACAGCCAACCTATGTTCTCGAGAGGTCGCCAGAATTTTCCATGCATTCATTTCAACTTTTGTTTTCTTGAACTATTTGACGATATCATTGTCTTCAATGATAGGTATTGGAACTTGCTCTGTGGTTGGCATGGGTTGTATTAAAACGTGAGGTTGCATTCTCCCGGATCTTGTGAGGACGTCTATCGATGAATCTTCTTCAGCCCAAAAGTCATCCATGGCGCATGACACTAAAGGTGGAGGTCCTACCATGTCTTTTAAGTAGACGTCTTCTTCATCACTGTCCCAAACTCCATTAATACGTGCATCCTCTTCTTGTGCAACTTGGACAAGTTTCTTTTCATCAATCATTTTCTGAATTAAATCCTTGAATATAAAACAGTTTTCGATAGTGTGACCTCCTGATTGATGGTACTGACAGTAATATCTATCTGTCCTTTCCAATGATTCGAATGGTCTCAGTTCGAGAGGTTTGATTTCGCCACTGTCGGAGAGCATTTCGAACATTTGTATATATGGGATCCCAATTGGAGTGTAGAGTCTATTACTCTTCTTGGGTTTTTTGGTGACTTGTAAAGGAAAACGCTTTGCCTCATAAGTCGTTCCCATGGGTGTGAATTCTCTCTTAGGTTCATCTTTCGGGAGTGGAACCTCGTCATATTTCTTCTGAAGTTCCTTTATATCCTTGAGAGTTTCACGTAGCAAATGTGATCCTTCCATCATAGACAGTGTGAGCGATTGTATGTCCTCTTTACTTGCTGGTTCTGGAAGGTTATCCATGGCGTTGAAAAAGATCTCCTCCTCTTCTTCAATGGCATGGATTTCTTTAATAGGTTTGATGAGAGACGAGGGGTCAACCTCGTTTTCCTCATCGGAGATAGCCAAGGAATGAGCTAGAGGCGCATTATCAATACTTAGCTTCTTACTGGAAGGGGGCAATGGCAGCTTGTTATTGTCGATTAAGTCTTAGATAGCTTCTTTAAGCTTCCAACAGTCCTCGGTGAGATGGCCTCTACCTTGGTGATACTTGCAGTGTGCATTGGGGTTCCAGTTAGCCGACCTCTTTTCGATAGGTGGGTCCCCAAATAGTCCAATGGGAGTTATAAGACCTTTTGCATTTAATCGATCAAATGAGGTGTCATAACTCATGCTAATAGGAGTAAAGTTCCTCCTAAAGGGTTTCTTTTGTCCTTGATTATTCATAGCAAGGACTTCACCTAGGTTAAAAGTGCTAACATTGTTCGAGTGGGTGGTTTTGGAATAAGAAGGATTGTCGTTCTTCTTGCCTTTCCAGCCACTGTTGGAGTTATTGTTGGCAGCTTTCAACTTAGCCAGGTCGTCTTCAATATTGATTCCAATGTCGTAGACAGCCTTGAAGGTATGGAGATTATTTTGATACTTGAGATGCTTTGAGTATTTTTCTTGAAGGTTTTTGATGAATAACCTTACAGACTCTTTTTCACTCGGCACCTCAATCATATTAGCTGAGGTTTCTCTCCATTTATTAAAGAAGGAGGTGAAGACTTCGTTCTCCTTCTGCTTGAGGATTTCAAGTTCCCTATGGTCAGTCTCAACTTGAATGTTGCATTTGTATCTATCAACAAAAGCGTTTGCTATAGACTCCCATGTGGCGTCAAAAAGGGAAGAAGATAGAGCAAAAGAGTCACCAACAAGTTTTAGGAACTTGTAAACCGTTCACGAGGTGAAGGTTACACCCCTTAACGATCCAAGAGATCGTCAACTCCATAAGGTCTAGAACCAAATAAGGGTTCGGGGATGAAGGTACAAATCCAACCTAAAAGAGATTGAACCTGCCCTAATAATAGGCCTCTACTTTATTCTGATCGTATTCATGTGCGCTTTTTAATTAACATGCAATCATTAGGATTAACCCTAAACCTGTTTATCTATGTTGGTTGAATATAATGCACAAATAAATCTATTATTGGCGATCACTTGAAATTATAATCACAATAAACCCTAAACAAGATTATTAAATAGTTTATTAAGCGTGATGACAAGTACCGAATTCCCTTTAAACATGCATAAAAGGCGTGATCAAGCAATAAAAATACATAATGTATCAAGCAACATAATAAATAATAATAAATAAGCAATCATTAGAATAAACATGAATAATAATAATCATCAACAAAGTAATAATAATAATAATAATAATAATAATAATAATAATAATAATAATAATAATAATAATAATAATAATAATAATAATAATAATAATAATAATAATAATAATAATAATAATAATAATAATAATAATAATAATAATAATAATAATAATAATAATAATAATAATATTCATAATCATCATTAATTATAACAATTATAATCATAATCATGTTCATGTTAATATTAAAGCATAATAAAAATAGCAAGATCCTAGGCATGATACTAACAAGATTAATAACAACCCCTAGCATGTCACTAAACAATAAAAATCAAATCTTTAGCCCTAACATGATACTAACAATCATAAGTATTAGGAAGAACATAGGAAGCATCATAACAATCATATTTAATATTAAAAATACCCTAGACATGATACTAGGAATATCATAACAATAATGTAAACATGATTTCTACATCATAATATCAATTAAAACCATTAAAGCACTTACTTTGATGCTTCGTACCTCTTTCTAATAACAAAATACACACGTTAGTAACTTCAAGGAAAATAATAATCAAACAATCAAATTAAATAATTGAAATAGAGATTTGGGACCAAACCCTCTGAAATTAAACCTTTCATGTCTAGGGCAAAGGCAACTTCGAATATGGCTAGGTCTTTCTAGATCTTGCGAATGCGGAATTTTGTATGAGAAAACAAAATTTAGAAAAAGAAAAAGATGAATGATTTAGAGAATGCTAAAGAATTAATGATTTGCGAATGAAAACTGATTGTTGATGAGAATTGGTCCATGAAAACGAAGTTTTTAATACGATATTTATTGCGAAAATCAGCCAAAAAGATAAAATAAACAAAACAGAGTCTGACGCACAAAAAACAGAGTTGGCGCAAACCCTGGCTAATTGGCGCCAGGCACCAACACTACCGCCAGGCGCCAATGGCTAGCGCCAGGCCTGGTTCCAGGCGCCAAAGCCTGGGGTCAGGCGCCAAGCCTATTTTCAACGCGTTTTCGGAAATCAGATAAGTTTGTCGTACTGGAGGATAAAATCATATAATTCCTTCAAAAATGCTATTTGATTTCAATTAAAACTCTGAAAAGTCAAAAGTCAATTTATCAATGCTAATTAAATTAGGAATGAAAAGAACCTTCTAGAAGATTCTAGAAGACTAAAACGATTCCTAATTGCATTAGGAATGATAAATCGTATTAGGCCCTCCCCTAGATCATTGGGCCGTATATAAAGCTCAAACCGGGCCCAGTTTAGTAAATTGGCCACAACTTCCTCAATATTCATCGGAATTGGGCTTATAATATATCGTTGGAAAGGACTTTGCAAGCCCCATCCAACTACACTACTATTGGACCCATATCATGGACCAACCAAACTGGATTGGATGTTTTCTTAAAATAAGTTTTCAAAAACAGAGAGAAGAGAAAAGAAATTAAAACTATCCGCAACACTAGACTTTCCATACTTTCGCTTCATACGATTATGATTCGGCGTGAAAGGTTCTCATCACCGGGTTTGGTTTTGGGGAGACACAAATGGGTGTCTACATAAGCCCCCACTTTGACTGAGTTTGGAGAAACGCAAGTTTCAAAAAACGAAAGCCAAAGTAGCGATAGGGACGGAGAATGATTCAGAACGTTCTGCGATCCTAAATCACTCTTGCAACGACGATACCTGCAAAACTAGCGTTAGTCAAACAGATAAAAGAGTTAAGAAACGCGTATCTTTCACCGTCGATCACACATTTCTGAAAGTAACCGATTGTTGTCGCTTTACTGTTGTTTTGATGACCTCCTGCAAGCTAGAGAACGTTATCCCGCTTGAAAACAGCTACGCCTGTAACTGCTTCCAATTTGGAAGATTGCTTCGCCTGAAACGATCCTCCTCCGCTATGATAATTGTAGACACCCATTTGTGTCTCCCCAAAACCAAACCCAGTGATGAGTACCTTTCACGTCGAATCATAATCGAATGAAACGAAAGTGTGGAAAGGTCTAGTGTTGCGGAAAGTTTTATTTCTTTTCTTTTCTCCCTGTTTTTGAAAACATTATTTTTAGAAAACAGCCAATCCAGTTTGGTTGGTCCATGATATGGGTCCAATAGTGGTGTAGTTGGATGGGGTTTGCAAAGACCTTTCCAACGATATATTATAAGCCCAATTCCGATGAATATTGAGGAAGTTATGGCCAATTTACTAAACTGGGCCCGGTTTGAGTTTTAAGTACGGCCCAATGATCTAAGGTTGGGCCTAATATGATTTATCATTCCTAATGCAATTAGGAATGGTTTTAGTCTTCTAGAACATTCTAGAGGGTTCTTTTCATTCCTAATTCAATTAGGACCCTTCAGAGTTTTAATTAGATCAAATAGCATTTTCGACTGAATTTATATTATTTTATCTTCCAGTACGGGAAATTTATCAAATTTCCGAAAACGCGTTGAAATCCAATTTGGCGTCCAACCCCAGGCCTTGGCGCCTGGAATCAGGATTGGCGCCAGACGCCAGCCATTGGCGCCTGGCGCTAGCCACTGGACCTGGCGCCAATGAGCCAGGGCTGGCGCCAAGGTTGGTTTTCGATCTTCAGACTCTGTTTTGTTAAATTATCTTTTTTGGATGATTTTCTCTATAAATATCGTATCAAAAACTCCGTTTTCATCATCAATTACCATTCATCAATCCTTTTCATTCACCAATTCTCCTTATTCTTAAGTCTTCATCAACTATCTTCATCATTCACCAATTATCATTCATCTAATTCTTCGCAATTCATTCATTCATCACCTTTCTTTCATCAATTCTCAATAATATTAATTCTTTAGTATTCTTTTCTAAACTTTACTTTTTCATACAAAATTCCGCATTCATTAGATCTAGAAACACCTAGCTATATTCGAAGTTGCCTTCGCCCTAGACGTGAAAGGTTTTAATTTCTGAGGGTTTGGTCCCAAATCTCTCTTTCAATTATTTAATTTAATTGTTTTGTTTATTATTTTCCTTGAAGTTACTAACGTGTGTATTTTGTAATTAGAAAGAGGTACGAGGCATCTAAGTAAGTACTTTAAAGGTTTAATTGATATTATGATGTAGATATCATGCTTATATTGTTATTTTGATTCCTAGTATCATGTCTAGGGTATTTTTAATATCAAGTATGATTAAAAGTACGATGCTTCCTATATTCTTCCTAATATTTATGATTGTTAGTATCATGTTAGGGTTAAAGATTTGATTTTTATTGTTTAGTGACATGCTAGGGTTTGTTATTAATCTTGTTAGTATCATGCCTAGGATCTTGCTATGCTTTAACATGATTATGATAATTATAATTATGATTGATATTATTGTTATTAATGATGTTGATTATTTATTATGTTGCTTGATGATTTATTTATTGCTTGATCACCTTTATTGCATGCTTAAAGGGAATTTGTATTTGCAACCACGCTTAATAAGATAATTAATAATCTTGTTAGGGTTAATTGTGATTATAATTCAAGTGATCGCCAATGATAGTTTATTTGTGCATTAAATTCAACCAACATAGATTAAACAGGTTTAGGGTTAATCCTATTGATTGCATGTTAGTCAGAAAGCGCACATGAATACGATCAGAATAAAGTAGAGGCCTATTATTAGGGTAGGTTTAATCTCTTTTAGGTTGGATTTGTACCTTCATCCCCGAACCCTTATTTGGTTCATGACCTTATGGAGTTGACGATCTCTTGGATCGTTAAGGGGTGTAACCTTCACCTCGTGATGGTTTACAAGTTCCTTAAAAACTTGTTGGCGACTCTTTTGCTCTATCTTCTTCCCTTTTGGACGCCACCGTACTTTAGTGTATGATCACAGTGGGGTTCAAGCTAGTGGGATTTTAAAGGCTTGAAATTATTCCCTACAGTTTTTGGCGACTCCACTGGGGAGGATTTCTATTTTAATTCCTGAATTTGTTTCGGCAATGATTTAGAATGAGTGGATGAGACTCGAAAAGTTCTAAGTATTTCACGTGCGTAATTTTGATTAACATTATTGGCATATGCATAAAAAGGTTCTCATTGGAAAGACCATCCGTAATGAGTCAAAAACATAGGATTTTACACGTAGGAAATTTGAGAAATGTCTTTCACAACTAGGACTGAAATAACACCGCGCGAAACTGGATGATTTTATTGAGCACAGAAAGCTGCTGAGGCATGTGGGAAGTAGCGTCAGGGGCCAGAGCTTGGCGCCAAACTTTTAGCCGTAGCGCCAGACGCCAGTATTGGCGCCAGGCGCTACAGTTAAAAGTTGGCGCCAGTCTCTGTTTGCTGGCGCCAATTTCCCCCAATACCGAGCCAGAAATATGCGTTCTAATTTCGACCGGTTTTTCGTATTGTTTGCTCGATCCTGCTTCCTGATTGAATTTTTTCACATTTTTCTGAAACCCATATGTGTTCTACATATGGACATAACCCTCTGGGAATTCATGCTCTATCTACCCGATTGAACGCTCCTGGCAACAAAGGGTACATCTGAGAGGTTGAATTCACCAAACCATGGAAGTGAGTTTTTTCTAAAAACTCGCGGTGTCCTATCCACACGCGTTAACCCTTCACGGTTAGGCTTCTACGCGGTGCATCTGGACAATTAACCATGGACCCTATTTGACTAAACCATATCCCGAACTTTAGAGAACTAGAGCCATGGTTAGGTTGCGAACTCATTGCACCATATTGTGCCTACTTGACTAATTGTGCATTATTTGTTGTGCATATATATCCTATGCTCCTCTTAACCGTTTGTTGATTTGTGTTGAGATTATAATTAATGACTTAAAGAACTTTGCCTAATTAATTAATTAATTATTTAATTCGAGTCAATAAGGTTTTTTCTTCTTTTAATCGGAATTGACCTAGTACGACTTTAGGCATACCCCAGTTGACTAATAATATCGAAAACAGTCCCAGACCGAGGCTCCAATATTGGTGCCAAAATCTGAGCTGTAGCGCCACTGTATGGTGTGTAGCGCCAGACATTTACTAAAAAGTCTGGCGCCAACCACCATATTGTGACGCCAGTCCTGTCGCTTGGCCGACAGTTCGGATTATTTGTCGAGTCATCACCTAATGTCTAATTAATCAGTTTCCTGTTTAATTCGGTTAATTTTGCTAGCAATAATGCTTAATTGAATTAATATTCGAGTTTAGGCACTAAGTTCCATGGTCTTATACAAGAGTCCAAGCATGTCACTTACACTCAATACACACACCAATACACATGTCTTGACCATGATTAAGGGAGTCTTGTGTGAGCGCGTCATTTTTCGTCATTATTTTTTAGGGGGGTAAGTCGGATATTAATCCTCCAATAAATAATAATACTTAAGTTCCCTAAACACATGTACATTATTGCTCCCTAAAAATATGCATACTTTTTACATACCCTTTTTTTTAAATAAAAACCATAAAGTCAAATTGATTCGAGTCAAGTAATTAAAGCGCAAACTGGCTTAATTTACAGCGCGTGGTCAAGAAAGGAAGGACGATTAATCAAAGATAACCTCTTCGTACAACTCCAACTTTTCGACAAACCTATAGCTCGCAAGAGGAAAGCAAGAGTCATAATGGCAACTCAGGAAGAAGTTAACGATCTCAAGAACCAACTGGCTACTGTAACTGAGACACTGAAGCTTCTCACACTTAAGATCGAGGATCCCACGAAGCAACAACAAATGGACCTCATGCAAGAAAGCCTAAGCAAGTTGTCCAGCGACTACAAGTTTCAAGAACTCACATCCCAAGGGGTCTCGGTGGATAAGGATCTTCTTCCGCAGAAGTTCAATGCCAACGACATCCCAAAGTTTAGGGCAATCGACAACCCATACTTCTATCTAAGAGCGTTTGAAACAATAATGAGTATCAAGGGTATCGATAAGAAAGTCTTCCCTTCTCTGTTCTCGCTATCTCTCGAGACCGTTTGCCAACAATGGTTCTTTTCTCTTGAAAAAGAAAAGACCTCTACCTGGGAATCCATAGCAAACGCTTTCGTCGATAGGTGCAAGTGCAACGTTCAAGTCGAAACTGACCATAGAGAACTTGAAATCCTCAAACAGAAGGAAAATGAAGGCTTCACATCTTTCTTTAACAAGTGGAGAAAAACCTCAGCTAAAATGATTGAGGTACTAAGTGAAAAAGAGTCCGTGAGATTGTTCATTAAAAACCTCCAAGAAAAATATTCAAAACATCTTAAATATCAAAATAACCTTCATACCTTTAAGGCTGCTTATGATATTGGGATTAATATCGAAGATGACTTGGCTAAATCTAAAGCTGCCAACAATAACTCCAACAGTGGCTGGAAAGGAAAGAAGAACGACAATCCTTCTTCTTCCAAAACCGCCCACTCAAATAATGTTAGCACCTTTAATCTAGGAGAAGTCCTCGCCATGAATAATCAAGGACAAAAGAAACCGTTTAGGAGAAACTTCACTCCTATTGGCATGAGTTATGACACCGCGTTTGATCGACTAAATGCAAAAGGTCTTATAACTCCCATTGGACCATTTGGAGATCCACCAGTCGAGAAGAGGTCGTCTAATTGGAACCCCAATGCACATTGCAAATATCATCAAGGTAGGGGCCATTCTACTGAAAGCTGTTGGAAGCTTAAGGAAGCTATTCAAGACCTAATTGACAGTAACAAGCTGCCGTTGCCCCCTGCCAGTAAGAAACCGAGTATTGACAATGCACCTCTAGCTCACACATTGGCTATCTCCGATGAAGAAAGCGAAGTTGACCCCTCATCTCTCATTAAGCCTGTTAAAGCAACCAACGTCGAAGAGGAAGAAGAAGAGACCTTTTTCGATGTCGAAGATAATCTTCCAGAACCAACAAATGAGGTAGAGATACGAATACTCACACTGTATCTGAGGGAGACATTGCAACTGTTACATGAACTCTCAAAATTTTGAATGAACTTCACAAGGAATATGATGAAGAACCTAAGAGAGAATTCACACCAGTAAAAACGACTTATGAGGCAAAATACTTTCCCTTACAAGTCACCGAAAGACCCAAGAAGAGCAATAAAGTTTATACTCCAATTGGGATCCCGTATACACAAATGTTTGAAATGCTCTCCGAGAATGGCAAGGTCAAACCTCTCGAACCGAGACCTTTTGAATCATTAAAAAGGACAGATAGATATTACTGTCAATACCATCAGTCAGGAGGACACACCCTAGAAAATTGCTTCAAATTCAAGGATTTGGTGCAGAAGATGATTGATAGAAAGGAATTAGTCCAAGTTCAACAAGAAGAGGACATAAATGTTAATGGAGTATGGGACAGTGATGAAGAAGATGTCTATCTAAAAGACCTATTAGGACCTTCACCTTCTGTATCATACACCACGGACGACATTTGGGCTGAAGAAGATTCATCAATAGACGTCCTCACAAGATCCGGGAGAATACAACCTCCCGTTTTAACACAACCTATGCCTACTGTACAACAAGTTCCCATACCTATCATCGAAGACAATGACATCGTTAAACAATTCAAGAAGACAAAGGTTGAGATGAACGTATGGAAGCTTCTGGCAACATCTCGAGAACATAGGTTAGCTGTGATGAATGCCTTGGATAAAATCGGGATAGATTCTGACACCACTCCTGAAGGACTAGCTAACTTCCTCACGAGTGATCTCCCTAGTCCAATTAATCTAATCACCTTCTCTGATAAAGATTTACCCCCGGAAGGTAACAAGCACTACAAAGCATTAAACCTTACAGTAGTCTGCAAAAGAAGGAATGTTCCCATGACTCTTGTAGACAATGGATCGGCTATTAATGTCTGTCCACTTAGGACTGCAAGGATGCTCGGCATAAAGGATGAGGATTTAACTCCGTCTACACAAGGAATAAGAGCTTACGATAATACTCGGCGTCAAGCTCTCGGCAAAATAACCCTAAATGTGACGGCATGAGCAATAGAACATGCTACTACTTTTCAAGTGGTAGACATCAAAGCCTCATTCAATCTGTTGTTAGGACGCCCTTGGCTCCATCACCTAAAGGTCGTCCCTTCATCTCTCCACCAACAAGTGAAAGCCATAGTTAGAGGAATCCCCATCACCATTGATGCTTCGCCAATGAGGATCAAATCAATAGAGAATCCAATCATCAACGTGGAGCACGACGAAGATGATGAAGACCTATGGGGCTTTAACGAAGAAGTCTCCTTAATCCAAGAGGATGAAAGGACATCTCTTTGCCACGACCCCCATTCCAACATGATTATCAACACTATGCTAAAGAAACAAGGACACTTCCCTGGGATGACCTTAGGAAAGAAGAAGGGGATAGCAAAATCTATAAAGTCACCTGGCCTCCCTAAGCTAGATACTTTCGGACTTGGTTTCGAACCGACTCAGAAAGATCTCAAGCGAGCCCAGGACAAATTGAAAGCACGTAGGGACGCTCGTATTCAAAAGAAAGCAATTCCAATGGATCAGTACCCCCTTACGCTTAATGGTCAGTTTATAAAAGAAGGAGATGACTATCCATGCCATGAATTTCCCGAACCATTTGTTGTAAATGGCATACGACAACCAGGATTCGAGATTTTCTTGGATTGCTATTTCACCGACGAAGTCCAAACTCCCGTCCATAAGGAGAAAGCACCCCCATGCTTTGACTTTAACGTCATGGGATTACTGTTTGGGCGAGAAAAGAATGAGTCAGTTTATGAGGAAGACGACTCTTCACTCATTCAAACGGTCCTACAAAGCGAAAACTTCGACCCTTCAAAGCTAATTACTCCAGCTGAAGGATTATTGCAAGGGTGGCACAAGACTATCAAGGTGATTACTCCGAGTGGAAGGAAGATATCAATCACGACAGGACAAGGGCCGATGTTTGAAGAATCGTCAGAGTCAGAGTCAGAGTCTGAGTCAGAGTCTTTCCCCATAGAATCTTCTAAGTCTTTAGCTATAATGCCTCCCCTTCCTATTTCTTCTCCTAGGATAGTTAGTGATCCAGTCCCTGAAGACATATCACTCTTTGATGTAATGATCTCAGAGTATAATAATATCGCTCATTCTTCTTACTTCTCGTGTTCTTCCCTTTTGGATGCCACCGTACTTTAGTGTATGATCACAGTGGGGTTCAAGCTAGTGGGATTTTAAAGGCTTGAAATTATTCCCTAACCCAAGATGACGAACATTGCTTAGCTAACGATGAAAAAGATAAAGAAATTATTAAAGCAATGGAAACACTTGAAAAGAAAACACCAGTAATTGAAGAGACTGAAACAGTTGACATCTCAAATGATTCAACTCATAAAAGAGAAGTTAAAATCGGACTAACATTGAATAAACAAGAAAGAACCGATTTAATCAACTTGCTTAAAGAATTTATCGATGTACTTGCTTGGTCATATGAAGATATGCCAGGCATTAACAGAGAAATAGCTCAACACACTATACCATTAATCCCAGGAATGAAACCTGTAAAACAAAAGTTACGTCGAATGAAACCCGACGTAGCACTTAAAATAAAAGAAGAAGTTCAAAAACAAATAATTGTAGGTTTCATCAAGGTATCCAAATACCCCGAATGGGTCGCCAACGTCGTCCCAGTTCTAAAGAAAGACGGAAGGGTAAGGATGTGTGTCGACTATCGAGATCTAAATAAGGCAAGTCCAAAGGACGACTTCCCTTTGCCACACATCGATATTCTGGTAGACAACACAACAAGTCACGCGCTTCTCTCATTCATGGACGGATACGCAGGGTACAATCAGATTCTCATGGTGGAAGAAGACATGGAGAAGACAACTTTCATCACACCGTGGGGCACTTACTGTTACACAGTAATGCCATTTGGGTTGAAAAACGCAGGTGCTACTTACCAACGTGCAGCAACTGCTTTGCTTCATGACATGATGCACCAAGAAGTTGAAGTATATGTCGACGACATGATTGTGAAATCAAAGGACCGTCCAGGCCATCAAGTAGCCTTAAGGAAATTTTTTGAAAGGTTAAGAAAATACAATATGAGGTTGAATCCATCAAAATGTGCTTTTGGAGTCACCTCAGGCAAGCTCTTGGGGTACGTCATAAGCTCTAGAGGGATAGAGATAGATCCAACCAAGATTAAAGCAATCATGTCAATGCCACCACCCAAGATCGAGAAACAGATTCGAGGATTCATTGGCCGGTTGCAATACATAAGTAGGTTCATATCAAAACTGACAACGATATGTGAACCAATCATCAAAAAGCTCAAGAAGAATGTACCAGTAATATGGGATGATGAGTGTCAAAAAGCCTTTGACCGGATCAAAGCCTATCTCGCAAATCCTCCCGTATTAGCGCCAGCACTTCCCGGAATACCTCTTAGGTTATACTTGACGGTTACCAAGGAGACAATGGGAGCCATGCTAGCACAAGAGGTAGAAAACAAAGAAAATGCAATCTATTACTTAAGTAAGAAGATGCTCGAATATGAAACACGCTATACACCACTCGAGAAATTGTGCCTCGCTTTGGTGTGGGCCACAACTAAGTTGAGACATTACATGTTGGTGCATACCGTTTTCGTGGTATCTCGATTAGATCCACTCAAATAATTGTTCGAGAAATCAACACTCAATGGACGTATTTCAAGATGGATAGTCAACTTAGCCCAGTTCGATGTGCGGTTTATGCCACAAAAAGCTATTAAAGGATCCGTGGTGTCAGACTTTCTGGCAGATTTTCCAATAGAAGAATCGACACCAATACAGGACAATGAATTTCCAGATGAAGATTTGATGGTCACTGAAGATGATACTTGGACCTTGTATTTCGACGGAGCCTCAAACCAAAAGGGATGTGGTGTCGGAGTGCTACTAGTATCACCTAAGGAAGAACATGTCCCAATCTCAATAAAGCTTGATTTCGACGTTACCAACAATGCTGCTGAATATGAAGCATGCGTGGTAGGCCTTGAAACAGCACTGGCATTGGGAGTAAAGAAGTTAAGGATATTCGGAGATTCCTCTCTAATCATCAATCAAATATCTAAAAGGTGGAAAGTAAGGAGTGAAAGCCTAGCCCCTTACCAAACTTATCTGGAAACTCTTACCGACCAGTTAGAGAAGGTAGAATACACGTATCTACCTAGAGAAGAAAACCAATTTGCTGATGCCTTGGCAAGATTAGCCTCAATGGTTAGGATTCCCACGGATATCGAGCAAATGCCTCTAACTATCGAAAAAAGGCACAAACTAGCATATATACAGGCTATAGAAAACAACGACCTAGTCCAAGACGAAGATGAAGAACAAGAAGAAGAACCATGGTACACAGACATTCTCAACTATGTCACCAAGGGAGAATACCCTCCTCATGCTGACAAAAGAGCAAAACGAGCCTTGAGACTTTTGGCTTCTCAATATGTACTCATAGACAACGAGCTACATAAAAGGGTACCTAAAGGTCGAGCTCTCCTATGTGTAGGGAAGGTGGATGCACAAAGAATAATGAGAATGGTCCACGAAGGAATCTGTGGAACTCATATAAATGGCAAAATGTTAGTCCAGAAAATAATGCGAGAAGGGTATTATTGGACTACCATGAATAGGGACTGCCATCAATATGTGAAAAGATGCCCTAAGTGTCAAATTTATGCGAATTTACAGCACGTTCCTCCATCTTTGCTCTACACCTACACGTCACCTTAGCCATTCTCTACATGGGGAATTGACATAATTGGCAAGATCACTCCTCTAGGGACAGGAGGCCACGAATTTATTCTAGTAGCAATTGATTACTTTACAAAGTGGGTTGAAGCGCAATCATATGCTAAACTCACTGCAAAACATGTAGCACTCTTTATCGAGAGGAATATCATTTGTCGATATGGAGTCCCACATGAAATGATAAGTGACAATGGAACTCACTTTCAAGCCGAATGTGAAGATTTTCTACACAAATATGGTATCCAACATCATCATTCGTCCCCTTATAGACCTCAAGCAAACGACGCAGTCGAGGCAGCTAATAAGAATTTAAAGACTATCATCGAGAAAATGACAGAAAATTATAAGGATTGGCCTGACAAGCTTCACTTTGCATTGTGGGGTTATCGCACGTCAATCCGTACGTCAATAGGAAATACACCATTTTCTTTGGTATATGGAATGGATGTCATACAACCTGTCGAACTAGAAATACCATCTCTACGTATTGCGCTAGAAAGTAAACTCGATGAAGTCGAATGGACTAGGGCACGATATGAAGAATTGATCCTACTCGACGAAAAACGACTAGAAGCTCTACATCACACTCAGTGTTATCAAACTCGTATGGCTAGACATTTTAATAAGAAGGTCAAGACAAGAAATATCAAAGTAGGAGATTTGGTATTAAAAGCGCTAAGAAAAAATGTTTTAGATCCAAGGGGAAAGTTTAGACCTAATTGGTCTGGCCCCTACATTGTCAAAACAATCCTATCAGGTGGTGCAGCAAAATTAACTGACATGGATGGCAATGAATTCTCAAACATGACCAATCTTGACCAACTTAAAAAATACTACCCATAATTACTTGAGTAGGACACTCAAGAGAGCTACGTTCGGCCTGATTCCTTAGGAAGGGATACGTAGGCAACCCATTACGGGTGCGGCCACTTTATTTTTCGATATCTCCGCGTTCCAGAATCAACAAAAGTCAACAAAAAGTCGGAAAACTATTGGCGTCACAGAACAGAGTCTGGCGCCAGCCAAAAGCCATTAGCGCCAGACGATGGAGTTGGTGCCTGGCGCCAGATCTCAATACCTGGCGCCAATCTGCAGTTACTGACGCCAATTCAGTCATAAAATCTGGGCGAATTTCGGTGTTTTTCGGAAAATTTTCGACTTCCGTACTCGAAGAATTTCTGGAAAATTAATTTCTTTTCGGTTTTTCATTGCTTTAATAAAATAAATTTAAAGTAACAATTTAATAGAAAGCTGAAATTTCATTAATGAAATAAATTGCATTGTTAATGGAATTTAAATAAGGTTGAAATAAATTAACTTTAAATAAAAATTAAGAACCTAATAAATCTAAAGCTAAGCAATGTTCTAGTCTTTCTTCTCCTTCTTTGCCCTTTTCCAATTCTTTTCCGTTTCCTCCTCTTCATCCATTACTTTAGCCAGTAGGCATCCTTTAGAGGACCTACATTCAATTTTATAATAGATTGTTTCTCCTTCAGCTAGCACCCCATGCTTCTTTTCCACCCAAGCCTTCTTGTCTGTAGCTTTCCTTTTCCCCTTGTCTTTAGTAGTATTCTTCTTCTTAGGCATTGTAGGTAACTTGAACTCAATTCTTGCACCTAAGCGTTCCTTGGCCGGTGTCACCCTGTCACCTAGACGATTCTTCACATCGGTTCTACCCTGATCAATTGAAGACTTCTTCAACAACCACTTCTTTACATCATTAGGTATGGAGCCATTTTGTCTACTATTTTTGAAAATGCAGGAGTGATTTTAAAAGGAAAATATGGGGCTTTGAATGAGAAGCCAGAAAATGTGATCAATGAGGAAACCCTTGCTGGGTTAAGTTTGGAAGTTGTAAAAGGAAAAATTCAGAAGTTAGAAAAAGGAGAGAAAAAGAAAGAAAAAGTGACAGGGAAGATGAAGGAAAAGGCTATGTCAGAGCAGCCTGTAAGGAAGAGTAGGAGGATTTCTTCCAGTGGTGTTCCTCAAACTAGCATGGAACAACCACTGGAATTGGATGTCGAGGAGATTATCCTTGAAGGGCAAGTTGCTGAGTTGGCTGACAGAATGGAGAGGGTAGAGAGTCAAGTGAAGGACTCTGCTCGTAAACTTCATGTGCTGACACTTGAAAAATTGGTCCAGGAGCAGGGGAAGGAGTTGAAGGAACTCAAGAGAATGATGCTCAAACAGACCAAGGACCTTCAAGAACAGAAGGAGTTCCAGGAGAAAGAACTTCACAAGGCTCTACAGGAACAGAATGAGGAGTTCCTAGTGAAGCTCAAGGGAGTTGAAGAAAAGTTGGAGGCCTCTGCAAAGCAAACAAAGGAGGACTTCAACAATATTCTTGAGTTTCTTGAAACCTAGCCTACCCCATCTCAAATTCAGCCTACCCCATCTCAAAATCAGCCTAGCTTTTTCTTTCACTGTCTTAGTTATGAACATATTTAATTTTCGTTTTTAAGTATTTGAACAATTGATTTTGATTGTAAATTTTTAAAATTGTTCATCTGGATGTTAAATATTTTTAATGAAAAGTTGGAACTCTTGCTTATACTTGTGTGTTGTGTATATTTCGAACACTTATGCTGAAGAGTAGATCTTACTTGAGGTTGTTTAGCAGCGCTGCCTTTAGTTTCCCACACTCGATGAATTGCTTGTGGGGTTGTTGGTGGATGTTTAATACACTTGAAAATACAGGACTTTTTGATAATGCCAAAAGGGGGAAAAGAAGAAGCAAACATGGAGGTTGAAGTTGTTCTGGGTTCCAGTTGAGAAAGTATCATAACTTTCTCAGTTTAGTTTACTTTTAGTCTACTTAGCTTACTTTTTGTTTTTGTTTTATTTCTGTTGTGTGTTTATTTTCTGTCAATAAAATTAAAATAAAAAAATACGACCTTTTATTTTGTTTTAACTTTCTCAAGAGTTTGCTTAAGTTTGTCATCATCAAAAAGGGGGAAATTGTTGATGTTTAAAGGTTTTGATGATGAGGAACTTAAGTTATAGAAAACTCATCTCATAAAGACTTTTCAAGTGTTTGTGCAGCCTAGGTGAAATTGATCTTGGAGATGGAGGAAGTAACTAAAGCTGAGAAGACTTGAAGGAGTTCTTTATCAAGAAAGTTATTGAAGATAAAAGAAGAGTTCCCTCACAGGAACGTTCCTTCACATGAACTTGAAGATTGCTAGCTAAGATCTTTGGAGGAACTTAGTAAGCGTGGAGTCCAAGTAAACCTACCAGAACAAGAGTACAGCGCAGCAATGTTTTAGTTAAGATTTTATCTTCTAGATTCATTGTTAAATATGTTAAGTAGGATATGCATGAAACTTATTAGAAGCGTGACAGTTAGCTTGGCAAATAAATTAAAATCGGAAAAGATAAAAGATAGAAATCGGAAAAAGATTTTCTTTAAATATTTATCTTTTAAAATCAGTTTGTTAAAAAGATATTATGTTCAATATTTCTATCTTATTTTCTGAAAAGATTTTCTTCAAAGGATTTAATTAAAAAAACGTGTTTAAGATAAGTTAAGTTTTACTTATTTATCTTTATGTAAACCTACTGTTTATACAGGTAATACTCATATAAATAGTAGAGAATAATATGAGCCTAGGTTTTTTGTGAGTTTTATGCGTGAAGAATTTACAGAGCTATAGTTGCGTAAGTTTGCCAAGCTTATCATACTGTCATATTAGTTTCGAGTTTCATGCATAGCTTGCCGATCATATACTAGGTGATAATTCTTGTATTTGGTTTCGGGTTTATTAGGGTAAGAGTATTTTTATCATTGCATACAGAGAGAGCTTCTGGTGAGAAGGGGGAAGATCTGTACTTAGGGAGTACGAGTGAGTTTGAGTGTTGGACTCAAACTGGGTAGAACAAGGTGTTGTTCTGTAGCAAGTTCATTCTGGAACTTGAGAGTAGTGGCTGAATTATAATAGGTTGTAACTTGGTGTTTGCCCTATTATAGTGGAATTATTTGTGTTTGAAATCCCTAAGGTAGGGTCGAGGTTTTACTTCTAGTTGGGCACTAGAAGGTTTCCTCGTAAACTCTGTGTGCATCGCAAGTTCCTATTTTGTTCTGTTTTATATTTGCAAAATTACTAATAGGAACTCAACTACAATTCACCCCCCCTCTTGTAGTGTTCATCTCAATTAACAATTGGTATCAGAGCACGGTTCTCACGTGCAAGCAGATAATTTTGCTGAGTAAGTTCCTGGAGAGATGAATTACAAGGAGAAACTTGAAGAAGGGTACTCTACCCAACGTCCACCTATGTTCAACGGTAAGTTTTATGCCTACTGGAAGAACAGGATGGAGATATTCATCAAGGCCGAAAATTACCAGGTTTGGCGTGTAATTGAAACTGGTGATTTTGAAATAACTCAAACCAATGACAAGCATGAGGTAGTTTCTAAATCTATTTCTGATTATGATAAAGAAGATTATCAGAAACTTGAAATGAACGCTTTAGCTATAAAGTATCTGCACTGTGGACTTGGACCCCATGAACATAATCGTATCATGGGATGCAAGTCTGCTAAACAGATTTGGGATTTTTTACAGGTAACTCATGAAGGTACTAACGAGGTAAAACGTTCTAAAATAGATTTATTGATGTCTAGGTATGAAAGGTTTGAAATGCAATCCAAAGAAACAATAGAAGAGATGTTTACTAGATTCAATGATATTATTAATGAATTGAACTCCCTTGGCAGGCAAATTCCTATTCATGAACAGGCAAGGAAGATCTTAAGAAGCCTACCACAAGATGAACGCTGGAGATCCAAGGTTACTGCCATGCAGGAAGCTAAGGACTTTACTAAGTTCAATATGGAACAACTAGCTGGATCATTGATGACTCATGAACTTCATCTGAGTTCCAACACTGAAAGTTCCAGAAATAAAGGTTTGGCACTCAAGGCTGAAGACTCAGAAGGATCAGATGTTGATGAAGAAGAGATGGCTATGCTAGTGAGGAAATTTAAGAAGATGATGAACAATAGGAAGTTTGACAGGAATAAGAAGTATACAAGTTCCAGAAACACAACGTGTTTCAAGTGTGGATCAAAGGATCATTTTATCAAAGATTGTCCTGTTCAGGATGGAGAGAAAGGAAAGACTAAAGGCAAGGAGCAATCCAAGGAGTCAAGAGTCTACAAGCCTTACTTCACCAAGGACAACGTTAAGAAAGCCATGCTTGCTGCTTGGGGAGATACAGATTCAGAAGAAGAAGAGGAGGATCAACCATCAGAAGAAACTGCTCATTTATGTTTAATGGCAAAAACTGATGAAGCTGCCAAGCTAAAGGAGCTTGAGTCTGAGGTATGGTTTTCTTACAACCAATTAAAACATCTGTCTAAAGAGAATCTAATAAATACTGTTTTGGAAATTCAAGAAGATTTAAAGGAATTGCATAGATCCAAACAGCAAAGTGATAAAGCTTTAGTAACTTTCAAAGAGAACAGTGAATGGGTTGATAACATGAAGTTTGATATTCAATACAGGTTCTTCAGTCTGTTTGATGATAATAAAATTTTAAAAGACACCATTGAGAACCTCAAACAAAATAACATACTCTTGAATGTGGAATTGTCTTTGTTAAAACTTACTGTTGATACTCCTAACTCTGAAGTTCCTCCACCTACTGATTATCCGAATTTTGAAAAATTAAAACATGAGTTGGAAGAGTTAAAAACGGATAAGGCACGTCTTGAGGGGGAACTTGAGAGGGCTAGGAAAGGTAAGCAACCAATGGAGTATAGAGTTCCTGAATGGATCACTAAGGCTCAAACTAAGAATACTGAAGGTTTAGGTTTTAAAAAGAAGTTCCAGAAAAAAAAGAAGTATGTCAACTTGCCCAGTAGCATTGTTTGTTATTTCTGTGGCAATACAGGGCATAAGCAAGCTAAGTGTCCTAAGAAACAACAAAGTACTCAGAATAATATCAAACATGTAAAACAAATCTGGGTAAAGAAAAATGAATCAACCCATGTTACAAAGGAACCCAAGGAAACCTGGGTTCCTGACTCTAACGTTTAATTCTTCTTGCAGGTTCCAGTGAGGGGGAACAACACTTGGTACCTCGACAGTGGTTGTTCTAAGCACATGACTGGAGATAAAACTAGATTTCTCTCACTGGATGCCTACTATGGTGGAACTGTGACCTTTGGTGATAATATGAAAGGTGATATAATTGCTATTGGCAAGATAGGAAGGTCACGTTCCCATGCTATTGATAATGTATTTTTGGTTGAGGGCCTCAAGCACAATTTGTTAAGTATTTCACAGTTTTGTGACAAAGGTAACTCTGTTAGCTTCACTTCAAACAAGTGTAGAATCATCCACAATGACACTGGGAACATAATTTTAGAAGGAACTCGTAAAGGGAACACATATGTTGTGGATCTTAACGAGGTTCCTAACAGCAGTTTAACATGTCTTAGTGTTATTGAGGATGATCCTCTGTTGTGGCACAAAAGATTTGGCCATGCAAGCTTTTCTTTACTTGATAAACTAAGATCTAAGAACTTAGTGGAAGGACTTCCTTGCATTAAGTTCCTGTATGATAAAGTGTGTGAAGCTTGTGCTAAAGGTAAACAGACCCGAATTTCCTTCAAGTCCAAAAAGATGGTAAGTACCAAAAGACCTTTGGAACTCATTCATATGGATCTTTGTGGTCCAATGAGAATCCAAAGCAGAAGTGGTAAGAAATATGTAATGGTTATTGTTGATGATTTTTCAAGGTTCACTTGGGTTTTCTTTCTTGTAAGCAAGGATGAAACGTTTGATGAGTTTTTTGCTTTTGTTAAGAAAGAACAGAGAAGAACAGGTAATCAGTTGATACATCTTAGATCTGACCATGGAACAGAATTTGAAAATTCAAAATTTGATGAATTTTGTGCTGAGTATGGTATGGATCACAATTTCTCTGCCCCAAGAAATCCACAACAAAATGGAGTAATGGAACGCAAGAATAGGAGTCTTGAAGGCATGGCAAGGACAATGCTGATATCAAGCAAGCTGCCTAGGAACTTCTGGGCTGAGGCAGTGAACACTGCATGTTATATACTCAACAGAGTATCTGTTAGGGCCATCACTAACAAAACTCCTTATGAACTTATGAAAGGGAGAAAACCTAATATTTCTTACTTTAGATCTTTTGGTTGCAAATGTTTTGTTCACAATAATGGTAAAAGGAACTTGGGAAAGTTTGATGAACGTAGTGATGAGGCAGTTTTCTTAGGATATGCCTCAAATAGTAAAGCTTATAGAGTTTATAATAAAAGAACAATGTCTGTTGAGGAGTCTGTACATATTATATTTGATGAGACTGAAATTTTGGTTGATGTACAGGATTGTGATGATGATTTCGAGATTGGACTTGTGCGTAAGCAAAATCCAAATGAGGAATCAGTATCACTGCAGAAGCAGCAAGTTGAAATTGCAGAAGTAACAAATCCTGAAGCAAATGTTGAACCAGAGTTGGAGAATGCACCAGAAACTCAACTTCAAGAACAGATTGAAAATCATAATGAAGGCCAAAATGTGGAAACTCCTGAAGAAGTTCAACCTGAGTTCCAGAATCAAGTTCCTACAGAAGAACCAGTCAACAATAATGAAGAGAGGATGTATCCAATCAAAGATTTCACTCCAAGGCCCTGGAAATATCAGAAATCTCATCCAGTTGACACAATCATGAGTGACATCACAAAAGGAACTCAAACCAGATCTCAGCTTAGGAACTTCTGTGCATTCAATGCATTCCTTTCTTCCATGGAACCTAAAAATTATGTTGAGGCTTTAACTGACGCAGACTGGATTAATGCTATGCAAGCTGAACTAAATGAATTTGAAAGAAATAAAGTTTGGCATCTGGAACCTAGACCTAAAGACAAGAAGTCCATTGGACTAAAATGGGTATTCAGAAACAAACTAGATGAACATGGTATTATTGTCAGGAACAAAGCTAGACTAGTTGTACAAGGTTTCAACCAGCAAGAAGGAATTGACTATGAAGAAACATTTGCACCTATAGCCAGGTTAGAAGCTATTCGTTTACTTATTGCTTTTGCTGCTTATATGGGTTTCAGGCTGTACCAGATGGATGTCAAATGTGCATTCTTAAATGGATACTTAAATGAGGAAGTCTATGTGGAACAGCCTCCTGGATTTGAAAATCCAAAGTTCCCAAACCATGTCTATAAGCTTGACAAGGCTCTTTATGGGTTAAAGCAAGCTCCTAGAGCATGGTATGAAAGATTATCTAAGCTCCTTTTGGCTAATGGTTTTAAACGTGGCAAAATTGATAAAACATTGTTTTTAAAGTCAAATGGAACTGATATCTTAGTTGTACAAATTTATGTTGATGATATTTTATTTGGTGCAACTAACGAATCTCTGTGCAAGTATTTTGCTGACCTTATGAGTGGAGAATTTGAAATGAGCATGACTGGAGAATTAAATTTCTTTCTTGGTTTGCAAATTAAGCAAACTAAAGAGGGAATTATGATTCATCAGCAAAAATATATTAAGGAACTGATCAAGAAATACAAGTTGGAAAATGCCAAAACCAACAATACTCCTATGGGAATTGCTACTAGATTGGATGAGGATCCATCTGGAACTTGCATTGATCAATCTATGTATCGAGGTATGATAGGCTCACTACTTTATCTAACAGCTAGTAGACCTGACATATCTTTTAGTGTAGGTCTATGTGCCAGGTTCCAAGCAAATCCAAAGGAGTCTCACTTGACAGCAGTAAAAAGAATCCTTAGATACCTGAAAGGAACTGACGATTTGAGTCTCTTCTATCCTAGAAGTGATTCTTTTAATTTGAATAGTTTTACAAATGCTGACTATGCAGGTGACTTGGTAAACAGGAAAAGCACTTCAGGTATGGTACAGTTTTTAGGACCTTGTTTAGTTTCTTGGGGTTCCAAGAAGAAAAACACAGTTGCTTTATCTACAGCAGAAGCTGAGTATGTAGCTGCAGCAGCATGTTGCTCACAAGTCTTATGGATAAAACAACAGGTCAGAGATTTTGGTATTATTTTTGATTGTGTGCCTATTTATTGTGATAATACAAGTGCTATATGTATTTCTAAAGATCCAGTTCAACACTCAAAGGTAAAACATATCCACATTAGGCATCACTTTCTTAAAGATAATGTGGAGCAAGGGAATATTAAGTTAGAATTTTGCCAAACTGAAAATCAAATTGCTGATATTCTAACCAAGCCCTTGAACAGATAAAGATTTGAGAAATTGAGACTGGAACTTGGAATGATCAAGCTGAAGTACTAGCCTCTGAAGTTCCAAGATATGGCAAAGTCAAAAATATTGTAAATAGAGCAAAAAGAACTTCTACCACAAACTTGGTGTGATAAACATAGCTAAAGTGTCACCGTTGTTAACTGCCAAAGGTAAGTTCATTAAATTGCTCAACGGCTTAAGTTATTAAATTTGTACACTGCATACATGTTGAAAGCGTGTTCCAATTGTGTTTTATAGAAACTTCATTCAAGATTAATTGAATTTGGAAATTTAAAATTTTTGAAAGATTCGTCCAGTGTTTAAATTTTGAAAAATTAATTGAATTTGTTCAATTAATAACTAAACAGTGAAAACTTCCTAAATTCCCTCACACCGCTTCATCTATTATAAAAGCAAATTTTCACCCACTTCTTTCACCTCACTGTCACATCAAATTTACTCCCTCTCAGTAAAACTTTGATAACCCCTTTAAAACCCTTCCTTAAGCTTCAATGGTGATCATTGCTGAGTTTGTTTCCTCTGAAGAATCCCAAAGTCCAGAAAACTCAATTCAGGAAGAATCATCTCCCTTAACCATGGTAAACTACAAAGCATCTTCTACCTCTCAAACACCTTCTGAAAACCCTAAGAAATCTCCTCCAAAACCAAAAGAAGTAGAGAGTACAATCGATCAAGGGGATTTCTCTGTCTCGAATGTTCTTCAAAAATTAAAGGAGTGGAAGGAAAGAAAACAAATTGTGAAGTCTCTGGAAGAGCAAATTGAGGAAGTTGAAGAAATAAGCGAGGGAGAAGAGGAAGAAAAAGAAGAGGAGAACAACTCAGAAAAGGAAGAATCGGAAAAGGAAGATGAAGAAGAGGAGGTAACTGATCAAGAGGAACTTGAATCAATGGCAGGAAGGTATGTAGTAGGTCATCGTCTTGACGCTGTGTGGTGTAGAAAAGCAAGATTTTTAGAGTTTCTTGATTTAATTAAATTTCAAGGTTGGGAATTTCTGTTGACTAGGGTTTCATCAAATTACTTGTATCCTGCTGCTATGAATGAATTTTGCCAGAATTTTCAGGCAAAATTGGGAATAATAACGAGCATGGTGAATGATGTAAAGATTGAATTGGACCTAGAAACTCTAGGTAAAATTCTAAAAGCTCCTACTGAAGGTTTTGATACTTACTTGAAGGGAAAGGGTAGTATCAATGTAGGAAATTTCATGGCTGGGGATATAGTAAAGGAATTAGGAGGACAGAGGGGTAAGAAGGTCATGAGTCATAATGATCTAAGCCCTCTAAATAAGCTACTGTTTAATTTGGTGAAAAAGACTATTCTGCCTAGGACTGCTAAAAAGGGGGAGGCATGTTTACTGGATATGGCTGTAATCTTCTGCATTTCAAAGAAGATTAAGGTGAACTTTCCTTCTTTGATGTATCAGCATTTAGCTCATTGTGTTCCAAGTAGGACAAAAGTGGGGTATGGAGCCATTTTGTCTACTATTTTTGAAAATGCAGGAGTGATTTTAAAAGGAAAATATGGGGCTTTGAATGAGAAGCCAGAAAATGTGATCAATGAGGAAACCCTTGCTGGGTTAAGTTTGGAAGTTGTAAAAGGAAAAATTCAGAAGTTATAAAAAGGAGAGAAAAAGAAAGAAAAAGTGACAGGGAAGAGGAAGGAAAAGGCTATGTCAAAGCAGCCTGTAAGGAAGAGTAGGAGGATTATCTTCCAGTGGTGTTCCTCAAACTAGCATGGAACAACCACTGGAATTGGATGTCGAGGAGAATATCCTTGAAGGGCAAGTTGCTGAGTTGGCTGACAGAATGGAGAGGGTAGAGAGTCAAATGAAGGACTCTGCTCGTAAACTTCATGTGATGACACTTGAAAAATTGGTCCAGGAGCAGGGGAAGGAGTTGAAGGAACTCAAGTGAATGATGCTCAAACAGACCAAGGACCTTCAAGAACAGAAGGAGTTCCAGGAGAAAGAACTTCACAAGGCTCTACAGGAACAGAAGGAGGAGTTCCTAGTGAAGCTCAAGGGAGTTGAAGAAAAGTTGGAGGCCTCTGCAAAGCAAACAAAGGAGGACTTCAACAAGATTCTGGAGTTTCTTGAAACCTAGCCTATCCCATCTCAAATTCAGCCTACCCCATCTCAAAATCAGCCTAGCTTTTTCTTTCACTGTCTTAGTTATGAACATATTTAATTTTCGTTTTTAAGTATTTGAACAATTGATTTTGATTGTAAATTTTTAAAATTGTTCATCTGGATGTTAAATATTTTTAATGAAAAGTTGGAACTCTTGCTTATACTTGTGTGTTGTGTATATTTCGAACACTTATGCTGAAGAGTAGATCTTACTTGAGGTTGTTTAGCAGCGCTGCCTTTAGTTTCCCACACTCGATGAATTGCTTGTGGGGTTGTTGGTGGATGTTTAATACACTTGAAAATACAGGACTTTTTGATAATGCCAAAAGGGGGAAAAGAAGAAGCAAACATGGAGGTTGAAGTTGTTCTGGGTTCCAGTTGAGAAAGTATCATAACTTTCTCAGTTTAGTTTACTTTTAGTCTACTTAGCTTACTTTTTGTTTTTGTTTTATTTCTGTTGTGTGTTTATTTTCTGTCAATAAAATTAAAATACAAAAATACGACCTTTTCTTTTGTTTTAGCTTTCTCAAGAGTTTGCTTAAGTTTGTCATCATCAAAAAGGGGGAAATTGTTGATGTTTAAAGGTTTTGATGATGAGGAACTTAAGTTATAGCAAACTCATCTCATAAAGACTTTTCAAGTGTTTGTGCAGCCTAGGTGAAATTGATCTTGGAGATGGAGGAAGTAACTAAAGCTGAGAAGACTTGAAGGAGTTCTTTATCAAGAAAGTTATTGAAGATAAAAGAAGAGTTCCCTCACAGGAACGTTCCTTCACATGAACTTGAAGATTGCTAGCTAAGATCTTTGGAGGAACTTAGTAAGCGTGGAGTCCAAGTAAACCTACCAGAACAAGAGTACAGCGCAGCAATGTTTTAGTTAAGATTTTATCTTCTAGATTCATTGTTAAATATGTTAAGTAGGATATGCATGAAACTTATTAGAAGCGTGACAGTTAGCTTGGCAAATAAATTAAAATCGGAAAAGATAAAAGATAGAAATCGGAAAAAGATTTTCTTTAAATATTTATCTTTTAAAATCAGTTTGTTAAAAAGATATTATGTTCAATATTTCTATCTTATTTTCTGAAAAGATTTTCTTCAAAGGATTTAATTAAAAAACCGTGTTTAAGATAAGTTAAGTTTTACTTATTTATCTTTATGTAAACCTACTGTTTATACAGGTAATACTCGTATAAATAGTAGAGAATAATATGAGCCTAGGTTTTTTGTGAGTTTTATGCGTGAAGAATTTACAGAGCTATAGTTGCGTAAGTTTTCCAGGCTTATCATACTGTCATATTAGTTTCGAGTTTCATGCATAGCTTGCCGATCATATACTAGGTGTTAATTCTTGTATTTGGTTTCGGGTTTATTAGGGTAAGAGTATTTTTATCATTGCATACAGAGAAAGCTTCTGGTGAGAAGGGGGAAAATCTGTACTTAGGGAGTACGAGTGAGTTTGAGTGTGGGACTCAAACTGGGTAGAACAAGGTGTTGTTCTGTAGCAAGTTCATTCTGGAACTTGAGAGTAGTGGCTGAATTATAATAGGTTGTAACTTGGTGTTTGCCCTATTATAGTGGAATTATTTGTGTTTGAAATCCCTAAGGTAGGGTCGAGATTTTACTTCTAGTTGGGCACTAGAAGGTTTCCTCGTAAACTCTGTGTGCATCGCAAGTTCCTATTTTGTTCTGTTTTATATTTGCAAAATTACTAATAGGAACTCAACTACAATTCACCCCCCCCCCCCTCTTGTAGTGTTCATCTCAATTAACAATTTTGAAGCAAGCCATATTGTCTTTTTACTCTGCAGGGGTAATAATATGTCATGCGAGACAAGCTTGGAAGACGGCAGAAAGGTTGCTTGTTAACACCAACCATCCTTTTTATTTTCCACCATGGGATGACCCACTTGATAGCGAAATCACGTGATTCAAAGACTTTCTTCCACCCATGGCGCCCAATTTTAGGGATGCGCTTCTTTCTTCTCACAAAGCAAGTGGGCGTATAATTTTCGATGTCGTCCGGAGGGCTAATTTATCCTAGCCTCTCCATTAGCCACATCTGTAAAAAAAAATTCCAATGCAAATAAATTAATATTACAATACAAAAATATTTTTTTTTTATTTCTGTAATTAAAAATATTATTTTTCTACCTGTAATAAAATTGGAGAACCGCGAAGAGGTGCTTTTGGGTCCCGTTTCAATTCATCTAGACTAATCATAGTCTCTCCAACTATCAATGGCATTGGATTTCTCCCTGATTCAATTTGTTCTAGCACAGTGGTTATAATTGATTGTCCCTCATTAATTTTACCACTACTAAGACAATATTGACTAAGCATGCAGAATAAAAACGCCCTTCTTCTATATATGTGAAAAGATTCAGAAAGCGGTTTATCAAAATAATAGCGTGCGAATTCTTTTAAGTTCACTACATTGCCATCTACTATTTTTGATAAATCCCTTTCCTTCAAGTTAAAGAAGCGCTCAAAATCCTTATAGTAATATGCATCTACCCTGGGGATTACTACCAGGTCTATTGCAGGGAAGCTTAAAATAGCACCAAATTCCTCTGGCAAAGGGCTAATTTCATCATACCCTATTCTAAAACAATGTGTATCAATGTTCCAATGTTCTAAAGCGGTATGTATGAAGTCTATGTCTAGATCTACCCTTTTAATGCCATAAATTCCCCCCAAGTGAAATAAATCCAATTCTTTTCTTTCTCTAGCATTAAGAGATCGACACCATTCATGAGAATATTGGGTGAAAGTTTTAGTGGCTAAAGACATGATAATTATTTTTTTTAAAAGAGAAGAATAATTTTTTCGCTGGAATTTTGTGAATAATCGGCTGAGCAGGGGGCTATTTATGCACAAATTACGAGGAATTTCAATCTGAATGAAATATGGAGTCAGCGTCCATTGGCGTCAAAACCCCGGTATTGGCGTCACACAACAGCTTATGGCGCCACACGCTATTTGTAGCGCCTGGCGCCACGCGCCACAGGCTGGCGCCAGCTGGCGCCAAGTCAGCAGGACAGCCGCGCGTGCTTAGTTTACGTTTTGATATTAAATTGGAGTCGGTTAATGGCTTTATGGCCCCGTTTTAATTTCTTCTAAATATCTTTCTATCCTTTTCTTAATTAATTAAATATAGCAAATTATTTTTGAATTTTATATTAATTTTCAAATATCAGCTTTTTTCTCCGTTTTATTTTCTCCTTTTTTATTTTCTTTTTGGGGGAGAGAGTCGGATAATACCCTCCATCAATAATAAAAATGACGGAATTTTTGCGCAAAATTATTATCACATTTGCACACACTAACATACACTAACATAATAATAGATAATAATGAATTTACAATAACATAACATAAAGTACAAAGTGTCTAAATAATAAGTCAAAGGAAAAGTTCTATAAAAAGTCAAAATAAAAAAAAAAACATATACAGAAGCAAACTACGGCGCCGGAGGACGTAGGCACATCATGCCATAAAACTGCGCCGTCCGAGGAGTCACCTCTCCACCAGCTCCGGCCTCAGCACCAGCTCCAGCCTCCGTAGGAGGAGGGAAACTCAAAACAGGACCGCTCCAGCCAAGGTCAACCTGAGGCTGAGACCGCGGAGGTTGCTGCGATGACGAGCCAACCTCGTGCATCCCACCACCTCTGAAAGCCGAGGTAGCCTCTCCTACCGGTGCAGCAGGAGCACCCTCAGAAGAAGACCCTGAGCCCTCAGCAACGTCGGCTCGAGCAGCCTCAGAACGACCACCTCTACCTCCGGACGAAGTGCGACGACGTCTCGAGCTAGACCTCGCCGGCTCTCTCCGCCCCTCAGGCCTCGTACGGGTGTGAGAAGCAATCGGCTGACCCTGCAAAAAGAATTAAATCAGAAACAAGATAAAACTGAAGCATAATGCAAAAATAATAAGTAAAGAAAAGTTGCCTCTTGGATAGTGTCGTCTCGACGACAGGTAGCTGCATTCCTCATCTGAACGAGTTGGCTCCGGAAGGCATCTATGCATCGTGCCATAGCCGAAACCACCTCGCGTGAAAAATGTCAAGGAAAGTTAAGTCAGTAAAATGCATGATAACTGAATACAAGATTCTGAATTAGAACTAGGCTTACCCTAGGCTGGTGACGAGGAATCGACCGCTCCACAAAGCGCTCGCCCTCAGGAGCCGGAGAAATCATCTCCTCGACCGGCCCGTACATCCCCTGGTAGTGGATGGACATACGAGGTGGCACAAACTCAGTGGGACCATCCTGATGAAACAGAAAGAAATCAGCAAGGTATTACTTGGGGGCTACTCAGCGAAAAACAAAAAGTTAAGGATCTTACCCTCACATCCTCGGCCGATACAGGGGCTGGAGCCAACAAAGGAAGTAGCTCCTCAGCATAACTCCGCCCAAGGATCACATGGGACCGCCAGAGGGAACCAGACTCCTCAGCCATGCTCGACAACTCTCTCTTGTCGAACATGTGACGTGGTGGAGGAGAAGGAACGACAAAAGCATCGGAGGAGTGTTGTCTAGCAAATCTCTCTCCTAAGTATACAACCGCTCCGTAGGTCCCCAGAAAGTAGCGGCGCTCAGCAAAGTACTGTGCGGCTAATCCAGGGACTGTCCAACCGCCCCACGTTCGGTATACTACCTCAGGTCCCTATAAAAATACCAATCGGGTAAGAACATGTCTAAAACATCACAGAAGAGCAAGATAAACACTAAAAGTCGTACCAAGATGATCCGACTCCGGACACGTGCAGTAGACAGGTCCACATGGTGGCCGCCCCAAGAGGCGCTCACCGGATACCCCCTCGGCGATGGTCTCGCCGGCGCAATGGAGGGAAAATACTCATAGAACCAGATCTACAAGAAGTTAAACGAGTGAGTAAATGCTGCCTAACATATAGGGCTAAACTTTATAGGGAATAATGTTTACCTCTACGACTTTCCAGAAAGCAGACAAAGCAACGTTCGTCCTAAAGGACCGATGGCGACACGAGTAGAGATGGCAATGGATCGGATTCGGATCGGGTGGAGCTTCACCTGCATCCATCCATTACTCTAATCGCTCCATCCACATTCATCCATCATCCGCTTCACCCATCATCCATATCCATCCGTCCATCATCCGCGGATGAAACGGGTGGAGCAGATGACTAATGGATGAGTATTAAAGTTGAAAAAAAACTCAATAACTTTAATTTTCGGTTATTTGTACAATAGTTTTATTAATTTTATTAATTAAAAAGGAAACAATAACAATATATTGTTTGAAAAATTAATTTGCAACAAAAAAATACATATAATTTTCTTGCACATTTCATATTTTATTATTAAAATTCTTAGATTAAAAAATTAATATATGTTAAACGGGTGGGTGGATGATTAGCGGGTGAAAAAAGTATCATCCATATCCGATCCGATCCATCATCCGCTTCATCCGTCACCCGCTTTTCATCCATTTAATTCGGGTTTTCATCCATTTATTTATTGCGGATGGAGCGGGTTAGTGGATATCCACTTAATATTGACATCCCTAGACACGAGTCCCTCAGTGCGCGAACGAAGTCAGTGTAGGCCAAGCTGGCCCAGTCATAAGTCCCGATCCGCTGGAGATCGCGAATAGCAGGGAGGTAGTAAAGGAATGCCCTACTACCCCTGTCAGGGGAGAGTGTCCCTGACAACAACATTAGCACGAAGATGCGCACCCGCTGCTCTCGGGTGGTCGCATCGTCATCAAGAGCCGCTGCCAGCGTCGAGCGGCGAATCCCTCTAGCGTTGAACTGAGTCGTCTCGACCTCAGCTCGGGCTCGAACAGCAATCGGCCCCAACAACTCCTCGACCTCTGGATAAAAGACGTCGATACCGCCGTCGAACGGCAGCGGCACAGAAGTGAACTCCAGTCCTGTGATGAGACTGAAGTCTGTAGGAGTGACCATCATCTCGCCCCATGGAAAATGAAAAGTGTTGGTGGTGTCCCAGAAGAACTCCACCAGAGCGCGTACTACGTGGTGACCCCCGCTGGAGGCAACCATAGCCTCGGAGGTCTCGAACAAGGCAACCAGTCCGCAAGACTCCCATAGGAGTCTCGTTTCTCGATCTCTGGCGATGTGCATCCTATACAAATCGCTTAGACCATCACAGCCAGAGCCGTGATGCCGTGTCCTCCCAGGCTCGGTTCCCCGTCTCACCCTCTCAGAAATGTGGTGGACTGGGGCAAAGAACAAGGTCTGCTCATCCCACTCTGGGAACCGACCAAGCGAAGTGGACGGTGTAGTGTCGTCCTCCACGGGCTCATGCTCCCGTCTAGTGTTTCGGGACCGTGAACCTGAGCCTCTTTGTCTAGCCATGCTACATTGTGCAGAATCATCATAAATTAAGGTTCTATAGTATCTAAAGGTTTGTCTAGCCGCATGATACTATGTTCGCAAAAAACAGAGTACGTAGTACTAAAACAGAGCACAAATTCAAATTGAGCATGACAGTATTTTTTCAAGCAATCAAACAATTTCTTGCAACACTATAGTGATTATTGCGACAAATTGAACAAGAATTGCTAGCAAAAACATCAAGAATGAGCCACATTGTTCTTCACGACCTTAAGAGGTCCAACAATGGCAGATTGCTCATTTCTTCATCAAATTGAGTCAAACAAGTCTCAAATTACTCCCAAGGCAATATACAAACATAAACAAGCAATTTCATGGCATAAAACTTGATAAACAAAGCAAATTGAGCATTATAAGTTTCGAATTTTCATGAAATTCGTGAATGAACATGCCAAAATTCATAAAAACCGGTGTGAGTTGGAGGAAAACTTACATAGATCGGGAATATGGATGAGAAGAGCTTTGATTTGCAACAAATTTGAGCAAATTCGGTTGAGAAATGAGTGAGCAACGATCAATTGAAGTTTTCGGACTTCTCTCGGGCTGTTTCGCGACGAACAGAGCAAGAAATAAAACGGAAAATTGAATTTTAAGAAGAATCCGTGCTGGCGCCAGTCCCTAGACATTGGCGTCACATTCTGTGCTTGGCGCCATACGCCAATTTCAGCGCATGGCGCTAATGCCATAAGGCTGGCGCTGATTGTTTTTCAGCGACGCCAAAGCAGCCAGCCACCTGTTGAGGTTGTGCTAGCCTTCTGCAATATATTTTGGGTTCCTTGGTACGCCAGTTAGCCCCTCTAAGCAATTTGACATGATTAGGTAATCGGCTTGATTACGTAAAGTGATCGACCTGATAAAAGATCGTCTCACTAAGCTTAAAGCGCCTAAGCATTGGCTCATTAGCAAAAAGCACCGACATATTGGCTCATTAGCAAAAGGCATCGACATACAGGTTCAAGAGCAAAGGGCACCGACATACAGGTTCAAGAGCAAAGAGCGCCGACGTACAGGCATAGCAAAAGCAAAGTTCAGGCGAACTTTTAAAGATCGACAGGCGTGGATCTTCGGTATTTTCCTTTGGAAAATTATCACATCAAATGAGGATGACTTCAAGAGAAGATGTCTTCGACATCATTCCCTAGCTTGCGGAAAGTTGTCACAAACAACTGAAGGTAATTTCAGGGCGAAATTGTCTTCGATCATAATTCCTGAGGCATGGAAGATGATCATAATGCGGATGAGAATTATTTCAAGAGAAATAATTTTCGATGATATTCCCTTGGACGTGGAATATTATCACAGCGGAGAGGATAGTTTCAGGCGAAGCAATCTTCTAATTTGGAAGCAGTTACAAGGCGTAGCAGTTTTCAAGCGGGATGGCATTCTCTAGCTTGCAGGAGGTCGTCAAAACAACAGCAGCAAAGCGGCAACATGTGGTTACTTTCAGAGACGTGTGCTCGACGGTGCAAGATACGCGTTTCTTAACTCTTTTATCTGTTTAACTAATGCTAGTTTTGCAGGTATCGGCGTTATAAGATTGATTTAGGATCGCAGAACGTTCTGAGTCATTCTCCGTCCCTATCAATACTTTGACTTTTGTTTTCGAAACTGGTGTTTCTCCAAACTCAGTCAAAGTGGGGGCTTCTGTAGACACCCATTTGTGTCTCCCCAAAACCAAACCCAGTGATGAGTACCTTTCACGTCGAATCATAATCGAATGAAACGAAAGTGTGGAAAGGTCTAGTGTTGCGGAAAGTTTTATTTCTTTTCTTTTCTCCCTGTTTTTGAAAACTTTATTTTAAAAAAACAGCAAATCCAGTTTGGTTGGTTCATGATATGGGTCCAATAGTGGTGTAGTTGGATGGGGTTTGCAAAGACCTTTCCAACGATATATTATAAGCCCAATTCCGATGAATATTGAGGAAGTTATGGCCAATTTACTAAACTGGGCCCGGTTTGAGTTTTAAGTACGGCTCAATGATCTAGGGGAGGGCCTAATATGATTTATCATTCCTAATGCAATTAGGAATGGTTTTAGTCT
This sequence comes from Chenopodium album, assembly GCF_948465745.1. Lineage (NCBI taxonomy): Eukaryota > Viridiplantae > Streptophyta > Magnoliopsida > Caryophyllales > Amaranthaceae > Chenopodium > Chenopodium album. Next base: position 22,924,382 of record NC_137839.1, read on the forward strand.
TCTAGAACATTCTAGAGGGTTCTTTTCATTCCTAATTCAATAAGGACTCTTCAGAGTTTTAATTAGATCAAATAGCATTTTCGACTGAATTTATATTATTTTATCTTCCAGTACGGGAAATTTATCAGATTTCCAAAAACGCGTTGAAATCCAATTTGGCGTCCAACCCTAGGCCTTGGCGCCTGGAATCAGGATTGGCGCCTGGCGCTAGCCACTGGACCTGGCGCCAATGAGCCAGGGCTGGCGCCAAGGTTGGTTTTCGATCTTCAGACTCTGTTTTGTTAAATTATCTTTTTTGGATGATTTTCTCTATAAATATCGTATCAAAAACTCCGTCTTCATCATCAATTACCATTCATCAATCCTTTTCATTAACCAATTCTCCTTATTCTTAAGTCTTCATCAACTATCTTCATCATTCACCAATTATCATTCATCTAATTCTTCGCAATTCATTCATTCATCATCTTTCTTTCATCAATTCTCAATAATATTAATTCTTTAGTATTCTTTTCTAAACTTTACTTTTTCATACAAAATTCCGCATTCATTAGATCTAGAAACACCTAGCTATATTCGAAGTTGCCTTCGCCCTAGACGTGAAAGGTTTTAATTTCTGAGGGTTTGGTCCCAAATCTCTCTTTCAATTATTTAATTTAATTGTTTTGTTTATTATTTTCCTTGAAGTTACTAACGTGTGTATTTTGTAATTAGAAAGAGGTACGAGGCATCCAAGTAAGTACTTTAAAGGTTTAATTGATATTATGATGTAGATATCATGCTTATATTGTTATTTTGATTCCTAGTATCATGTCTAGGGTATTTTTAATATCAAGTATGATTAAAAGTACGATGCTTCCTATATTCTTCCTAATATTTATGATTGTTAGTATCATGTTAGGGTTAAAGATTTGATTTTTATTGCTTAGTGACATGCTAGGGTTTGTTATTAATCTTGTTAGTATCATGCCTAGGATCTTGATATGCTTTAACATGATTATGATGATTATAATTATGATTGATATTATTGTTATTAATGATGTTGATTATTTATTATGTTGCTTGATGATTTATTTATTGCTTGATCACCTTTATTGCATGCTTAAAGGGAATTTGTATTTGCAACCACGCTTAATAAGATAATTAATAATCTTGTTAGGGTTAATTGTGATTATAATTCAAGTGATCGCCAATGATAGTTTATTTGTGCATTAAATTCAACCAACATAGATTAAACAGGTTTAGGGTTAATCCTATTGATTGCATGTTAGTCAGAAAGCGCACATGAATACGATCAGAATAAAGTAGAGGCCTATTATTAGGGCAGGTTCAATCTCTTTTAGGTTGGATTTGTACCTTCATCCCCGAACCCTTATTTGGTTCATGACCTTATGGAGTTGACGATCTCTTGGATCGTTAAGGGGTGTAACCTTCACCTCGTGATGGTTTACAAGTTCCTTAAAAACTTGTTGGCGACTCTTTTGCTCTATCTTCTTCCCTTTTGGACGCCACCGTACTTTAGTGTATGATCACAGTAGGGTTCAAGCTAGTGGGATTTTAAAGGCTTGAAATTATTCCCTACAATAATATTCCACGTCCAAGGGAATACTATCAAAGATTATTTCTCTCGAAACAATCCTCATCCGCATTGATAATATTCCACGTCCAAGGGAATACTATCGAAGATTATTTCTCTTGAAACAATCCTCATCTGCATTGATAATATTCCACGTCCAAGGGAATACTATCGAAGATTATTTCTCTTGAAACAATCCTCATCCGGATTGATAATATTCCACGTCCAAGGGAATACCATCGAAGATTATTTCTCTTGAAACAATCTTCAGTTGCTTTTTGACAACTTCCCACCATCTATGGAACGCCATCTTGCTGTTTGTTTTGACGATCTTCCGCAATCTTGGGAACGTCGTCGATCAATTTTGCTACATCTTGAGCCTTTTCTTGAGTCATAGTGACAACCTTTCCAATCATAGCAAAATTCATCGAAGACCGCCTCATCATGAACCGCCCTTCTCATATCTTGGTGACAACCTCCACAATCTTAGCGAACACCGTCGAAGACCGCTCATCTTGTGCTATCTTCTCAAATCTTGGGTGACAACCTCAACAATCCTAACGAATGCCGTCGAAGACCGCCCAGCTCGTGCTATCTTCTCAAATCTTGGGTGACAACCTCCACAATCTTAGCAAACGCTGTCGAAAATAACTTTACTTGAAGTCATCCTCAGTTGTTGCGATAATATTCCGAAGAAAATTATCGAAGACCAACACTTGTCGATCTTTAAAACTCGCTCAAACTTTGCTTCCGCTATGCCTGTACGTCGACGCTTTCGTTGCTTTGAACCTATACGTCGGTGCCTTTTCTGCTTTTGAGCCAATGCTTAGGCGCTTTAAGCTAAGTGAGACGATCTTTCATCAGGTCGATCACCTATTTGTGGTTGTAATCAAATCGACTACTCGATCATGTCAAATTGCTTATAGGGGCTAACTGGCGTACCAAGGAACCCGAAATCGTTGTATGAGGTTGAAATAACTGCTCTGATTATGCTTCAATCTCTGTCGCTGCTGAGATATCTCTGGCGCCAAGAATTGACTCTGTCGCCGAACGCTGTGACAGGGTCTTCCCTATTCTGCGGCACCTGTATTTATTTTTAACTATAGAACTTTGACAATCTCTTTAGCCATCTTAGGGTTGACCTAAGGCTTAATGTTGCTTGACTCATCGACTTGACACGACTAAAGGTACAAACTTGATTGACTGACTCGAGGTTGACTTGACTCGATGTGACTTGACACATGTGACTCGTGACTCGTGTGTGCATTGTAATGTGATCGTGCGACTCGAAACCGCAAAAAAGCAAAAAATTTCCGTCATTTTTGTGGAGGGTACCGACTTTCTCCCGAAAAAGAAAGACGCGAAAAAGAAAGAAGCTTTCGAATGCATGTTGAACGAACTTAGTCAAATGTCATTTGATACTATCTCTCAAGGTGCAAGGATTAATCCATCCTAGGCTATCTCAACTTTTGACTTCATGATGAAAGTATTTGGGTAACTCTGGCACGGAGGCTAAGCACTTCATACTTCGTGATGCAATGACAATTATGATTGATGAGTGATTTTGACATGACAAGGCATGCTTCAACGGTGTGTTAAGATTTCATGACAAAGGGTTCCTAAGGGAAGTATATTTGGCCATGTATCTGTGCAGTGTGTGAAAGTGACACTAAAGTTAGGCCGCAAGAGCTAAGTGTGCAGAGAAAATATTTTAAAAGAGTCAAATGGTGGTGACTCTTAGGTTAGGTAAGTTAATTATGTAAGGATCAAGCCCCCAAGTCTAGCTCTAAATGAATAGGTATAAGCATAGGAAATCCCTTGATATGATCATGGTGTAAGTGTGTGAATGTGAATATTAATGCATTTTTATTACGGTCGCACCTCGATGTGAGGTTGCCTACGTATCCGTTAGGAATCAAGCCGAACATAGCTCTAGCTGAACCTCGCACAAGTGTGTGTATACCTCAAAAAGGTCTTTTAAGGGTTTTAACTCGGTTAGGCTAAAGGTTTTTAAGAAGAAGGGGATAAAGGCTCAAGAACCTAGATAAGCCCCCAAGGTGTGCAACCTTGCTTTTGAATCTTTGTATTTTTATGATTGAGGATTTTAACTCTTTTTTAGCTCTTTCTTTTGTTTTAGCATCTATTTTATTTTTATAAGTGTGGGCAATCCCGATCATGCGGTCTATCACTCACTTGGCATTCATGTTTCTCAGGCACGGTACCAAGCACTCGATAAGAGGCGCAATCTGAGACGTGTTCTTATCAAAGATATTTTCATATCAAAGACATTGGAACACTTACCCTTTTGTACACTTTTATTTATTTTTTTGCTTTTTTTTGCTATTTTAATATTTTGAATTTGCTCAAGCTTTCTTTAGAATTGCAAAAGTTGCACACCATCCCATCCCAAGGTTAGATAGATGTAGGTTGAAAAAAAAAGGTCTATCGTTAGACGAGGCTCAAAGTGGTTTATGAAGAAAGGATTGCATATTTGAAAGGTGAAAGGAGATATGACGTGGCTACAAGGGGTGCCTTAAATCATTGGTATACCTTGTGTTTAATTTGACATGGATTTTTTTTTTAAAGCAATATAATGAAATGATCATATGTAAGGAAATAAATGCTCATTTTTATTAAAAGAAAATATATAATGATCCTACAAAATAAATCTAAAGAGAATAAAAAAGGTGCCTATGCTAGACTTATTAGGGAAAAGGGTAAATAAAAAAGAAATAGAAAAAGGGAGGTCGCGAAATCTTGTCGTTAAAGCTCGCCTCTTGTCTTGTGTTGTTTCCTTTATCATCACTCGCTCCTCTTGTTAACTGGAGTCATGGGAAGCTTGTTATTATCAATCAAATGTTGGATAGCCTCCTTTAGCTTCCAACAGCTCTCAGTAGTATGACCCCTACCTTGATGGTACTTGCAGTGTTCGTCTGGATTCCAACTAGGCAATCTCTTTTCAGGTGCGGGATCTTGAATAGGTCTAATGGGAGTAATGAGTCCTTTGGCATGGAGTCGATCGAAGGCAGTATCGTAGCTCATCCCAATGGGGGTGAAGTCTTTCCTTAGTTGCTTCTTAGATCCTTGGTTATCTATGGCTAAAACTTCACTGAGATCAAAGGTACTAACATTGTTACTAGAGTGGGCGTTTTCGGAAGAAGAAGGATTGTCGCTCTTCTTTCCTTTCCAGCCACTGTGGTTACTATTGTTAGTAGCTTTTTGCTTTGCGAGGTCATCTTCGATTTCAATTCCGATGTCATAAACGGCCTTGAAAGTATTCAGATTGTGTTGATATTTTAAATGCTTCGAATACTTCTCTTGGAGATTCTTGATAAACATCCTCACGGATTCTTTTTCAGTGGGGACCTCAATCATCTTGGCGAAAGTTTCCCTCCACTTATAAAAGAAAGAAGTAAAACCTTCATTCTCTTTTTGTCTTAGCATCTCAAGTTGTCTATGGTCGGTTTCAACTTGGATATTGCACTTGTACCTATCAACGAAAGCGTTTACTATCGATTCCCAGGTAGAGGTTTTCTCCTTGTTAATGGAGAAGTACCATTGTTGGCAAACGGTTTCAAGAGATAGTGGGAACAGAGAGGGGAAAACCTTCTTTTCGATACCCTTAATGTTCATTATAGTTTCGAAAGCTCTTAGATGGAAGTAAGGGTTATCTGTTGCCTTGAATTTAGGGATGTCAGTGGCGTTGAACTTATGCGGAAGAAGTTCCTTGTCCAGCGAGACCCCTTGTGAACTCATGCCTTGAAATTTATAGTCACTAGATAGCTTCCTCAAACTTTCTTGCATGAGGTTCATTTATTGTTGCTTCACGGGATCATCGACCTTGAGGGTGAGGAGCTTCAGCGTCTCAGTCACGGTAACCAATTGGTTCCTAAGCTCATTGACTTCTTCTTGACTTGCCATTATATTTTTATCCTTCCTCTTTTGACGAATTGGTTTATCAAAAAGTGAGACTTGAACAAAGAGGTTGTCCTTGATTAATCGTCCTTCTCTCCTCGACCAAGTACTGTGGAAAAGGAAATTGGGGATATTCATTGTTAATTATTTGGCTCAAACTTTACTCAACATGCAATGGATGGAGGAAGTGAAGAAAGATGGAATAGAATGTGAATAAAGAAAAAGATGATGGAGGTGGAGGGATATGAAGAATTAGGAATAGAATGTACCCCCCAACTCAAATGACGGAAAAAAAAAAAAAAAAAAAAAAAAAAAAAAAAAAAAAACCGACTCATGCATGAGCCTAAGACATGGTCATGGTGATGTGTATTCAAAGTGTGTGCTAAGACTAGTGAGTGTAGGTGACATGTTAAGACTCTTGTCATGACCATGTGGCTAGACTATGTGACTAGACTCAAGTAAAGACTAAGTTAAGACTTCACGTATATGCATTAAACTGGACAGACTGTGGTATTTTAGTCATAACTTTTTATCTGTGACTCTTATTTGGATGAAACCAACTCCAAATTAAAGATACAACTTGGGGCTACAGATCCATACGCTGTACGACTCGTAGTTCTTCCTAGAACTCCGGATATGACCAAAACAAGTTGACATTTGTGCAGTATACGGGAATAAAAAATCCGGGTTGACTTAAAGGGACTATGACTCGATTTTATATTTATTTATTAGCTCAAATTAATTAATTAATTAATTAAAAAAAGTCCTTTAGTCATTAATCAGTTTATTTAGTCATAACACAAGTCAAACAAGCGGTTAGGAAAAATCACATAGAGTATGCACAACAAATAATGCACAATTAGTCAAGTAGGCACAATATGATGCAATGAGTTTGCAACCTAACCATGGATCTAGTTCTCTAAAGTTCGGGATATGGGTTAGTCAATAGAGGGTCCATGGTTAATTGTCCGGATGCACCGCGCGGAAGCTTAACCGTGAAGGGTTGGCGCGAGTGGATGAGACACCGCGAGTTTTAGAAAAAACTCGCTTCCATGGTTTGGTGAATTCAACATCTCGGATGTACCCTTTGTTGCACGGAGCGTTCAATCGGGTAGATGGAGCTTGAATTCCCAGAGGGTTATGTCCATATGTAGAACACATATGGGTTTCAGAAAAGTGAGAAAAAATTCAATCAGGAAGTAGGATCGAGCAAACAATACGAAAAATTGGTCGAAATTAGAACGCATATTTCTAGATCGTTATTGGGGGAAATTGGCGCCAGCAATCAGAGACTGGCGCCAGCTTTTAACTGTAGCGCCTGGCGCCAATACTGGCGTTTGGCGCTACGACTAAACTGCTGGCGCCAAGCTCTGGCCCCTGACGCTACTTCCCACATGCCTCGGCAGCTTTTTGTGCTCGATAAAATTTTCCAGTTTCGCGCGGTGTTATTTCAGTCCTAGTTGTGAAAGATATTCCTCAAATTTCCTACGTGTAAAATCCTATGTTTTTAACTCATTACGGATGGTCTTTCCAATGAGATCTTTTTTATGCATATGACAATAATGTTAATCAAAATTACGCACATGAAATACTTAGAACTTTTCGAGTCTCATCCACTCATTCTAAATCATTGCCGAAACAATTTAAGGAATTAAAACAAAAATCCTCCCCAGTGGAGTCGACAAAAACTGTAGGGAATAAATTTCAAGCTTTAATCCCACTAGCTTGAACCCCACTGTGATCATACACTAAAGTACGGTGGCGTCCAAAAGGGAAGAAGATAGAGCAAAAGAGTCGCCAACAAGTTTTTAAGGAACTTGTAAACCGTTCACGAGGTGAAGGTTACACCCCTTAACGATCCAAGAGATCGTCAACTCCATAAGGTCATGAACCAAATAAGGGTTCGGGGATGATGGTACAAATCCAACCTAAAAGAGATTGAACCTGCCCTAATAATAGGCCTCTACTTTATTCTGCTCGTATTCATGTGCGCTTTTTAATTAACATGCAATCAATAGGATTAACCCTAAACCTGTTTATCTATGTTGGTTGAACATTAATGCACAAATAAACTATTATTGGCGATCACTTGAAGTTATAATCACAATAAACCCTAAACAAGATTATTAAATATCTTATTAAGCGTGATGACAAGTACCAAATTCCCTTTAAACATGCATAAAAGGCGTGATCAAGCAATAAAAATAAATAATATATCAAGCAACATAATAAATAATAATAAATAATCAATCATTAGAATAAACGTGAATAATAATAATCATCATCAAAATAATAATAATAATAATAATAATAATAATAATAATAATAATAATAATAATAATAATAATAATAATAATAATAATAATATTCATAATCATCATAAATTATAACAATTATAATCATAATCATGTTCATGTTAATATTAAAGCATAATAAAAATAGCAAGATCCTAGCATGATACTAACAAGATTAATAACAACCCCTAGCATGTTACTAAACAATAAATATCAAATCTTTAGCCCTAACATGATACTAACAATCATCAGTATTAGGAAGAACATAGGAAGCATCATAACAATCATATTTAATATTAAAAATACCCTAGACATGATACTAGGAATATCATAACAATAATGTAAACATGATTTCTACATCATAATATCAATTAAAACCATTAAAGCACTTACTTTGATGCTTCGTACCTCTAATAACAAAATACACACGTTAGTAACTTCAAGGAAAATAATAATCAAACAATCAAATTAAATAATTGAAATAGAGATTTGGGACCAAACCCTCAGAAATTAAACCTTTTACGTTTAGGGCGAAGGCAACTTCGAATATGGCTAGGTGTTTCTAGATCTTGCGAATGCGGAATTTTGTATGAGAAAACAAAATTTAGAAAAATAAAAAGATGAATGATTTAGAGAATGCTAAAGAATTAATGATTTGAGAATGAAAACTGATTGTTGATGAGAATTGGTCCATGAAAATGGAGTTTTTAATACGATATTTATTGAGAAAATCAGCCAAAAAGATAAAATAAACAAAACAGAGTCTGACGCACAAAAAACGGAGTTGGCGCAAACCCTGGCTAACTGGCGCTAGGCACCAAAACTACCGCCAGGCGGCAAAGGCTAGCGCCAGGCGGCAGGCCTGGTTCCAGGCGCCAAAGCCTGGGGTTAAGCGCCAAGCCTATTTTCAACGCGTTTTCGAGAATCAGATAAGTTTGCCGTACTGGAGGATAAAATCATATAATTCCTTCAAAAATGCTATTTGATTTTAATTAAAACTCTGAAAAGTCAAAAGTCAATTTATCAATGCTAATTGAATTAGGAATGAAAAGAACCTTCTAGAATATTCTAGAAGACTAAAACCATTCCTAATTGCATTAGAATTGATAAATCATATTAGGCCCTCCCCAAGATCATTGGACCGTATATAAAGCTCAAACCGGGCCCAGTTTAGTAAATTGGCCACAACTTCCTCAATATTCATCGGAATTGGGCTTATAATATATCGTTGGAAAGGTCTTTGCAAGCCCCATCCAACTACACTACTATTGGACCCATATAATAGACCAACCAAAATGGATTGGATGTTTTTTTAAAATAAGTTTTCAAAAACAGAGAGAAGAGAAAAGATAAAAACTATCCGCAACACTAGACTTTCCATACTTTCGCTTCATTCGATTATGATTCGACGTGAAAGGTACTCATCACCGGGTTTGGTTTTGGGGAGACACAAATGGGTGTCTACAATTAGACACAAGGTGATGACTCGACCAATTACCCGAACTGTCGTCAAAACGACAGGACTGGCACCTCTCTTTGCAATGTAGCGCCAGACGACAGATATGTCGCCAGGCACCACACTCCACAGAGTGGCGCTGCAATTCAAACTTTGGCGCCATTGCTGGAGCTTAATCTGACACTTTTTTCAGTGTTATTAATCAACAGGGTAGGCCTAGAGTCGTACTAGGTCAATTCTGATTAAAATATTAGACTTTATTTACTCAAATTAATTAATTAATTAATTAATTAATTAGGCAAAGTTCTTTTAGTCATTAATTTATTTAATCTTAACACAAGTCAAACAAACGGTTAAAAAAAACATATACCATATGCACAACAAATAATGCACAATTAGTCAAGTAGGCACAACATGATGCAATGAGTTTGCAACCTAACCATGGCTCTAGTTCTCTAAAGTTCGGGATATGGGTTAGTACATAGAGGGTCCATGGTTAATTGTCCAGATGCACCGCGCGGAAGCCTAACCGTGAAGGGTTGGCGCGAGTGGATGGGACACCGCGAGTTTTAGAAAAAACTCGCTTCCATGGTTTGGTGAATTCAACAATCTCGGATGTACCCTTTGTTGCTCAGAGCGTTCAATCAGGTAGATGAAGCATGAATTCCCATTGGGTTATGTCCATATGTAGAACACATATGGGTTTCTAAAAAGTGAGAAAAACTCAATCAGGAAGTAGGATCGAGCAAACAATGCGGAAAACTGGTCGAAATTAGAACGCATATTTCTAGCTCGGTATTGGAAGAATTTGGCGCCAGCAAACAGAGATTGGCGCCGATTTTTAGCTGTAGCGCCTGGCGTTAGAGCTGTCGTCTGGCGCTACAGTTAAAATTTTGGCGCTAATTTTCTTTTCTTTGACGCTAATTCCTACATGCCTCAGCAGCTTTCTGTGCTCGATAAAATTTTTCAGTTTCACGCAATGTTATTTTAGTCCTAGTTGTGAAAGATATTCCTCAAATTTCCTACGTGTAAAATCCTATGTTTTAACTCATTACGGATGGCCTTTCCAATGAGATCTTTTTTATGTATATGACAATAATGTTAATCAAAATTACGCACATGAAATACTTAGAACGTTTTGAGTCACATCCACTCATTCTAAATCATTGCCGAAATAAATTTCAGGAATTAAAATAGAAATCCTCCTCAGTGAAGTCGCCAAAAACTATAGGGAATATTTCAAGCGTTAACCCCTAGCTTGAACCCCACTGTGATCATACACTAAAGTACGGTGGCGTCCAAAGGGAAAGAAGATAGAGCAAAAGAGTCGCCAACAAGTTTTTTAGGAACTTGTAAACCGTTCACGAGGTGAAGGTTACACCCCTTAACGATCCAAGAGATCGTCAACTCCATAAGGTCTTGAACCAAATAGGGTTCGGGGATGAAAGTACAAATCCAACCTAAAAGAGATTGAACCTAACCTAATAATAGGCCTCTACTTTATTCAGATCGTATTCATGTGCGCTTTCTGACTAACATGCAATCAATAGGTTACTCTACACCTATTTATCTATGTTGGTTGAATATAATGCACAAATAAAACTATTATTGGCGATCACTTGAATTATAATCAAATTAACCCTAAACAAGATTATTAAATATCTTATTAAGCGTGATTACAAGTACCATTTCCCTTTAAATATGCATAAAAGGTGTGATCAAGCAATAACAATATATATCAAGCAACATAACAAATAATCATAATAATTATTATAATCATAATAATAATCATGTTCATGTTAAAGCATAATAATAACAAGATCCTAGGCATGATACTAACAAGATTAATAGCAAACCCTAGCATGTCACTAAACAAAAAAAATCAAATCTTTAGCCCTAACATGATACTAACATGCATAAATATTAGGAAGAACAAATAAAAGGCATCATACTTTTAATCATACTTGATATTAAAATTACCATAGGCATGACACTAGGAATATCATAATAACAACCTAAGCATGATATCTACATCATAATATCAATTAAACCATTAAAGTACTTACTTGGATGCCTCGTACCTCTTTCTAATAACAAAATACACGCGTTAGTAACTTAAAGGAAAATAATAATTAAAACAATTAAATTAAATAATTAAAAGAGAGATTTGGGACACAAACCCTCAGAAATTAAACCTTTCACGTCTAGGGAGAAGGCAACTTCGAACTTGGCTAGGTGTTTCTAAGTCTAGTGAATGCGAACTTTTTATATTTGTGAGAAGCTAATTTAGAAAAAGAGAGAGAGAATAATCAAGAAAATCTTGATGAGAGTTGGTGAATGAAAACGGAGTTTTTAGGAAGCTATTTATAGAGAAAATCAGGCAAAAAGATAAAAAATCAAAACAGAGTTCTGACGTGCAAAACCAAGGTTAGCGCCAGACGCTGACATTAGCGCTGACATTAGCGCCAAGCGCTAAGGCTAGCGCCAAGCGTAGCGTCATGCGCTACTGCTGGTGTTTGGCGCTGACTAAGTTTTTGACGCGTTTTCTTAAAATCAGATAGAAATTGTCGTGCAGGAGGATAAAATCGTATTTTCCTCAAAAACGTTCTTTTATTCTGATTAAAACTCTAAAAAGTCAACAAAAGTCAATTTATCAATGCTAATTAAATTAGGAATGAAAAAAACCTTCTAGAAGAATCTAGAAGACTAAAACCATTCCTAATTGCATTAGGAATGATAAATTTGTATTAGGCCCTCCTCTAGATCATTGGGCCGCATATAAGGCTCAAACCAAGCCCAGTTCAGTAATTTGGCCATAACTTCCTCAATATTCATCGGAATTGGGCTTATAATATATCGTTGAAAAGCTCTTTTCAAGTCCTATCCAACTACACTACTATTGGACCCATATCATGGACAAACCAAAAAGGATTGTCTGTTTTCTTAAAATAGGTTTTCAAAAACAGATAGAGGAGAAGAGAAATTAAAATTATCCGCAACACTAAACTTTCCACACTTTCACTTTATTCGATTATGATTCGACGTGAAAGGTACTCATCACTGGGTTTTATTTTGGGGAGACACAAATGGGTGTCTACAATAACTTGCTTAAATCCAAGACTTTTAATATGACTCTCATACCTTAGTCTATGGAAGGGGTTTAGTGATTTCTCACTGTTATTAAAAACTTTTCTGATCACGACATCCCGCTTGTCATTGATCTCATAAATGAGGTGATATCTCATATCTATATGTTTGGATATGTGATGTGACCTTGACTCCTTTGTTTTGGCAAAGGTATCCTTTAGTCACAAGACAATTTGATCCAAACTTCCTCCTTAACTATTCTTACTGTAGCTACATGCATATCTTCTAACATTGGGTATGCGACAACATTCTGCTTTGAACTCTTTCAAGCTTACTGTCCTTTTTCATACAAACATGAATATGCATCTAGATCAACATCTAAAGTCATATTTCTTGTTTGGTAAACTTGCACCTTTGACAACTTATTTACTTTTAACACCATTAGCTAGAAATATTCCTTTAGTCCTTCTCAAGTACTCAAGGATTTGCTCTTTGCAACTTTTAGTATGCTTATTCTTAATTTACTTGAAACCTGCTACACATGCACAAGTCATATGTAACATCTTGATTTTTACATATCATGGCACATATAATGGACCCTTTTGCAAAAGCATGAGGTACACTATCCATACAACTCAACTCTATTAGCTTTTGAAAGTACTGAATTTAACTTAGGGTACTACCATGAAACATGGGAAAACATCCTCTCTTAATGTCTTGCTTCACGAACTTATCAAGATCCTTATCAACATAAGTATCTTGATTCATTCCAATCATTCTTCAAGATTCACTTCGTGGATCATGATTCCCAATATGTACTCAACATCTCTAAGTCTTTCATATTGAAACAACTTCTCTAACCATTGCTTGACTTACTCAAGCATTGATATGTCATTTCATATGAACTGTATGTCATCTACATATATGACTAAGAAGACCAAGTTCTCCCACTAAACTTCTTGTCTCTACAAGATTCCTTTTCGTTCTTTGAGGAAATCAAACTGTTTGATTGCCTAATCGAAACGAATGTTCCAACTCCTTGATGCTTACTTCAATCCATTAAATGAATCTCTGAAGTTTGCAAAACTTTCTAGGATTTTGGATTTCAAAACTCTTAGATTGTATCATATACATATCCTCCATCAAGAACATTTCAATTAGGTGATGCTAAAATTCATAATCGAAATCAGCAATCACTAGAAGAATTTGAATAGGCTTACGCATCTAATAGGTTTGACCCTATTTGTAAGACTATCATGGACTAACACATCTTCATGTCCATTTTGGATTTTTTGGCTTTAGGCTATTTCCTGAGTTGGCACTCATCTAAAGATTTCTTGTAGGGCATAGATTCCAACCATTCCAATAGAAAAATTTTAGAATCCACCTTTTCTCAGAATTTCAACAAATTGTTTGTTTTGATCCTAAGTGACCTACAATAGGTATGAGCAACAAAAGAATCATTCTCTTCAACTCTTTGAAGCCTTTCATTCAAGTGGGACGATAGAAGCCTCGCTAGTGGAATTAGCTTGCTTCGACACATGGTTTATCAAATTAGCTGATTTCATATGCCTTCGTCTCTGATGTAGTGTTATCCACATCCATTTGTTGCTCATCTCGAATCTCATCGGGATTTAACTTTACTCCTAATTGGATTTGTAGGAAGAGATTTCTTTCTATAAAGACATTATCGCGAGCAACAAACACTTTGTTTCTACGCGAATGTAGGAATAATACCTCTTAGTTTCCATGAGAAAACCCATGAAGAACTATTTTCTGATTTAGGGTGCATTATGTCATCTTTCCAAACATTTTAAATTGATTTCATAACCCTTAATCATGTTTAGAAAAAGATAACTTTTGGAACATTTCCAAATCATAACTCTTATGACATCTTTTCTACTACTTTGGTTAAGTATTCTGTTTAGTATATTTGCAATTGTTGTTGTAAAGTGTATCCTCAAAACAATATTTGTAAATCATTAAGGCTAATCTAGGATCGAACCATGGAAAGCAAAGTTTGATTCCTTCTTTAAACATACATTTTAATTGTAATGTTTCTGGATTGTGAATTATTTCAACAATTCCCTTTAGATGATCATTTACTTTTGAGTTAAATATTTATCAAAACAATCATCTTGTGGTGTTAAATTGTTTATCTCAAACTGATTTTACATTTCATTTTGGAATTCTTGAACTTTTCAATGATTCCAAGCTTTACTTCATTAAATAATTATCAATATAGTTACTTAAATCGTTAATAATAGCTATGAAATGGTTAAATCTCTTTGTTAATTCTTGAACTTATGGTCCACACACATCATGTGTATGAGTTCCAACAGGTCATTAGCTCTTTTACCCTTTCAACTAAAAGGCAACTTGGTCATCTTATCTTATCAAGCATTATTTCTAATTCTCAAGTGATTCATAATCAATTTAGAATAAGAGTCCATCCAATGTAACTTTGGATGTGCCATGGTTTATGTGACCTAACCTTACTTTGTTGTAAGTAAGTTTATCTTTGAATCATCTAATATTGCTTTTGTGATCTACTTATATCAATGTCATAAAACAAATTTAACTCGTATCTAGCATAAATGAAAACAATTTATTACCTTGGTCATGGATCAACACTTGTCCAGGCCAAGTAAAACCAATTCAGTATTCAAACAAGAAAACCAAAATATTGTCTCATCAAAAACTGGAAATTGTTCTAAAATCATAATAAACTTATCAGAAAATAAAACTATAAAGATATCCCTGGTAACTCGAACACTAGCAGTGCACCTTTAAGCTCCATTTCCATGCTAGCCTCACTTATTTGCAGTTCCTAAGCAACATTCATAATGTCAAGCTCTACAACTTGGTATCACATACCTAAGTGAAAGTTAAAATGTTTATAACATAATACCCGAGGTTGATGCTCCATTCTTCTTGAGGAAGTCAAGGTATTTCTATCAATTGCGTTTCCAATGCCCTTTCTTCTTGCAGTAAAAGCATTCACTTTCACTCGCAACCTTGAGTTTTGGATTCGCCTTAGGCTTCTCATGAACCTTGGAAACTTGCTTTCCCTTGCTCTTAGCACTAGCCTTTTGCTCCTTTTAATTTTCTTGAACCCCTTTCCCTTTTGAACCATGGGAACCTATTTCTTAGGTTCCTTAGGGATTTGTTTTTCAGCACTAACCAGCATTGCGTACAATTGATTCATAGTCTTTGCAGTCGCAGTCATGTTAAAGTTCATGATATACTGGTTAAAACTTTCTGGAAGTAAGTGGAGAATGATGTCAGTTGCCATCTCATCACTGTATGGGTTCCCCAGTTTATCCATATTTTAAATAAGGCCGATCATTTTAAAAACATGATCATGAACTGTGGCACCCTTCTCCATCCTACAATCCATAATCTCACGATGGAGCTCGTACCTTCAACTCTAGCTTGTTTCTTAAACAAAGCTTTGAGTTCTTGCATGATTGTGTATGCATACTGATCCTCAAAACGCTTTTGAAGACTAGGTTCCATGGTAGCAATCATCAAGCAAGTGATAGGCACAACTCTATCATGAGCTTCCTAATGCTTCTTGACTTTTGCGACAGTTGCAGTTTCTGGCAGAGGTCCTGGCAATGGGGTGTCAATGACATCCTCTCTACCTTCTGATTTCAGAACGAGCCTTAGCATTCTTTCCCAAGTGGAAATGTTTTCTCCTGTCAACCTATCCTTCTCAAGGAATGGTCGAAGACTGTAAATGTTGTTGTCATTGTGATTACGGTTACCCATCTATGTTAAAATAAGGAAAAGTTTAATAATTATGTTTAATTTAACATTAAAGTACCATAAACAATTTATATAGGTAACTTTAAAGCACTTTATTCAATATTAATTGATCCCAATTAAATTTAAGTGATTCCAAGACCCTTTATTTGTGTAATAGTTGACCAGACTGAGGCCCTACCATCAAGCATTACATTTTCAAGGTGAGTAAACTCTTTACTGATTACAACTCTTGTAACTCTCGGTTGAATAATTAACCATCACATGCTTAATTATTACCCTTTGCTTTAAGGTTCTAAACTCTTCAGGTAACCTTGTTGAACGTAACCAATTAAATATGTATAACGTAATCCACCCCAAATTACCTAAAATAACAAGTGACCCTCTGCTGAGGCCGACCCACCACTCACTATTAAAGGATTGTTGGGTATCTAATTGGAAAAGCAATCTCAATATTACTGAGACCTAAATTCATTTATGTTGTGATTATTTTAAATCATAATTAGATAATATCATATATTATTCAAGACCAATAATAAAATATCATATATTTTAATTTAGGCATGAGATAGAATCAAATCTTATTTTATTCCAGAAAGATAAATCATATTTAATCTTCCATGATTATCCTCACAACTTTAGGAGATTCTATCCTAATTATTAGCCAATCAAATAATTTTAAAATCAATTATATCTTAATCTAATTATGGGATAATCACATTATTTAAATCAATTATTATCCTTTTGGAATATGCTCAGAATATCCTAATCAATCTTATCCAAAATAACCACTTTAATTATGGATAATTACCAATTTAACAACTTTAAATATGGATAATATCAAATATAACAAATTTTGAATATTTGATTTTATTCTAAAATAAAAGATTTTATCTAAAATAAAAGATTTTTTCTAAAATAAAAAAAAAAACAATTTTATCTTTAAAAATAATCTTATAATAATCTTGAAATATTTTCAAAAAAAAATTTTATTTTTTTGAAAAACCTTACTGTACGGCTACTGGCCACCTTGCGTGGCCAGCCAAGGTTGACCACGGTGGCTGGCCACCTTACGGCAGCCACCGTCGCAAAAGCAGCAGCAACAGCTTGCACACAGCTGCCCACGGCCACCGGACCTCCTGCCCTCCCCTCCCCATCCCCTTGTACCACCATCTGGTCGGCAGCCATGGCTACCGGCCACCAAATTTTTTTTTATTTTTTTTTTGTTTTTAATTTAATTAAAATAAATTTTATCAAAATTAAAACAAATCAGTCCAAAAAATTAAAATTAAATCAACATTCAATTTTAAAATTAGGGTTCATCATAAAATTAATCCCAATTTAATTCTAACTCTTAAAATTAAATCAATGATCATACACAAAATATTCTTATGCATAAATCAATCCGATTAAAATTATGAAGCATAAAACAATTCGAATTAAATCAAAATCAAGCACAAAAATCATATTTTAGGGCTATGAATTTCGAAAATCCGAAAATTATTAGGGTTTGGGTTTGAAATTTTCGAATACTTTAGGGCTAAAATTCGGTCCTCTTCATGGCTGTTTGAGCATCATTAAATCACATTTAATGAATTCCAAAAGTTTAATCACATTAAATATAACAATTGAACCATAATTAAATTAATTTCTCCCTCTTAATTGATTATAAAATTAACATGGACTTCAAATTAATCGTATTAATATGATCAAGCGCGTTCATGCAAGAGGCTAACTGTAGGGAATAATTTCAAGCCTTTAAAATCCCACTAGCTTGAACCCCACTGTGATCATACACTAAAGTACGGTGGCGTCCAAAAGGGAAGAAGATAGAGCAAAAGAGTCGCCAACAAGTTTTTAAGGAACTTGTAAACCGTTCACGAGGTGAAGGTTACACCCCTTAACGATCCAAGAGATCGTCAACTCCATAAGGTCATGAACCAAATAAGGGTTCGGGGATGATGGTACAAATCCAACCTAAAAGAGATTGAACCTGCCCTAATAATAGGCCTCTACTTTATTCTGCTCGTATTCATGTGCGCTTTCTGATTAACATGCAATCAATAGGATTAACCCTAACTTGTTTAATCTATGTTGGTTGAACATTAATGCACAAATAAACTATTATTGATGATCACTTGAATTATAATCACAATTAACCCTAAACAAGATTATTAAATATCTTATTAAGCGTGATTACAAGTACAAATTCCCTTTAACATGCATAAAAAGGTGTGATCAAGCAATAAAGAATAGATATCAAGCAACATAATAAGTATAATCATGATAATAATAATAATAATAATAATAATAATAATAATAATAATAATAATAATAATAATAATAATAATAATAATAATAATAATATCATCATAGATAAAATAATCATCATAATAATAATATTCATAATCATCATAAATTATAACAATTATAATAATTATCATGTTCATGTTAATATTAAAGCATAATAAAAATAGCAAGATCCTAGGCATGATACTAACAAGATTTATAACAAACCCTAGCATGTCACTAAGCAAAAAAAAACATATCTTTAACCCTAACATGATACTAACAATCATAAATATTAGGAAGAACATAGGAAACATCTTACTTTTAATCATACTTAATATTAAAGTTACCCTAGACATGATACTAGGAATCAAAATAACAATCTAAGCATGATTTCTACATCATAATATCGATAAATCAATTAAAGCACTTACTTTGATGCCTCGTACCTCTTTCTAATAACAAAATACACACGTTAGTAAATTCAAGGAAAATAATAATCAAAACAATTAAATTAAATAATTGAAAGAGAGATTTGAGACCAAACCCTCAGAAATTAAAACCTTTCACGTCTAGGGCGAAGGCAACTTCGAATATGGCTAGGTGTTTCTTGATCTTGTGAATGCGGAATTTTGTATGAAAACAAGAAAGAATTGAATGAATTAAAGAATGCTAATTAAAACTTATGAATGAGGAGAATTGGTGAATGATAGATGTAGATGATGAATGAAAACGGAGTTTTTGATACGATATTTATAGAGAAAATCAGCCAAAAAAGATAATTTAACAAAACAGAGTCTGACGCACGCAAAACGAGGTTGGCGCCAAGCCTGGCTAGCTAGCGCCTGGCGCCAAGGCCTGGGGTTGGACGCTAGTCTTGATTTTAACGCGTTTTCAAAAATCCGATAAATTTACCGTACTGGAGGATAAAATAATATAATTTCTTCGAAAATGCTATTTGATTTTGATTAAAACTCTAAAAAGTCAACAAAGTCAACTTATCAATGCTAATTAAATTAGGAATGAAAAGAACCTTCTAGAAGATTCTAGAAGACTAAAACCATTCCTAATTGCATTAGGAATGATAAATCATATTAGGCCCTCCCCTAGATCATTGGGCCGCACATAAAGCTCAAACCGGGCCCAGTTTGGTAAATTGGCCATAACTTCCTCAATATTCATCGGGATTGGGCTTATAATATATCGTTGGAAAGGTCTTTGCAAGCCACATCCAACTACACCATTATTGGACCCATATCATGGACCGACCAAACTGGATTGGCTGTTTTCTTAAAATAAAGTTTTCAAAAACAAAGAGAAGAGAAAAGAAATAAAAACTTTCCGCAACACTAGACCTTTCCACACTTTCGTTTCATTCGATTATGATTCGACGTGAAAGGCTCATCACTGGGTTTGGTTTTGGGGAGACACAAATGGGTGTCTACACTAACTCATACCACTGTAAGAGTTTATAGGTACTACGCAGCGGAAAATCATGTATCATATTCATAAAAGTACCTAATCCCAAGATCACATGCATAACACACAAGACACATAATCATACCTTTGAAGTGAGAATTCCAAGTAGCAATTTGATTTACAAATCAGGGAGAGAATAGAGCCCCAAGCATTGCTCCTCTACTTAGTCCACGAGCTTCGAACGAGCTATCCACCAATACTAGATTTGTCGAGTGATTGAGGAAAACCGCGACCACCACCTTTATTGGACTAAGCCGACCACCACGAACCACCACACTGGCGCCGAGGGAGGAGAAAGAGCCGTGAGAGAGAGGAGAGTTTGAGAGAGTTGGCCTCGTGTTTGCTAAGTCGAGTTTGATCTTACTGATCACTGAATTGCTTGCTTGCAAACCCTAGGCACCTAGTCTATTTATAATCACATTATAACTAGACTAGGGTTATGAAGCCCAAAACCCTCAAACTCACTCCACATGGCCGCCCATACTAGAGAATGAGGCCCATCATGGGCCTTGTCCTCTCGTGCCCGATCTACAAATTTTTACCTACACTCTACGGCAGGAAACACTGCCTGCACCCCCCTCCGCACGTGCCCCGCCCCCACCCCTTTTCATTTATGAATTTTCTGTAAATTTTTATAATATGTTCATTTCTGTATAGCTAAATGTTCATTTATAAATCATTAGATTTTCATTTTTATAATAAGGAGTTTTGTTCAAATTAATATATTTTATTAATTGAATTTTAAGAATTTTTTTATCAATAAAAATGAGAGCAAATTTATTTATATGGATTGCTGCGTTCAAATCATTTTTATTATTAGAAATATTGCATCATCCAATGTGCATTTTTGTTCATTCGTGTTTCAACATATGTTCATTTTTGTATCATTAAATGTTCATTTCAAGAGCTATGTGTAAGTTTTATAGTAAGATGTATGCAAATACATACGTCTTAGAATTGTATTTATATAAATAAAGAGTTGTTAAAAATAATTTCCAATATAAAATAAATTCAATTTAATTAGAATAATAATGCATTTTCACACAGCTATACTATTACATGTAATTGTTTCATAAACACGAAAGTGAACATTATTGTTTGGGCAGTCGAAAGACTATCATGAAGTCGGTTTGAACGTTTAGGTTTTTTGTTTATGAACATATTGCTTTTCTAATATGAGCATTGAATTTTGTGTCATTGATCATTAACGACTTGTTTACTTTTCATAAGGAAGAGCAATCAATATTAGAAATATCATATACATATTAGATGTTTTGTATCATCTAGCTACCAATATTAGAATGAAATTCATAAAATAGAAATAAGCATTTATTTAGCTTTCAAAATGTCAAAATTTGTCTATTAAAATGAACATCGTCTCTTATATTTAATGTGTGGTATTAATATTCAAAGAATATTTTACAACATAAAACATGAACAAGTATTAAACTTGAATGAATATCTTTTAATGTGCAATTGTACATTTAATAAAATTTTAAATAAACATCTATTAGGATAATTATCTGCATATATATGTGAATGAACATTTACCCATATGTAAATGAACATATGTTATTGTAAATATAAACATAAAATCAATATAAAAATGAACTTCAATTACCATTTCTATACATTGTCATTTAATACATTTCGTATAAATAGCAGGTACTCCCTCCATGTTTTTGTAAGTGTTACACTTCCCATTTTCGACCGTGTTTTTTTAAGTGTTACACTTCCTTTTTTGGCAAAAAGATACTTCAAAATATTATATCTCTCTCCTCTCATGGTCCCCACCCAAATCCACTACTACTTTTTATTTTATCTTTCCTCTCACATTCCCATTATTTTTCAATAAACTATTAACCCAACTATATTTCTTTTACAATTTTTTAATACTCCAACTACCCCACCTACCTCTTATTTTATTTAATTCAATTAAATTTCTTAAAACTATATGCCGGTCAAACTATAACACAAAAAAACCAGGAAGGGAGTATATAAAATCATCTTTCTTGTGTGTTGTTTTTAATACTATCCTTTCTCAATATATACATCGATGTCTTCTACTTTCTTTTATAATTATCATGTGTAATAAGAGATCTAATTTTTAAACCATTAATAAACATGTACACATACAAATATGAACCCATTATTAGAAAATGATCATACACAGTGCAGTATAAAAATGAACAATTATTAATATATAAATGAACATCTTTCAATATGAACATGAACAAGTGTTAAAAGTCAAACGAGCATCAAAAATAGTTTTCATTATGAACTAAATTGACTATACCTATAGAAAATATGTGAAGAAATCGGCCAAAAATAGACATCATTAAGAGATTATTAGAATTCATTATGTAGATCATCTATTAATATGTGAATGACCACTTATTAATATATAAATGAACATTTATGTAAATGAAACTGAACATTCATAAAAAAATAATTTTCACTACGAACTAAATTTAAATTTATATAATTTTACGAAATAGATCAAATTATCCATAAAATAAGGACAATTAAACTCTGTTTTCAATTTTAATGTCCAGCAATGTTGTAATCAAAAAACACACCATAAATTAATTTAACACATAAGAGTGTGTGTGTATATATATATATATACACCAAACATTGTTTTAATATAATTATAATAAATTATTTTTATGATAAAAAGTATAAGAATTCAAGAGCTACTATCAACATTTTAATATGTTTACAAAAAATAATTGAATAATATGGCAAAAAGTTAGGGTTTGCACTTTTTTCTTTCAAAAATAACTTACAATTTGATTTTATATCCTTGCAATTGTTTGACTTCATCTCTTATATCAAAGACCGCACTTGATTTTTATAGAGAATTTTGAGTTTTTAAGTAAATATTTTTGCAAATTTTGATAAGAGAGAATGGAGAGTGTAGATTAAAAGTGTATACTAATTTTAGGAGAGAGAAAACAATGCTTCTATCTTATATTTTTTGGGGTGTAGAAAGTAAACTATAGCGGTGTGTTTTTTGGGGAAAGTGGATAGTGGGGGTTTAGGTAGTGCTACCTACACTAGAGTGTAGGTATATATAATTATGCCCGATCTAGACCCTTTGTGTGATCTTATAGGATCCGTTCAATTGGGCTTTGGGCTATTTTACTAGCCCAAAGATTGTTAGTACCTCTAGCTATGATAAAACGACAACCCAAATGTCCGATCTTAATTATCTCCATAATTTGATCCATTGATATATCTAATAATTGCACACGACGAAGACATAAATCCTTCAAGTATACTGTTACTAATAGTTTGCTGTTATTATTGGTTTGTATATTGCTATTAAGAGGAGAGAGACTACTTTTTTACAACATGATAAATAATACGCAAAATTACATTTTTGCCCTTGGTATGGGTCCAACGAGCCCATACCTGGTAATGGTCTATCATTTCTAATTTGATTTTTCTCTCCTTTGAACTAATCTCTTTCACTCCATCTCTCCTTTTCCTCTCATTATGCTAATTGCTGGATTGCATTCTCACTTACCCAAGGGCGGTGGTGATTTTCTCCGATCCTCCATTGAAGGAACTTCTATGTTGACTTACTCAAAGGCGGTGTACTTGTGGTGATTTTCTCCGATCCTCAATTGTTGAAGAAAATGAAGATCCTGATGTTGATGCTTTAGAACAATCATGTTTTTTTCCCTTAAATTTACAAAAAAAAAAAAAAAAAAAAAGAAAAATATTTTTATTTTTAAAATTTAGGGTTTTGTAGTGTATATATATATATATATATATATATATATATATATATATATATATATATATATATATATATATATATATATATATATATATATATATATATATATATATATATATATATATATATATATATATTGACAAAGGATACAAACAACTACATATTAATATTAAAGCGAATAGAGTGAACCGCCGCTTCTCCTGCTATTAGATGAGCCCTGTAAACTCGCTGACGATCCACCTTATTAATACTACAAACCTGGAAGCGAGAACCAAGCTATATAATTTTCCGGATAAGCCAGATATAATCGACATTGCGCTGGCCCTGACCGCGAAGCAAGGAAACCAGATTATATGAATCAGTCCAAACAATAAGAGAGTGAAATCCGCAATCAAAAGCCCATTGAAGCCCATACAAGCATGCCAACGCCTCCGCATGTAGAGGAGAGGAACAAACACCGTAGTTACTCCCACCAAAGATTCGCTCATCCAGGGGGTCATCGTTATCCATACACCAACCCATTCCAGCTTGTCGAGAGTTTTTGAACCAAGAACCATCAACTTGAAGAGAAGGTAAAGAACTCCCATGGGGTTCTAGGCCAAGCTGAGCATTGTGAAAGCCCGGCGGAGAAGAGGCACTACCGTCTGGCACCGGGATAGCAGAAGTACTATCTGAATTGACATAGATTAAGTGATTCTCCATGACCTCCCTAAACAGAGCATCAAAGGGTCGAGGCGCTGAAGAATCCCTAAAGATTCTGGAATTTCTGCATAACCACAAGGTCCAAAGTGTACCGACAAAGGTACCCAACCGAGCACTTGAAGGACCATCCTGACTGATGAAAAGTCGGATATAATCTTGGATCCAGTCTGAGAGAGAAAGGTCTCCATTGAATTCTGAGCGAATGCCAAGGCATCCACCCCTCCATACCGAACGCGCATTGCTGCACATTCTGAAAAGGTGTTGTAAATCCTCTGGTTCCGTACTACAGAGGTCACAAAAAACGTCTTGAATCGGGACCCCTCTGTGATGAAGTTCCCCCTTTACCGCGAGAGCGCGATGCAACAGCTTCCATAAAAACAGCTTCCATTTAGAATGCAACTGGAGAGACCGGAGAATCTTCCAGAAAGAGTCCGTAGAAGAAGGAATGGGAGCCAAATGAAGCTGTTGTTGAAGCATTGCATAACCAGTTTTAACCGTGTATTTTCCAGAAGGAGTACCCGCCCAGTAACAGAAATCAGCTTGAGATGTATTAGGGGCCTCCATTGCCAGGATAGTAGAAGCATCCGCAGGGATAAACGAGTTGATAACTTTGGTAGTATCCCACCCCTTCTCCTGATGATTGATGAAAAAACTAACAGTATGGGGGCCTAGAGATGGCATCGGAATTCCAGGTTTGAACTCCGGGATGCACCCATTAACCCACTTATCTGAACCAGCTAGAGTGGACTGGCCATTTCCAATTTTCCAACAACAACCTTGTTTGAGAAGTGTGTCCGCCTTTAGTAAACCTGGAAGAGCATAGGAATGTCGCCCAGAGTAACGGGGCCGAGAAATAGAGCTGTTGGAGAGAAAAGTTGTGCGAGCCCCAAACACTTTAGAGACTTGCAGTTGCGGGTTGGAAACGAATCTCCAAACCTGTTTCATTAACAACGCTTTATTCAAGGAAGACAAACAACGAATGCCCAAGCCACCCATCCCACGAGGGAGGTGCATGGTATCCTTATTAACCTAATGCATGCCTTTGTTTTCCGAGTGCGCCCAAAAGAAACGCATAAGCAAGGAGTCAATTTTCCCCGTAACCGAGATCGGCAGGTCATAGCATGCTAACACATGGGAAGCCATTGCAACGAGGATTGAGTTAATGATAATTAACTTCTGCGATTGTGATAGGCGAATAGCATTTAAACAATGGATCCTTCCAATTATTTTGTCGACGATGAATTGGAAGTGATCTTTCTTCTTCCCAACGAAGTCAATAGGAGCCCCCAGGTGATGATCAAACACCTGGACATGTTTCATTTGGAATATAGACTTAAACCCGATCTGGGAAGGCGAGCCAATGTTCGGGCTGAATTTGATCAGTGATTTTGACAGATTTAGCTCTTCTCCCGAGATCTTGGTAAACCTTTGAATAATCCGCATGATATTGGTACAGGAAACTGTTGACGGCCTAAAAAAGATAAGGGCATCATCTGCGAAGAATAGATGGGAAATTGTAGGGCTTGTACGAGAGAGCTTGATTCCCTGAAAAAGCTTCAAGTCCTGGCCCAAATGCAGCATACTAGAGAAAATATCCATGCAAAATAGGAAAAGGTACGGAGAGAGAGGATCACCTTGGCGGAGACCACACTATGGCGTAAAGGTGTCCGAGGTAGTCCCGTTTACCAAGGATTTATAAGTAACCGTGGCAAGGCATTGTTGGATCATCTGTAACCAGCAAGCCGGGAACCCAAAGGCTTGTAGGACCTGTAGAAGAAAACTCCAATGGATTCTGTCATAAGCTTTGCTCATATCAATTTTGATCGAAGCAAGCCAATTGATGCCTGTTTTAGAGCCATTAATTTTCTCCATCAGTTCATGGCTTAGAAGAATATTATCCGTCATTACCCGCCCTTGGACAAAGGCATGTTGAGATTCCGAAATGAGAATAGGGAGATACTGGCGTAATCTTGCCACCAGACACTTGGACGCACACTTATAAATCGTATTGCAGAGACTAATCGGTCTTAAATGGGCCATTTCTGTTGGGGTGCCAATCTTAGGAATCATAACAAGGACGGACTGATTCCACTCCTTCAGGAGAAACCCCGAACGGAAAAAACTTTGAATACCAAGGACCACCGAGTCTCCCACAACATCCCAATGAGACTTAAAGAACTCGACTGTGATTCCGTCTGGACCTGGAGACTTACAATTCCCTAAAGAGAACATGGCAGAACGAATCTCAGCTGCCGTGAAGGGACGCTCTAGATTAGCTATTTGGGAGGCATTAAAACGAGGAAGATCAAGCTCTCTCAGAACCATATCAATATCCGGATCATATATATATATATTAGAGAGAGAGAGAGAAAGTGACACTCTACGTTCCAACTTTTCGTCAAGCTAAGTGTCGCGCCACGTAGGATAGATTTAAATAGACTTCATAAGATAAAAAAGTTTTTTTAGAATTCTATTTGGATAGTTTTTTAGGATAAAATTGTTAGTTTAGAGTTTTATTTTCAATAAAAATAGTAATATTTCAAATGTACAAATTGAATTATAATTTTATTCAAAAAAATTATTAGATTACAATTCTAAAATAATATCATATATATTTTGTATCATAAAAAATTAAAATGAAGTTTACCTTGTATAATTGAAGTGATTTTTTTTTTTTCTAAATATTTTGGAATTGAAGTAAAAATTATGTGATTTGCTTTGATTTTGATAGCCTTGATTGATAGTCTTATTGGGTAGATTAGAGCTTATTAAGCTATATATCCTTTCATCTTGTTCAATTAGTTCTTAATTTGGTTGCTGATCTGAATATGAAGTGGGGTGAAATTGTTGTTCTTCGTTGAACATCCTGTGGTTCTTCGTTGTGTTTGCTCTGTTCTTTAGCTTGACGCGTCATGCTCACCATCATCATGAATTCAAAATCTTAACAAGAATGTATGCGATTACTTCCACCTATCCAAAACCCTCACCCCTATGAAAATTAATGTATCAATCTTCTTTAATCGCAAATACTAGATGTAGTACCAAATAACCTAAATGCAGAAATTAATTAATGATACAAAAATTATAAAAAGACTGAAATACCCTTTTCCAAAAAAAAAAAAAAAAACTAATTCGCCATTTCACTAGGATTTTAGATTTTACATTTTTTTTTAATTTTGCAACTCATTTCACTCGCCAACTTTTTCCTTCAATCACCTTTTTTATTTTTGGGCAATTCAATTCATTTCACCATTTTCCTCACAATGCTTCAATCTGAGCCTTAGAGACGAACAAGTCGTTCACCGCTCATAAACCATCCAGTCTAAAGTTTTTTTTGTTTAATTGTTGTAATTTTCATTATAAGTACCCCCGTCTATGTTTTTCGGGGAATACTGTTTACCCTCGGAAATCTTATCCGGGGTATACTAAAGACCCTCGGAATTCTTATCCGGGGGGTACTAAAGACCCCCGGAAATCTTATCCGGAGTACCCCTCGAAATCTTAGCCGGGGAGTTCTAAAGACCCTCGAAAATCTCATACGGGGGTGCTGGAGACCTTCGGAAATCTTAGCCGTACAAGATGAAAATGTTTTTTTGTTCGATTGTTCATCTAGTACAACACATATTTTTCACACCTCAAAAAAAGCGTCATAGTGCACTTTATTATTGTCTAGAATTTATAGTATTGAATATTAAATAGGATACAAGATTGAATACATTAGAATTTAGTTGTAACTCAAACGGTAGGGATGATCATATAATTAGGAGTACACAAAATTTAATTTTAATCATTTTGAAAATAAAAGTGTAAGGATTAAGTTAAAACAAGGACAAAATTGGAATATAATTTTTTTTAAAAAAATAAATTATTCTACATTTAGGTAAACTTATCCCTGCATTTAGTACTCCTCTTTTTAATGATTGTATTGGAAAACTACCCTATTCTATTTAGTAGGTTTTTTTTTGTTGAAGTGAAATTATTATGAGTGACCCGTATTTAAGGGTGTAAATGAACCAAACCGATCAATAAACTACTCGTGTTTGGGCTTGGTTGAAGCTCGTTCATGTACGTTTATTTAATAAATGAGCAGAGCTTGAACAAATTTTGAACCTTTTTTAATAAATGAGCTTGAACACGAACATAGATATGCTCGTTCAAATAAGTTCATGAACAACTCGTTTATTTATATTCATGAACTACTCGTTTATTTATGTTCATGAATTATTTATTTATTTACAATTGTTAATTTAGTTATTAAATTTATAATTAAGATTCAATTATTAATGCTAATTTTGAAAATTTCAAATATCAAAAGTACAAAACTCATTTATTGGAGAAGCTCGATTATTATTAAGTTAGTTCATGAAAGGCTCGTTAAATAAACGAGTTGTTCACGAACCATTCGTGAACATGTAGTGTACAGATCGTGCTCTAACTCGCCTAAGTTAAATGAACTTGAACAAGCTAATACTCGGCTTGGTTCGGCTCATTTACACCCCTACCTGTATTTACTTTTTGAAAAGAAAAGAGAGCTACAATGGACTTGACCAAATTGCCCTCGTTTGTGTTCTTCTTCCTTTCTCCTCTCCCAAACCACCGCACAACGACCACCAACAGTTAAACACCCCACAATCAGTCCACCGCCACCAAAATACAATATAATTTTTATTTACGATTTTATATATCGTTCTTTTGCAAACAACAGTTTGAATCATAATTTTATTCTCTGAATCAGTGACGAAATCAGGTTTATGCTCTTCTTCTCTCTCCTCATTTCAATTTAATTAGATTTACAATTCTCTCTTTTTTTTTGTTGGGTTCAATCTGATTTTTTCCATTTTGATTATTCCCAAGGTTAAAATTTACATATAATTGACGATTTTTTTTTTGGTTGCTAGACAGAATTCAAAGGTTTTTGCGTCGAATTTTGCTTAAAAAATCCATTTGAAATGTATTTGTTGGTTAATTGAATGATTGGCATGCTTATAATGCACTCCAAATGTTAGATAAAATGCTAACAATGGAAAAAAAATTCCCCTTATTTTAGATTTTGATGTTTATGAAACTACCCACATTTTCTTTTATAGAGTAATTGACTTTATACAACTCCATTTCATTTATAATTAGTGAGAATTTATAGTATTTCGTGCTATTGATCTTTTATAGTATCAAACTTACATGAATCTAGTTATAACTGTTGTAGTTCATCCTAATACAATGTTGAAATTGACAGGTTATTGAATAATGGAATGGTTCTTAATTGTGCTCTCTGCTTCTGTGATTTGGATTGCCTCTTTATGTAAAATATTGCACATATCTTATTTTTCCACAAAAGGTCAATACTTCAACATTGGTAGGTGCGTTGTTTTCGAATTTATAGCGTTGATATATTTCAATTAATTATATTATACGAAGTATATGATTGGGAATGTGTACAAATGTACAATCTTATAATAGCTTGCAATATATATACGTTGTATTTGCATTTTTAATAGTAATTCGGAAATTAAACTTTTGAACTATGTGTGAAGTGTTCTATATTTGCTAATGGGAATGGTAATTGATTTATCCTGTAGGTGACACCCTACACAAGAAGGTTGTCTTGCTCGTGATTGCACATCCTGATGACGAGTCCATGTTAGTTGATCTGGTTTTCTTGTCGTGGTTTAAAATGGTTTTTGCATATACTATGAAATGACAGGTTTTAATTATTCAATTTTGCACTTTTTCATATCTAGAAGAAGACATTGGAGTGTAATTATCATTGAATACTTTTTTGCTGCATAGTTTTTTGGGTAAATTAGAAAGAGGGATAGCTCCGGAAGAGTGACCAAAGTTCAAAGGGTCACTTGAGCTTGTTGTAGATATCACATTGTTAGAGTATGTGCCACTATACAAATTATACTCCTGTATCATATTACTTGTGTTAATTGTAAGCTATTATTTCAGGTTCTTCACTCCGACGATTAACTATCTGACATCAAGAGGGCACAATATTCACATCTTATGCTTGTCTACTGGTAATGCAATATTTCCAACTTTAGGACTTTGTGCTCAGACCCATAAGCATGTATCTACAACTCAGTATCATCTTGTGACTTTCTTAGTTAGTGAACAATTACAGACAACCCTTAGATATTTATCTTGAGCTTTAGCTTCATTTTTGCGTGCTTTATATTTTGGTTTGTTGACTATCCTTATTCTAGTCTTCTAGATCTGTCTTCAAAAAAAAGTCTTCTAGATCTTGGATGTACCATGTACCTAATAGCTTTTAGTTAAGCCTCCTATAGATTGTTTAAGGGAGGGCCAAATGCACACTACTTTATCTCCTAGCTATTGAAGAGTCATAGAGGTTGTTTACAAATATATTCTACTTAATGCATATATCTTCACGCCTCTCAGATTTCTGTGTTTGTTCTCTTTTGCTTTATAATTTCCTTTCATCTTTGGTGCAAAGGAAGTTGTAGTAGAATTCAGTACTTCGTATTCGATTTCATCCATTTCTTGTACAGAGTTACAATTTACCTTTTTTCATATATATAGGTAATGCTGATGGGATGGGAAAAATTAGGACAGATGAGCTCTACAAGGCTTGCTCTATGTTAAAGGTGATATATTGTGTTTGGCTTATTGCTATCCTATCTATGAGTTGCTACCTAGATGAACCTGAAAAATATTTTCTGCCTCCTTGTGATTGTTTGCATATATTTATGCTTTGACTTCATAATGGTGTAGCCATTAGAGGCAAATATATTATATTGCATCTAATGTTGATAGTTGGTGATAACTTTGTAAAGGATGACTGGAATTGTGGTGATAAAATTTTTCTTTGTGAGCATAGTAGTTTCTTTACTGGTGTAGACCTTGTTCAAAATCATATTATGTGAGCTTGATATCAATCTCTTTGTGCAGGTTCCTCTGAAGCAAGTGGTTGTCTTTGACCATCCAAAGCTTCAGGTTTGAAAAGCAAAAGTATTCTAATATGGGTAATGTTATATGTAGCCCTAAGGGCTCTATATAAGCATTAAATAAACTCTTGGAAATTGTATAAAATTAGGAATTCATGACAAAAACACGCGTAAATCAGTGTTTTTAGTGTTTATACTTTGATGATTTCTTAACTTTTTACGATTTTCAAGTGTAAATTTATGCTTATATGTAGCCCTAAGGGCTATGTATAACATTTTCCTTCTAATATTTGACTCTTTTTATTTTATTATTATTATTTTTTTTTTATATTCAAATGAGGACGAAAAATTCCAAGAAAGAAAAAGCAAACAAAAAGAAGGAATATTTGACTTTATAGTAGTACAGCTAAATGATACTCTCAAAATGTTATAGCATCTTCTTGCTGTGACTAGGATGGGTTTGGCAAAGTGTGGAACCACACCTTAATTGCAAAGATAACATCAGATCTCATGGCAT
This sequence comes from Chenopodium album, assembly GCF_948465745.1. Lineage (NCBI taxonomy): Eukaryota > Viridiplantae > Streptophyta > Magnoliopsida > Caryophyllales > Amaranthaceae > Chenopodium > Chenopodium album. Next base: position 22,956,121 of record NC_137839.1, read on the forward strand.
TGATACAGTGAGATTCATCTTTCTATCTTTTGTGGCTTTGCATGTTTTTAGTACTTTATTTTTGGAGTGTATATTTTCTAAAATCATTCAAAGGAAATTTTGAATCTTTCTGTTCACATTTCTGTTGGGCGTTTATGTTCACATTTTGGTTGTACTGCATATTCAGTATTGTTAATTGATCTCTTCTTGGAATCTGCAGGTAATTACATTTGATAGTTATGGAGTTTCCGGCCATTGTAATCACCGAGATGTACATATTGGAATAAGGTGACTTCATCAACCACCTTTAAATCTTGATTTCGATTGTCATTTTGGTTGATACTTCATCTTTATTATGTGCAGCTCCTATATCATTTGCATTCATTGTTTTCTTGTCATATACTATTATACTTCTCTATTCTGCATTCTGCATTTGTGCTGTAAGCTGCACATTAGTTCGTGTTTTTTTTCTTAGCTATCAACGCTTGTCTGATACATGGATAGAACTATGTGTTTCTTTTGTCTATCTGCTTGATCCAATAACTTGTTTTATTTAGTGTAGTAGCATCATGTGCTCACTTGATCTTGGGCTTAGCTTATCTTCTTCTTCCCAAGTCCATTGTTTTAGACTTTTAGTGGATGAATGATTGGTCGAAGTCTAAATTTAAAGGTTTCTTTGTATTGTAACAGAAAGGTACTAATTGATTCCCAGCAAAATAGTTTTGAAGCATGGGAATTGGTAAATTTTTCCCCCCTACTAATTATAGACAATGTATCTTTTTTTTTTTTTTTTTTTTTTTTTTTTTTTTCTGAGGTCCTATAGACAATGTATCTTGTTAGCTTTTGTAATTTTTTTCCCCCTCATTGTTGTTCCAGGATAGTAGCAGTGTTTTGCGGAAGTATAGTGGACCAGTAGATATTTGGTTATCCATCTTTATGGCCTGGTGTCTCCCTCATAGGAAATTTGTTTGTGTACTGAATGAGCATCCTTTTAAGAGCTTTTGAGCAAAGGCACAACACGCAAGCCAGTGGGCTTGGTAGGTGTTCTAACTTCTTTTCTTCTTCTGTTCAGCTTCAGAGTATCCAAGAAACGTTCCTTTCGTATGATTGAATATTGTTCTTTCATCGACCCCATTAACATCTTAAAAGTCTTGACTTTGTGCATTCACACCCTTCCCCCTCTTTCTTCCAACTATTCTGGTCAGTACTTAATCTACCCTGCCTTAGTCAAGGGCCGTAGTGATCATGGGGTTGGGTTTTTTTTTCCTGACTGTTCTGAAAAAATGTGCAGGTTTAGGAAACTATTTGTATGTTTTTCAAGTTACACATATGTGAACACACTTCAAAGGATTATGCTTTAGACTTATGGTTCAGGACCCGAGGTAAATTGGTTTGTACCTTAGTTTAGGTCTCTTACAATTTTCATCGTACATGTGAAGTTAAAGTTTGTCATGACTGATACATGGCCAGATTTGTGGTTCAAGTTCGAAACTTAGTGGAGGTGATTTTTGGAAGAACTATGAATTCACCTTGAGAGTGTCATTGTCGTTCACAAAAGATTGAAAGAATCAGTAAATTTGCAGTATACCCATAATTATTGTTGGAAGATCTATACACGGATGATGGATCCAAGGGAGAAATGTTCTTAGGTAACATGTTTGTTGCATCCTGATTCCCAAGGAAAAACAAGTTTTGTTGCAAACATCTGGATCGTTGTTTTAAAGTGAAAGCTTGTTTGCTGCAAATGGGCTTAGGTTAACTACTTAACTATGTTGCAAAATATCGGATCTTTGTTTTGTTGAGGTTAGAAGTTGTTTGATGAATGCAAAATAATAGTAATTTCACTGATGTGTAAGCTTAAGGCTAGCATGACTTTTTTAATTTTGTAATTTGGGTCATAGTGCTCTTCTTCTATTGTTTTATGGACACTGTCATATCCCCTTAACTTCATGAATCTTAAAGGTGAAAGCACGCCATTTGAATTGAGTTTGGTTCCAGTGATGAGTCTTTCAATTTGGAAATGGGTTTATTATGGCTCTGGTCATAAGTCAGCCTATTGTGATATTAATCAATTCTTCATGTTAAGTCTTTGATTAGTTTTTTACGTCTTTTATGATGCTCAAAAGTTATTGCTTCATTTCCCTTTATGTGGTTAATTTTGGCCCTTTAAATCCCAAATTACCCCAATTTAATTTAGTTTTTCTCTGTACTACATCACATGGACTCTTTTGTAAGTTGTAATGAACGTTCATATAATAAGTAGTCAACTAGTCAATTATGCCATATAATAAGTAGTCAACTAGTCAAGTATGCCATAAAGTATCCGACTTTAGTAGGTTGTGAAAATTTTCAATGATTTTGAACTAAAATGAAATGTCTAAGTGTCCTACTTATATGACTCATATCCAAATGTCGAGGGGCTAACACGGGTAGTTAAGGTGAAATTAAGTGGGAGTAACATTTAGTCATAAACTATACCCATATATGATAAATGTATAAAATCGATCAATTATTTTACGACAATGTTAAATAGAAATGTGACCTATGATTTTAAAATGAAGGGAGTCGTGTTTGACTTGTTTCTAAGTTCAATTAGATATCGATATGTTGCAAAATTGTCTGATGCTAATAGAGTTCCTACATGCATCTGTTGAAGAAATCATATGAAGTTGGTCAGTAATAGCCAAATTCAGGTAGATATGTGATTGAAGATTCCCCCAATGTGAAAAGAAAATCAAGTGGGGATTACTTTTGATTTTTAGCATTGGTACGCTCTGCTTCCTTTAGAAAAGCTCCCATCCTCCCCTCTCTTTCGTTTCTAAACATTGCAACCACCTTATTTCCACGAGGAGCAAATTTCTTAACACTAAAATACCTCCAGTTTTTTTTAGTTGTAACTTTGGGGTATTATTTGTGAGATATAAATATTCCAAAGTTGCAACTAAAAAAAACGGAGGTAGTATTATATTTTTGACATGATTATTTATTGATACAAATATGAATTTGACACGTCACGACCTATGTGATAACTCCATGTTCAATAAATTATAGGACAAGAAATACTGAATTTGTGCTCTTATCCTTAAATCTATTGACCAAAAATTTATAATCTTGTCGTGTAGAGATAGTGAGCCACAACTTACATAGTGTCTTATGCAATAAATCCATTAATTATGTATCATTTTCATGCCCTACTCTCACATGGTTTCGTACTTTAGGGTGTACTAAATTTTAATTTCATTGCCAAACTTTTATTATTGATATTTGATAATCTTCACTAATATACAAGGCATATTCAGGAAATCAAAAGTGTGGGTTCGGAATAATTAAATAATATTGTAATTAATAATAATGTAAGATACACTATAGTTCCTTTTTTTAATTTTTTATTTTTATTGCAATGTTGGTGATATCACACTTATCAATGCAAATTTTATTACTAACATATCTTAAATTTATATTTTCGTAAAAAATATAAAAAGTTGATATCAAGAAAGTATTTTTCAACATATGAATTGGAAAAAACGGGAGTAAATATTGTAAAATTAATATTCAATAGAATACATTTAGAAAAAGTGGGATTTATATAAGCATTTAATATAAATGGCTTTTATGGGAATCAAACCCAGACCTTGTACCCCAAGTGCACTAACACAAACACCCTAGTTAGGCTCACTACTTTACGTCTTTATCTACCTTAGTTATGTACATAAATTGTACTTATTCTTTGTTTAAGTTTTTTGTTCTTTGTTTAAGTTTTTTGTTTTTAAATAATTAAACCACCATGGAACGGAGGTAATAATATGTTTAATTTCAACTCAGGTTAATAAATCATAGAAAATATAAATCTATAAACCCAAAATTTTTAATCTTGTCGTGTAGAAGTAGTGAGCCACAACTTACATTATTTCTTATGCAATTAATCCATTGGTTATGTATCATTTTCATGCCCTACCCTCACATGATTCCGTACTTTAGCCACTGTTTAGGTTGTACTAAATATTAACTTCATTGCCAAACTTTTATTATTGATAATCTTCACTACTACAAATATCAATACTTCTCCTACCACTTTGATAACCCATTCTCTTCAAGATTAATAATGAATCAGAAATTTTTTATTCTTTTTTCTTTGTTATTTCTCATCCTCAAAACTCAAGCTCAATTTTCCTTTCTTTCAAGATTATATAAACCTGACGTATATCTTCTTGGCTTTCAATCTCATGCACATGGACGTCGACAGTATCATCATCTACCCCTCGGACTCGATGCTGTAGGTGCAGAATCTACCGCATTTGATTGTGAAGGTAATGGCCCGTACGTTGGAGTTTCCGATGGTCGGATATTAAAGTGGCAAGGTCCTTCAATTGGTTGGACCGTCTTTGCAATAACCAGTCAAGATAGGTATACATCTTAAATATACTTAACCTACTTAGGGTTTGTTCTCTTACGTTGAAATTCAGTTCAGCTCAGTTCAGTTCAGTTCAGCTCAGCTCCCAATTTCCTTCTCTTATAAAATATTCAGTTCAGTTCAGCTCAGCTCAAGTCAGTTCATTTCAGTTCAGTTCAGCTGAGTTCAGTCAATGAGAACAGACCCTTATATAGTTATATGGAAATCCTAAATTACAAATATAGTGAGGGACGACTTAATTAATTAAAACTTTCCTCCAATTTGACAAATTTCTAGGTGTGATTCATGACGTTTTGAAAAAAAATTAATAAAAAAATTTATAAAGTTATTTTATACAAATTAAACTCAAAATTATCAAAATATACGGACGCAAACTGATATATACAAGTATCTAACATTTTTTAATTTAAATTTCATATCATTGTGATTTAATTACAGTTCAAATGCATGTGATGGAATAAATGACTCCTCTTTAGAACAATATTGTGGTAGACCTCTTGGATTGAAGTTTAACATGGCAACTTGTGAATTATACATTGCTGATTCAAGTTTTGGATTAGTAAAGGTTGATCGTAAAGGCGGTGTCGCTACTTCACTAGCCACCAGTGCCGATGGGGTACCATGTCGCTTTCTAAACGACCTTGATATCGACTATGAAAGTGGTGATGTTTATTTCACTGATTCAAGTTCTCAATATCATCGATGGTAATATATACTTTATAATATCAAATTTCTGTAATTTTTACATATTAATAATAAAAGATATTATTGATTGAAATAATACATTGCCAAGTGTGTAACGAAAAGTATTGCATTAAAAAGAAAACAGAGTGTGCATAGCTCTATTTCATTTTATGTACAGCTAGGATTAATCCTTTTAGTATATTCTTGCAAAACTAACTTGTTATGAAAATATACAATTTTCATTTAATATTATTTGCAACAACTAATGAAGTATAATCATTTACAGGGAATTCAGGAAAATAGATAAGAAAGATCGAAGTGGAAGATTAATAAAGTATAACCGAAATACGAAATGTGTGACCGTGTTAGTTAGAGGTTTATCATTCGCAAACGGAGTAGCTTTGAGCAAGAACAAAGACTTCATTCTTGTTGTCCAAACAACTCTATATCAAGTGCAAAGGTACTGGCTAACCGGTCCGAAAACTGGAAGAAACAAAGTGCTTATGAAACTTGCAGGTCGACCAGGTTACATCAATCGAAATGCTTATGGTGATTTTTGGATTGCCCAAAACCCGACTAAACCTATTAAAATCAACGAGGGTGGAATGATATTAGAAAGTTTAGATACAAATGATATAATAGATTGTAGTGATGTGAAAGAAATTCACAATAAGTTGTGGATAGGTTCTGTTATTCAAAGTTACATTATCTACACTAGGTAAATATTGTTTGTAAGCCTACTTTGGGGTTATATGTACGAAAAATAATGTTTGTAAAGTAGTATTCATAAACTGTAAAATAATTTTACATACAAATGATATAATAGATATTCTTCAAAAATTAATGTTTGTAAAGTTGTATTCATAAATTGTAAAGTTAGTGTAAAAAAAAATCAAAAGTTGTCCTCATATAAATAAAGGATAATTATCTATTTGTTATTGATAGATTAACTCTTTTTAAAGTAGTTAAAATCATTTTTTTTTTCTTCTTCTCTTGAAGGAGTAAAAATCAAATCATGCATGTTATTGAGAAGGTTAGAAGACTAAAGTGGAATTATAGAAAACATAGAGCACTAAAGTGAGATTGAGAAAATCCTTGTTAATATGCCATATTAACATGGAATGTTTATATGGGGCAAAATTGTCAATTCCTATGCTTGAGTAAGGGTATGGATGTCAACAAAAAGTTTGGCAAATATCAATTTCCCCTTCCAACTTCATCTCCTCAACTTCAACTTCCCTCATCCTCCATTCGCAAACAATCAAACATCCCCATATCAATTTATCACTCCTTCGTCACTTTTAAAATTGAAACCTTCAATGGTCAGTTACAATGGAGATATTGAAAATGAGGACAAATCCCTACCCTTTAGGTTTAACTGAACCCTTTGTTTCACTCTTTATTCTTAGGGTTTATGACACATCACCTGCAAAAATAAAAACTTAAAAAAAAAATAAAAAAATAAAAAAACCGTCTCATATTTACAAAAATGGCAACATATTAACATTGTAATGTTAATATGCCATATTAACCGGGCACCGCTCAGTGAAATTATGTCAAACCTCATAACACTAAGGGTCTGTTCTCTTACATTGAAATCTAGTTCAGTTCAGTTCAGCTCAGTTCAGTTCAGTTCAGTTCAGCTCCTAATTTCCTTCTCTTATAAAATATTCATTTCAATTCAGTTCAGTTCAGTTCAGCTCAGTTCAGTTCAGTTTAGTTTAGTTCAGCTCAATTCAGTTCAGTTCAGTTCAGTTCAGTTCAGTTCAGCTGAGTTCAGTCAATGAGAACAGACCCTAAGTTGGAAATTTTCCTGTCTCATTATAATCTAACTTTATATATATATTTTTCAATTATATAGTGATCGATACATCTCACTTAATAAGTTAATAGTAGGCTATCAATCGGTTATAACATGTTTGAAGCGGATAATTGAAGGTTTGACTTATTTATAATAGACATCCAAATGTTATACTACCTCTGTTTCTTATTATGTACAACAAAGGAATATTTTATGTCTTATAAATAATACCCCTTTGTTGCACATAATAAGAAATGGAAGTAGTATTTTTTTTTTACAGATTTTCCAAAAACAGGTTAGATCCAAGTGCAGACAAACAACTACACAAACACAAAAGAAAATACAATTTCTTCACTTTCTGTACGAACATGACTTGATTAGAATTTCATATTTCAGCAATAACACATTTACTTTAACATACTAAGCTAGAAGGTCTACTACTAGAGAACATTGAGATGTTGTAAAGCAAGGAATGGAAGCAAATTAAAGCATTAAGGAAACAAATAAAAGGATGCAACTCATTATTTATGGGATCAATTTGAAGAATAGTTCAGGCTCAAGCTTTTGTTGCATCAGTAAAGCCATCCTTTCGGACATTTCAGGTGTAAACTGATCGTCTTTGGTCCATTCCCACACTTTCACAGCCTTGTTATCTTCAAAGCTACACGAGTCTATAATTTGTTGTATGATACCATCACTTTCTTCTTCGGAAGAAAATGACATTCCTATAAATTCGCTAACATCTTCAGTTGAACTGTGAGCTCGGTTTTTAGATTTTCGTACTGCAGCAACAATACCTTGTCTGATCTCTCTGTACTAGCTGTTAGTAGATATGCAAATTAAACGGAAATACTTATCTCAAAATTGTGTAGACCAATTGACAATAACCGCATCGTGGAGAACCACTTACCTAAAAGACGATTCCGCGCTACCTCCCGGTGCAGTAGACTAGAAGCGGTCGCCTCCAGGATATGCACAGCGCCGGAGTTTATGTGCACTCACAAACCCGACAGGAACTCAGAATACTTGCCTAGAAAACTTAGAGAAGAGAAAAGATTGATTGTTATTTTTCTTTCGGAGGTGAACAAGGTTTATTTATAAGGCAATGGAGGGATTAAAAACAACCAAAAATTAAGGGGAAAATGGTCATCAATCAAGTGGTGTAACATCCACCCATTGATCCCCAATAAGAGCTAGCTTTTATCAACATTAAAAGGGGTAACGATTAGTCTTTAAGTGACAACATTAATCAGCAATAATGCCCATTAAATTAGCAATAAGAGGAAGCTAAAATTAAGGGATTCCAATAGCCATTAAATCCCAACAGTCAAAAGAATAAACACCATAACTTCTTTGTTTTATTTCAATAACTTCCAACAATCCCCCACAGGTTCGAAGAAGTGAAAATAAAGAAAGAAAGAAAAATAAATTTTGGGCAAAACAAAACAATTGCATAAGTGTCAATGTCCCGCGTCTTGAATTAACACATAGTGGACATCAAGCTATGATCCCTCACCTACCAAGTGACTTTCGTCTTGAACTCAAAAGGGATTTAGAGACCCGTCACTTTGAGCCACACAATTGAACATGTATAATATTCTGAAATTCCGCGAATAAAGATGACGCATTATACTGGCCATACGTCCAGCCTGGATGCTCATAGGTGCTCTAGAGTATAAGCCCATGAAATACTCATAGGAAGCGGCCACACTTCCACACCTAAGTAGGTGAACTCCATCAAGTGTGAGCTACAACACACCTCCAAAATATGGATATGGGTTCATTAAGAGCCGTATGCTCAACCTCCTTCTCATTTGTAGCTAAGCACAAACAAACATCTAGAGATGGACAAATAAAATAAAAATGTGCTTCCGAATTATGACATAATGTTCCCCTTTGAACTCATGGTGAGTAGGAGTTCACTATTTCACAATTCATACCACGGGCTTTAGCCCTATCTCTTCCGATGTTTCCAAAACTAGTTTTTTTTTCCATAGGCCTTTAACGGATCCGTAACATTTCTTTTAGACTTAATGCAGTCTAGTGATATCACCCCATTCAACAAATCATCTTTGACATCAAACTTATAGGCATGGTTCAATCAAAAGTAATCATGATTTGCAAATCACAACGAATTCCCCTTCAATGGGATAGTTGCAAGCACATTTGCTCATAAGAGCCATATACTCTTGATCATCTTGCCTCATAACCTGTCAATTCAAGAGCAATAAATTTATATTATTCCAAAACAAACATAGCAAAACAAGGTTGCTTTGCACAATTCCCAAAACATAGCTCCACCACTTAGTGGTGCAGACATAACCACTTGAGTTTGAAATCATTGTTGAACTTCAAGACTTCATGGAAACTTCTTGCAATAGTGCAAACTCTTATCTTTTGTACTTTTCAAGTACTTATGCATCCTTCTCAAAACTATCTAATGATCATTGCTCGAGTTAAGAGTATACTTGCTTAATCTACTTACAAAATAAGCAACGTTAGATTAAGCATAGTTCCCAAGAAACATAACACTACTAAATGGACATAAATTGCTCCATATGATCAATAAGATCAAAAACTTTATATCGTATCAATGACTCATCCATCACAAGTTTAGTCTTAAAGACTTCCAATAAAACTCAGTGAATTAGCAACGAAATCCCTAAAAGAAATACCAAGCATTACAATCCTAAGAAAAAAATTGTAGAATTCTACACATAGTTAGACATAACCTAACTCATAATCAAGGACTTCTTCCATGAAAACAATCACTCATTATATTCCACTGATTTAAAGTTAATACTCTAAAGACATAGAGATACCAAAACAAACTTGTAAGGAAAACTCAATCATAAACTATCTTTAGCTCAATTAACCACTTTTAGGCTTTGCATTAAACAATAGAAAATTCTAACATTAATGCCTCTCATTCCTACTAGATTCAAGTAATCTAGCTTGGATATCCAACCACTTGAAACATAGTAATAATACACATATATGCTCAAAGACAATTTATTCAATAAACAATCAGTTAGGATATGCAATTTATCAAGCTCCATATGATCAATAAGATCAAAAACTTTATATTGTAGCAATGACTCATCCATCACAAGTTTAGCCTTAAAGACTTCCAACAAAACTCAATGAATTAGCAACGAAATCCATAAAAGAAATACCAAGCATTACAATCCTAAGAAAAAGATTGTAGAATTCTACACATAGTTAGACATAACCTAACTCATAATCAAGGACTTCTTCCATGAAAACAATCACTCATGATATTCCACTGATTTAAAGTTAATACTCTAAAGACATAGAGATACCAAAACAAACTTGTAAGGAAAACTCAATCATAAACTATCTTTAGCTCAATTAACCACTTTTAGGCTTTGCATTAAACAATAGAAAATTCTAACATTAATGCCTCTCATTCCTACTAGATTCAAGTAATCTAGCTTGGATATCCAACCACTTGAAACATAGTAATAATACACATATATGCTCAAAGACAATTTATTCAATAAACAATCAATTAGGATATGCAATTTATCAAGCAAAAACTAAGCAAGACTTTGAGTCCAACACTGATTCTTTATACTTCCCCCACATTGGACAACAAAGTCCGATTCAAAACCCTTACCAATGCACCCACATTCTCAATGAATGAAATATTTGGATATAAGAACCTCCCTCCAAAATTCACATGGGGTCTTTATTAACATAGATTTCTTGTAAAGAAAACGCATAAGTTTATAAAACATGAACCCCCACATGAAAGGACAAGGTTCAAATACCAAAATAGAGCATAAACAAATACATGGTTGGGAAAAAATTCCCAACTATGTCATAACACTGAGTATAATAGCATATAAGGTGGACAAGAGCAGAGATCTTTGAAACATTGAATTAATCAAAGATAATAATTCAACAACATCTCAAAATATTAACTCCCAAGCCACCATATAAAATTCAAGGCATTTACAAATTACTCATGCTTTATTCATACAGAATTATAATACAATAAAGAGTCATAGGCGGTAAAAATAAACCATCATAAAATATTGGAAAACCGTAGTCAATTCCCAAAATACTTTTCTCGAAAATTCTCCAAAGAGAAAGCCATACAATCTCCTTAAGTAAAATTATCACATAATTTCCCTTCACAAAACTCAACAAGTTTGAGAATTATAAGTTTCACACAGACATGTTAAACCGAGGATAAAGTAATGAGATCAATTGAGTTATGAATAAAGCTTTTCAATACAAGTATTTCATATCATGGATTCAAACAATTGACATATATAGTACATCTCAAATCCATACTCAACACATACATGAATCATGATAAAAGTAGTACTCGGAGTACATACATGCACCTCAAAAAAATGTTAAAAACATTGCTCAAAAGCATCCTACTGAATAACAAGTTACTCCACAAAATGTAGAACCAACAAATTAAAGGTAACTGATTATGTTCAATATAATGTCATACTCATAAAATATCGGCATTATAACTTTTACTTTCTATTAATCATTCAATAAATATTTAATTGACAAATTCAACATGCAACGTACTTTGTTAACACCCACAAAAGCATATATTTGTTAAGATGATTACTAGGAATTAAACCAGATAATAAACATAATAACACGAGACTTAGTTTAGAATGAACCTCCCTTGAATTAAATCAAGTAACATGTGTGAGACCTCTATGAGATGCCCAACTGTCCTCGTTGTAAATATGGGTCTCAAGATGTCATCATAATTCACTAATATGAGCAGCTAGTGACAATCCAACCGTTGAAAAATAAACCTCATGTGTCCCAAACATACTCTCAAAATTTCAGCTCAAACCGACCAAGGATGACCTTTGATCGGGGGTCATCTTTGGGACTGCTCCCGAAAATCCGCGATTATCGAACAAGTCCTAAAGTCTCAAAAATATATATCAAAAGCATTAGAGAATATCAACAAAAACTCCACAAAACAATGAGATTTAGGAAACATTATAATACTCCGTTATGTTATCATATAAGAATGCAAAAAGTTATGCATATATACAACAACATAATATTATTAGCCAATCAAAATATTAAATAACCCATATTACTATATTCGTAAGACCACATTTTCACAAAAGATAGTATACAAGTATAACCACAAAATTGAATAATAATTACATAATTACAAGCATGTCTTATCATTCAACTAGATCATATGTAGTCATCAACACAATATTCTGAGGGCTTATAAACCCCCACATTAATTCAATACATTATGTTTGTTAATTAAAGCACATTACGGGGCATACAACATTCATACTAAAATACTAACTTAAATATGAAAACAAGATTACATGTCGTACTAAATTGTACGAACATAGCCTTAATCCCAAAATGTGATAACCCTGATACTATGGATAAGCTGCGGCCTATTGGCCTTTGCAATGTCATTTATAAAATAATTTCAAAGTGTATTACGAACAGACTTAGGAAGGTTATGGGCTGTTTAGTTAGTGAATTTCAGAATGCCTTTCTACCGGGAAGAGCTATTTTAGACAACATTCTCCTTGCTCATGAGCTCTTAGAAAATATCAGAAAGACAAAAAAAGGTTTTAAAGGGAAGTTAGCCATTAAGACGGATATGAGTAAAGCTTATCAATCAATCAATCAATCAATCAAAGCCTTAATCCCAAAAGTGGGGTCGGCTAACATGAACCAAATTTGATTATTCCGTGTAGTCATCAACATAAATCTTTCTCCTCCATCCCTTACGATCCAAAACTTCATCCTCACGTAAATCCATGCACTTCATATCCTTCCTCACTCCTTCCAACCAAGTCATCTTTGGTCTCCCTCTTCCTCGTTTAATCCCTCCATGGTCCCACTCTTCCACTCTTCGCACCGGTGCACCCTCGGGTCTCCGTCTTACATGTCCAAACCAACGCAGACGATTTTCCCTTAATTTATCTACAATGCCCGCCACACCTACTTTCTTGCGAATAACCTCATTTCTGATTCTATCTCTTAAAGTGTTTCCACACATCCACCTTAACATGCGCATTTCCGTAACCTCCATCTTTTTAATATGCTCTTTCTTAGAAGCCCAACATTCTGTACCATAGAGCAACACTGGTCTTATGGCAGTCCTGTAGAATTTTCCCTTCAACTTTAAGGGAATGCTGCGGTCGCATAACACTCCCGTGGCCGCTCTCCATTTAAGCCACCCTGACTTAATCCTGTGGGTCACGTCTTGATCAATGTCACCATTCTTCTGGATGATCGACCCTAGGTACTTAAAACATTCACTCATGGTCAAATCCTTTCCATCCAAACTCACCACTTCATTGCTTGTCCCCCTCTGAGTGCCAAAACGACATACCAAATATTCAGTCTTACTCCGACTTAGCTTAAACCCTCTAGATTCCAACCTTTGCCTCCATTGCTCCAACTTGACATTAACCCCATCCTTAGTCTCATCCACCAAAACGATATCATCTGCGAACAGCATACACCATGGAACCTCATCTTGAATTGGTCTAGTTAATTCATCTAGAACCGTTGCAAAAAGAAAAGGGCTTAATGCAGACCCTTGATGCAATCCGATTGTAATAGGGAAATCTTTTGTCAACCCTCCGCATGTCCTCACATTTGTTGACACATCCCGATACATATCCTTAACTAGGTCTACATACCTTCGTGGGATACCTTTCTTCAACATTGCCCACCAAAGTATCTCTCTTGGCACCTTGTCATATGCCTTCTCTAAATCAATAAAGACCATATGAAGATCTTTCTTCTTTACCCTATAAAACTCCATCATTTGTCTTATCAAATGGATTGCCTCCATAGTAGATCTCCCAGGCATAAAACCAAATTGGTTATCTGAAATGCTTGTGCATGCCCTCAACCTTTGTTCAATCACCCTTTCCCACAACTTCATAGTATGGCTCATAAGCTTAATTCCTCGATAGTTAGAACAATCTTGAGCGTCTCCTTTGTTTTTATAAACCGGGACCAAGGTGCTCTTCCTCCAATCTTGTGGGATCCTTGTAGCCGTCCATATCTTGTTGAAAAGGTTTGTTAACCAATCAATACCAATCTTACCCAAACACCTCCACACCTCTATCGGTACCCCATCAGGGCCAACCGCCTTCTTAGGTTTCATCTTCCTCAGTGCAATCTCCACCTCTACTCTCCTAATCCTTCGCACATACTCCATGTTGATTTCTTCATCACTCATAGAGGTATCTCCTATCACAACTCCATTACTTCCATTAAATAATTCATCGAAGTACCCCTTCCACCTGTCCTTGATGCCCTCCTCTTGCACTAGGACCATTTGGTTCTTATCTTTGACACACTTCACCATGCCAATATCCTTCCTTGCCTCTTGTCTTCTCTTTGCCATCTTATAAATGATCCTTTCTCCCTCCTTGGAATCAAGCTTTTCATAAACCTCCTGATATGCCTTTTCTTTTGCTTGGCGAACAGCTGCCTTTGCCTTACTCTTAGCCTCCTTATACGCTGCAAAGGTTTCATCACTCCTACATTTTCCTAAGGCTTGATAGCATTCCCTTTTTTGCTTAATTACTGCTTTCACCTCTTCATTCCACCACGAAGTATCTCTCTGTACCGAAGTTCTTCCCCTTACTTCCCCTTGGGATTTTTTGGAGTAGGTTTTACACAAATTTGGATTTCCTAATCTAATGGTGAAGACCATTATGAACTGTGTCAGCACTGTTTCTTTTTCAGTTATCATTAATGGTTCTACCCAAGAAAAGTTTAATCCTAAATGTGGTCTCAGACAGGGAGACCCCCTCTCCCCCTACCTATTTATCCTATGTATGGAAGGTCTTTCGGGTCTGATAAGAGATGAAGAAAACAGAGGTGGTATTGTTGGGATTAAAGTGGCTCAGAGAGCTCCAAGCATTAGTCACTTGTTCTTTGTTGATGATTCGGTTTTCTTCCTTCAAGGAAAAGAAAGTACTGTCCTAACTCTCAAGAATGTGATCAACCCCTATTGCAAGGCCTCTGGACAGGTTATAAATCAAAGCAAATCTGTGCTCCTATCTAGTCCTAATTTAGGTGACGATGAGATAAACATATACAGTGATATGCTGGGTATTAGCAACACTAGTTTTGGGGTTTACCTAGGAGTTCCAGCTGATTTTGGCACCTCTAAACAACAATTTTTCAATAAAATTATTGATAGAGCCAAGGAAAGGTTAAATGCTTGGAACTCAATATTTCTGTCTCATGCTGGGAGATTGGCTCTTATAAAGTTAGTTTTGGCTAACCTGGGGACCTATGTTCTATCTGTATTTAAATGCCCTGTTGCTGTTCTTAAGAGACTTAAGAGCATTGCTGCCAAGTTTTGGTGGCTGGGAAATAGAAGTGGGAAAGATATTTACTGGAAAAGATGGTCTTTTTTAACTCAACCTAAAGACAAGGGTGGGTTAGGCATCCTTGATGCTTGGTACTTTAATCAGGCTCTTTTAGCAAAGCAAGGGTGGCGTATTATGAATGACACGGAATCCTTATTTAGCAAAATTTACCGAACTAAATATGGCATTAATAGGAGCTCACTATTTGAAGAATCCTGGCAGGGGAGGAAGGTGGGTTCTTGGGGTTGGAACAGTATTAACTGGGGCTTGCTTCTCCTGAAACAAAGGTGTGTGTGGTCTATTGGGGATGGGTGCAACGCAAAAATCCACCATCCCTGGGTCTTGGGTACAACACCAGATTGGAGATGCCATGGCTGCTCTAATACTGATACAGTGGCTTCCCTCAGGGACATGAATGGAGAATGGAACTTGGAGCTATGTAAAGATTTTTTTACTGAGGATATTGTCAAGAAAATCTTACAGATTAAGCCTTTGCAGGAAGGTTTTGAGGATCTGATCATTTGGAAGGGTGATAAAAATGGGAATTACACTGTTAAAAAAGGGTATGCAGCCTTGGTTGAGGAAAGCTTGAGCCATTCTCATATACAACTCTTGGGGGCTCAGTCTAAGATCAAGTGGAAGTGGATCTGGAGATTGAATAGCACACCTAGGCAAAAAGTTTTACTATGGAAAATTCTTAGTGGTGCCTTACCTGTGGGAAGTGAGATGAAAAAGAGAGGCTTAGGAGAAAACCACCATTGTAAGCTGTGTCTCAAGGAAGATGATAGCAGCTCCCAGCACCTGGAAACTCTAGAGCACATCTTCAGGGATTGTATATGTTTGCTAGTCACATTTGGAAGGGTTGCAGCTTGGGCATTAATGTCTATCAGCAGGAGAACATCCCAATCTCTGAGTGGGTCTATAATTGGTTAAGGATTTTGAGCAGGAAGGACAGCAACTTGGAAGACAATTTTCAACTTTTCATAGCGGTTTTGGAGTGCATATGGGAAGCTAGAAACGGCAAGATTTTCAGGGAGGTCCATCCAGTTCCCGTGACTGTAATTAATCACATAAATTACAGAAAGAATGGAATTTGCAGGAAGGTGCAAGAAAGGCGTGCAGATATTGGGAGCACTGCAGCAATTGAAACTATAACTGATGAGGACTCTACTGGCCCCCCTGGTTTTGTGAGTGTTAAGAGAGCTGAGTATAATGGCAGAAAGCACCATGCCGAGTGCATACATCTGATTACAGGCTATGGCGAGTGTGAGCAGACCAGGATTTACATAAAACAAGATGGCAGCAGGAAAGGTCAGAGCAGATGGATTTGGAAGCTTGATAGCGTTGGGATGGATCAAGATCAAGGTATGGTGTATGCTCAACAGCAGGACACAACATCGGGCTATTTACAGACAGTTCTTCAAGGCCTAAAGGCTGCAGCTAGACGAAGGTGTTGGCATTTGAAGCTTGAAACTGCAGACAAAAGAACGCTCAGCTTGATTCAGGGGATCAACACAGGCTAGCAAGGTTGCAGAATGCTTACAAAGAAGATTAATGATCTTATGCTTGGTTTTCATTGTGTTTCTATTTCTTATGTTTATAGGGGGTAATTCCCTTTTCATGGCTGTCAAAAAAAAAAAAAAAAAAAAAAATATAAGCCCCATGCTCACATACTAAAAATTTATCTCAACTTTCAACAACTAACGTATAAAACACACATTGTATAATATATCAAATTAACGATATATATATGATGAACCCACTAAATAATTAGTGAGGAAAATTAACATGATGCATCATACAAACACAAACACAAACCCATATGTGCAAATAAACCAAAGTCTGTTAAACTCTTAAACCATGTCCACCATATAAAAGCTAAATCAAATAGAATAAAAAAAATATGTGCATGTATTACTTCATGTAAAGAAGCCCAACAATAAATTAAACAAGCAAATAAAATCTCTATTACTAATAAGAATAGAGGAGAACTAAGTATATACTCCATATTCAATACAAACAATCGAGAATGGCATCAAATTCAATAATACATACCCCTTCCCACAATATGGGACAACCATCAATCATATAAAACAATTACCATCAATACCCTCAAATTATTCATCATAAAATTAGTAATATGACCAATAACTACACCAACACAACACAGAATAATTCGTATAAATAATTTGCAATTTCAACATATAAGGAATCAATATTAGTAATACTACCAAGCTTATCACAAGCTACTGACATAGCTACATTTTAGGCAACAGCTAATTACAAAAATATTCTAGGCTATAATCAAGTAACCGAAATATATACAAAGATATATTCTTGACTAAAATATCTTAACAGTCAGAATAAATCAAATCATAACATTGTCTAAATTTGACATATCAAAAAATTCAAATATTTAGAAATCATAACAATCGTCTTTTAGATTGTTAGTAGATATGCAAATTAAACGGAAATACTTATCTCAATGTTGTGTAGACCAATTGACAATAGCCGCGTCGTGGAGAACCACTTACCTAAAAGACGATTCCGCGCTACCTCCCGGTGCAGTAGACTAGAAGCGGTCGCCCTCCAAGATAAGCACGGCGCCAGAGTTTATGTGCACTCACAAACCTGACTGGAACTCAGAATACTTGCCCAGAAAATAGAACAGAAAGAATTCGTGTTTAGATATGTTTAGAGAAGAGAAAAGACTGATTGTTATTTTTCTTTCGAAGGTGAAGAAGGTTTATTTATAAGGCAATGGAGGGAGTAAAAACAACCAACAACTAAGGGGAAAATGGTCATCAATCAAGTGGTGTAACATCCACCCATTAATCCCCAATAAGAGCTAGCTTTTATCAACATTAAAAGGGGTAACGGCTAGTCTTTAAGTGACAACATTAATTAGGAATAATGCCCATTAAACTAGCAATAAGAGGAAGCTAAAATTAAGGGATTCCAATAGCCATTAAATCAACAGTCAAAAGAATAAACACCGTAACTTCTTTGTTTTACTTCAAGAACTTCCAACACTAGCCTCCCAATACTGAGGAACATGCTTAAGAAAGGGCAAGGAATAAATTTCCCCTCACTAAAATCTTGGTAGCAATCCTCGAGAGTAGGGGGTATGTAATCATCTCCCTTGGCCTTCTTAGCGTAGTCTATGAAAAAGTAATAGAATGAGACAAGCATGTCATAAGAGTTTCTACAAAGGTACAAAATCCGACACCCTGAAGTTGAAGTTTTGATAGATTCAGTAAGGGATGTGAAAGGGACATCAGTGTCAAGGAGCCTAGGTGACGGAATCTCATTAAGATGTGTAATGGACGGTGTGGTTGGTGGTAAGAAGTCTACGCTGTGGACAAGCTGATCTCCATGATGATGGGAGTGTAAAGGGATTAGATCAATGCTTGGATAATTTACACGATTAACAACAGCGAAAAGCAGACATTTCAACCAAGCTGTACCTGTTTTCGTAGGGCTAATAATGAAGATATCAGTGTCTCAAGCAGCAAAGTGTCTTTGAAAGGTGATGGCATTTCTTAATGTAGGAATTTCATCTTCATCGTAGTAGTAGAAACCTTGATACTAGATCATTTGAAAATCTGAGTTCCTTAAGGGAACTTTCGGAAGGCTTTCTATCAGTTTCTGCACTTCTTCGTCTTCCTCCTTTGTTTGATTCAGATTCATATTATAGATTAGTATACACTTTTTTCTTGTTACTTTTCTATTGTACTTCGTTTAGTTGGTAGCTGAAGTATGTAGAGCTCTTAGTTCATATACAGATATTGTTCACTAAAAAAAACAAGTTGCCAATTTGCTATACAAGCTAAATCAAACGCACCCAATAATAGAGCATTAAACAAACAAATAAAATAAAGTCGGTCAAAGAATGAATCAAATTAAAGCAGCAGCTTGGTTTGTTCGTATAAGCCTGCAGGCTGCAGCAGCCCAACAGCTATATATTATAAGAAGTAAGCCCCCAATAAAGACGCTATTACTCTATCTCAGTAATACATAGGCATTACGTTATACCTTATTACAAAGTCAATTAAAATTTGTCAGATACAACCTACTCCCTCGTTTTTGTGTTAAAGTTCTTATATAGTTTTAGGTAGTTTAATTGACTCTAATACAATACGAAGTAATATGAAGTAGAATAGTTAAGATGATGAAAAGCAATTCTAGACTTCAACCATCAGTTTTACATTTCAGTTGATTGGTCATGTACTGTTGTACACTTGTACATGATATTAAAACCTCAAATTTCAAAGTATGAGTAGGTGGAAATAATGAAGTTTGAAATTATTGATAATTTTATACATAAATTATGTATTCACTTGTATTAATTTTTCTGAAATCATGTCTGAAAAAGCAATTCTAAATACTGAAATAGTTAATGGATGCAACTAGATTAACAAGTAAAAGAATGGTGATTTCTCTATTAGTGTTACATAATAAATACAGAAAATTTTGATCCCTGATACACTTTTGATGTTCACTTTCATACCAACTCTGTTCTTTGCACAATATTTAATTCTTCTAGCCATGCAGTGTGAAGGGGGCAAGGATCAGGTTTTCCTTCAGAAATTGCCTTATCGGAAAGTGAATAGAACCAGCCGTTTCTCCATTTGAACTGCAAGAATAGATTAATGAAAGCATTAGAAACATATAGGGCTAAGCAGGAAATAACATAATTTCCCAAGTGATTCTCTCTTTCAATTTGGAGCTGTCCCATGTTTTACAGCAGTCTAGCCATCTCTCTGAAGTAGAACCCGATGATTAAGAATAATAAGGAACGGATAAACAATATAAGTGTCAGAGATCATTGATAAAAAAAAAAAACAAAAAAAAAAAAAGAGATGAGATTCACCTCTTTTACTGCCGTGGGGAAGTGTGCTACAGTACGCGAATAGGCACATAATCTTTCTTCTATTCCTTCTTCAAATGCCAAGCCCTTTTCTGTTGCAGCTGCAGATGCAAGTTCAGTGATAAGAGCTGACACCTGAAAACATGTCGATAGTTGAGGTTGTTTACAAAGAGAATCGATAGTTCTAAACCTTCATAAGCTGGTTTAAATTCTCGTCTACACGCAAAATTATGCACACAAACACGAGTGAATTGCCTTAAAATACAGGCTTGTGTTAAGAAGTACAATAGAAGAAAAGCAGCAACTTATTGAGTAATACAGTGAGATCTCTTCAGCAACTAATATTGAAGCTTCAAGAATTCCTAGTATAATCATCAATACAAGGATCAAATTGGTAATAGTCGTCAATAGGCCACACACATCTATATGGATGAACTCAAGTTTCTCGGCTTTCTCCTTGGTCCTCTATGCTTAAACCAATAAATATGAATCAAAGTTCACATATGTTGCTTTCCCTTTTTTTTTTTTTTTTTTTTGTCATCAACACATATATGTCTTGACATGAAAGGCATGGAAATTCTGACGATCTACAGCCAAGAAAATAAGCTCAGCCTCTACTAGTATCTTCTTCCAGGAAGCGTCAAATAAGAAGAAACTATGGAATATTCGGCCAGACAAAGAGCTAAGTATTCCATAGAAGAAGAAAAGAAAGAAAGAAAAAAAAACAGGAATTGTTGAGAAAAGTGTCAGCAAGAAGGATGACGGTATTCCATTTCCCTAAGGATGGGGCATGAGCAGACCACAGATACATGACGAGCTTAGGACAATAGGGGCTAGATCCTGTTATGGAACATTTAATTCATCTGGCAAAATGAAGGAGAATTTAAGTTGGCCAAATTTAGCCATACCTCTGATCGGTATTCCTTCTCTACAGTACCCACTGTTGCTCCAGGATGACGGGCTCCAACAAGCATAAATGCTGAGATCCATATTAGTTTCTCTAACATCTGTTTCTGAAATGGTTCCTTATCAAGTACCTGCAGTCATCAGCAATCAAGAAAATTAACTTATATAATATGCTCTAAATATAGGCCCGTGCGGCTGTGCAATGGACAGATTATTACTGCTAATCAAATTCTAACATCTGCAATGACATAGGAATATTATCATAACAATTCCAACATAACTTTTATTCTTTTAAAGCTATATTTTTATTTGATAACTTGATACATCTCTTTATAAAAACTTATAAATATATAAGAGATAGAGAGAATTAATCTGTGTGTTCTACTTGTATTTCATATAGTGGAGGTATAGATATATATAGATACAATACAATTGATAGGGTTTGTTGAAAGAATAATAAACCCTAAAATCTAGAAAGTTCTGGAATGATACAAGAGTATAATGGACATCCACAAATATATATTTCATAACAATTTTATTCCAACTCTTTTTTTTTTTTTAATTTATTTTTAAGTACTAGTAACTTAAATTTGCCAAAAAGTTTGAATTTAATATTATGCAGTGGCTTCCAAAATTGACTAACATTTTCTTTTTATCTCAATCACTATCCTATTTCTTCATTTAAGACTTTCCAATGAAAAATTCACTTCTACTCACAATTTTTTATTTTTTAAAGAGAAGGTTGGACTGTGGGAACATTCCATTGGATCAAGCTCCAAAATTACAAATTCGTGGAACAAAGACAAACAATTTAACACAACTCAAGGTAAAATTGGAAGAGTATAACAAAAATACAAATTAAGTGAAAAGCTCAAGTAAGAACACCTCCCGTATGTGAGAACATGTCCTATGCTCTATAAACTAATTGTAATGTTCTTAATTAGTAGTTCTTTTCATATAAGAATACTACCCACTAAAGCTCCATGCTTAAATTCAACCAAGCTCTTCACAAATTCAATGAAATTTATTCATAAATTTGACTTATTTAGGTAATGGATTTAATTTTGTTTCACCCTCCTCTAAAATAGTCTCTCCCCTCATAAATAATAATCCTCTGTCCTCAAGTAGACTCCATGAAGCTAAAGCTCAAGCTTAGATGTACGGAAGTTTCGGTCCATGTTTTATTTGCCTTATATTAACTTATTTCAGGAAATGTAAGTTTTAGAAAGATAAGTTCAAAAAAAAAAAAGTTCTGATAGATAAGGGAAACTCAAGTTCAAATTACAACTAAGATAAGTTCTAATAAAGTTTAATAAGTTTAGGGTGAATCTAGATAAGATAAGACAAGTTCACGAGAACAGAAAAAACACCCTTAGAATAAGTTCACATTTTTCAAGTTAAAGCTTGTGTTTTAAATAACTTTAAGCATTATTATAAGCCATTAGAGTCCATGCTCTAAAAAGTTAAGTGTGTTGTTCTAAATTTCCATTGCATATGTTCTATATTGCTTTGGACATTATTCATTCTCTTTTCTTCTTGTATGTTATAAAAATACATATTATACATCATAAATAAATGTACAATATGTCCTAACTTGTAAAACAAAAGTCTAGTTGTCTTCAATAGTGGATGCATCCACTCCCAATCATTAGATTTCTTCTAATCCAATGGCCAAGATCTATTCTCATATATATAGAGGGTCAACAAGTTCACTATAGCAAGGTCCTTTGAAATTGCATGATATGAATTGCAACATAATTAATGTACACACACAAAACTGCAAACCCAGAGCGTTTACCTTACAAGAAAGGCCTCCAGCATGTAATCTTTCTGCTACCGCAGGAGCCCATTTGCCGAAAGCTGCTGTCAGACCTTCTGGATTAGTGTCTGTCTTACCATCAATTGGTGGTTCACCAAGCTTAGCAACCGCAAAATATGCCAAAAGTTGGTCAGCATCACCAAGACCTTTACTGTGAAACCATGGCTCCAGCATCCCATTCTGGAAAAAGACCAAATCTGCCAGATTGTGAGAAGGATACAACCATCATCAACATGATCGAAACAGAAATTTTTAAAATATAACCAGGCACATTCTTATGTATCTAATTGTACATACAATAGTATAGCAGTGCTGAAAATTGACATTAGGTGAACCAGTTGGTTCTCGAATGTCAATATCACAATAAAAACTCTCATATAACTACTATAAAAAAAAATGATATAATAAGATAAAATAAAATGGGAAAGCAAGACTTATATTAACACATCTACACATCCTATTTCTCTTGATCAATACCCCCTTTTTTTTTTTTTTTTTTTTATGAGAAAACTCTTGATCAATTCTTATCAACACATCAAAGTGATGAAAGATTGATTGTAAGGAAAAGGATGTGTATGTCCTTGTTGGATTATGTACATGGGTCATAGGAATATTTTTACTTGATGCTGAAATGATTGTTGATTTAACAATTTGAATACATGAAACACCCTCAAATTTTAGCAATTATAACCAGAAACCCAATGATCAAATTTCAAATTTGCAACCTTTTCTAGTTACAAAACTATATACTCCAATTGTTACAAAATTTTCAACACATTGGCATTATCTTGCACAACATCAGGATTAAATTACCCTACTAAAAACCTTTCAAATATTAGAAATTAACCAATTGAAAAAGAAACCTGAGAGAAATTCCTCAAAGTTAATCTCACAAATCAGCATTATAATAAATCATAAGCACAATGAAAACTGAATGAAGGTTAAAACCCTAACCTTTCCAACGAGATTGAGGAGTAACTTGAAGAACACCCTCAAGATCATCATTTCTAGTACAAACTAAAATGGGGCCATCAAAATCAAGAGGAACAAAATCCCCTCTTTTAATCAACAAATCATCACCATTACCCATGTCTTGTAAAGCTCTACCAACTCTTCCACCACCAACAATAATGGCAGGAACAACTTTACTCTTTAAAGTTTCAGGCTTTTCAACAGTAGCAGCCATTGTTGAGCTTGCTGATAATGCTGTTATGGAAGGAGTAATTCTGGGAGTTGAATAATAATGGGATTGTCCCAAAAGTTTTGGAATTTTGGAAATTGGGTTTGTGTTTGGGTTTGAAATGGGTGTGATTTTGGGGAAGAATGATGCAGTGGAAGTAGGAGGGGTAGTGAATAAGAATGAGGCCATGGAATAACTGAATGTGGTACTGCTAATCTGCTATTTTGCTAATGCTGGTTGTTATTGGGTCATGTACTGTTTTTTGTGGTATGTTACATGTACATGAAATCTTGAAGATAGGGTAATCGAAGTTCATTATGTGATTGGGTAATATTATGTGAGAAAAAGGTTGTTTACTTGTTTTGATGAGGTACCAACCATTACAATGTAATGTGGACAACGTGTGAAATTACCGATACCGACAAGTTGAGGTTTGCCAACATACTCTCGTAAGGTTGGAACAAGATAAAGTCAATTAAAAGATAAGATTCTCTTCCAAAAAAACCAAAAAAAAAAAAAAAACAAAAGGTAAGGTTGTCACGCATATAGAACCGGTGACTGCCACGTAGATAGGTCTAGCGCTATATGCACACGATGTGTGCGACGTTGATGTAGTAAAGGCAGCATATTGCATAAAGTTAATATTATGAGTTTCACAATTTGATGTTTTTCCAAGTACAACTGCTTTTACAACTCCGACGTCTTGTTTAATATATTTCAAGCTTGTTTTTGAGTTTAAAGCCCTCTCATTTATTTGTAATCTAATTTTTTGAGGTTTTTTATTAATATTTTACGAAAATTCTTGATTGCATAGAGGTTAATATTATATTACTCTACCATTACTAGTTTATTTGATTTCGTTTCATCCTCCTAATATGTTAAATTTTCTTTAATACATTTTTTAAAATTTTTATTAAAAGATTCTAAATTGTGATTAAAATTTAGGAAACTCACATTACTGTATAGAATATTGTAATTTCTTTATTATTATTTTTAAAAAGTTTTTTAGGGACCATTAGAGGAGTTCAATTCAAAAGTTGGACCAACTTTTCATTCCCCCCCCCCCCCCCGGCTAATATACTCCATCTGTTAAACACTTAAATATTAATCGCAACATGTATTATATATAAATGGGTGCTAAGCGTTAATCGCAACAATTTTTTCCATAAATGATAAGTTTTTTAAGCAAAAACACCAAAATATCCTTACTTAAAAATCATTAACAATTAGGCCTAATCTAACAAGAACAATTTTACAATGGCTACATAAATTTTGAAGCCATTATAATCTTAAATCATGACCGTACATTTGCTTATTTTAAATCAATATCATTCATTGAGTGGACTTAACAAAAAAATTTATTTGTCATTAAATTAAAAATTATTTGCTTTATCTTTTCCCTTTCTACACTTCCTAATCATCATCATCAACACACACACACTCTCTCTCTCTCTCTAAATAATCAAAGGCCTTATGTAATAAAAATCAAAACTTCATCCGTCAAATTTCACCATTAATCATCTTCTAAATAATCAAAGGCCTTATATAATAAAAATCAAAACTTCATTCGTCAAATTTCACCATTAATCATCTTTTTTGTACCTTTCTTCCATAAATTGTAATATAAATCAACCGAGTATAATTATTCCGCATTTGTATTTGATTAACTCCCAATGATATTATATTGTGTATGGAAAGTAACCAATCTCCTATGGAAAGAAAGATTCGTTGGAAATCGCTTCCGAAAATTGGAACGTATATGGAGTAAGTCAAGGCGTTAATTAAGTACGACATTAATGGTGAAACTTTTTTTTTTTTTTTTTGAATAAAGTAGTTTTTATAAAAAAAAAAAATTGAAAATTTTATTTTATAAATAGGGTTAAATAAATGAATGGATGAGATCTCCTCCTGAACGATAAAGGGTCTAGATTGAAAATTAATAGCGTGGCTACAATTTTTGTGTAGCCATTGAATAGTCATCTAACAAATCAGCATAATCATTCCAACCAAAAAAATCTGAATCACTTCCCCAATAGTATTTCTTTTCAAATCTGATTGTTCATTTTCCCAACTGCATTCACTGAATGCTCTTCCCCAACCACCTGCATTTACGCCAAGGAGCTTCTCTAAAACAAGATTTTTCTACAGATTTCAAACCCTAAAAAACCAGAGTCCCCCTCTCACTTCTCTTTCATCCGTATTCCAATATCTCTCTCTCTCTCTCTCTCTCTCTCTCTCTCTCTCTCTAACACACACACATACTCTCTCTCCCCCCCCCCTAAGATCTTCCCTTTTCTCTCTGAAATCATCCTCTAATGAGTCCCCCAAAAGAAAAAACCCCTAAAAATAATCTTGGTAATGAAAACACCTCAGATCTGTTCTCTTATGAGGCAATTTCTGCTACTTTGACCACATCTGAGGGTTCTCCTTCATACACAAGGTACAAGTATTAAGGGTACCGCGGTTATGAAACCTATGCGAACTGCTGCGTATCGGGCTCTACAAAGGATGCGGGGTAGGGATGTGAAGATTATTGAGCTTTCTGATGATGATGAGCCTATTCAAAAAGCAGATCCAGTTGAGGAAGTTGTTGCGATCGGTGTTTCCAATGAAAATGGTGGTGCTAAGGGTTCTTCTTCATACACAAGGTACAAATGCGTTGAGGGTTCTATGGTTATTGTTCATGATGTGGGTGGTTCAGATCTGGGGAAAACAACCCCTTTTGCCGATGATAATGCTAACCCATATCTCGAGGAAGTGAAGGACATCCCTCTTAAATTGTAGAGTGAGGGTCCTTCTTCAGGAACAAAGAGGGCTAGATATAGCTACCCAATTGATGAGGACCATGTCGACCCTGTGTAATCTGAGGGAGTTTCACCTTGAGTACTTTGGATATTACAGTCCTAGCATTGTAACTATTAATTATCCCTTAATTTTAAAATAGTTTTGGTATTTATGTGTCAAAATTCAAGAATATATTGATTGAAGTCCCTGTTCTATCCTTGGTTGATTGATTTTGGATGTGATATTGTTGTTAGTGCATTTAGTTCGAAAGCTTAGACTCCCTTAGGTTGGGTGTTGTTTGTCCTATTGCATGTTGGATCCTGTTTGTTATTGGCTCGTGATTATTCCTGATTGTTATTGTTTGTTGGTGATTCTTGTTGTTGTTGTTGGTTGTTGATCCTTATTGTTGTTGGGTCAATCCTGGCTGTTGTTGTTGGTTGTTCATCCTTATTGTTGGATCATGATTCTAATAGTTGTTTATGGTACTATTTCCTTGTTTCTGCATATGATGGCAAGAGGAATGATGTGTTGATGGATGATGACCTGTTTTATATTCTTTTGATTTTGATATGCCCTTTATTGAAATAATGATATCCCCTTTCGTCCAAAGTACGTATATCCTCTATTGAAATAATGATATCCACTATTAAATAATATATATCCTTTCATTATTAAATAATACAAATAATGATATCCACTATTAAATAATATATATCCTTTCATTATTAAATAATACATATCTTCCAACAAATTGTATATATACTCTATTCAATATTACATCTTATTTAATAAACTATACATATATCCTTATATCCCTACTTTATAAAAAGTGTAATATTACTCTTATTGATTACTCTTATTGATGTTGTACTTTATAAAAAGTGTAATATCCTCCAACAAACTATTCATTATCTCCAATAAACAATACATATCCTCCAACAACCCCTTGTTTTTATTGATGTTGTGCTTTTTTTTTTTCGCCTCACGAAGTTATTGGTGAGGTAAGCCTCACACAATAGTTTATCTTCATGGTTTAGGAGTAAATAGTTTCTATGGTTTGTAATGTTGAATTACGAACATACTTGGTTGGCTTTATACTCTCCTTTGCATATGAAATGCTTGAGGAGAAAAACACTTGAAGAACTTTAAAAAATTTAAAATTTTTGGTGAAATTTTCGAAGGGAAATCCCTTTAGACCAAAAATATTGGTCCCCTCCTTTATTCTTGAAATATCAAATGTCTTCCCTCCATTTTCTAAAAAAAATATATCCACAATGGTTCTTGAGTAAGTGTGGTAATCTTCTATCCTTTTCTATAATCAACTTTCTTAAAAGTTTTGCCTAGAATTCTGCACTTAACCCCTTTTAACAGAGGTAGCAATAAAGATTCTCATAAAAATAGTAACTAGGTCTAGTAGTGTAGAATTTTCATAATTAAGGGTAGTAGTGTAGTACAAGATAAGGTTTTCAGAAAAATATAAAGTTCAAAATATAAGGTAAGATTTTTTTTTAATCTTTTTTACATAAGCCAAAAAGAGAGGATGTGGTGTCCCCCCTAGAAAGACCTTAATTAATACCCCTCCTTTAAAATATAATAATAATAATAATAATAATAATAATAATAATAATAATAATGGTTATCTGACTTCATTTGTGGGCGGGTTGTGGTTGATGCGGCACATCGGAAGCGGGTTAATTATGAAGCTCGATGTCAAGCAATTGGATATGGTTTCATTCCATTCTCCTTTTCTTCACTTGGGGAATTAGAGAAAGAGGTTGTTGCATTGCTGAAGCGGGTTCGAAAATTCTCGACGGCGCAAGACACTGGGGCACGTGCTGCTGCTCATATATTTACTAGGATTGGATTTGCTATAGCTAGAGGAGTGGGGACCCAGATTGTATCTCCGCTACCCACTAACTTTTTATAGGTTGTATGACTTTGTCTGTTTTTGAGATATAATAATAATAATAATGATGATGATGATGATGATGATGATTAAAATTTTTTTAATAAATAGTCGAGAAAGAAGGAAAGTTAAATAAATTAGCTAATAAAATAATCACATCCAATAATATAAGGCAAGATTTTTTTTTAAATCTTTATTATATAAGCTAAAGGGGTCGGCTGTGGTGTCCCCCTTAAAAGGACCTTAATTCCCCTCCTTTAAATATATAATAGACAATAAATATAATAATAATGATCATAAAAGTCACAAACTGGATTATAACACCACAAAAAAAAAAAAGGCCACAAATTGCAGTGTGTGGTTCCTACAGGTGTGGGTACGTCGTACAACCATTTCGCGGAAAGAACATATTATATAAGTGTAAAGAACATACTACTATAGTGAAAAGAACATACTGTTAAAATGTAATGAACATATACCAAAATTTAAAAGAACATATTGCACCAACAAAGAGTGAAAAGAACATACGTCCATGTTCTTTGATTGTAAATGCATGCAATGTAGTTTTATTTGTGATATAATGATCAGTGCTTATTATTATGAAATATTTTTTGAATTTTGTCTTAAAATTATGGTGGATATACATAAATAATGTTCATGACATAATTTTTCATGTTCTTTATTAATATTACAGATTATTTAGATATATAAAAAATAATAATAAAAAAAATTAAGAAAAAAAACCATAAAATTGGATGTTCTTTACAAAATTGCTATATGTTCTTTACAAAATAACTGTATGTTTTTTACAAACCATCTACATGTAGTTATTTTGTAGCCAGGCCCAACTATGGAATTGCTATATGAAATTGTTTTATAGCCAGGCCCAACTATGGAATTGCTATATGAAATTGTTTTGTAGCCAGGCCCAACTATGGAGCAAAAAAGTTGCGCCCAAACCTGCTATTTTTGGGCAAAAAAAAAAGTGGGCTTTTCGGGCAAAAATCTAATCAGGTCAAATTTTTACTAAAAAAGGTTGTTTTGGGCTTTTCAAAACTTTATTTTTTTTTTCAAAATTTGGGTGGGGCCGGGCAACTCTTAATCAAGTCTACAAACTTCCATGGTGGCATAGCCCATACCTACTTAAACCTATATAAGCCTACTAGTTGCCCTTCGATTTTGTGGGCATAAATTGAGCCATTAAAAAAGTATTTTTCTCTCCACCTACATCAATCCTAATAACCCAAAGATGAGAATAAAGTGCAATACTCTCATTTGACTACTGACTAACGGGATTAATTGCTGGTGTCAGAATGGGTAGTGGTAGTCGTTTGTGGCCCATACATCTACTCATCTAAAACGAATGTTCGTCCTCAAACTTTTTAATTAGCTCTCAAAATAACGGTGAAGACGTATGAGAGGGGCATTGTCCTAGTGATATCTCTCCGTATGTACTTTTGGACAATTTGTCCCTAAATTAATATACTACCTCTGTTAAATGTTATGTGCAACTTTGGAATATTTTATATCTCACAAATAATATCTCAAAGTTGCACATAACATTTAACGGAGGTAGTATTAGCTAGCTTTCCCTCAAAAATAAAAAATAAAAAATAAAAAAAGGCTCTCAAAGGCTCACACTATGATGAAAAGACAAGTTACTCTGTAGTACTCCCTCCGTTCCCATTTATTTTTTAAGTTTCCATTTTGGGTGTTCTTATTTATTCTTTACGAGTTAAGGTAACATTTGGTTATCAACTTTTCACCAATTTCACCTTTGGGTGATCAAATTTTTTTTTTTCTTGCGATTTGGTGATTGAAGACACTTTTCCAGTGAGGAAAATTAAATGGGGGACAAAAACCTAGTCACTTAGGGTTAAAAACATAATCACCTAAGGTTAACCTATGGGAAATTAGTAGATTTAATCAAATATTTTTACTTCAATCAAAATATGTCAGTTATTGAAATGAGTCAATGACGCCCAATTCCTCTACTTTCTCGTTCGTGGCTGCTCTGCTTTTCATTATCGCAATCATCCATCTTCATCACCATTCATCAGCATCATCGATCATCGTTAATCATCATCAACAATCATTAGCAAACTATCTTGACCGCCCGATATTAATGAGCACCTCCATTCACGTGCAAATCATGTGATAATTAAGAAAGACAAGCCCACGATGGAGCGGTCGCGCAGCCCATTGGAGCACCCGCTCCGAGCTTCATTCTTCGATTCTAAAAATTGAACAAATTGAGAGCATCCACTTCGTAATACTGTAATACCCGAATATTTTATGATTTTATATAATATATTTTATAAAAAAAATTTATTTTTATTTATTATATAACTTTTTTAATCTAATAATTTTATTTAAATTTCTTAAAGTTTTAAAACTATATCTTGTTTAAATAGCACTATACAATTCAAAACGTGTATAAACTATTGTAAACCCTATTAATATTCTTTAATTCTCAAAAGATATTTTATTAAAGAAAAAAAAAAAAAAAAGAGTTTGACGTACGTAGCCCTTTTGTGCGTGAACTCCATCATCCAACCCCAAACTTGATTCTTTATGAAAGTTTATCTTTCACAACTCCATTTGATTTGTATAGTCAAAGCTCGCAGATTGCAGCGACGCTCCATATACCTTGCCTTGAATATTGTGGTTTGGTTGTAACTTGTTGAAAGGTAATCACACTTTATCAATTTGGAGATGTTTGATTAATTTGATTGTATTAATTATTATGTGTAATCACACAAACTTCTTTTGAGATGTTTGTTTAATTTAATCGTATTATTATTATATGTAATCATAGAAAATCTTGATCATTGGAGTTGTTTATTTAATCACTGATTATTGTGTTGTATTGATTATATTTTGTATTATTATATGATTTGAGTGTCGTATTAATTGATTGTGTTATTTATGCTATGGTTATTAATGTTGTTGTTATAGGGAGTATTGTTTTATCAAGGTTTTAGGGTTGCTAATGCAGAGTATTGTTTTTGGGTTGAGATTTGATTAATTTTGAGAACTAGTTTTATTGCCCTAAGAGTTGAGATATTTATTAATCGAATTGTTATATTGTTTGGGAACATGTGTCATTGTTGAGATTGTTTGTGAATGGTTATTTGATCGATCTACGAGATTAAAAGGTTGAGAATTATTATTTTGTTCTTGGTTTGAGGCTTGGCGTTATATACCTTAGTCCTTGGCATGTTGGTAAGAGGATGATAATCATGAGTTAAGAATGAGGTACAATCTTACTATTTGTTTTTTTCTATGGTCCCCTACAGTGGGAATTGGCCCGTATGTGGTCTGGTTCAAGGTGTTTTCTGGTTATTGGGAGTATTCAAGTTTTTATACTTGTTGGTTTGTTATTCGAATTACCCATGTCCAAGGCTAGGTATAGAACAATGAGCATGGCACACTTATGGGATATATTGAGTAAAGGTTTGTACTATTATTTGAGGTTGAGTTGTTAAAGGTTATTTTCAGAGAACAATGTGTAATGTATTTTCGAACTACATTGTTTAATTGATCTAGTAATGTTAATTATTATATTATACTCTATATTCTGATTTGTGGTGATTACTCAGCTTTTGCTGACGTGTGTGTTATTTTGTTTTGCTACTTGTGTTTGCGGCCATGTCTTTTCCTTATGGTGGCCCTGCGACGATCTATTTTGGAATTTGTCCTTAATGGTGAGCAGTCAAGTTTGTCTAAACAGGTTGATCAAGTGG
The DNA here is from genome assembly GCF_948465745.1 of Chenopodium album. Classification (NCBI taxonomy): domain Eukaryota; kingdom Viridiplantae; phylum Streptophyta; class Magnoliopsida; order Caryophyllales; family Amaranthaceae; genus Chenopodium; species Chenopodium album. The sequence continues at coordinate 22,988,594 of NC_137839.1, forward strand.
TTGTAGCTAAAGGAGCTCAAGTGTTTCGATTAGTATGCTATAACAATTTTATAAAGTTGTATAAATAGCTCACCTAGTTTATTGAGTTGTAATTATTGGGATTTTGTAAGCCTTAACACTTGACAGGTTGTTGAGTGTGGCGGTAATACCTCCGTTTTAGGTGTATGCTTCCGCAATTTTATTTAAAGGTTGTTTATTTTTCCTTTAATTCTTATTTATTATTGGTTAGTAAATCGGGGGGGTTACATACAGAGCGACTGCTCTAAAAGTTCTAACTTATTTGACCTCGAGTGGAGCATTAATTGCGAATTGCCAATGCTTGTGAGCCAAAATGGCGAATTAGGGGTTCACGTATTACTTTGTGGGTGACTTATGGTGTTGCTACTTTGATCGTTGGTCGTTGCTGGTGTTTGCATGTGTTTGGAAAGGTGCAGGTCGCCGCAGGAGCTGCTGGTGGCTGCAGTTGTATGAATTGGTGATTTAGGGACGCTTGAGATGGCGGTATTGGGCTGCTATGGTGAGCAAAGTTGGTTAGTGGCGGTAAGATGTTGGTTGCATTTGGGTGGATGGGCTGCTGTGAATTGGTGTGGGTAATTAAGGGGTGTGTGTAGCTGGTGCTGTTGTGTGTTTATATGAGTTGTTTTTTTTTTAACTTTTGTTTTGGTTAGGAAATAAAAAAACTTATTTTTGTTAATTAATTCCAAGCGACTAGTTTTGGGAAAAAAAAAAAAACAGATTTGACAAATAATTTCAAAGTTATTTAGACAGGTGATTAAGTTTATGTTGAGGGTGATTAAGTTTTAGTGTGGATAAAGGTGAGTTAAATAAAATTCAGGTGAGTTAAGTTGACTCAATCACCAAATTGCAAGCAAAAAAACTTGATCACCAAAAGGTGAAATTGGTGAAAACTTGGTCACCAAATGTTACCTTAACTCTATTCTTTACATTTAAGATTTTTCTATTTTAAGACGTAAAATTTAGACTACTTTACCCTTGCTTTATTTTTTATTATCTCATGTTTCCCTCAATTTTACATAAGATAGCGTACTTTTTCTAAATTTATATTGGATGGGTACTATTTCAATGTTCATTATTACTTTCTCTCTCTTGTCTCATCTTCAACTTTTTTTTTCATTATTTTTTGGTAGTATTAGTTTCCTTTACCATCTCTCAATGAATTATGTTGACAAAAATGATTGAATGTATTTGCTTTATTAACTTTCCTAAATAACTGCACATAATTCTAAATATAAAGAACAAAAGGAAACGAAGAGAGTACTACATAGTATGAGCAATTTTCATTCCATACCAGTTTTGCATATCTGAAGAGATTTTGAATATGATGAAAAACAGAGAGCAAAATCATATTTCTATTTCATTCATTGAGAGAAAATATGAACTGTATTACAAGTTGTATTCTACAACAAGTATTTATACAAAATACCTGAAAATATCTTGTAACAAACTATTCTGACATAAGGAATCTAATAACAGAATTCTGTTACACCAAAATCTAGAAGAAACTAGAAACTTCTAGAAACTAAGCTTAGCAGCAGGCTTAGTCTTTAGCTCATTTATTGCTTCAGCTTTCCTCGAGCTTCCTTTACTTGTGCAGCCTCACATTCTGTCATAACAGAATCAGTAACCTGATCAGTATGATCATCAATACCCCCCCACCTCAAGCTAGGTGTGGGTGAATGAGACATGCCTAGCTTGGACAATAGCTTGGACAGTTGATCAGTAGGAAGAATCTTTGTCAAAATGTCAGCTAACTGACCTTCAGAAGGAACATAAGACAATCCAATCAATCCTTCCAACACCTTGTCTCTGGTAAAATGGCAATCAATTTCAATATGCTTTGTCCTTTCATGCATAACAGGATTCTTAGCCAAATGAATTGCTAACTGATTATCACAGTTCAACTTGACTGGTGTGAGATTAGTAACTCCCAGATCAATCAACAGTCTCACTAGCCAAACAATCTCTGAGGCTGCAGCATCCATTTGTAACGCTCCGTATTTTTGAACCACTATTTTGTGTGCATTTCAACTTATTAAACCTAAATTCTAGTTTGAAACTCTATTTTTCTAAATTAAAATGCTAATAATTTAATTATTAAAATCGTTATTTGATTTAAGGGTCATCCCAAGCTTTTAAGACCCTAATTATAATATTTTGACAAAATATTTGAAAGGTATTATGTGGTATATTTGAGTTTTAATCATTTCAAACTGTATTTGACTTGTCTGAATTGAGATTAGCTTTAAAGGGTGATTCCTTAAGTTTAAGTGTCAATTCAGATGTTTAACCTATTAAAATTGATATAGGTCATCATGGGTGATTCCTTGACTACAGTGTCAATTCTATATGTATAAAAATGATTTTAGGGTTTTTAAGACGTTTTACGTTCAATTGTATCAATATCGATATGTAAAGTGGTATTGGGTGATTCTGTCAACTCGTTTATCGAATTGACATTGTTTATAAACTATTATTTATTCTATATTTATAAAACTCATTATAATGTCCTTTAATTATTTAGGTCATTATAAATGAATAATATTATTGGTTTCGCATTTCGTCTTTTATATCGCTCTTTGGTACATATGAACTATATATAAATGTTTCTTGTATTGTGATTTAAATTGTTATTTTCATTATTATTATTGAGATATCAATAATATAATCTATATTATCGTTTTTGAACACGTTTTAAAATGCCTCCCGTTACATTCCTTTCCTAGTCTAGTTTCGGGCCAACTAGACCTTGTTTATTAGTTGGGTTTCGCCTTACAACTTCCATGACTAAATAGATTAAGATATGCTTGTTTATTAGCTTCCTTATCCCATTCTAACGCGTAAATTAATTATTCAGTCAAGCCCAAAAGAGAAGCCTTGAATCCTAGCTTTGTGTGGCCTTTTTGTGAGCCTCATTTGAGCCCATTCTAGGCTGTTTTACACAGCATCTTTGAGGGTTTAGAAGCTTCCCATATTCCACCTATGTAACCCCCCATATTCAATTTCATTAATTCTAATAAAACCTATTAATTTGCTACCCAAACCCTTTCTCTTCCTCTTCTCATTTCACGTACAGAGAAGGCAAAAATACATCAGTTTTTTTTCTCCACCAAAAGATGCAGCAAATCACTCCTCTTCTCCCCATCTTTTTCGTGGAATTCAAGGTGGGAATCAAGGGGAAATCAAAGCTTAACTTTCTGCCATAATCGTTGCCAAAATCGTGCTCTATCTCTCCTCTAGAACAAGCAAAAACGAGGCAAGGGAACAAGACTGTTTGGGTGGGTGTTGTGCGTGTGGTTGCTGCTGTTTGTGTGCGGTGTTGCTGTCCTTTTCTTTGGGTTTTGGTGGCCTATATATCAAGGTAACTAGCCTTTATTCCCTTAGATTAGAAATGCTAGGTTTTAGGGTTGAATTGATGGGTAGAAATCATGTTAGGGTTACGAATGGTTTCAATTTTCGTATGTAGTGAGTATGTTTGGTTTCGGAATGGATTTGGCCTTATTTTATGTGTTTAACACATGAATTTCATGCCTAGTTTGATTTACTATCAATCCCTAATTGTTTTATGATGTTTTTGATGTGTTTTAATCAAGTTATAACATGATCTTGGGGCTTACAAGTATGATGTACGTGACTGATGTGTGTGTGTGAGACTGCTGTTTCTGTAGTTCTTTCTGGTCATGGTTAAGCCTTAATTTCAATGACTATATTTCATATTACTGTAGAGGATTGTTTTACGATCAATTTGATATATTATGGGTAAAATTCGGAGGTGTTTAAGGCCTCCAAATGACTGATTTTGTGAGACAAGTTGTGCTGCCAACGTGAATTAAGAACGTGATGTTAGATTGAGTTTATGAGCATGTATATATCATATATTTGTGACCAATTGGTTGTCATGTTAGGATTATTTAGGAGTTTATATCATAGCGAAATTCCATGTTTATAGGCAAAATTATATCTTTTAATGAGCATGTATATTCTAAAATCTTGGACTGCTGGCACGCAGCATGTTTAATATGTCTTCTTAGGTCTTAAATTAATTATCTTGATTGATTTTATTGCCTAATTTGAATTAGCATCATGTTAGGATATTCCCTAAATTGATATAGCATGATTTTATATAATTTAAGATAGTTTAAAGTGCCTAAATTAGTGCAACATAGCTGCTGCCCCTAATCTGCTAGGCGTGTGAAGGATGGTGATTTTCAATTGTGTATTCCTTGATTTCTAAGCACAAATGCATGTTTAATATGGCCGATTGTGTTTTTAGAGTGTGTACTAAAATGGGCTAAGCTTAGTTTCATGTTTAAGGTGGGTTTTTGGGTGAATTGGTATAATTGGTACTGCTGTACATTAGTGTAGGGGCTGCTGTAAATATGATTTTATTTTGGCATGTTCTCTCTTGAATTTTAAGTCCAGAATGGTTTTATATGATGCCTAATGAGTGTATGTATATGCCCTAATTTTTATTTCGCATTTGAAGCATGTTTGGTTGGGTTTTTATGATGATTATTAGACTTGTATGTTGCTGTCCCGTTTTGGTTGTTTTATGAAATGATAGTTTGGATAATTGGTTTAATGAAATGATTTTATGTAATTTTTTTTATCGTAAGTATTTCAATTTATTTGAAATTATATTTTTTAAATAGGTGATGATTGAATTTTTGGGTATTATAAACCCCTAAAGTGAAATATTTCTATGTGTGTTTGAATATGTGTGGGTTGTAATTGTATTGTGGACGTCGTAATGCTTTAGAGAAGGATAACACTGTCTTTAGCATCACTTCGCCAAGATTTGTGAATGCACTTAATTGTTGAATTTCGATAATTAATTATATTCCCAAACTCAGACGATACCTTTTGTGTTTTATTAAGTTGAAGTGTGTTTTGAAAGGGAGTTTCAATTGAATTTAAGAAATATGATTTTCTTATGCAGTTTGAATTGAGTGTAAGACCATTTTTGGCTTCTCTGCAGAATTCTGAGTGAAATATAATGTATTATCTATTTTAAGTGATTTTTGAATTGTGTGTGGGGCCATAGTCGGGTGTGAGGCCGAGTTGCTTCCCGATGGTTAATGAACATGCTAACTACCTGGATTGCGAGTCTTAGGTAGCTCAACCTGGGTTAATTGTTGTTGTCTGGGGGTGTGTAAGACCTTATAGGCATCTACCCATAACCGGGAGTTGGCCAATCTTAGACACGGTCTCTGTGAGATGACCGGGGGTTCATCCTGACAAACCTTAGGAAGTGGATTGCGAGGCCACTAGCGTTCCCTCCATGCCAGTTCTACTGTTTTGAAGGTTTTGGTTTTGAAATGTTTAAACTAATAAATTATCACTTATTTGAAGTCTATATATTATTATGATTGAAATTGAGTGATTTAATATTGATATTTCTGTTTTAAGTTTATTTTGAAATATTTCATTGTTTGTATGATTTAATGGTTTTAAGTGATTTCATTTGAGTTTTCAAGTTGATTGTGGTTATGGTTTCTTTCTGTTAATTTAAGTCTAAGATCTTCTATTTCTGATTTGAGGGAGAACTGCTAGTTGCTCCCCACTGATTGTGGAACGTTGTTATAATTTGCAAGTTTCATTTGTTTATTTGATATCTGTGACGATGGGATGGGGATTGAGAGTTTAGAACCTAACTTTTAGGCTTGTATGCCTTTGTTGTTAGTTTACTGTTTAATTATTTTGAATTTAGTCTAGTTTGGTCGATAAGGGTTGTTCTACCCTTGGCTTTTGAATGTAATTGATTTGTCCATGTTAAAGTTTGTTTGCTATTTTCTTTTGTTCACATAGTTTGCGCTTAGCTTAAACAACTTAATTTGGATGTGTGAATAAGTTAAATTTGACTTTTAGACCTAGGTTAAGCTTGACTTTTCTAATCGAAGTTAAGTAGCCTCCCATTCAAGCGTAATTCCGCTAACGCTTCCAGTTCCGAAAGGACGGGGTGTTACACCATTTCCCTGTACTCAGCTTCAGCTGAGGATTTAGAAACAGTTGATTGTTTCTTAGATTTCCATGAAATGAGACTGTTTCCAAGCATCATCAGATAACCAATAATAGACCTTCTAATGTCTACACAAGCTCCCCAATCTGAGTCTGAATAAGCTTGAAGAGTGACTTGTTTAGCAGCTTGTAAAAATAAGCCTTGACCAATTGTTCCAGCCACATACCTCAAAAGATGCCGCAAAGCCTTAACATGTGCCAACCTTGGACATTGCATAAACTGGCTGAGAATCTGGACTGCAAAAAAGATATATCAGGCCTAGCGTGTGTGAGAAAATTCAGTTTACCAACTAGACTTCTATAGTGTTCTGGATCTTGGTACATATCTCCTTCAGTTGCTGAAAGTTTCACACTAATAGGAAGAGGAGTCTTTGCTTATCTTGAAACATCCATTTCACAAATCTCCAGTAACTCTTTAGTGAATTTTCTCTGACTCAGAATGATGCCAATAAACAATCTTGAAACCTCAATTCCCAGGAAGTAGCGCAGTTCTCCTAAATCTTTTATACTGAAAGTGTCATGTAAATGAGACTTTAAATCAATCAAAACATCTTGATTTGACCCAGTTAAGATTATGTCATCAACAAAAACAGCAGCAATGCATATATGGCCTCCCTCCTTAAGAATGAACAATGAATAATCATTCTTGTTCTGAATAAACCCCTTCTTCTGCAGTTCTGAAGTTAACCTAGCAAACCACTGTCTACTTGCTTGCTTTAACCCATACATATATTTCACAAGTTTGCACACCTTATTCTCTGGATATGGAATCCCTTGTGGCATCTTCATATAAACTTCTTCATCAAGTGAACCATGTAAAGAGGCATTGTTTATGTCTAACTGAAACAATGGCCATTGGTTTCCAGCAGCAACAGCTAGAAAACACCTTATGGTAGCCATCTTCACAACTGGTGAGAAAGTCTCATCATAACCACACCATACTTTTATGTAAAACCTTTAGCCACAAGCCTAGCTTTATATCTCTCTAGTGTTCCATCCTTTTTAAGCTTCACTTTAAAAACCCATTTGCACCCTATATCCTTTTTATCTTTAGGTAAAGTTGTAACTACCCAAGTATTGTTTGCAGACACAGCTTCTAACTCTCTATTCATTGCCTGAACCCATTCTGGGTGTTGTGCTGCCTCAAAATAGGTAGCTGGTTTTGTGATGCCAGAAACTTGAGCAATAAAAGCCTTCAGGGGTATAGGGAACTCATCATATGTTATGACATTGCACCAATGAGAGGGAGCATACTCAACTGTACAAACATAGTCAATCATCCAGGCTGGCTTTTTTGAAGGTCTAGAAGACTGTCTGTCAGGCTGGATTTGTGTTTGGGTTTGTGTTTAGATTTGTGTTTGTGGATTAGGTGCTGTAACTGGTGGAATATTCACTACTACAAAAAGTGGAATAGAAAACGCAAGATAGAGAACGGTTAGGTTGGATAACCGTTTCATAGAACTATATAGAATGCCTTTCATGTTCAGGCGTTCTATAAAGGAAAGAGTATAGAACGCCTTACTATATAACCGTTGTGTACTACTTTCCAATGTAATTCAAGTTGGTGGGCCTTGTGCTCTTTCATAAATCACGTACAACCTTTCTTCTTTAAACCTAACTCAACGTCTTCACCCATTGTTTTATAGCCGCCATTAACTCCTAAAGATTAAGTTTGCAACTTCCTATATCATATTCACAAACCCAAAAAATACTAATGGTGATTAAAATCGGTGGTCTAAAGTTCGATCTTCAGAAATTTGTGTTGTTCCTGAATTTCTTATCATTGATGGAAATGGTATGTTCTTCTTGTTCATTTCCTAGATCTATCTTGTCAATTCTTTGAACAATTGGTGTATTTTTTTTTTTTTACATTTTTAAACTGAAGAATTTTTGTATCTGTTAGTTTTTTTTTTTTTTAGAATGAAGTATACTAATGGTTGTATATTTAATTGTATCCCAATGTATTGATTTCGAAATGGAGATGCATTGCCATTATCGATTTGATTCATGTTATAGTAACTCCAATTATTAGATTCAATTACCAGGCCATTAAACAAGTTAAGATCTGAATTTTTTTTTCTTATAATTTCCTCCGTCATATCTTCTCCTATGTAATCCGCAACTCCTATGAAATTAAAGATGCGTATTTTATGATATATATGATACTCTGTATCAATTACTCAATTAGTCCGAATTCTCCCTCTTTTTTATACTAGATCTATTTTTTTAATCAATTGCTCCCATAATTTTGGTTATATATTTTTAGATCAAATAACTTGTTTAACTTTATTTGATTTCTGATTATCTGATTGGAGTTCAAATAAGTTCCACTTATATATTTTTAGTTGATTTTAGGGGACGGATATGCTTTTGTTAGTATAAATTTAGGATGATCGAGTTCATTCTTTTTCTTTTATTTGATAAGACTTAGGATTATGATATCATGGATATAAGTTTTACATTACATTGTTTGAACTTTGTATCTTGCTCTTCTTGTGTTTTTTTTTTCAATTGATTATTTTCTAACTTTAATTTATTGAATATGGAATGTGTTTTTATTGTTGATATATTAATCTAATATACGAAGTAACACTTTTGTTTGCATTTGCAGATATTTTGAAGTCAAAGAGTTCATAAGTGATATGGAGTAATTGTTTGAAGCGGAAGGAGCTTAATGTACGGAGTAACAAAGATTTGTTGAAGTTATAAGTAAAAAAGTTTGAGTATACAAGTTTTTGTACATCAGCTTATTGGTTTTTAATTTTCAGGGTAGTTGTGATGAGAGGGTAAAAGTTGTAGTTCTATTTGATATACTTGGTAATGATACTCCGTATTTTATTAATTAGATAAATTTATTGTATATTTACTAATACTATGTATGTATTTTACATTGTATTGTATAGTAGTATTTTAACAAAAGTTCCTTCCATGTATAAAAATCTGGCAACAATATAAATTGGATATTATTATTTTTTTAAAATAAAAGAAAAATAGAGAACAATTATCTAACTTGACTGTTCTCTTTTGTAATATTATATAGAACGGTTAAGTAGCCTAACCGTTTTGTTTTCCTACATTATTTTACGATTTAAGAAGGGAAAAGAGAACGGTTGTGACTAACAACCGTTCTCTATTTGTCAGTACATAGAACGCCTATTTGACCCGTTCTCTATACTTTACACATCGCTTAGCAGAAGAACGCTCCTAAGACGTTCTATAAAGCCCATTTTAACCGTTCTCTAAGCCCTTTTTTGTAGTAGTGATTTGGGGAATGTGTTTGGGTGGTAGGTATAGGTTGTGTTTGGATGTTTTGAGGGGTTTCTATTTGAGAAGGGATATGCTAATCTGGGAACAAGACAAATATTTCTGGGATATTAGGCTCAATATCAAAAGTGAAAGCAGTTTCAGCTGGAAGAAAAATGAGATCTGGTTTATGAGTGGGAGAGGTAATATGGAAAGGAAAATGTCTCTCATGGAAGATGACATCCCTAGACACAAAAATTTTGTTTGTTTCTAAATTCAACAACTTATATGCTTTCTGTCTAGTTAGATAACCAAGCAATACATAAGGGGCTGATCTAGGGTCAAACTTGGTCCTGTTACTCTTCAAAGTAGCAGCATAACACAGGCATCCAAACACCCTTAGATGGTCAATGTTAGCTGGAAAACCATAAACCTTTTCATAAGGTGAGACATAGCTAAGGCATGACAAAGGCATCCTGTTAATCAAGTGAGTTGCAGAAAGCAAACACTCACCCCAATATTTTGCTGGAACTTTAGACTGAAAGAATAAAGCTTTAGCTGTCTCTAATAAGTGTCTATGTTTCCTCTCAACTACCCCATTTTGCTGAGGAGTGTCTACTCAACTTCTCTGATGAAAAATCCCAAACTTCTCATAAACTGATAACATTCTCCCTTCAAACAACTCTTTTGCATTATCAATTCTAAAACTCTTCACAACAATACCAAACTGAGTCTTAATATAATTAAAACTCCAAAATATCAACACAGTCAGATTTATTCTTCATAAGAAATGTCCAGGTATGTCTTGACATATCATCAACAACAGTCAAGAAGTAAGAACATTTATCATGTGTTTGGAGTTTATATGGACCCCAAGTGTCTACATGTAAAATATCAAAACACTTTACACTCTTAGTACTCTCCTTAGGAAAAGATTTTCTAACTTGTCTAGCCTTTGGATAGATTTGACAAATGCTGTCAGTACAAGCCTTATTAGAAAATTTTGAATCTACATGACTCAACTTACTAAAAGGTAAGTGTCCTAATCTCAAATGTAAAAGCTTAGCCTCATCTGGAATAGCCAGATTTATTGAAGAAATACTACTGATGTGTCTATTTTATATAGTATTTTACCCCCGTCCCTTGGTCATAATTAGTAGTGTTTTTGGCTCTTTAGAGCCGCTTTTATTACTAATTGGTGTTTTCTAGTGTTTTCGTAGATTAGGTTGACTTTTGCAGGGATTTACACTTTTGAAGTATTTTCTCGAGATATTTTGGAGCAATCACGAACATTGGAGAAGCACGACCAGATTTTATAGCCCAAGGCCGGTTAGAGCCATCGAACTGGTGATTAAGGGCTCGGTATAGGTGATATCGGGGCATTTGGACCGAGTATTCAAGACCGGAAGAGGAAACCCAGATTGGCCCGAAGAATTGGAGCCCAATCATAGTCCAGTTAGTGGCCCAAGAGAGCCGCCCGACCAAAGAGGCTGGCGCCCGGAGGAGCGCCCGGCCGGGCGGGAGAAGCAAAGGTCGGTGCCTTGTGACGCGCCTGGCCGGGCGCGAGAGTTTACCTGAAGAGAAAAAAGGCGCGCCCGATCGGGCGGTGCCTTGCCCGATCGGGCGGGTGTAAATATTAGAAGTTAATTTTGTCGTTTAAGTTTGTTTTAGTTTAGGATTTGCACGGAGTATAAATACTCCTCCGTAATACGATTTTAGGATCTCTCTCTCACTCTCTCTCTCTTTCTCTTACTCTTTCTTGACTCTCTTAATTTTTTTCTTAGATTTTCTTTCTCTTAAACCTTTGTTTTTAATCTATTCTTAATTCCAGATTTATTTTGGTAATGATTTCTCTTCTCTTAATCTTAGTTGTTTATTTCATTCCTGTAATCATGTCTTGCTTTATTGCTTTGATTAGTTTAGTTTCTAATATGTGTGAGTAGTTTTCTTTCTAGGGTTTATAGGGATCCATAAATAATATGAAGAAGTAATTTATTGTTGTTGATTATCAATGCTAGATTAATTTCTTATTGATTGATTTAATGCTATGTGACTAGATTAGGCCTGATCTTTTATGCATGAATTTGACAATATTGATTCGAGATTCGATAGATGAGAATTGATGTTTAGGTCTAGTTTCAATAGGCAGGTTAATTTATAAATGGTTAGGTCAAGATTCGAAAGATGAGGTTTAATACCGGTACATTAATTGTGTGATTATAATACGTAGCGAAAGCCCTTTATAATCTGATTAATGTAAGCATTGATGAATGATTATTATATTCTACCCTGGAATATTATTTATTGGTGAACCTATGCCCTAGATCCTTTTATATATTATTTTCTCCTTATTCTTGATCTCCGTAGTTTAGTTTATTATTTCAAATATAAATATTAGTCACCTCATAATCTAGATTATATTAGTTAATTAGAAATAGAAAGATCCGTTTCTCTGTGGATTCGACCCTACTTCCCTATGTACATTAGTTAGAGGATTTAGGAATTACTTTTGATTAGGGGATACGACTTTACCCTGTGTAGGGAATAATTCAAGCCTTAATCCCACTAGCTTGAACCCCACTGTGATCATACACTAAAGTACGGTGGCGTCCAAAAGGGAAGAAGATAGAGCAAAAGAGTCGCCAACAAGTTTTTTAGGAACTTGTAAACCGTTCACAGGATGAAGGTTACACCCCTTAACGATCCAAGAGATCGTCAACTCCATAAGGTCTAGAACTAAATAAGGGTTCGGGGATGATGGTAGAAATCCAACCTAAAAGAGATTGAACCTGCCCTAATAATAGGCCTCTACTTTATTCTGCTCGTATTCATGTGCGCTTTCTGACTAACATGCAAGCAATAGGATTAACCCTAATCCTGTTTATCTATGTTGGTTGAATTTAATGCACAAATAAATCTATTATTGGCGATCACTTGAATTATAATCAAAATTAACCCTAAACAAGATTATTAATTATCTTATTAAGCGTGATTACAAGTACAAATTCCCTTTAAGCATGCATAAAAGGCGTGATCAAGCAATAAATATACATATCAAGCAACAATAATAATAATCAATAATAATTATAATCATGACAATAAAATTATAATCATCAAAATAATAATAATAATAATAATAATAATAATAATAATAATAATAATAATAATCATAAATTATAACAATTATAATCATAAAATCTTAATCATAAATCATAATAATCATATCAACATTAAAGCATAATAATAGGAAGATCCTAAGCATGATACTAACAAGATTAATAACAAACCCTAGCATGTCACTAAGCAATAAAAATCAAATCTTTAGCCCTAACATGATACTAACAATCATAAACATTAGGAAGAGAATAGGAAGCATCGTAGGAATCATATTTAATATTAAAATTACCCTAGACATGATACTAGGAATATCATAACAATAATGTAAACATGATTTCTACATCATAATATCAATTAAAACCAATAAAGTACTTACTTTGATGCCTTGTACCTCTTTCTAATAACAAAATACACACGTTAGTAACTTCAAGGAAAATAATAATCAAACAATTAAATTAAATAATTGAAATAGAGATTTGGGACCAAACCCTCAGAAATTAAACCTTTCACGTCTAGGGCGAAGACAACTTCGAATATGGCTAGGTGTTTCTAGATCTTGCGAATGCGGAATTTTGTATTAAAACACAAAGTTTAGAAAGAATGAAAGACATGGATGAGAGAGAGAATGCTAAAGAATGAATGATTATTGAAGAATGGTGAGAATTGGTGAATCTTGATGAATGAATGATTGTTGATGAATGAAAACGGGGTTTTTGATACGATATTTATAGAGAAAAATCAGCCAAAAAAGATAAATTAACAAAGCAGAGTCTGACGCTCAGGAAACAGAGCTGGCGCCAACCCTGGCTATCTGGCGCCAGGCACCAACACTAGCGCCAGGCGCCAGGCCTGGTTCCAGGCGCCAAGGCCTGGGGTCAGACGCCAAGCTTAATTTTAACGCGTTTTTGAAAATCCGATAAGTTTACCGTACTGGAGGATAAAATAATATAATTTCTTCGAAAATGCTATTTGATTTTGATTAAAACTCTGAAAAGTCAACAAAAGTCAATTTATCAATGCTAATTGAATTAGGAATGAAAAGAACCTTCTAGAAGAATCTAGAAGACTAAAACCATTCCTAATTGCATTAGGAATGATAAATCATATTAGGCCCTCCCCAAGATCATTGGGCCGCATATAAAGCTCAAACCGGGCCCAGTTTAGTAAATTGGCCATAACTTCGTCAATATTCATCGGAATTGGGCTTATAATATATCGTTGGAAAAGTCTTTGCAAGGCCCATCCAACTACACCACTATTGGACCCATATCATGGACCAACCAAACTGGATTGGATGTTTTCTTAAAAATAAGTTTTCAAAAACAGAGAGAAGAAAAAAGAAAATAAAACTTCCCGCAACACTAGACTTTCCACACTTTCACTTCATTCGATTATGATTCGACGTGAAAGGTACTCATCACTGGGTTTGGTTTTGGGGAGACACAAATGGGTGTCTACAGAAGCCCCCACTTTGACTGAGTTTGGAGAAACGCAAGTTTCGAAAACAAAAGTCAAAGTATCGATAGGGACGGAGAATGATTCAGAACGTTCTGCGATCCTAAATCACTCTTGTAACGCCGATATCTGCAAAACTAGCGTTAGTTAAACAGATAAAAGAGTTAAGAAACACGTATCTTGCACCGTCGAGCACACGTCTCTGAAAGTAACCGATTTGCTGCCGCTTTACTGTTGTTTTGATGACCTTCTACAAGCTAGAGAAAGTCAAAGTATCGATAAGGACGAAGAATGATTCAGAACGTTGTGCGACCCTAAATCATTCTTGCAATGCCGATACCTGTAAAACTAGCGTTAGTTAAACAGATAAAAGAGTTAAGAAACGCGTATCTTGAACCGTCGAGCACACGTCTCTGAAAGTAACTGATTGTTTTGATGACCTTCTGCAAGCTAGAGAATGTCATCCCACTTGAAAACCGCTACGCCTGTAACAACTTCCAAATTAGAAGATTTCTTCGCCTGAAACGATCCTCCTCCGCTATGATAGTATTCCAGGTCCAAGGGAATACCATCGAAGATTATTTCTCTTGAAACAATCCTCAGTTGTTTGTGACAACTCTCCACAATCTAGGGAACGCCACCTTGCTGTTTCGATGTTCACTTGTCTCTGAACAAAGAGCTTCTTTTTGATATGTTCCAATTTCCACTGTGATAGTCTTCGAAAAGATCACTGCTTTTTAATCCTTAATGTTGTCATGCCAGTACGTCGGGGCTTTGCTGCCAGTATGTCGATAATCCTCTTTTATTTGGGAATAGTTGCCAACACAACTCTTGTATGATGTATGACAATCCGATTTAGGGAAAGTTGTCAATGCCACGTAACAATCCATCCTTGGAAATGTTGCCACGATGAAGCGACAATCCGTATCTCGGAAAATTTGCCAAAATCCAATTTTAGGAAAAAGTTGCCAATGCTTCGTAACAATCTTTCATAAGAACTTTGCTACGATCGACAATCCACATCTTGGAATATAACTCTTGAAAGCAATCCACCTTGGAAATTTGCCAACGCTATGCGACAATCCTTTTGGGAAAATATTGCCACTATTGAAAATCCGCGTATTTGAGCATTTGCAAAAAAGAGTCGACCGACAATCCACTTCGGGAAAATTTGCAACTTATTGAAATGAATGACAATCCACGTTGAGTAACCTTTGCCGAAATTTATGATTAATAGAGACCTACAACAATCCTTTGGGAAATTTTGCCGTAGGGAACTGGGTGCATGACAATCCAATCTCGGAAAACTTGCCAATGAGCCGACGAATGTATGACAATTCGAACTTGGAAAAACTTGCCAAATAAAGAAGGAGCACGACAATCCACGCTTGGAAACTTTTCCAGAGATGACAATCCAATCTTGGAAAAATTGTCGTTTAAGAAGAATGCGCGACAATCCATATTTGGAAATATTGTCGTTTGAGTGTTTCTTTTGAACCGATTGTAATGAGCCAGTGTTTTAGGCGCTTAAGCTAAGTGAGACGATCTTTCATCAGGTCGATCACTTATTGCAATTGTAATCAAAATGACTACTAATCATGTCAAATTGCTTATAGGGGCTAACTGGCGTACCAAGGAACCCGAAATTGCTGCATGAGGTCGAAATCACTTTTCTGAGAGGCTTCGATCTCTGTCGTTGTTGAGATATTTTTGGCACCGGGAATTGGAGTAGGGTCCTCCCTATTCTGCTGCACCTGTATTTATTTTTTACTATAGAACTTTGCCAATTTCTTTAACCATCTTAGGGGTGACCTAAGGCTTAATGTTGCTTGACTCATTGACTTGAAATGACTCAAGGTATAAACTTGACTCGATGTGATCGACTGACTCGACGTTGACTCGACTCAAAGTGAAATGACACGTGTGACTCAAATCAAAGTGATATGACATGACATGACTCAATTTGTACATGACTCGTGTGTGCATTGTAATGTGATCGTGCGACTCGAAAATGCAAAAAACAAACATTTTTCGTCATATTTGTGGAGGGTACTGACTTTCTCCCGAAAAAGAAAGACGCGAAAAAAAATCGAAAGTTTGAAGATGCATGTTGAATGAGCTTAGTCAAATGTTGTGCAAGGATTAACCCATCCTAGGCTATCTCAACTGTTGACTCAATGATGAAAGTATTTGAGTAACTTAGGCACGGAGGCTAAGCACTTCATACTTCGTGATGCAATGATGATTATGAGTGATTAGTGATGCGACAAGGCATGCTTCAATGTTAAGGTTTCATGACAAAGGGTTCCTAAGGGGAGTATGTTTGTTCATGTATCTGTGCGGTGTGTGAAATTGACACTAAAGCTAGGCCGCAAGAGCTAAGTGTGTGGAGAAAATATTATTTAAAAGAGTCAAATGGTGGTGACTCTTAGGCTAGGTAAGCTAATGATGTAGGGATCAAGCCCCCAAGTCTAGCTCTAAAGGATGAGCATAGGGAATCCCTTGATATGATCATGGTGTGAGTGTGTGAAAGTGAATATGAATGCATGTTTATTACGGCCGCACCTCGATGTGAGGTTGCCTACGTATCAGTTAGGAATCAGGCCGAACGTAGCTCTAGCCAAACCTTGCACAAGTGTGTGTATACCTCAAAAAGGTCTTTTAAGGGTTGTAACGTGGTTAGGCTAAAGGTTATAGAAGAATAAGGGGATAAAGTCTCAAGACCCTAGATAAGCCCCCAGGGTGTGCAACTTTGCTTTTGAATCTTTGTATTTTCATGCTTGAATTTCTATTCTTTTTTTAGCTCTTTCTTTTGCTTTAGCATTTTTTTTATTTTAATAAGTGTGGGCAATCTCGATCATGCGGTCTATCACTCACTTGGCATTCATGTTTCTCAGGCACGGTACCGAGCACTCGATAAGAGACGCAATCTGAGACGTGTTCTTATCGAAGATATTTTCATATCAAAGACATTGGAACACTTGCCCTTTGGTACACTTTTATTTATTTTTTGGTTATGCTTATTTTTGCTATTTATTTTGATCTTTTGAAATCACTCAAGCTTTTTAGAATTGCATAAGTTACACACCATCCCATCCCAAGGTTAGGTGGATGTAGGTTGAAAAAAAGAAAAGTCTATCGTTAGACGAGGCTCAAAGTGGTTTATGAAGAAAGGATTTTAAATTTGAAGGGTGAAATGTAATATGATGTGGCTACAAGGGGTGCCTTAAATCATTGGTATACCTTGTGCTTAATTCGACATGGATTTTTTTTTTTTTTTTTTTTTTTTTTTTTTTTTTTTTTTGCAATGTAATGCGATGATCATATGCAAGGAAATAAATGCTCATTTTATTAAAGGAAAAGAAAGAAAATAATCTATAAAATTAATCTAAGGAGAAAAGAAAAGGTGCCTATGCTAGACTTATTGGGGAAAGGAAAAAAAATGAAAAAGAAATAGAAAAAGAGGCCATGAAATCTTGTCATTGCAGCTTGCCTCTTGTCTTGTGTCATTCGCTTCATCATCACCCAGTCTTCTTGCTAGCTAGAGGCAATGGGACCTTGTTTGCCTCTATGAGATCTTGAATGAGGTTTTGAAACATGTAGCATTCATCAGTAGTATGACCGCGCCCTCGATGGTACTTACAATAGGAGTTTGGATTCCATCTCGAAGATTGATTTTCTGGTGTTGGATCCTCGGTAGGGCCAATAGGTTTGATTAATCCTCGATTATAGAGACGATCGAAAGCAGCATCGTAGGTTATTCCAATGGGTGTGAACTCTCGCCTGGGTTTCCTTTTAGATCCTTGATTGTCCACGGCTAAGACACCATTATGATCAAAGGTACTAACATTATTACTAGAGTGGGCGTTTTCGGAAGAAGAAGGATTGTCGTTCTTCTTTCCTTTCCAGCCACCGTGATTACTATTGTTAGTAGCTTTTTGTTTTGCGAGGTCGTCTTCGATCTCGATACCTATGTCATAAACGGCTTTGAAAGTATTCAAGTTGTGTTGATATTTTAAAAGCTTCGAATACTTTTCTTGGAGATTCTTGATAAACATCCTCACAGACTCATTTTCGGTAGGGACCTCAATCATCTTGGCGGAAGTTTCCCTCCATTTATTAAAGAAAGAAGTAAAGCCTTCATTCTCTTTTTGTCTTAGCATCTCAAGTTGTCTATGATCGGTTTCAACTTGAATATTGCACTTGTACCTATCAATGAAAGCGTTTACTATCGATTCCTAGGTAGAGGTTTTCTCTTTGTCAAGGGAGAAGTACCATTGTTGGCAAACGGTTTCAAGAGATAGTGGGAATAGAGAGGGAAAAACCTTCTTATCGACAACCTTAATACTCATTATAGTTTCAAAAGCTCTTAGATGGAAGTAAGGGTTGTCAATTGCTCTGAATTTTGGGATGTCGTTGGCGTTGAACTTCTGCGGAAGAAGATCTTTGTCCACCGAGACCCCTTGTGATGTAAGCTCTCTTGCATGAGGTCCATTTGTTGTTGCTTCACGGGATCGTCGATCCTAAGTGCGAGAAGCTTCAATGTCTCAGTCACAGTAGCCAGTTGGTTCTTAAGATCATTGACTTCTTCTTGAGTTGTCATTATAACCCTAGCTTTCCTCTTGTGAGCTATAGGTTTGTCGAAAAGTTGGACTTGTACAAAGAGGTTATCTTTGATTAATCGTCCTTCCTTTCTTGACCACGCGCTGTAAATTAAACCATTTTGCGTTTTAATTACTTGACTCGAATCAACTTGACTTTATGGTTTATTTTAAGGGAAAAAGAGAAAAAAAGAAGAAAGGGTGCATATTTTTGGCAAAAATAATGTACATATTTTTAGGGAACTAAGTATTATTATTTTTATATTGGAGGATTAATATCCGACTTACCCCCCTAAAAAAATGACGGAAAAACGCGCACACAAGACTCTCTTAATCATGGTCAAAGTATGTGTATTGGTGTGTGCGTTGAGTGTAAGTGACATGCTTGGACTCTTGTGTAAGACCATGGGACTTAGTGCCTAAACTCGATCATTGATTCAATTAAATATTATTGACAACAAAATTAACCGAATTAAACAGAAGACTGATTAATTAGACCCTAGGTGATGACTCGACAAATAATCCGAACTGTCGGCCAAGCGATAAAACTGGCGTCACACTGTGGAGCTTGGCGCCAGACAACATAGCTGTCGTCAGGCGCTACACACCATAGTGTGGCGCTACAGCTCAGACCTTGGCGCCAATAGTGGAGCTTCGGTCTGGGACTGTTTTCGGTGTTATTAGTCAACTGGGGTATGCCTAAAGTCGTACTAGGTCAATTCTGATTAAAATATTAGACTTTATTGACTCGAATTAATTAATTAATTAGGCAAAGTTCTTTAAGCCATTAATTTATTGAGTCTCAACACAAGTCAACACACGGTCTAGAGAAACATAGAATATATATGCACAACAAATAATGCACAATTAGTCAAGTAGGCAGAATATGATGCAATGTGTTTGCAACCTAACCATGGCTCTAGTTCTCTAAAGTTCGGGATATGGTTTAGTCAAAGAGGGTCCATGGTTAATTGTCCGGATGCATCGCGCAGAAGCCTAACCGTGAAGGGTTGGCGCGAGTGGATGGGACACCGCGAGTTTAGAAAAAACTCGCTTCCATGGTTTGGTGAATTCAACATCTCGGATGTACCCTTTGTTGCACGGAGCGTTAAATCGGGTAGATGGAGCATGAATTCCCAGAGGGTTATGTCCATATGTAGAACACATATGGGTTTCAGAAAAGTGAGAAAAAATTCAATCAGGAAGTAGGATCGAGCAAACAATACGAAAAACCGGTCGAAATTAGAACGCATATTTCTGGCTCGGTATTGGGGGAAATTGGCGCCCGCAATCAGAGACTGGTGCCGGCTTTTAACTGTAGCGCCTGGCGCCAATGCTGGCGTCTGGCGCTACGACTAAAATGCTGGCGCTAATGCTCTGGCCCATGACGCTACTTCCCACATGCCTCAGCAGCTTTCTGTGCTCGATAAAATTTTCCAGTTTCGCGCGGTGTTATTTCAGTCCTAGTTGTGAAAGACATTCCTCAAATTTCCTACGTGTAAAATCCTATGTTTTTAACTCATTACGGATGGCCTTTCCAATGAGATCTTTTTTATGCATATGACAATAATGTTAATCAAAATTACGCACATGAAATACTTAGAACTTTTTGAGTCTCATCCACTCATTCTAAATCATTGCCGAAACTAATTCAGGAATTAAAATAGAAATCCTCCCCAGTGGTGTCGCCAAAAAACTTTAGGAAATAATTCAAGCCTTAATCCCACTAGCTTGAACCCCACTGTGATCATACACTAAAGTACGGTGGCGTCCAAAAGGGAAGAAGATAGAGCAAAAGAGTCGCCAACAAGTTTTTAAGGAACTTGTAAACCGTTCACAGGATGAAGGTTACACCCCTTAACGATCCAAGAGATCGTCAACTCCATAAGGTCTAGAAGCTTGTGAGATTTGTTACTATGGCATGAATGAACAAACGAGATATGAAGTTGAAAGTAGGTTTAATGGCGAATTTCAAGCATTATCGGTTCATAGTGCTTGGAGATTTTTTGTACGGTTTGCTAAGGAAGTACGCAATAGGGCATGTAATGTTGCTAATTTTGATTCTCAATGTGATAATAGTTTTATTAGTGGCATGCATCCCCATGATTTGTCTTGTGATCCTATTTGTGAACCTAGTACAAGTGATTTCAACTCTCTATCTCCTATTGTTGATGATGAATCTCATTTGCTTGATTATACCCCCTCTCCCCAATATGATGATGCTCATGTTTATAATGTGAATGATCCTCCCTCCTCATCTTCTTGTTCTTACATGGTTTCAAATGATTTCCCTTATGCTTCTAATGAGTCCTTTTATGAGGGTAATTCTATGGAAAATTTGAAGGAAGAGAAGATAATGAAGATAATGGAGATGATGGAGAAGTATAACGAGATGAGGGAAGTTGAGAATAGGGAGACGGAAGCTAGAATGAAGATGCTTGAGAGCCAAATTCTCCAACTAGCCAACTCTCAAGAAAATGCCCTTCCTTATTCTTCTCTTCCCCATATGAGTGAGGATCCCATTAGAGAGAATTCGAGTGATGGTGAAGGAGTTGAAAATGAAAAGAGTGTTGATTTTGAAAATCCTAATCCTTCTTCCCATCTTGATGAGTCTCAAGTGTATGTTTGTGACCCTTCAATCTATGAGTATATAGACTCTTTTGAGGTAATGTCCCACATATTTTTCGAGAGTCATATGAGGACTTATAGATTATTGGATGATTTCATCGAGAACGCTTCTTGGGACTTAGATGATTTTGAGATGAATCTACCTCCATTCATGCACGATTTTGGGACCTTGGGTTTTGAGATAGTTGAAGGAAAGGTTGTCTATTGTGGTGAAAAGGAGGATAAGGTTGAATCCCTTGGAGTTTTTGAGCTTGAGGGAGGTGTAGATCGTGAGTGCCCATCATTTGAGGATGCTATGATTGATTTTCATGCCCTCATTGGCGATGTGAGACCTTGTGGTGAGGGAGTAGCTACCCCTTTTCCCGTTTCTCATACCCCTTTTTCTCTAAGGTTCGACCACATCCTTCCTTACCCTACTTCTCTCCCTTCCTATCTCAAACAGCCTATTGGGAAGCCGCCCTCTATGGATGATTTTCATGTCCCTCATTCCATCATTATTGAGGAAGAGAGGAATTTTGTCAACCAAAAATTATGTGATGAGGATTTGCCTTTTTCCTTTTCTTTCCATTATTCTTTTCCTTCTTCTACTTCTTACTTTCTTGAGTTTCCTTTCGATTCTTCTTATTCTTTCTTTTGGCATCTCCCTCTTCACTTGCGTGCAATGATTTTGTTGCACGTTCTTATTCCGTCATTTGCCTATTTACACCCCCATGAAATGTGTAGTAGTGCATTTGACAAGCTCTTGCGTGCGTTGAATTATTATTTCTTAGAGCGGTCTCGCTTGGACGTTAAACAAGCCTTTGCGGGAAGTAACCCGTGTTTTATTGCTTTCATTTTCTTTTGTTTTTAGATTAGATTTTCTCACATGGACGTGTTTGTGTTCCTTGTTAGGTACACAACTTGACATACTCTTGCGCATTGGTGATGATCAAGAATCAAGGAAATGTGCCTCAACTTACCTATCATGTGGAATTCAAGCCTTATTTGTAGATATTATGGCTCATACGAGGTTATTTCGGGTTTTTTGTGTGATTTTGCATTTATCCCATATCCGGTAATATCCTTCTTTTCCCCCTCTCTCTTACTTATTGTGACTTGAAGATCATGTGTTGGTAATGTTGGATTAATTTTTCCTTGTTTTCCCCTCCTTGGTTTCATTGTTTATGATTTGAGAGCTTGGTTTCATTCAAGCTTGGGGGAGGGTATTCTATCATGTTTGGTGGGATGTTGATTCATATATGCCATGCACGTGAGTATATGCATTTCCGTTTTTTTCATTCTTTTGGAAAATCCAAAAAGATTTTTGTTTACTTCAAGGCAAGTTTAGCAAAATTGTGTTTTGTTTGTTCTTAATTGGACATTATATCTTATGGATTTGTTTACTCTTGAATGCCTTTCTTCCTAAGTGGTTAATGTGTGCACGATTTGAGAGTGTCATTGGTTGACTCTAGGATATTACATGCTAAGTTAGCCGGGTTAAGAACTTTTAGGAATCCATGAAGCCCTAGTTCACGGGTATGTGGTAAGATGGTGTTGCTCTCTATAGTGGATTTGGCACCCTTAGTTGGTATTTGCTTAGTTATAATCCCGTGTGCGGTAATATTGATCTAACCTTCATCACTTTGTTGTGTGGCGCATTTGGACCCTTAGCTATGCATGTCTTGATCCTTGTTTTGACTTATAGCTCCCAAGATCGTGACTGAAGCACTCTAGGGGAGGAAAAGGGCACTTCTTTCTCATTTTTTTTTTCTTTTCTTTATCTTCTTTTTGTTTTGTTACAAATTTGATTTTGTATTTTGCATAAACCAACTTGCTAACCAATTTGAGCTTATGTTTCCCGCTTTTGTTTAAACCATGTTACAAACCTAATGGCCTATGTTTACCAACCCTTTTAGTTAGTGAAGCATTGACATGTGAGGTTTGAGTTTTGAGTTGTTGATCATAAACAAGAAGCACTTTGAGATTTGGTTAGAGTTGAGCTTGTAAAGAATGATGCAAATTTATGAAAATCAAGTGAAGTTTCAAGAAAAAGTCGTCCAAAGTTAAAAAAAAAAGGCAAGGACAATGAATAAAGTAAAAAAAAAAAAAAAAAATTGGAAAAGAAACAAAACATCAAAAATATTTTCGTTAGTTTCATTTTCTTCCCTAGTTTAAGCATTGAGGACAATGCTTTGTTCAAGCTTGGGGGGGAATATTGTGTGTTTGTGTTGAATAAGCTTGGGGGAATGGCATTAGTGGTATTTTTGCTTGATATTTAGTGAATTCTTGAGTTATTTTTGAGTGTCGGACGCACTTTTTGCTTCACTTAGGAATTATCACAAAATTTTAAATTTTTACCCCGCCATAACCCTTAGCCTTACGTTACAACCAATAAAAGACCCTTAGACTCTAGTGGGTTAGGTCAAAAGAACGGTGGAGGGAGATAGACTTCAAACCTATGGAAAGAGTATGCATAGTTGAGACGTCGGGATTACCTTCTCAAAATTTTTCATTTCTTTATCTTTTTCCGGTTCCTTCGTGGAATCTTGAGAAGCTAGCTTAAGGGTTGATTTGAAGCTAGTGGAGAGAACGTGGCCCGATTGGTTGGGGCTAGGGTGGATTGAGTCCTTAGTAGTTCTCTATGCTTAGCATGTGTTATGTTTCAATCAACCATTGACATCTTGGAACGTGCATACGTTAGTGTACATTCTTTCTCTTTGTTTCTATTTTTTGTTTCTTTTGCTTTAAACAATTCCATATTATTCTCTTTTGCCTTAGCTTTGCTCGAGGACGAGCAAAGGTTTAGCTTGGGGGAATTTGATGAGTGACATTTATGTCACTCCTAAGGAGTAGTTTTAGAGTCTTTTCCGTGTTTACTTTCCCTTATTTTCTTTTTATTCTCTTGTTTTCTCTTTAATAAAGTTTGTAGTTTATTTTGGTAATTTTGGAGTGTTTTGGTTTAGTTTCTTTATTTTATTAGTTTTAGTCTATTTCCTATTTCATTTTATTTATTTCTATTTTATTTATTTTATTCTATTTGTCGTGGTTTTGTTTTATTTCGTCCTTTGTTTATTTTCATTTTATTTTATTTTATCTTTGTCCCGATTCTCCCTTGTTTTTATTTGGTTGTGTAGGATCGTGCTCGGAGGTCGGAGGCTCGGGTCAAAGGTGTCAATCCAAGAAGCTTTCAAGCCCCAAAGCTGCTGCCCAATCTTAACCATCACCACACCCCCTTATCCTCCACCACAACAACACCTCCATCTCCCCTGCTCCCTCACGCACACAGCAGCCCACCATTCATTCCAGCCTTACCACCAACAACACCACTCACCACCAGTCCAACCTTCAACCACCAATTTACAGCCTGCAACCCAATACACAACCACAGCAACCCTTCGCACCATGAACCAACATCAACCCCTGCTGTAACCACCAGCACCCACCAATTCCACTCCAACTCAATAGCCGCACCACCACCAATGACCACCACTGCTGCCCCCTTCACAACACAAACTAGCAGCCTCACCAGCCACTCAACATCCACTCACCACCCATGCCACCTTCAATACCCCGCAATTGCAACACCAACACACAACCCCACAACCACCAACAACAGCAACCACAATACTTTCCACCACCAATCCGCGCAGCCACGAAAACCCACAGCTCTACCACGCACCTAAACCACCATCAACCACCAGCACCACCTACAACCAGAGCAGCCACCAGTCGCCAATTCCCTGCTCCCTCACTCAACTCCGCGCAACCTTCACCACACAAACAAGCAGCCGCAACCACCAACCAAATCAGCCCACTAATTAACCTCCTCCGTCCACCCTTCGCACCCAACAACCAGAACCCCCTGCTGCCACCAGTCCACCACAATTACTCACCAAATTCGCGCATGAAATAGAGCAAAAATCAGAGCAATTAGCGAATTAATTAAGTTCGAGCAAACCAATAAGGGTTCGGTCGAAGTACGAGTCAGAGACTTTGGAGGTTTTGTTATTCGAAGAGGAGTGGTCTAACACACCCATGGTTCGACCGAACCAACCCCGTAGTTCGGCCGCACCAACCCGTGGTTTGACCGAACCACTTCACGAGCTTCTCATGCGAGTGCTAATGAAAATTGAACGACCTTGATTGATTGCTGGTTAATGAAGATGTCGGTGATGATTTTGAGCCGTTGATGATAGTTGTTCGATGATGATGATAGTAGCAGCCATAGAATGCGAAGGAGGAAGAAAGAAGAGGGTCTGATTTGTGGGTTTATTTTTCCTTTTGTTTTATTTTTATTTCTTTTCTTTTGCTTTTCCTTTTCTTATTTCTTTTCTCTTTTATTTCTTTTCTATTTTATTTTTCTTTTTATTTCCTTCTCTTTTTCTATTTTTCCTAGTTTTATTAAGTTAGTATAAATACCCAATTTTGGGGGTAATTAGAACATATATTGAATAACTATCTATTCTACTCTCTAATTAGTTTTTAGGTTAGGTTAGGATTAGTCTTCATTGGTAGAGAGAGAAAGTGTGGTTTTATTCATTAGTGAACTTGGATTTTGAAAAAGGAGCTTGTTCAATCCTTTGTAGACCTTCATCTTCAATTAATGAGCAATCTCTTACTCTTTCTCTTTACCTTTGTTTTTTATTTAGCTTATTTGCTTATACTTTTCTTCTTTGCTTATTAATCATGTTGATGCTTATTGATTTGATGATTGATATTGTTTTCAACATGATTTGTGAGTAGTCACCTAGCCAAGGGTGTGGGGATGGTGTAGTTTCTAATTGTTCATGCTTTTAATGTTGGGGTTATGTTAATGGTGATTAAAGTCTTTGCATGCTTGATATTCTTTAGTCTTTCTTGCAAGTGCACATTGTTAGTTGATCAAAGATGAGTCTTTACTAACAAGTAACGGAAGTTGACTTAGTTGAGATTCATTACTATCAATTGTTATTTAATAGTACCTCCTAGTATATGGTTCTAATGTGAAAACATAGAGGCTATGTTAGGAGAAGCCAATTGACCCCGGAAGGCGGCTAGATTGGACCCTTTACTTCGATATTCATGCATGTTTAGTTTACCATAGATATGCTACTTTGTTATTGCATGATCAAGCGTCAACTTCACCTACCCATTTCCCTTGGTGCCTTAATGTTTTATTTCTTGTTTTAGCATCTTTAGACTTTAGTTTATTTATCTCCTATGCCGGACTAGCTTAATTGTCGATAACATTTGGTGGTGTTTATCCGTTCTCTGTGGTTCGACCCCTATGCTTGCCTTATACTCGTATTAGGTTTGTTTAGGTTGTATAAATTGTATTTGATCGAGGGATAGACAATTGACGACGCGTTTATTCCCTTGTCAACATTAAAGCATAATAATAGCAAGATCCTAGGCATGATACTAACAAGATTAATAACAAACCCTAGCATGTCACTAAGCAATAAAAATCAAATCTTTAGCCCTAACATGATACTAACAATCATAAACATTAGGAAGAGAATAGGAAGCATCGTAGGAATCATATTTAATATTAAAATTACCCTAGACATGATACTAGGAATATCATAACAATAATGTAAACATGATTTCTACATCATAATATCAATTAAAACCAATAAAGTACTTACTTTGATGCCTCGTACCTCTTTCTAATAACAAAATACACACGTTAGTAACTTCAAGGAAAATAATAATCAAACAATTAAATTAAATAATTGAAATAGAGATTTGGGACCAAACCCTCAGAAATTAAACCTTTCACGTCTAGGGCGAAGGCAACTTCGAATATGGCTAGGTGTTTCTAGATCTTGCGAATGTGGAATTTTGTATTAAAACACAAAGTTTAGAAAGAATGAAAGAGATGGATGAGAGAGAGAATGCTAAAGAATGAATGATTGTTGATGAATGGTGAGAATTGGTGAATCTTGATGAATGAATGATTGCTGATGAATGAAAACGGGGTTTTTGATTCGATATTTATAAAAAAAACCCGCCAAAAAAGATAAATTAACAAAACATAGTCTGACGCTCAGGAAACAGAGCTGGCGCTAACCCTGGCTAGCTGGCGCCAGGCACCAACACTAGCGCCAGGCGCCAATGGCTAGCGCCAGGCGCCAGGCCTTGTTCTAGGCGCCAAGGCCTGGGGTCAGACGCCAAGCTTAATTTTAACGCGTTTTCGAAAATCCGATAAGTTTACCGTACTGGAGGATAAAATAATATAATTTCTTCGAAAATGCTATTTGATTTTGATTAAAACTCTGAAAAGTCAACAAAAGTCAATTTATCAATGCTAATTGAATTAGGAATGAAAAGAACCTTCTAGAAGAATCTAGAAGACTAAAACCATTCCTAATTCCATTAGGAATGATAAATCATATTAGGCCCTCCCCAAGATCATTGGGCCGCATATAAAGCTCAAACCGGGCCCAGTTTAGTAAATTGGCCATAACTTCCTCAATATTCATCGGAATTGGGCTTATAATATATCGTTGGAAAGGTCTTTGCAAGGCCCATCCAACTACACTACTATTGGACCCATATCATGGACCAACCAAACTGGATTGGCTGTTTTCTTAAAAATAAGTTTTCAAAAACAGAGAGAAGAAAAAAGAAAATAAAACTTTCCGCAACACTAGACTTTCCACACTTTCACTTCATTCGATTATGATTCGACGTGAAAGGTACTCATCACTGGGTTTGGTTTTGGGGAGACACAAATGGGTGTCTACACCCTGTCAAAATTTGGCGCCGTTGCCGGGGAAACGGTTTTTATTTTTATTTTTGATTATTTTTGTAGTCTAGGTTATTTTCTTTTGGTCTTAGAGAACGTTAGTTCTTTGAGGAAAATCTCACATTTGCTTCTAGTTTTTTGTTTATGCCCAGGTGTTCTAGATCAGGGTACATCCCATTCGATCCTGAGATCGAACGTTCCTTCCATAGACAGAAAAATCTCTACAAGCAAATCCTGGCGGATTCTGGTGATAATAATAATCATCGAGACCCTCCAACTGGTTCTAGCGATTCAAAGGTATCATCAGATCTAGAATAAGAGATGACGGCTCCAAAGAAGCTTAGTGATTACTCACCACCAAAGCTTACAGATTTTCCACATCTCACTCCTACTCCGGCTCTTGATGGGGTACAATTTGAAATTAAACCCCAATTTATAACGATGATAAAGAGGAAGTAATTCAGTGGAGCTAAGGGTGAAGACCCAAATCTTCACATTGCCGACTATTGTCAATATTGCAATACCATCAGGCAAGCCGGGGTCACTCAAGAACAAATCAGGGAGATTATTTTTCCCTTTTCTTTAACTGGAAAAGCTAAATTGTGGTTTAATGGCTTAAATAGAACTGCACTTGGTATAACTGACTGGGAAACTCTGGTTTTGAATTTTTATAATAAGTATTATCCTGCAGAGAGAACAGCCGTACTACGGAGTGCGATTCAGAACTTTGCCCAAGAAGCCAATGAATCTTTATATGAGGCTTGGGAGAGGTTCAAGGACCTACAAAGAGAATGCCCCCACCATAATTTAGCACAATGGCAGTTAATCCAAGCCTTTTACAATGGCATTGGAAATTCTTCCAGAATAATTTTAGATTCTGCAGCTAGTGGGAGATTTATGAATCTTGATGTTGATGATGCAGGTCAGGTTATTGAAGATATGGCGATACATAATTCCCAATATGGGAATCCTAGAGGTTTTTGTAACAAGGGGAAGCATAGTGTTGACTCTGTATCCTTTTTGCAAGCTCAATTGACCTTTATCTGCCAAAAATTAGATAATCTTAGCACTGCTAATGTAGCTAATGTTTTTGCAATTAATAATAATTCTAATGAGGCTTTCTGTGAAAATTGTGGTATTATAGGTCATTGGGAACAAGATTGCAGGAGTTCCGTGGAGTAAGTTAATGCCTTTCAAGCTTATAGGCAGAATAACCCATACTCCAACACCTACAATCCTGGGTATCAGAATCATCCGTACCTTTCCTACCGGAGTACTAATGTTCAAAATCCACCACCACAAGAACCACATGCGCCACAACAACAGCAGCAGAAATATTACCATCCCAATGCTGGCCAGAAGAACCAACCA
This sequence comes from Chenopodium album, assembly GCF_948465745.1. Taxonomy (NCBI): domain Eukaryota; kingdom Viridiplantae; phylum Streptophyta; class Magnoliopsida; order Caryophyllales; family Amaranthaceae; genus Chenopodium; species Chenopodium album. The sequence continues at coordinate 23,017,754 of NC_137839.1, forward strand.
CAACAACCCTCATCATCTTCCGACCCTTCTCTGGTGGAAATTAGAGCGATGTTGGTTAATATGCAGAAGCGCATGGAGAGTAGAGATGCGACAATTGATTCAATTCTAGCGCACAATAAAATTGTAGATAATCAAATTGCGCAACTTTCCGCTACTCTACAAGCCCGCTAACAGGGAGCTCTGTCGGCACAGCCAATCAGGCCTACAGATCAAGCCTATGCAATTACTCTAAGGAGTGGTTCAAATTATGAAGGGCCCTTTATGCCCAGAGTTGATGAACCTGATTTATTAAATAATGCTAATCTTGATTCCGTTAAACCAAAAAATGTAGTTAATAGCCCTGCAGGGCTAAAGGATAGTACTAACATATCTAATTCTACATTGCAGGGTACGACTCCAGAGAAGGTGGATACTCCAGACAAGAGCAACAATGCTCCAAAGCCAATTATCAAACTTCCATTCCCCAATCGTCACTTGAAGACAAATTTGGATAAGCAGTTTGGTAAGTTTCTAGAGATGGTAAAAGATTTAAAGGTAACAGTTCCCTTAACTGAATTAATCACACAAATTCCTTCATATGCAAAATTTATGAAAGAAATATTGACAAGGAAAAGGTCTATTAGTGAGGTAGAGACAGTAGCTTTCACTACAGAGTGTAGTGTCGTACTTCAAATAAGTCTCCACCTAAATTAAAAGATCCGGGTAGTTTTTCTATCCCTTATTGTTTAGGGTAATTTTACCCCGCCACGTGGTCCAATCAGAAGATGACACGTGTCATCCCCAGGATGGCCCAAAGGGGACCTATCCCTGCTTGACACGTGTCACTCCAGAAACCTAGGAGGAATGGCGGCCTTCAGGCCCAAATCCCGAGAAAGCCGCAATGCGGCGCAGCCCACCAATGATTAGGGTTCAGTGACCTAATCAGAGGCGCAAATCCCGAGGACCTTATAAATAGGGAGATTCTCCTCTTTTGGAGGACACGTTTTACCATTTATTACAAAATGTCCCTATGATAGAGACATCTGAGCTTGGAATCCGAGCAGATACCCACCTAGATTTCCGCACCTTTTTTCTCTCCCTTCAAGTTACTAACTTGTTCGTCGGAGGCGGAGCACCACCCAACCGGTGTCTCCGTTTGTTTTGTAGATACAGGCCGCCCCGGATCAGTCTTCGTGTTGTAACTCTCCCGAGGGACAAAAACACCCAAAACATTTGGCGCCGTCTGTGGGGAGAGTACCTCGAAGATGGTTCAAGAGTATGTACCACCTCCTAACCTTCTGGGCGATGACCCGGAAGTCTTTACAAACCAGGAGGATGAAGATCCTCAGGTCGAAACCTATACAGCCGATGATGGCTCTCTAATAACCAAGCGCATCCGACCCAGAGAGACTCTGGAGCGGGGTGCCTCCCAGGCGGGTGCAAATCGACCCCCTGGACCGCCGGAAGGGGAAACCCATACGGCAGCTGGATCAGCACCTGTCACGCGAGACAAACTCATGAGATTCATGACAAGTTTCAAGGGTGAAATTAAAGAACTGATCACTGTGGGGAATAATTTCAAGCGTTAACCCCTAGCTTGAACCCTAATGTGATCATACACTAAAGTACGGTGGCGTCCAAAAGGGAAGAAGATAGAGCAAAAGAGTCGCCAACAAGTTTTTTAGGAACTTGTAAACCGTTCACGAGGTGAAGGTTACACCCCTTAACGGTCCAAGAGATCGTCAACTCCATAAGGTCTAGAACCAAATAAGGGTTCGGGGATGAAGGTACAAATCCAACCTAAAAGAGATTGAACCTGCCCTAATAATAGGCCTCTACTTTATTCTGATCGTACTCATGTGCGCTTTCTGACTAACATGCAATCAATAGGATTAACCCTAAACCTGTTTATCTATGTTGGTTGAATATTAATGCACAAATACATCTATTATTGGCGATCACTTAAAATTATAATCATATTAACCCTAAACAAGATTATAAATTATCTTATTAAGCGTGATTACAAGTACCAATTCCCTTTAAACATGCATAAAAGATGTGATCAAGCAATAAAAATAAATAATGTATCAAGCAACATAATAAATAATCATAATCAATCATTATAATAGTCATAATAATAATCATAAATAAAATAATCATAATAATAATAATCATAATAATAATAATAATAATAATAATAATAATAATAATAATAATAATAATAATAATAATAATAATAATAATAATAATAATAATAATAATAATAATAATAATAATAATAATAATAATAATAATAATAATAATAATATTCATAATCATCATAAATTATAACAATTATAATCATAATCATGTTCATGTTAATATTAAAGCATAATAATAATAATAGCAAGATCCTAGGCAAGATACTAACAAGATTAATAACAAACTCTAGCATGTCACTAAGCAATAAAAATCAAATCTTTAACCCTAACATGATACTAACAATCATAAATATTAGGAAGAACATAGGAAGCATCGCAACAATCATATTTAATATTAAAGTTACCTTAGACATGATACTAGGAATATCATAATAACAATCTAAACATGATTTCTACATCATAATATCAATTAAAACCATTAGATTACTTACTTTGATGCTTCGTAACTCTTTCTAATGACAAAATACACATGTTAGTAACTTCAAGGAAAAAAATAATCAAAACAATTAAATTAAATAATTGAAAGAGAGATTTGGGACCAAACCCTCAGAAATTAAACCTTTCACGTCTAGGGCAAAAGCAACTTTGAATCTGGCTAGGAGTTTCTAGATCTAATGAATGCTTAATTTTGTATTTGAAAAGACTAGTTTAGAAAAAGGGAGAAAAAGAGATGAATGAAGGATTAAGAGAGAATTAAAGAATTAATGATTGCGAATGAAAACTGATTGTAGGTGAATGAAAACGGAGTTTTTACGTCGTTGTTTATAGAGAAAATCATCCAAAAAGATAAAATTAACAAAGCAGAGTATTGGCGCAACTGAAACAGAGCTGGCGCCAGGCACCAACACTAGCGCCAAGCGCCAAGGCTGGTGCCAGGCGCCAGGCCTAGCTCTTGGCGCCAATGCCTAGAGTCAGGCGCCAGGCCTGTTTTTGATGCGCTTTCTCAAATCATATGAGTTTTGTCGTACAGGATGATAAAATCGTATATTTTCCTCAAAAATGCTATTTGATTTTAATTAAAACTCTGAAAAGTCAACAAAAGTCAATTTATCAATGCTAATTGAATTAGGAATGAAAAGAACCTTCTAGAAGAATCTAGAAAACTAAAACCATTCCTAATTGCATTAGGAAGGATAAATCATATTAGGCCCCCCTCTAGATCATTGGGCCGCATATAAGGCTCAAACCGGGCCCAGTTTAGTAAATTGGCCATAACTTCCTGAATATTCATCGGAATTGGGCTTATAATATATCGTTGGAAAGGTCTTTACAATCCCCATCCAAATACACTACTATTGGACCCCTATCATGGACCAACCAAACTGGATTGGCTGTTTTCTTAAGATAAGTTTTCAAAAACAGAGAGAAGAGAAAAGAAATTAAAAATATCCGCAACACTAGACCTTCTACACTTTCACTTCATTCGATTGTGATTCGGCGTGAAAGGTACTCATCACCGGGTTTGGTTTTGGGGAGACACAAATGGGTGTCTACAATCACTAAGAGCCGGGCTGGCCCAAGTAGGGGTCAGACGGTCAAGAAGACTCCTCCGGAAAAGGGAAAGTCAGTCAGAGATCGACAGCCCACTCCTCATCCAAAGGAGAAGGCAGCCGAGACCATTGATTGGTCCAAAACTCTTCTTCCTAAGAGGAATACCAACAATACCCTCCGGACTCAGCAGCTGGTGGGAAGTAAAAAATCAAATCTTGATGCCCGAGAAATCATCAACCGGAAGAGAAATCAACAGTTGTCTGAGTCGGCTTCTACGTCGAATTTTCCAGACAGCTTCAACAATACTTCTGCAGGGAATGCACTTTCCTTGCATGAGAGTCAGACAGGTGGTAATACCGTCCACTCTGGCCCTCAGATGATCGGGACTACACCATATGTACCTTCTCAGGTCTACGGTCAGTACCCACCTTACTATATGCAGTCGACTCTCTTCGGAGGTTTAGGCGGCATATCACAATGTCCAGCCACTGGACTGGCAGCTCCGTCTGCTTCGCCTGGGTGAAAAACCTTCTGCGTTCACCAAGGAGATAACTGAGGCGGCACAGCCGTCGAAGGTTAAGAAATGTATTGGTTGGTACCTATGATGGTACCACCAACCCGGAAGATCACCTCATGGCTTACACCAACCTCATGTACTTACAAGGGTTGGATGATGCCACTTGGTGTCGATGCTTCCCGGCTACATTGAAGGGCATTCCCCAACAATGGTTTGGCAATTTTCCAGCCGGGTCTATTGATAGTTTCAGGAAGCTTGCCTTCCTGTTTGCTTCCAACTTCTCAATGAACATCCCTGCTAAGAAAACTAGCTTGGACTTGAGCACCATTAAGCAGGGGAAGAGAGAAGGGCTGCGCTCCTATGTCAGGCGGTTCAATCTGATTAGAATTCAGATTCAAGGACTGTTTGATGAGGTAGCTTTTACAGACTTTTTCAAAGGTCTGAGAGACGGTTCGACTTTTAAGTTCGACCTAGTCAGAAAAGGAGCTTTCACTTTACAGGCGACCCTGAGGGAGGCGAAAAGCTATATTCAAGCAACCGACCTCTGCACGCTTGGTAATCAGTCGGACTCCAAAAAGTCTGACAAATAGAAAGACAGCCGGCCTGCTCAGCCGACCAAAAAGAAAGAAGAGAGCAAGAAGAGAAAAGAAGTCTGGGCGGTTAGTGATTCTGACCAGCCGTCCCAGAAGAAGAAGAAAGAATTTAAACCGAACGTCCCTAAGTACGAGTTTAACAAGGACTGCAATTCCATCCTCATGGAAATTAAGGATCGGCTGTCCCTAGAGAAGCCGAATCCAATGAAAAGCTCCATTCAATCAAGGAACAAAAACAAATTCTGCCAATACCATGAGGAAGTTGTCCATGACACCAACGACTGCTTCAGCCTTCAACGGGCGTTGGACCGTCTGGCTGACAAGGGGATGTTAAAGTCCTACATTTCTAAGTCCCCAGCCGGGGCAAAGATGAAGAGAAAGGGACAGTCCTCCAAGACTACCCCCCAGCCTGCTAGTAGCTCGGATACCGACAAGGAGCCGGTCTACACAATAGCAGGCGGGTTCTCATGTGGTGGCCCTACCATCCGGGGCACCAACAACCATCTTCGAAAGATGGACAAATATGATGATGAGCAGGCATCTACAAGCTCCTCCTTCCTAGACATTCTGATCACTGAGAAGGACAGGGGCAGCGTCCGCCGTTCGCATGATGACCCGGTCGTCATTGAATGTAAGGTAGTCAACCAGCTGGTTGGACGAATCCTTATTGACACCGGCAGCTCATCAGACATCATCAGCCTCCGGTGCCTGCAAAAGCTGAAATACAATGACAGCAGCATGCATTCGGTTACCCACCCCTTGGTTTGTTTTGGGGTGGAATGGTTTACCTAGTCGGTAGGGTTGATCTACCAATCCGGCTGGGTGAGAAATGAAAAGGGCGATACCTGGTCGTCAAGTTCTTGGTCGTTGAGGAGCAGGCCGCTTACAACATTATTTTGGGCCGGCCAACCCTCAACGAAGACAAGGCGATAATCATCCCGTCTCTCATGCTCATCAAGTATGAGAGCGATGACGGCTCTGTTGGTTCCTTGAACGGGGATCAGAAGACGGCCCGGGAGTGGTATCTCTCAGCCGTCAAAGATACTATGGCCCTAGACGGCCAAGAACCAATAAACCTTGACAATGTCAAGGATGCCGACCCAGTACCAGCCCTACCAGCAGCCGGGAAGAAAAGAAAGGCACCTATGCTGGTGGAGGTGAAGAAAGAGAAAAAATAGCAATCACTGACCGGTGAACGGTAAGACGAGCTCCATCCCCAACCGGCTGGTGAACATATTTATATACCTCTGGACAACAGCCGTCCAAAGCGTACTTTGAAGGTTGGGATGGTTGCTTTTGCTAAGTTGGGTGCAGACTTGCACCTTCTGCTGAAAGAATTCAAAGACATTTTTGCCTTTGAAGTGGAAGAGATGCCAGGCGTCAGCCCGGATCTTGTCGTCCACAAACTCGCCGTGGACTCTAAAAAGATGCCCATCCGGCAAAAGAAAAGAAAACACGGCGAGGAAAGAAGTCAGGCGGCAACTGCCGAAGTTAAAAAGTTGTTGGACGCTAGGTTCATTCGGCCATGTAATTTCCCCGACTGGGTGGCGAATGTTGTGCTTGTAAAGAAGTCGAATGGTACCTGGCGCATGTGTGTTGATTACACAGACCTCAACAAAGCGTGTCCAAAGGACAGTTACCTGCTTCCAAAGATTGACAGTCTGGTCGATTCTACAGCCGGTCACGCCTTGATGAGCTTTATAGATGCCCATTCTGGCTTCCATCAGATACCCCTCTGGAAAAAAGATCAAGAGAAGACGGCCTTCGTCACTGATTTGGGGTTATTATGTTATAATGTGATGTCGTTTGGCTTGAATAATGCGCCTGCCACTTTCCAACGAATGATTAATACCGTCTTCATTGATCAAATTGATGACATGATAGTCAAATCCAAGCAATAGGCAGATCACCTTGTTGATCTCCGAGAAACATTCACCACCCTCAGGCGGCATAAGGTCATGTTAAACCCAAAGAAATGCGTCTTTGGTGTTGAGTCTGAGAAGTTTCTCAGATTCCTAATTGATCAAAGGGGGATAGAGGCTAACCCCGAAAAGATACAGGCGGTGATTGACAGAGGTCACCCCGTTCTGTCAAGGAAGTTCAGAGACTCACTGGTTGCCTGGCCGCCTTGGGGAGGTTCCTCAGCCGATCAGGCGAAAAATGTCTTTATTTTTTCCAAGCAATCTGGAAGAAGACCAGGTTTGAATGGTGAGACGATGATGAGACGGCATTCCAGAAGTTAAAAGAGCACTTGCATTCTCTACCTAGGCTGGTCAGTCCTTTTCCTAGGGAGACGTTGTACATGTATTTAGCCGTCTCAGATCATGCTCTCAGTGTCGTTCTCCTTGCTGAGCGAGACGGCGTTCAGCTCCCGGTTTACTTCATTAGCCATGTTCTAAAAAATGCTGAACTCCGGTACCCCATGGTTGAAAATTTTGGCCTTGCTTTGTATATGGCATTCAAAAAGCTGAAGCCTTACTTTCTGGCACATCCGGTGGTGATTTACACCGACCAGCCACTCAAGCGGCCAATGTCCACCTTGGAGTCATCCGAAAGAATGTTGAAATGGGCTATTGAAATGCAAAGTCTTGAAATCACTTACGAACCAAGAAAGGCAGTGAAAGGTCAGGCGTTTGCCGACTTCATTTTCGAAATGACCCGTCCAGTGGCTTCGGATAATCTTGATCAGGTTTGGAAAGTGTATGTAGACGGGAGCTGTACAAAGAGCGGCTGTGGTGCAGTTGTAATCTACAAGTCTCTTAAAGGGGACAGATATAAGTATGCACTACGTTTCAAGTTCCAGGCCTCTAATAATGACGCGGAATATGAAGCCCTGCTAGTCGGTATCCGTATGTGCAAGGCGGCAGGGACCATGAAAATTGACGCCAACTCTGATTCACAATTGGTCGTTAGCAAGTATGAGGGAAAATATGAGGCAACTCATCCGGCTATGATCAAATACCTTCAGGCAGTCAAAGAAGAGGCTGGGGCACTTGAGGAATTTCGTCTGAATCAAGTGCCTAGGTCGGACAACAACCAGGCGGATGCACTGTCAAAACTGGCATCTTCCGCCTGCCATGATACGCCTCGGCCAGTCTTCTGGGAAGTTCTTGAAAAAAGAAGCATTTATGAAGATCCCGTAGGAATTCTGGACCGAAGCTCTACCTGGATGGATGGCATCCGGGCCTATCTTTCAGATGGTACACTTCCTTATTCTCCACATGAGGCAGTCGTCCTAAAGAAGCGAGCTGCAAGCTTCGAGTTGAGAAACGGAGAACTCTTCAAGGCGGGGTTTCTGAAGCCTCTGTTGAAGTGTGTTACCCCAGAAAAGGGGAAGGAAGTTCTCAAAGACTTGCACTCGGGATTCTGCGCCTCCCACATAGGCGGCAGGTCCCTAGCCGTCAGAGCTAAACGACATTATTTTTGGCCCACTCTTGAGGCAGACGCCAAGTAGCTGGTGAAGAAATGTGACAAGTGCCAAAAATTTGGCAAACTCATTCACCGTCCGGCTACTGATCTGACGGCCATCCACAACCCAATCCCGTTTGCAAAATTGAGCATGGACATTTTAGGTCCTTACACTCCTGCTCCAGGCGGAAAGCGCTACATCTTGGTGGCTGTGGATTATTTCACCAAGTTGGTGGAGGCTGAGGCGGTTAAGAACATCAATACCTCAGACGTAATTTCGTTCATCTGGAAGAACATTATCACCCGGTATGGGATACCTATATCTATGGTGTTCGATAATGATCCTCAATTTGAGACGCCTCAGCTCAAAACTTGGTGGGAGATCAAGGGATCTCAAGCTGTTTTGCATCAGTCGGTCGACCCTAAGCAAACGGCCAAGTTAAAGCCTTCAACAAACTAATCTCAGACGACATTAAGAAGAAAATTGAAAGAGCCGATGGCTTGTGGGGCAGAAGAGTTAATCCATGTCCTATGGGCCATCCGGACAACGGCAAAGGGGGCAACCGGTGAAACCCCATTTCTCATGGTTTATGGTGCTGAAGCCGTCTTCTCCATTGAGCATTACGAACCGACTCTCAGAGTCATGCTATATGATGAAGAGGCAAACTGGGAAGCAATGCTCCTGGCATTGGATTCACTCCCAGAGCGTAAGGGCAATGCCGCCTTGCGTCATGAGATTTACCGTCTGAGACTGACCAGAGCTTACAAATAGAGAGTACACAAGCGTCCCTTGAAATTTGACGACTTAGTGTTACGGAAAATGGAGGCAACCGGTAGGGCCAATGAGTTGGGAAAGCTAACTCCAAATTGGGAAGGTCCCTACCGAATTTATGAAGAAGTGAGAGACGGCACCTACCGCCTGGAAACTCCAGACGGCAGACGCCTGCCTAGAACTTGGAATGTAGACAATTTGAAAACGTACTACTTCTGAGAGTGTAAATTTTTTGTAAACAGTGAGTCAATTAATGAGAATTCAGACTTTGTTTGCAAAATTGTTTTGTTGTTTTTTTATTATCCGCCTGGGTAATACTCAGACGGATTCTTCATTTACCTAAGTAAGTTTGATACTTAGTAAAGGTTACATTTGTTTGACCGCCTGGGTAATACTCAGATGGATCCTTTGTTTATTTAACTAAGTTTGATACTTGGTATGATTTAATAATTGCCTGTCCGTCTGGGTAATACCCAGACGAGCCTTTTTGTTTAACCAACTAAGTTCGACACTTAGTGTAAATTCAATGTTGTAATAACGCTCGGCCAATGCTCCGATTAAAAACTAAGCACAAAAACGCTTAGTGGCTATACAACCGGTCCTAAACAAGACCAAAGGCTAAAACGGCCGGATGGTTGCTTATTTTATAAAACCGCCTGTCCCAACATGGACAAAGGCGTCCAGCGACACCCCTCTGGGTGCAATCGTCGCAGAGAACATACTATTTGTCAGTTCTACGTACCTATGCAGAAGGCAAAAATTGAACGACCGAATTGGTCAACTCATAGCCGTCTGACCAGAATGATCTGTGAAGAACGATCAAGTAACCGAATACCGGATGCCCCGAGGCATCAGTCGGTCACCGGCTGAAGTTCTCACTTAGGTTATTTATTCCAAAGTTGCACTTTCTATCCCAATAGGGGCAACAGAGTTGTGCGATGGCTATGCAACCTCTACTAAGACGGAGAAAAACCGTTTGGTTAGTGGCTGGAACGCCTGTTGGTGTACGGCTGTGCATTTGGTTTGGGGCAATCACTACTGTGATTGATTACTTACGAACGTATCATGATCTTTGCAGCATCAGACGTTCCCAAGTCAATCAACCAACTCAATTTGAAACCAACCACACAGCCGTCCAGGGGCAAGGACAGCCGGCTTTTAATAAGTTAGGCAAAAAATCGCCGCTTGCTTTTCATAAGTTAGGCAAAAATCAGGCATATACGCACAAATGAATAAATTGAAATCCAAACATAAATGCAAAATGATCAAAACCGACTCAGTCGGTGCATTCATAAAAATTTCACCCAACCAAACGGTTGTAGTGGATCAAATGTTAACCGGACCCCGTCCGGGAGAAGATAGAAATTGTTGATTACTTGTCTCCTCAGCCGGTAAATACAAGGATACTCAGTACGCAGGCCGAAAAAGAAAGTTTTTGGCATACTGCCGCAGATTAAAGAAAAAATAAAAAAGAAGAGTTGGCATACTGCCGCTGAAAATCACTTATGGCCCACAGGTGACTCCTCCTGGTCCTTCTCTTCCTCATCATCTGAGGGAATCTCATGCGCTTCTCCAAGACCAGGTAGCTCAGGCGCGGGAAGTTCAGTGTAGGCGTTGGCCTAGGTGTCGAAGGACTCAGGCTCTGGCTCACCTTTCTCTCTCAAGTACACCACGTCCTCGGCGTACCTGTGAGCCAGTGCCCAGATGTCATAATCCTTGTCTAGGTACAAGGCAGCCCAAGCGATCTTCATGTGGGCGTCGTTGTCAGCATCGCTTTCAGCAACCAGGCGGTTTTGCTCCGCCTCCAGAGTTGCTGCAAAGTTTATCTGAGCTTGGGCAGCCTCCTTCTCCAGCTTCTCAACCTTGGCTTTCAGGTTAGTGTTCTCTTCAGAAACACCTTGGAGTGTGCCAAGGTCCGCTTAGGCCTTCTTGAGCGCCTCTTCAGCCTTCTTGAGGCCCTCATCTGCCTTTTTCTGGGCCTCCTCCGCCTTCTTCTGAGTCGTCTCAGCGTCGCTCACCCGCTGGTTGGCCGTCTTCAGATCCGTCTCCAGCTGCTGGATTTTCGACGCCTGTGTCATTGTGATTGCTTTAGTTTCAAGTTCGTTTGCGATAGTGGAGTATAAAGCAACATTATCAGCGTCTGTGGCGGACTTATTGGCCCTTTTTACCTCTTCCCATTTGCGGGAATAAGGACGCTTGAGCCCGTCTACCCGCAGCAGAGCCTGCAAAAGCAAATCAAGTTAGTATTGCAGGTGGAGTAAAGCACTTAGAAAAAGTTGTTAAGTATCTTACCTCAGCCAGAAGGGACAGGATTCGTTCTTGTCCTTCCTGCTCACCGCCTCCAGCATGGCCTTAGCATGCTTCTGGACGTCTGGCCAGCGGGGAGATTGATCTGCACCATAATCAATAGGTGATGAGTGTGAAATTAAGGCAGCACCTATCTGTTGCCGACCGTCTGAGGATGACGTCTGCTGGGAGTGGGATTTCACTCCCAAAGGCCACCCCAGCTCAAGCAGGGATTCAAATGGGTTCTTACCTTCAGAGCAAGCCAAGCGGGATCCGCTTGCAGTAGTGGTGAACCCCCCGGTTGCTGATAGGGGGTTGACGAGGTCGAGGCACAGACTGCCGCCTATCCTCTCATTTCTCCCCCCTATCCGCATCTGAGTGTTCCCGGCTGAGGCGCCAGGAGTTAGGGCGGAGCTAGATTTTTTGGTCTTGTTGGGAGTGGAGGCAGATTCTTCCCTGGCCCGTTTGAGATCTTTCTCAAACGTCTTCCCTACCTCTCCTCCCTGTGAAAATAACCAAGTTAAAGTCAACATCCGGAAAAAGTAAACTTTGAGGTCAACCTAAGAAAGAGTCAAGCGTTTTTTACCTTGGCCCTGACTGCGGCCGCCTGTTTTTCCGCAAGCTCCTTGCGGATGGTTGCAGAGGACCGCTTGGGTGTCTTCTCAGTCTGCAACATGCTTAAACCTTCTTCTGCAAAAAGAAAAAGATTGGTCAATATATCATCAATCAATTCTGATACAAAAGTACCACAGGCGGATGTGAACTCAGGCGCATACGTTTGGTAAACATGTTTCCTAGCCCGCAGGCGGCTAAGAAACACTCGTCTCTGAACCAGGCGCTCTTAGGGATCCAATTCTTGGGGACTTTTATTTTCTCCCCGGTTGACAAGGTCGCGTCTGTGAGGCCGAAAAAGTCCGCCTTAATTATTTTGTCGAAGTCCTCATCTAGGATCCGGGGAAGACAACACTTCCGGCCCATCAGATCGGGCTTCTCATTATATTGGTGGAACTCGTAGTTCTCCCGCCTGCTGGGAGTCGACAGCAGGTAGAACCTGTGCTTCCAGCCGTCAAATTTGGAGACCTTGTCTAAGGTCATCATGTATTGGGGATATGTGGTTAAAGTGTACCACGCCCTCCAGCCGCCTGGGCTTCGGCTAAGATAATGCATCTTAGCAAAAGCTTCCCAGCCGGGATGGAGCCCCTAGAGTTCATAGGCGGCAACATACCCTAAGATGTTTGCCCAAGAATTGGGGGTAAGTTGCCAGACTCCGAGGCCGTAGCCTCTCAGGATTGCCTTCACCGCCCGGTGAATGGGAAAGCGAAGACCGGCCTTGAACGCCGCCTCATAACAGCCGAAGTAGTTGTTGGCGTTCTGTTGATCGTCTTCCCAGGCGATGGTGCCGTCCTCAGGCGGCACTCTTATTTTGTACCCGTCTCCTAACGGGTGCATTTGTTTAAATCTCTTTAAGTTATGCTCCATGTGACTCCTGTCTTTGGCTGGGACGTGGATTTTGAAGGGGTCGTCCTTCTCACTCCACTTCTTCCTCTCCTCCTCCTTACTGTCTTCAAGCGGTGGCAAGTCGTCACTGCTCTTAGAAGTGAAGGTGGAGCTGTCGCTCTCCGTCTCCTCCTCATTTTGTTGCAAAGGAGCTGAGACGGCTTCATCGCCGTCTTGGTCGCATTCTTCCAAAAAGGAATCTGCGGGAGTTGAAGGGGCACGCGGAGGGGATCTCTCCAGAGCCGTCTGGTTTCTCTGACTAGACGCTTCTCCCTCAGGCGTTTAACCGCCTGAGCCTACGTTTCTGTAGTCCGGATCGGGGGCCGTCTGCATAGTCCGAGCCATTGTGTCCTGCACAGACACATAAATGGTCGGAATCCAAGCAAAAGGGTGGTCCCAACACCCCGAGACGGCACTCCTAGTCCTAGACTCGGCCGTCTTTGGTGACCGGCTGGACTCTAACCTAGGTTGTGCCGTGTGTGTTGGTGATGCATCCATTTATTGCAAGAAATATGTACAAGCGGTGAAACAAGAAAAATAGATGAGAGAAGCAGAGACGGTACCTTTAGATTTGATATCTAAAGATAGACGGGTCCGGCAAGGTTGACGAAGAACGAGTTTTCTTGCTTGCGCTTGACTCAAACGGATGACTTCTGCTCTCTAAAAGTTGTCTCTCTTGAAGATTTTTGTAAACGTACCAAATTATGAGGGTAAACGGCTATATATAAAGGGTAAATGTGGGGGCATTCCCGTAATTTGCTCGGAAGGTGAACGGTTACTCTTTGGCGGTAAAATTACCACCAACCTGAGCGTGACGCGTGTCAAAGATGCCACGTGGCGTGCCATGTCACATCTGTGAGGGGAAAATGTTTAGGGTAATTTTACCCCGCCATGTGGTCCAATTAGAGGATGACACGTGTCATCCCCAGGATGGCCTAAAGTGGACCTATCCCTGCTTGACATGTGTCACTCCAGAAACCTAGGAGGAATGGCGGCCTTCAGGACCAAATCCCGAGAAAGCCGCAATGCGGTGCAGCCCACCAATGATTAGGGTTCAGTGACCTAATCAGGGGCGCAAATCCGGAGGACCCTATAAATAGGGAGATTCTCCTCTTTTGGAGGACACGTTTTACCATTTATTACAAACTGTCCCTGTGATAGAGACATCTGAGCTTGGAATCCGAGCAGATACCCACCTAGATTTCCGCACCTTTTTTCTTTCCCTTCAAGTTACTAACTTGTTCGTCGGAGGCGGAGCACCACCCAACCGGTGTCTCCGTTTGTTTTGCAGGTACAGGCCGCCCCGGATCAGTCTTCGTGTTGTAACTCTCCCGAGTGACAAAAGCACCCAAAACACTTATCATATAGGCAATCTAATGATTGATAATGCATTGTGTGATTTGGGTGCTAGCGTTAGTGTCATGCCATTATCTGTGTGTTCCAAGTTGAATATGGATAAATTAAAAGCTACCAATATTACTCTACAGATGGCCGACCGTTCTTTCAAATACCCCTTAGGTGTTTTAGAGGATGTCCCCGTTAGAGTAGGTAAATTTTTTATACCTGTTGATTTTGTTGTTCTTGATATGGCTGAGGATATGCAAACCCCAATTATTTTGGGTAGACCATTCCTTAACACTGTAGGAGCAATCATAGATGTGAGAAGTGGTAAGTTAACACTATCAGTAGGGGACGATAAAATTGTTTTCAATCTTAATAATACCCCTAAAAGCCCCATGACTGAGGAGAAATGTTTTAGTGTTAATGTGGTTGAGAATTATTCTAACAAGCCCCAAGCTCTTGAAAAAGATCCCTTGGAGGCGGTATCTTGTGTTGCATCCTTTTCAGATGAGATAGACAAATGGCAAAAGGAAGTCGATGCAAATGAAAGAGCCCTCTACACTGTTGGTCTTGGTTTTGAGGACGAAAAGGTGGAATCAATCAAACAAGTTGTGCGATTTGAGCCTACAGTAAGTATTCCGCCAGATTGAGTTGCAAGTGTTGAATGCAATGACAATTTGAAGCAACGCTCGATCAAAGAAGGATATTTAGTGCGTAGCATTGAAGACCTCCCAGTCCAAGCCAAGGAGGATCCACCAAACAAAGTGAATTGGCATCCCACAGGGTATGTCAGGAAGCCGCGTTGCAGCCGAAACACTGCTAGACTTGGTGAGAAACCGCCCGATCAAGCGTTAGGACAAGGATCCTAATTGTTGTGCGGGACCTAGATAAACCAGCGCTTTGCGGGAGGCAACCCGTATTTTTAATACTTTTTAGATTAGTTTTTCTTTCTTTTTTCTTATGAGAGGAGAGATGAGGGAATTTAATGAGTTTTATGAGTGCTTATACAGGATTGAAGGAACAGAGTTAGCAAAATTATGGAGAAAAGAAGAAAATAAAAATTCGACAATTTAGCCTCGGGCCCGACCGGGCGAAGCTTGCCCGATCGGGCGCGAGAGCAAGGCTTCAAACTCAAGTAATTTCACCCGATCGGGCGATGGGCCCGACCGGGCGCGAAACTCGTCATATACGGACATATTTTTCTGCCCGATCGGGCGACTCTTGCCCGACCGGGCACGAGAAGAGGTGAAAATTCGAGCGTTAGATCGCCCGACCGGGCAAAGGGCGCCCGACCGGCCGCGAGAATCAAGGCAAATCGGGCATTTAGATCGCCCGATTGGGCGAATGCCGCTCGACCGGGCGCGAGAGCAGAACTGATTTTAAAACTCAGATCGCCCGACCGGGCCAGCTGCCGTCCGACCGGGCACGACGCACCCGACTCCTTTCTTCTTTTTTTTTCTTCGTCTCTTTCTCCTTTCACTCACCTCCTCCATAACTTTCTCTCTCTAAAACTTAAATTCTCTCTACCTTCTCTCTAAGATTTCTTCTCCAATTCTCACCCAAATTCAAAACTTTTTACATATTATTAATCCCCTCTTCATCCTCTACATTTCCATATAAAAATTTTCAGATTTTATTCAAATAAGTTTTCATACCCATTTCTACCATGGCTTCAAAGAGGGCTCGGTCTATTTTCGGTAGGAGCTCCAGTTCGAGGGAGGAATACGACCCGGATTTGCAACTCCCGTACTGGCCGACGATCCGTATTGCTAGCTGAGAGCAAAAGGAGCGGCTAGAACACTTAATCGGGCGTGAGGTAATTCCTTCTCGGTGGTTACACCGCCCTACTTTAGAATCATTTGGTTTGTATGATTTTGTAAAACGATTTTTAAATGACATTGGCATGAGAAAATTTGTTGATATGCACTATCCTACATACCGAGAACTAACTTGTGAATTCTTGTCTTCTTTACAAGTTGTAAGTAGTAGAAATGGGCCGAATTTAATTTTTAGGTTGAACAATAGGAATATTAGTTTAACTTATGTAGAATTTTGTAAATTATTTGAATTAAATTCTGATTTGCCTCACCAATGGCATGCTGAATACAAAATGGATGATATTTATAGTGCTTTGACTAGTTTGTCGGCGCCTAACGCCCAACATGCTAGTGCTAAACCAATCCATCACCCCGTTCCTAAAGTATGGCAAAGATTTGCTGGTGTTAGCTTTTTAGGTAGGAACGAGCCCCATAACTGTCAGACCAATGAACTTGCTGTTATTGGCCATTATGTGTTCGGATTCGGGAAGCTTAACATAGCTAGGTATATCATCCATCACTTAGCTAGGCATGCTACGGCTAGTAACACCGCTACTACCCCCATCCGTCTAGGTGGCCTTATCACTAGGATAGCTATTAAGAAGGTCGGTTTTGTAGAGGCTAGACCCCACCAGATGACCAACTGTGGACCTGACACCTACATGACCACTAGGTACCTAGAGGAGTTGGGTTGGGTACGATCGGATGGTGAGCAGACACCCCACTGGTGTATTAGGACTGGGACTGAGCAGCCTTTGCCCATCTTTCCCCTACCTAGTCCTGACTTGACCGCCTTTCCCCCAGGGCAACCGTCCTACACATATGACCTTTTAGTTGCCAACGCTAGGGGGCAAGCACCACCACCACCAGTTCCACCACCCAGCCTCAGCCTCAGCCCGAGGTGGTGTTTTCTCCACCTCGCATGTCTCACTCCGTCCCTCATGTTGACTCTGACCCAGTTTGGGACCTTCAGAGTATAGGTCAGGCCTTAGGATGGTAGGCTCCATAGACCAGAGGTTAGGGTACCTAGAGAGGAACCAGGGTAGAGCTCTCTACCCTATGTACGATGATTATGCTCGTCGGGGCAATATTCTCGACGACGCTATTCACCCTGACTGGTTTCAGCCTCCACCCCAAGGATACGATAGGGATCCCACTGCCCATGGCATTTACACTGACTATTCTTCCTTCCATGGGTACGGCCAGGACATTCCTTTCGGGGGACCGGCGGGAGGGAGTTTTCATGTTGATTATTTTGGTGGTAGCTCTTCTGGTGCAGGTGGTGCAGGTGGCAGTGGAGGTGCAGGCTTCAGCTCCATGGATGAGGATGATCAGGATTAGCTATGCTGGGCTAGTTTCCGAGCCAGTGAGGACATTGTCTGATTCTGGCTTGGGGGAGATTTTGGATTTGGTATATTTCTTTTTCTCTTTTCTTTTATTTTTGGTGTGTTTTCTTAGGTTAGATTTATTGCTTTCTAGGTTAGTTTTATTGCTTTCTTATATATGAAAAATATAAAAAAAATTAAAAAAAAAATCCAAAATACGTTCCAATGAATTGTAAATCGTGCTTCCTTGTGCCCCTTACTTGAGAAAATTGTTTTGATTCTTGGTATTTGATGATAAGCATTGTGGATGAGTTGATCATCATTTGATGTTTGATTACCTTGAAATCTTAACATGCGTCAATTTTGTCCAACTGCTTGACTAGTTGATTTGGTTAGGAATGTGTGTTAGTTCCTTGTATGTCAATGAATTTGAGTATTGATTTGCAACTATAAGTAATGTTTATATGATTCATTATTATGCACATTGAGGAGGACGAAGGCATTTGTTCTTTTAGGTAGCCTCCAGATGATTGTAGATACATTTGTTCCCTTCTTGCTACCCATGTTGTTGCCTTGACTTTTTGTTGTTTGTTAGCCACATTGCAAGCCTATTTTGCTCCATTGGTTACTAGTCCCAAGCTTCCCTTGGGGGAGCTATTAGTGAGTGAGGTGATGGAGTTTGTAGTGTGCTTATTATTTGCACAATCTGGGTGGGTTTTTGAGAAGTTGTTTTGTTTTTTACCATATTTATTTTTGATGAGTTTGAAAGTTATATTTTCTTGAAAAAATAAAGCATGATGTTATGAAAAAAAAGGTGAAAAAATAAGTGAACTTCAAAAGAAAAAAAAAAACAAAAAGAAAGAAAAAGTGTTCAATGTTCAAATATTCTAGTTGGAGGTTGATCAAAAGAAAATAAAAATTTGAGCTTCAATGAAAAATTCAAGTTTGGAAATAAAGTTTGTTTATTCACTCCACTTCGTCATTATTATATTTTTATGAGTGAAATTGTAAGTGTTGGGATTGTTTATTATGATTGGAGTATGTTTGGTTGATGTTGGAGTTGGTTATGTAGGAGATGTTGATCATTATTTATTTTGATCATGGGCTTGACTAGGATTTGCTCCCTTAAGCATAGCTTTTCTCTCACTTGTTCCCAAATGATTCCTACCCTTTACCCTAGCCTAACATTACAAGCTTTAAAGACCTTCCGACCTTTGTGCATAGAATTGTATGAATGTGAAAGTGTTGTTTATCAATGCAAGTTATGATTTGACGTATTCCGAGTCGACTAGTAGGTTGAGCGTTCATTGTTTTATACACACGAGAGTGTGAGTTGGGAGGGCATTGTTCACATAAAGGGTTGGTTGGAGAACGATCGAGTACATCTTTTACTTGCCACATAAATGGGAGTTGAGTGTGTGAGCACTAGTCTTGAATTCTATATGCTCTTGTGGTTTGCTCTATTTGACAATTGTTAGGGAAGATTGGTAGTTAGATGGATTTGATTGGTTGATTTTGAAGCATGTTTATTTGATTTACCCTGGATCGCTTGTGCTTGATTTTTACTTTTGGGGTGAAGCATATTTATTGATTCATTGATGAGATCTTTGCTTAGGGACAAGCAAAGGTTTGGCTTGGGGGAGTTTGATGTGTCTATTTTATATAGTATTTTACCCACGTCTCTTGGTCATAATTAGTAGTGTTTTTGGCTCTTTAGAGCCGCTTTTATTACTAATTGGTGTTTTCTAGTGTTTTCGTAAATTTGGTTGACTTTTGAAGGGATTTACACTTTTGGAGTATTTTCCCGAGATATTTTGGAGCAATCACGAACATTGGAGAAGCACAACCAGATTTTATAGCCCAGGGCCGGTTAGAGCCATCGAACCGCTAATTAAGGGCTCGGTATAGGTGATACCGGGGCATTTGGACCGAGTATTCAAGACCGGAAGAGGAAACCTAGATTGGCCCAAAAATTTGGAGCCCAATCGTAGTCCAGTTAGTGGCCCAAGAGGCTGGCGCCCGGAGGCGCGCCTAGCCGGGCGGGAGAAGCAAAGGTCGGCTCCCGGTGACGCGCCCGGCCGGGCGCGAGAGTTTACCTGAAGAGCAAAAAGGCGCGCCCGATCGGGCGCGTGTAAATATTAGGAGTTAATTTTGTCGTTTAAGTTTGTTATAGTTTAGGATTTGTACGGAGTATAAATACTCCTCCGTAATACGATTTTAGGATCTCTCTCTCTCTCTCTCTTTCTCTCTCTCTCTTACTCTTTCTTGACTCTCTTAATTGTTTTCTTAGATTTTCTTTCTCTTAAACCTTTGTTCTTAATCTACTCTTAATTCCATATTTATTTTGGTAACGATTTCTCTTCTCTTAATCTTAGTTGTTTATTTCATTCCTTTAATCATGTCTTGCTTTATTGCTTTAATTAGTTTAGTTTCTATTATGTGTGAGTAGTTTTCTTTCTAGGGTTTATGGGGATCCATAAATAATATGAAGGGGTAATTTTTTGTTGTTGATTATCAATGCTAGATTAATTTCCTATTGATTGATTTAATGCTCTATGACTAGATTAGGCCTGATCTTTTATGCATGAGTTTGACAATATTGATTCGAGATTCGACAGATGAGAATTGATGTTTAGGTCTAGTTTCAATAGGCAGGTTAATTTATAAATGGTTAGGTCAAGATTCGAAAGATGAGATTTAATACTGGTAAATTAATTGTGTGATTATAATACGTAGCGAAAGCCCTTTATAATCTGATTAATGTAAGCATTGATGAATGATTATTATATTCTACCCTGGAATATTATTTGTTGGTGAACCTATGCCCTAGATCCTTTTATATATTATTTTCTCCTTATTCTTAATCTCCGTAGTTTAGTTTATTATTCAAATATAAATATTGGTTACCTCATAATCTAGATTATATTAGTTAATTAGAAATAGAAAGATCCGTTTCTCTGTGGATTCGACCCTACTTCCCTATCTACATTAGTTAGAGGATTTAGGAATTACTTTTTTATTAGGGGATACGACTTTACCCGGTCAAGTACTCTCATCCTTCTTCAATTCTCCTTTTGAGACTGCATACAACCCTGAATCCATATTACCAAGAACCAGAGAATTTTTCTTGGAGTGATCCTGGATTAAACACTTGTCATGTGTAAAGATAATATCACAATCCATGTCTCTACAGATTCTATGTGTAGAAATCAGATTAAAATGCAACTCAGGAACATGCAGAACATCTTTAAGCACAATTCCATTCTCAAATGTAACTGTTCCTATATGCTTTACCTCTACCTTTTTTCCATTAGCAACAGTTATTGAGCTTGGATATTTGTTAAACACTTCATATGAATCAAATAAACTCAAATTTTATCATATGTGATCCGTTGCTCCACTATCGATAATCCATTTTGAATTTAGACAAGTAATTAAGCAATTACCTGCCATATTAGCCATTCCACTGAACTGCTTGGAACTCTCTTGTTTGCCCTGCTGCAACAGACTCACCAGCTTCTCATACTGTTCTTTTGTGAAATAATTGTTGCAGTTTTCTTCATCTGATTCTTCACCAAAAGCTACAGCAACAACTTTCTTCCCTTTATACTTGTTATACCCTGGCTTAGCAGGATAACCATGCAGCTTCTAGCACTTATCAACTGTGTGATTATTCAACTTGCAGTGATCACAAAACAAAGGTGGTCAAACGGAAGACCTGATGTAACCTCCTCTTCTTTCTTCTGTTACTGCAAAAGCCATACTGGACTGCTTAACAGGAGCTTCAGTGATTTGCTTCTATCTCTCATCCTGAATCAACAAATTATAAGCAATTGACATATTAGGCAATGGATTCATCATCAAGATATTTGTTCTCACTCCAGCATGCTTAGTGTCAAGCTTCATAAGAAACTGGATCAACCTCTCATCTTGTTGAAACTTCAGAAATTTCTGAGTTAAGTTGCAGATGCATCTGGTGCAATTACAAGTAGGAATAGGATTTGCTGCACTAATTTGGTCCCAAATTCCCTTAATCTTGGTGAAAAATACAGCAATTGAATCTGAACCTTGTTTTAACTGACTCAAGGTTTGCTGTAGTGAATAAATCTTTTGCCCAGAAACAACAGAATATCTATCCTCAAGATCCTTCCAGATCTCAGATGCAGTAGAAAAGAAGATCACACTCTTCGCCAAAGTATTATCCAGAGATCTCAAAATATATGAAATAATCATGTTGTTGCACCTACTCCATGCATTAAACAAAGGATCTGATTCACCTGGTTTTGGCAAGATACCATCAATGAAAGCCATCTTGTTCTTCATAGAAAGAGCTAATACCATTCCTCTCTTCCAATCTTGATAGTTTTCTCCATTAAACTTCTCTAAAACAAGTGAAACAGTTAGATTTTCAAGGATGAATGTAGTAAACTGATCTAGGATCTTGAGTTGGATTCTGAATACTTGAATGATTTTCTTGTCCAGCCATTTACTTAGCAAATTGAACTCAGAAAACTCGAGATTATCAACAAAAATGTACCAAATTAATCGAAAGAAATATGAAAATCTGATGAAAGATCAGATCAAAAATCTGGAAAAATTAATGAAACGGTAATGTTCTTAGTATACAATGTATGATTGAATGAAAATTTGCGGAAAAATTTAGCAGGATCTCAAGATCTCTGCTCTGATACCATGAAGACATTTTGAATATGATGAAAAATATATAGAGAGCAAAATCAGATTTTTATTTCATTCATTGAGAGAAAATATGAACTGTATTACAAGTTGTATTCTATTACAAGTATTTATACAAAATATCTAAAAATATCTTGTAACAAACTATTTTGAGATAAGGAATCTAATAACAGAATTATGTTACACCAAAATCTAGAAGAAACTAGAAACTTCTAGAAACTAAGCTTAGCTGCAGGCTTAGTGTTCAGCTCATTTATTGCTTCAACTTTCCTCGAGCTTCCTTTACTTGTGCAGCCTCACATTCTGTCATAACAGAATCAGTAACCTGATCAGTATGATAATCGATAATATCTCAATTTGCTTGCTAAGCATCTTACAGTTTGGTGATTGAATGTTAACTTCATCCTACAATTTTGGTTATATTATTTTGACATAGACTACTTGGCTAGTGGTCGATTGACAAGAAAGGTTAGATTGAAAAAGGTAAGCTCAAATATTTTCTGTAAAAACAAACAAAGTATAAATTAATTCAAAACAAATTTTGTTGTTTAACTTACTCCAAATGTAGTGCATGTTACAATGGTATTTCCTGGCATGAATATGACATCGCATTGTCTCTTTGAATGGTACAGTTGACAAAAGATCCATATAACGAAAAAATTCTTACAATAAAAAAACAACTAAAACCGCGAACTAAGTGACAGGAAAACCAAATAAACAAAAAGCTACATCATAAAACATCTTCTTTCGCAGGACACTGTAAGAGTCGTCTGTAGTTGACGAATCTCGCTTACGTTTGCAACCTACCTTAATCCTGCAAAATAAGAAACGGTTAGAAACACGCATTCTGCTACTTGATTTCCGTAAGCCTAGAGATGGATAACGACGTAAAGAAGCTGGATGATTCGATGATAGGGACCGCACTGAAAACCGACCATCCCAAGCGGGATTAAAAATCAAATGAGGCAAGCCAACTGGGTGACTAATCTGGACCGACGGATAGGAAAACTCTGAAGCTATGGGATCATCTAGGAGGGGAGGATCTTGTTGTATAGGAGCTAGATCATCTGTCATCAAGGTATTTGGGGAAACATCTTGATGACTCAAGGAAGGAGATTCCTTGCATTGAAAAGGGGCCTCTGCTTCCCAAGATTCGTGACCTTGGAGGGCCTCCGCCAAGATAGGTTTTGATACCCGAACAACTCGGATAGAAATAAAAGAAAAACAAGCAGAATTATAAAACCGAAGCTCTCTGCCCGAAGCAATATTCCCCAAAGTTTCCGTCGGAATCATCATACAAGACTTACGATTCCGAGAATTAACAAACTTGTGATGACGCTTCTCATCCATAACCGATTCATCTAAATCATTATTATGTGACGCTAACGGAAAGGATCCAGTAGACGGACAAGTTGGGGATTCACCTAAACACCCCACATTTTGAGTCGGTTGCGCCATGCCGTGTAAAGGGTCAATCTCCATGGGAACCGAAAGAGAGCCGTCCAAAGAAGCACAAGAAGAATTTTCCTTATTCTTCTTAGAGGAAGCAACATCACCAACATCCAAACTCCTTTTCACCTTAGCCCCCGAGTGTAGCAGATTGGGTTTGCACACGGAAGAAATAGCCTTAACTTCACACTTAGGCTCTTGGCTCGGGAGTGAACTCATACCACAATTTTTAGTACCTCTACCACAATCCCCTGAAATTTTCGATAGAACCAAAATTCTAACACGATCCAGTTCTCGCGAAATTTCCCGATTAGAAGGATCTAACCGAGAAGCAAGTGACAAGTCATCATAGGCCTGAGATAAACATCCCAACTTTGATGCAGCAACAGCTCGCCGAAATAAACCTTTAATATTATTGCCATCAAACTCAAGCACTAGAGAACAAAGTTGTGTAGCTTGAGAGAAGTGGTTACTTCGAAGAGCACAGGCAGCCATATTCAAATTTAAGGAAAAGGCAAGGTCCAAGTACAAGGAATTCCCGTCACTAGAAAGGGGCACAACAAAATAGAGGACTTTAACAGCCATATGATATTGCAAATAAGCATTTTCAAAGTCTTGTTGACGGAAATAATTATTACCCGTTTCTTTTAGAGATTGACATAACGGAAGAACTCCATCAGGACTTCCAATTCCCATAAGAACATTAGCAATCGAATCATGGCTATCCTTATCATTTAAGTGAAAGGACAACAACTTTGATTTAACCAATCCAAAATCCATCTAGATACTAGGCGTTTACACTGCAATCGCACTCCACACCTAATGAAACCAACACACACCAAATTCACAAGGCCCAACCACAATAAGGCTCCTCAAGGTCAAAGAAACCCAACTTAAACAACCAAACAACAACACAAAGTATGTATACCTTATTAACTTATACACTGAGAAAGAAGCAAAACACACTAAGGAATTGAAGCAAAACCAACCACTGTCCAACTCACCAAAAAGAAGACCACCACCGAAGGACTCCCCCGAGAACAACAAACCTATACGAGCACCTGGCTGCCTAGCGTAGATACTTAATCCTGCCCAATTTAACCCAAACAGAGCACGGCAAAACCAAGGTGTGGGGAATGGTAGCTCACCGGCGACAGCAGAGGAAATGGGCAGGGAAGCCAGTCGCCGGCGAGCTATGAACGGTGGGTTTGGTGGGCTGGCGGTGGGTGGGTGGGATAAGAATAAGTTTGGCGGTGGAGGGATAAAGTTGCACTTTTAGAGAGAGAAATTTTTTTATTAAATCAGTGTTGGATTCTAAAAAGTACACTAATATAGTAACAATTCACTTGATGTTGACGCTAATATTCAGTAAAGCCGTCTCTTTGAACAAGTAGCCATGGAGTGCGACTATACTAATCTCGACTGCAGCTCTACAAATCTCTTAGTTCAATTGTTGCTTCTTATATTTAAATGTATTGTATTGCGCTGGTTATCATTGTACTCTCGAAATTATGAATACTAAATCATTTTTGTCCTTTGAATTGGGATTGTAGTTTTTCACCTTATCGTCTTATCGATCATAAAGGAAGAGTTTCTTAAATCTTGAAATTTACACATTAAACTGACCATGTAACTTGTAAAACAAAGCAAGCCAACTTTTTATTGCAACTTCTATTGGATAATTATTTTTTTACATCAACACTGTCATAGGATAATTTAAGGTCCTTATCAAATGACTAGGGATAAAGCCATAGCATTATTGTTAGCTTAGGGATAAATATGCAGGCAAAGCAACCAAACCAAAACCAATATCCAAGCTTGAGTTCATAAAATAAAAACACTCTGTATAATCTGGTATTGGAGAGAAAACGAAGCAGCAACATTTTACCACAATTGTGAGGCATATCAAGACTTCAAGCGTTGCAGTAATCTGGTACCAGAGAGAAAATGTAGCAGCAACAGTTTACCACAATTGTAAAGCATGAGACTTCAAGTATTGGAGCATATATTCAACAAATTTCTAGCAGGTTTCAGGGCCTTCCATGCAATAATTGGTTTGCGGTGGTAAATGTTGGAGTTATGTCAACTGGTACCTGTAACGCATCCAAGATCAAGTGTTAGTGATAAAAGGAGGGTAGAAAGGTTAGTAATAGAAGCTTAAAGGAGGGGAAAGAAAACAAGATATCTTCAAAAGCGGGTTAAGAGGTTAAGAGATCTGTGGACAACTATTTTTAAAATACAGAGTAGCAGCTCTAACAAGTTAATACTTTCCCATCTTACAAAAATACTGGTATCCACTATTTAAAACATTTGAATAAACTCCATTTATATATTATTGATGCCGACGGTATTTTTGAATGGACAACCAACATCAGACTTAGAAAACGAAAACAAAATCATGGTCTATCAGAGACACTGCAACAAAAGATGTTTGCTAGAACAAAAAGTGATGGTTCTTAAGAATCAGTAATCAGCCTATCCACTGATAGGATATGAGTCCCCATTTGCCCTTACACTAAGTTTTGAAAGTTCATACCTCTGCACTTTCTAACTTGTCTAATGCAAGTCGCAATGGATTGGTTATTTTGCAGTACTTCTCAAGAAGTGAACTGGCAGCAATTTTGTCACCAGTAGCTTGTATGGTTAATATCTGTCTACACAAGCTCTCAACAGCATCTTCAACCTTAAAATAAAAACAAAGACAAAAAACCAAATAAAATATCAGATTTATTCAACGAATGACTAACGCTAAGCATATATAATTTGAGCATCAAACCTTGTCAAAATCAACGCTAAACCTCCCATCAGGATGCAGAATAAATGCTTCTTTCTCAAATAACCAATTAAACTGCAACGCTTGTCCCTTACTGAAAACAAGGCCAACATAAACTAAGAATATAGAAGAAAAGTGGAATTGAAAACAACGCAGTAATTTGCTTACCCATGGGCTTCATCTAACCCAAAGCGCACGGAGCGAAAGCATCCCGCAAGAAAGGAAACATACATTGATTTGCACAAACTTGACGGAAGTAGATTCTATCAAAAGGCAGAAGAATACATTGAGATTGACAAACTAATATGGAGTATACAATAAATTTGAGAGAGAACTTTGAACAGGAATAATTTGGGATTGACAATACTAAAGACGATGCATTCTGCAGGCACTAACTATACCATAATATAAAAAAGATATGAACTTTTTGGTGTTCCACCCGCAAGGGCGAAGGGAAAGGGGGGGCTGGTGGAGGCCCGGCCTCCCCGGCCCAGATTTGCTGCCCATATATTATAGTTTATGGCCCCCCTTATAATTAGTATATACTGTATAATATTCAAGACACAATTATAACAATAAATATACCTTGTCTTGTTGGTTGGGTAATGTTTTATTTTTCCAAGTGGGTTGGGTTCGAATCCCATCTAGTAGGTTGGGTTTAACCAAATCAGGTATTTTTTAAAATTCTTCTTTTTGATTAATTTTTTAAAATTATGTTATGTCATTCAATTATTAAATTTCTTTGTGCTATTTACATGATTGTGATTAATTGTTTACTTTTTTTTTAGAAAGTGATTAGTTGTTTACTTTTTTTGAAGGGGGTGATTAATTGTTTACTTGCTTAATATGTTTATTTACTTAATAATTTTGGGTAATTTTTAATTTATTGAATAGACCTTTAGGACCAATTTTAAGTTATATTCTACTTAATTTGAGAATTGTAGTTTTTGTATTGATATAGATTAAATCATGAAATCAAAAACACTAGATTTTTTTTTACAAAAAAAGTTAATAATCAACAAGAGGAGGGTTCCACTTCATAGGCAAATTTTTTTTTACAAAAAGTTAATATTCAACAAGAAGAGGGTCTTTTCTACAATGAATATCGTCAAAGTTCAACTAGGGAGTAAAAAGGAAGATGATTTTCTTAGAGATGTTTTGGTTGTATACATAGAAAAAGAGATTGTCGTATATTTAAGTGTTTAATCTTTGATTGATGATTTTGCTAAAAATCATCGAGTACGATTTAACTAATGTTTTTTGTGACAATAAAATATTAGTACACTTTAATTCATCAATCTTTTGTCTAATAAGTCCGGCCCCCGGGACTTGAAAGTCCTGGCTTCGCCCCTGTCCACCTGGTTGACCCTTTGGGCTAATCCGGATTCGGGGCACAGTTCTTGGTGAACAGCTCCAGTCACTTCCCGATTGTTGTTGCGGGGGATCGAACAAAAAAAGATATGAACTTCATAGATGCTAAGTTGACTATAAGAGTTCTTAAACACGTGTATGTCAATTATGATATCTTGTGTTTCAATTGACTTGAAACTAGTACTCCTTTTGATCTATTATAACAAACTCGACAATATTTACCATAATTAAAAAAGTGTGATAAATTTGTTAAAGTTTGATTCAAGTGGTGTCTTGTTATCAAAATTGTTACATGATAATGTTTGCGTCAATGTAAACTAGTAACAATTTATGATGAATTGGTATCGTAAACTAACTTATATTTTGTATTCTTTTAGAGAAGGTTCAAATTCTTCAAAATTAAAAATGATGTCAAGATTTCTCAAAAAGATGTGGATCACTAGAGAGAACTAGGGTGAAAAGTAATTTTACAAAATGAAGAGCGGTAAGAAAGTTAAGTAGCATCAAGAAGCCTCACAATTTTCAAAACAACGAAAGAGGCATTCATAATCACTAACCTGACTGATGAAAAAATTTAGTGCCCAAAGGCCTACTATGTCTGCTTTTGCTTCTTCTAATGCAGAGTGCAGTTCTTGAAGCTCCTGTTTTACAAGTAAATTGTTAACATTCTCTCAAGAAGTTACAAGCAAGCAATAATTAACAGCCTCCATAATGTCAAACTGTTTTGAAAGATAATAGCAATATGAATATAGGAGCATCAAGATTTTGAACAGGGAAGGGAAAAGGTAATTCATTTTAAAGCTCATATGAGAATATTACATTGCCTCTACCAAATGCATCAGCAATAAGAGTACAAAATTAAATCACCTATCATTTAAAATAACAAATGCAAAAAGACAAATTGACAAAATTAGTAAGAACATCAACCTGTCAAAAGTTAAATTAATTACACTCAGGTTCTGCCCTGAGCATAAACAAGGAGTGTAACCACCAAGGGCCCCAACTGAAAGGGAGCCGATATTAAAATAACTAAATAAAATCAGTCTTCTACTAGGTTATAGACTTATAGTTCTCCACTTATCCTCCACTAGTCTACAGCCAGAATGTAGTACAAGTAAACTAAAACTCCATAAGTCATACAATTCATAATTTTGTTTGATTCCTTATTTCCTTTCATTAATTAAGTTGCTCACAGGCGGAAACCACCGAGCAATTAACAAGAATAACAACCTCTCACCTCCTTCTTCGGTTCCCAAATTTGAAAGGCTTCAAGTTTTCAGCCAGTGGAAGCAGTGATTCCAATGTCTACTGCCTTCAAACACTTCAAATATGGCAAATCAATACCATGGCAACGAAATCACTGTATGCCATTAATATTCTTACATTTTTCAAACTTGCAAATTGTCATCTAAATGTATCAATAACCTATAGGATTCCATTAACAGTGCCCGTGATTGTAGCATTGACTGAAAACTAAAGTTCATAAAATCCTACTTGAGGCCATCAATGTCACAGACAAGGTCAAATAGTTTAGCTACAATGTCAATTGAGAAGGATAGCTAGAAAATATTGGTGCTGATTTGATTATTTGCCACACCAAAAGCTCGAAGAAATCAGTTGTTATAAACTTCAAAGAATAGAGAAATATTATAGTATTTTGCAAAACTACAGTCTACTATTGTGTATTAAGACGCATTATGGTAGATAAAATAAGCTATTTTTTTCATTGTCTTTTATTAATATATATCCAAATAATAAAATTAAAAAAAAAAGTTAGTTACGTAAGGGGCCTTTATCTCACACTTTTCGTAGGGACCATAAAATAATAGAAACATAGTTGATAATACAAGCAAACAAATGAAAAACCCATTTGTCCATGTTAACCTAATCTCCATGTGTTATAACTTTGTACCTAATTGTTGAATGAAGCTGAAAAAAATTATAATACTTACTCTGCTCCATATTACTTGCAACACTAAGAATTTCACACTTGCCAATGCAATATCTTTCTTAGTGTTTAAAAAAAAAAGAATTTAGTTTTCATAGAGTACAAATTGAGACAGATCCAATAAGATCCTATCTGTCTATAATTTTATTTTCGGGTAAATCAGAATATGATGTAATAGGAGAGAGTATGAGTAGTGCCACAATAGAGCAGAAGAAATATACATCGTATTACAAAAAAGTTATTGAATTCCATCAATAGTATTTATCTCATCTTTGTTTCCCCTTTTGATCAATTTACCTCACGCAATCAATTTCAATCTCTTTGTCCCAAGACTAGATTATAGGTGTATGGTTTAATTAAACTAAAACAAAAAATAAATCACTATGAGAAGACATCGGTTTGATTGGCTTAATCCTAGTCTCCTTAATACTTTTCGGCCTTTTCCTAGAGAACAAGAACAGCCATAACGATAGTAACATATCAACTAAATAAATAGTACTCTAATTATGATTGAGACTGCCCTAATGAGCATACTATAGCATTGTCCTATAAAGTGAGTAATTACAGTAACGACATAACATCACAAAGATAAATTTTTATTCTCATATTGGGCGAAAACCTTTTATACACCGAATCATTTAAGGCCATGGTTAAAACATGTTTATGAGTGTAAACCAAAAATTTTAAATAATATTAAGCAAGAGTTAGGCTCCAACAGTGGAGAGGGGAAAAAAGGACTTGTAACTCAAAGAAGCAACTAGCAAATGATTTTTATCCTCAAAGGTGTTTTAAGTCCATATACCAAAGATGAGTACTAAAATCATCATTTTTGTGCTTAAAGCTAAGGTTGAAAGCTATGATGTGGATGCAATGAAAATGGTTAATATTTTTGTTCCCTAATCATTTTTAACTTCTAGTCCTAGTTCAACAATTTTAGTTCACCAAATAAATAGTGCTTACTCAAAAGTAATTATTTATCTCACTTTACTAAGCCAGTGTAGTAAAACATGATCATTTTGCAAATAGCTCTTCAACCATTTTTAGTCATCTAAGTTCTTACTGATTGATTCTTGAAATAAGAGTGTTCAATTCAAACAAACAATAGTTATTAAAAATGGAAGGCCTCGGTAGACTAACCAATCTCACTGTTGATTTCCGACCATCTGGAAGCACTATGCTATGAGGACCAATTCCATGACAGCATTCATGACATATTGTGTGAGTGAAGAATGAATCAAAGTCAACAAGCTCTTGCTGCTCCTTTGATATGCATCCCTCGGCTATTGGAAAAAGAATATGCTTGAACCTGGTCCAGTCATGTCATGGTAGATATTTAGAAAGCATAACAATAACAATAAGTAAAAATAGCATGCAAACAGTGATAGAAATAAATAAATAAATAAACACTGCAGTCAAGGAAAAGAAAACTTGACTTACTTTGCCTCTGAGACATTTTTAAGCATCACCATGGAAGAACCACGATCTTTCACAATGCGTTCATCATTTGGTAAGTTAAATGCAACAGTTTGAGGTCCCTTCACATCCTGAAGTAACACTAACATCTTAAAGCGCTTCTTCTCCAATCAAGATAATCAAATATTATAGCAGAAACAGCACCCTCTCAATACATCTTATAGCTTTTACTTTGCATCTACATTATTCCGTAGATGCATCTTACTCCTCTTGCACTACTTCATCTAAAACCTTGTTTAATGCAAAGTACAAGCAAGAGTGCATATATAATACTAAAATTTGGAACATTTGTTACAACAATTAGGAGAGTATGCAATAACTTGTAATAGCATAAAAACCGCATGGAAGCGATGAAATGGGTATACATAATCAACAGATTAAGCCAATCATAGATGTATGTATTCATGGTTGAAGAACATACCCCAGCATTGTAAAGAAGCTGGATGACACGAATTGGAGCGGCTGTGACATCTTTGGATTTGAATGTGTCTTTCATTGGAAGATTTTGCTCCAAAACCTAACAAAGTAAACAAAAAAGTAAGTTAACAAAAAAAAAAAAAAAAAACAACTGATTTAAATCATTTCTCACAATAAGTATGAGTAGGCCAGGGCTAAATGATTAAACAACTTGATAGCACCATTATTAAATTGTCAAAAATTCACTGACCTCTATCAATATGTAACAAAATTTACAAGTTACTAATTGATTAACAACACCTTTCCAGTTAATGATTTACAACAAAATTTACAAGTTGCTTCCTGTTGATGTACAACACCATTCCAGATAATGATTAATCTCACATGCATGCATGCACGTGCGCGTGCACACACAATTAGCCTGTCAGCGGCATTCACGGTCTTATTTGCATAGGTTATCATTATTGAGCTCTATTATGCTCTGTTTTGTGTTTTTCTTACTATTTCAAAGTCATTTAAATACTTTAGAGTTTTTGAAGGAGTTGGTCCAGTTATAATCGATTTATTCATGTTGAAGTACAAGTCAGAAAAATTTAATGTGCAGATCTTACTTGACTAGTGCTTGGATATAATTAGAAGGGTATGCAGATCATAGCACAAGCTAGGTAGTCAATACATCCTCAAGGCAAGGTCATCTGTCAATCCCATGGCAGCAAAAGGCTGCCTGCAAGCATTCACACGCCCACACCAGAATAAGCGCTGAGTAGCTTTGGCACAAGCCCAAAACATTTGTGTGGGGAACTAAATTTCCACCTGCCACAGCACTCATCGAAGGCTCCGCACAAGTTACCAGCCAGCAGGCACAGGTTTGTTTTCCTGCACATTCACTTGTCGCTATCTTGGTGTGCTGACTTTGATTCACTTCTCGCAGCACACAGCGCTCATCATTGCACACAGCACTTGCATGCACTACTACTCATCCAAGTATAGTGAGCAATGGATTAATGTCTTTGACAATGACTTATATTTATTGAAAGGTCTGAACTTTATTCAGCTACTTATCTTTATTTTAAAGTTACTGCAAATTCTAAAATAGTGTTTTATTACCTAGGATATTAATTAAATACGAATTGTTTTCAAATGCATAGGGTTAATCAGCACGAATTGTTTCAAATGCATACTATTGATCAATACGAATTGTTTTAAGTACTTAGAAATATTCATCCAATTATTAATTTTTCTGCAAGAGTTTACAATAATTTGGCAAATAAATTGGCCTTAGAATCAACACATATTTGATAATTCTCTTCTAACAACTGTGATGACCCAACAACCACCGCTGGTGTACACCAGAGAAACCGCAAGCCACAACCAGCAGAACATCAGAGCAAACATAGTGAAACAGAGCAGCAGACAAGCAAGAGAAAAAAAACTACTTCAGCACTAGAGAACAAAGACCATAATGTTCCACTATGGAGGCAACACAAGCATAAGAAGCTGGGAATGAAAAAGCAGGAGGCAACAAGACAAAAATTATTAAGATATTACTTGTAATTCATAGGAAATTTTGACTTTTGCTACCTGTCAAACACATCAACTTCACTTTTGCTACCTATGAAAACTTTAATTTTATTTTACTACCTATCAAATTCCGTTCTTTAAATTTTGCTAGCAGTTAACGGAATCCGTTATTAATTCCGTTAGTGAGATCAAGCCACACTCATTACCACCTTCCGGCCACCACTCCCTCCCTAAATGCCTCCCCGTCAGCCACAAAAATAAATAAATAAATAAAAAACCAGCCACCCCTGCCACCCCTTCCCTGCCGGCGGCCGGTGCCCACCCCCCTCCCTTTCCCCCACCCTACGCAGCCCCCCTTCCCTTTCCCCGACGTTCTCGCTGCCCCGACCCCCTCCCCGTCTTCTGCCTTACCAACCACCACGCACCTGACCACCAGCCACCCCGCAACACCAATTGCAACAGACGCAGCGAACTCCAGCCACCATTGACGCAGCGAACTCCAGCCACCATTGACGCAGCGAACTCCAGCCACCATTGACGCAGAGAACTCCAGCCACCATTGAAGCAGCGAACTCCAGCCAATCGACCCCCACCCCAAACCAAAACCACCCAAAACGAAACCCTAAATTCGCTTTGGGGTGCTGGTTTAGGGTTAGGGAAGGCCGAAAACGGTAGGCGAAGGGGAGGGGGGTCGATTTCGGTTGGAGGAACGGGGCTGGGGGGCGGATTCCGGTGGGGGGAAGGGGAAAGAGGGGTGGTTTTGGTTCGGGGAGGGGGCCGGGGCAGCGAGAACGTCATGGAAAGGGAAGGGGGGCTGCGTAGGGTGGGGAAAGGGAGGGGGATGGGTTCGCGCAGGCGTCGGCCAAAGCTCTGGGCGCCGGCCACCGGCAGGGGGGGAGGGAAGGGGTGGCAATTGAGGGGAGGGGTGGCTGGGTTTTTTTTTTTTTTTTTTAATTTTAAAGTTTTTAAATTTTTAATTTATTATTATTTTTTTATAAATAAAAAATAAACTTAACGGAACCCTAACTGATTCTGTTAACAGGTAGAAAAATATAAAAAAAGGGCATATGTTAGGTAGTAAAATAAAATAAAAGTTTTCATAGGTAGCAAAAGTGCAGTTGATGTGTTTAACAGGTAGCAAAAGTCAAAATTTCCTAATTCATATGTATATATAAAGAAAAGGGTAGGAGTAGGAAGGCATGTCTTTTGAATATTGAACTAGTGAATTGAGATTGACAACCTCAAGTTGTTTAGAGAGTGATAACCTAAAGTTATCTTTGGCTAGAGAGTGATAACCTAAAGTCATCTTTGGCTAGAGATTGATAGCCTAAAGCTATCAAGTTACCTTGTGTTTGACTGTTTGAGTATTAACCCTTATTAATGAAATCAGTTTCTTGCCTGCTGCCATCTTTGTGATTGTTGTTGTGTGAGTCTAGTCAGTCCATAACAACAACACCGTGCATTTGGGCTAAACTCAACATTGATCATCGATCATATGAGTGTCAAATCAAGTTAATTTTCAGCTTGAAGGTGATTCTAAAACAAAAGGTTTTGAAACAAAAAGGTATTTTAGAAACAATTCGACTGCCTCTGTTTATTTTATAAGGTAATTTAGACAAACATATGTTTCAAAATATAAGTCATACTATACTTATATATCAATTGATAACAAGGAGAATCAATGTAAGATTAAATGCTTACACACATTTTCAATGCAATTTCAACATAAATTCACAAAATTTTCCTATGCATTTAGTGGCCGACCGCACTTGTGAGATTAAGGTTTTGATTGATTGATTTAGTGGCCAGCACGTGTGATTTAGGGAAATGGAGGATGTAATAGGCTTTAATGTGTATTATAAACAAATTAGTTAAACTCTTCTATATTAAAGGCAGCAATCATCCTAGAATAAATCAACATACCAATAAATTATCACCAAAAAGTTTTAGTTTAGCTGTAGCATCATCATCTCGAACTCCAATAAATGCTTCAAATGTAGCCTGCAACATTAAGAAAAGTCATCAGCAAACTAGCCTTCTAGGATGAATGATAACTTAAATCAAATGAACTTTACCAAGAAAAGAATTAACTAAATTAGTGAACATTAGAATAAATGGCAGAAGAGGACTATGGGCATTTACTTCAACTTGATGCTCTGACTTGGATACGAGAGTCAGAAATGTGTATGGATCGAAAAACAAGAAAAAAATTATTCACTATAAGAAATGGGAACAAGGTTACTAGTGTCCATATATACATTGTAGGTACAGGCGAACAGCAACACCGATAATTTTTTTTTATAATAAATTATTTTGTAATTAATGTAATACATAAATACTTGGATTATGTATGGCTAAGAAGGAAAGTACTGTCTTCATTCTGCCCAAATTGCAATGACTACATGTCCAAACCCATTTGGAGGGTGGAGTATTCTACATAAAGAGCTCAAATGACAATGCTGAGCAACATAAACTTCAAAATTTTGCACTTGTAATATCATCTTGCTGCAGAATTCAAGCATGGCACAAGATGATTCCCTAGAGACCATTGTTTTCAGATTTATAGGCATAACTTTGCAGCAAAAGAAAGAAAAGACTTCAACAGAAATCTAAAAAGCTAACTGGAAATTTGAGTCCTCTAAAAGCTAATCAGGAAAAAAAAATTGAAGTTTGAACCACTATTACCTGGATGTAAAATCCGTCATGCTAAAAGATAATTTTTCTTAATTTATACTCCCTCCGTCCTGTAATACTTGGGATGTTGGGGTGGACACGGAGTTTAAGAAAACTACAAGTGGATCCATTTAAAACTTTTGTTTATTATATAAAGGATTCTCTTTTGTATTTTTATATTGTAAGAAAAATAAAAAGTTGGGGAGGTGGGTGTAGTGAAGAGAGAAAAATGTAGAATTTAACTGGGTTTTGGGGATTGTGGTCCCAAAAAGAGTACAGGAAATTATTTTTATTAGTGGTCCTATTCCATATTTAGTAATGTGTCAAGTATTTTGGGACGAACGAAAATGGTAACTATGTCAAGTATTATGGGATGGAGGGAGTAACTCATAGTGATATGACTTTTTAGAAGACAAACTTATTCCATGTTGATTAAATGTACAGTACACCAAGTAAGATTAAAAAATAATAATAAAATAAAATATATGCAAAGTGTCAAGCTTTGCTGCAGAAATAGTATCATTTTCCCATTAAATAAATGAGATCGATCAAACTTATACCTACATTTTTCACATAAAGTATCAAGGAGTCTAAAGAAGTAGAAAAAGGGAACGTAAAATAGAGTGAGCTGTGAAGTAGTACATCCAACTTCAAAAGTTCCAACTCCCACATGACAACATTCATTGGTAATACCAAGTGCTTACCTTGCCCTCCCAAATAAGAGCCTCAACAAATAACATCTTTATATAGAAAAAGGATTTTCCATATTGTATCATTGTACTTTGGCTTTTCCATTTAGTACCCAATTTTATTTATATTCCACATGATACCATTGTTATTTTAAATTATTCTCCACCATAACATCCCATTAAATAAAACATTGATTTAGGGCATTTGTGGTCTTTTTTTTTTAAACTAATTTCAACTTCGAAACTTGATCCATAAAGATCATAAACTCATAATGACCTCCAAAACTTTTCCCTTTTTTTTTTTTTTTTTTTTTTTTTTTTTTGTGCAAACAAATTGAAAAATGCAAATTGAGACAATTTTCTCGCACGTAAATCGAGGCTTTTTTTTTCTCTAATTTGAACCTTAAGGGCTTAAACGCCCTCTTGAAACCTTAATTATGGCACCAAAATCGATTAATACAAAACAATTTAACAGAATGTTACGGTTGAGTATAAATTAAAAGTATAGTAGTACCATGTGAAATCCAGAAAGAAATTGGGTACCAAATGGAAAAGCCCAAAGTACAAATGTAACAAATGAAATACCCCTTTAGAAAATTACACTATCAGTTCACAACTTCACATGTCTAGGATTTACCATTTAAACCCTAGATCTACAGCGTTCTTAACTACTTCATTTCACCTAACAAATATATGCCAACAATGGACAGGAGTTGACAAAATATTTGGTATAGAAATTTGGCCGTACCAGATTGCATGCTGATTTTGAATGCAAATGGACAGTAATCTAGTATTTGCAAACCAAAAAAACGAGATTTGCGGGGTGGGGATTGGGGAGTGAGTTCGATAACAATATTTTGAACAAATAAAGTCCAACAGTATAATGGAAGAAGATCAATGCTTGAGTTAGTTAATGTATAAGAATTCTAAAGCATGATACAAGAGTCACTAAAAATCATGATGCATCAACATCTCAGACCAAGCTGAGCAATGAAGCCTAGTAAACTAGCCTAGCATTTACTGAATGAAGTTTTTTCATCAAGACAAAACAGAGGACAGATCACAATCATAAATTCAAGAACACTAAAGGTACATCCATATCTTATAGCTCTTAAGCCTTCTTTAGCGAGAAGCAATTTTTCACCATATCAACCAGTTTTATACTGAAACTAGCATGAAAACAAAGCGTTACATATGAAAGTTTCACTACCAGAATCATTTCAAGATACGCTACCCAAGTTTTGGTCAGAATCTCCCAGAAGAACATTACCATGCAATATAACATACCTTGTATCCAAAAAGTGCATCTTCATAAGTTTCATATGGTCCTATGGTTACATCCAGTTTTGAATCCTACAAAATTGGGGCAAAGAAATTAATATAAAAAGTTGGAAATGCAACATTCTAAAATTTGCATAGCTTATTTCAACATTAAAACACATGATCTATACATTATAATATGTTGAGAGATAAGTTTTGCATTCAATATTTTGAGACATGGTTAACATTAGAAACCACTTTCACAACCAGAGGTTTGCTCAGCAACTGACAGACACTACAAAATAGTCCGCTTTTTTTTTTTTTTAAGGGAAATAGTCTGCTTATTAGTCATTACTAACAGACACAAAAAGGCTCCCAAACCAAAAGGAGCTACGAGATTATTACATCATAAATATAGTTTTCACTTTCAATTTACTTTTATCATAAAGATTAACGGGAAATAAATTTTAGCATCCAAAAAGGAAAGTATTAGTTTCTGTATAATATTTTCATTATGTTTTCCCAAGGAAATCGCTAGATTAAACCAGTGTGAACCAAACTTTTAAAGATATTTTGTACAACAAATTTGATATTAAAGGATAAAAATCACAGACCAATTCCATCCAGGCTATGTCAGAATCATAATAATCATTCGAAAGGAATGCGTCAGCCTTACTGTGCAGCAGCTTCTTCAGGCTACAATCAAGCAACACAAATCAAAAAATGCAAATAAATAAGGAAATAAATTTAAGCAATGAAAATCCGAAAGCATAGAGGAACAAGACTTCACTTAGAAAAGCTAGTTAGTTCCGCTGCTTTATGCAGCAATTCTGAAGCTTTTGTGAGATAAGACCTATACTCTTGAGAAAATGGGACACAGTAAAGATCATGGATAGATTGATCAGCATTGCCCCCATCAGATGGGGTATCTGAACTGACTCCGCTGTGTCTTTTTATGACATTAAAAAAGCCCATCGCTTCTTGTCTTTCATCCTCAGAAAGACTATTTTTCCATAATTCAAATTCCTGGGGAGAAAGTATGTTGACATGAATTCTTTTGCATGGAAAATGACAAGCAATTTAACCAAAGCTTATGATCAAAATAGCTTTTATAATTTAAATCAAACAGAGAGGAACATAAAAATAGAGCATCTGAAACAACCAAACCTAGATACTGTTACCTCTTTAAAAAAATTACGAAGGGAAAATGTAATTACAACTATTACAAGAAAGAAACAAGTTGATTACTCAGAAAGGGAAGACAACTTTACCAGATTTATCCAATTACCAGGACTTAAAAATTAGTAGGTTCCTTGAACCCTTTTACTGGCATCTCTTTCTCAATCATCTACATAAATTCCACTCACAAAACTCTTATTCTTTCGGCTTTGGCCACCTTTATTTGGTAGTAAAAGGTAAAAACTTTATTTAGTAAAAAAAGTTAGATAAGAAGGTCAAGGACTTTGCATGGATATTATGTTTACATAGACTCAAGTTACTCAACACTAATCTAACTAACAAATTTAATAAACAAAATGTGTAGTATGTCAATTTACATGCTCAAGCTTACTAAGTTGTGAAACGGGGAACAATTGCTTTGCATGGTAAAGATGAAAGGTATCTGAAAAAGGTTCATTTTGATAAACGGTGTTAATTAGGCTTACCTTATGTTTTTCTGTTGCTAGTCACTATTGTTAATTCCAGAACTAATAACTTAATAAGAAGAATGTGTGTTGAGTCAGCTTGCTCAGCTACCATGTCGATTTATCATTATTGGACTCCATACTGCCATACCCACATCATAACAACACAACCTAGATACAGAAATGGGATAAGGATCTCCCTTGGAAAGTAAAAGACAGAATGGTATTCCCAGCACTAAAATATGAAGGTAAAAAAAGAAAGTATTGACTGTTGTTTAGCTTTTTAAATTGCAACTCTTTCTATGAACTAAAAAAAAGCATATTCTCCACATCCATCCCCTTTTCCATTATGCAAGGCCTCAAAGAAGGAAAAGGTCATTGCATCATATTTATGCATTAAAAAAAGTTGATCAAAAGATAAATGATCATGTACCAGTTTGTCCATATCTGAAGGATAAAAATTTGCACCAGGTGGCTTTGCTAGAGGAAATGCAGCTTTATACTCAAGTCCCTTCCAGCCAGACACCGGTTTTGTGGCATGAGAATACATTATAATTGCAGAATCAGCCGTACTTAGAAATGCCTGGTTTTCATCTAGGCACGACCTGTAATCAAACAATACAGTGATCAGTCACTAGAAACAGACAGATTCCCTTTCAAGTAGCACATTAGTCATAAGGTAACGGGAATAACAGTAAAAAGACCCAAATATCATAGGATTGTTTAAATGCTCACTTTATGAGTTACTAAATATTTATTTTGAGTTACTCCCTTTGTTTTCCTAATTTCTTTCTCAACATCTGCTCACTTTATCCTCATACGTTATTTGCCCCTCATTCTATCCTCACCTAAAAAGGTGCATATGTGGTCCTTTTTCCTACTCTCCTTGGTTACAGTAGCTGAGTCAAACTTTAAAAATTGAAGAACTAATATGGATTACTTAACAGTTGTTTATAGTTGGATAATTTGATCCAAACTATTTTAATGGTCAGCATGTTTTAACTTTCCTGCAGAACAAAATTACTAATTAACACAGCACAAAAAAAAACTAAAAAATAAAAATTTAAAGGGGATACAATAAGAGGACAAGGTGCCCACAGCTCAGTGTCCTACAAAGAAGCACTTTATACTACATAGCTTGAAAAATAAACCCAGTTTCTTTTTATCTCCTCTAGTGTATAATATGGGGAAGCCTTGGCTATCTCAGCCCATAATGCGCTAGCAAAGTCACTTGTTAATGTGTTTAGAAACAACTTTAGTAGATTAGTTGAATTTATAAGAGAATTACCAAGTCACTAAATATTTAAGCGAATCTGTAGTCAATAACATAAAAGCCTTAAACCCAACGATGGAGCCGGATACATGAATCAATATTTCATACCCGATGATCATAAACCATGATCCTTTCCCTCCATTCCCTTCTTTCAAGTCCTATGCGCTCATATAAATCCAATTTCTCCATATCCTTCTCAACTCCTTACTAGATTCATCTTAGAATCTTGACCTTTTTAAAGACACTCATGATCCCACCTTTCTACTTCTTTTATGTGTGCTTCTTCAAGTCTTTGTTTCACATGCCCAAACCAGCATAACTGGTTGTCCCTTATTATATTTGAATCAACTTCAGCTTTCTCCAGAATATCTGCATTCCTAATTTATGCCTTACGGTATTCCAACACATCCATCTCACAACTTCCATGTTTTGAGCGCCTTTTCTGGAACCCAACAATCAAACACATATGACAGCATAGTACTTTACCTTAACACCATGGGTATGACAATTCACAATATACCCCAGTTGCAGCTCTCCATTTGGTCCATCCAGATTTAATAATCTAAACATCTAGCTCAATATCTCCATTATTATGTAAAATCAATCCAAAATACCTAAAACACTTGCTCTTGGACAACTCCCTACAGCCCATAGTTAAGTAGCTACATCCCTGCTAGACTCCCTTGCAGTGGTAAATCGATATTCCATGAACCTTGTTTTATTCTAACTCAATCTAACGTCTAAACCCGTGGGACCATCTCCATTGCTCCATTTTAACATGCACCCCGATTATAGTCTCGGCTATTTGCAAATAGCATGGTACCTCATCCTAGATAGACATTCTAACTTCATCCAAAAAATACAGCACAGAGAAAAGAACTTAACGTCGATCC
Source organism: Chenopodium album (assembly GCF_948465745.1). Taxonomy (NCBI): domain Eukaryota; kingdom Viridiplantae; phylum Streptophyta; class Magnoliopsida; order Caryophyllales; family Amaranthaceae; genus Chenopodium; species Chenopodium album. Next base: position 23,059,059 of record NC_137839.1, read on the forward strand.
TTGAGGGAGTCCAATGGTGATTGGGAAATCCTTTGTTACTCGACTACAAGTCTAACATTTGTTATCACTTCTCAATAGATATCTTTAATTAGGTCAGTATATTTATTAAGAATGCATTCAACACAATACCTTGTCATAAGCGTTTTCGCAATCCAATGGAATTTATTCAAATCTTTCTTTCTCAGCACTATTTTTGCACCCATGAAATACATTAACAGATATTTTATACTAGACTACATAAACAACAATTTTTAGAAATGTATATGGTAGGGCACCAATAAGAGTTGGCTCAAGAGATAAGCAGCTTGATGTTGTTTTAGGGAGGTCTCGAGTTCGAGCCTCACCGAACGCAGAAAACTCTTGTTGGGAGAATCAACCACCATAAGTCAAGTGTACAACTCGGGTCGGATCCAGATGTAATTGGAGTTAAGCTCCGGTGAACCGGGTAGGGTAAACTTTTATAATATATATATATATAAATAAATAAATATATATATATAAATAAATAAATATAAATATATAAATAAATAAATAAATAAATAAATATATATATATATATATATATATATATATATATATATATATATATATATATATATATATATATATATATATATATATATATATATATATATATATATATTTAGGAGGGCACTTTACTTGAAACTAAGGTCTTAATTTTAAAAAGCGCGCCTAGGCCCAAGGCACAGTGAGGCTCAAGAGTTGGTGCCTTAGCTCTTTGAGGCTCAAAGACCTACAAAAGGCGCGCGTCTTTGCTATTTTTTCTAGGCTACTTCTTGCGCCTTTGCACCTTATTTTGTGCTTTATGTTTTAAAGCATCAATAGCTATTGTGTAAGATTATATTTCCTAAAGTATACCATAAGACTTTGTTATGGGCAGGTTTTCTTCAATTCTAGTGGAGAGAAATTCCATATCCTATAATTCGATTTGAAGAACCCTTGTTATTGATCACATCATTCACATGGCCCTTTCACCTTTTCTAATAAATTCATTTTCACTTATTTATCTTTTCTATATGAATAAAGTGCGCCTCACCTACAAAAGGTGTGTGCCTTCGCCTTGCGTCTAGGCTCCAAGGACTTTTTGCGCCCTTAAAAACTAAGACTAGGGGTGGAAATTAAACATAATTTGGCCCAAATCCGATAAGATCCCGACCAAAAAAAATCTGTTCCAAATCCAAAATTAGAAAGTCTAAGTCTAGATCCGATAATTAAATGCTAGATCCAAATCAAAATCTAGTCAGAGTCAAAGGCAATGTAGAGACTAACATATAAGATGTCTTGCAATTTTTAATTTTTTATCATATATACAAACTAATACTTGTTTTACATAATACTTTTCTTCAGGCATGCCAACGGATGATTTCAATTATCAATATTTTTAAACATCAAAATTAACATCTTATATAAATTTTATATTTGAAAATATACATTTGGAAATTTATCAATAGCCCTCATAACTATGTTTTTTTCTAAGTATAAACCACACAAGGAAGTCAAAGTAAGTTATATGAATAGTGCCCAAAAACAAACTTGTCAACTAATATAAAAAGGAGGAAGTAAAAACAAAGGAAACCTAAAACACACTATACACTTATCAGTCGTCACCCACCTTCGCACTTCAAGAGATCTCCCACTCAGCTTAACAATTGTATTGTAAAATTTAGATGAATAAGAACCTTTAAACTTTAATCGTATTAGAAATTGTCAATTTTAACGTATACTCCTTCGTTATAAAATTTACATAATCTATTAATATAAACGCAAATGTAAAATTCATCTTAAGTGTTCAACTTTTGGATCATTGATCCCCCTTACTTTTTCAGACTGAAGGAAAGATCTGTGTTTGATGGCCTAGAATCCGATAATTGAGTTAATGTTAATACTAGAAAATGAAATTTAAATATTTGGCACGGATTCGAAGGTCGTAGGATTGAACTCGGATTGAAGTCAGATAAGGACTAAAATCCGAAGATAGAAAATTGCACCAAGTATTCTGACACATTGCCATTCCTACTTGCAACTTAAATCATTTTCAGCACTGTTTGAGATATATAATTTGAAGTTAGTTCCTTCTACAGCAATATCATAAACACTGGTGCTTACCATGGACTTTTATTAATACCAAAGTACTTCCATTTCAACTTATTTAAGGGAGAGGTATCAGCATGCTCCTTCAACCAATCCCTCAACGTCGGATTGCTAGCACAAACCTGTAAAATAAAAACAAAGGACACAAACCTCTCAGCACAGATAAAGTATAGTAGAAATAATGAAACATTTGCATTTTTTAAAAGAAAAAGGGAGAGGAAAAAAAAGTAAAAAAAAAACAGCTACTGCCAGATTTTCCATGTCCAAGTTTTTTGCTTTAGTATAAACTAATGGAAATACATAAGATAAATCAAGCACTTCTGAACTGTCATGCTAAAATCAATACTTAAAGGCATAAAGTCCAACACATTGGTGAGAAATAAACCGCTCATGATTAAGAAAGCTAAGACAGGGGATACAATTCACAATGTGGTTCACTGTTTAGCAATCTGGCAGATATATGGTTCAACTCTTCTAGTTATGAGGAATTACACGCACTCCACTCTGCTGAAAAGGTGAAGTAAAGTGAGCAATTAGTAAATTTTCTTTTCCTGTTGTTCATTATTCAAAAGAAGATGAGGCTAGACAAGGAAAAAGACATAAACTAAAGAAGAATACAAAACAAGGCTAAAACAATAGTTCATTCTTTTTTTTTCCTTTTTTTTTTTTTTTTTTTTTTTTAGGAACATTCAAATTTTATTTAGATCACCAAAAATGATAGGAAATTAGGAAGCAAGACATCATTGTTAACAATTTAATTACAGATAGCCTACAGTGACAGAAAGAAAACCACTTAATTCATAGTAAATCCTTCAAAAGCTTCTCATTCGTAATCATCCCAAAATTATAAGACCAACCTAAGACATTCATAAAGTCTACAGATTATTTTCAGAAGTAAAAGGTGGCTCAAAATCATTGACTCAACAGTTTCAGAGATGGACTCTTTTGATTTTAAAACACAACACTCCAGCTTCCTATAAGAAAACTATAAAACTGCCTGTTTTTCTTCTTCTTCTTCTTCTTTTTTTTTTTTATTTTTTTTTTTAGTACACCCACTTCTACTTTATTTTATTTTTGGCAAATGTTTACCATCTAGCTCTCCTTACCCCACAACATTTACACCTTTCCATCATTCTCTCTTACTTAATCCACCTTTTATTACACTCACCCTCCATTTTACTTAATCGCTATTACTTTATCAAATCTTTCCTAACACCTACTCTTCTTCCAGAAAGAAGAGTCAATAGTATATGGTCATATAAAGATAGTGGGGTGAGAAGTAATTTCAATCTAAATCCTTTTCAGGAAAAAATTCCCCGACAATTTTTAATCACAGTCGAAACCTTAATCCTAAATTTCCAATAGGATTGGGTCGGTTGCATAAATCATAGAATTTAACTCCGGCAGTGATTAACAGAATCCTCTTTTCCATTAACTTCTATCATATGCTATATATCAAGAATTATATGCTCTTGTAGATAGGTGTCTCCACTATTTAAATAAACAACAAAATCCAATTCAATCCAAGCTGAATAAATTTGGATTGGATTATTGTTTTTAAATCAGATTGGATCAGATTCGGATTAATGGGATTCATATTCAAATCAGCCGAAATAACTAAACTGCTTTTTGGGTCATAATTTTTAGTTTTACAAATATAACTCCTCTCTCTTAATATTATTTCTTTGGAATGAAATATGGTAAGCCATTAGAAACAAAGGAATGTTGTGGCAGAAAGGTTTCATCACTTTCAAAACTAACACTTATTGTAGCTAACTTTGACCTTGAAGTGCATAAGATAATTGATGAAGTGTGCCCTTCCAAGAATTTCATCAAAACTTATCAGCATAACCAGCAACTGGAGAACCTCAATTTTCCTTCTTAGAATATTGACAAGGCACTGTTAATGGTATTGGATAGCTCACAAGATAACCTTACCTTAAGCAAATACTACAAATAACAGTCACTAGTTGATGATATGTCACTGTCAAAATTTCACAAGATGTTAAGAATAAGATTGCCCTACTAATTTATATTTTAGCCATTGCCGGTATACGGCAATGAAAAATTCAAGACAAGAAAGGAAATCCTTCAATTCCCCCCACAGCCCTCACAATTACTGAAATTGGTAAAACAAGGATTAATATACATGCAAAAACTTCATTTCTCTCCGTATCTCACACTCTTGCAAACATTTGAATTAGTTGAATACTTCACAGCCACTTCCAAACAAGCCAAGAAAAGTATATTTGAGGAATATATGCTTTAAAAGGTCACCGGAAAGGCGGAAAAACAAGCATTCCACACAAACAAAGTCATCTAAGAAACTTGTACAAGCATATGTTTAAAAAAATAGAACCTGCTGGTGAAATATATCATCCATTATCATTGCAGCTTTAAGAACCAACACAAGAGCTTCTTTATCAGAGTCACTAATCCCACCAAGCTGCATCAACAAAAAAAAAAAAAAAGTTGGTCAGCCCTAGGCCTCACCATGGTATCTCAAAGTTTGACACAACAAAAATATCAAATATGAACACAGAAAATTCTATCAAGTTGTGCTATATACATATTTCTCTAATTTATACAGAGAAAAATTGATAATTACAGACATCATTCAGGAACAACGTGAACCTCACCAAACCATATCCATGCTGAATTCCTGAATGAGAAATTATCCAAGAAAATCCCCACCAGATATGGTATGAATCAAGAGCATCAATACGTAAGCAATCATATCTTTTTGGGTTTTTCTAAGTTATGCCCCCAAACTTCTTCGGTTTCTAAGTTGCGCCCATGTCTTTTCAAACGTCTAAGCCGTGCCCTCAACCTCACTAATTTTTATTAACAATAACCTTTGACGTTAACAATAACCTTTTTTTATTTATTTTATTTTCTGATTTTTTTAAATTTTATTAAACTGTTAAACCAATTAGAACGGGACACGTGTCAAATTAATAACGCCACGACACCCTTGTTGATAAAATAACTTAACTTTCGTTAACGAATATGGTTGTCAAAGGGTATTGTTGATATAATATCGTGAGGTGGAGGGCACAACTTATAACTTTGAAAATGCATGGGTGCAGCTTAGAAACCGAAGAACTTGGGGGCATAGCTTAGAAAAACCCTATCTTTTTTAAACATAAATTTTAAAGACAATGAAGAATTCATGACAGATTAAAGAAGAAACTGTTGGGGTTGTTCATCTCAAGTCCCACATTGAAGGAATAAGGAAGTGAAAAGCTCCTTATAAGTTAGTGCACACTCCATTAGTATGAGGCCTTTTGGGAAGGTGGCCAAAAACAAATCTGTGAGGGCTAGGCCAAAGCGGACAATATCATACTAATGTGGAGTGGAGTGTGCGTGCAACCCGTCATGGGTGATCCGGGGCCAAATAGAAACTAGAAAGGAGTACAAACAGTTACTAATTAATAAGCTGAGAAGCCATATAAATAGAAAATCACCCATGAGTTACATAGAGATGAACCCTTACAAACACAAGATACACTACTCTCCATTGTAATTTTTCAAGACAATTATTTGTAATGCCTCCATTTCTGAAAGTTCGACTTTCTTACTATACTCTTGCTACTAGGAATTTATGGGAAAAGTAAGTTGGTGTAAGAAAAAAGTGAATAAAGTAAGAGAAAAGGGGTAAAAAGGTGGGTGGTGTAAGAAAAAGAAGAATAAAGTAAGCGAGAGTAAGATGTAAATAGAGTGGGGTAAGAGGGGTAAGGTTGTACACGGGGTTATCCAAATTTGGAATTTAGTAGAAGTGGATCGAAACTATGCTCAAAATTAAAAGCGACTCAAACTTCAGAGGGAGTAGCATAATTGTGCATATAAAGCTCATATTTAGGGAACCAAAGAGTGAAACCATCACGATAATTTCATGACTAAATATGCAATCAGATTATCAAGAAAATAAACAACCTCTGCACTAAGGGGAATAGGCGCATAACGATTGAGTTGCCTTTGAAGAGCTGAACTCCGTTCTTCCACATTCTCTTTGTACCTTCAGGGTCGGATAAAATTAGAATTGACAATCATATCAAGAAGAATATAATATCAAAATGCTCATACTATTTAGTATTTACTTGCTTTAATGGAATCATCTGCACATAGGCACATAGCCATAGCAAGAAAAAGGAAATCATAAAAGACCATGAAAAGCAGAGACAAGCATTGTTATTATTGAACTCCTATAATGGTTCCTTTCTTTCTAGTGAATGATATCTAAAAGCTAGTGATAATAGACAAGCAACTAAATCAAACTTTTTGGTTGTGCCAGTGAACAAGAGAAATTTCAATGGTGGTGAGGGTGAATAAAAAATCTCAGCACCACATCTTGCACTTAATTTCTAGAAGGAAAATTTCCTAGCAGCAAAATATATATAAAGCACGATCGATGAGAATAATCCAAACAAGAGAAAAATTACACACTTTGAATTGTTAAGTAATATGAAGCATGTAATAAGCAGGTTAAGCAGAAAGAAAGTCAAATACCTTAGTGCAATATAGTTAAAGAGCTCCCCATATTGACCATTTACATCATAAGGGACATAGTCAGGATCATCCTTCGCCAGCAAACTTTTGTATTCATCACAAGAAATGTATTTGACAGCTGATACTTCTGATTCCTGAGAAAAGTTGTTAGCCAATATCAGTTACAAAGCATCATGTAGCTGACAATAAATTAAACAAAGTTAGTAGTAGCATTCCTATAAATGTATCAGTGAGTGATCACTTGGAAACCGTTTTCTCAAGTAATCATTCCTGATATTAAATCTTATAAACTTTATAGTTTACTGGTATTAATAACAAGTACACTATTTTAAAATGATTCTGTAGTGAGTATTGAGCTTTAAAGGCAAGATATATAATACAAAATTTGTCAGAAACAGCCTTAAGAATACTTTTTTATCATATTTTGGTGGCAACGAGGTACCACCCATCAAAATCCAGTCATTGACCATATTTATCAGAATTGTGTTCTTTTCTCTTTCCTTTTCCTCTCTTTTTTCACCATTTCTTCATCTCTCCTCGAAACACTGGTGAGAAGTATAATTAAACACTTTGGTTTTTTTTTTTTTTTTTTTTACCCGCTTTCGATTCTGAGGATTTTTTTTACCCATTTCCACTTTGTTTTATCTTTTACCATCTTACCCTCCTTAACTCCATTAAATTTACACATTTCCACTCTCTTTCTTACTTCATCTGCTTTTTCTTACACATGCCTATCTTTTCACTCCATTTCTTTTACCTTATTCACCTTTCCCTAGTATCTACTAACCTTATTCAAACTTTCCTAGAAACAAAAGTCTATGGTAAAAAGTTGAACACCAAAAACCGATCATGTAAAGTAATATATAGTCCCACTAAATACCCCTTCATCGTAGAATGGTGTTCTAATATTGACTTTGTGATCTTTGCAATTGTTTTTAAACGTTCGTAAATTTATAAAAAAAAAAGGTGTCCAATAATTTCTTATAAAGACAGATTAAACGAATATCATTGCACATTTAATGTATAGATAGCTTAATATTATTATTAGTCAAAATTCAAGAACATTGACTATTATTTGAAAAGGTCAGCTCAAGAGAAAAGGACTAATACTTTTACAGAATACAAAATAGCCTCAGTCCTAAAATGATTTAGGGTTGGCTAACATGAATCATCATAAGGAACTATCCAATATAGAAAAAGGAACTTAACAAGATAATCAGTAAAAAGAGTTTGAAAAGGTGTAAGTGAGAAAAATAAAGAACATCCAAGTAAAACTTAAGAGAATTCTAAAAGAGAAACCAAGAATAAAATTTAAGAAAGTTTTACATAAGTGGTAAAAACGTGTGACTAAAAAACATAAAGGTTTGAGAAAACATTAGCAAAGGAAATCAATAAAATTCATAAAACACGAATTGGGTAAAATACTAAGATAAAATAAACAAAATTATATATATAATCATGACACGTCATTTATGTGAATTTTCTCCCTTCACACCGCCTATCCAACACCATATTTTCCTTGATCCCAAAGCACTCATATCACTCTTAATCACCCTCTTCCAAGTTTTTTTAGGTCTTCCCCTACCCCTCGCTATCCCAACACTTTGCAACTCTTCAAACCTCCTTACCAGAGCCTTACTTGGTCTTCTTCTGACATGGCCAAACCACCTTAAGCGATTCTCCCTCATCTTTTTTCTCAATCAATGTAACCCCTATTTTCTTCCTCATAAATTTTTAACTTTTAAAAAAAAAAAAAAAAAAAAAAAAGTCATATTTAAGCAAGGTGACACATTATGAATGCCTAGTGCAACTTTACCTGAAGAGAAAATGCCTCCAAAGGGATAGGAGCTATGGTGGTCGCCAAATAAACATCATTATACTCATTATTGATATAATTTCCATCATTTATGATGCTGCATTAAAAAAGCAAACTTGGTAAACAAATAAATAAACCAATAGCCTTCAGATGTGAAAAATTGAGCAAATCAACACATCATGTATAGGATCAAACTGCTCGACAATTCTCTTCTGTTAAAACAAAAGAGGAGGATAGAACTACAGCAAGAAAGGGAATACAATGGATCCACATAAAGACACCATCAAGGGGAATAACAATTTAATCAAACTAAAACTAAGTTTACTAATTCAGTCCTTAACATAACAATAGAAACACTCGAAAAGCTGCAAAGATGGATGGTGCATCGTGCATGTAACAACCAATTAGGAGAAGATTTTCAAAGCATCCTTGATCAAAAATCCTACATTCCTGTTATTGAGGAGAAGTACAGCCATAGAAAGGCTTCTCTCCATAATACATCCTTCACAAGCCTAATCTTCTGAGACAACCCCCCCCCCCCCCCCCTCTCTCTCTCTCTCTCTCTCTTATTTATACAAGCAAGTGAGCAAATTACAGAATAACAGATTAATGACAGAATGTCCAAACCATCAATTAAGCTCCCCTCCCATTTTTAACATGGAAAATATAATAAAAATAAAACTGAATAAATAAATTCACACTTTGAACCAGTTATTTATAATGATTTATGAATTCATATAAAAGTCATTCCTAACTTAGATAAGAAAGCAGAGAGATAAATGACATGGTGTTTTAAGAGAAGAATTTGGTGTGCCATTGATTCATTGAACTAGTATCAGTAGTGACAAGTAGATCAACTGAAACTGGAGAGCTGCAAAGAAAGCACCCAAAGATGAAAAAGTAAGATGAGGTTGACCGAGTCTTCATCATGTTCCAGAATATTGCATGAACTAGTAAACCCTATACTTCTTTTGAGTACATTTATCTATCTTCCGGTTTGCACAAAGGGGTAATAAAAATACTTTACTCATAGCCTTAAACCTCCAAACTGATGTCCACAAGGAATATGGTATTACAAAACCTTTCAAACAAAATTTTTTGAGTTTTGACAATAAAAAAACATTGCAATATTATTCCAGGAAACATAGAGATTTTGGTTTACATGAACCACGCTTATGGTGAGAACCTCTTTTATTAATTATTGATTTAAATTAATCTTGACAATCCATCACTGCCAGCGATCACACTACTACACTTATCATTGTATCTCCTTCTCCTTCTTTTCAACAATGCTATTGAAAACCCTTAGTTTTCTCTATACCTAACACCATTGATGATCTTTGATTTTCTCTCATCAAAGAGGTTCATCATGAACTTAATGCTTATATGTATGTGCTAAAGAGAAAAACTTTAGTAGTGAACCTACGTATTAATCCCTTCAATGGAAAAAAGGAGGTTTAACGGTGAATGTGAATGCATTTTATCCATACTATTATAGAGGTTCATAAGTAAGATTAATTCTTTGCGCCGATCACCGATGGACCTAAGTTTATTGATGCGTATTTACGCAACTATTTTGAGTCTCTTGAATAAAATACTTATCTTTAAACCTTTCTTGGATTTTGATATGTTTATTATACGATTATGGTTTTATGAATTCGCTTTTCTCGAGGAAATACGAGTTAATGAATTTTAATGAAACAAGGATAAAACTCTCAAAGTTTATACTTGAAGGCTTGGTTTAAGAATCAAAGTTTAGCATAACGACAAGGTTTAACAAGCCATAAACACAAGCTAAGCTCACATTTTCATATAATAAACAAAACTCAAATGTCTGCCGAAAATGTTACAACCTAAATCCCTTTATATAAGCAAAATAAACTATAAAACATTCAGAAAATAAAAGATAAACTAATCTCTATCTATCAAAATTAAAATAAATACTCCCTCCGTCCCATAATACTTGACCAGTCCCAAAATATTTGACACGTTATTAAAAATGGAATGGGACCACAAACAAAAAAATATTTTTCTATACTCTCTTTGAGACCACAAACCCCATAACTCAATTAAATCCTAAATTCTCTCTCTTCACTACCCTTACCTTTCCACTTTTTGATTTCTTACAATATAAAAATACAAAAGGAGAATCCTTCATATAATAAACAAATGTTTTAAATTGACACTCTAGTAATTTTCTTAAACTACTTGTTCACCCAACGTCCCAAGGATGGGGTAACAACTTAATATTATCTATAAGAACCACCAAAAGGATAAACAATTTTTTCATGAAATACCACTGAGTTTTAGCAAAATTCACCAAATACCACCAACTTTTTTCATATTCACCAAATACCATTCAATTTATACATATTATCACAAAATGTCTATTTTCTTAACAGATGTTAGCCTGCCGTTAAACCATCCTGACAAATTTAATCTAACCATATACAGAGTAATAAAACTTATTTTACCATATACCAAAATCTAATAACGACTATTTTTTATTTTTTAACCAAAAAAAAAAAAAAACCTAGTCGTTGCCATTTCTAAGGGCTAGTTTATGTATAAAAGCAGCTTCATATAGGGTGTAAAGCACAACCACACTATGTTGATGGAAGAGTTGAAGCAACTAAAGAGAAGACTAGTACAACAACAAAAAACTAATACATAGTGCAATTAAAGTAGGAGTAATTATGTTTTTAATCATTGTATTTATAGCATTTAAATAAGTTTTTCTTGTGAACATAAAATAAGCTGTTTTTATTCATAAACTAGCCGTTAGAAATGGCAAAGGCTAAACTAGTCATTATTAGATTTGGGTATACGGTGAAATAAGTTTTATTAGTGTGTATATGGTGAAACAAATTATTTCAGAGTGGTATATGGTGAATTTGTAAAATTACACAAACGGCACGCCTGTTAAGAAAATAGGCATTTTGTGATAATGTGTATAAACTGAATGGTATTCGGTGATTTTGAAAAAGTTGGTGGTATTTAATAAATTATTAAAACTCAATGGTATTTCGTGAAAAAGCCGAAAGATAAATTATATTAACAAAAAGATATATTACCGTCTTTAATGGTTAAGTGCAACTTTTACTATTTTTTGCCACTAAACATTATGTGCAACAAAAAAAATTTCTTTCTTTTTTAGTAGAAAAAACAATGCTCAAAAGACCATTTTACCCTCATTTAAAAAATTAAAACACAATTTACAAACTATAATCAGATTTAATTACTCAATAATTATCACCCATTTAATTCACCCCATCCAATCAACCCATTCCGATTATCTACTCTTCATCTTCAGTTGAAGTAACAAGAACCCATCGTCATTCATCTTCATTTTTCTTCATCTTTCCCCAAATTTTCTCTCTCCTCTTTCAATCTCATTATATCTCTTCATCTTTTTTAGATCTTTTTTCTCTCTCTTCAACTTTCAAAAAATTAGTAATGGGTTTCATTGGATTCGAGATCTTCCTTCTCTTTCTTCAACTTTCAAGAAATTCAATTCGCGTTGGGTTTGTCGAATTGGTGGTAATTTCACGGTGGTTTCCGTCGATTTGTGGGGGTTTTCGTGAGGATGGTGGGATAGATTACGTGGGCTTTGTGGGGGTGGGATTTCATCGTGGTGGTGCTTGGGTTTCGTGGAGGAGAGTTTCGTGGGGCTGGTGGCTTGGTTTCGTCGAGGTGGTACCTTGGTTTCGTGGGGGTGGTGGGTTTTGTATAGGTGGGTTTTATGGGGTGGTTTTTGTGGAGATGGTGGGTTTTCGTATGGGTGTAGGTGGTGAAGACGATGTGTGTGGTGATGGTGGGTGGTTGGTTGGTCTTGGTGTTAGATCTTCTTTCTCTCTCTTAACCTTAATTACATACCCTTTTAATTCATTAATCACAATTATGATTTTTGCATTGGAGTCCGTGTCAATGCTCAAAGTTGCACATAACCGTTAACAGAGGTATTAATTTAAATGGCTCTTCAATGTATCTTTCCGATATGCATCATTTATGTCACACCGCAGAAAAACTTAATGCTATGAAAGAGGTTCATTAAGGAATCTATACTCAACACAAATCATAGTTAAGAAGTTTATGGGTAGTACCACAAATATCATTAATGAGCCGATTCCTTAAAAATTGGACATTCACTTATTTATAGTATCAAAACTTTTGGTGTTAAGTAATGAACCCTAAAGTTTGAAGTTACAAACCTTTAGGCTGTAATAGAACTATTAGTCTATTGGGCATTAATAGTTACAAAAAAGTTCTCTAAAACTGTGAGTAGATGAAAATTCAAGGATCGAGGTTGTATTATTCAATTAAATCATATAGAAGAGGGAAAGATAAGTTTAAGGGGAAAAGAATGCAACTTGTAGAGTAAAGACACATGCAATTACTATTACATATATGTGAACCAGTGGATCTTGCAACATACAATGGTTGTGAATTAGTTCTCACTATTGAGAGGTTCAATATTTACTGTGGACAAATATGTTTGGTAAACTTTAGCAGTTTTATTTTAAATAATAAATAGATCTGAATAAGATAAATTTATCTCCTAGGCAGCTACAGCTAATTTTATGATAACTCATCCAAACGTAAACGGCTAACCCAATCAAATATATTTACTCAAACATTCAAAAATTCATAAACCATTTCTCGAATGTGGAGAGCATTAGCCTATAAAAATGAAGGAATAGCAACTTTCCACCACATATACCACCCTATAGACACTGCAAACTGCCATTAGACATCATGTTTTAAGTATATCAATTTCATTTAATAGCCGCAATGACACAAAAGCAATCACCATCAACATGACTAGAAGAAAGGTTGAGTACAAACCACTCTTGAAGAAAAACGAATAACAATTCAAATGCATCCTCTGGAAGATTGACACCTAGCTCTTCCTGAAGTTCCCTCCTGCAAGAATTTTGAGTAAATGTTAACACATGAATTGTAATGAGATGGCCACCAAATTATCCATTTACAACTAGAAATTTAAATAAGATATGATAACTAACAGAAGTGGCCAGTCAAAATACCAATAAAGACAAATTACATGACTGACACTTTGAATCTAAAATTTAAAATGAAATGGAAATCACTATTTATCGAAACTGTAGAAATCAGTTGACATATTTTACCTTGCTGTTATGAGGGAAGAGTCACCAGCAGATATATGACCTGCGCTGGAGATATCCCACTGGCCCGGCCATGAATCTTTACAGTCAGCACGTTTCTGAAGCAGCAGCTCATTTGTGCTTTCAGAATAAATCCACACGTGAACAGCTCGATGATAATCCCCATCTCTATGAACATCCCCCCTACACAAGTAATAAAAAATTAACCATCGAGGCAACATCCACCAACAGATTAATACATTGTTCATTAATAGGGGTCAATCGTTCTCAGAAAAGTAACATTAAGGCGGGTATGTTCTCTTCAGCAATAAAAATGCTAAGAAAACTTCAGCAAACATAATCTAAGATGATCTAAACCCAAGTCATCACATCATAGAACAAAACCATTAGAACCAAGCAGCATTATGACAGTGAATCATTCAGTACAAACGAATGACTTACTGGAACAAAAACACACACAAAATATATACACATATATAACAAGCTATATACAAACACAGGTAGGGTGTGTTCTATTCGCCAGATTTTTACTTATATAAACTTATCTGAACTTATTAAACCTTATTAAAACTTATTTTATTTGTAATTTGAACTTGGGCAAGCCTTATCAAGGCTTATTTTAACCTGAACTAAACTTATCTAAACTCAAATGAATCTAAACTTATTAGACCTGAAATAAGTGAAATTAAGGTGAAAGTGAGGTAAACAGAATAGACCTGTAGTCTCGGATGTTTAGATACAAGCACACAGCAAAAGAGAAATGGCAATGTCAGTGATTTAAATTAGTTTACATTAGTAAAGAAGACGGTATAATTGTTTACAGTAATGCCATTGCCAAAGTAACTAAACATAATGAGCCAACACTAAAATTCATTATGGAGTACACTATTTTCAAACTATTTTAGTTTTTGTCATTTTGTTGATCATGGATGCTGATTACGAGTTCGTTTAGTTGGTAAAGTCTTGGCGGTGATACCCAAAACCTTCGATTAGTTCCTGATTATAAAACTACCATATCACCAATATATTTCATTGCAAAACCTTCCTGAAATCAAATTCTAAAACAATTTGGATAGAATATTATTAATCAAAGCCAAGAATACAATATAAATAATGTGATAATGAAAATGCAGCACCACAAGAATTCAGTAAAATTGAATTAGAAACGAATGATTGGAAATTAAATAGGCGTCAATCGAATTCGAGAAAAATAAACCTGAGTTTGCGAACTCTGGTGTTTTGGCCAGTTTTGGTGAGAACATCGAGATACTCTTGGGGTTGAGCAGGAGGTTCATCCATGGCTTCTGGTGATGAGTTTCAGAAAGTGGTCAGTGAGAGTAAAAAAGTATAACGTGCTTTTCGAAGAAAGAAATTCCCAAACAGCCAACTGTTACTGATTCAATCAATCAATCAATCACACGAATATGTTCTCTTTTTTTTTTTCTTTTTTGTTTTTTTAAGGAAAACACGAATATGTTCTCTCGTTTCTTTATAAGGGAGAGATAAAAGCTACAGTACTACTCGTGACCTCGTGTTTTAATTTTCATTACTCCCCCCGTGTTTTTTTTAAGTGTTACACCTCTCATTTTCGGCCGTGTTTTTTTAAGTGTTACACTTCTTTTTTTTAGTAAAAAGTTACATTAAAATATTATATCTCTCGTCTCATGATCCCCACCCAAATCCACTATTACGTTTTCATTATATTTTTCCTCTCACATTCATTACTCCCTCCGTTTTTAAAATATTTGCTCCATTTCTCTTGGACACGCATGTCGATGCTAATCTTTGATCATTAATCTCTTTAATTATCAATAGGTATAACTTCTAACAATTGAAATTAATAATCTATTCATTGAGATGATTCCAACAAGTAGCCATACGACTATATTTTTTCTTATGTATAGATCACAAACATTAGTCAAAATATGATAAATGAATAGTGCAAAAAATAGAAATGGAGAAGTATTTAAAAACGAAGGGAGTACTTTTTAATAAATTATTAACCCTACTATCTTTCTTTTATAATTTTTTAATACTCCAACTACCTCATTTACCTCTTATTTTATTTAAGTCAATTAAATTACCTAAAACTATGTGCTTGTCAAACTGTAACACTTAAAAAAAACACAGAGTGAGTAACTAGTAAGTGACCCCGGACGTTGTTCCGGGTTGCTACTATTGTAGACGTACTAGTTAGGTCCCGTGTCATGCACGGTAATTTTCAATAACTATATTTAAAATTAAAATTATATGCTTTCGTATGTTACATACATTCATATCAATTGAATCCTAAAAAACAACAAAAATGGCAAGAAAAAATAACACTACTAATTAGCGACATGTGAGCAAGTATTATTGAAGTTTTCATGGAGTGCTAATTTATTGAAATTCTAATTATAAATTATTCAAGGAAATAACAACAGTATCATTTGTTGATTTGATATTCGCATTTCATTGTTTAAGCTTGTAGCTTCTATTACATAATTAAAAAAAAATCAAGAAAAAAATTATATAATCTTGTTGTAATAAACGTATGTTGTACATAATTTATATCTTTCTTAAAAAAAATAGTCCATAACAAATGATATTAAGAATATTATTTTCCATATTTTTTGCTTAAGTTTATAGTTGTCAATATATTTATTTTAGAAAGATACATCAAATCTTCAATTATACTTTGTATGTAATTATTACCTTATAAATATATGTAAAAAGATTTATTTTTGAAATTGAATTTTTTTCAAAAAAAAAAACTAAGGACACACCAGGAGATGACACGTGTCATTGCTAGTGTGTTTGTTAGTATATAGTTACTAGTTAATGCCCGAGCCATGCTCGAATTTTTCATTTAATATACACAGTAATTGAATTATCATTATGTATAATATAGAAAATTAATTTTGTTTGATGATTTTTTTTTAAAGATGTATGATACATGATTTAATAAATATCAAAATTAACACACCTTTCGGAACGATTTCCCTTAATATTGTTGAAATAGAAATGAATTCCCATTCACCATACACCCAGATGTACCATGAGCATGGTACACTCGGTTATAATACAAGGTTATTAAAAATCGCAGAAAGAACATTGCATACAAATTAAAGTACATGAGTAAAAAAAATATATATATATATCAAAACGATTCCCTCTTTGATTTAAGGTATTGATTTGTTATTTATATTCCTTGATTCATGAATTGATTTATTATTTATATTTTGTATATTAATAGAATACTTTTGATGAATAGAAGTTCATTTATTTTGTTAAGAGAGAGAAATTGAATTTATATAGAGAATTCTAAGTGATTCAATGTTATAATAGAGTTGATTTTATCGTTCCAATGTAATCTCTTAATGATGTAATTGATTAATTCATTGATGAGAGAAAAAGTTTTTTTTTTTTTTTTTTTTTTTTTAAAAAAAAAAAAACACTGTTTTCGTGCTATTTTCTGAGGTTGAAGATGATGATCTTTGTATTATGATAAATGTTCTTTTATCATTTCTTGATACATATTCTTTTATTATTGAAATGTAATATGTTCATTGAATCTGATCAATATGATCTTTTTATATGAACTATACGTTCTTTACATTATAAACATTGTACTTTAATTTATGTAGATTAAAAATGTTCTTTGATGGGTTTCATTAATACAAATAATGTTCTTTAACTTAGATAGTATGTTCTTCTTAAAATGCATTTGCTTTAAACCTCGTATTATTTCGGGTATTATGTCTTCTTTTTTTTTTTTTTTATCATTGTGCTCTCTTGTTTTATCCTTTATGTTTTTTTTGGTACGGTGAAAAATATGATTAATTTTTGTATATATTTTTTTTTAAAAAATTGAAATAAAGTACATTGAAAATGAAGTTTTAAATTTTAAATTTTGAATTTTTGAAATTTGAAAATGAAATCTTGAATAATTTTTGGTAGAATATAATCTTAGATAAAGAAATTCTGGAAAACTCAATATTTTGAAATGATTTAACATAGAATGCGTGGTAAAAATCAATTAGTAACTATCTATTACATTTTTTTAAAATTAGTTTTTCATACTTACCATGTTCTTTATATTTCAATGATGTGTTCTTTTATAATTTAATAATGTTCTTTACATTTATAAGCTATGTTCTTTCTGTTTTAATCCAGGTGTACCATGCACATGATACACCCGGGTGTACGAACCAACCATTGATGCTTAGTTTTAAAAACAAATTCCCAAATTAGTGTCCACGTAGGATTGGTTTTCAGTTCAACTTAAAACCGCTAACGGTATTAGCGGTTTTGCAATTTTTTTAAAATAAAGTCAAAGAGACATGTTTTTATTTAAAGGCGGTCTCTTTAAACTTATAAGTGTTATTGTCAGTACTCTTTTTTCTTGCTGTAGACTAAGAATTAACAAGGACGCAAAGGGACCTGTCTTATTGAAAGGCGGTCTCTTTGAAATAATCTTCCTGCACACTAAGCCTTGTGAATTAACCAAGGACGCAAAGAGACCTGTTATTGTTAGAGGCGGTCTCTTTTTTAAAATTGCTAATGATAGCGGCTTTTAAACTACAACCACTATTACAATTGGCGGTTTTAAGTTGAACCAAAAGCAAAAAAAAAAAAAAAAAAAAAAAAAACAATCCTACGTGGACACTATGTAGGGAATTTATTTATAAATCAATGTATTATGGGAATTGATTTTTATTTCAACAATATTATGGGAAATTGTTCTTTCGTCTTTTGTTCAGTCAAAGATTCAAAATTGAATATGGGAGCTTAAATAATGAGATAAGAATAACTTCAAGTATTTTTAGAACATACACACAAAAAAAAAAAAAAAAAAAAAAAAAAAAAATACTCCCTAAGTTTTTAGCGGGAAAATATTTTATGAGAAGTTGACACGTGTAATCTTGGGACATTTTGATGATTACTTTAGTATATAGTATAGGTAGATTGATAATTGATAATTTTTTTAAAAGGCTCTTCAAAACTTCAATTGTCATTGTCATTGTCAAACCAAAATTGAGTTATTTTTTTTTAAAATAGTTTTTTTTTTTTTTTTTTTTTTTTTTTTTTTTTTTTTTTTTTTAAGTTAAACCTTGTGGTTTTCACTGATATGAATTTTTTTCCATATAAATACCATAGTTGATATTGACATAGATGGTTAAAAAGTTATATGTATTATAGGAGGTTGAGGGTTTGAACCTCCTTATCCTTATGTTTTATACTAACTAATGTTAGTTGCTTAGGTGATGTGGCATCATGAGATGTTGGGAAGATGGCGTGGCACAACAAAATAGGGACTACGTGTAACACCCTAGAAATTCCTTTCTTTCAAAATACATGTTTTGCCCCGGTTAAAAATTTTAAATAGGAATATCTAAGATATTACCGCCACCGTGAAAACGGCTAAGGCAACCATCAAAGACACACAATGGAAGACTAACTTCAAAACCGTTCAAAACAAGTCAACTTGAAAAGTCAACCAACGAAAGTAAAGTCAAAACCAAAGTCAAATAAAATCAAACTACAACTTGGAACCATTAAAGGCCCTTATTCAAAAACCGTTCCAAAACCAAACCTTTGTGTTAGTCCACATAAAATAAGTCATAAATAAATAAAGCATAAAACACCTTGTAACCTAATGAAAACTAGTAAGATTCACTCTTCTCTTATGCCCCATCATGATCATGCTTCAATACCTGAAAAGTTTATCTCTACTTGTTTCCACTACTCTCCATTAGAAATGGGTCATCATAGGGCCAAGGTAAAGACATGGCCAAATACACAAACACACACAATCAGCAAAGCTGAGTACATAAGCGTAAATTAGCCACACTAACATGCTTTCACCTATCAACACACACTTACCTCATTGCACCTGTTCACAAGCATACACACCAATCAACAAGACACAATGACTAGACACTAATTAATTCATTTTGCGTTGATTACGCATCGAACGAGTTTCCACCTCCTAACCTCCCCCAAATAAATTTGAGGTTAACTGACACGGGAGCTAACCGTGCCAGCGACAAAACCACTCAAAGGTGGCGGAATTCCTGCGCATAATAGTAAATAATGCGTCCTGTACTTCATTAGAAGTTATGGTTAAATATAAAACCCCATAACTCCCCCCATTGTTCATACTCAAGGTATATACGTTCCAAGAGTTTTGGTGCGTAATCTCTTTCACTTTACGTTATTTACATATTATTAGACTTGGTGATGACTCTCAAAGCATAATAAGTCAATCAACAATAATTATTCAATCAAACAAACATACCAATTTAATTCTTGAATAATTAGTGACCACATATTATTTATTGTTGAACCCTTTTTAATTCTACCTCATTGTCAAAGACACCTTAAACGCATAATGCGCCAAAAATCCTATCCCTCGGTGTTAAAAACACCTTAAGTGCACAAAGGCACCAACATACAATTTACTCCTTGTGTACATAGACACTTATATAGCTCCTTCCTCATGCTTAAAGCATCAATAAAAATTATTTGAACCATAATAAAATTCCTTTTCAATATTCCAAACATAATTAAACATGTAGTTTAATTAATCATGCCTTCAAACATGCCATAAATAAAAATGTGGTTCAAACACAACATGCCCAAAATATAATTTTCCAATCCATAACCAACACAAATAGTTCATGCTTCACAATTTAATCACAAACACCATAAATTCACAATTCCATACATAAACCTTAGCATGATACTACTTGTAATTGATTGAAATCAAACCTAACATGATTCTACATCATCAAAATATGCTAAGTACGCGTACGTACCTCAAATAAGCTCTTAAAATAACCGAGTACTCTACAACAATTCTCGAACCAAGTCTCCTACATAAAGGGACAATAATACTATATTAATTACCCTAGTATACACAATTTCCAGCAACTTAAACTCACTTTAAATAACTTATAATAATCTGAAAATTATTTAAAAACCCCTAATTAAACTCCTTTTTAATGGATAATCACACCCTTTTATTAAAAATCACAATTATACTACTTTAAATAAAATTCCAACATTTTAAACTAATAAAAAATCCTTTACAACTTCATCAAAATACATCTTTATACTTAAATTATCCATAGAAACATTAAATTATCTCTTACCCCTTTTAAACTCAAAGATAAAATTTAAAGCATAAAAAAAAACTTCGTTAAAAATCAAAAACTGCTCAAAAATCGTATTTAGAGGCTGAATTTGGCCACGAGAGGGTTTTTTTTTATCAAACACTACTTTTTTTTTTTTTAATCAAACACTACTTTTTTTTATCGTAAAAATCGTAAAAATCAAACACTACTTTTTTTTATCAAAATCGAAGGAGTTTAAAACCTGATCGGGATTAAAACGGGATTAATATTAACGAACGGAAATCTAATAATTAAAACATAAATTTACGTGTTCAAAATAATATGGAATTAAGTTAAACTAATAAGTAGTTATAATCACCAAAATTTCAAAACATTTTTACTATAAAAGCCCTAAATCAATTATTCATAAAAACCCTAAAATCATGATTTTCAATAATTAAAAACCCTAGGTTATAATATTTACAAAATCTGAAAATTATAAAGTTCAATCATCAAAATACAATTTGATACTAATTAAATTAATTTCAAACAATAAAATAAAAACCCATAAATCAATAATTATAATTACACAAATTAATAAAACAAAGGAGAGAGAAAATAAGACTAACCTTTTTGTGTGGGAAATTTTTTGGGGATTCATGGGGTATTTATAGAGTAGAGAGTGTAGGGTTAAATTTGGGCTTATAAAAATGTGGGCTTGAGTTATGGGATAAGGCTTAAGTTATGAGATAGGGCTTAAGTTATAGGTTTTGAATGAGTTATTCCAATAAGAGTATGTAGGAATAATTTACATTGCCCAATAATTAATAAACGTTTGGCGCAAAACATATTTTACTTTTATAAAACTTTATATTTAAAATACTTTAACCCTGTAAAATATTTAATTAAAATACTTGAGCCCTTGACAATACATTTTATTAATACTTAAATACTTTATAAAAATACATAAAAAATACGGGGTATTACACTACGTGGCACATCAACGTTTTTAGGAACGCCTTTTAATATATTTTAATGAATTACTAACGTTTTTTTTTAAAAAAAAATTACTAACATTTTTTTTGGGGAAAAAAGAAATCATTTTAAAGATTAATGGATGAAAATATGATAGGAGATATTAATATATTATTGATTTTTTTTCTTTATATATCAGATGTCTTAATCTTAATTAAGAAAAAAAATAGTGGATCTAAATATACTAATCGCAATCTTTATTATTATGAATCTATAGCTCTACATCTTCAACTTTTTAATTTTTTTTTTTATAATTTTATCTCGTTTATCTTAATAACTACTCCCTCTGTCCTTTTATTAGAGTCTCATTTATAATATTTATTACTCACATAATAAAGAGAAATGAGAGTCAAATAAATGGACGGAGGTACCGAGGGAATATTCAATAGTCTAAGATTTTAAAATAAAAATTATTAAAATTTCATGTTTTTGTTCTATTTTGCTGGTGGTTTGTTAAGGGAGTAAGGCTCTAGATCTCTTTTTAATATTTTTTTTCCAACAGCTAAAAAAAAGTTTTTGAAGGGAAATTTTTTGTTATAGAAGCAACATGTGTACTTTAGAATATAATTCTGGTGATTACTTTAATACGTGTGTGTGTTTTTTTATATTTATATATATATGTGTGTGTGTGTGTGTGTGCAATATAAATATTTTAAGCAAAACATAATAAATCGTGATCGATCCATTTAGTTAGATTGATTAAGCTAGAAAATATTCTAATTAACTTCATAGTATAATAATTTTTTGAAAATGTTAGCATTCCTTTTTTATTCATTATAGAAATTTGAAGAATTAATAAAGAGGAAAAAATAATCCAAACTCTACTATCACTAATAAATTGTGTAATTCGCCATTTAGTCATAAAAGATTTTCGAAAAATGTATAATTAATCCATATTTTTCAAACATTAGCTTTATTTTGAAATGGAAAAAAATAAAACGAAAAAATAAGAGAGAATGATATATGTCACAAATAGTTTAGGAGGGAAAATTTTTTGTAAGAAGGTGACACATGTCCAGTGGTGATGTTAGCGGTAATTATTTTAGTATTAATTATAGATAGTCATCTATAGATAGATAGATACCGCTAGTTTTAATGCTTCTTAC
The DNA here is from genome assembly GCF_948465745.1 of Chenopodium album. Classification (NCBI taxonomy): domain Eukaryota; kingdom Viridiplantae; phylum Streptophyta; class Magnoliopsida; order Caryophyllales; family Amaranthaceae; genus Chenopodium; species Chenopodium album. The sequence goes on from NC_137839.1 coordinate 23,081,878, forward strand.
TACATTTATTTGATGACTCTATTTGAATACTTTTCTAGAGTATTGTTGATCTTAAGTTTTGATGATGACTCAAGGAACCTAAGCAAACCCATAAGGGCTTTAACCTTTGTCTATTAGCTTTGATGTGTTTGACAGGTTCCTATTGGCAACGAAGTTCTAGAGTCAGAATGGAGCATGGAACAAGTCTTAAGATTGAGCTATGGACGAGCATAGAAGACAATCAGAAACCTAGTTCCTTGAGTGAGGAACTGAAGTTCCTTGAGTGAGGAACTGAAGCTCCAGAGTCGAAGCTTCACTGAGTTCCAAGAAGTCTATTGTATCTTTATTATTTATTTTAGGCTTCTTGTATATTTGTTAAGTACTTTGATTATTGATAGGATTTTAAGTGGATTTAATTTCAGTTTATAAAGATTTTATTTTCCTTGTTTAAAAAGATTCTATTTTATTTTCGGAAAATTATCTTTTAAAACTATTCTATTTTCTTAAAGATTTTCTTGTTTAAATTCTATCCAAATATTTTGAAAAATCTGACTTGGTAAAATCTCCTTTGAAAACTCTTTTTAAACGGATCTTTTACTTGGTCAAGGAGGTTGAGAAAATTAAGGAAACAGTAAACTACTTCCTCAAGTATACTTCAGCTTGTTGCCCAAGCCTCCACGAACTGCATTTCCTAGTTTCATGGGAGTTGTGGTAAAGTGGGAGTCAAGGCAGACGTGGGAGTTTTTCAACTGATCTCCTCTAGTATAAATAGGATTAGTTTTCTGTTTTGAAAAAGACACTTGAGCATTACAATTCTTAGCTTTTCTAAAAGAGTCAAAAATCCACTTAAGTCCTTGAGTGTCCTTGTACTCAGCATCTTAGAGTTTTAATTCGAGTTGTATTGTGGAAGAGTTTGGGTAAACTCTAGAGTGTGTAGATTGCTTTGAGCGAAGCAAGGAGAAAGAGAGAGATTTGAGAGCTCAACTGATTAAGGGATCAGTTGAGGGGGAACTTAAGTTCGTAGAGGAACTTGAGTTTAGAGTCTTAATTTGTAATAGGTTGTTTGCCCTATTATTATTAAGAATTGAGTTTAAAATCCCTTGTGGTCGTGGTTTTTCTTCTTGATTAGGGCCAAGAAGTTTTCCACGTAAAATCTCTCTTGCACTTTAAAGTTTTTGTTTAAGTTTCTTTTAGAATTCCGCAAAAATTACCCCAGTTCCTCCTCAATACAATTCACCCCCCCTCTTGTATTGTTCATTCAAGTCAACAAGTATTAATACTTTCAGGGTCAATTTGAGGACTTTTAAGAATCTATCTATTTATTACATGTGATGACCTTCCATATGTTTATATTTCAGAATCCATTGATTTGTCAAATCTATACAAAATTTTATAATTTTCAAGTGGATGTCCTTGTGCATTCAGATCATTGATCTTTTTTCATAATTACAAACTACGCCTACAAAAGTGTCATCACTCCTCATCAAAACGAGAATTTCTCATCCTTTACTAAGTTGAGTCTAATTAAGGGGTAAAAAAGGAAATACACTTATTGATTAAAACATTATGTAGAGAGAAGGTGAAAAGACATTGGTCCCACGTTTTGTACCTTATGCAAATTCAAAAAAAAATTGAAAGGGGTTGAAGTTGGTATTTAAGGAGAGAGAGAGCCATTTGATAACATAGAGAGATCAAAGCAAATTAAAACCCTAAGAGAGAGAAAGTTTGAATATATTTGAAGACAATTTCGCATCCTTAACTTGTAATTGAGACTCGTAACAGTTGCGACTCAACTACTGGTGGTGTTTGCCGGATTTTGGTCGGCAACGTTGGAAGGAAGGTGCCGCTAGTGACTGACGAGGATGTAAGTTTCAGTGTATTGTTTTAATTTTTTAACAAAATTTGTGTGTGTTTTATCATTTGTTGAATCTCGAAAATATCTCAAATTTATTTGTTGAATCTCGAATTCCCAACTTTTAGGGTTTTAATCACTCAACTATTTGTCAAATTAAGGGTTTATACTAGGCAATTATTTTCAAATTTCGCCTACTATCCTTTGCATTTTCCAAATTTATTGTTTGTCTCTGAATTCTGTATATCATGTGTTTGCATTGAAGTATTATAATAGTATATGATAGTAGAAGGGTGTTTGGTGAACAGTGTATGCTTGTTCTAATTAAGTTCCTAAGTAATCTAAGATTTCCTCACAACTTGTGCTTGTGTTTTGACTTAATACTTGATTTGCTATGATGCCCTCTTTCGAGCATGATTGGTTAAAATTACTGTTTTCTTGAATTAATTTTGTTGTTTCGTGAATTCCGTCTTATTATCTTGGTTTAAATTGGTTAATTATATGTTAAATTCAATTTATTTTTGGGTAATTATTTGTTAAATATGTGAAGTGCTTAAATTCTATGTCAAATAAGTGTAATTATTTGATGGGGAATTTTGACTGCAATTTGAAGAGGGGTTTTTATGTGTATAATTGTTTTGAATGTTGTTGGTTGTATATTGATGATGTTTTCTCATCTATCTTAAGTTGTTGTAGAAATAGAATCTGTGAGCATTAGCTGATACCATAATATTTCAACTTCAATAGTGGTATTAGAGACTGTTGTTCAACCATTATATTGCTGATCTAATACCATAATGTTGCTTGTTGGTACCTTCTTATTGATACCATTAATAAGCTGATACCATCGAATTGGTTGGTGGTATTTGATATGAAGCCATTTAGATGTATGGGTGTTTATTTGTTTGAGAATTTGACAGTTTGGGTATATGTGAACTTGTTAGGTGGTGTTGGTTGTGTGTCCAATAAATTATTGATATTTTTTTTTGCGTGTGTTGTTCTAATGTAGTCATGGTATCGGAGCAGTTCAATGACTCCTCAATAGGATGCAGAAGTAATTGGGGGGGGGGGGGTTATGTTCATAATGATTTTAAAATACCTTTTAAAGAGTTTGAGCACATTTGTTCTCTGATAATGATTTGCATAATGAATTTATTGATTGTTTTTGTGTTGTACTGTTTGCAATGTAGCCTTAAATAGATAATGAGAACTTGGAATGCTCCAGCTGCTTCATCTAGCAAACAGGCCAACAACAATTAAAAATAAAATGAAAGCTCCGGTTGTTGAGGATGCATGGATAATATTATAACTTTGACGGACTGATCAGTAGAGCGGACGATTCTAATGATGTTGACTATGTGGTGGATGAAGAAAAAGACTATGTCGAAGCTGATATAAATGCTGGTGATTATGAGGTGGAGTCAGAGTACCTTGTTACTCACCACACTAATAAGAAGTGTAAAGTTGTTCCCCCGCCAAAACTGAGCAGATCCCCACAGACACGGCCGAGGATTATGAGAAGAGCACAACGACTGGTAGTAATTGAACAAGAAGATAATGTAGAGGTAAAGAAACAATTTTTTTTTTTGAAACCGGTAAAGAAACAATTTAATTTCAAGGAGTTTGTTCTTTATCTTTCATTAGACTTTGTTTAATGAGTTTCCGTATGCAGAATGGTAAATGATATTGAGGTTTTTTTTTTTTTTTTATTTATTTATTTATTTTTTTTAACTATAGTTTGTTGTTGGACAATTGGGGCTAACTTTGGTTGAGGGGAAAAAAAAAAGAGGTGTGATGAAGCCACATAGTTGAGGAATTACAGTTGGAAGGTATAGTTTGTCGATTAAAGGTCTTTTGTGGATTGTATTTTCTTCATGTGTATTTGTTGACTTAAGGTATATTTTGTTATTTTATTTCAGCCAACGAATTTCAACTGTCGTGTAGGTGCATTTTTTGATGTTATGAAGGCGATGAAAATAGATGAGAACAAAATAAAGTTGTTGGAGGAAAATGGGTTTGGAGGGTTGTTGAAGCTGCCTTTAATAAAGATCGATGGCGGGTTTTGTTACTAGCTTATGGCAAGGATTGATCATGAGAAGAATGTGCTAACTAGAGGAGATAAAAGGGAACTACCGTTATGCCCTCAATAGTGGAGGTGCATATTTGGGCTTCCTCGGGGTCCAAACCACGTGCTTGTTAAAATTTAGAATGCAGCTATGCAAGCAAGGTTGATCGTATTGTTGAGCTAGCATTATGGGAGATTATAAAAGACGATGTCTGTCATATTAAGATTTAGCAGGCAGTCAATGAGCTGCCTTTGATGCCGATTATAACATACCATGAGAAGGATGAGTCTATAAAGGCCTTCTTGCTAATGATGTTGGGACTGCTGATATGTCTGACAGGCTAAAGTCGTATCACCCAATCAAAAGTAATTCCTAAATCCTCTAAATAATGCAGATAGGGAAGTAGGGTTGAATCCATAGGGAAACTGGTCTTTCTATTCCTGATCAATTAAAGCAATCTAAATTATTAAGTAACAAATTAATAATATGGGAAGGAAACTAAACTACGGAGATTGAGAGTAAAGAGAAATCAATGAATAAAGGCCTAGGGCATAGGTTCACCAATAAATAACATTCTAGGGTAAAACATAATAATCAATCATCAATGCATCAATTAATCAGATCATAAAGGGCTTTCGCTACGTATTACAATCACAAAATTAATCTACCGGTATTAAATCTCATCTCTCGAATCTCGACTTAACCATTTATAAATTAATCTGCCGATTGAAACTAAGCCTAAATATCAATTCTCATCTCTCGAATCTCGAATTAATATTGCGTAACTCATACATAAAAGACCAGCGCTAATCTAGTTGCAGAGCATTAAATCAATCAATAGGAAATTAATCAAGCATTGATAATCAACAACAATAAATTACCCCTTCATATTATTTATGGATCCCCATAAACGCTAGAAAGAAAACTACTCAGACATAATTAAAACTAAACTAATCAAAGCAATTAAACAATACATGATGAAAGAAATAAAATAAATAACTGAGATTAAAGTAGAAGAAATCATTACCAAAGTAATCAGAATTAAGGAGTTGAATTAAGATCAAAATAGAGAACAAAGTTGTAGAGAGAGAAAATAATCTAAGACTAAGTAGAGAGAGAAAGTCTAAGAGAAGAAGTTAACAAAACAAAAAGCATTAAATCGTATTTATACAAAAATAATTACTCCTAATTAAAACTAAGAATCTCTGCTAAATAAAACTCTTCAGAAATCTCGCGCCCGATCGGGCCCGCCTTTTTTTCCATTATAAGCGTCTCTCGCGCACGGCCGGGCGCAAACTCGGGCGCAAACTCTTTTTCTTCATAAACCCCGTCCGGTCAGGCACCCCTCCAGGCGGGAGCTTATTTTGGTCGGGCCTGGACACTTAGGCAAGTTTGGAATTTGATTGGGCTCCGATTCTTCGGCCCAATCCGGATTTCCTCTCCTGGTCTTGAATACTCGGTCCAAATGCCTCGGAATCTCAAATGCTAAGCCCTTAATCACCGGTTCGATGACTCTAACCGGCCCTGGGCTATAAAAAGTGGTCGTGCTCCTCTAATGCTCGTAGTCACTTCATAATATCCCTAGAAAATGCTCTAAAAGTGCAAATCCCTACAAAAGTCAACCAAAACTACAAAAACATTAGAAACACCAATTAGTAATAAAAGTGGCTCTAAAGAGCCAAAAATACTAGCAATTATGACCAAGGAACGGGGGTAAAACACTATATAAAATGGACATATCAATGTCCCATTACGAATGATCAAAGCATGGCAACTGCATTATTGCCCGCTGTTTTCCAAGGGGCTGCTGCAACGGATTTTGATTATTGGTGTTCATCTGCACACAGTTGGTTGATGACTTGTGTCAGAGATTTTAGGAAGAGGCTTCACAACAAAGGGTATTCAGCTAGTGGTGGTGGATTTGTTTTATTCCTTTAGGTCTGATGTCTTATTGAACCTTTTTGAAAGCTAATCCGTATTATTTTTCTATGCATATTGAGGTGTTCTTCCTTTTGCAATTTTAATCGCTTATTTTTATGTGAATGTTGTTGTGTATTCTACTCCTTCAAATCTTTTACTTGGAACACCTTGCATTGCCTCCTTTGAGTTGAAGGCATATGTCAAGATCAGAGGTGTGGACTTAGAAGAAACTCACTGCTGCTATTCATGCTGATTTGCTCTCGTCACTATACAATGGGAAACTGAAGGTAAATGTGTATTATGTGTGATACAATATTTTGGTTTCTTTTTATTCTGATGAACTAATGTATTAATTGTTCATATTGCAACTTGTAGACTTTTGATGTTGCTTATGGGAACAACTTCCTTTGGTTGGAAGGGACTCATTCCAACCGTTAGAAATTAGGCTTGCAAATGAGGTAAAGGATTAGGAGTGTTGCTATATTTTGTGGCTATGGTTATATAAAACTCATTGTTTTTTTTGTTTACGCTAGGTTTTGGAAATGATGAAGCCTATGTTTGAGAATATGGAGAAGATGCTGAAAGCTCGCAACAACATAAGCATACCTACTTTGAGGAATGCGCCAAAGGAAAGGTCCCCTGTTAAGAGGTCCCCTGTTTGCAGGCCCCCTGTTCCGAGTAATGTTGATGTTTGTATTGTTCTAACTCTTCAATTAAGGAGCGCGAGTGTAGGGAATATTTCAAGCATTATCCCTAGCTTGAACCCCACTGTGATCATACACTAAAGTACGGTGGCGTCCAAAGGGAAAGAAGATAGAGCAAAGAGTCGCCAACAAGTTTTAGGAACTTGTAAACCGTTCACGAGGTGAAGGTTACACCCCTTAACGATTCAAGAGATCGCCAACTCCAATAGATCTTGAACCATGATTGGTAGTTAGGGGATGAAGGTATAAATCCAACCTAAAAGAGATTGAACCCGCCCTAATAATAGGTCTCTACTTTATTCTGATCGTATTCATGTGCGCTTTCTGACTAACATGCAATCAATAGGATTAACCCTAAACCTGTTTATCTATGTTGGTTGAATATTAATGCACAAATAAAAATATTATTGGCGATCACTTGAATCATAATTAAATTTAACTCTAAACAAGATTAATAATTATTTTATTAAGCGTGATTACAAGTACAAATTCCTTTTAAACATGCATAAAAGGCGTGATCAAGCAATAATAATAAAAATCAAGCAACATAATAATAATCATAATAACAATTATAATAAAAATAATTAAAATAATCATGTTAAAGTATAATAATAGGAAGATCCTAGACATGATACTAACAAGATTAATAACAAACCTTAGCATGTCACTAAGCAATAAAAATCATAGCTTTAACCCTAACATGATACTAACAATCATAAATATTACGAAAGACAATAAAAGGCATCATAAAAATCATAATTGATATTATATTTTTTACCCTAAACATGATACTAGGAATTTATTGTTGTCACCCTAAACATCAAATTAAGAAAAGCATCATAACATGATACTAGGAATCAAAATAACATCCTAAACATGATTTCTACATCATAATATCAATGAATCAATTAAAGCACTTACTTGGATGCCTCGTACCTCTTTCTAATAACAAAATACACGCGTTAGTAACTTCAAGGAAAATATAAACAACAATTAAATTAAATAATAGAGATCTGGGACCAAACCCTCAGAAATTAAAACCTTTCACGTCTAGGGAGAAGGCAACTTCGAATAATGCTAGGTGTGTCTATGTCTTGTGAATGCGGAATTTTGTATGAAAATTGATTTAGAAAAGAGAGAAAAAGAAAGCTTTACCTTTGAGAGAGAAAAGAATTAGAGAGTTGATGATCTTTGATGAGAATTGATTAGAATTGATGATTGAAAACGGAGTTTTTAGGAGGCTATTTATAGAGAAAATCAGCCAAAAAGATAGAAAATAAACCAGAATTCTGACGTGAAAAAACGAAGTTAGCGCCAGACGCTGACATTAGCGTCGGACGCTAACGCTAGCGCCAGGCGCTAACCAGGTTTTTTTTTTACGCATTTTCTAAATTTAGATAAAATTTAACCGTACAGGAGGATAAAATCGTATTTTCCTCAAAAATGCTCTTTTATTCTGATTAAAATTCCAAAAAGTCAACAAAAGTCAATTTATCAATGCTAATTGAATTAGGAATGAAAAGAACCTTCTTGAAGAATCTAGAAGACTAAAACCATTCCTAATTGCCTTAGGAATGATAAATCCATATTAGGCCCTCCTCTAGATCACTGGGCCGCATATAGGGCTCAAACCGGGCTCAGTTTAGTAATTTAGCCATAACTTCCTCATTATTCATCGTAATTGGGCTTATAATATATCGTTGGAAATATTTTTGCAATCCCCATCCAACTACATCCTTATTGGACCCATATAATGGACCAACCAAATTGGATTGGCTGTTTTCTTAAAATAGGTTTTCAAAAACAGAGAGAAAAGAAAAGAAATTAAAACTATCCGCAACACTAAACTTTCCACACTTTCACTTCATTCGATTACGATTCGACGTGAAAATTACTCATCACCGGGTTTGGTTTTGGGGAGACACAAATGGGTGTCTATAGAAGCCCCCACTTTGACTGAGTTTGGAGAAACGCAAGTTTCGAAAAACAAAAGTCAAAGTATCGATAGGGACGGAGAATTATTCAGAACGTTCTGCGATTTTAAAACATTCTTGTAACGCCGATACCTACAAACTAGCGTTAGTTAAACAGATAAAAGAGTTAAGAAACCCGTAACTTGCACCATCGAGCACACGTCTTTTCAGTAACCAATTTATTGCCGTATTGCTGTATTTCTGTATTTTTGACGACCTCCTGCAAGCTAGAGAATGCCGCTTGAAGACTGCTACGCTTGTAACTGCCTCCAATTCCGCTATGATATACTTCTTCAAGCTAGAGAACCCCATCGAAGATTGCTTCGCTTGAAACGACCTTCTAGCACTTTGTGACCATCTTCACCAAGCCAGGGAACACGATCGAAGACAAATTCGCTTGAAATCACCTTCAGTTGTTTGTGAAAACTCTCCGCAAGCTAAGGAATGCTGCCGAAGATATCCTCGCTTGAAGTTATCTTCATTTGTTGCGATAATATTCCAAGGAAAATTACCGAAGACCCACACTTGTCGATCTTTAAAAGCTTGCTTGAACTTTGCTTCCGCTATGCCTATACGTCGGCGCTTCTGTTGCTTTTGAACCTATATGTCGGTGTATTTTGCTGAATGAACCAGCATGTCGGTGCTTTGCGATGAGCCAATGCTTAGGCGCTTTAAGCTAAGTGAGACGATCATTCATCAGGTCGATCACTTCATGTAATTGTAATCAAACCGATTACTAAAATCATGTCAAATTGCTTAGAGGGGCTAACTGGCATACCAAGGAACCCAAAATTTATTGCAAGAGGTTGTAATAACCGCACTGAGTGGCTGGATAGTCTAGCGCCACTTAAATAACTCTAGCGCCGCATATTTAGCTGTAGCGCCAGGCGCTAAGCCTTATCGACCGGCGCTAAGGTCTGTCGCTTGGCGCTAGTGTCGGGTTTTCCATAATACCCTTCTCTTCTTCATTTCCGCTGCTGTTGCTCGTGTTTTGCTCGAGAATTCGCTCAAAATTTCATTTGGCTCGTTCTTGCTCGTTTCTCAACCGAATTCGCTCAAATTTGTTGCAAATCAAAGCTTATTCCATCCATTTTCCCGATCTATGTAAGTTTTTTCCAAACTCACCCGATTTTATTGAATTTCGCATGTATTTGTTCACGAATTTCTTGAAAAATCGAGATTTAAATTGCTTAATTCTCTTTGTTTGTCAAATTTTATTCCATGAAATTGCTTGATTATGTATATATTGCCTTGGGAGTAATTTGAGACTTGTTTGACTCAATTTGGTGAAGAAACGAACAAATTACCATTGTTGGACCTCTTAAGGTCGGGAAGACAATGTGGCTTGTTCTTGACGTTTTTGCTAGCAATTCTTGTCCAATTTGTCACAATAATTACCACAGTATTACCACAGTATTGCAACTCTTGCAGCGACTTTTGATGACGATGCGACCACCCGAGAGCAGCGGGTGCGCATCTTCGTACTTATCTTGCTGTCAGGGATGTTCTCCCCTAACAAGGGTATTAGAGTGCTGCTTTACTACCTGCCTGCAGTCCGTGGTCTACACCGGATCGGGACTTATGATTGGCCATCTTGGCCTATGCTGACTTCATCCGAGCGTTATGAGACTCGTGTCGACACCGGTCCTTCACGGGGAACGTTGCTCTATCCGGCTTTTGGAGGGTCGTAGAGGTATACTTTATCTCCCATAAAGTTTAGCTCTAAGCTTTGATTAGCACTTGATGATGATTTTTGCCTTTTGTAGATCTAGTTCTACCAGTACTTTCCCTCGGTTGCGCCGGCGAGACCATCGCCGCGCGGGTTTCCAATGAGTGCTTCCTGGGGAAGCTGCCGTGCTGGGATGTCCACTGCTTACGTTCGAGATTGGATTATCTCGGTATGATTCTTTGTATATTTGGATACTTTGCACTTCCTTCGATAGATTAACATTCTTTGCAAGGGCCTGACGTGTTGTACCGGCCGTGGGTCGGCTTGGTTGTCCCTGGACTAGCCGCGCAGTATACTGCTGAGCATTGCTATTTCTTAGGGACATATGGAGCGATCGTGTATCTTGGAGAGAGGGTTTCTATTCAGCATTCTTCGGACACCTTTGTCGTTCTCGCTCCTCCACCGCATCACATGTTCAACGCCGTGAGGTTGGTGAGCATGTCAAAGAGAGCTGGTACCCCTTGGCGATCTTATACGATCCCTGGGCGGTGCTATGAGGAGGAGCTACTGCCGTTGTTAGCTTCAGTCCATCTACTGGCTGAGGAGGTGGCGGTATGATGTTCAACTTTTACTTTTCGTTAAGTAGCCCCCAAGTAATGCTTTACTGACTTCGATTTGTTTTTGTCAGGCTGAATCTACTGAGTTCGTGCCACCCCGTATGTCTATTCATTATCAAGGGACATACAGGCCGATTGAGGAGATAATTCCTCCAGCTCCTGAGGGTGAGCGCTTTGTGGAGCGGTCGATCCCTCGCCATCAGACTCGGGTAACCTTAGTTATTCGCAACTTTTGTCCATATATGTTATACATATTTACTAACTTTATTTTCTTGACAGTTCTCACGCGAGGTGGTCATGGCGATGGCACGGTGCATAGATGCCTTCCGGAGTCAGCTCGTTCGGATGAGGAACGTGGCTACATGTCGTCGAGACGACGCCGTTCAGGAGGTAGCTTCCCTTCTTATGTTTTTGCATCACTGCTTCTATTTTGCGTGTTTCTGATTTTAGTTTCTTTTGCAGGGTCGGCCCAATCCTTCTCGTACCCGTACGAGACCTGAGGTGCAGAGGGAGCCGGCGAGGTCTAGCTTGAGACGTCACCGCACTGGTTCTGGCGGTCGAGGCGGTCGTTCTGAGGCTGCCTGCACCGAGGCAGTAGAGGGCTCAGGCTCTTCATCTAAGGGTGCGCATGCTGCGCCGGTAGTCTAGGGAGAGGCAGTAGGGGATCCTTCTCCTTAGATGCCCATGACCCTTTAAAGCCTAGGACTTTACACTTGTTAGGGTGTATTAGGATTTGAATTCCGGACTGTTTGGGAGACCTTTGAATTAGAGATGATTCTAGCATATATGCTTTTTTGTAAGAAACAAGTAGGAGTCGCCAATGAGTTTTAGGAAAAACCCATAAACCTCGTTCATGCCTTTCTCCCAAGTAGAGTTCAAGGGATATTTAGCATGAATCATAAGTTTACCCATGCCCAAATTAGTCTAGAAAACCAGAAATGAGTTAGGGAGCGAGGGTACTAAGATAATGTTCCCTTTAGAGGGGAATCGCGATCCTAGCCCTAGTGCGGCCTCTACTAGCTCTTCCTTTGCACAATTTCATTGCCAAACAATATATGCAACGTGATACCTAAAAACTATGTTAATTGATTTTATTTACACACATTAATTCACATAGGAATTACATCATAAGGTCGTTATTCTTATTTAATCAAATTCGTGAAAAGAACAATAAAATAAACAATATTTGCCTTGACTTAGGTGATCAACCAACAATTATTTTATTCAATTCTAATCTTGATTAACGAAAGAATACTATGTGAAATCAATTAATTTATTATTTTAAGGCGATCAAACAACACTAATTAATTAATTATAGTTCTTTTAAACAATAAAAATAATGGTGATTTAACTAAGTGCTCGGGAATTCACCACTTCTCTTTGCTAGATCTCCGTTTAGAACACTTATGGATTTGGGGAACCTCCACAGTAGTAACAAAATATCGAAAAGGTTGAGTGTTTAGGACAAGAGGGTTTGGATGCACAAGTTCACAAGTATTCTGCTAGAGTTTAGGTTAATTTTTCTGTGTTGAAGCCTCGGATTAGGGTCTTATTTATAGGGAATGATTAGGTTTAGGGTTTCGAGCATTCTGCCACAGCAGGTGTCGCGCGCAACTGAGTAGGTTGCGTGCGGTATACGTGCGTAACTATTTGTCTTGCGCGCAACCCTATGGTAAGATTCGATTTTCTTATATTTTAATATTCTGAATCTTACGCGAGCGCATCTCTGAAAGTTGCGCGGCTTGCCGCGCGCAACTTAATAAGTTGCGCGCGATTGCTGAGCGCGACTTTGTGAGATGCGCGCGATATTTTTCGCGGCAACTTTTATTTTAACCTAGACGCTCCTAAATCCGTCATTATTGGCTTTTAAGCACGGGCTTAAACCTTATTATGATCGGGTTTAGTTACTTTGGACCTTGTGTTGGCCTTTGTTCTTTTATCTGGGCTAGTCTTTTGTGTTTTGTGGCTTAACCAGTTATCCATAAGCATTCTTTACTTTGATCCAACACGAAGATGGTTTTATTTATCGTCATTGCACTTCCTGTCAGGACAGGAGGCTAAAAGTAGATGTCTCCAGTTAGCCCCCAGTTTGATCGAGTCTAGAATAGACGATGATCAAAGTAGTCAAGGAAAAATCCGAGACTCATTCTGCAAAGTTCTCCAAGGTTAGAGAATCTTTCATTAAGGTTTAAGGATGTCGAAACAGTCCTTGGTTCGCTAAGTGTTTGAAACAAATAGCTATTAAGGCTAGAAAAAGTTTCCCCTAGTCTTAATGCGCTAAAGAATCTAGATTGATCCTTTGCAATTGTTGAACGCTTTTACAAGTAAAGGTGTTCTGGGTGATGTCAAGTCATGAGAAGAGATCGGTTTTAAAAGAATAAAAGGGGATGATTTCCTCCCAATCATGTCATTGTTGGTCTAAAGTCCCTCGATACATCATTGAAACTTTAGCCTGACTTTAACAAAGTAAAAAGAATGAAAAGGGGTTTTCGATATGCGAATCGAAAAGGGGCTCCGGTATTCGAGCCGGGTCCGATATTCGAGCCGGATGTCCACAAGATAGAAATACATGTCTCAGGACTGGAGGCATATATCCAAATCCAGTGAGAGAGAAGAAAGTCAGGAACTCTCTTAGTAGTTTTGTCCACAAGATGAGTACACGTGTCTCAGGACAGGGGGCATGTGACTACATGGGTGCGACATTATTCCGTCGCTCTTTATACAGGGGGTGGACGAACACCCTAACTGTCCGATAAGTTAGTAAGCTCACTAACTGCCGTATTTGCTTCCCTTCACGAAGTGCCCGTTCCTGAAGGTTCGGCGCGCCTGTTGACTCGTGAGCTAACGCCTATAGTAAATAGTCTACCTTTTAGTTCCAAGAGGTAGATCTCGCAAAGCTTGGGCTGTGGTGCAATTTTACGCAACACCTACGCCGTACAATTTTACGCTGTACGCTACGCCATTTGCATTTTTACGGTGCATGAAAACGCCTTCCTTTTGCTTCGTACGTGAAAAATAAGAAAACCCGGACACTTATATTGTCAGTACATTAAAATGACAAACCTGTCTATTGGTGCTTTTACGTAAAGCACCACCACGGAATGTCTTAAGGCACGCTTACGAAAAACGTTCAAAATGTATGCTTGGGGAAGGCACAAAGCACGCGGTGCATGCAAAAATGATGCAAAAATCTATCAAAGATGAAAATAAACTACAAATGCAAAGCAATTTAAAAAGGATTTTGATAATTCGCGCGCTATTACGTCTAATAACGAGCAAAAACCGTTGAAAATTGATCAAACGGATCAAAATCCGGATACCGGTCATTTTAGTGACCAGTATCCGCGCGCAACTCAGTAGGTCGCGATGGCCACGCACACGCATCTTTCTGAGTTGCGCTCATGTGTCACGCGCAACTTATGAAGTTGCGCGCGACATTCAGTTCAGCAAAAAGAAAATTGCAGAAGCGATTTTTCATTTCGCTTTCTCTCTCTTTCCTTCCTCCATTTTCGGCCCTTTCTCTCTTTATAGAGCTCGGATTTTCGTGATTTTCGAAGCTAAAGGAAGCAAATTTCGTTCTTAATTCATTTTTTCCATAATCCAATGTAAGTCTTTTGCCATTTTTTGCTCTTTTTTGGCTGAATTCGAACGATTTTCGAATCGTTAAACCCCAATTTTCGAATTTGGGATTTTTCGATTTCGTCCATTATTCTTGAAATTGTTTGTTCCATGTTTTCATGCTTGCTTAAGGAGTGTTTTGCAACAAATTTCATGAAAAAATGGTTAAGTATTGAACCTTGTATGAGCATTTCTTCGCTTAAGTTCGTTCTTGCCCTTTTTTTGCTTGAATTTGTTTTTTTTTCTTGCTCATTTTGGTTATACTTGTTGATTATGAAGTAGATTATAGTATTAGAACTAACATTAATTTCATAATTCATATTTTGTAAATTTTGAAATTGAAAAATGGCGCGAAGTATATACTTAGTTTGTTTTTGCCATATTCGAACTTCAAGATTGTTTGGTAGACGATAATTGCGTTTTGTTGTTACTATTATTCGCCTGAAAATAATTGATTCCTTGAGATTTTGAAATATAATCTCTTGAATACTTAGTTGAAACTGGTATAGGATGGCTTTTGTGGGTGTTTGAAAGCCCCCATTTAGTGAGTTTAATTGCAGGATCGTAGCCCCCAAGCATGGGTGGCATTCGATTTTCGTGTTTCATCCTATCGATAGCTGTTATGCTGCCGAAATGGATCTAGAACACGTTTATTAGCTTAGTTTAGAAAGTAAACTAATAGAGAAACCTCGTTTATCATAGCATGGACTCGCCTCCATTCGTCAATGCTGAGGAGATTTTAGTAGGTCCTGACAAGGTAGTTGGGTGCCTCCTTCAGCGAAGATACCGATGTCGTTGGATCGGTAATTCGTGAGATCCTTCCAGCAGCGGAGGATGATGAGGGGATACCGTTTGTTTTGAGACGGTTGAGTCGGTATGTCCTTTTGTATATGTACTTAAAATACTTCTATTTTTGTTTCATATACATTTATCTATTAACTGTCCTTGTATTTTTTTTTGGAACAGGTTTTGCGGAAGACTGTGAACGGCATGGTGAGGACCTTACGTGCTTTCCGAGCTGCTTATCGGAGAGCCCTCGTGACTTTGTCATGCCGTGATCATCGGATGATTGCGGTAAGTTTTATTTATATATTTTCTTGACGAAGTTATTACATTACATGTATTAATCTTCGGTTTGGGATTTTACACGATGTACAGCAGCCGTCTAGCAGTCGCAGAGCACCCTGAGCCCATTTGTACACATTTTATTATTGTTATTTTTTAGGAAACATTGTACATAGATTTCTTGTTTTTGTTGTACATATGACACACATTTTTTTTTTTTTTTGTATATGTCATATTATTATTTTTTTGTTTCCATGTGTACAAAAAAAATTTTCCGAGGGAGGGAAAGGGTTCCCGACTTACCCCCCTCGAAAGTAACAAAAGAAAGAAAGGAAAAGGAAATAAAGAGAGAAAAAGGAAAAAAGAAAAGAAAAACAAGAAAAAACAAAAATAAAATAAAAAAAAAAGAAAAGGAAATAAAGAACACAAGAGTTAGCAAAAGGCAAGCATATTATTAGTCTTAAGATTTCGTTAAGATTCCGTTATTATGTAAGTTAAAATACGGAAATAATCCTAAACCACATGTCGCGACAGAGGAGACGCGCGCATCTGAAGGAGTTGCGCGCGGCTGTCGCGCGCATCTGAAGGAGTTGCGCGCGGCTGTTGCGCGCATGTGATTTAGTTGCGCGCCGATGTCGCGCGCAACTTCATGAGTTGCGCACGCCACCTGTTTCTTAACTTTCCTTTGGGCGAAAATTGCCAAAAATTTGCCCCTCTTGGGTCTATTTAAGTATGGCTTCGTATAGGTTTCTGATCATCTCGCATTCATTCGCTTAGTAATTTTATAAGAACTAAAAGAAATAATCTCTCTAAATTCTTATTTTCATCTTCTTCTCTCTCTCTTTTTTTTTTTTTTTTTTTTTTTTTTTATTTTTATTTTTTTTTTAATATTGAACAATGGTAAAAACCTTTGAACAATGATTGAAGCAATGGGTCACCTCCCTTTCAAACAAGGAAAAACTAGCTTTCAAAATTTATCACCTAGATCCTCTATTTAACTATATGCAATTAGTGATTAATTTTGACTTCCTTCATGCCGCGGTTAACCATTGGGATTCCAACCACCATCTTTTCTTAATTAAAGGGGACGAAATTATTCCCCTTCCTTGTGAGTTTGAGGCCTTGCTAGGCTTCCCTACAAATACTCTCCCCGTGACTTATTCGCCTCCATTGTCAGATCCCAAACCTGTATTCCAAAGATTTTTCGGCTTGACTGACAATGACATGACTAATATTGGAACTGATGAAGGCGTCAATTTAATTGACTTTATTGAACATTTCGTCGCCCCTCGTGACAACATGGCTAAAAAACGCTTTAAAATTCGTGCTTTATGTTATTGTCTTGTTGTCAACTGTTTACTTAGGATAGGCAAAGAATATGGAGACTATTCCATGGTGTCTGTAGTTGAGCAAATAGTGGGATGTCATTCACCCGCTCCTTTGGCTTTGGCGGAAACCATTCTATGCTTTAATCGCCTTAGAGGAGATCCTAACGAAAATGGCTTCACGGGGAGTCCACTCCTTTTACACGTAAGTTTTTTTTTTCCTGTATTTTGAGCGCATGTTAAGGAGTTGCGCTGGCACTGCCAGCGCAATCTCCTATGCTGCGCGTGGATGGCGTGCGTAACTTCTCAAGATGCGCGCTCTACCTGCTCGTGTAAAATCGCAAACTGATTTTTTTTACCTTTTTTTTTAGATTTGGCTCATGGAGCATTTGCGAATAGTCGATAGCCACAAAACATTGAGGCCAACGGAGTGCGAACATTCCCTGGACGTCGAATCCTTTACAAGCATAAGAATGAAGAGAAGTGGACGTCGTTCTTTTGTCACGGGGTTCCTAACATACGCTTCGTGATTCCTTGGTGGAACATAAATAGTATGGTTGGGAGTAGTCACAATTTCCCTTACATTAGACTTTTAGGCCTATCTAGTGCTACTTACATCTTTCCTTGCAGGGTAATGAGACAATATGGGATGAAACATATTATACCCCCTCAAGATTATGACACACCCAAGGATGTGTCTTTTAGACCCGAGCGAATTTTTCGTTGGATAGAGTATTGGTCGAGTCTTCCAAGATGGGCAGTACAAAATCCTACTGCGAGCATTGTATTATCTTCCTTTTATAAGGCTTGGATGAATGCGGTGGACAAGGCCGAGTTAAACAAAGCCCGTTCTCAATATCAAATTGCCACCACTCGCAATCCACCTAAGCCTCTAATGCATTTGACCACCACTACTCCTCCTAGTGGTCAAAACAAAGGAGTGAGAAGAAAATTGGACTTCTCATCTCCTAAGGCGTGTTCAAAGGAATCCAAAAGGAAAGATCCTTCCAAACCCTCACAAAAAGGCGTGATAATCAAGGAACCTTGGAAACAAACCCGAAAAAGGACTCTAACAAAAGCTTCAGAAAAAGGAAAAAGGGTTGAAAAGGCTCCTATTCCCAAATTGAAGAACAATGTATGGGTCAAGAAGAAGAATGTAGGGGAGAGTTCTAAGGTTTCTGAAAATACTGCGATGGAAACTACTCCTCCATTATCCGTGACAATCGAGGATATAGTGAAGCCTTAGAATGTTACATAATTTTATTATGTTTTTTTTTTGAATAAAGTGTAATCACTACTATGCCTCTTTTTTTTCTTTACAATTTAGTTCAACAATGTTCTTTCTATTTATTTTTTTGAATGAAATAAAATGAGCTTTATATTTCAATATTTTGATATGACCGAATCTTATAGATTGCCTACGTATTCGCATCACGAAATCAGGTCACTGCGTAGTTCTTTTTTCTATATATATATATATATATATATATATATATATATATATATATATATATATATATATATATATATATTTATATATATATATATTATTTTTTTCTTTAACTCCTTAGGTAAAAGTTAAATGAAAAAATTAATCAAACTTTGTTTAATAGAGAATTAAATCAAAGTTTATTTTTTTTTAATTTTCCGAGTGTATGTTTATGTTTATGAAACGCCCTTCTTTCATTGTAAGTAGAAGTTACAACTTCGTTCAAACAAAAAAGTTCGGGTTCGTAATTTGACTGTCAGGTGGCGCGCGCAACATCGAGGTTGCGCGGGCATGTCGCGTGCAACTTAATCAGTTGTGCATGGTATCCCCGCGCAACTATTCTAGTTGCGCGCAACACCTGTACTACGAGTGTTTCAAAATTTTTTTTTTATTTTTTAATTTTTGTGCTATTTACCCCCCCAAGTGTGAAGTTCTTTTTCGTGAAGTTCGAAGAAAATCTGAACACTTAGAATGATTTATTATTCTTGAATTACCCCCCAAGTGTTATGTATTTTATCGTGTTGCTCGATAAAATGCATAACACTTAGAATCTTTTAGTTGAATGCTAATTTAAAGTTGGTTGTATGAATGAACGAGTAATCCGGATTTCATATGTAATATTTTTTAAGTCGATCAATGTTTATTAATTGGCGAATTTCATCTCCTCCAATGTCCATTAATCTGACGGCTCCTCCTGATAGGATTTCAATCACGCGGTAGGGACCGATCCAATTAGGTTTAAATTTTCCTCTTGGATCAGTAGGTGGACCCCTAACCTCCTTTAGTACAAAGTCACCTTCTTTTATGTTTCTAGGTTTTACCCTTTTAATAAAATGACGCGCAATGCACCTTTGGTAGACTTATACATGATGCAAAGCTCTTAATTGTCGTTCATCGAGCAATAAGAGCTCTTCATACCTCGCTCTTACCCATTCAGCTTCCGGCAGCTTACTTTCGAGTACGATGCGTAGGGATGGTATTTCCAGTTCGACTGGTTGAACTGCGTCCATTCCGAAAACTAAGGAGTATGGAGTTACCCCTATTGATGTTCATATAGACTATATATAACCCCATAGTGCAAAGTGTAGTTTATTCCGCCAGTCTTTATAATTTTCTGCCATTTTCATAATGATG
The DNA here is from genome assembly GCF_948465745.1 of Chenopodium album. Lineage (NCBI taxonomy): Eukaryota > Viridiplantae > Streptophyta > Magnoliopsida > Caryophyllales > Amaranthaceae > Chenopodium > Chenopodium album. The sequence continues at coordinate 23,101,289 of NC_137839.1, forward strand.
ACTATTATATTTTTATTTGCCGATTCTACTGCTCCATTCATTTGAGGTCTGTATGGGGATGAGCGATGATGTTTTACTTTATAACGAGTTAAGAGGGTCTCAACTTCAGCTTTGAATTGTGATCCCTGATCACTAATTAGTTCGTATGGAACTCCATATCTACAAAATATGTTTCGTTCGAGAAACTTTGCGACATGTTTAGAAGTGATATTAACGTAAGAAGCAGCCTCAATCCATTTAGTGAAGTAGTCGATGGCTACTGATACGTACTCGTGCCCTCCTGCTCCTGTTGGAGAGACCTTTCCAATTATGTTAATTCCCCAAGTTGAAAAGGGCCAAGGGGAAGTGAGATTATATAGTTCAGATGGTGGAAGGTGTTGTAAATTAACAAACATTTGGCACTCTGGACATTTCTTGACATATTGTATGCAATCATGTTCCATAGTGGACCAATAATACCCTTGTCGTGAAATTTTTTTTGCGAGCATTTTACCATTCATGTGAGGTCCACAAATACCTTTGTGAGTATTCTCCATAAGGCGTGTGATTTCGGGTTGGTCTATACACAACAAACTTTGACCATTAGGTCCTTTTTTCCATAATTGACCATTTAATAGACTGTATTGAGCCGCAAGTGTTCGTAAGGCTCGTTAGTCTTTCGATGAAGTATTTTTGGGATATGTGCCATGAGTAATATATTGGAGGATATGATCATACCAAGGATTGCTTCCTTCGATGTCATTTATTTCCTCTATTGCGTTGCAATATGATGGTTCTTCTCTTCTATCAACGCATAATGGCATCATATTTAAGTGATCTGGAATGTTGATCATTAAGGCTAATTTTGCTAGCGCATCGGCAAATTGATTATCATCCCTAGGGTGATATTTGAAGTCAATATGTTCAAAATGCTCGATGAGTTGCTCTAGGTGTGCTTGGTATAATATCATTGTGGAGTTCTTTATTTTTCATTTTTTCAGTATGTGATTTATAATCAAACTGGAATCTCCATATACCTCTAATTTTTTCACACCTGTGCTAGCTGCTGCTTCTAATCCAATAATGCACGCTTCACATTCCGCGGCATTATTAGTAACCTCAATGTCTAATTTTACAGAGATTGGAGTATGTGCTCCCTCTGGACTTATGAGTAACACTCCTACGCCACATCCTTTTTGGTTGGATGCACCGTCAAAGTACATTACCCATTTGTCATCTTGTGTCATGAGAATCTCTTCATCCGGAAGATGAGTAGTTTTTGCATGACTTGTTTGAATTGGATGTTGAGCCATAAAGTCGGAAATTACTTTTCCTTTCATTGATTTTTTTGGAATATATTTTAACTCAAATTCAGCCAACATCACCAACGATTTGGATATTCTTCCTTGAATAGGTGGTTGTTCAAACAAATACTTTATCGGATTTTGTTGAGAAATCACATGAGTGGTGTGTGGTAGCATATAATGTCGTAATTTTTTAGTTGCCCACACTAATGCTAGACTCGTCTTTTCTAGATTGCTATATTTTGTTTCATATTGGATGAATTTTTTACTTATGTAATATATTGCACGCTTGACTTTTTCTACCTCTTGTGCTAACATGGCTCCTATGGCCGTGTCTGTAACTGTTATGTATAGCCTAAGAGGTAGTTTGGGTATTGGTGGTGCTAAAATTGGTGGACTTTTGAGATAATCTTTGATTTTCTCAAAGGCCTTTTGGCATTGATCGTCCCATTCATGTTTTTCTTCTTTTTTCAATTTTTTGAATATTGGCTCACAAGACATAGTCAATTTGTGAATAAATCGACTAATGTATTGCAATTTGCCAAGGAACCCCTAATTTCTTTTTCTGTTTGAGGGGGAGGCATGTCAACAATTGCCTTTATTTTAGAGGGATCAATCTCAATACTGCAGATGCTTACTACTTATCCGAGTAACTTGCCAGAAGTTACCCCGAAGGGGCATTTTTGTGGATTTAATCGCATGTTATAATCTTTTATGCGAGTGAAAAATTTGCATAAAGCTTTTATATGTCCCATTCTATCTTTGGAATTCACGATCATATCATCCACATACACTTCTATTTCTTTATGCATCATATCATGCAAGAGAGTCGTAGCCGTTCTTTGGTACGTAGCTCCTGCATTTTTTAAACCAAATGGTATGACTGTATAGCAATACGTCCCCCAAGGGGTAATAAAACATGTCTTTTCTTCGTCTTCTTTTTCCATTAAAATTTGGTTGTAACCTGCGTATCCATCCATAAAGGATAACATCGCATGTTCAGCCGTGTTATCTACCAATATATCAATATGTGGTAGAGGAAAATCGTCTTTAGGGCTAACCTTATTAAGGTCCCTAAAGTAGACACACATGCGAACTCATCCATCCTTTTTAGGGACTGGGACGATGTTCGCTACCCATTCTGGGTAATTGCATACGCGAATGAAACCTGCGTCCAATTGTTTTTGTACTTCTTCTTTTATTTTTAGTGCGACGTCAGGTTTCATTCGTCGAAGTTTTTTAGAGGTAGGGTTCAAGGGAATGGTATGTTCCACGATTTCCTTATCTATTCCAGGCATGTCCTTGTATGACCAAGCAAACACGTCTTCGAATTCTTTGAGCGTCGATATGAGGGTCGATCGCTCTTTCGGATTTAGAGTTAAGCCAATTTTGACTTCTCTTTTGTTTTCATTAGTTCCTATATTGATTGTTTCATTTTCTTCAATGATAGGGTTCTATTGTTCTCGTTCATTCATTAGGTCAACCAACTTATTAATGTTATCATCTTCATTAGATTGATTATTATAGCATTCAAAAGATTCAAAAGAAGGCATATACTCGGAAATAGAGCTCATATTATTAGAATTAAAAGAAAGTACATTAAGAGAAGAATCCTTTTTGGGATCTTCATCCTTAGAACTAGAAAATAAAGACTCAGTAATGGCCACAAGGCCTAAATTTTCAGCTTCCCTAGAGTCTATATAGATTCGTCGTCCGATTCTTCAAACATCTTCCCTTCGCCTGTGACGATTTCCAGCCTATCGCCTTTGTGATTGGTCCATTTGAAAGATTTCCTCCATCCATGCTCCAAGGTTTCATTAGAAGGGGTGATCAATGAAGTTGGGTCAAAAGTTTCATCCTGGATGGCATTTTGATTGGTCATTGTAGCGACATGATTTTGCTCTAGTCCAAATAGCAAGTTGAATGCTTGCCTATCATAGCACCCAGGAGTTGGGTACTTTGATTTAACGATACTAAAATCGTCATCCAAGAAGTAGCAATCGTGAAATATTTCGAATCCAGGCTTCTTGATTCCTTCCAAAACCAATGGTTCTAGAAAGTCATAGCATGGGTAGTCTTCTCCCTCCCTAATGAATTTTCCATTAAGGGTTTGTTGATAGGATGGGAGTAAAGTGACTATCCCCTTGTTGTTTTCATCTCTTTGTGCCTTTGTTTTTGCATCGTGAGACTTCAATTCTTCTTTAGTTGGTTTGTATTCCAATCCAAAGGAGAAGCTTTTCTTTGGGATAGGAAGTAAGAAAGATTTCTTCATTCCTATTCCCAAAGGCATCCCAGGAAAGTAACTACTCTTAAATAAGATGTTGTTTACTATCTAGGTGGAATATGGATCAAGCTTGAAAGGTTCTTCCAAGTCTTCTTCCATTTCTATTGTGCAGATTGGCTCCGCGGCGAATCCCCACATGTCCTCTTCATCATTGTCATGGTTTATTTCTAGGAGTGATTGATCGTTTATTGCTATTTTTAGTGGAGAAGCATGTATAGTCATAGGTAGCCCTTGATAGTTCAACCTAATCATTTGATGAAGTGAGGATGGTATTACACCAAGCTCATGTATCCAAGGACGTCCAAGTAGAAGGTTGAATGTAGATTTTATGTCCATAACATTGAATTCAACCATCTTTTGTATTGGGCCTGTGGTAATTGGTAGCTTAACAATTCCACAAACCGATCTTCTCGAGTTATCATAGGCCCTAATGCTTTCTGTTGTTGATTGAAAAACTTTTTCTGGATTAAGGCCTAAATATTTTGCAGTTCGCAATGGGCATACGTTTACAGCTGACCCACTGTCTACCAAAGTTAGAGGGATGTTATATCCCTTGCACCCCACAGTTAAGTATAATGCATTGTTGTGAGTAGTGTCTTTTGAAGGAAAATCATCATTAGTGAAAATGATTGACTTGTCAGATTTCTCGCTAGTAAGCAAGCTAACGAGATCTTGAGGGGTTGTGTCCGTGCTTACAGACAAAGCCGTTAGAGCGTTCATAAGGGAATTCCTATGTTCTTTAGAAGTACTTAGGAGTTCCCAAATGCTAACATTCGCCTTGGATTGGCGAAGTTGTTTGACCAAGGGATCTTCCACCTCAAGAGGAGGTTTATTTTGTACTTGACCTTGATTTTGCGTGGTCGAAGATCCATTTGGTGGTGGTGCCTGGTAAATTCGTCCAGAATGAGTTAAATGATCTATCTCGTTTGGATTAGTTGTAGGACTTATGAACCAACTTTCTTCTAGAGGCTTTGAGCGTGCCTCCATTTCAAGATGTTCCATGAGTTGAGCTTGATGCCATTTTTCATCTAAGGAGAGATTTGATAAGTCTTGTGACTTCCCCAAGAAATGGTCCCAATCAAGCGCTCCATTTGTTTCATTTTGTAAACAAGATGGAGGTGGGACGGCGGCATACTTAGAGATATATAAGTCTTGAACGTCGTCGTCCCATAGCCCACATACTTCATTAGTTGCCCCTATGAGTATTGTGGGTAGTGGTTTTCCTGTAGGTGTGATGTAGTTCAATGGATTGAACATATCGCTTCCCATATGGTCCTCATTAATGTGAAACACCCCCAAGGGGGACGCATTATTGTTTGGTTTAGGCGTGGGAATTCTCCCATCGTCTACCAAATCTTATTTCTGGTGGAGTTGGTGGTGTTGGTCATGTCCATTGCCTCTATGATAAGCACAATAAGCATTACCATCCCAATTAGGAAACCTTCTTTCTGGTGGAGTAGGTGGTGTTGGTCCTGTTGGTGCAAGTAAGCCTTTTCCATTTAATTTTTCTAACAATTCTTTATAGCTTACAGGAAATGGAGTAAATTTTCTTTTTTTGGTCCATCTTTTCCTAGGATCATTATATTGATTTGTGTTGTGGTATTGCGTGGAGGTCGCAAATACATCAATAAAGGATGATGATCCATCATTCCCCTTCTTGTAGTTATTTTTGGGTTGATGATGATGAGGCTTATTTGATTTTTCTTTAGCAAGATCATCTTCAATCCTAGTAGCCACGGAATAGACCTTTTGGAAAGTGTCTAAACCAATGTTTCTGCTGTTGCTAACCATGAAGCTTTTTGTTAAAATTGTGGAATTGTAGGTCATTGGGAGCAAGATTGTAGGAGCTCTATGGAACAAGTTAATGCCTTTCAAACCTATAGGCAAAATAGCCCTTATTCCAATTCCTACAATGCCGGTTATAAAAATCATCCTTATCTTTCATACCGGAGCACCAATGTACAAAATCCTCCACCTCCACAACAACCACAACAGCAAACCCCACCACAGCAAAAATATTATCATCCTAATTCCGGCCAGAAAAGCCAAGCGTCACCCTCATCATCTTCCGACCCTGCCTTGACAAAAATTAGAGCAATGCTTGCCAACATGCAAAAGCATATGGAGAGTAGGGATGCGCAAATTGATTCTATCCTAGCCCATAATAAAATCATTGACAGTCAAATTGCACAACTTTCATCTACCCTACAATCCTGTCAGCAGGGAGCTCTACCATCACAACCTATCCATCCTACAGATCATGCTAATGCAATCACTCTAAGGAGTGGTTCACATTATGATGGACCTCCTATGCCAAAGGAAGATAGACCAGTTCCTGATCTAGATTCCTCTATACCAAATGCTAATCCTGCTAGCCCTGTAGGGCTACAAATAGATACTAACCCTACTAATGTTTCTGTGCAGGGTAAATCGCAGGATAAGGGAGGAGATGTGCAGAGCCCGGTTATCAAACTTCCATTCCCTAATAGACAACTAAAGAGTAAGTTTGATAAACAATTCAGTAAGTTTTTAGAGGTTGTGAAAAACCTGCAGGTAACAGTTCCTTTCACTGATTTAATCACTCAAGTTCCTGCTTATGCTAAATTTATGAAAGACATTCTGATTAGGAAAAGGGCCTTTGATGAAGTAGAAACTGTAGCTTTCATGGAGGAATGTAGCGCTTTATTGCAAAACAAATCCCCCCCTAAATTAAAGGATCCCGGTAGTTTTTCTATCCCTTGTCACATTGGGAATATTTTTATTGATAAAGCTTTGTGTGATTTGGGTGCTAGTGTCAGTGTCATGCCATCGTCTGTCTGCGCTAAATTAAATATGGGAGAATTAAAAATTACTAATATATCTCTGCAAATGGCAGATCGTTCGGTAAAATACCCCTTAGGTATTTTAGAGGACGTCCCTATCAGAGTTGGTAAATTTTTCACTCCTGTTGATTTTGTTGTTTTAAACATGATTATAGGTACTCTTTTCTTGATTATATGTGGTATTCGCCTGTTTTGTCAAGCCCTGCTTTGGTCTCTGGTTTGATGGTTGTACGTGCTAAAAATCCGGTACATTCCGTTTTGTTTCCCATCCCAGTCTTTCGCACGGGGCCCTCCTCACCTCTCCCCTTCCCCCAAAAATTTAAGTTCGTCCTCTGTGAGTCCATAACCCAGTTCCAAACGCCTTCGCATAATGCCCGTGATCTGCTCAGTATAGTGATGGATTTCATGGCCGACCAAATATAGCAGCTGCCAGTCCCTTATTTTCCTTAAAAAACTGGAAAAAAGGGACTGTGTAAGACGGAAAGATCTTTTGAATCTGATTATTCGATTATATTGACAATTTCAAAAAACTGGCAAAGGACACACAAATACCCATTATATTAGGTAGGCCTTTCCTCCATACTGCAGGAGCGATTATTGATGTTAAAAATGGTAAACTAACCCTTTCTGTAGGTGACGATAATGTTACTTTCAATTTAGGGAAGGTTTTCAAAGGGCCTATGTTAGAGGAAAATTGTTGCTACATTGATATAATTGATATAATGGATGATATTTGTGATGATAGCTTGCCACAGGTTCTTGCGAAGGATCCCTTAGAGGAAGTTCTCTGCGGGAATTTATCTAGCGACAATGCAAGCGTTTGGGGTAATGAGGTACAGGATATTGAAAAGGCTCTTTCCTTAAAAGAGTTAAGCCCCAAGGAAACGAGGAAGGTAGTAAATTTAGTTCAGGAATCAAAACCTGCAGAGGTCAAGAAACCTGAGCTAAAACCTCTCCCTTCTCATTTAAAATATGTTTTTTCTGGATGAACAGGAACTACACCCCGTGATCATCAGTACTGCACTCACTGACCTACAATCTTCCCAACTTCTAAGGGTTCTCAAAACCCATAAGAAGGCTATAGGGTACAGTATTGATGATCTCAAGGGTATTAGCCCTGACTTTTGTATGCACAGGATACATCTAGAGGAAAATTACAAGCCCTGCATTCAACCCCAACGAAGATTAAATCCCAACATGCAGGAAGTAGTCAATAAAGAGGTGATGAAATTACTTGATGCAGGTATTATTTATCCTATTTCTGACTCCAAGTGGGTAAGTCCTGTGCAGGTAGTGCCAAAGAAGGGTGGGATGACTGTAATAACAAACGAAAAAAATGAATTAATTCCCACTAGAACTGTAACAGGGTGGCGTATGTGCATAGACTATTGTAGATTAAATATCGCCACTAAAAAGGATCACTTCCCCCTTCCCTTTATAGATCAAATGCTTGAGAGGTTATCCAATCACAAATTCTTTTGCTATTTGGATGGGTATTCGGGATTTTTCCAAATTCCGATTCAACCTGAAGATCAGGAAAAGACTACCTTTACATGCCCTTATGGCACTTTTGCATATTGTAGAATGCCCTTTGGTTTATGTAATGCACCCGCTACCTTTCAACGTTGTATGATGATCATTTTTTCTGATTTCATAGAGTCTATTATGGAGGTCTTTATGGATGATTTTAGCGTATATGGTTCTTCATTTGATTCATGTTTAATTAATCTCGCTAAAATTTTGAAAAGATGTGAAGAGTGCAACCTAGTCCTTAATTGGGAAAAATGTCACTTTATGGTGACTGAGGGAGTAGTCCTAGGTCATATTGTATCTGATAAGGGCATACAAGTAGACAAGGCTAAAATATCAGTGATTGAGCAATTACCTCCCCCAGTTAATGTTAAGGGAGTTAGAAGTTTCTTGGGTCATGCGGGGTTTTATCGCCGCTTTATCAAAGATTTTTCTAAAATTGCTAAACCACTGACACAGCTTTTTCTCAAGGATGCCCCATTTATTTTTACTGACGAGTGTCTTGAGGCTTTTAACAGGATTAAGCAGGCTTTGATATCGGCACCCATCATATGTGCTCCCGATTGGAACCTTCCTTTCGAGATCATGTGTGATGCAAGTGACTTTGCACTAGGAGCCGTGCTCGGACAGAGGAAGGACAAGGTTTTGCATGCTATTTATTATGCTAGCAAAACCTTGGATGAAGCCCAAGTTAACTATGCCACCACGGAAAAGGAGTTTCTTGCTGTTATTTATGCTTTAGAAAAATTTAGATCATATCTTGTTGGTTCTAAAGTTATTGTTTTTACTAATCATGCAGCTTTGAAATATTTGATGGCTAAGGCGGAATCAAAGCCAAGGCTACTCCGGTGGGTTCTCTTGCCCCAAGATTTCAACATCAAAATCAAAGATAAAAAGGGAGCAGAGAACGTAGTGGCAGACCACTTGTCCCGTATCAGGTATGATGAGGGTAAGGATTCTCTACCTATAGATGATTCTTTCCCTGATGACAACCTATATGCAGTTGTGGAGCAACACCCATGGTATGCAGACTTCGCCAATTATTTAGTGGGTGGTACTCTACCCCTTGACTTATCCTACCAACAAAGAAAGAAATTCCTTGCTGATGTTAAGCATTATTTTTGGAATGATCCTTTTTTGTTTCGTGAGTGTGCAGATGGATTATTTCGCAGGTGTGTTCCCAAATGGGAAGTCCACGGTGTGCTTACCAGTTGCCACACCTCACCATATGGAGGACATCATGGCCCCACTAAAACGGTGGCCAAGATTAATGCGTTAGGTTTCTATTGGCCTATAATGTATAAAGATGCTAACATGTTTGTGCAGGCTTGTGACTCTTGCCAGAGGACTAGAAACATATCGCGGAGGCATGAGATGCCCCAAACAGGAATTTTAGAAGTTGAGATTTTTGACGTTTGGGGTGTTGATTACATGGGACCGTTCCCTTCTTCAAAAGGGAACCGTTATATTCTTGTCGCCGTAGATTATGTATCCAAGTGGGTTGAGGCCATCGCCACTCCTACCAATGACTCCAAGGTCGTCCACAAACTTTTTAAGAAGACCATCTTTCCAAGATTTGGCGTACCTAGAGCTATAATAAGTGACGGAGGATCTCACTTTCATGAACGGAAGTTGGACACCCTCCTCAAAAAGTATGGTGTCTACCATAGGACAGGTTTAGCCTACCACCCCCAAACTAGTGGCCAAGTCGAGGTTTCCAACCGCGAGATCAAGGTCATTCTAGAGAAGGTGGTGTCAAAATCAAGGAAAGATTGGAGTGACAAGTTGGACGACACTCTTTGGGCTTACAGAACTGCATTCAAGACCCCTATAGGTACTACTCCATATAGACTCGTGTATGGAAAAGCATGTCATCTCCCAGTTGAACTGGAATATAAGGCATATTGGGCTATTAAGGAGCTCAATCTAGATGCCAAACTAGCGGGTGAAAAGAGGCTACTTCAACTTAATCAACTCGATGAGTTTAGGTTGACAACCTATGATAGTGCTCGAGTCTACAAAGAGAAGACGAAGAAGTGGCACGACAAGATGATCCTTCCGAGAGAATTCAAAGAGGGTGATAAAGTGTTACTATTCAACTCACGACTTAAACTTTTCCCAGGAAAGTTAAGGTCAAGTTGGTCGGGTCCTTTTATCGTAAAAAGGGCCAACAAACTCGGTTATGTGGAAGTTTTCGACAAACATGGTAACGAGTTCAAGGTTAATGGCCAAAGACTCAAGCAATATCATGAGGGGGCTACAATCGGTGCGGTTGATATACTCCACCTAAGTAGTTCCGATTCACTCTGAGTTTCACTGTGGTAAGAGGGTCGTGCGAGACCTAGATAAACCAGCGCTTTGCGGGAGGCAACCCGTATTTCTTGCTTTCTAGACTAGTTTTATTTTATTTTATTTTTTTTTTTACTTTAGAGAGGCGAGGAGAGTGAAATTTTACCGTTTATAAGTGTTTTTGTACAAGTATAGGTTTAAGAGGTCAAAAGACTTAGAAGAATTTGAAGACGAAGAAAAGCAAAGGAAACGACTGGGTACGGGCCTGATCGGGCGAAGCTCGCCCGATCGGGCGCGAAAGGGAGGTTAAAATTCATGCCTTCTCTCGCCCGATCGGGCGTGGCTGCCCGATCGGGCGCAAGAAGAGAGCTGGAATCGAGCCTTTTCTTTGCCCGATCGGGCGCGCAAGTTTAGTCACAAACTCGAGCAAATTTCGCCAAAATCGGGCGAGGTTGCCTGATCGGGCGCATATCGAGTGAAGGAAAAGATATGTCGAGCGAAGCTCGCCCGATCGGGCAAACTATAGGGCGAATTTTTCGTTTGTGTTCGCGCCCGATCGGGCGGAACTCGCCCGATCGGGCGCGCAACTCCAATTCTGGAATTCAAATTATCCGCCCGATCGGGCAAGGCTTGCCCGATCGGGCGCGTCTATTTTTTTGGCCGTCCCTTATATTTTTCTTCTTCTTTCATTCCTCATTTCCTTCGTACTTCATCTTTTTCTCCTTTACTTTCTCTCTCTAAAACCTCCATTCTTACACCTTCAAACTCACTTATTCTTCAAGATCCTCTCCAATCCTTCTATCAAAACTCAAAAATTTTTACATATTTCTAATCCTTTCACCTTTCTCTACAATCTAAACCCAATTTCTACCATTTTCTCTCAACTTTTTCTAAACCCTAAGAGAGAGAAACCACTCAATTCCTATTTTTTCCACCATCAATGGCTTTCAAGAGGTCAAGAACGGTGAGGGGAGAAGGCTCAAGGAACCAAGAGGCGAGAATTGACCCGGACTTGCAAATTTCGGGATGGGAGAGGGTGGTCATCACCACCCAAGAGCAAAAACAGAGGATGCTTAACCTCATCACGAGGCAGGTAATTCCCACTCGTTTCATTCATCACCCTACCCTTATTAGACTAGGAATTGATAAACATGTAGAAAAATTATTCAAAGGAATTGGCATGAGCGGTTTCTTTAACATGCATTACGATACTTATGATTATTTAACCTTAGAATTCGTTTCTAGTTTTAATGTCATAAAATCAAATGCCTTAATTTCTCATGTTCAATTTCGGTTATTCAATAATGATATTAGATTGACTTTGAAAGAGTTTGGTAAAATTTTTGAGTTGAAATCATATAGGCCTCTTGAACCACCCCAAGACAACATTGCCGTTGTCTATCAATCCCTTACGGGGGATCCTAACTTGAACCTCCAACATGCTAAAGGTACTTGGATACAACATCCCGTGCCAAAGATTTGGCAACGGTTTGTTGGCCTTACCATTTTTGGAAGGCATGAACCCGCCAATGTTAGGCGGGATGAGCTTGAATTACTAAGGTCATACATGATCCCTAGGAGTGAAAAGCTCAATATAGTCCATAAAATGGCCAACCACTTCCAACGGGTGGCCAATGCAGCCGAGGCGGGTAGGTCTAGGGTACCCATTTACTTTGGCGGCCTAGTTACATATATAGCGGTCAAACACCTTAGCTTTGTCCCTAACAATGACGGTAAGGTAGCCAGCCCAACTATTATGGACCTACCCTATCTAGGTAGCCTTAATTGGGTTAATGTCATGGGAGGGGATACTTGGTGGGTGATTCAACGGGAATCGGGTAGGAGGGATAATGCTTTCACTTTACCCCACCCCACCTTGACCAAATTTGAGAAGGGGAAGCCTTCTTACACTTTTGAGCTTAACGGTCAAGGTGAGGTGCAACCACCTCACCCTTCACCTCAACCTCATCACTCTCCCATTGACCTCTTACCTCCTCACCATTCACCACATTATCTACCACCTCAACCCTTTACATACGATATCCCCACTTCCTCTACCAACTACAACATAGACCCTAACACCCCTTATGACTTCTCAGCTTTTAGGAGCCAATTAGATAGGATTGAGACGGGGCAAGGGAGAGTTGAGGGTTTGGTTCGGGATTTGGATGCTAGAGTAGGGTCTCTAGATAGAAGGGTAGGTAATGTGGAGAGGAACCTAGGGAGGGGTTTATACCCCATGTATGATGACTACACCCGTCGGGGGGCTATTCCTTCTGATTCACTTGTCCCTGATTGGTTCCAATATCCGCAGGGTGGATATACAAACCCAAGTGCCTTTGGTACCTACGTTGACTACTCATCGGTCCATGGTTATGGGACCGATGTACCTTTTGGCGGGCTTGGGGGGAATGTGGACCCTAACTACTTTGCAGGTGGTTCGGGGTATGGAGGTGGTGGCTCTAGCCATGGAGGAGCCGGTTCTAGCCACGACGGGGGCTATTCGAGGATGGATAAGGATGAGGAGTAGGCTACTCTCCCAAGTCAATGAGGGCATTGCTTGATTTGGCTTGGGGGGGTGTTCTTTCACTTGGTAATTCTCTTCCTTTTCTCTTTTTATTTGCTTTCTAGTATAGTTTTTATTGCTTTCCTAGTGTAGTTTTTATTGCTTTCTTATATATACGAAAAATACAAAAAAAAAAAAAAAAAAATTGAAAAATAAAAAAAATTCAAAAATACGTTCCAATGAATTATGAATCATACTTCCCTGTGCCCCGTACTTGAGAAAAATTTGTTTTGATTCTTGGTTATTGATAATGAGCATTGTGGATTTGTTGGTCATGATTTGAAGTTTAATTGCTTGGATTCCTAAACATGAGTCAATTTCTCCCAACTACTTGTGAATATAGTGCTCGACTAGTTGATTTGGTTAGGAAATGTGTGATAGTTCCATAATTCCTGGTATGTCAATGAATTTGAGTATTGATTTGCAACTATGAGTAGTGTTTCATGACTTATTATTATGCACATGAGGAGGACGAAGCCGTTCATTCTTTTAGGTAGCCTTCAGAGTATTTAGATACATTTGTTCCCTTCTTGTTACCCATGTTGTTGCTTGTGCCCTTTTATTGATTATTTAGCCACATTACAAGCCTAATTGAGCCCCATTGGTTACTAGTCCCAAGCTTGGCTTGGGGGAGCTATTAGTTGGTGAGGTGAGGGAGTTGTGGTGTGCATATCATTTGCACAATGTGGGAATAAAAGAAGAGTTGTTGTTCTTTGATTTTTGATTGGAAAATATTGATATTGTGTTTCAAAGTTGAAATTTCCATTATGAGTTAAAAAGAAAAAAAAAAGAGCAAAAGAAAAAATTAATGCTCAAATGTTCTATTTGAAGGTTGTTCTAAAGAAAAAAAAAAGGTAAAAATTTCAAGTTTGAAAAAAAAAAGAAAAAAAAGAATGAGTTCAAAGTTTGTTTTTCACTCAAAGTTCTACATTATCATATTTTTATGAGTGATTGTTGTAAGTGTTGGGATTGTTTATGATGATTATAGTTGTATTTGGTGGTTTTTGTTGGAGTTGGTTATGTGTATGGAGATGTATGATCATCATTATTTTGATCATGGGTTTATTAGGTTTTGGCTCCCTTAATGCATAGCTTTTCTCTCACATGATCCCAAATATATCCTACCTTTACCCTAGCCTTACATTACAAGCTTAAAAGACCTTCCGACCTTGTGCATAGAAGTTATGTAAATGTGAAAGTCTTGCTTATCAACGCAAGTTATGACTTGGCATATTTCGAGTCGACTAGTAGGATGAGCGTTCATTGTTATTTTATACACACGAGAGTGTGAGTTGGGAGGGCATTGTTCACATTAAAGGGGTTGGTTGGAGAGCGATCGAGTACATCCTTTACTCGCCACATAAATGAGAGTTGAGTGTGTGAGCACTAGTCTTGAATTCTATATGCTCTTGTGGTTTGCTCTACTTGACAATTGTTGGGGAGGAAGGGTGATTAGATGAATAAGATTGATTGATGTTGAAGCATGTTTATTAGATTTGCCTTGAATCGTTGGTTTTTGATTTGATGTTTGGGGTGAAGTATGTTTTATATGTTCATTGATGAGCTCTTTTCTTAGGGACAAGCAAAGGTTTGGCTTGGGGGAGTTTGATATGTCCATTTTATATAGTGTTTTACCCCCGTCCCTTGGTTGTTATTAGTAGTGTTTTTGGCTTTTTCGGACCACTTTTATTACTAATTTGTGTGTTCTAGTGTTTTCGTAGTTCTAGTTGTATTTTACAGGAAATTGCACTCTTGGAGCATTTTCCCGGGCTTTATGGATCGACTACGGAAGCTAGAAGGACGCGACCACTTTTGGGATCCCGAGGCATTTGGACCAAGTATTCGAGACCCGAGAGGAAACCCAGATTGGGCCGAGAAATCTAGCCCAATCGAAGTCCAAGCCTCAAGAGGAGCAAAGACCCGATCGGGCAACCTCTAGCCCGATCGGGCGCGGCAAGATTAGTAAGCTGAGAGTGCTGAGGCGCGCCCGATCGTGCGAGCATCTAGCACGATCGGGCGATGCTGCTGGGTAAGAACGCGAAGAAAAAGGCGCGCCCGATCGGGCGGCCCTTAGCCCGATCGGGCGCGTGTTTCTGGAAGACCTGATTAAGTTTAGTTTTAATTCTTGTTTTAGAAAACGTTTAAATACGATTTTGTACGGAATTATTAGATTACCTTCTTTCTTAGACTTTCTCTCTCTACTTAGTATTTTTCTCTCTCTTAAATTCTCTCTAAACTTTTTTTCTTAATTCTTCCTTTAATTCCAGATTTATTTTTGGTAACAATTTCTTCCCTTTTAATTTCAGCTATTTTATTTGTTTTCTTGATTATGCTTTTATTTATTTTCTTGATTAGTTTAATCATGATGATTTGCGAGTAGTTTAATTTCTAGGGTTTATGGGGATCTAATAAATGATATGAAGGGGTAATTTTGTGTTTGTTAATTATCAATGCTTGGTTGGTTTCCTATTGATTGATTAAATGCTATGCAATTAGGTTTGGCCAGATTTAATTGTATGAGTTTAGCAATATTAATTCGAGATTCGACAGATGAGAATTGATGTTTAGGCTTAGTTTCAATAGGCGGATTAATTTATAAATGGTTAAGTCGAGATTCGACAGATGAGATTTAATACCGGTAAATTAACTCTGTGATTATAATACGTAGCAAAAGCCCTTTATAATCTGATTAACCAATGCTTGATGATTGCTTATTATGATTTGCCCTGGAATATTGTTTATTAGTGAACCCATGCCCTAGGCCTTTTAATATTTGATTTTCTCCCTACTTTATTTCTTTCGACCTTATTCTTCGTAGTTTAGATTTTATTCATAAAAATATTGGTTACTTAGATAATTTAGATTATAATAATTAATTAGAATTAAAAAGACCTGTTTCCCTATGGAGTTCGACCCTACTTCCCTATCTACTTTAGTTAGAGATTTAGGTAATTATTTTTTATTAGGGGATATGACTTTACCCTGTCACCACACACGCTTCATATTCAGCAGCATTGTTGGTAACGTCGAAATCAAGCTTTATGGAGATTGGAACATGCTCTTCTTTAGGTAATACTAGTAATACTCCAACGCCACATCCCTTTTGGTTTGAGGCTCCGTCGAAGTACAAGGTCCAAGTATCATCTTCAGTGACCATCAAGTCTTCGTCTGGAAATTCATTGTCGTGTATTGGCGTCGAGTCTTCTATTGGAAAGTCTGCTAGAAAATCCGACACCACAGATACTTTGATAGCTTTTTGTGGCATGAACCTTAAATCGAACTGGGCTAAGTTGACTATCCATCTTAATATGCGTCCATTGAGTGTAGATTTCTCGAATAAATACTTGAGTGGATCTAATCGGGAAACTACAAAGACTGTATGCACGAGCATGTAATGTCTTAACTTGGTTGTGGCCCACACCAATGCGAGGCACAATTTCTCAAGTGGTGTATAGCGTGTTTCATACTCGAGCATCTTTTTGCTTAGATAGTAGATCGCATTTTCTTTTCCTTCTACTTCTTGCGCTAGCATGGCTCCCATTGTCTCTTTGGTGACTGTTAAGTACAGCCTAAGAGGTATTCCCGAAAGTGCTGGTGCTAATACGGGAGGATTTACGAGATAGGCTTTGATCTTTTCAAAGACTTTTTGACACTCTTCATCCCATATCACTGGTACATTCTTTTTAAGCTTTTTGAAGATAAGTTCACATATTGTTGTCAATTTTGATATGAACTTGCTTATGTATTGCAAACGACCAATAAATCCTCGAATTTGCTTCTCGGTTTTAGGTGGTGGCATTGACATGATTGCCTTGATCTTGGTTGGGTCTATCTCTATTCCTCTAGAGCTTATGACATAACCCAAAAGCTTGCCTGAGGTGACTCCAAAAGCACACTTAGATGGATTCAACCTCATGTTGTATCTTCTTAGCCTTTCGAAGATTTTTCTTAAGGCTATTTGATGGCCTGCGCGATCTTTTGATTTTACAATCATATCGTCCACTTATACTTCAACTTCTTTATGCATCATGTCATGGAGCAAGGCAGTCGCTGCTCGTTGGTAAGTAGCACCCGCGTTTTTCAACCCGAACGGCATTACCGTGTAGCAATAAGTACCCCATGGTGTTATGAAGGTTTTTTCTCCATGTTTTTTTTCGCCATGAGAATCTGATTATTGCCCGCGTATCCATCCATAAACGAGATAAGTGCATGATTTGCTGTGTTATCCACCAGAATATCGATGTGTGGTAAAGGGAAGTCATCCTTTGGACTTGCCTTGATACGTGTCGTTTCCCGTATAAAATTAATTAATAATTTACCTTAACTTAAACCTCAAAAATATTAACAACTAGTAAAAAGGGTAAGTAAGGGTCGAACCCACGAGGAGATTGATTAACTCTATAAACTTAAAATAAACTCGAAACGTAAACTATATACATAAAAGAGTATTTTTCACACTATGTACATGAGATTGGGGGGGTTTAAATGATAATAGTCAACTAATACTACTATGAAAAATAGGATCTAAACTACTATATACAATTGACTACAGACTTAACCAACCCTATTCATAACTTTACTCGAATTAACTTATTAGAAATTATAACTAACCAGCCTTGCACGATTAATCAACTTAATTGCTAGACTAACTGTAGAGACTTTAGTGCAAAGACTCCCTATCTCCCTTATTTGAAACCAGTTGCGAACAAAGCCAAAATCGACTCTAAACCAATCTAATTAACACAAATATGTTGCAATTTGCATGAATTAGTCTTGGCAGCATTAATATCTAGGAGACCTCATTAGTCCTAACTAATCTAACCACTTAAATGTCAGATTAATTAGATTGAAATTGCTTTCTAATTTAAACCAAACCGTAATCGCAGACTCGATTTAAAATTAGAAACTACTCTCCTATACGATTCAAACTAAGCCGAACCATATAGATAGCAATAATTTACAACTAACAACATGAAAGATAACAATCAATATCGAATTGCAAATTTATTAATCAAGAACAAGCAAATTTCAAATACCCATTAAATAAAAAAATATAGTACTATCAAGATTCAATTATAATACCAATAAATCAATAAAAGTATCTCATCAAATTAGGAAAGAACATCAAATAAATCAGTAATATGGAACAATTAAGTTAAGAAGAAGACTTATGAAATATACTCCCAAGAACACCCGAGTAAACCCGGCTTCGACCCCGCGATTCACCTTCGTTCTCGTACTACCTTGGATGCGAGACTAAGCTGCCCTCCAATGGCTATCTTCTCTTCACCAATTGCCCAATTACAAACTCACTCGAACGATCTCGCTCTTTGTATAATTGTTGGCTAAGTTATGTGTTTTAATTGGAAAAATACGAGATGAATTTATAACCAATTGCATGAACTGAATTTGCAAATTTTTCTTGGCCTAAACTCTATCTTGTGAATATGATATCTTCATCGCATTACTCATCGGAGGATTTAGATAGAATTGCGAGATTAATGGGATTTGGATGATTATCTTTTAATTGTGATTTGGGTCTTCTACTGACTTCACGCCTAACTCCTTCTTATCTTCTTATTATTTTTTGGAAATTTTGTCAACAACTACCAATTATAGCCTCTATTTTGAAAATAACTACCTTTTAAAAAAAAAATTTAAAACAACTACCACAAAAAATTTAAAAGTTAAATTAGCACTACCACATTAGTATTTCCGGCTAGAATCTCCGGTGATAGGGGCCCACTTTTCACCTATATAAACAGTTATATAGAGAGGAGAGAGAAACTCGTATTGGAGGGAAAGGTGAAAAGTGGGCCCCTATCACCGGAGATTCTAGCCGGAAATACTAATGTGGTAGTACTATTCAAACTTTTAAAATTTTGTGGTAGTTGTTTTAAAAAAAAATTTAAAAGGTAGTTGTTTTCAAAACAGAGGCTATAATTGGTAGTTGTTGACGAAATTTCCTTATTTTTTTTTCTTTTTGTTTTGCTTCTTTTATTTGATGATGAAAGAGCACGTGAATATGAATTAGATAACCACACAATTTGGGCCTCCTTTGATGCTCTACATTAGCCAAATCCACTTCATACTCCACTTTCTTTCCTATTAAAAACAAACAAAGTATTATTAAGTATCAATTATTATAATAATTGCTATAAAATAAAATACTAACATAAAATAAGAACTATAAATATTAAATTGACTAATTTCTTAAAATAAATAAAAGAAAACGATTATAAGACTAATATTAGGGACTAAAAATATGGTATATTATACACTTATCATGCCTTATTTAGATCTCGATAGTCGACATACATTCTTACCCTTCCATCCTTTTTCGGAACTGGGACGACGTTGGCGACCCATTTGGGGTATTTGGATACCTTGATGAAACCTGTGGTTATTTGTTTTTGAACTTCTTCTTTTATTTTAAAAGCTACGTTGGGTTTCATTCGACGTAACTTTTGTTTTACAGGTTTCATTCCTGGAATTAATGGTATAGTATGTTGAGCTATTTCTCTATTAATGCCAAGCATGTCTTCATATGACTAAGCGAATACATTGATGAATTCTTTAAGCAAGTTAATTAAATCGGTTCTTTCTTGTTCATTAAGTGTTAGTCCGATTTTAACTTCTCTTTTATTGGTTGAATCATTTGAGATATCAACCGTCTCAGTTTCTTCAATTATCGGTGTTTTCTTTTCAAGTGTCTCCATTGCTTTAATAAGTTCTTTGAAATTTTCATTGTTAGTTAAGCAATGCTCATCATCTTGGATTAAAGAAGAACACAAGGAGTAAGGAGAAGAAGACATATTATTAAATTATGAGATCATTACATCAAAGAGGGATATGTCCTCAGGGACTTGATCACTAACTATCCTAGGGGAAGAGATAGAAGGAGGGGGTGTTTAGACACCTAAAAACGTCTCCCCAAAACCAAACTCGATGATGAACAACCTTTCAGCGCCATTATTGGTCGGGTTTAGTATTTAATCTTTGGAGCGCTTAAATCCATATTAAAATCCATATTTTCATAAACCAACCCAATTCCTAGCCCATTTCCCCAAACCTTCACTTATTTTCCTCTTTTCGTGCCTTTAAACCTAAAATAATTCATTTCGTATCCTTTAAAATCATTCATTTCGTGTCCTTTTTATAAAACGTTTCATTAATTTTATTTTGGTCCAAAATCTGGGTCCAATGATTAAATAATTGGATGGGGCTTGAAAATAGCTTTCCAACAATATATTATAAGCCCAAATCCGAGTTATAACGAATAAGTTACAACCAAAATATTAAACTGAGCCCAAACCGAACCTAAGCCCACCTTACCTACGACCCAATGATCACGTGGAGGGTCCAAATTATTTAATCTCATTCCTAAACCAATTAGGATTATTTAGAAGCTTCTATAAGTTTCTAAAAGATCCTAATTATCCGTTTTGAAATTATAAGATTAAAGAGTTTGAAATTGAATAAAACTTTTCTTTTTTATAATCCTATTTCTATCCGAATTGAAAGACGTTCAAAGATAGAAAGATATTATTTTTGTGCCTCATATTTTTTATCAAAATTTTATATGGTTGAATATCCCTTGAAATTATATTTCCTATGATATATTATAATATCAATTCTGAGCTATAACGAAAAAGATATGAATAAAATGTCAAACTCTATCCAAAACTGACACCGTCTCACTATTTCAGCCATATCTTTTTGTAAATAAAATATTTTAATCTGATTTTAATTGGGTTAGAAATTAGACTTCAAGAGCTTTCCGACTATATCTTATTCATCTTATTACAATTTCTGGATCAAAAGATATGATAAAAACAAAAATCGTAAAAACTGCAGTCTATCGAGTTTTATTCCGATATAATTTGGATCTTATCTTAATTCTTCGACCCTTCTTTTTTTTCTCTATAAATAGAGGTCAGATCTCCCCTTTTCCAATGATCAACAAGCTTGATCACAAAATAATTCTCTTCTCCCTCTTTAGCCTAAACACTAACCTCCCCATTCTTTCACTATTCCTTCCTTTAAGCACTCCAAGGAGTTCATACAATATCCAAAGTTATATACTTAAACCAAGGCGTGAAAGGTATAATTAATTGAGGGTTTGGACCAAATCAAATCTACATTTATTTAATTTAATTTCCATTTGAGTTATATTTTTATTGAAGTTACTAACAGTTTATTCACGATGTAACAATTTAAAGGAACGCGCGAAATGTGAGTAATTAATTAATTTAATTACTCTTATTTTATTTTAATATTGCTAGTATCATGATTAGGTTAATTTTATATTTGATTTGACTAACGCTATTATTGTTGAATTGCTTCCAATATTAATATTTATTCTATTGTTATTATGATCACCATATTGCATGTTTAAAGGGAATATGTAATTGAAATTAACGCCTAATAAGATAATTTGGACAACCGGTTTAGGTTCCTTTAATTTTTAATCTTGTTGTTTAATCAAGTGATCACTAATATTTTAGAATTATGTGTGCATTAATATTAAACCAATTTAGCTTAATAATAGTTGGAGCAAATTGAATATTTTGTTTGTATGCCTTTGAGATCGCAGGAATCATTTTTCACTATAAGAATCGTGTAGAGGCCAATACGGGCGAATGTGACTCCATGACTCATTTCGTACCATCATCCCCGATCCTCCTTTCGTGGTTCCAAACCATATGAAGTTAGTAATCTCATGGATTATGAATGGGGTGTAACCTTCACGGGTCATTCGTTGTTTCCTATCGTTGTCCCTTTATCGTGGTTGCCTTTTATGATCCGTGAACGGTTTAAAAGTTCCTTAAAAACTTGTTGGCGGCTCCCTACTTTTCTTTGTCCCTAATCGTTGTCCCTAATCATAATGTCAATTCCCACTTCCTATGAGTGCCAAGCATATTCAGACATGCTTTTATGTAGGCTCACTTCGAACAACGCCTACATTTTGGCGACTCCACTGGGGAGGATTATTGGTTATTTATCGATTTGAGTGATCGGTATTTAATTAAGATGAGTGGATGAGACTTGAAAGATTCTTGAATTGTATTCATGCGATTTAATTGGCATTGTCACATATGCATATGCATTTTAGGTCTCCTATTTTGCCACAATAGTACGTGTTCTACGTATGTGGCTAGCCCGGGGGATTTAAGCTCTATCAACCCGAAAACGCTCATGGCAATAAGGGTTCATCCGAGTTTTTAAATCCACCCAAACCATGGAGTCGAGTTCGATTTCACCACGAAATCGCGGAGTCGCCCGTTGGCATACACTCTCAAGGGAGGCTTCCTTGCTAACGCGTCCAAACTCTTAACCATAGTACCCTTTGACACCCAAAAGTTTGACCATAGTCGAACATAGAACTTGACTTTAGGTTGCGAACTTCATTGCATCATGCATGACTATATGCTTATGTGTGCATTTTTTTATTGAAATTATTTTAATTATTTTTTTCTCTTATCAAACCCCTTTTTTTATTGTTAGAGTCGAGCCATAGATTTTTTTTTAAAATTTTTGAGTCACCCGGATTTTAATTCCCGTATACTGCACAAGAGTCAACTTGTTTTGGTCGTAGCTGGAGTTCTAGAAAGAGTTACGTGTCGTGATACCTATGGATCTGTAGCCCCAGGTTTTATATTTCATTTGGCGTTGGTTTCGTCTCAATCAGAGTCACAGATAAAAATTTATAACCGATATACTACAGCCTGTCCGGTTTAGGTGTCTTTTTAGCGTCAACTTTCTTTTGTTTTATTTTTAAAATTTTTTTTATATCTTTTCGTGTCAAGATATTATTAGCCAAGTCCTTTAATCTGTGTCAACTCAAATAACATAGTATTATAGATTTTTATTTATTTATTTTTTATACCCATGAGTCTTAACTCTTCTAGATTCCTAGTCATCTTCCTAGTTTCTTGTGATCGATTTTTGTGCTAACCTTAACATGTGTTCTTTGTCTTTGATTGTGGTTGATCTTATTTATGACTAACGATTTCCAATGGACCGTTTTCACCTAGTAAATAGCATAAACATTAAAATTGGACAAAATTAATCAAGTTAGCTTGTCTTTTAGTCTTCCGTGCTATTTGCTCATTGGGTCCTTTGTTTTTCACAACGTCCTCATGTCTAGCCATGCGATCATACCACGAGTCTTAATAAACTCACCTAATCACACATGTTGAGTCATTGCACACACTTTGTTTTTGAGTAATGCACTATATTGTTTATGATCGTATATTAGGACCATGCATGCGTCGTTCTCCGTCGTAATAGGAATGAGTGGAGTTTTTCCCATCAGATTTCAAAATTGTTTCTTACACTCTTCCTTTCCAATCTGAGTATTAGAGTGAATGCATTAAGTGAGTTCATCCTTACACAATACTTGAGTTTAAAATCACTAGTTAAGAGTTGGAAGAATAAGGGGAACGTCATTCCTTCCTTCTTTTCTTCCAATCAAAGCATCAGCAATAACAAACTTCTTGTCCCTCTTGGCGGTAACAAGTAATTCATAAGCAGCCATGAAGACGAAGCACAAGACAAGTTTCCATACAAGATTTCATGCTTTTTTTTCTTCCATTTCAAACCTTTCCCCTAAAAAGTCTAGCATAGGTTCTCCTTATCCATGTGTCTATGTGTCACATTTCTTACCTTCTTCATAAACGAGCATCTCTTTCTTACATGCGATCATGTGATTAGCAAAAAAAAAAAAAAAAAAAAAAAAAAAAAAAAAAAAAATTGTCTTACTAAACACAAGGTACACCAATGATTTCAGGCACCTTTGCAACCCTGTCATTCCCTGTTAACCATTCAATCACATATTCATTTCTTCATCAACCACTTTGAGCCTCGTCTAACGTTTGACCTTCATTTTTTCAACCCACATTCACTCAACCCTGGGATTGGAAGATGTGTAATTGTATAACATTCAAAAAGCAAATATAAAAAAAAAAAGCAAAAAAAAGAAGAAAAAATGAAAATAAACTTGCAAAATTCAAAACAAAAAAATATATGAAAAATAAAACTTGCAAAGTCTAATACACAATTGCATATCTTGGGGGCTTCTCTTGGGTCTTGAGCCTTTTATGCCTTTCTTCCTTAAACCTTCAGTTTAACCACCTTAAAACCCTTGAAAGACCTCTTTGAGGTGTACACACCCTTGTGCAAAGTTTCGTTAGAGCTACGTTCAGCCTGATTCCTAACGGATACGTAGGCAACCTCACATCGAGGTGCGACCACATTCATATTCATATCCATGCATGATCGAGTCAAAGAATATCCAATGCTTACCCCTACCCATTTAGAGCTAGACTTGGGGGCTTGAACCCACATCATTTAGCCTACCTAGCCTAAAGAGTCATCATCTTTGACTCTTCTCACATCTCTTTCCATCGCCATAACCCTTGCAGTCAGCCTTAGTATCACATTCACACACTTCACTCACACATCCATATCCATATCATCCTTCTCTTTAGGAACCCTTTATCATGAAATCTTGTTTCCCTACTGTGCATGTTTCATCATATTTAAAGACAACATTCATTAGAAGAAACATTGTATACTTGCTTAGCTTCCTGACCTGAGCAATATTCATTGTTTCATGCATCGCATAATGTGCTGAGAGACATTTATATATCAATGATTTTTAATCATACAAAGCATATCGTGCTTAGCTCCTTGACCTAAGCAACGTTCATTATGCAATAATCACTTCATCTGTATACGTGCTTAGCTTCCAGACCTAAGTGACGTTCACGATCGTTTCTTTACACCATAAATGATGCTTAGCTCCAAGACCAAAGTTAATTCATCTATCTTGTCACATGATGTAATTGTCCTTAGCCTCCTGGCCTAAGGACATGCATCATGCATACATTACTTTCAAGAAAAGCAATTCAATCCATGCGATTCATTTTGTCTTGCTCAACGAGGAAATTCAAAACTTCTTTCCTTTTTTTCGCGTCTTTTCTTTTGGGGAAGTTTAAAAAAACTTTTTCAAAATTTTCTCATCGAGGGAAGTTCAAAAATAAAAGTTCAGTTATCACATCTTTCTTTTTCGGGAGAAAGTTGGTACCCTCCACTCATGACAAAAATTGCCAGAAATTTTTTGCTTTTGCATCTTCGTTTGCTTGTGTCTGCACACACACATATACACACACACACTCACAAGTCATACACATGTCATGTCACTTCAAGTCAAACTTGGTCAAGTCAGTGGTCAAGTCAATCACAATATATACGAGTCGATTAGCAAATTTATTTTTGCAGGTCTCATCTACAGCCCACGTCCGGAGACAAGCAGACCATTTACAACCAGCCCACGTCCGGGGACAAGCGGACCATCTACAGCCCACGTCCGGGGAGAAGCGAACCATTTACAGCCCACGTCCGGGGAAAAGCGGACCATTTACAGCCCACGTCCGAGGACAAGCGGACCATCTGCAACCCACGTTCGGGGAAAAATGAACCATCTATAGCCCACGTTCGGGGATAATCGAACCACCATCATTTCATGACGCAAGGTTCTCGATACACAGAGACTTGCAATCTCATCATCTGTCGACTTTCCTCAAGCATGGAAAGTATTATCCGGTGGATTTCTTCAAGCATAGAAAACCGCCAAATTCCTTTGTTGGCTTTCCTCAAGCATGGAAAGCATTATCGGTGGATTTCTTCAAGCATAGAAAAACACCAAAATCATATGTCGACTTTCCTCAAGCATGGAAAATGTCATCAGGTAGGTTTCTTCAGGCTTAGAAAGCTACCAAACTCATCTGTCGGCTTTCCTCAACCATGGAAAGCATTTCAACAAACGTCATCCGGTGGATTCCTTCAAGCATAGGAAAATACCAAACTCATTTGTCACCGATTCACTGGTGTCAAATAAGCGTTCTATCCCTTTACTCTTTTATCTGTGGAATTAACATTTTCTGCAGGTATCGGCGTATACAGAGTGATTTAGGATCGCAGAACGTCTTAAATCATTCTCCGTCCCTATCGACTACTTTGACTATCGTTTTTGAAACTGACGTTTCTACAAACTTAGTCAAAGTGGGGGCTTCTGTAGTGTAGACACCCATTTGTGTCTCCCCAAAACCAAACCCGGTGATGAGTGCCTTTCACGTTGAATCATAATCGAATGAAACGAAAGTGTGGAAAGGTTTAGTGTTGCGGAAAGTTTTATTTCTTTTCTCTCCTCCCTGTTTTTGAAAACTTTATTTTAAGAAAATAGACAATCCAGTTTGGTTGGTCCATGATATGGGTCCAATAGTGGTGTAGTTGGATGGGTCTTGCAAAGACCTTTCCAACGATATATTATAAGCCCAATTCCGATGAATATTGAGGAAGTTATGGCCAATTTACTAAACTGGGCCCGGTTTGAGCTTTATGTACGGCCCAATGATCATGAGGAGGGTCCAAAGGTTTAATCCTATTCCTAAACTAATTAGGATTGATTAGAATCTTCTATAAGTTTCTAAAATATCTTAATTATGCTTTTTTGAAAAGATAAGATTAAGGAATTTGATTTAAATATAAACTTTCCTTTTTTATAAAACTTTCCTTTTTTAAAGTCCTAATTCTATTCGGATTTAAACATGTTCAAAGACAGTCACATATTATTTTCGTGCCTCATATTTTATATCCAAATTTTATATGGTTGGATAGATATTGAAATTATCTTTCCAATGATATATTATAATAATAATTCCGAGCTATAACGGAAAAGATATGAATAAGATATCAAACTCTATCTAAAACTGACATCGTCTCACTATTTCGTTCATATCTTTTATTCTACAACATATTTTAATCTGATTCCAATTGCGTTATAAATAAGACTTCAAGATATTTCCAACGACATCTTATTCATCTTATTTGGACTTCTGGATCAAAAGATATGATAAAAACAAAATCCGCAAAAACTGTTGTCTACGAGTTTTATTTCGATTCGAATTTGGATTCTTTTCTTAATTCTTCGACCCTCTTTTTTCCCATAAATAGAGGTCATATCTCCCCCTTTTCAATCACCAACTCTCATCAAGATTTTCTTGATTATTCACTCTCTCTTTTCTAAACTAGCCTTTTCTCAAATACAAAATTCCGCATTCATTAGATCTAGAAACACTTAGCCATATTCGAAGTTGCCTTCGCCCTAGACGTGAAAGGTTTTAATTTCTGAGGGTTTGGTCCCAAATCTCTCTTTCGATTATTTAATTTAATTGCTTTGATTATTATTTTCCTTGAAGTTACTAACGTGTGTATTTTGTTATTAGAAAGAGGTACGAGGCATCCAAGTAAGTACTTTAATGGTTTAATTGATATTATGATATAGAAATCATGCTTAGATTGTTATTTTGATTCCTAGTATCATGTTAGGATGTTTTCCTTAATTTGATGTTTAGGGTGACAACAATAAATTCCTAGTATCATGTCTAGGGTAACTTTAATATTAAGTATGATTAAAAGTACGATGCTTTCTATATTCTTCCTAATATTAATTCATGTTAGTATCATGTTAGGGTTAAAGATTTGATTTTTATTGTTTAGTGACATGCTAGGGTTTGTTATTGATCTTGTTAGTAATGCAAAGCAAAATAAAATAATATTTAAATAAACTAAGTGGTCTAAATGATGGCAAAATATAATAGTCATTACATCAAAACTGCAAATTATTTTGAAAACCATAGTAAATAGGAAATAATTAAACTGGGAAATAAACTAAATTGTCTTAACTACGTGATTAATCTAATGTCTCCTCACACGTAACCGAGTACCCTCTTACCAACTTGCAAAAAAAATCAAAAACAAGAAAAGATATAGAACTCCCAAAATCATATAAACTGAGTAATTCCAACTCCATCCCGTAAAATAAACAATTTTAGTTCAAAAACATTTTACACATAATATAGTCTCATAGACATTATAATACTCAACCAAATTCAAATTGTCAAATATTACTTTATTACTTTAGCTAAGAAAGGGAAAGAGAACGCTAGTAAGTCGGGACTAGTCCCTGTCACCACCTACTTTACAAAGGGTCGCACGTAACCCCAAAGGCCATAAGATAAAACAAAATGTCCCTAGTGTGCAAACCCCTCACTAATACCCAGTGATTAGGAGGAAGACTAACAACAATATTCAATAATATAAACCAACTAGTAGCAACCATAACTACTAATGGGCAACCTGTTCTTCACCCTTTTTGGTTTCATTTCCCTTCTTAGTTTAAATTTCACTGTATATTTTATTAGATTAAATCATCCATTACACTGTACACAAGTATTGCACAAATCAATTTAATACCAAGTAACAATACTTCAATTTCAATATTGTGAGTCCGTAGTCATCCTACATGAGACCATAAATCACATATAACCAATCATCCAATTCCCAAAGATTTATTTATTTTAGAAACTCATACGATGTCAAATAATAAATTTTTTCGAAAATACATATACTAGTACACAAATAGAAATCTGGTATATAATATGATTCCATAATATATCATACGATAGCACACTCACATATAATTACATAAGCACGTATTTGGCACACAATATTTCAAAACAATTTCCTAACGGGATTCTAATTAAAGATGATGGACATTGAAAATTACCTTGATTGTGCGTAAAACTCAAGGTAATTAACCTCCGGAACGTTCACCTAGTAGCCTCCGTCTACAATAATAGATAATAATACTAAGTCAGTATGACTTAATAATTAAGATGATACGAAGTTAGTAATAGTAGTAGTACACTAGTAGTTGGTAATTAAGCAACTTCTTGTAGTATGTTGTATTGATAATTAAGTTTGGAGAAATAAGAAAAATTTTATTTATAAACCAACTATGATAAAAAATTTAGATGTGTGGAGTATTAAATAAATAAGTGGTCCACAACAAATTTTCCATCCTTAGCCTGCAAAATCCCCCATGCACAAAACCCCAACAACACTTCAAAGCTTTCTACTTTGGTAGAAAAGAAAACAACCCATTTTCTTAAACAAATAACTTCTAGTTTGTAAAATTTAAGATGCTCAACGAGGACCAAGAAGATTAAAGAAATTTATTAGGTAGAACAAGAAATCAAGAAAAGGTTCTATCAAAATTTTAGATTTGCCAAGCTCAATCCAATACAAGATAATCACAGTAAGAAAACTAATGGCTTACCGACAAAAGATCAGTTGGGGATGACGACTTGGGAAAAAAATTTGAAAGGATGGGTACTGTATCAGCATTTGGGTTAGGTGTATATTATATATATATATATATATATATATATATATATATATATATATATATATATATATATATATATATATATATATATATATATATATATATATATATATATATGTATATATATAGAAAGCTTAGGTTAAATTTCTCTAGAATATTCAGAAGATAAGACTCAATTCAAATTGAGGTTGTTGCAAATTCCTATTGAAAAGATAACCTTCAAATTATTTATTTTAATCAGTTTCTAAAATTATCGAAATCATTTTTTTATTATTACTTTTTTATTAAATCCAAAAATATAAAATAACATATATTTGAAAATAAATTATAAATTTAAAAGTTTATACTAACAAATTCGTTGACTAAATATACTTAAAAAATTGGGGTATTACATCTACTCCCCTTAAAACGAAGTTTGTCCTCGAACTTTAAAGTTAGTTCTCAAAAGGGCTCACACTATGACAGAGGCTAAGTTAGTATTACATTCTACCCCCCTTTAAGAGTTTCAAACTCGAAACTTAGCATACCTGCTCAAAAAGTTCCGGGTAACGCTTTTTCATATCATGTTCAGCTTCCCAAGTTGCTTCTTCAGAATTCTGATAAGACCATAGCACTTTAACAAACTTTACCGCCTTATTTCGAGTACTTCTCATTTTGGTGTCAAGAATTTTCACAAGGCATTCTTCGAAAGTTAAGGTCTCATCTAGCTCAATAGT
The DNA here is from genome assembly GCF_948465745.1 of Chenopodium album. Taxonomy (NCBI): domain Eukaryota; kingdom Viridiplantae; phylum Streptophyta; class Magnoliopsida; order Caryophyllales; family Amaranthaceae; genus Chenopodium; species Chenopodium album. The sequence continues at coordinate 23,131,034 of NC_137839.1, forward strand.
ATCTAGTTGGATAACATGGGTAGGTTCATGTACATATTTTTGGAGCTGGGAAACATGAAAAACATTATGATCATTGGCTAACTCCATGGGTAAGGCTAGTTGATATGCCACCTCTCCTACTCTCTTCAATACCTCATACGGCCCAATGTATCTAGGACTCAACTTCCCTTTCCTACCAAACCGCATGACTCCCTTGGTAGGTGAAACCTTAAGTAAAGCCTTTTTCCCGATTTCAAATTCCACTATTCTCCTGTTCTGGTCTGCATATGACTTTTGTCAATTCTAAGCTGCCTTCATGTTTGCCTAGATAAGACTAACTTGCTTCGTTGTTTCTTCAATCATTTCTGGCCCCAAAGTTAAAGATTCACTTATATCACTCCAACACAAGGGACTTCTACATTTTCTCCCATACAACGCTTTGTAAGGTGCCATTCCTATGCTCGCATGATGGCTATTATTACATGAAAATTTTATCATAGGTAATCTTTCGCCCCATGATCAACCAAAGTCCATCACACAAGCTCTAAACATGTCTTCCAAGGTCTGAATTGTTCTCTCTGTCTGTCCATTTGTAGCATGGTGAAACGATGTGCTAAACTTTAGGATAGTGCCAAATGCTTGCTGAAACATTTCCCAGAACTTTGATAAAAATCTTGGATCTCTGTTTGAAATAATATCTTTAGCAACTCCATGTAACCTCACAATTTCTTTCACATAGGCATCTGCTAATTGATTTACATTCCAAATGTTCTTCATTGCTATGAATCTCGTTGTCTTCGTTAGACGATCAACTATAACCTAAATAGCATTCTTTGTTGCCCTTGTAAATGGTAATCCCATCACGAAATCCATAAAGATATTCTCCCACTTCCATCCTGGCACATCTAACGATTGCAACTTCCCTCCAGGTCTCATATGTTGTATCTTCACTTTCTGACATGTAAGGCACTTTGCCACAAACTTGGCTACTTCACGCTTCATTCTTGGCCACCAAAAATGTTGCTTAAGATCATTATAGAGCTTATCTCCTCCTTGGTGTACAGAGTACGGGGTTGTTGACACCCATTTGTGTCCCCCTAAACCAAACCTAGTGATGAATACCTTTCACGTCGAATTATAATCGAATGAAGTGAAAATGTGAAAAGTCTAGTGTTGCGGTTAGTTTTTATAAAAAATCTTTCTTTCTGTTTTCGAAAACGTGCTCTTTTTTTTTTTAAATATCCAGTCCAGTTTAGTTAGGTCCATAACAAGGGTCTAATAATGGTTTAGTTGGATGGGGCTCAAAAAGAGCTTTCCTACGATATATTATAAGCCTAATTCCAATGAATAATGAGGAAGTTATGGCGAAAATACTATATTGGGCCCGTAAACTAGCTCTGAGAAAATAGAGTTCGTCGCCTGTGAAATAGCCTCGTTGCCTGGCGACGGAGTTATTTTCTGGCGACAAACTTTGTTGTCTCGCGTCGTGTTCTTCCAATACCGAGCCAGAACTCTGCCTTCTTATTTTGGCTGGTTCTAGCACTGTTGGCTCGATTATACTTCTTGATTGAGTTTGTCTCTCTTTTCTGAATTCCATATGTGTTCTACATATTGCCATAAACCTCTGGGGGTTAACGCTCCATCTACCCAATCTAACGCTCTTGGCAACTACGGGTACATCCAAGTTTGTGAATCCACGAAACCGTGGAAGCAAGTTTAACTTGCGGGGTCCCAGTCATACGCGTCAACCCTTGCAAAGGTAAGGCTTCTGCGTGATGCATCCGGACACATAACCATGGACCCTCTTTAACTAACCCATGTCCTTAAACTTTAGAGAACTACAGCCATGGTTAGGTTGCAAACTCATTGCATCATATTGTGACTACTTGACTACCTGTGCATCCTTTGCTTGTGCATAACCTATGTGTGTTTACACTAACCATTTGTTTTACTTGTGATTAAATCTAAATAAACTAATTAATGACTAAAGGACTTTGCTTAATTAATTAATTAATTTGAGTAATTAAAGTCTAATAAATCAATTAAATTGACTTAGTACGACAATAGGCATGTCCCTTTAAAGTGAAAATACTGGAAACAGTCCCAGATTAATGTTCCAACAATGGCGCAGAGGTTTGGGCTGTGGCGCCAAACACTGCTATGCAAAGCCTGACGATGACCCTGTCGTCTGGCGCTGCACTTTAGTGTGCAGCAACAGTTCTGTTGCTTTGGCGACAATCCAGTTTATTACTCGAGTCATCACGACGAGTTTTATTAATCAATTTATTAATCAGTTTAATCAGTTTGTTAATGGCAGTAGCCATATTTAGTCCTTAATTGAGTCTAAGCACTTAGTTCCATGGTCATACACAAGAGTCAAACCATGTCACTTGCACTCACTAATAAAGCACACACTAATATGTATGTACACTTTGACCATGTCTAGAGAGTCTTGTATGCGCGTATTTTCTGTCATTTTTTAGGGGGGTAAGTCAGATATTAATCCTCCAATTAAACCACACTTGTTTGAACCCACATACTTGATTTCCAAAAAATATATGCACCCTATTTTTGCTTTTTTTTGTTTTTATAAACCTGTAAAGTCAAAGTCAATTTGAGTCAAGTCATTAAAACAAATAAAATGGTTTAATTTACAGCGCGTGGTCAATAAAGGAAGGGCGTTTAATCAAGGACAACACCTTCGTTCAAGTTTAACTTTTTGATAAACCAGTCGGTCGAAAAAGAAAAGCTAAGAAGATAATGGCAAGTCAAGAAGAAGTCAATGAGCTTGAGAAGCAAATGGCTAACATGACTGAGGTGTTGAAGGCTTTAACCCTTCAAATCAATGACCTTGTGAAACAACAACAAATGGAGCTCATGCAAGAAATCTTGAGCAAAATATCCAATGACTATAGATTCCAGGGCATTAGCTCGCAAGGGGTCTCGGTGGACAAAGAGTTTCTTCCGAAGAAGTTCAATGCCAACGACATCCCTAGGTTCAAGGCAACAGACAATCCTTACTTTTACTTAAGGGCCTTTGAAACTATAATAAACATTAAGGGGATTGATAAGAATATTTTTCACTCTTTATTCTCAATATCTTTAGAAACTGTTTGTCAACATTGGTTCTTTTTTCTTGATAAAGAGAAAACCTCTACTTGGGATGGAATAAAAAACGCTTTCATTGACAGATATAAGTGTAATATTCAAGTCAAAACCGACTATAGACAACTTGAGATCTTAAGACAAAAAGAGAATGAAGGCTTTACTTCTTTCTTTAATAAGTGGAGGGAAACTTCCGCTAAGATGATTGAGGTGCCCATCGAAAGAGAATCTGTAAGGATGTTTATCAAAAATCTCCATGAGAAGTATTCAAAACATTTAAAATATCAACATAATTTAAATATTTTCAAGGTCGTCTATGACATCAGTGTCGAAATCGAAGATGACCTCGCAAAGCAAAAAGCTACTAACAATAGTAACCACAGTGGCTGGAAAGGAAAGAAGAACGACAATCCTTCTTCTTCCGAAAACACCTACTCTAGCAACAATTTTAGTACCTTTGATCCCAATGAAGTCTTAGCCATGGATAATCAAGGATCTAAAAAGAAGCCCAAAAGAGAATTCACACCCATTGGAATGACCTATGATGTTGCTTTCGATCGTCTCTATGATAAAAAATTAATCAAACCTATTGGACCTACCGAGGATCTAACGCTAGAAAAGCGATCTTCAAGATGGGATCCCAATTCTTATTGCAAGTACCATCAAGGAAATTGTCATACCACTGATGAATGCTACAGACTTCAAAATCTCATTCAAGATCTCATAGAAGCAAACAAGATCCCATTACCTCTAGCTAGCAACTCCAAGAAGACCGGGTGATGATAAGCACAAGACAAGAGGCGAGCTTCAACGACAAGATTTCATGACCTCTTTTTCTATTTCTTTTTCATTCTTCCTTTTCCCAATAATTCTAGCATAGGCACCTTTTAATTTTCCTTAGATTTACTTTGTAGATTTTTTCTTTTTCCTCTTTTAATAAAATGAACATTTATTTCCTTGCATATGATCATTGGAAAAAAAAAAAAAAAAAACAAAAAAAAGGTCGAACTAAGCACAAGGTATATCAATTATTTGAGGCACTTTTGTAGCCATATCATATCTTTTTTCACCTTTCAAATATACATCCTTTCTTGATAAACCACTTTGAGCCTCGTCTAACGATAAACCTTTCTTTCTTCAACCCACATCTACCTAACCTTGGGATGGGATGTGTGTAACTTATGAAATTTTAAAAGATCAAAAGCTTGAGTGAATCAAAAGATTAAAATACCAAAAAAAAATAAAAGTGTACAAAAGGGCAAGTGTTCCAATGTCTTTGACAAGAACATGTCTTAGATATGAACACGCGTCTCAGATTGCATCTCTTATCGAGTGCTCGGTACCGTGCCTGAGAAACATGAATGCCAAGTGAGTGATAGACCGCATGATCGGGATTGCCCACATTTATAGAAAAATATTCAAATAAAAAAATGCAAAAGTAAAAAAAAAAAAAAAAAAAAAAAAAAAAAAAAAAAAAAAAAAAAAAGAGAGCAAAAATAAAAGAGAATTCAAAAATGAGAAAACTTAAGCATAAAAATATAACGATTCAAATGCAAGGTTACACACCTTGGGGGCTTAGCTAGGGTATTGAGCCTTTATCCCCTTCTTCTTCAAACCTTAAGCCTAACCACGTTACAACCCTTAAAAGACCTCTTTGAAGAATACACACACTTGTGCGAGGTTCGGCTAGAGCTATGTTTGGCCTGATTCCTAACAGATACATAGGCAACCTCACAAAGGGGTGCGGCCGTAATAAACATGCATTCATATTCACATTCACACACTCACACCATGATCCTATCAAGGAATTTCCAATGCTCATCCCCTTTCATTTAGAGCTAGACTTGGGGGCTTGATCCTTACATTATTAGCCTACCCAGCCTAAAAGTCACCACCATTTCCACCATTTGACTCTTTTCAATATATTTTTCCACACACTTAGCTCTTGTGGCCTAACTTTAGTGTCACTATCACACACATCAAAGATACATTACCAAATATACTCCCATTAGGAACCCTTTGTCATGAAATCTTAACACAATGCTGAAGCGTGTCTTGTCATATCAACATCACTCATCAATCATAATCGTCGTTGCATCACGAAGTATGAAGTACTTAGCCTCCGTGCCTAAGTTACCTAAATACTTTCACTATCGAGTCAACTAGGATAGTCTAGGATGTTACAATCCTTGCACTATGAGATACAACGTCGATACCTATACTTGATTAATCTCATTCAACATGCACCTTTACTAACTTCGCTTCTTTCTTTCTTCGCGTCTTTCTTTTTCAGGAGAAAGTCGGTACCCTCTACAAAAATGACGGAAATTTTTGTTTTTTTGCATTTCGAGTCATGTACGTACCGAGCTTCATGAGTCAAAACTATGCACACACGAGTCACACGTAGTGAGTCATCATTAAACCAAGTAAACGCTTCGAGTCATGTCAAGTCAATGAGTCAAGCAACAATAAGTCTTAGGTCAACCCTAAAGAAAGATAAGCAAAGTCCTATAGTCCAAAATATAAATGCAGGTACATTCTAGTGAGCAAGAACATTCCCGGATTTTTTCGAAAAACTGCAAATAAAAACTAACAGGGTAAAGTCGTATCCCCTAATCAAAAATAATTACCTAAATCTTCTAACTAAAGTAAATAGGGAAGTAGGGTCGATCTCCACAGGGAAACAGGTCTTTCTACTCCTAATTAATTATTATAATCTAAATTATCTAAGTAACCAATATTTTTATGAATAAAATCTAAACTACGGAGAATAAAGTCAAAAGGAATAAAGTAGGGAGAAAATCAAATATTAAAGGCCTAGGGCATAGGTTCACTAATAAACAATATTCCAGGGCAAATCATAATAAGAAATCATCAAGCATTGGTTAATCAGATTATAAAGGGCTTTCGTTACGTATTATAATCACAGAGTTAATTTACCGGTATTAAATCTCATCTGTCAAATCTCGACTTAACCATTTATAAACTAATCCGCCAATTGAAACTAAGCCTAAATATCAATTCTCATCTGTCGAATCTCAAATTAATATTGCTAAACTCATACAATTAAATCTGGCCAAACCTAATTGCATAGCATTAAAACAATCAATAGGAAATCAACCAAGCATTGATAATTAACAATCACAAAATTACCCCTTCATATCATTTATTAGTCCCCATAAACCCTGAAATTAAACTACTCACAAATCATCAGGACTAAACTAATCAAATAAATAAATAAAAGCATAATCAAGAAAGCAAATAGAATAACTGAAATTAAAAGGGAAGAAATTGTTACCAAAAAGAAATCTGGAATTAAAGGAAAAATTAAGAATAAAAGTTGAGAGAGAATTTAAGAGAGAGAAAAATACTAAGTAGAGAGAGAAAGTCTAAGAAAGAAAGTAATCTAAAAATTCCGTACAAAATCGTACTTAAATGTTTTCTAAAACAAGAATTAAAACTAAACTTAATCAGGTCTTCTAAAAACGCACGCCCGATCGGGCGCGCCTTTTTCTTCGTGTTCCTCCCAAGCAGCATTGCCCGATCGTGCTAGATGCTCGCACGATCGGGCACGCCTTAGCATGCACAGCACTATGGTATTGTCGCGCCCGATCGGGCTAGAGGTTGCCCGATCGGGTCCTTGCTCCCCTTGAGGCTTGGACTTCGATTAGGCTAGATTTCTCGGCCCAATTCGGATTTCCTCCTCGGGTCTTGAATACTTGGTCCAAATGCCTCGGGATCCCAATTACCGAGCCCTTAATCACCGGCTCTCACCGATCCTGGGCTCCAAAAGTGGTCTTATCTTTCTAGCTTCCGTGGTTGATCCATAAAGCCCGGGAAAATGCTCCAAGAGTGCAATTTCCTGTAAAATACAACTAAAACTACGAAAACACAAGAAAACACAAATTAGTAATAAAAGTGGCCCAAAAGAACCAAAAAGACTACTAATAACGACCAAGGGACGGGGGTAAAACACTATATAAAATGGACATATCAAACTCCCCCAAGCCAAACCTTTGCTTGTCCCTAAGCAAAGAGCTCATCAATGATCATATAAAACATACTTCACCCCAATAATCAAATCAAAAACCAACGATTCAAGGCAAATCTAATGAACATGCTTCAACATCAATCAATCTTATTCATCTAATCACCCTTCCTCCCCAACAATTGTCAAATAGAGCAAACCACAAGAGCATATAGAATTCAAGACTAGTGCTCACACACTCAACTCTCATTTATGTGGCGAGTAAAAGATGTACTCGATCGCTCTCCAACCAACCCCTTTATTGTGAACAATGCCCTCCCAACTCACACTCTCGTGTGTATAAAAACAATGAACGCTCATCCTACTAGTCGACTCGAAATATGCCAAGTCATAACTTGCATTAATAAACAAATCTTTCACATTTACATAACTTCTATGCACAAGGTCGGGAGGTCTTTAAAGCTTGTAATGTAAGGCTAGGGTAAAGGTAGGATAAATTTGGGATTATGTGAGAGAAAAGCTATGCATTAAGGGAGCCAAATCCTAACAAACCCATGATCAAAATAAATGATGATCATACATCTCCATCAACATGATAATGTAACAAAAACCACCAAATACAACTTTAATCATAATAAACAATCCCAACACTTACAATAATCACTCATAAAAATATGATAAAGTAGAACTTTGAGTGGAAAACAAACTTTGAACTCATTCTTTTTTTTTTTCTACTTGAATTTTTTTCTTCTTTTTTTTTTCTTTTTCTTTGAACAACCTTCAAATAGAACATTTGAGCATTAATAAAACTTTTTATTTTGCTCTTTTTTTTCTTTTTATCTCATATTGAAAATTTCAACTTTGAAACACAACATATCAATATTTTCCAATCAAAAATCAAAGAACAAACACTCTTCTTTTATTCCCACATTGTGCAAATAATATGCACACCACAACTCCCTCACCTCACCAACTAATAGCTCCCCCAAGCCAAGCTTGGGACTGGTAACCAATGGGGCTCATATAGGCTTGTAATGTGGCTATATAAATAATAAAAGGGCACAAGCAACAACATGGGTAACAAGAAGGGAACAAATTTATCTAAATACTCTGAAGGCTACCTAAAAGAATGAACGCCTTCGTCCTCCTCATGTGCATAATAATAAGTCATGAAACACTACTCATAGTTGCAAATCAATACTCAAATTCATTGACATACCAGGAATTATGAAACTATCACACATTTCCTAACCAAATCAACTAGTCAAGCACTATATTCACAAATAGTTGGCAAAATTGACTCATGTTTAGGAATCCAAGCAATTAAACTTCAAATCATGACCAACAAATCCACAATGCTCATTATCAATAACCAAGAATCAAAACAAAATTTTCTCAAGTATGGGGCACAGGGAAGTATGATTCATAATTCATTGGAACGTATTTTTGAATTTTTTTTATTTTTCAATTTTTTTTGTATTTTTCATATATAAGAAAGCAATAAAAACTACAGTAGAAAGCAAATAAAAACTATACTAGAAAGAAAATAAAGAGAGAAAAGAAAAGAATTACCAAGTTAAAGAACACCCCCCCAAGTCAAATCAAGCAATGCCCTCATTGACTTGGGAGAGTAGCGTACTCCTCATCCTCATCCATCCTCGAATAGCCCCCTCCGTGGCTAGAGCCGGCTCCTCCATGGCTAGAGCCACCACCTCCATACCCCGAACCACCTGCAAAGTAGTTAGGGTCCACATTCCCCCCAAGCCCACCAAAAGGTACATCGGTCCCATAACCATGGACCGATGAGTAGTCAACGTAGGTACCAAAGGCACTTGGGTTCGTATATCCACCTTGCGGATATTGGAACCAATCAGGGACAAGTGAATCGGGGGGAATAGCCCCCCGACAGGCGTAGTCATCATACATGGGGTATAAACCCCTCCCTAGGTTCCTCTCCACGTACCCTACCCTTCGATCTAGAGACCCTACTCTAGTATCCAAATCTCTAACCATACCCTCAACTCGCCCTTGGCCCATCTCAATCCTATCTAATTGGCTCCTAAAAACCGAGAAGTCATAAGGGGCGTTGGGGTCTATGTTGTAGTTGGTAGAGGGAATGGGAATATTGTATGTAAAGGGTTGAGGTGGTGGATAATGTGGTGAATGGTGAGGAGGTGAGTGGTCAATGGGAGAGTGATGGGGTTGAGGTGAAGGGTGAGGTGGTTGCACCTCACCTTGACCGTTAAGCTCGAAAGTGTAAGAAGGCCTCCCCTTCTCAAATTTGGTCAAGGTGGGGTGGGGTAAAGTTAAATCATTATCCCTCCTACCCGATTCCCGTTGAATCACCCACCAAGTCTCCCCTCCTATGACATTAATCCAATTAGGCCACCTTGATAGGGTAGGGTTTTCTAAAACAAGAATTAAAACTAAACTTAATCAGGTCTTCTAAAAACGCGTGCCCGATCGGGCGAAGGGCTACCCGATCGGGCGCGCCTTTTTCTTCGCGTTTCTCCCAAGCAGCATCGCTCGATCGTGCTAGATGCTCGCACGAGCGGGCGCGCCTTAGCATGCACAACACTATGGTATTGCCGCGCCCGATCGGGCTAGAGGTTGCCCGATCGGGTCCTTGCTCCCCTTTGAGGCTTGGACTTCGATTGGGCTAGATTTCTCGGCCCAATCCGGATTTCCTCCTTGGGTCTTGAATACTTGGTCCAAATGCCTCGGGATCCCAATTATCGAGCCCTTAATCACCGGCTCTCACCGATCCTGGGCTCCAAAAGTGGTCTTATCTTTCTAGCTTCCGTAGTTGATCCATAAAGCCCGGGAAAATGCTCTAAGAGTGTAATTTCCTGTAAAATACAACTAAAACTACGAAAACACTAGATAACACAAATTAGTAATAAAAGTGGCCCGAAAGAGCCAAAAACACTACTAATAACGACCAAGGGACGGGGGTAAAACACTATATAAAATGGACATATCAAACTCTCCGGCGTCAAACGACAAGGCTATTGCCTAGCGACAAAATCTGTCGCCTGGCGACAGAGCGAGGACGCGGCAACAGCGGTTTCCAGCGTACGCCGGAGTAGCGATTAGATACATGGCCTCATATTAGATAATGCGGACCTCATACAGCAATCTCAGGTTCCTTGATACGCCAGTTAGCCCCTGTAAGCAAAATTGACATGATTAGTAGTTGGTTCGATTACAATCGCAGTAAGTGATTGACCTGACGACGATTGTCTCACTTAGCTTAAGCACCGAAGCATTGGCTCATTACAAGCACCAAGGCATTGGTTCAAAAGCAAGCACTGATACGACAATTTTTTCAAGATGTGATTGTCATTCCCAACTGACAATATTTCTAAAAGTAGATTGTCACGCATTCTTATTAAATGACAATTTTTCCAAAATTGGATTGTCATCTCTGGCAAAGTTTCCAAGCGTAGATTGTCGTGCTCCTGCTCTGTCTGGTAATTATTTCCAAGTTTGGATTATCATCGCTGGCAAGTTTTTCGAGATTGGATTGTCATACACATAGTTGCACATGGCAAAATTTCCCAAAGGATTGTCGCAGGTTTCTATTTCATCTTAATATTTGGGCAAAGGTTCCTAAACGTGGATTGTCATTCATTTCAGTAAGTGGCAAATTTTCCCAAAGTGGATTGTAGATCGACTTTTTTTTTTGCAAATGTTCCAAGACGCGGATTGTCAATATTGGCAATATTTTCCTAAAAGGATTGTCGCATGGCATTGGCAAATTTCCAAGGTGGATTTCTTTCAAGAGGTATGTTCCAAGATGTGAATTATCGATCATAGCAAGGTTCTTATGACATATTGTTATGAAACATTGGCAACTTTTCCCAAAAAAGGATTTTGGCAAAATTTTCGAGATACGGATTGTCGCTTCATTATGGCAACATTTCCAAGGACAGATTGTTACATAGCATTGACAACTTTCCCTAAATCGGATTTTCGTGCATTATTCAAGAGTTGTATTGACAACCGTTCCTAAAGAAAAGAGGATTTTCATCACCTAAAGCATCAACAAAAATATTTAAGCGAAGCATTAAGGATCAACAAGCAGTGATCTTCGGCAATTTTCTTCGGAATATTATCACAAAAGAGCTGAGGATCGTTACAAGCAAAATGGTCTTCGACGGCGTTTTCTAGCTTGCGGAGAGTTGTCACAAACAACTGAAGATGGCTACAAGCAAGTTATCTTCGATCATGTTCTCTAGCCTGCAAAAGATGGTCATAAAACGGTAGAAAATCATTTCAAGCGGAGCAATCTTCGATAGTGTTCCCTAGCTTGTGGAAGATTATCACAACGGAAATTAGAGGCAGTTGCAAGCGTATCAGTCTTCCAGTGGTATCCCCTAACTTGAGGAAGATTGTCACAGCAAGATCGGTTGCCTGATGGGCGTTAGAACGGTCGCACATTCCACACTCAATCAAACACATTTATTAACAAACACCCTACAAACCAAGCATAATGATAAGTAAGAGTTTGGTCCACAAGGAACGGGATATGGTTGCTAAAGATCTTAACACTTAAGCTAATTCGAAGTCTATGGTCAATATGGGTTCGTCAAGTAGACAAACAAATTATGGTTTTAAATCGATGGATTAGAGACACTAGGGAATGGGATTTACTCAACCAAGGCAATTAGGCAAACGGGGAGTAAAATAGACAAGGTATAGCAAGGACAATATGTAAATTCTACCTCATGCAATTAGAAAACAACTCACACTACTAAACTTAGATTCCTCATTAGTCTAGAAATAAATGATAAATAATCAAATTGCAATAAGTAATGACATACTCAATTTACATTCCCATGTCAAACTAAGCATATCATGCTATCAAGCTCCTAAGTCAAGGGTAGCTAATCCTATATATCATGAAGAACTAACAAGCAATCTCATATAATTAATTTAATTGCAATACAAACATCAATGCTTCTCCCATATTTGCATAATTAACCCAAAAGGTTAAGCTTCACCCAACCCCTAGCAAGAAGACTACTCACAACTCATGTTTATCAACATGCAAACAAGTATTAGGGTTCTTCTTCAATAATTGGGGAAAAGTGATTAACAATTGAAATAATTATTATCCAATAACAAATTATCAAGAACTAAGAAGATTTAAATATCATGCAAGAACAAATAAAATCAGAAATTGAATGGAGAAAAGTAGAAGGAAGTTACTAATTGAAGCTTAGAAATGTTGAATACAAAGTGCCAATTCTTGAGTATGAATCTTGAAACCAACTATTACAATGATTAATTTGATGAAAACTAAGCTAAATTAATTAAAAGGAATGTTTCAAACTAAGAGAGATATCTGAAAACTAGGCTATAGTTCTCTCTTTTACAAATGAGGAAGTATTTATACTCCCCGAAAAACATAGGGAAATCCGTCATAAGAAAACGGATTCCCAGCGAGGAGCGCCCGCTCCACAATGAGAAGCGCCCGCTCCATTCTGCTGCACGCCACGCTCCTCCTGCTTTAGTGAAAATTCAGATTTGAAAGTAATAAGGAGGAGCGCCCACTCTTGGTCAGGTGCACGCCTACTCCCCTGCTCCATAGCATAGGCAGTTTTCAAGTTTAAAGAGAGGAGCGCCCGCTCTTCACGAACTCTGGATTTGGGCAGAATGTTGCTGAAGTTGAGGAGCGCCACTCCAGGAGAGGTGCACGCCCACTCCCACTAGAGCAGGCTCTCCCTTCTTTGGCTTTGAGCCTTGAAAGTTACTCCATGCTTTGAGTGCTTGTCAAATTGAGATATAGTACCTGCAAAAGATGGACAAACACAAGCAAAGAAGGGGAGAAGCCGAGATACAACATTTTCATTCAAAAACGGGTTAGAAAGAGGGGAAAAGATTGCAAAATCGGGTTTAAATAAACACAATAAGTGGTCAAATAAACCACTTATCATTACCCTCAGAGACGTGTGCTCGAGGGTGCAAGACACATGTTTCTTAACTCTTTATCTGTTTAACTAACGCTAGTTTACAATTATCGGCGTTACAAGAATGATTTAGGATCGTAGAACGTTCTGAATCATTCTCCGTCCCTATCGCTACTTTGACTTTTATTTTCAAAACATAAATTTCTCCAAACTCAGTCAAAGTGGGGGCTTCTGTAGACACCTATTTGTGTCTCCCCAAAACCAAACCTAGTGATGAATACCTTTTGCGCTGAATCATAATCGAATAAGTGAAAGTGTGAAAAGTCTAGTGTTGCGGTTAGTTTTTATAAAAAAATCTTTCTTTCTGTTTTCGAAAACCTGCACTATTTTATGAAAATTGCTAGTCCAGTTCAGTTTGGTCCATGAAAAGGGTATAATGGTGTATTTATATGGGGCTCAAAAAGAGCTTTCCAACGATATATTATAAGCCCAATTCCGATAAATAATGAGTAAGTTGTGGCCAAAATACTAAACTGGGCCCGGTTTGGTTCTTATATGCGGCCCAATGATCTAATGGATGGTCTATTATTAATTATCATTCCTAAAGCTATTAGGATTTATTATAGTCTTCTAGAACTGTCTAGAATGTTCTCTTAAATCCTAAAGGAATTAATTAGGATTGATAATTATGTTTTAGAGTTTTACTTAGAACAAAATAAGTGTTTTTACAAAAATACGATTTTACCCCTAACACAGATTTTACGACTTAATTAGTTAATTATATTGAGAAGTGGATTTTGTGTGGAAAATGTGTTGAAAATCTCTTGCATCGCCTGACGACAGGTTCGTCGCCAGACGCCAAGTTAGTCGCCTGGCAACGAGCTTTGTCGTTGGCGACAGGATGTTGTTTTATTCCTTTTCGAACTCTAACTCTTTTCTATCAATTCCGAACTATTTTCTTATAAATAGGGTCCTTGGACTTCCATTTTCAATAACCAAAATTCTCTAATTCTGCTCTCTCTCTAAACTAAATCTTATTCTCTCTCCTTCTTTCTAGCCTAACCTTTTATAAACACCATACCACACTCATTAGTTCTAGACACACCTAACCAAGTTCAAAGTTGCCTTCACCCTAGACGTGAAAGGTTGATAATTTTTGAGGGTTTGGTCCCAAATCCAGTCTAAACTTTTTAATTCTTTCTTTTTATTTAATTTAATTCTTTAATTTATTATTTTATTGAAGTTTACTAACGCGTGTTTTTGTTATTAGAAAGAGGCACGAGGCATCAAAGTATGTAGTCTTATTGCTCTATTCTTGTAAAAAGCATGTTTATTATTTATTAATTCCTAGCATCATGTTAGGATGTTAATATTGATTTCTAGTATCATGTTTATGATGCTTCCTATTTCTTTCCTAATATCATGTTAGTATCATGTTAGAGCTAAAGCTTTGATCTTTATTGCTTAGTGACATGCTAGGATTTGTTATTAATCTTGTAGTATCATGCCTAGGATATGATCTTGCTATTATTATGCTTTAGCGTTGATATGATTATGGTTATGATTATTATTATTATTATGATTGTTATTATTATGATGATATTATGTTGCTTGATATATATTTGTTGTTATTGCTTGATCACGCATTTCATGCAGGTTTAAAAGGAATTTGTACTTGAAATCACGCTTAATAAGATAATTAACAATTTGGTTTAGGCTAATATGATTTTAATTTAAGTGATCGCCAATAATAGTATTTATTTGTGCATTAATATTCAACCAACATAGACTAAATAGGTTTAAGGTTAATGTTAGTCAGAAAGCGCACATGAATAAGAGTAGAATAAAGTAGAGGCCTATTTTATAAGGCGAGTTCTTTCTCTTTTAGATTGGATTCGTACCCTCATCCCCGAACACCAGTCATGGTTCCAGACCTATTGGAGTTGAGGATCTCATGGATCGTTAAGGGGTGTAATCTTCACCCTGTGAACGGTTTACAAGTTCCTAAAACTTGTTGGCGACTCTTTTTCTCTTATTTCTTTCTCTTTGGACGCCACTATACTTAAGTGTATGATCACAGTGGGGTTCAAGTTTGGGGTAATTCTTGAAATATTCCCTACAAGGGTGTTATGAGCTTCTTCTAAAATCATCCTTTTGAGATCTTCATCCTTAGGAATACACCATCTCCCTTTATATTTAATTGTTCCACTATCATCAACATCAAACTCAGTTGTTTCTCCTTCTTCTTTCATCTTTCTCACCTTGGTCAACCACTCATCAAACATTTTCTTTTCACGAATCTCATCATATATGTTAGGTTTGACTGATATTGCATTCGATTGAGCGTTCACCTAGCCATACTCCATAACCTCCAAGTTCAACTTCGTAAATTCTTCACAAAGTTCCTTGGCTAAAACCATCAAGTTCACTGTATGACAAAAGCGTCAGCTACCTTGTTTGCCTTTCCTTCGTGATATAAAATGTCTGATTTGTAATCAGTTAGCACCTCAAGCCATCTCCTTTGCCTCATCTTCAAATGAGTCTGTGTGGATATGTATTTAAGACTCTTATGGTCTGTATACACCTTACATCTTACACCATACAAGTAGTGTCTCCAACTCTTGAGATCTCCAAATCTTGAAAGCAAACATTACCACTCCTAGCTCCAAATCATGAGTAGGGTAATTTTATTCATGTTGCTTGAGCTGCCTTGATGCATAAGCTACAATCTTCTCATGTTGCATAAGTACACACCCAAAGCCATTCTTAAATGCATCACTATAGATTTCAAACCCCTCAGTCCGTGATGGTAAGGTTAAGACTAGTGCTCAGGTGAGTCTTTGCTTTAATTCTTGAAAAGATTGTTCACATTTCTCATTCCACTTGAACTTAGTAGTTTTATTCATCAAATTTGTTAAGGGTTAGGCTATCGTCAAAAAGTCTTGCATAAATCTTCTGTAGTATCCAGAAAGCCCTAAGAAACCTCTCACTTCAGTCACACTTTTTAGTCTTGGCCAATTAGAAACTGCCCGAAACCTAGATGGGTCCATCGTCAGCTTCCTTCGTGGGTTGTTAAAGTTTTGGTGGGATTCCACCAACACTTTCCACTTCCCATGGGGAGAGATGTCGGTTACCCGTTTCTACTTTTCTATGATCACGGGTTTTCCTTTCGGAGGTGAGCCTGTGATTATGGAGGCTGTGAAGGAGTCAGACGAGAGCCTGTGTGGCCTTGTGGGGGACCGTCTTGCGACGTCCCTTCATGTGTACGTGCAGTCTTGTCTGTACTCGGTTCTTGTCGACGAGCTGTCAGCTGACGAGGTTGAGCAGTAGTGTATAGACCTGGCAATCCTAACCCAGACCCGATGACCCGACCTGAATGACCCGACCCATGACCTGCAATTGACCCGAAACCAGTGACCCAAAATTGACCTAAAACCCGAATTAACCCGACCCGACCCATACCCGACCCGAAGTGGAACTGACCCGACCTTGACCCGAAACCTGAAATGACCCAACCCAAAACGACCTAACCGGAGATGACCCGACCCAAAGTTGACCCGAGACCCAAAACAACCCGACCCGAAGTTGACCCGAGACCCGAAGTTGACCCGACCCGAAAATGACCGACCTTTAACTTCTTTTAGTAAATAATTATATAAGTTATAAAAATTTTATATTAGGAAATTATTAATTAAAATAGACCCAATGTTAAATCGGATGAAATACTACAAGAGAGGGGGTGAATTGTAGTATGTTCCTAGTGCCTACTTTTCGCTGAATATAAAACTGATTGCTGTTAGGAACTTAGACAATGCAAAGCGGATTTTACGAGGAAAACATCCAGGGCCCAACTGGAAGTAAAACCTCGACCCTACCTTAGGGATTTCAAACACAAACCACTTCACTATAATAGGGCAAACACCAAGTTACAACCTATTAGACACGGACCTTTATTTCACAAGTTCCTCACTGGACTTGCTACTTGATAGGATCCTAACCTACCCAATCTAAGTACCACACTTAGATTCACTCGTACCACCAAAGTACTACCCACTCGGCCTCACACTAGAAGCTCAATTGGCCTCACCTAGAAGCTCACACATTGCACTCTTACAATATAATTATAACGAGAATCCTCACGAACTCTCACACCCCAATACATAAAACACTCAAAACCCTTTTTCCCGATTACAAGCTCTCAAAGAATAACTCTAAATACATATCAATGAATAAAGAGATAAAACTAATATGCTGGACACTTCAAGATCTGTCTGGAACTTACTGGACGAACTGTAACTGGAACCTGACTGGAACTTCGACCTGGAGGTTTGACTTAGCTTCGTGGTGAAGGATGAAACCATTAAGCACGACCACTGCACTTCGTCAACCTCAACTTTGAATGAATACATATGAGCATATTTATAGTACACCCAAATTATTCTTTTCGTAAAAGATAAGTTTTATTAAAAGATAGAAATAAAAGATATTTTCCAAAAATAAGTTTTTCAAAAATATATCTTTTGTTAAGAATATATTCTATCAATAATAATAAGATATATTTACCATAAAATCAGATTTTATCTAAATCTTATATTTTCTAAATATACTAATATATCTTACCATATCTTTTTACAAAAGATATAATTACCATATCTTTTTACAAAAGATATATTTGCCATAAAATTAGATTTTATTTAAAACTTATTTTGCTGAAAATATTTTCCAAAAATAACTTATCTTTTTCACAAGGATTTATTAGAAAATAAATATCTTTATTCTGTAAAACCAAAACCTTAAAAGATATGCACGTGGTAGATAAATATATATCATTAAATTCGACCTGCGACCTTTAACGCCGTGCAGACGTAAGTTCCAATTAGGTTTTGGAACTCTGACAGTCTCTGAGTTCCTGACAAGTCAGCAACTCTAATTTCATTGACTATCATGAGTTCACCTTGGTTCTTTAGACTTGTTCCAGACTGACTTTTATGTCCAACATACTTACATGAATCCTAGAGCGATATACTTCGATTTCTTCGTCTTCATGTTGTTTCTTTGAAACTCTTGTTCTGGAATCTTGTAGTATTGATGTATTCTAGTTCTCGGGGCAACGTTCCACTTCTGGAACCGCAAGCCAAGTTCCTATTGGAACTTGCTGTCTTCATGTTCCTGCTAGGGAACTTAGATAGTTCTTGTTAGAGAACTAAGTTCCTGTTAGGGAACTCTTCATGTACCTGTTAGGGAACATGGAACTCTTCATGTACCTGTTAGGGAACATGCTCCGGCTCTCGTGGGAAAGCCTGCCGAAAGTTCCTTCTGGATCTTGTTAGAGAATACCTTCAGGTTCCTTCGTAGTTTAGTTCTCGTGGGAGAACCTACTTTAGGTTTATTCATTCTCTCTTGTTCCTCTTGAAGTCTTCTATATTCCAACCCATTGACTTCACCTAAGTAAGTTCCTGTCTTCACATAAACACTTAAGAGAAACATTAGATTGAAGTTTGTTTGTCATAAACAAACTTCAAGTGAGAGAACTAATTAAACTTAAAGCTTATGTAAATACTCCTACACATATACGACTCATGTATGCATAGTGTACTTACCTCATGAAGCTAACATATGCAAACACCTATTTACATAGTTACCTTCATGGTTCCTTAGCCATCATCATGCTTATCAACCATAGCACTCATCATTGTTCTTGTTCTTCTATTGCTTATCATATATTGCTCAGTTTCCTTATATTTATACTTGTCATCGCTCATGTTCCTTGTATCCTGTTCCAAGCATAACTTGTTCTTTCTATGCACAACTTAACAAACACGTTATATAGATAATCATCATTAGTTTACAATCATCAAAACCTAATTACTCAACACCCAACAACATCTTACATGACTACATTGACTTTCATATAATAGCTAAAAAAGATGGTCAAAGTGAGATGTGTGAAAAGTGCAAAATGTCAAATCGTTAAGAGAAATTTGGGACGGAGGGAGTATAAGAATAATTCAAAGAAATTATTACAACAATGAAAATGATAATAAGATTACGTATTAAAACTAAGATCAATAAGAGAGTGAGGTATAACTGAATTAGTTAGAGCATCCCTCTTAGTTTCAGGAGATCCTGAAAATGATTCTCACTCAAAAGTTCTAAACACAAAAAAAATAAAAAATAAAAAATAGAAAATAAAAAATGGGGTTAATAAAATTCAAACAATTACTATAATCCATGAAAAAGCCTTAATAAATATAGTGAGTTTTTCGTTAAAAAATAAATAAATAAATAAATAAATATATATATATATATATTTATATATATATATATATATATATATATATATATATATATATATATATATATAAACTGACCCGACCCGAAAATTGACCTAACCAAAACTGACCCGACCCAAACTCGACCCGAAGTGTTGATCTGATACCCGACCCGATTACCAATCGACCCAAAACCAACCCAAAACCCGAAATCACCCAACCCGACCCGAACTTGACCCGATAATCTTTTGACCCGAACTTACCCGACCTAAAATGACCTGACCCATACTCGACCCGAATGACCCATTTTCCAGGTCTAGAAGTGTACACCTAAGCAGCTTTCTTTTTTGTTTGAGGGGGAGGCATATCAACGATTGCTTTTTTTTTAGAGGGATTGATCTCAATACCACTTGTGCTAACTACGTATTCGAGTAACTTGCTGGAAGTCACTCCGAAGGCGCATTTTTATGGATTCAATCGCATTTTATATTCTTTTATGCGAGTGAAGAATTTGTGTAAAAATTTTATGTGTCCCATACTATCTTTGGACTTTACGATCCTGTCATCCACACAAACTTCTATTTCTTTATGCATCATATCATGCAAGAGAGTTGTAGCCGTTCTTTGGCAAGCAGCTCCTGCGTTTTTTAGACCAAATGGAATGATGGTATAGCAATATGTACCCCAAGGGGTAATAAAGCATGTCTTTTCTTCGTCTTCTTTTGCCATTAGAATTTGGTTGTAACTTGCGTATCCATCCATTAAGGATAAAATCGCATGTTCAGCCGTGTTATCTACCAATATGTAAATATGAGGTTGAGGGAAATTGTCTTTAGGGCTAGCTTTGTTGAGGTCCCTAAAATCGACACATATGCGAACTCGTCCATCCTTTTTAGGGACTAGGACGATGTTTGTTTTCCATTCTGGGTAATTACATACGCGAATGAAACCTGCGTCTAATTGCTTTTGTATTTCTTCTTTTATTTTCAAAGAGACGTTAGGTTTTTATTCATCGAAGTTTTTGTTTTACTGGTTCAGAGGTAGTGTTCAAGGGAATGGTATGTTCCGCAATTTCCCTATCCATTCCAAGCATGTCCTTGTATGACTAAGCGAACACGTCTTCGAATTCTTTGAGCATCGATATCAGGATTGATCGCTCTTCCGGATTTAAGGTTAAGCCAATTTTGACTTCCTTTTTGTTTTCATTAGTTCCTATATTTATTGTCTGTGTTTCTTCAATTACAAGATTCTTTTGTTCTCGTTCATTCATTAATTCAACCAGTTTCTTAATGTTATCATCTTCATTAGATTGATTATTATAGCATTCGAAAGATTCAAGAGAAGGCATATACTCGGAAATAGAGCTCATATTATTGAAATCAAAAGAAAGTACATCAAGAGAAGAATACTTTTTTGGATCCTCTCCTTAGAACTAGAAAATAAAGACTCGGTAATGGCCACAAGGCCTAAATTTTCAGCTTCCTTAAAATCTAGATTAGACTCATCATTAGATTCTTCAAACATCTCCCCTTTGCTTGTGGTGTTCTCAAGCTTGTCACCTTTATGGTAAATCCACTTGAAAGTCTTCCTTCATCCATGCTCGAAGGTTTTGTTGGAAGGGGTGATCGGCGAGGTTAGGTCAAAAGCTTCATCTTGGATGGCATTTTGATTAGTCATCGTAGCAACATGGTTTTCTCTAGTCTAAATAGCAAGTTAAATGCTTACCTATCGTAGCACCCTTGGAGTTGGGTGTTTTGATTGAACGATTTCGAAATCGTCATTCAAGAAGTAGCAATCGTGGAATATTTTAAATCCAGGCTTCTTGATACCTTCTATAACTAGTGGTTCTGGAAAGTCTTAACATGGGTAATCTTCTCCCTCCCTAACGAATTGTCTGTTGAGGGTTTGATTATAGGACGGGAGTAAAGAGATTATCCCTTTCTTATTATTGTCTCTACGTGCTTTGATCTTAGCATCGTGATACTCGAGTTCTTCTTTGGTTGGCTTATATCCCAATCCAAAAGAGAAACTTTTCTTTAGGACAGGAAGTAAAATAGATTTCTTTATTCCTATTCCTAAAGGCATCCTAGGAAAGTAACTACTCTTGAAAAAGATGTTGTTTACTATTCGAGTGGAATATGGATCAAGCTTGAATGGTTCTTCAAGGCTTTCCCCCATTTCTAGTGTGCAAATTGCCTCCGCGGCGAATCTACACATGTCCTCTTCATCATTATCATAGTTTATTTCAAGAAGTGATTAGTTATTTATTGCTATTTTAAGAGGAGAAGCATGTATAGTCATAGGAAGACCTTGATAGTTTAACCTAATCATTTGATGGAGCAAGGATGGTATTGCTCTAAGCTCATGTATCCAAGGACGTCCAAGAAGAAGGTTAAATGTAGGTTTAATGTCCATAACATGGAATTCAACCATCTTTTGTATTGGGCATGTGGTAATTGGTAGCTTAACAGTCCCACACACCGATCTCCTTGAATTGTCACGGGCCCTAATGCTTTGTGTTGTTGATTAAAAGTCTTTTTCTTGATTAAGGCCTAAATATTTTGCAATTCGTAATGGGCATACATTTACGGTAGACCCATTATCAACTAAATTTAGAGGGATGTTGTATACCTAGCACCCCACAATTAGGTATAATGCATTGTTGTGGGCAGTGCCTTTGGAGGGTAAATCATCACTAGTAAAGGTGATTGATTTGTCGGATTTTTTGCTAGTAAGCAAGCTAACGAGATCCTATGGAGTTGTGTCCGTACTTACAGCCAAAGTCGTTAGAGCATTCATGAGAGAATTACTATGTTCTTTAGAAGTACTTAAGAGTTCCCAAATTCTAACATTCGCCTTAGATTGGCGAAATTGTTTGACCAATGGATCTTCCACCTCGGGTGGAGGTGGTACTAGATTTTGAACTTGATTTTGAGTGGTTGAAGATCTATTTGGTTGTGTTTGATAAACTCGCCCAAAACGAGTTAGATGATCTATCTCGTTTGGGTTAGTTGTAGGACTCATGAACCAACTTTATTCTAGAGGCTTTGAATGTGCCTCCATTTCAAGATGATCCATGATTTGTGCTTGATGTCATTGTTCATCTAAGGATATATTCAATAAATCTTGTGATTTCCCCAAGAAATGATCCTAATCAAGCACTCCACTTGTTTTGTTTTGTAGACAAGGTGGAGGTGGGACGACGGCATAAATATTGTGATTTCCCCAAAAAATGATCCCAATCAAATCTTGGAAGTCGTCGTCCCATAACCCACTCACTTCATTATTTTACCCTGTGAGTGTTGTGGTTAGAGGCTTCCCTATGGGAGTAATATAATTCAAAGGATTGAATGTATCGCTTCCCATATGGTCTTCATCAATGTGAAATGTCCCCAATGGGTATACATTGTTCTTGGATTTAGGCGTTGGAATTCCCTCATCGTCTGCTAAATCTTGTATTTTGTGTTTTAGGACAAAGCAAGGTTCAGTAACATGTCCAATACCTCTATGATAAGCATAATTGGCACTGCCATCCCATTGAGAGTTTCTTTTTTCTAGAGGAGTGGGTGGCGTTAGCCCTGTTGGCGTGAGCAATCCTTTTTTATTTAGTTTATCTATTAATTCTTTATACCTCACAAGAAATTGTGTAAACCTTCTTTTTTTTGTCCATGCATGTTCTCTGAGGGTTATTGTATCGCATTGTGCTATTATATTGCGTGGAAGTCGCAAATACATTAATAGAGAATGAGGTGTTATCATTCCACTTTTTGTAGTTGTTCTTAGGTTAATGATGATGAGGCTTGTTTGCCTTTAGCAACATCATATTCAATCCTAGTAGCCACAGAACAGACCTTTTGAAAAGTGTCTAAACCGAGGTAGTGTAGATGTTTGTTGTACTTTCATGACAATTGTCAATGAACTTTTGTACCAACTTGAGTTCAGGTAGCCTTTGGGCAAGGTGGGCCGCCTTTTCTCGCCATCGACCATAGAAAGCAAGGAAACCTTCATCGTCGCCTTGATTAACCATTTCAGATTCACGCAAAGTTGATTTGAACTCTATGTTACTCTCATATTGGTTGATGAATGCCGAAACTACATCTTCCCATGATGTCTTGAACTTAGCATCTACCCCATAGTACCACTTTCTCACGACTGGGTTTAGAGATAAAGTCAAAGTCAAATCATAAAGCTTAGGATCAACTCCCATTAAAGCCATGATGCCAGTAAAACTCATTAAATGATTTTTGGGATTATTGGTCACCTTGAATATTGGCAAGTCCGTTGCTACGAACTTTTCTGGTAAAGTGAGTCCTGTAGGAGGATCAAACTTTTCTACGTCAAAGTACTTGTTCCCTATTATGGAACGAAGAACAAGCGTCTCTAACGAATTCTCTTTTATGGATAGTTCATCCATCTTTTGTTGCAAGGCCAAAGCTTCGGCATTTTTCTTTCCAGCTTTTTCTAGTTTCTTAATTCTACTCTCCTCGGCCTCTTGAGCCCTTTTCTTTTCAAGCGAACAATCTCTTCTTGGAGTTGCTCTATTGTTGAAATCGTTGTTGGACTAGAGCGAGTTGTTGAGGGAAGATGGTTTGAAAGGGGTGAATTGTTTGATGGTAAACGTAGAATGCGAGTGCAAGGGAGTCTTCATTCCCAAGCTTGTAAACCGGCCATAAAGGAAGTATGAAAGGTTAAGGAAATAGATACGCTTGTTTAGAAGACAAAAAGAAGAAGAAAAAAAAAAGAAATGAAAAAAAAAGACGTAAGATGCATTCGAATGGATAAAATCGCCTTTAAACAATTCATTAATAATGATATTGTTTGTACGAGTCAATTGTTCTTTGAGAAATCAAAAGGACCTCATAACAAAAGGCGCACGCAAGTAACCAGGTTGCGCGCGCATCCCTGGCTCTTGCGCTGGTCGTGGTCGTGTAACTTCATGCGCCACCTGCTCGTGCAAATTTTTTTTAAGAGCAGTTTTTTTTTTTAATGTTTGTATCTTCTTTTTTTTAACGATTTTTTTTATGATACCCTTCAAATGCGACTCAAAATTACGAAGGGACAAATTCGCAATTGGGAACCTAACCAAACTAAAAAAACTATCTAAACACGTTGCATATAGTCATATATTCACATAAGCATACCATAAGCCAAGATTCACATAATGTCTTTCTAAGGTCAAAAGCTTGGGTGGCCAAAGTTACCATATCTTAAGGAACGATGCACAAATCAATCACTCAACATGTTGACTCATGACATAGCCCTCCCAACATTTTGTTGGTGATATGGGTGGGATGATTGTTATTGATTTCGGGATAGAAGCCTAGTGTTGGCAACCCCTAGTCAATGAGCCAATCCTCAAAGGTTATAGTGTGCCATGATTTATACATGATGCAATGTTGCTTGTTTGGTTTTTTACTTTTGTGAAAAAGGAAAATATTATGCGTTCAAGTCTCGCTCTCTAACTAGAGATTATCCAAGTTAATTCCCATTACAACCCATAGGCAACCTAGTGTTGGAAACCTTAGACCATAACTAAAAATTAATCTTGTAACCTCTAAGTCCCTAGCGGAGTCGCCACTGTAAGGAGGGTGTGCCCATTGTAGGGGATCCTTCTCCTTAATGCCCATGGCCCTTTAAAAGCCAAGGACTTTACACTTGTAAGGTTGAATTAGTATTTGAATTCATGAATGTTTGGAGGACCTTGAATTAGAACTAATTCTATCATTACGCTTTTTTGTAAGAAACAAGTAGGAGTCGCCAATAAGTTTTAAAAAAATTCATAAACCTCGTTCATGTCTTTCTCCCAAGTAGATTTCAAGGGATATTTAGCACGAATAGGAATTTTACCCATGCCCAAATCGGTCTACATGTACCAGAAAAGAGTTCGGGAGCAAGGGTACTAAAATAATGTTCCCTTTAGGGGGAATCGCTATCCTAGCCCTAGTACGGCATCTACTAGCTCTTCCTTTTTCACAATTTCATCACCAAACAATATATGCAACGCGATACCTAAAAACTAAGTTAGTAAATTTTATTTACAAGCATCAATCACATAGGAATTACATTGCAAAGATGGTTATTCTTATTGAATCAATATTCGTGAAAAGAACGATAAATAAACAAGATTTCTCCTTGACTTAGGTGATCAATCAACAATTAATTATTCAATTCTATTCTTTATCTAACACAAGAAACTATGTGGAATTAATTAATTAAAGTTCGTTTAAAGTGATCAAACAACACTAATTAATTAATTAAAGGTTATTTAAACAAGAAAACAAAGGTGATTTATTTAAGTGCTCGGGAAATTACCACTTCTCCTTGCTAGATCTTCGTTTATAACACTTATGACTCCTTCTTGTTCGAGAACCTCCACCATAGTAACAAGTATTGAGGGGAATTTATAGGGAATTGATGCATTTAGGGTTTCGAGTATTCTGCCGCAACAGGTGTCGCGCGCGACAGCCTAGCGCAAGTGATTTAAATGCGTTGTTCAGGGTAGCGCAACTAGATATCTTGTGCGCGGTATTATGGTAAGATTCGATTTTATATTTTTATGAAATTCTAAATCTTTCGCAAGCACATCACTATACATTACTCTGAGTGTCACGCGCAACCTTGTATGTTGCGTAAGCCAGACCAGTGCGACTCATTGAGATGCGCGTGGATTTTTCTGCGACATAATTGATTTTAAACCGAGGTTCCTCTAAATGCGTTATAGTTAGGTTTTAACCTCAGACTTAAGCCTAATTATGATCGGGCTTAGTTAGATTGGACCTTAATTCATTTTGTTTTGAGTTAGGCTAGTCATTTTGCATTCTTGTGACTTAATCAGTTGTCCATAAGCATTCCTCATGTTGATCCTTCACAAAGATGGTTTTATTTATCGACCCTGTTTGGGAGAAAGTTGAAAGCTGAAAACTGAAGCTGATTTTGACTAGCTGATTTTATTAACTGATTTAACTAACTTATTGTATTAGCTGATTATATAAAAGTGTTTAGTAAATAGCTAATTACTTAAAGCTGTTTGAGTATGCAAAATGATCAATAAGGACTTAGTATATTTAACTTTGAAGGAGTAGTTATTTCATAAATGATATATGTATTCATTGTTAAACAAATTTACATGGTAGGTATAATTGGGCATATAATTTTATTAATGATATTATGAGATAATTTTTGTACATGATTCTATTTATGAAGTTGTGAGATAATTTTTTTTATATGAACATTGGATGAATAATTTTATACTAACAATATTGAATGCACATCAATAAAATCAAAAACAAATATTACAAGCTGAACTTTGTAATGTTACAATGCAAACAACCTTTTGATATTAGAAAATGAGAATGTCTATTAAATTTATAAAAAAAAAAATAAAAAAAAATAAAAAAAAAATAAAAAAAAACTCCATTTCTAAGAAATACGTCGTCATCTTCTGGATTGCCTATTTGCCATCAAACTAGTAGTAATTTCATTTCGAAATTTTGTCATCTCGTTAGTACTCAAACGCCTAGCCTCTTGCATGGAATTGCACTTACCATCCACTTATCCTTCAGGAGGAATGAAGTTTGGATCTTTATCAATGATCACAAATGCTGGGTCAGGGATTTTCCTTAATCTAATGTAGTTATGCAAGGCACACGAAGCACAAATTATTTTTTTTTTTATCTTGTGGTGTATATCTTGGAAATTTAGCTAATATATTCCACCGAGCCTTTAAAATGCCAAATGCCCTTTCAATACAACTTCTCAAAGATGAATGAGATTGATTAAATAATTCTCGAGCCCCTTTTGGATTTGAACCACGAAATTAAGATTGATGACACCTTGTCTTATGGTAAGGTGTCAAGTACCCTTTTCTTTCTAGATTGCCTTTGTCTTCCAAGTTATATTTACCTAAACAAAATGGTATGAAATGAGTATTATGCTAATAATTTCATGTTAGTAAACTATATATAGTAAACTATATGGTAATTTAATTCTACTAATAATAATTACCTGGAGGGTAATTTAATTCTTACTACTAATAATAATTACCTGGAGGGGGTTTTGGAAAATTTAAACTCGGATTACTTATTGTATCAAGGAAAATCCTAGAATCATGAGCGGATTCCTCCCAACCAGTTAGTACATACGTAAAAAGTAAATCAAAGTCACAAGCTGCTAATACATTAAGGGTGGGTTTTCATTTCCTTCCTTGGTATCGCAATTGGTCTTCCTCTGAAACAATTATATTTGTATGAGTACCACCAATAGCTCCAATGCAATCCTAATGTGACCAACATCGGTACTAAATTAGTTTAAATTGTAAATTTCATTGATATGAGATAAGAACAACAATATCTAAAAAAATTGTTACTTAAAGTACGACATATATTGTAATCCCCCGTATTTTTAAAATATTTTATAAATGAAATTTTATTTTATTTATAATATTTATTTTTTATTTTCCAGAATTTAATTTCAAAAGTTTCAAATTATTAATTTGAGTCAAAAATTATTTTGGTACAAATTATTTTATGAACCTTCATTCTATAATTTATTTCAATACAACTATAGCTTAGTCCATTTCATTCATTTGCCCATTAATTTTATGAGGCCCAATCTTTCTATTTACCCTACAACGTTCTCTCCTATAAATAACCCATGAATCCCCAAAAATTTCCCACACAAAAAGGTTAGTCCTATTTTCTTCCTCCTTTGTTTCATTATTTTGCTTAATGTTAATTTAATTGTTTTGATTTTAGTATAAAGATTATATTTTTAGTATCAATTTATATTTTGATGGTATAAAGATTATAAATTTTAGATTATATTTATGTTATAAATTTTCATATTTTATGAATTATAAACCTAGGGTTTCAATTTATTGAAATTGGGATTTTAGGGTTTTTATGAACAATTGATTTAGAGCTTTTATAGTAATGATGTTTTGAAATTTTGGTGATTATAAATACTGATTAGTTTAACTTAATTCCATATTATTTTGAACACGTAGATTTATATTTTAATTTTTAGATTTTCATTCGTTAATATTAATCCCGTTTTAATCCCGATCAGATTCTGAACTCATCATATTTTGATGAAAAATTAGTGTTTTCCATGTGGAAACAACGTTTTAAGAAAGATTCACTACCTTTGGTAGTGGGCACCACCATTTCGTGGCAAAATTCAGCCTCTAAATATGATTTTCGGGCAGTTTTTTATTTTAACGAAGTTTTTTATATTTAAAATATTATCCTTGAGTTTGAGTAATAAAATTAATTATATTTAAAGTTGATTAAGCATAAATATATGTTTTTATTGAAGTTTTAAGTGTTGGAAATAGTTTCTAAGTACTACTTTTGATGTTTTATATAGAGGGTTTAATCACCCATTAAAAAGGGAGATTATTAGGAGTTTTTAATATAATTTTCAGATTTTTATTAGACTTTGAACTTGCTGTAATTTCATGTATAAGAGTGTATTTTAAGGTTTTTATGAAGAAAATTTAAAGAACTATATATAAGCCTTTAATTTTAACTAAAGGGAAGGTTTTAAACTGTTGTTTGATTTGGATTTTGAAGGTTTTAAAGTAAGTTAGCATTGCTGTAAATTTGATTGATTGGGTATTGATTAAGATGTTATTATTTGGTTTAGGAGAGGAGTTTATTGAAGGTGATTTTTAGATAGTAAAGTGGCATACCAATTTGTTTACTCAAGGTACGTACAAGTTATGAAACCTTGCTTGTAGGTGCATGTTTAAGGACGGATCGAGAACTTAGTATCATGTATAGGGATGACTGGGTTAAATTGTTTGGTTATACATTGTGAATTTCATATGAAGTGCACTATTTTATATTGCAAGTATTACTTGTGCTCTAATTATGCAAGGTGCGCTTAGAGGCAAAGGTATGTAATTGGTGTAAAGAATAATTTATTACTCATTCATGATTATGCAAGCAGGATGAGTAAAGGAAGAATTTAAGTCTTATAAGACAAGGTTAAGGTTTTGGGGTGCCTTATGCACTCAAGGTGTTTATACACTGAGGTAGTAAATGAATAAATAATAAATGTTGTTTGTCACTAATAAATCAAGAATTGAAATTGGAAAGCTGTTTTACTTGATTGAATTGATATTGGATTGATAGTATTGTTTGCATATGAGTCATCACCTAGTCTAAACTTGTAAATCACGTAAAGTGCAAGATGGATGAGCAAAAAAACTCTGGATTGGTGCACTTCTGGAGTAATGACAATCAGGGGTTGGGTTACACGGGGTATTAGCCGTGTACTTTTCTCGAGGCCGTCTGATCTACGAGTCTCTTATTTCAAATATTTTTTTTTTAAACTAGGAGTTAGGTGAGATCTCATACTAACTACGATCACGGAGTCGCGCCCGTAGTCGTTGGATGTTTATTGATGTTTCCGAAAGGAGGCATGGGGTTTTTCTTTTATTGATGTTCTAAATGGGAAATGGGTTGGACAACCTTGTCTATTGCTAAATCCAATTAAATAAATAAATGAGTTAGTTAATATCAACTAGTGAGGTCTTAATAAATTTGATAATTGAGTCATGTGTTGAGTCTGTATTTAATTAATGATGCTTATGCTTGATTATTAGTAGCATGTTAGGTATTTTCTTAATTTATTTCGCAGCTTGTATGTACTCAGCTTTGCTGATTGTGTGCTTTTTGGTGTGTCTTTCTTTGGTCATGGCCTTCGCCTTTCAATGACCCTGTGACGATCCAATTTTACACTTGTAATATTGGGGAGCAGATTAACCACAGGTTCTTACATACGCAGCATTCGCATCAGGGTTGTGGGATTTTGAGTAGAGGGTTGGTTATTATTCGCAGTTTATTTCTTTTCATAAGTTTGAATTTATTTAAAATCTGGTTTTATTTATTTACTACTTTTGTGGGGTTTTGAATAAGGGCCTTAATGGTTCCATCTTGTATCACTTAATTTGGTTTTATTTATTGGTTTTGAAACTTATTTATAACTGAGTTAGTTTTTCCGCTGCTAATTTCTGATACAGCCTTAACGTTTGAACACGTGGCGGTAGCACGCCAGTAATTCTCTTGGATTTTGTTCAGGGTATTTACAGGTTTTAAGATAGAATTATTGGGGTGTTACATATATCGCGTATCATTAGCAATTTGGTGGGGAATCTCCTTGAATTCGGGATCTATCCGTCTTAAAATATCCCTTGAAAAACCATGTGTTGCATCTAAAACTTCTTTCAAAACTCTACTTATGGTTTCTCCCGAATGTTGGAATCGTTCTTGAGCTTCTCGATTTGATGCTCCTGTACTAAGGACATATAGAAATATACCCAACTTCTCTAGTGTTGACATTCTCTCTGAAGGAAGCAACCCATACTTATTTTTGAAGTCAAAGACTAATTTCTAAAAAGTATTTTTAGTCATTCTAAACATGTTATAACAACCTTTTTCATGTCCATTTAATATTTCATGAATCCATCTTTCTCCGATCATATAAGAAGTGAATCATGGCTCCTTATGTATGTATTTTACATAATAAAGAGAAATATAACCTGTGGAGAATAAATTTCAAGCGTTAAACCCCTAGCTTGAACCCCACTGTGATCATACACTAAAGTACAGTGGCGTCCAAAAGGGAAGAAGATAGAGCAAAAGAGTCGCCAACAAGTTTTAGGAACTTGTAAACCGTTCAAGAGGTGAAGCTTACACCCCTTAACGATCCAAGAGATCGTTAACTCTAATAGGTCTGGAACCATGACTGATAGTTCGGGGATGAAGGTACAAATCCAGCCTAAAAGAGATTGAACCTGCTCTAATAATAGGCCTCTACTTTATTCTGATCGTATTCTTGTGCGCTTTCTGACTAACATGCAATCAATAGGATTAACCCTAAACCTGTTTATCTATGTTGGTTGAATATTAATGCACAAATAAATCTATTATTGGCAATCACTTGAATTATAATCAAATTAACCCTAAACAAGATTATTAATTATCTTATTAAGCGTGATTACAAGTACCAATTCCCTTTAAACATGCATAGAAGGCGTGATCAAGCAATAACAATAAAATATAATCAAGCAACATATAATAATCATAATCATGAATAATAATTATAATAATAATCAAAACAATAATCATCATAATAATAATTATAATAATCATAATCATAATAATCATGTTAAAGCATAATAATAGCAAGACCCTAGGCATGATACTAACAAGATTAATAACAAACCCTAGCATGATTTCTATATCATAATATCAATAAATCAATTAAAGCTCTTACTTGGATGCCTCGTACCTCTTTCTAATAACAAAATACACACGTTAGTAACTTCAAGAGGAAAATAATAATCAAACAATTAAATTAAATAATTGAAATAGAGATTTGGGACCAAACCCTCAAAAATCAAACCTTTCACGTCTAGGGCGAAGGCAACTTCGAAAATGGCTAGGTGTTTCTAGTTCTTGCGAATGCGGAATTTTGTATGTAAAAAAGCAAGTTTAGAAAAGAGAAAGAAAGAGATGAATAATCAAGAAAATCTTTATAAGAGTTGGTGAATGATTAAGAGAATTAGAGAATTAATGATTGCGAATGATAAATGATTGTAGGTCTATGAAAACGGAGTTTTTAATACGTTATTTATAGAGAAATCAGCCAAAAAGATAAAATATCAAAACAAAGCACTTGGCGCACGCAAAACGAGGTTGGCGCATGCAAAACAAAGCTAGCACCAGCACCAGCTTATTGGCGCCAGGCGCCAGGCCTGGTTCTAGGCGCCAATGCCTGGAGTCAGGCGCCAGGCCTGTTTTTGACGCGTTCCCGAAAATCAGATAAGTTTGTCGTACTGGAGGATAAAATCGTATCTTTTCCTCGAAAATGCTTTTTGATTTTAATTAAAACTCTAAAAAGTCAACAAAAGTCAATTTATCAATGCTAATTGAATTAGGAATGAAAAGAACCTTCTAGAAGAATCTAGAAGACTAAAACCATTCCTAATTGCATTAGGAACGATAAATTATTTTAGGCCCTCCCCTAGATCATTGGGCCGCATATAAAGCTCAAACCGGGCCCAGTTTGGTAAATTGGCCATAACTTCCTCAATATTCATCGGAATTGGGCTTATAATATATCATTGGAAAGCTCTTGTCAAGCCCCATCCAACTACACTACTATTGGATCCATATCATGGACCAACCAAACTGGATTGGCTGTTTTCTTAAAATAAGTTTTCAAAAATAGAGAGAAGAGAAAAGAAATAAAATCTATCCGCAAGACTAGACTTTCCACACTTTCACTTCAATAGATTGTGGTTCGACATGAAAGGTACTCATCACCGGGTTTGGATTTGGGGAGACACAAATGGGTGTCTACATAACCCAATGCACAAGCTACCGAGTCCCAAAACAAATTATTTCTACGCCTCTTACGTATTGCATTACGTTTAACCTGCAAGTCCATACCTATAAACAACCAAGAAATATATTTATGGTAGATACATACAAAATATGAACACATAAATAACTAACACATATATATGCTAGTTTCCATGTACCATCTAAAATTAGCATAATTTATACAAAAAAAAAAACCAAGCTCATGCACTATTATCCAAAAAAATCATGAGACAAGTACATACATACATATGCTATTTTCCATGTACGTAGCATCTTCTACTTAAACTTACATTCCGATAACAAAAGTAGTAAATAAAACTACATAGCTAATACTTGTAATATCCTACATTAAAGTTAGCATGATGATCACTCTTTCTTTTCACTCTTGTCATATTAGTACTTTAACCATTGGTATCTTGAGTGATCATCTAGCATACCATCAAGAATTATCCTTTTTTGGGGATCCTCAATTAAGTTACAAGCAAAGCAAAACTCTTTACTACCGGGTATTAAACTGGGCAACGATACTAACTTGGCCAAAGAATCAGCTAGTGAAGAAGAAGAAGAAGAGTCAAGTTTTTGAGATTCAAGGTTCATTAATTCCATGTCCTTCAAGTTTCTCTCCGTAACTACCTTCACCATGGCATCTAATTTCTTAAGTAACATTACAAAGCCTCTTTTTTTTTATGTTTCAGTCTTACAACTTTTAGAGCTCTCTGAAACATCATTACATTCAAAGACCCTTTTACTTCCTTTTCTAGTATACTCATTACATGGTGGAGTAGGAGAATGAGAAGTAGGAGAAAAAGATGGAATGGAGGCATTATCATTCCAAACTTCTTTCCATTCCCTCCTAGATTGGATGTTGTTAAATGCACCATTCTCACTCATCTCATCATCATATTGAAATGGTACATCACCAACATTAACACTCGGATGGGAATGAATGTAATAAACATCTTCTTTTTCAATTTGAACTGGAGTATGCAACCCTTGAGCAACTAATACTCCAAATAATTGGTCCATCTTTAACTCCAAATCTGGATCAATCCCTTCATCTTGAAATGTCTTATAGTGGGAATTTTCCTATGAAAATTAAAAATTAAAAAAAAAAATCAAATTGCTTTCCTAACATTGGCAAAATAAAAAATAGGTAAAAGGATGGAAGCTACTAACCTCAATTTTGTTTTTCCACCACTCCTCACTAGCACTTATAGTCCCTTTTTTATGATCCCATCCCAATCCGGTTTCTTTTCCTTTCAAAGCTTTCCAAAGGCTCCATCTACTCCTCATGTGATCCCACTTGTTTTTTAGTTTGTTCTTTTCATACACTAAGGTTTTTTTTTTTTTTTGAAACTCTACCTCGAACACCTTCCATGGCATTCATTGTGAGGTTGTGGAACCACGCTTACCCTTACTCCTCTTTGTAAATTTAATACACAAATCACTGAACACATGTAAATTTTCTTTAGACCAATTAGCCCGATTCACCCCACCTTCTATTTCGTCATTGACTCTTTTGTTGTTGGGTGCCATCTAATCATTATAAGATGACAAAAATTTTATTCAATTGATTTCTACATCAATTTCAAATATGATAAAACATAGACAAACTATAAAATATGAAATATACCAATTATTCTACCAAAGTAAAGCAATCACAAAAATTGAATGCAATTTCCCACTTGAATACAGAACATGTTCTAATCTCATCATAAACTACATTAGAACCTTAATCTGAAAATGATCCAATTTTAATTTCCCTACTTACACAATCAATAAAAAGCACATAAATTGTGATATACATTCTTGATCTAAACTGAAAGTAAATCAAATCAAATCACATAACTTAAAATTTTAGCAACAATATAAATAATCCCACTAAATTATCTATGCTAGAGTGTACGAACGAACCTTAATTGGCCCAATAGCTAAACTTTGTGGAATAGTCTTCAATACATGATATATCTGACAAAAAATTCAGATTATTAATAAGAATTCTAATAAGAAAAAAAAAAAAGCATATACTGTATAATTTTTTTTCTAGGTAATGCATATAAAATTAAGATTAAAAAAAAACGTATATATAATTCAGAAGAAAAAAAAGTCACATAATTAATGTCAACTCAGTTTCTAAAACACATATATAATTTAATTAAAAATTAAAAAAAAAAAAAAAAAAAAAAAAAAAAAAAAAAAAAAAACAGAATGATTCTGGGTAACAACTAACAAGGATTGCGAATTTTTGTTAAGATGGGATAATTTTTTGGGAGGAGGTAAGGATTGCTAAAATTTAGATTAAAATAGATAATTTTTTTTAAAAAAAATGCATGACCAATATAATAAAAAAAAACTAAAAAACAATAATCAAAACAAAGAAATTA
Source organism: Chenopodium album (assembly GCF_948465745.1). Lineage (NCBI taxonomy): Eukaryota > Viridiplantae > Streptophyta > Magnoliopsida > Caryophyllales > Amaranthaceae > Chenopodium > Chenopodium album. The sequence continues at coordinate 23,166,071 of NC_137839.1, forward strand.
AGGAAGAAAAAATAAAAGTTAAGGAAAAGAAATTGATAAAATTAACCTTGAGAAGTTGAGAACCAGATCTTCTATGGAGTGGTGGACGGCTGAGGGAAGAAGTGATAATACTAATTTTGCTTTGCTTCATTGTATGTCATAGGGTTTACAAGAGGGTAACTTGTAATTTAATTTCACCAAAACAAATCAGCTCTTTGAATATGCTGCTCAACCCAACGTTTTGGAAAAAAGCTTATTGAGGTAAATAAGCTCTTTCAATAAGCTTACTACAAAACACTTGTATTAGCTTATTTAACTAGTTAATTAGCTTAGGTTAGTCAAATAAGCTAATATACCCCTAATAATCTTACTACCAAACAGGGCCATCGTCATAGCACTTCCCGTCGGGACAGGAGGCCAAAAGTAGATGTCTACAGATATAACACGATTAATAACAAATCCTAACATGTCACTAAATAATAAAAATCAAAGCTTTATCCTAACATGATACTAGAAAGCAATAAAGATATCCTAACATGGTAATAGGATTTCTAAAATATTCTAAACGTGATTTCTATATCAAAAGAATAGGAAGAATTAATCAAACTACTTACATTGATGCCTCATACCTCTTTTTATCAAAATTGTACACACGTTAGTAACTTCAATGAAAATATTAAATCAAACAATTAAAATAATATTAATTGAAATTTAGATTTGGGACCAAACCCTCATAATTATCAACCTTTCACGGCGAGGTCTAAGGCAACTTCGAGCTTGGCTAAGTGTGTTCAAGTCTTCTGAAGGACGTATGATGTGTTTTTGTGAAAAAGTTTAGAATTGGCCTTATATTTGTGAAAATGTTTAGAATTGGGCTTATATTTGATCTTTTTCTCTTGGGTCTTGTTTCTTTATACATTTAACAAAAGTTATATGATGAATAGTAAGAAAATGAAAAGTCAGTTTCTTTTTCGTGACTTTCTTTTCTCATTTTCTTAGTTTGCTTGTTTTGTTTCAATTATCATCATCATAAATTTTCAAAGTTTAATTACATTAGATCACAAACATACTACACACTGTTGTGATTGTCTTTGTTGTATCTCCTAGTAATTTTGTGATACCCGGTGTGTATATTAGGGTCGAATTATTACTTTGGGAAATTGATCTTGTTCAAGCCTCGAAGTGTTAATTTGTCTAATTTTCATGTCATTTTTGTGACTTGGTAAATTAATTTCCCCAACAATCCAAACTAGTATTTTCCTACAAAGATGGCAACGGTGTAAGAATTTTCTTGCAAGTTTCATAATTTGGACATCGACTTTTCTAAACTCGTTATAACTCGGAATTAGGTCTATAATATATCGTTGAAAAGGTCTTTTCAAACACTGCCCAACTACACAATTATTGAACCCATATTATGGACTAAAATAAATTGGATTAGAGACTTTTCATGAATAGGACACAAAATGAATGATTTTTGAAATACGAAATGAAATATTTTTATTAAAGCATTTTAGAAAAGGGCAAATTCACGAGACCCTTCAACATTTTACCTTACTCGATAATCAATTACGTGAAAAGTACTCATCACTGGGTTTGGTTTTTGGGGAGACATAATCAGGTGTCTATAGTTAAAATAGTGAGTTAATTGTCTAGATTCCGATTTTGTACTGCGTGTGTCAGGGGGTGTATTGGAGAATCTGTTCTCGTGTGGGATAGAAGGTTAATCCCCCGTCTTGCTGACTGTCAACAACTTACCAATTTCGACATCTTTAGTGTCGACTTTAGAATGAGATAAGAAGGTATTAATAGTCTGTCTACTGTCCTTTTAATTTTTTTTATCCCAAATTAGTAATTGTTACCACAGTGGTTCTTTCAGAACATATGTATTCCATGAGAAAGACAAGGAAAAAGAGAAGTACGCAACATGGAGCGGTTTATTAGTTATTTTGACAAGTTTATCTTGTTATTAGTACGCCCTGGGAGGAGTTAATTATATTAGTAATTGTGTTGGACTATTATGGATCTTTTGTTTATGTTAAGTTCACTTATGAATTATGTTATTTTATTTTGCTAATCTATACTTGGTATCATGGCACAACCCATCTCTTGTATAGGTTAATGTTATTTAGTTATTACATTGCATTGGTTGGAACAAACGGAACAAAATAAACATTTGTTGGCAAAATTAATGCTTTCCATCAATCTTATTCGGTTGGAAATTAAAGGGAAAATTTAATGGCATTAAATTGGTGCACCATGTCTGTACCATTTCCTCACATTGTCTGCCTAGGAGATTATTATATACTAACTTCTCTTGTAATAGTGTAACTATGTGCTCGGTTGGTACTATATGGATACCAACCTGGTGTTAGTTTGTATTGTGGACACATTATCTATGAAACCGCGTCATCTTGTACTTAGAGTATTAAATTAATGAGTAAAAATAATGTAAAATACACCTTCTGCCTTGTTAAAGGTTTTATGCATCAGTGAGTATTACTACCATTCAATACCCCTACACCTACAATTGTACTTGCATTAAATCCTTTATTTACATCACCTAAAATTGTACTTGCATTAAATCATTTATACACTACATAAGTTAACAAATTAATCTAAGCTTGAATTTAAGGAAATTTTGTGTAGAACTACCCTAAAGATAGGGTCATTTGTGAACAACTACCCATTTTTTTAATTTGTTTAAAACTACCCACAAGTTTGAAAACATTTGGGTAGCACTACCCATTAACATTTTTCGTCCAATTAAGACGTTATCAGAGCTCACTTTTTTCACTTTTGCCACCCAATTAACTCTCTCAATTTGTATAAAGGTTTTAATTTACCTTAATTAACCTAATTAAGGTTTTAATCATAATTTATTTTAGGGTTCATGAGAGTAGTATTATTTGGGGATTTTCATTTCTAAGGTTTAGGGGTTTAATTGAATTGGGGTTTTTGCTTATTTTAGCATTAATTGACCATTGTAATTGAAAAAAGTAAAAAAATTGGGCCAAAATAACGTTTTAATGGGACGAAAAACGTTAGTGGGCAGTGCTACCCAAACTTTTCCAAACTTGCGGGTAGTTCTAAACAAATAAAAAAATGGGTAGTTGTTCACAAATGACCCTATCTTTAGGGTAGTTCTACACAAAATTTCCTGAATTTAAATAGTTACACCATTTCTACAAGAACCAACCGAGAAACAACTTTAACAACTTATAATAGTAAACATGCAAAATAAGAAAACCAGTGATGATGGGGGATTCTTCACAAAGAAGAATAACAAGATCCATCTCTCAGCAATACACACACACCAAGAAAGGAAAAGCAAAGGTGGAAGACTTTGACATTTGTCAAGAACTAGGTGAACCCGGTGAAAGAGATGTGATGGATACCATTGGGGCCTTAGCTCTTGAAATGAGATCAAAGTGTTTAATCATCCCATTTGAGCAAGCCGTTAAGAGTTGTAAGGGAGAGGGAGCCATACACGGGTTACGTAGGCATCCTGAGTACCCTTACTTGACACTAATTGAACTTGGCCCACTAAAGGAGTTCAAAAAGGAGGCTTACTGCTTAATGTTTTACCTCTTGTATGTGTTCAAGATGGCTTTCATTTTTGACATGGTGAGTTGAAAGATACACTCGTAACATGCATGATACACAAGCGTCGGTACAAATGGCTTACAAAATTCTTTTGCATGTTTAAGTCATTAGAGGCTTGGTGGGAGGATGTTGATGACCATATTGAGAAGATTATCCCCTAATCACGGAGATGGGGTATTATTATTTTGGGGCGCAAGTTCTCCAAAGAAAATGGAATAGGTCTTCATATTGGCGAAAAGGTCAACATCACATATGAGTGGGTCAATTTCTCTCATGAGAATTTAAGAAATGAGTTCCAGTGGCAGGACGTTGATGAAAAATTTCTCGAGTTTCAAAAACATGATGATGGAGGTAACGGGTTAGATGTTATGAACAACATAGAAATCCTCCTCACAAACCCGTACTTAATTAATCTACACCCCGAAGAATACAGGCTTCGTATGGATTACGCGATGAAGAAACTCCATGAGAGGTACTTTTGGGTTATGGAATCCACCACTGACTCAAGCTACTCCCACTACAAGAAAAATATTTATTTGCTGCATATATTTTAATTCGCTGCAAAAGAATTGACAAATTTTTTATTTAACACCTTTTAATTATAAACTATTAATTTGCACGGCTTAAGTTTTAAAACCGCAGCAAATCAATTATCTCCCCTTTACATCTAAACCCTCATCCCTTACCTCTAACAAATTCATTTCTCATTCTCCATCACTACTTCTCTCAACCTCACCGCCCTTTTTCCTCTCTATCGCTTTGCTTAGCCTCACCCACCATCATCCCCACCGCCAACGCTTTGCTACTTCCAAGATCTCATCCACCATCATCCTTGCTGCCGACGCTTCACCTCCTCTCCATCACCATCGTCACTTTTCGCCACGGCGCTCTTCACCCTCATTTCTCAGCCCTTTCCCCCACCGCTCTTTTAGATTCTTTCTTTGTAAATCCCTTCTCCATGGTTCTGCTTCCAATAATCTCTCTTTTTCTAAAGATTCAATTTAATTTGCATATGTTTGAAGTTCTAGGGTTAATTTGAAAAAATCAACTATGCTATTGATTTTAAAATTGATTGTTCACTATTATTATTAGATCTAATGTTGATTTGATCTGATTATTATGATTTATTTGTGCTATAACTAGTATAATTGATGTTGTTGTTATTGATGTTATTGTGTTTAGTGTTCTTTTGGAGCAAATGTGCATCATGCTCTCACTATCTCACATGTGCTCCGGTAGGTTTAATTTGTGCTGCTTCATTGTATTACAGGCACGTGTCTTTTAATTGTTCTTTTGAGCAATCAACACTGTATATTAGTCTCTTTAATCTCAGCAATATTATATATATTATTAAATGCAAGTAATTACATGAACTATGGAATGCACTTGGAAGGTCACAAAGCACTTGTTATCTATTATTGTGGTTCATAGTTCATTACTATAAGCTGAATTTTTATTTTTTATTTTTTGAAGAAATGTAAGTTGAATTGACAAAGCTAACCGGTACTAGAATTTCATTGTGCCTGAATTGATGAATATTTGCGATATTTATCACCCTAGTTTTTCAATGGTATGAAATTATAACAGAATTTATGCTTCTTTATAAGTTAATTAAATTTCTTATATGTGTAAGTTATTTGGGTGTAGGTGTGTTGTGATTAATTTTTTTTTTCTATAATTAATAAATAAGTTTATTTTAGTTGTATATTACTCATATTTTTATCATTAAATAAGGTTGTATTAAGTTTTTCCAAGACTTTAATGCTTTAATTTCAATTCGGTCAGAGAGATATTGGAATTGAATCAGAACTTTTGAGTTGTCTCGTTTTGGATATATGCTTCTCCTGCTACTGTAGCATTTTTTTTAAATATAGGGATGTGGTTGAATTTGAAGAGTTAAGTTGAATTTTTTGCTGATAGAAATGGGTTTGTGTTTGGGGAAGGAGAAATGGAGGACAGAGAATGTGTTTAAGGGATTGAGATGGGGATTTGACAACATTAGACTTGTGGGGTGGGAAGGTAATAGGAATGAAGTCCTCTATAATTTATATGTTTTTTTTAACAATTTTGCTTACTTAGATACCTGCTAGACGGCTATATGATTGTGTAGTTTAATCTCTACCTTTTCCCAAGATGTTAACTTTATTTTTTAGATAGCAAAAGGTTTTGCTTCCCTTAAATGATTCCCCATAAGGTGTCCCTTGCAAAGATCCATTTAAATGCTCACTTTTGTCATCTTTCTCTTAGTTTAGGGGAAGTGGGGTTAAATAAATAATTAGACTTAGAAGCTCATTGATAATATACGGTAACTTTAAATGACTCAAACTTAAATATAGTAAAAATAGTCCTAAAGTGAATATTGCTTTCCTATAGGGAGTTTTTTAATTTAATCTTGAAGAGTAGATGTTTATAAGATATCTTGGAAAAGGCTCTTCCTCTATTTCTCAATTGTAAAGGAATAATAAGCATTTATTGTGGTGTCTTTTAAGCTATTATTCATCTGCACTAGTATCATTTAACTTGAGGGCTCGAATTTTTTATGTGCTTATTTGAAGTATCATGCCATGTCATTGAGGAATATGAATACTTCAAATATTGAGAGAGCAACAAATCAGTTCATGCTTCATTTCGATATTGGAGTTGTTGTTGCTTGTGCTATTACTAACTGTTGAACGCTACTTGTGTACCTGCAACAACCAGCTCAATGCCACTATCGTTGCTGCTCGATTGACGTCACTATTGTTGCCGCATTCTATTACTCCTTTGTTTATCAGATCTAAGACTTTGTAATAATGGTGGTTGCTTACCCTCTTGCAACTGTGCTTTTTTTTTTTTTTTTTAGGAAAGCTACTGAAATGACTTATGCTGTCCATTTGTATTTTTTATTTTTTGATGAATATGTAATTTTATTGGCTTTTGAATTATTAATGGAACCATTTAAGTTTATATATAAATAGTTTCTTTGAATAGCAAGTTCAGGTGCATTTTTTTTTCTACTAGTTCTAAAAAGATTTTAGGTGATTTATTTGTTGGTAGTTGAGTAGTAGATTACATAAATTGTAAAAAAATATTTATAAATAAAGACTAGGAAATTATATTTTTGATAAATTTTAAATAATATTTATTAGCAGGGATTATTGGCATTAACCGCTACAAATCAACCAATTGATTTGCTGCATTATGTTAATCGCAGCAAATCAATTGATTTATTTGCTGCCTTGGCGTTTGCTGCCTCTCAAAAAACGCATTAATCATTTTTAACTGCCGTAAATAAGTGTTTTTCTTGTAGTGCCACCATAGATACGTATGGGAGTGAAGAAATCTAATCCAATTGTTGTACTTATCTGCTTCTTGTTGGTATCCCCATTATACCATTGTCTTTGACGTTGGTATAATTGTCTTTCTCAATGGTATAGTAGGTTAAGTTATGGTTGTTTCTTTGTTTTGAATTATATTTTGGGGTCTATTGTGTTTTGAATTAATTCAGCCATAGTTTTCTACTATATTTCAGGCCTAGCGTAATTATGTTGGTATCATTGAAGTCATTTTAGGGTTGTTATGTAGTAGTTATGTACTAACTAAGGTTATCTCCATTAAGGTTTTTATGTTACAATGGTTTAATTTCATAAATAAGTCACTGAATCTAGCAACAGTAGTATATTAAAATAACATAATATGTTACATCATTTGCTAATCTCATTAACAACTACAACTACGTTAGCAAATTACATAGCTCATCCCATTAACAAATACATTAGTATATTACATAGCTTCTGAATACCAACCAGTACTACGTTGGTATGTACTACACATGCAATATAGAATAACATAGTAGGAAGAAGAAGGGTCTTCAAGTTGCCAAACCCGCGGTTATAATACGGAATGAACAATGTCGCCCTTGCATCAAGATGTTTGTGCTCTTCACCACCAACCAGTCTTGATATCATGCTTCAATATTTGGGTCAAACTAGTTCAAAATGAACATCTTGTTCGGAATCAAACTTTCCCAAGCAGTGCCTAATGAGGCCTTCACTTCTCGGCCCAAACTGTATGTGCTTCTGCTCACTCCGGTTACGTTGTCAAAAACATCGGTAATTTTGTTAACCACTTGAGCGCAATATTATACTTACTAGCTATGTCTTTCTTTTTTCTCGCTACAGCCACTAACATTCGTGTGCGCTCCAAAAAACCTTTAGAAGTGTTGTCGTGCTCATGCCTAAACAGATACACTACTGAATAAAAACAACAACCCTCATGTGTCTGCATCCTTCGTGGGAGTTTACCACCATTAGCTCGAAAATCTCCTGCGCATAATCAACTGATTAAGGACACAAATGTACACTTAGCTGGTTTAGTCACTGAGTTGAGTAAACTGGACACACTTGTATGTAAACGGATGATCCATAAAGCCCACCATCTCGCGGGTTTAACATATTTTGGTCACTTCACCCGTATGAATGCCACCATCAAGCACGAAGTCTATTTTTTCATATTTGGTGCGACATTTTTTATTCATTTATTATAAATAAAATTTGTGAGTATATATACATTTTTTATTCATTTATTATAAATAAAATTTGTGAGTATATATATACATATATGTATATGTGCTTTCTTAGTGGATATGTCAAGAGAATCTATATGGATTACATCATCCATAGTACAATCTTTTTGGATTGCATATGCACAATAATAAAAGCAACCACATGCCACATGATTTTGCAATTTGCTATTGGTTATACGTACTCTACAATGATAGCATTCAACATCTTACAGGTATGGTAATGAAGATACCTTTCCAACAATGGTACCAATATAATTCTTATTGGTATGCAAATAGGGTACCATTCTAACTCTTATTGGTATGCAAATATGATACCATTCTAACCAAATTAATATGCCAACATATACCATTCTAACTCTTATTGGTATGCAAATATGATACCATTCTAACTCTTACTGGTATGCAAATATGATACCATTCTAACCAAATAAATATGCCAACAGGATACCAGTGTAAACAAGTTGGTATTGAATGAAATACCATCCTAATTTGAACAATTATAGCAACTTTAACCCATTAGAAAATTATACTACACCTGACTTATTTTCTACAAATCAATTTATCATTGAATGATTAGAATCCTATTGCAAATTATGTATGGACAAGTTCGTCGGAAAGCCGTTATTAAATACATGTTCTGGTTGACCGAAATGCAGTTGACCGTGGTATGCTTTGTTGGTGAAGTACCTAATTGCATCAGTGTACTCATTCATGTGAATTCCACCGACTAAAATCGTTCCGTTAAATGCTGAGGGGCCGCCACTGCTATTGCTTTCTACCTGGTACCAACATATACATGTATTAGTTTCTTAGTAAGGCAAAAAAAACAATTATTAAAAAAAACAATTATTATGCTGCATATATTAGTACCTGCTGGTACCCTTGCTGAAAATATGAGGCCATTTGTTGAGCAGCTAACATATTAGGAAAAGGTACCTGCAAATATTCAAATAGCTTACGTAACTAAGAAACACCCCTAATGACGGTATACATTCAACACATTTAACAAACTATACTTACCTGGTTCTGCATACTAAAGGGATGTATAGTCCTAGTGTCATTATCCACATCAGTTTGATGCCCCGTAACTTGTTTCTATTTCTTCTTATCAACTATGTTGGCAGCCTTAGCCTGTTTATTCGAACTCTTTTTTTCTACAGGGGATGCAAATCGAGATCCTCTTAGTCTGCCTATATTATTATTACCCTGGGTTCAGGGTCTTTCACACATGAATTATGAGTGTCTTGTGGTTGTGCAATGCTACCTTTGTTGACTAAGCTAGGGGTTTTTGAGTTGAAAGAATAACCTGTTTCACCACCTCAAGATCACAACTAAGCCTTTCATCACTACCAGAACCTTGGCTTCAACCTTGAGCCAACACTTGTAGTTCATCTACTTTGATACTCATTACCTGAATCATATCCATCAACACTTCAACATCTTCTTCTGATGATGAAGCACGCAAAACAACAGGTTCAAGAGCTAGCATCAACTTATCATATCTCATCACCTCTTTTGTTTTGGACACATCATGAAAAGCAACTTTGGTAAGGGTATGTTTCCTACTGTAGACACCTAATTGTGTCTCCCCAAAAACCAAACCCATTGATGAATACTTTCCACGTCGCTTGATTATCAAATGAGGTTAAAGTGTGAAAAGTCTTGTGACGTGTTAGTTTTAATAAAAATCTTTCTTTCTGTTTTTAAAAATCTTCTCTATTTATGAAAATAGCCAGTCCAATTTAGTTTGTTCCATGATAAGGGTCCAATTATAGTGTAGTTAAGTTGGGCTCGTAAAGAGCTTTCCAATGATATATTATAAGCCCAGTTCTGATGAATAATGATGAAGTTATGGTCTAAATACTGATTTGGGTCTGAAATGGTTTTATGGTCTAATGATCTAGTTGAGGGCCCATTAATTATTATTTTGAAAATTATTAGGATTGATTATAGTCTTCTAGAATAGTCTAGAAGGTTATTTTGATATCCAATAGCATTAGGATTGATAATTAATAATTTAGAAAAATAATGAATTTGGTTTGAAATAAAATAAGTGTTTTCTTATGATAAAATCTGATTTAAATTGATTAAAACGGAGTTTTAATTTCTTAATTATATTAAGAAAAGGACTATGTACTAAAAGCGCGTTTTATCTTTTAATTTTATTGTCGCCAAACGATAGAGCTTGTCGCCATGCGTGATTCTTGTCGAACGGCGACAGAGTCTGTCGCTCGCGACAAGGAGCAGTTTTATTCCGATTCAAATTCTGATTTGTTTATATCGATTCCGGACTATTTTCTTATAAATAGGGGTCGTATTTCCCCATTTTTATTCATTCACAATCATCTATTCTCTCTCTCTAAAAGTTAGAAGCTTATTCTATCTCCCTTTTTCTAAACCTTCCCTTTTACAAAATTCCACATTCACAAGTTCTAGACACACCTAGCCAAGTTCGAAGTTGCCTTCGCCCTAGACGGGAAAGGTTAATAATTTCTGGGGGTTTGGTCCCAAATCCCTTTTTCAATTGTTTAATTTAATTGTTTGATTTAATATTTTCCTTGAAGTTACTAATGCGTGTATTTTGTTATAAGAAAGAGATACGAGGCATCCAAGTAAGTAATTTAATTACTTTGTTATTCTTTTGATATAGAAATCATGCTTTAATTATTTTAATTCCTAGTATCATTTTAGGATGTCTATATTGCTTTCTAGTATCATGTTTAGGTTGCCTTAGCTTCTATTCTTTCTAACATCATGTTAGATCATGTTAGGGATAAAGCTTTGATCTTTATTGCTTAGTGAGATGCTAGGCTTTGTTATTAATCTTGTTAGTATCATACCTAGGATCTTGATAATATTATTATGCTTTCATGATATGATGATGATTGTTATTATTATGTTGTTTGTATTATATATTATTGGTATTGTTTGATCACGCCTTTTATGCATGTTTAAACGGAATTTGCACTTGTAATCACGCTTAATAAGATAATTAATAATCTTGTTTAGGCTAATATGATTATAATTCAAGTGATCGCCAATAACAGTTTTGTTTGTGCATTAATATTCAACCAACATAGATTAAACAGGTTTAGGGTTAACCTATTAATTGCATGTTAGTCAGAAAGCGCACATGAATATGAGAAGAATAAAGTAGAGATCTATTTTTAGGGCAGGTTCAATCTCTTTTAGGTTGGATTCATACCTACATCCTCGAATATCTAGTCATGGTTCCAGACCAATATGGAATTAGCGATCTCATGGATTGTGAAGGGATGTAACCTTCACCCTGTGAACGGTTTACAAGTTCCTAAAACTTGTTGGCGACTCTTTTGCTCTAGCTTCCTTCCCTTTGGACCCCACCATGCTTAAGTGTATGATCACAGTTGGGCTCAAGTGTGGGATGCTTGAAATATTTCCTACACCTTCTAATATCCTTTCTCTACCTATCTAGAATATACATGGGAGGGACTTCTATAACACCATTCATGTCCAATACCTTTATTATGTGTTTACAAACAATCCCATGACATTCAAAGTGGCAACAATCACAATACGCCTCATTTTTCTCCGTGTTATACAAAACTTTATACTTCATCAACCTATTTTATAGCGGAACTTCTCTCCTCTTTTTCTTACAATAGGTCCATGCACGATCTGAGAAGACATGCTTTTTGTAACACCCCAATAATTCTCTCTTTAAATCTGTGAGGACTCTGAACAATATTCAAGAGAATTACTGGCATGCTACCACCACGTGTTCAAACGCTAAGGCTTTATCAGAAAATAGCAGCGGAAAAACTAATTCAGTTATAAATATGTTTCAAAACCAATAACCAAAACCAAATTAAATCATACAACTTGGAACCATTAAGGACCTTATTAAAAACCCCACAAAAGTAGTAAATAAATAAACCATAGTTTAATAAAATTCAAACTTCTGAAAAGAAATAAACTGCGAATAATAACCAACTCTCCACTCAAAATCCCACAACCCTGATGCAAATGTTGCGTGTGTAAGAACCTGTGGTTAATCTGCTCCCCAATATTACAAGTGTAAAAATTAGATCGTCACAGGGTCATTGAAAGGCGAAGGCCATGACCAAAGAAAGACACACACAAAAGCACGCAATCAGCAAAGCTGAGTACATACAAGCTGCGAAACAAATAAGAAATCCATAACATGCTACTAATAATCAATCATCATGCATCATTAAATTATAAACTCAACACACGACTCAACTATTTATATTACTAAGACTCCATTAATTAATAATAGGTAAATCATTATTTTTATTCATTGGATTACACAGTAGACAAGGTTGTCCAACCCATGCTCCATTTGGAACATCAATAAAAGAAAAACCCCACGACTCCTTTCAGAAACATCAATAAACATCCAACGACCACGGGCGCGACTCCGTGACCGTAGTTAGTATGAGATCTCACCTAACTCCTAGTTTAAAAAAATATTTGAAATAGGAGACTCGTAGATCAGACGGCCTCGATAAAAGTACACGGCTAATACCCCGTGTACCCCAACCCCTTATTGTCATTACTCCATAAGTGCACCGATCCAGAGTTTTATTGCTCATCCATCTTACACTTTACGTGATTTATAGTTTTAGACTTGGTGATGACTCATATGCAAACAATAGAATCAATCCAATATCAATTCAATCAAGTAAAACAACTTTTAAATTTCAATTCTTGATTTATTAGTGACAAGCAACATTTATTATTTATTCCCTTAACTACCTCGGTGTATAAACACCTTGAGTGCATAAAGCACCCCAAAACCTTAACCTCGTCTTATAAGAATTGAATTCCTCCTTTACTCATCCTGTTTGCATAATCATGAATGAGTAATAATTTTATCTTTACACCAATCACATACCTTTTCATTTAAGCGCACCTTGCATAATTAGAGCACAAATAATACTTGCATTATAAACTAGTGCACATCATTTGAAATTCACAATGTATAACCAAACAATTTAACCCAGTCAATCCGATACATGATACTAAGTTCTCGATCCGTCCTTAAACATGCACCTAAAAGAAAGGTTTCGTAACTTGTACGTACCTTGAATAAACGAATTGGTATGCCACTTTACTATCTAGAAATCACCTTCAATAAACTCCTCTCCTAAACCAAAAAATAACATCTCAATCAATACCCGATCAATCAAATTTACAACAATACTAACTTACTTTAAAACCTTCAAAATCCAAATCAAACATCACTTTAAAACCTTCCCTTTAGTTAAAATTAAAGGCTTATATATAGTTCTTTAAATTTTCTTCATAAAAACCTTAAAATACACTCTTATACATGAAATTACAGCATGTTTAAAGTTTAATAAAAATCTTAAAATTATTTAAAAACCCCTAATAATCTCCCTTTTTAATGGGTGATTAAACCCTCTTTATCAAACATCAAAGGTAATACTTAGAAACTATTTTCAGCTTTAAAACTTCAATAAAAACATATATTTATGCTTAATTCACTTTAGGAAAAATGGAATCTAAAAATCCAACCTTTGGCCGGTCTGACAATAAAAATCCAACCTTCCATTAATCTCACAAAAATCCAACCTTTGCCCCCCACCTTCTTTGACAGATCTATTTGACCTTAAACCTGTTAAACAGGTTAATTTTTTTTTTTTCCTTTTTTTTTCCTTTTTTTTTTCCTTTTTTTTCTTTCTCCTTCCTCCTTCCTTTCTCTTTCCTTCCCCTCCATATTTTCCGGTCACCGACCCAAAACCACCCAACCACGAACACCCAACCCCCTCCCCTTCACAAACCGACCACCTAACCCCCTCCCCTTAAAAAACCGACCACCCTATTTTTTTTTCATTTTTTTTCTTTCTCCTTCCTCCTTCCTCCTTCCTTTCTCTTTCCTTCCCCTCCATGTTTTCCGGTCACCGACCCAAAACCACCCAACCCCCTCCCCTTCAAAAACCGACCACCCTAACCCCCTCCCCTTCAAAAACCGACCACCTAACCCCCTCCCCTTCAAAATCCGACCACCCTAACCCCCTCCCCTTCAAAATCCGACCACCCTACCCCCTCCCCTTCAAAAACCGACCACTCTAAGGTGGTAGTGGTGGCAGGGTACGGTGGGGATGGGGTTCTCTGTTTTTTTTTTTTTTTTTTTCTTTTGATTTTTTTTAAAAATAATTAAAATAATAATTAACCAATTAATAGCTGACACGTGGCATGTAACTTATAAAAACCGGTCATCAATAGGTAATGGATCTGTCAAAGAAGATAGGGGGCAAAGGTTGGATTTTTGTGAGATTAATGGAATGTTGGATTTTTATTGTCAGACCGGCCAAAGGTTGGATTTTTAAATTCCATTTTTGCTTAACTTTAAACATAATTATTTTTATTAATCAAACTCAAGGATAATATTTTAAGTATAAAAAAAATTTCGTTAAAAATCAAAAACTGCCCGAAAATCATATTTAGAGGCTGAATTTGGCCACGAGAGGGTGGTGCTCTCTACCAAAGGTAGTGAGTCTTTTTTAAAACGTTGTTTCTACATGAAAACGCTACTTTTTCATCAAAATCGGATGAGTTCAGAACCTGATTGAGATTAAAACGGGATTAATATTAAAGAACGAAAATCTTAAGATTAAAACACGAATTTAAGTGTTCAAAATAATCTGGAATTAAGTTAAACTAATTAGTAGTTATAATCACCAAAATTTCAAAACATCATTACTATAAAAGCCCTAAATCAATTGTTCATAAAAACCCTAAAATCATGATTTTCAATCATTAAAAACCCTAGGTTATAAAATTTACAAAATTTGAAAATTATGACATTATAAAATCTGAAATTATAAAGTTTAATCATCAAAACACAACTTGATACTAATTAAATTACTTTCAAACAATAAAATCAAAATCCATAAATCAATAATTATAATTATACAAATTAATAAAACAAAGGAGAGAGAAAATAAGACTAAAGTGTGGGAAATTTTGGGGATTAATGGGGTATTTATAGGAGAGAATTGTAGGGTAAATAGGAATATTGGGCCTTATAAAAATAACGGGTCGATTAAGTTAACAAATGGTTTAGACTTGTTTGATTGGACATAAATTGTAGAATAAAGGTACATAAAATAATTTGTTCAAATAATTTTCGACCCAGATTAATAATTTGAAACTTTTGAAATTAAATTATGAAAAATAACAAATAAATATTATAAATAAAATAAATTTTCATTTATAAAATATTTAAAAATACGGGGGATTACTTTACCTCATTATGTGACACCATCTTTTTTGCCCGACGGGGGTCACATATGTCACACGGTTGCACTGATTTTATACTTCAACAAACTTTGCATTCGTGTACACTTTTTGAAATTTACGTTCTAATCGAAATTCTGATAATAAAGGCCTAACATAACACGCTGAGTTCGCATCCGCA
Source organism: Chenopodium album (assembly GCF_948465745.1). Lineage (NCBI taxonomy): Eukaryota > Viridiplantae > Streptophyta > Magnoliopsida > Caryophyllales > Amaranthaceae > Chenopodium > Chenopodium album. The sequence continues at coordinate 23,181,667 of NC_137839.1, forward strand.
TCCTTCTCATCATTTGCACAGCTTTCCATCACCTTACAATAATTAGGAGCAAACTCAAATAGTCGAGTGTGCTTGTTAATATACCCATCAAAAAAGCTATTAATGCTCTTGAGTTTTTGAGTTGTCTGCATTCTTTCCCAAAACATATCTTTAATGTATGTGGGAATTCACATCTCTCTCTCCTCGAAGAGCCTTACCACCAAACACAAACAGCACAAGTGCAAAACATAGGGATGAATTTTAGTAATTTACTTCTCACAGTAAAATACCAGTACAAAAGCATGAATTACCAAGTCAAATGAGTATCAACACAATTGCAAAATCATACTAGAAAGTGTCCACTACAAATTAGATTCCGCTATATATTAGGCAGTCCCAAAATGGGCTTGGATGGTACTCGTTTACTACACATCAATATTAAATAAGTACCATCCAAACCCATGTTGGTACTGCCCAATATATAGCTGAACAAAACAGAACCAACTCATTAGAACCAACTAAATAAAACCAAACAAACACCATAAATCATGCAAACAGAAGCATAAAACAAAACCAAATAATCAGACCCAATAACACAAAATATCATGGGCAATAACATTAACTAAGACAATTTAGAACACTGGTCTTCCAGCCAATCATAGCATTCAATTCTTCCAGCTTGAACTTTTTCACAACAAACTCCTTTGGGGTAATGCTATTGTAGATCACATGCAGCAACTCCTCTTTCATATCCTGATAGTTATATAAAGAACCAAGTTTCTGCCCAAACTTCTTCATAATATACCACATACACCACCAATGACGTGTTTAAGGCATGGGAAAGCAGCTCTAATCCCCTTCCTCATCACCACATCTTGATATGTCATAATCGATGTCGGGGCCTTGCCTTTCATGCATGACATCCAATTCTTGAATAACCACTCAAAGGTCTCCAAATTCTCATGAGAAACCAACACACACCCAAGAAGGATAGTCTCGTAGTGATTGACCCCTACAAAGTTCGAAAATGGAAGTTCGTACTAATTTTTAGGTACGTGGAATTAAAACATATGGCTTCCCCAAAATACATATATGCCTCCCTACTCCGAACATCAACCCATATGATGTCTTTCAACCTCCCCTTTCTCATCAAGTGATGCACATGAAAAAAAAAATTGATTGTCGGCACTCATTCTATCAAAATAGTCCAACATAGCCGAGGCATCACCATTTTTAACTTCAACCTCCTCTTTCTATTCACCAAATTATGCATATCCTTTTTTAGTGAATCCCACATTTGCAACACCATTTCTTTGGCTTGCCATAATGTTGTATATCTGCCCTGTCGGAGCACTAGATTCATGGTCATTTTCAATTATGCTTCAAATGCTTTGTAATATTTTCCTTCCTATACATATCTATGTGTTTGGACATCTCAGGACTCACTGCATGATTGTGCTCATTCACAACCTTCTTTATCATCCAACTACCTTCAACATTACCTTGCCCATAAATCATTATTGGACATATGCATTTTTTAAGTCTTCTTCTTCACTACTGGTTCTTTTTTAACCACAACCCTCTTACCATTAAACCTCCTCCTGTGTGTTGTCTTCCCATAGCCCTCGCACTTGCAAACATAAGTGCGATATGAATTTGTCTTTCCCGCATTTTTGGAGGCTAGCTTACCACCACCTATACATATAACACCAAATCCTTCTTGTCTCCCATAACCACGATAAAACTTATTCATTTCATTCTAGGTGCCAAACACCATTCCTACTTCTAGTTGAGGTAATAAAGTACATGTCCCGGCTGCAATATGATAACCCACACTACAATCTTTATTCAAATCAATGAACTCATTGTCCCTAGTTTTGCCACCCTCCACGATAACTTTGTGAAAACCCTCAGATGGAGGTTCCTTATTCAAGTCAAAGCCCCCCCAACCATCATAATTCAATATAGTTTGGGAAATTTCATCAGTGTTTGAGCTATCTAAGCTACAACCAGACTCTCCCTCCATGACCTGGTACTCACAATCATTATGCTAATGGGAACAAAACAACAGCATTTAGGGAGGGGGAATTTTCACAACACCAACTAACATAAAGCAAAGGAGCAGCAATCAAGATAAATTCGACGGAATCATTTAATTAAACCCATCATGAACCAAAATGAACCACCAACAACGCAACAACAAGCAACAATAAATCAAAATCTCACTTCAATCGTTCAATGTGAACCACCAAATTTATAAAACAATTTCATAACACCACAACATGTGCATCAACAAATGTAGACGACAAATTTCATAATACCATAACATGAACATTGGCACAATTTAGACAACAATCAATTCATTAGATAACACAAAATTCAATTCTCCAAAAATCAAAACAATTAAGCACAAATAAATCCATAAATCATAAACAGATCGACAAATCCAAAACAATTGCATGTCGTTCCTGGCTTTTCCAATTTCAAGTGTCTTTTATAACTTAATTAAATAATTCATCTTCATTTAATAATTTATTTCAGCTACAATTAACAATTTCAGCAATGACCAAATTCTGAAAATAATAACTAACCTCAATAATAACTAACCTCAACAATTTCAGCAATGACCAAATTCCTGGCTTTTTCACTTTCTCTGTTACCACAAGCACCATATTACTTAGCTCATCTCGTCTTCAATAGTCCACCAAAAAATTTAGCTTAGCTCGTCTTCAATAGTCCAACAAAAACTAGTCCCTTTTAGTTACAGTAGTCGATTTATGGGTCTTCTTCAATAGTCCACCAAATTCAGCTAGCCAAACTCGTCTCTAAATTTTGGAATTACTTCATTCTTCTTTGTCCACCTTTGAATATCAATAATTGGGTCCTCTTCGATTATTTTTTGGGAAAAACTTTAGGAGATACCTTACTAATTCTATTATTTTTGGGTGCAAAAAATGGAAGGGAAAAATTGGGGGGAAAATCGGGGATTTTCTCCGCCATGAATTCGAGAATTGGCTCTTTCTCCATTCAATAATTTATTATGAAAGAGGGGTTAGTTAGAGGTGCCCTCACTCCATTTTCTACAATTTTTTTGGATGCTTTTAATTTAGTCCCCACCACTTGGACCCCCAACTCCATTTACTTTATTGAATTTTTGGAGGATTTTATTTTCCTTTTTTTAAAACCCCTTAGTTGAGTTCAATTGGACTATACTTAGTAGAGGATGATAAATTCTTCATCAAAACCATAATTTTATTATAAAACAAACAAATTTTAACTCTTTCAAATAACAAACTATAAAAATGGATTCCTACAAAATTATAAGCTCTAATTTGGGGATTTTTACCCCCATCGTGTGGGCCAATAGGAAAGAGACATGTGTCTGCCCTATCGAAGTCCACTTGGGCTCACCATGTTAAGACACGTGGCTCTAGGATATTCATCAAAGAATAATGGCCCAAAAGACATAATTCTAGATGTTTGGCTTTTGTTGACTTTTCTCTCTTCTCTCTCCTCTCCATGATTCTTCAACTTTGATCGGTTTTTTATCAATTTTGATCTCCGATGGCTAAGAAGAAGAAGCATAACACCCCTACACCTTAGTTCGTACAGCAGAAGACTACTCATGAACCTTTTGATTCGAATTTGCAAAGTTTGAGAAATTCAGGCATTTTCTTTATTCAAAGTCCGATTCAGGAGACTAATGAACTGTTACTCCGACGCCGGCGCTGGTCAATCCAATTTGTGGACCTATTCCTCGAAGTGATGCAAAGTCTATTGCCCTATTTTTTTGAAGCAACTTCTAGACCAGCAACTTCAAATTCCAATAAAACAATACCTAGGGTTTCTAGGTTTACTATTCCATTGGATTCTGCTGGTGGTCTTCCATCTGATACCACTAATCTCGATCCTCATCTTGCACCCTCCACTGAGCATAATGCACATAAATATGGTGAAGATCGATCTAGTTTATTCACTGGAAAGTTGAGTGCTAAAAAGGAGCTCCCCCGTCCTATGTTGCCCCGATGGGAAACAGATTCCTCAGCTGTAGGATTATGAACTTATGGAAGGTAATAAGAAGTGGTCTAATGCTTTAGTTTTCTATGTGGTTGGATATTATCCTACTATAGCTGTTGTTCATCGTTTTATAGCTCAACAATGGAGCAATATGAAAAAAACCAGACATTTACTGGCATAATGATGGCTATTTTATCATTAATTTTTATTCAGTTGATGATAAGGATACTCTACTTTGCCCTGGTCCACATATGTTCCTTGGAAAGCCAGCGATCATATTACCTTGGAGCCCTAAATTTGATTTTGGTGCAGAATTCTTGAGAAATGTCCCTTTGTGGGTTAAGTTCCCTAACTTGCCTTTAAATTGCTGGGGTTCTGAAACTCTTAGTCGTATTGGTAGTCTGCTTGGAGTACCAATGTATGCTGATGAGTGCACATCTAGACAACTAAGAGTGCCTTTTGCTAGGATCCTTATTGAAATAGATGTTACTAAACTCTTGCCTAAATCTATGTTTGTTGAGAGTCCCTCAAAGGAAATAATGAAGCTTAAGGTAGTGTATGAGTGGACCCCACCTTTTTTCTCTAACTGCAACAAGTTTAACCATGATTGATTTTCCAAAGCTCCTTCTACTACTAAGCAGATGCAGCCTAAGCAGCCAGCTGTTCCTATAGCTCCAAAACAGCAGCAAGTTTGGGTTCCTAAAACCAAACCTGCTGCTCTTGCAGGTTGCAGCTGCTGCTACTTCTAACATTTCTGTTCATGGGCAGTCTACCATCACACTAAATGTTTCTACTACTCATAACAACTCATATAAAGGTTGGAGAATAGTTGGGAAGAAAATTAAGAGCCAACACACTAGAGTTAATCAACCAGCTGCTACCTTAAATGCTTTAGTGGCTTTAATTGAATATGAGATAGAGGGTGCTGGTGGCTTTACTATTAATCCAATCGGGAGTGAGGATAATCCCCCTTTGGTTTCATGATTATCTATATTTGGAATGTTAGGGGCCTGAATGACCTCGACAAAGTTGCTTCTGTAAAGAGGCTCCTTCACTCTCATTCAATTGATGTTATTGGTCTTCTTGAAACAAAGGTGAAATTTAAGAATAGTGCTAGTTTTTGAAGAAATTTGGCCCTGCCTAGACTTGGGTCTGTAACTACTGTAGCTCTACTAAGGGTAGGATCTAGGTTGGTTGGAATGCTAATAGAGTTAACGTTAACATTATGCAAATTCAGAAGCAGTTTATTCACTTTGTTGCCTGTAATAAGGACTTATCATCCTATATTCAGCTCACTTTTGTATATGGTCTTCATTCTTTTTATTTTAGGCATCCTCTTTGGGATGGCATTAGAAATCTCTCTATTCATCAGATTCCTTGGTTGTGTGTTGAAGATTTTAACTCTCTCCTTAATTCTCAAGATAGACTTAATGGAAATCCTGTCTCTAACTATGAAACAAGGGATTTCCATAATTTGATTGATGATTTGGATCTCAATGAGCTTAAGAGTAAAGGGTAGGGATGGCAATGGGTCAGATCTGGACCAGGTCCAGATGGATCCGGATCCAGATCCGACAGGTCCAACGGATTCGGGTCTAAAACGAGTCTAATATATCTTGCCTAATTTTTTGCAATAAATGTAATGTTTGGGTCAAAAAATGCATTTTAAACTTTCGTCGGGTTATTAAGTTCAACCTAAATAAAATTTATACAAGTAATCTATAAACACAAAGTAAATAACAAACTTATACACTTATATTATAGAATAAAAGTTATAAACAACGAAAAAGTACGATGTTACAAATGAGCAAGTGAAAAAACAACGATGATGTATTCGATATGAGCATCCAAAATTCACCTTTTGAAAGGGCTAATTTTTATCACTACTAACATCATCAACATTTTTAATAAAGAAACAAAAAGTTTTAGTTTTTTTTAATAGGAAAATTAAAAAACGGGTAAACGGATCTGGCTCCGAGTCTAAGAGCCAGACCCGGATCCATATTCTTTTTTTCAGAAGGACCCGGATCCGACCCGAATCCGACAGGTCCAAAATTTGAAGACCCAGATCCGTGCAAAACGGATCTGGATCCACGGATCCGGGTCGGGTCAGGTTTGGATCCACTACCATCCCTAGTAAAGGGGCTTTCTATTCTTGGTCTAACAAGGCTCATTCTGGTCCTAGGAACCTTTCTAAGATTGAAAGAGTCCTTGGTAACCAAATTTGGCTTGATAATCATGGGCATGTGGAGACTATCTATCTAGCTCCTTCCTTGTCTGATCACAGTCCTTTATTACTTGATATTTGTCCTGCTCTTGTAGGGAAGGGTAGGCCCTTTAGGTTTTTGAACTGCATTGCTGATCATCCTGAGTTCTTAGACATTGTTTCTCATTCTTGGAATTCTGGAAATCTTGGAATTTGGCAAAGGCTTAAATTTGTTAAAGCTGGAAAAAAATCTTTGAACTGCAAGCATTTTGGTGATCTTTCAAAGAAGATTGACCAGGCTCACAATGAACTTTCAGATATTTTGAATTTAATTATTCAGAATCCAGATGATAGTGAGCTTTATGCTAAGGAAGCTGATGCTATTACAGTTGTTAAGCACTGGACTAATACACAGGAAAGCATTTTCAGGCAGAAATCTAGAATTCACTAGATCAAGCTTGGAGATGGTAACTCTCACTATTTCTTTTCATTGATGAAGACTAGACAAGCTAGAAATAGGATTGATTCTATTTATGACTCTAACCAGGTGTAAGGACCCCAATGCTGTTTCAAATGAAATCCTCTCTTTCTATAAGTCTCTTTTAGGGACAAAATCTCCTTGTCTCTCTGTTGTTGACCTTGTTACTATGAGAAGAGGTAAACATATCAATTCAACTACTCAGCAGTATCTTATTCAACCTGCTTCTCACTCTCAGACTGATAGTTCTCTTAAAAGCATTGATAACACTAAGGCCCCTAGCATTGATGGCTTTAATTCTTTCTTTTTCAAGAGGGCTTGGCATGTAGTGAAAGATGACATTTATGCTAGTGTACTTGATTTCTTTGATAATGGTGTGTTGCAAAAGCAATGGAATTGCATTTCTATAACTCTTGTTCCTAAAATCCCTAATGCTTCTCATGTTAAGGATTTTAGGCCCATTGCTTGTGGTATAATGTTATATAAGCTCATTTCCAAGATTATTACTGCTAGACTTGCTTCTGTCATTGGTGATATTATTGATAATGATCAAGCAGGGTTCATTCCAAGAAATCACATTGGTGATAACATCTTACTTGCAACTGAGCTTATTAAGGGGTACAATCACAAGTTTATTACCCCTAGATGTATGATCAAAGTGGACTTGAAGAAAGCTTATGACTCAATTGAATGGGACTTTTTAAAGTCTGTTCTCCAAGAGTTAGGCTTCCCTTAGATTTTTATTGCTTGGATCTAGAAATTCTAATTTTTGTCTCTTATTCTATTCTCATTAATGGGATTCCAGCACCTCCCTTTGAAGAAAAGAAAGGTTTGAGACAGGGTGATCATATGTCTCCCTTTCTCTTTGATATAGGTGTGGAATACCTGTCTAGATGTCTCTATGAGCTTAGCTTGAACCCTGATTTTAACTTTCACCCTAGGTGTAAAAAACTCTGTATAACTCATATGATGTTTGCTGATGATTTGCTTATGTTTTCTAGAGCAGACAGTGAGTCTGTCAAGATTCTTTTTCAGGATTTCTCTAAATTTTCTAAATCTTCAGGTCTCTCTGCTAATCTTAATAAAAGTGAAGTCTATTTTGGTGGTGTCCTTGCTGATAATCAGACTGAGCTTAGAAATTTTCTTGGGGTCTCTCAAGGTATTATTCCTTTCAAATATCTTGGTGTGCCCCTTTCCTCTAAGAAGCTTACTATTTCTCAATGTAAGCCCCGTATTCAAAAGGTAACTACAAGAATTCAAGGGTGGATGGCTAAACATCTCTCTTATGCTAGGAGACTTCAATTAGTCAAGAGTGTTCTTTTTGGTATTCAGACATACTAGGCTCAAATTTTCATTTTACCGAAGAAAATTATGAAGGACATTGAAGCTAGGTTCAGGTGCTTCTTTTGGACTAGCTTCTCTACTCCTACCAGGAAATCTTTGGTTTCTTGGAACAGTGTAAGTCTTCCTAAGGTTTGTGGTGGCTGAAATATTTTGTCTCTCCCTGAGTGCAATAATTCTGCTTTCACAAAGCTTCTTCGGGATATTGCTCATAAAGCTGACAATTTATGGGTGAAATGGGTGCATATTTATTATTTCAAGCATGGAGACTGCTGGACTGCCCCTATCCCTGCTAAATGTTCTTGGTTCTTGAAGAAAATTATGAGTTGCAGAGATATTGTGAATGATTTAGAAGGATGGGATGGCATCATTCAGGGAAACAAAATGAAGATCAAGAAGCTTTATTCTTCCATTAGACCTCAAGTTTCTAAAGTGCCTTGGAAAAGGGTTGTCTTTAATAATTTGGCAACTCTTAAAAGTGTCTTTATCCTTTGGCTAGCTTTGTGGAATAGACTATTCACTAAGGATAGGTTATTGCAATGGCATATCTCATGTGATCCAAAATGTTTCTTCTACCTGAAAGAGAATGAGAGTGTGCAACATTTGTTCTTTGACTGTGACTTTTCTAGACAGGTTTGGGGAAAAATCTTAAGCATCTCACAAGTGCCTAAATCTGTTTAGAGATTTGATGCAGAAATTTCTTGGATAAAGAAGTATTGTAAGAAATCCAACACTAAGAGCCAATTGCTTCATGTTGCTTTCACTGAAGTTGTTTACAGTATCTAGACTCAAAGAAACTCCGTCTTTTTTACAAGGAGCTACAAAAATGCTAATAGCTTAGTTAGAGATATTATCTTCATCACATCTTGCAGATGTCCTTAAGCTAGCAAGAAATATTTGATTGTATAGTCTGTGTTCTTAGTCTGTTTTTGCTCTTTCTAGACCTGTTTTTCTGGTGTTTTGCTGCCTAGTTTGCTATATGTTTATGTTCTGGTTTTTCTATAGTACCCTTCCTAGAAGGTGGATGCAGTGGCTAGTAGTTCAGTTGGGGTTGGTAGCTTGGTGACTCAGGAACCCTTCCTAGAAGGTGGCCTACTTCTTCTTGTTGCCTTTAGGTTTTGTAGCCTTGTTGGGCTTTGTAGACACCCATTTGTGTCTCCCCAAAACCAAACCCGGTGATGAGTACCTTTCACGTCGAATCATAATCGAATGAAGTGAAAGTGTGGAAAGTCTAAGTGTTGCGGATAGTTTTAATTTCTTTTCTTTTCTCTCTGTTTTTGAAAACCTATTTATTGAGGAAGTTATGGCCAAATTACTAAACTGGGCTCGGTTTGAACCTTATATGCGGCCGAATGATCTAGAGGAGGGCCTAATATGGATTTATCATTCCTAATGCAATTAGGAATGGTTTTAGTCTTCTAGATTCTTTTAGAAGATTCTTTTCATTCTTAATTCAATTAGCATTGATAGATTGACTTTTGTTGACTTCTTAGAGTTTTAATCATAATAAAAGAGTGTTTTTGAGGAAAATACGATTTTATCCTCCTGTACGGTTAAATTTTATCTGGTTTTAGAAAACGCGTCAAAACCTGATTAGCGCCTAACGCCAGCATTAGCGCCTGGCGCTAAGCTTGGCGCCTGGCGCTAGCATTAGCGTCTGGCGCTAACTCTGTTTTTTCACGTCAGAACTCTGGTTCGATTTTCTATCTTTATGGCTGATTTTCTCTATAAATAGCTTCCTCAAAACTCCGTTTTGAATCATCTACAATCACCAATTCTCATAAATTCTTATTCTCTCTAATTCTCTTCTCTCTCGAAGTTTTCTCTCTCTCTTTTCTAAACCAACTACCCTTTTACATATAAAATTCCGTATTCACAAGACCTAGATACACCTAGCATAATTCGAAGTTGCCTTCTCCCTAAACGTGAAAGGTTTAATATTTCTGAGGGTTTGGTCCCAAATCTATCTTTCAATTATTTAATTTAATTCTTTGATTTTATATTTTCCTTGAAGTTACTAACGTGTGTATTTTGTTATTAGAAAGAGATACGAGGCATCCAAGTAAGTGTTTTAATTGTTTACATTGTTATTATGATGTAGAAATCATACTTAGATTGTTATTATGATTCCTAGTATCATGTTAGGATATTTTCTTAATTTGATGTTTAGGGTGACAACAATAAATTTCTAGTATCATGTTTAGGGTAAAGAATATTATGATTTCTATTATGCTTTTTGTCTTTTCTAATAGCATGTTAGTATCATGTTAGGACTAAATATTTGATTTTCAATGCTTAGTAACATGCTAGGGTTTGTTATTAATCTTGTTAGTATCATGCCTAGGATCTTGCTATTATTATGATTTAACATGATTATTTTGATTATTTTAATTATTATTATTATTATCATTATGATTACAATTATTATTTTGATTATGATTATTTTTATTATGGTTATTATTATGTTGCTTGATATTTATTTATTGTTATTGCTTGATCACACCTTTTATGCATGTTTAAAGGCAATTTGGTATTTGTAATCACGCTTAATAAGATAATTAATAATCTTGTGTTAGGGTAATATGATTATAATTCAACTGATCGCCAATAATAGTTTGTTTGTGCATTAATATTCAACCAACATAGATAAACAGGTTTAGGGTTAATCCTATTGATTGCATGTTAGTCAGAAAGCGCACATGAATACGATCAGAATAAAGTAGAGGCCTATTATTAGAGCAGATTCAATCTCTTTTAGGCTGGATTTGTACCTTCATCCCCGAACTACCAGTCATGGTTCCAGACCTATTAGAGTTAACGATCTCTTGGATCATTAAGGGGTGTAACCTTCACCTCGTGAACGGTTTACAAGTTCCTAAAACTTGTTGGCGACTCTTTTTCTCTATCTTCTTTCCCTTTGGACGCCACCGTACTTTAGTGTATGATCACAGTGGGGTTCAAGTTTGGGGTAATGCTTGAAATATTCCCTACAGGCTTTGTTTGTTTGGTGGTGTTTGTTTGACCCTAAGGGTCTTGTGTAGTTTGGGTTGGTTTCAACTTAGTTTTCTTGTAAGTTGTAACCTTTTACTTTGAAATAAAATTCTCTCTATTTGCCAAAAAAAAAAGAAAAATGGCCCAAAAGGGCCCAATTCCCTAGAAAGCCACAATAACGGCGCAGCCCAATCAGTCTAGGTCAGAATAACTAAGTCAAGGGCACCTTTTCCAATGACCCTATAAATAGGGAAATTCCCCTCATTTTTTTAGGCACGTTCATTTATTGCAAGACAATCAATTCTCTCACAATAGAGAAACTACCTAATCTCGGAATCTGAGAAGATCTCACTTTACATCTTCCGTACCTTTTTACATCCTCCGAACACTTTTTAACTTGATCGTTGGAGGCGGAACGCCAACCACCAGGAGTCTCCGTTGTTTTGAAGGTACAGGTGCCAGAATCCAGTCTTTGTGACGTAACTCTCCCGAGGGACACAGAAAACCCCGAAACAAGCTCCACTGATAGATCGGATGAGGATAGAAGGGTAGTACTAGCTCGAAAAGAGAGGGAAATACATTGCATGATTGACCCTGTCATCATCTCCACTTACCTCCCAATTCTAGCCTCGATGGCAACCCCTCCAACACAGCGCCGCACAAATATTTTACTTGCGGCGATAGACGACATGAAGAAGGTCATGTGCGGTTATACAATGATTACTTTGTAAAAGTTCTAGTCTACCCAAATGTCATGTTTTGACTTAAATTCCGAATGCACAAGCATGTGCTAGAACGTGTTATGTATGCAAACAGAAAATGATACATTGTTCTAACAAAGGAAAGACGCTACTAGGCGTCTAGGTTTGTCTCCACTACAAAAGTGCACTACATCAATTAGGCAGCTGTCTTATGATCTAGCCCCCGACACTTGTGACGAGTACATAAGAATAAGCTAAAGTACTTCAAAGTTGGCATTAGAAAAGTTTACCGAAGGTGTCATTAACAAATTTGGTGATCAGTACTTGAGACGAACAAATAATAATGATATGGAAAGGATGTTATGAATCTGAGAGGAGTGTGGATTTCTAGGCATGATCGTAAGCATTGATTGTATGCACTAGAAGTGTAAAATTTGTCCGCCGGCATGACAAAAGACAGTATCAAGGCACAAAAGGGGTAGCCACTCTTATACTAGTGGTTATTGCTGATCGAGACTTGTGGATTTGGCATTCTTCTTCAGGATGTCGAGTTCTTACAATAACTTAAATGTGGTACAGCGATCTTCGATCCTGTGTTTGAGGATGTGTTGGACTGTTGGAGGGGCATACCCCTCCTATAAGCTTTGTTGTTAATGCTCATCAATACAACAAGGGATATTACCTTATTACTGACGGTATTTATCACAATAGGCCTACTTTTAGGAAGCTTATCACTAGTCCGCAGACTCAAAAACATAAATTGTTTGCACAACATCAAGAAGCAACGAGGAAATATGTTGAGCGAGCTTTTGGAGTTCTACAATCTCGATTCTCTATAATTCGAAAACCATCTTTTGCTTGGGATGTTCAAATACTTCACAAGATTATGTTATCGTGCATTATATTGCACAATATGATCGTTGAAGATAGGAGAGATACGTATCTAAACAAGTTTGACACGTTTCACTTTATTGACAACCAAAGTGGTTCAAACGAGGACGCTTTCCAAATTGTAATGAGGGTGTGATAGAAATCAACATATACTTGCAACGAAGAACAAAGATTGAAGATCAACAAGCTCACTTGCAATTAAATCATGATTTGGTTGAGCACATTTGGAGGAAATTTAGGCGTAACGAGAGCAATACAATTAGATTTCAATTCTGTTAACAGTTAAGTATGTGTTATGTGTAATGCACTTGTTTTTTTTTTTTTTTTTTTTTTTGTAACTAATAAAAAAATCGTTTTTCGCATTTAAACAAACAAATTAATTCGCACACAAAAAAATCTAACGAATTAATTAATAAAACTAATTATGCTAGTTGTAGATAATTAACCACACTGATTACGATAATTTAGTTAATTTTTCATGCAAATAACGTTAATCGTAATTTCCTAATTGTAAGGAGGGTGTTCCCATCGTAGGGGATCTTTTTCCTTCAATGCTCATGGCCCTTTAAAAGCCTAGAACTTTACACTTGTTAGGCTGTATTAGGATTTGAATTCCTTATTGTATTGGGGGACCTTGAATTAGAATGGAGTCTATCATCACGTTTTTTTGTAAGAAACAAGTAGGAGTCGCCAATGAGTTTTAGGAAAACTCATAAACCTCGATCATGTCTTTCTCCCAAGTAGAGTTCAAGGGATATTTAGCACGAATTGTAAGTTTACCCATGCCCAAATTGGTCTACATAAACCAGAAATGAGTTCGGGAGCGAGGATACCAAGATAACGTTCCCTTTAGAGGGGAATCGCTATCTTAGCCCTGGTAGGCCTCTACTAGCTCTTCTTTTTTCACAATTTCATCACTAAAAAATATATTAAACGTGATACCTAAAAACTAAGTTAGTTGATTTTATTTACACGCGTCAATCACGTAGGAAATACATTGCAAAAGTCGTTATTCTTATTTAATCAATATTCGTGACAAGAACAAAAATAAACAAGATTCGCCTTGGCTTAAGTGATCAATCAACAATTAATTATTTAATTCTATTCTTTATTTAACGCAAGATGCTATGTGAAATTAATTAATTAAAAGTTCGTTTAAAGTGATCAAACAACACTAATTAATTAATTAAAGTTATTTTAAACAAGAAATGTGATTGATCTAAGTGCTCGGGAATTTACCACTTCTCTTTGCTAGCTAGATCTTCGTTTAGAACACTTATGGACTCCTTTTTGTTTGGGAACCTCCACCGTAGTAACAAGTATTGAGGGGTGAATGTTTAGGATAAGAGGGTTTGATAGTTCATAAGTTCACAAAGTTTCTGTCAGAGTTTTAGGTTAATTTCTGTCTGTTTGAGCCTGTATTAAGCCTCTATTTATAGGGAATGGGTACGTTTAGGGTTTTGAACATTCTGCCGCAGCAAGTGTCGCGCGCATCTGAATGGGTTGCGCGCAATAGCCCAACGCAAGTCACTGAGATGCGCTGCTTTGGGCAGCGAACTGATGATCTTGCGCGCGGTATTATGGTAAGATTTGATTTTATATTTTTATGAAATCTGAATCTTTCGCAAGCGCATCACTAGCAATTGCGTTGGGTGATGCGCGCAACTCAATACCTTGTGCGCGCCAGACCAGCGCGACTCATTGAGATGCGCGCGGATTTCTCCGCGGCAGCATTGAATTTTAACCTAGGCGCCTCTAAATTCGTCATAATTAGGTTTTAACCTAGGCTTAAGTCTAATTATGATCGGACTTAGTTAGTTGGACCTTATTGGATTTATTTTTGGGCTAGGCTAGTCAATTTTGTGTTCGTGTGATTCAATCGGTTATCCATAAGTATTCTTCATGCTGATCCAACACGAAGATGGTTTTATTTATTGTCATTGCACTTCCTGTCAGAATAAGAAGCCAAAAGCAGATGTCTACACTATTACTAAAGAGTAACTAATTACGGTAATAATAATAGTATAAGCTAAGAATCAATTACATATCACATGAGACTAATATATTGTTAATTATGTATGTATTTTATTTTAGAAAAATTGTTAAGAATAAAATGAACTTTCGGCGGTTTTCCAAAAATAAAACGAATTTTTTATTATTCCAAAATAAAATGATCTTTGACTTACATCTGCCCAAAATAGAATGTTACCGGTTGGTAACCTATTAAACAGGTTATTGTGACACGTGTTTCAGTGTAATCGGTAGTTTTTTTATCTTTACTTTTTTCAAAAATTGTTTTTTTTTTTTAAAAAAAGCCACTTTCACTCAATCCTCACCCCTTCAACAACCATCGTCACCCAATCACCAGCACCAGCACCACCCTCAGTCACCCACATCCCTCATTCTACTCTTCCTATTACGTTCAATGCTCCTATAATTTCGTCCTCACACTTACTGATCTAACAAAATTTGACTTGAATTTGTTTTTTTTTTTTTTTTTTTTTTTTTTTTTTTTTTTTTTTGAAATATGACTTTAGTTTGTTTGTAAAATTCATTTTCAGTTGAATTTTATTACGGAAGAATTGAATAGCGAGGTTCAACAATTGGAGAATTTGTGGATGGGCTGGGTTGCAAGTGGGTTAGAAATTATTTAATTATTTGTTTGGTCTATGTTGTTTTTTTTTTTTTTTTTTTTTTTTTGAATAGTAACATGAACAATTTTTTTTTTCATCATGAATAAGGAAAAATGGAGCAAATATTTAAAAACGGAACGAGTATAATAGTATATACTATTATCTACATGAATATACATAGAGCTGTCAAAAGCTGACCCGACCTAAAAAATTTACACCAACCTGATTATTAACCGGCCTGAGTGAACCCGAAAATATATTGACCGAAACCTGTCCTGAAACCAACCCTAGACCCGAGTTAACCCAAGTATTTGAGACCCAAACCCAAACATGAATCAACCTGGAGATGACCTGACCTGAATACAACCCGTAAATTATTGACAAAAAACGAACCGACCTGAATCAAGATTGACTCAAATTCGTTTTAACCCGTTAAAACCGAATTTAACTCGACTTGTTACTAACCAGACCCGAATGTAATCCGACCTATTGCTAGAGTTGTTAAAAGCTGACCCGAACTAAAAAATTTACCCGAACCTGATTATGGTGAGCTGATTCCGATATGACCCGACCTAACTAACCTTAGCTAGACTCGAGTAAACTTTAGTATTTCAGACCCGAATTCGAACATTATATGACGTATTTTCCAAACTTATCTTCTAAAAATAATCTAAACTAAACCTATCTTACTCAATTAACATGAACTTAATATCTTATCTAATCTTATCTGAACTTATTAACTTGAATATAAACTAATATGAAATTATGTTCCTAAAATGAGTTGAACCATTGAAAAAAAATCAGAATAGGGTGTGAAAATATCTTATTGAGATTTTTTATATCTTATCTTAAATTTACATGATCTCGTTAGTTCGAATTTGAACTTACACGAATTATTTATCCTAAAATAAGCGATGAAATGTAATAAATGAAGAAATTGATAACGATTAAGCATAAACGTCAATACATGAACTGTTAATAAACCAACCCGAAAAATATACTCAAACCCGATATCTACCGACTTGAAATCAACCCGAGACTCAAATTAACCCAACATTGGAAACTCGAACCTAAACATGACACGATTTGGAAATAACCCGACTTGATTATAACTCGAAATTATTGACTTGGAACGAACCCGAGCTAACCCAAACTTGTTTTAACCGTTAAAACCCGAATTAAATCTGACCTATTATTCACCCGACACAAATGTAACCCGACCTATTATTGACCCGACTTAAACTCGACCCAAACATAATAAGATGTATGACCCAACGTGACTCGACTCAAATATGACCCAACCCAAACCCAACACGTATAGGTTACAATATTAACCAACCCGAGCTAACCCGACCCAGACTAACCCAACTCAAACCCAATTCATTTACCGGAATTGACACCTCTAAATATACATACCAAAAAATTGAACATGTTGGCGCGAAAACAAAATTTCCTTACCCCAACTCCCCAAGTCCCCAAATTCGAGTTAAACGAAAATGGAGGGAACTAAAATTCCAAAGTAATCTTCATGTTCAGCTAAAAACTCGAACTCCATCAAATTCTGCCAGAATTTAATTGCGATTTTTGAAGTATCGGAAAGAAATGCAGAAAAAGATTGAATCATTCTTCAAACACTCATCAAATCCTCCTCCATCTGTTAATTCCGACGATTTATTCGACGGAATTAGGGCACCAAAGTACCCAGAAATTCGAATCAAATACACTCGTCAACCCACCAGGTGCTTCCATTTTTTCCCTAAATTATGCATGTATAGCTTCAATTAATCAAATTTTATTCATACCCAGATCTTTAATTTGGTCCAAATCTAATAATATGGTCCTAAATTTAGGGTTGAAGAATCAACAAGTGATGGGTTAATTGGGGAAGAATTTTTTGAAAAGAGAGAGAAATCGAAGGGGAAGAATTTAAACAAGAAGAGAAAGTATGCCCAATTTCATTTGGAATTGGGTCAGTCTGATTTTCTTCTTCGTACTTGTAAAGTTTGTGGGATTCAGTATACTAAAGGGGATGAAACAGATGAGAAGGTTCATAATTCATTTCATAAGAATTTTACTCATGGAATCCCATTTAAGGTGAGATTTGCATAATTTTAGCCCCTTTATTTTTTTAATAGTAGTTCTGTTTTTTCGGATTGGTTGAATTGTTGTATTGATTTACAGGGTTGGCGACAAGAGCGATTGATTGATTTGCCAGAACTTGAAAGGGATCGTATCGTAATTGTTTCGAATTTTGATCCTCCAGCTCAACGGAAGAAGGTTGAGATTTTATTTCATTTTGTTCTGAAAGTGGCTGTTATTTCTTTGTCGATGAATTTTTTTGGGTTTTTGGACAAGATTGACATGATTGTGCAGTAAAAATAGCTTTTTGTTGGTTTATTATTATGTTTAGGTACAAGAAGTTGTGAAAATGATGGAGATTGAGCTCGGTGAAGGGTGGATTTTCCATGAGCTTTGTCAGGTTTGTACTGACATGTTGGAGTTATCAGACTTGTTACTTCATTTTGTGGTTCGGAAGTTGTTCTATACGGATAGATTATTGAGTATAACCTTTGCTAAATGGTTGTTGCAGGCGTATTTGTTTATATCCTCACAAAGAGTCGCTGGCTGTATGATTGTGGAGCCAATAAGCAAGGCACACAAGCTCCTTTCAGACTCGGTGCAAAAAATATCGGATAGTGCTAGTGGGAAAGAAGTAATAGCTAAAGCAAAGACATTGCAATTTGGTACGATATGCTTTCAAAGAGAAGTTTCCAGGAAAGGCTCTACCCATAAAAGGAAAGGCTCTACCCATAAAAGCTTGGAGGCTATGGATTCTAACTTACTTGGATCCATTGTCTGTGAAGAAGCGGCTACACCTGCTTCTTGTGGCATTAGAGCGATTTGGGTCAGTCCATCAAATCGAAGAAAACATATTGCAACTCACTTGTTAGATGCTGTGAGGTAACTTAGCTCTTCTAACACTTAAACATTAACATATGGTTGTGTATGATATCCATGAATGAGAATATATGACTGATTAGAATAATGTCAAGAAAGTTGTTACTAATGACCTATTATAGTTGTGTAAAAAGAGTGCTGCCTTGTACTGGACACATAGTGACTAACTATCAGCGACTCCTTGTTATGGTCCATTTACCCATGCCTAGGCAGAAAAGAAGAGAGAAACATATTAGGTCCGTCGAGACAGTAGCCATTCACATTGCATTGATAATGATTCTGCTCGAGTAATGTTTTTTTGGCAAAGTCACGATACTTTTTACTTTTGTGAGGTTTAAAATGCCATAGAAGTGCACTCAGGACGAGGGTTTGGTTTGCTGAGTTGGTGATAAGGAGTCTGTAAAGTTTGCTACTGCGTGTACTTAGCTACTTCAAATTATCACTTCTTATATGCTCTCGTCTTCCCTTTTAGAGCAGTTTTGATGCTGGTAGTCATTCAGCTAGATAGAACATTTGTCAGAAGCTCATACATTCTCATAGTAAGAATTCTTCTTGATGATCCCCCAAACATCATTTATAAATACTCATTGCATATTTACTATGTATGCTACCTAGGAGCCTAAAGTCAAATTTTTTGAAATAATTGATGGCCATAGGATCCTTGACTCGGCTGTCCAACTTGCCATTATTTCTCGCATGCTTTTTGATGGCAATACAAGCATTGCCATAGATTCTGTAATGAACAAACTCCACAGTCACCCACTCACTAAAGCAGTAAAGCACCTATAGACATAATCTCTTAGTCTTGTACTGCCTGGCTTCTCTTGCTAGTAGAATTGTGTAAGCAATAGCAGCACTCTGTGTTTCAACTCCTCAAATCAACTCATAACTGAGTGACTATCACTCTATCGAGCTTTGACCGTTGGCTGCCTCAAATGTTTCATAATCATTCTGATGTTCAATTGCTTTCAAGTTTCATCAATTCCCTGGATAACCTTGCAGCTTCATAAATTACTCTGGCGAGGCTAACTACCATAAAATGTATAACAGGGGAGTTATTGAGGAGATTATTTATGTAATTTAATGCAGCATAAACTTTCCTTTCAGTCTTTTTCGTTTGCTTTTGTTGGTTAATTGTATTCTAGTGGAGTAGTATTAATATCTTTATTCTGATGTTTAATAGTCATGCTGGAAAAGCTTCTCTACAGACAATGTTCTGGAGCACTCGCGATTAGCATTCTCTAATCCAACCTCAGCAGGAAAGGCATTGGCAACCAATTATACTGGTACGGGATCTTTTTTGGTGTACAAAACATAGTTATACCACTATTAATTTTATACTCCAATGTATTTGCTGTATTAAAGCTTGTAAGTTTCGAAATCTCACAGGTTTAAGCTCCTGAATATCTTGCAAACATTTTATCTTTGCATTCTGCTAATTACTTACCATTGTAACCAATTTACCAGACTCAGGAACCAAATTATAACCCAACATTTATTCAGCTTAGGGATGCATTATATTTATTTTATTTTATTGAAGGAAAGCTTATGGATGCATTATATGTTTCATGGTAAAAATAAATAAATAAATTAAAATATATATCCTTCCTTTCTTTTCTTCTTCAAAAGTGGGCTTTGGAGTACAAGGCCCTTAAGATTATTCAAATCTCAGTTTGTTTATTACAAATTCTTGGCTGCATTCTAATGCAGCCAAGATAGCTGCAACACCCACAAAACGCATTTTGTTATTAATAAAACGCATGCTACGTACCTTCATCTTCCTTCTTTCTTTATGTTCTTCCTGCAATTTTCTTCTTTCCTTTTTCTTAGTTTTTCTTTCCTTTTTTTTTATGATACATTCTTCTCTTTCATTTCCTCTCTCCTTTTTCATTTTCTTTTTCCTCTTTTTTCTCCATTTGACACTTTCTCTTCCTCTGTTTGTTACATTATTTTGGGTTTGATTGTTATTCTTGAAGAGACCATCAATGGAGGTTAGTTTTTATGTTGTTGATTTCTAATTAATTAGTTTAATTAGATTATATTTTGGTTAAAATTGAAATTGATTTTGTGATTTTTTACGGGATAGATTTCAATTGATTTTTTTTGATAAATTTGACGAATTAGACTATCCTCAATTGAATTTTTGAATTTGTTATAAATATTGATTTAATTGATGAGTTACTGATAATATCGATGAATTTGATTTTCGTGATGAATTATTGAGTTGCTGCATTATTTGTTATGAATCTCTTTGTTATTACGGTTTTTATTTTATTTTTTGAGTTGCTGTTATTTGTTTTTTGGGGAAAAAAATGAATACGTAGTATTGTAAAATTGAACATTCAATACCAAATGAATATTTAGTACACTAAAAATGAACATTTAATACATAAAAATGAACATATTTTAACAATTTTTTTATCAATGAATATGAACGTATATGGAATATATGGAAATCATGTTCATTTTTAATATATCGAATGTTCAAAATCATTTATTTAGTGTTCATATATTTTTATGAAATGTTCATTTTATATGGAATGGTTCAACTATTCAATTATTGTATGATAAATGGTCCTATTTAATATACTACATATTCTTTTTTTTTTTTTTTTTTTTTTGACGTGCTTACTTTTTGTTTTCAAATATTTTTTTATCATGCTCATTTTTTATTACTAATTGTTCTTTTTTTAACATGTTCATAATTTTGTTTACTAAATGTTCATTTTTAAGCACTTGTCCATCAATTTTATAATTATATAATAATCAAGTTCATTTTTAATACACTAAATGATAATATTTTTTTTTTACATGTTCAATTTTCAGTACATAGTACTAAGTGTTCGTGTTATTATTAATGAATGTTCATTTTTATTTACGTGTTCATATTTTTTTATTAAATGTTCATTGTTTTTTAGGTGTTCTTAATTTTTTTACTAAATGTTCATATTTTTTTACTAAATGTTCATATTTTATAGGGAGTCATGTTGTTTGGGCGGGCTGTTGAAGAAATTTGGTTTGGGCCGCGCGAATTGGGCCGCGTGTTGTTGCAGCCAAAATAGCTGAATTAGAGTGCAGCCAAGACCAATTGTTGTTTACAAGTAACAGGCCCACTTTCAAGCCTGTTGCTAAAGATTTCATCACCTCGTAAAGCAAGTGGGAAAAAAAGCTGCAAAGCCCGTAATATCGTTTGTTAGTTGATGTGTATATACAAGTATATTTTTACATAGAATTTTAGTGTGGAAGTATGGTAGGTGGATGAAATCATTGTACATAATCCTGCATTTTTCCCAAAAGTTCACATTTTTGTGTGCAATAACTTGGTTCTTTTTAGCACTTTTTCATTACAATTAAAGCGCAATATTATAACTTTTGCACATTAAAAACATTGGGAAACTGTTTAATATCTTTGAATTAAAGTTATGGATTTGCTAGATAATGTAAAGTTTACAAGGAAATTTGGAGAGAATATAGTTGGTACTTGGATTATATTGTGATGCTTTTTTTTTTTTGGGTTGTATTGGGTGCTTGATATCCTAATTAAAGTAGTTTAGTTTACCACTTTAGAAACAATATTAGAGTAGATCATTCATGAATTACTTTTAGGAGGGAGGCATTCCATTGGGAGGATGGAAAGAAAGGAAAAATATAGAGAATTCACAAATTTGAGTGTAGTGGAAGGCCAAGGTTATAACTTCCAACCTATTATGTAATATCCATTCATTCTACAACCTATGAGTTTCATTCCTAACTCGATATTTTGTGCTAGGAAGCAAATCAGGAGAGTTCAAAGAATAAAAGAAGACCAAGAAAGGGAGGGGGGAGGGGAGGGGGTGACAATGATATGCATGTCATGTGCGTGTTCGATGTTCACTATCATCCTTGAAATTTAAATGAGATAGGTAATACTTTGTAAAGGTTCTGTTATCAGGGTGATGTTGCTTAATAGAACTAGAAGCATACATAAATTGTTCCAAGTGACTAATGGTTTTTGGCGATTGTGTTGACTGTACGTATGCATGTTGGCTGTGATTTAGGTTCTGAGTTCTGACTGATAAGCTTATGTGTTTGAGAGGGAGATAATTTATTTACAATGTGTCACAGATCACCCTACTTTAGATCACACCTGGAATGAAGATAGTGAATTAAAATGTAATAGGAGATAAAATCAGTTGGAGGATAATAGATTGATGGTAGAGCTGTTCATGGACGGGTCAACCCGCTAAACCCGCCCAACCTGGTCCGCAAAATAAGCGGGCTTGGACAACCATTTTGAAAAAAATTGAAAATTTGGGCGGGCTAGGCCCGGCCCGTTAATATAAACGGGCGGACACGGACAAGACAATATGTACCGTGGGCTAGCTCGCCCAGCCCGTTTATTTCAAAAAGTAATAGTTTAATGATTTTTTAGTTGTAGTATATTTTAGAAAATAAATACAAAGAGACTATATTGGACTCTAACCTATTATTAGCTACAACTATTTTTTTCAATTTTATATTTAATCATTATACTTGTATTAAATAAGTTTATTCTTTCCTTTTTTTCACTAACATATGTCACAAGTTAAATATGTTTTTTTTCTAGTATCATTAGTGATCAAGAAATTTTTAAGATAAGTAAAGAAATAATATTAACATAAATAAATGATAAAAAAAAAAGTAATTAGTGTTAGATAGATGTAAAACAAATATTTTAGGCCCGTGAGCCCGCGGGCAAGCCCGACCCGTTAATAGAGTGGGCTTGGACAATTTATCAAGCCCGCATAAAAGGGCTCGGGTTAGCTACAATTAGCCCGTTGGACAAAAAATGAAGTATAGGCCCGACCCGTTTCCCGTCCAAGCCCGCAAACGATCACCTCTAATTGATGGGCGAAGGTGTTGGTGATTGAAAAAGGAATTGATTGTAATGGTTCCCAACCACCCTACACCCAAATGAACGTAACAGTTCTTCCATTGGTTTCCCCCCTCCGACCATCAATGCCTCGTCCCTTTTACTACTTGGTTTAGCCTCCTTTTCCCTCGATTAAATTTTCTTGAAGCATTCTTGTGAATAGGAGGATCAAGGTGAAAGAATTGATGAAATAAATTGCAGGGTAAAGAATTGAAACGATGTCTTGGACTACATAAGTTTTTTTTTGGTCAGTTGATTTGTCTAAACCATGGTATGATTGATGCTCATATCCCCTCGCCCCTTGCGCGAAGCACATCCTCACCATCTCCACCAAATATAATTCGTGAACTGTTTGAAATGTTGCAGTTTGCTTTGCTGCTGCTTATTATCTTGCTTATAAGTGAATTTGCATTACAGTATAAATCTTGGACTTTACATGCTATTTCTTTCATCAACCATGTTTAAGGGTCTGTTCTGATTGACTGAACTGAATTGAATTGAATATTTTATAAGAGAAGGAAATTAAGATAAGAACTGAACTAAACTAAGCTGAAATGAACTAAATTAAACTGAAATGAACTGAACTGGAAATAAGATAAAGAAAATAGACCCTAAATCACCAAAAAAAAAAAAAAAAAAAAAAAAAAAAAGAATTACTGTTTTCTGATGTCCGGTGTTTTTTATGTTGCACTTTGTCAAGAAAAGTGCACAACATGATTCTCTCATCCAAGACCAATCTGAGTATAAACTGTGTTATGGATCAGCAGACTGAAAAATTAGGCATTTTGCGATTCAACTATGGGTCTTGATGGTGTCTTATCTCCTCATAAAAGTGGTTTTACTTCCTCTTTACAGCAGAAAAGATTGCACAGAATGATATAAGCAGCTCTGCACTCATCCAGCGACACTGCGTTCTTCTAATAGCTATTGTTCTCTTTGTTTTACTGTGCACAATATACCTTTATTTTGCTGTCACACTGGGATCAGTTGACTTATGTTCTGGTTTACTGGGAACAGAAAGTCCTGTCTGGTAAATCATGGCAAGGGGAGTTTCAGCAATGGAAAATTGAAATTAAATTGAAGCATGACAGTGAACCAACAGTGTTCATCGGCGACCATTGCCAATTATTTGGAAATATTCATCCCGAACTATTTAACACAAAACTTACATTGTATACATGAACGACGGATACTATGTCCTTGAGAAAATCGTAATCGCTGATGATCCAAAAGAAAAGATTGGGTATCTATAGGATGTTTTTTATACATACCGAGGTCTCTAAGAAAATGGTAATTGACATATCTTTGACATAAATATGCAGTGTTAACGCTAATAGGTTCTAACTAGATCAATTCAAAGTTGATTTTTACTGAGCTCCAATATCATATGAGTATTATGCTTCTGGTTTACCATTAACTCATCAAGTGACATTGTGTTCCACTAGCGATTGCAACTGCTGGGAATGTAAAATAGAGTAACTGCAAGTGATCAAAAACCCTTTTACTCGATCTACAATGCTTAATAATTTATTAAACCTCATTAACAGTCTGATGACCAGATATCAAAAAGGAGCACGATTATAATAAGCAATAATAGAGTTGCTTAAAGACAGTTAAAGTTGCAATAAAGACTTGAAAGAGTATTAAGCAATTTGCAAATTTCATAGTTCAAGAGCAAAAGTTACTTGAGGTTGCAATAAAATGTTCTTTGTATTAAGCAATTTGCAAAATATTTATTAAATTATAGCTCTGAATTATTTTGATTTCAATAGAATCATTAAGCATATGAGAGCATTAGAGCATAACAAAGAGTAGAAACTGAATGGTTTCCTCTCATCAAGGACAAAAAATATATCCTCCTCTTTACCATTCCTGTGAATTAAATTGTGTTAACAAAGAAAGAAAATGAACAGACTGCACTCATGGAGCAAACAACTAACCAATCCTTTAAAAGCTGGTACACTATCGTTCAGCTGATGAAGAAAACTGTAGAGTGATTAATCAGCGAATCATGTATTATGACAAATGAGTGCTATCATTTAGCTGAAGATGAAGAGAGTCGTGCGCTCCTTGCTTTGTCAGCCTTTTCCGCCTTTTCCAGGTAGTCTTGATGAGATTGTTGCTTAGATCCTTTACAAAAGGTAGAGACAGACAGACAGTTTTAGACATAGCAACAAAGTAAAATACAGTTAAGTACAAATACCAACATAGTATCAATCTTTTTATGGCAACACTGGGAAGGCCAGCTATAATAGAGTCATTATATCATAACTAGCAGTTCTGGCAAGATGGAAAGCATTTTCAATTTAAAAAAAAATATATGTTTGCGGTAAAAAGTATTCAAAATGAAAAGTCAAAAAACATGCTTTTAAACAATGCCACCAAGCGCGACAAAGATGAGTCACTGACTCATTGAAGCACTCACACAAATTCAGATATTTGAAGCAGAGAAGCTGTCAAAACCAAGGAATTGTGGTGTATACTAATAAACAATTAGCATAGCACTAGCTTTATAGTTTATACCATCACTTTGAAGACTAGCAACCTCCAACATTATAATGTCAGTTTTGATACACAGAATGGAGGTTGAGATACCATAGCACACAAGAGAATGCTAATTTGTTAATCATAACTAGTGCAACATAACTTATTGCCCAGGATACATCTACTCTAACTGAGAAATTTGTTGATCTGCTAACTTGATGGCACATTCAAAAGAAAATCTACCAAAACATTTTCATAAAAATGGTGGTCGATAAGTTGCAAAATTATTTTATGACTCACATACTGCAGAAGAGTTGCTAAAGATTAAATATCAGTGTAATGCAGTTTCTACCAATTTAATATTCCAAATGGATTAATGTAGACGTCGGGCACATATAATATAAAACACTTTGAATATCAGCTCATCAAACATCTGACCAGAGTTTAAAAATGCATATGTTGACAACCAACAAATTGAAAAAGAAGTAACAATAATTATCACTCCGACGGTCAGTAGGAATGAGTAATAACAAAATACAACAATAAATAGGACGACCAAGTCAACTGAAGAGTGGACTGATAGCCTGACATGCTAAACAATGAGAGTAAATAAAGGGGCTTTTTGATTCAATTGAGAGGAAAGGAAAATAATCAAAATCCTATCATCACCATGTAGTCTACTTTGAAATTATATTAATTCTTTAATTTCCTAAAATAACACCTCTGCAATCCCCTCAATCATCCTCTCCTTAGTCCTTACCCTCCCCAACACATAAAGCTCTATCTAACACTGGTGAAGAGATATTGATTGTTGAAGTGGTGTTAAGTGGCAGTGAGGCTACGCCGTGGTGGGAAAAGAGATGGATGGTTTAAGATGACGTGCGAGGATGACGGAATAGAGGAGGATGCGTGATTTGAAATGCCAAGAGAACACTGGTTAGAGAGAAAAGGAAAAAATAACCCAAACAATAGAGAAGTAAGAGAGAAGAGTCCTTCTTGAAACCCACAACAAAATGCAGCCTATAATTTGTATCTCATTTATCAAGTCCATGATGTTTAAGTTTGGAGGTTGACAAGTCAAAATATGGACCCTGAGGAAACTATATTTGTACCTGAAGAAAAAGATTCTAACATGCGCAGAAACCATTAGAGTATAAATATGCATCATTGCAAGAATACAATCAGTTGGGCCTGATGCATACATCAATTCTTTCTATATGGTTGATGCAGTAATCAGAAAAGAACAGCTGATAAAATTGAAGCCTATAATCAGAATAACACAAAAGACTGTACTAGTTACAGGTTCTCATCAAATGACACCCTTCATCAGTGTGATACTTATGCTGAGATGGTACACTTGAAGCCATCTAAAAATCACTTCTAATGAAGGGTACAAACCTTTGTAGCAATTACAATCTACTCTATCATTTATGTAGTATTTGATTTAATGATGCAGCAAAACAGAACACTCACTTTCATTCTTCTCCTTCTTCCCAAATCCTTTCGATCAATTGTGATTTTCTTAAGCAAAGGGCAAAGGGATCGATGTACAGACGTACAGTTAGTTTAGATTAGTCTTTGGGTTAATGCATCACTTGAAAACGAAGAACTGTAAAATTATATTATCAGTGGCCTAGTGCTAGAGTTGATGACTTGATGGTCCAACACAAACTGTGAGCTAAATGATAAAGCCAATTAAATCAAACCGAAAACTCAGGTCAAAAGTTAACGAAGCCAAGAATACTAAACTAGCTCATACTCTAAAGAATTTTAATTACATCTGCATCCAAACAAATCCATTAAAATCAATCAGCGACATCTCTCAAACACCTCTAAAGATGATCAAACTAAGGACAGAACAGTAGAACAGGGATTGGACGTACACATCCCAAAACAAGGCTATTCCAATTCAACTACCGTAATATACCCGTAAAATCTGTTGAAAAAGGTCCATTCCTCAACCGAGTTGCTAGAGCAAGTCAATCCCAAAATCTCTCAATTCAATTACTCCAACGTTTGACAACCTTACAAATCATCTACACATATCTTTCAAAGGGGTTCCATTAACAACTCAAATAATCATAATCATAACAATGATCATAATAATCCTACAGAAACACAATTAAAAACAACAATCTATAAAACTATCAAAATAAAAGCCTAATTCATAATTCTCCTTGAAACAAATTCAACCCCAACAAAATAAATGCAAGAAAAACCCAAATGATAAAAACCCAATACAAAGAATTGCACAAATGATTCATAAACAGAAGATGAAAGTGGAGAGAGAAAGAATGGACCTCGGGTCATGTAGTACCAAGGAACGGCGAAAACAGCAGTAATAATGGTCAACCCTACAAAGACGTGCTTCTTCTCTCCACTGTAAAGGAAGTGGTTTAGTTTAGCTTTGAATCCTCCGCCATTTCCATTGCTTGTGTTTGGTTTGCCTTCCGTTGCCATTTTTCTGTGAGCTCCGACTATGTGAACCTTCTTATGTTAGGGTTCATCACATGGTCTAATTTTAAACTCGTCTCTAATTTAGTAAAAAATTTAAATTACTCCCTAAAAATATATCTATTATTAAAATAACCATCCGTTAATTTTTCATTTTTATTTTACCATCCTTAAATTCAAAAACTACTCATATTACCCATTTTAAAATTTCGGTGGAAATCTCTTATGTGGGCCCCACTCAACGATTCTTAGTGGTGACGGAATGAAAATGATCAGTAGCAATGACAATTCAGACAACAAGCTCTTCTCTTTTTTTTTTTTTTTTTGTTGTTGTTTTCCTTTGGTTTTTGGTTGTCTTGTACTCAATAAATTGGTTTAAAGGGGAGGTGGAGTGAACAGAGGTCTGATTGTAATGTTGTAGTCGTTACTAGTCGTTGGGTGGGTCCACATAAAAGAAATCCAACGAATTTTGAAATGGGTGGTAATCTGAGTGTTTTTTTTTTTTTTTTTTTTTTTTTTTTTTTTTTTTTTAAGGGGTGCTAAAATAAAATAAAAAATTAAACGAATGGTTATTTTGAAAATGGATACATTTTTGGATGGTAATTTTAAAATCTTTCTCTAATTTTTTTTTTTTTTTTTTTTTTGGAGGATTCTAGCGTCTCTAATTAGAGCAACTCCAATGGTTGCTTTTAGGGACTAGCTTGCAATTTTAATAATTTTCAAGCTAATAGCCAAACCATTGGAGGATACTTTGATAATTAGCTTGGCCAAGCTAATGCCAAGCAAATTAGCTTTACTAAGCTAATTAGCTTAGAAATTAATTGTCTCTAATAAAATACTAATTATTTAAAAAATAAAGCTGAAAAATCTAAATGCTAATTAGCCTAACCATTGTGGTATGAATTAGCTAGAAGAAAGAATAGCTTTGCAATCCTAAGTGGTATGGCAAGCTAATTTGGCAATTAGCTTGCCCTTGGAGTTGCTCTTAGTGTCACACTACTGCCATTGCACCCAACAAAAAAAAAATTAAATAAAAATTACAACAAAAGGATTAAAGGAATGCCTTATTGTAGTCCTTGGAGGCCGGTAAAATGTAGAGGTGGCAAAATGAGCATTAAAGTGATGACTCGTTCATTTTTTATGTCATTAAAACATGGTCATGTTTGCTAAAAATAATACTAAGGAAATACTCCCTCATTTCATAATAATCGTAATAATAGGGTTAATATAAAGTTTTAGGGAAATTATAGGGTGAGGATTAAAAGAAGAATTCTGTAATATAAAATAGGAAAAATACTCTTTAATAATCTCAATTATTGCCGATTTACCTTTAATATCCTCAACTAATGTTTATTTTTTTAATAATCCTAACTATGCCTTGAATTTGTCTCGAATAGACCCATCCCGTCAACACCAAGTCAATGACTTGCTGGAAGATGTAACCAATACATGTGTCAGCACGTGATTGGTCTATATTAAAGAAAAAACAAAAAACCCTCACAACCACCACCCCCTCCCCTTACGCCATCGCAAAACACTAGGGCCAACCCCTAGCCCGTCAAGAAATGGTCGGTCGTCTCCCCTAACCCTCGAAAATGGCCGATCGACCCTTCCCAACCACAAAACCACCTTAGCTGGCCCATTCCCACCCCCAAACCAACGAATTCGACCATCGGAAACTCTCACTCCCAAACCACCGAATTTGACCGTCAAAAACAACCTTTCCGCCATCGATAACAACCCTCCTCCCTTCCTCAACCCCCGAATTTGACCCCCTGGACAGTTTTGCGGGTGTAGGAAGGGAGGAAGACCGACACTGATTATTGATTTCGTTTTGTTTTCCGGCTGAGGAGCGAAGGGAGGTAAGTGGTTTAGGGGGTTGAGGTGGATCGACTGTTTTTTGTGGCTGGCCTGGTGGTTTTGGGGGCTGGGTTAAGGTTTCAAGGTGGATGAAGTGGCGGGTTGGTTTTGTTTTTTTTTTTTTTCTTTCCTTTTTTTTTAAAAAAAATATTAGGTTAATCATGTGCTGACATGTGGTATTTTAAAAAAAAAAAATTTATCCTTTCAGCAGGTAACAAATTTTTTGGTCTATTGAAATTTAACTCAAGGCATAGTTAGGATTATTAAAAAAAAAAAAAAAAAAACCTTAGTTGGGATTATTAGAATTAAATCGATAATAGTTGAGATTATTAAAGTGTATTTTTCCTATAAAATATAGTTAGTGGGGACAGTGGCAAATCTAGGGGGGGGTACTCAGAGGTACAGTTGTACCAATTTCGCGAAGAAAAAAACTGATACAAAAAGAGACCGCATGTATCTAATAGGGGGTCTCTTAGGTACTGTTATTAGTAATCTTTGAACAAAGAGACCTGTTGTTACAATAACAGGTTTCTTAGACAATCTCTTTTTAAAAAGATATTTCGTTACTCAATTATAAGCCTTGTTGTCGGAAGATATGGTGTATAGTACACACAAATACTAATACAATAGTTAAATGGTTTATTTACACAAAATTTAATTAAGAAAAAACTATTACACTCCACATATTACTTTGTATTTTGTAATTTTTTTTTATTAAACTTAATTTCGTACCTCCATTCCCCAAATCCTGGATTCGCTACCGAGTGGGGATATATTCATGTATTTAATTGTTTTTTTTTTTTTTTTTGACATTGATGTATTTAATTGTTAGTGAGAGAGAAGTTAAAAAATAATGTAAGTGGATTGGGATCGTGGTTGCAATTTTTGTGTTGATTTTACAAGGTCTTCTCCTTTGACACAATCTGACTCATCTGACATTGTTCTTAGACGGGCTGTGACTGATGTGGCTCATCAAAAGCGGAACAAGTATGAATCTAGTTGTCGGGTAATTGAATATGGTTTCCTTCCCTTTTCTTTTTCTTCACTTGGGAAATTAGAGAAGGAGCTTGTTGCGCGGGTTTAGAAGTTCTCGACGACTCATTACATTGGGGCAGACTTTGTATGTTTTTGAGATATAATAATAATAATGATGATGATGATGATGATGATGATGATGATGATGATGATGATGATGATAATAACAACAGCAGCAGCAGCAACAACAACAACAACAACAACAACAACAACAACAACAACAACAGCAGCAGCAGCAGCAACAACAACAACAACAACAACAACAACAACAACAACAACAATAATAATAATAATAATAATGTTGTGCTGGTATTGTGTGCATTAAACATCGGCATAATGTTGTTCGGGTTACCCTTGTTGCACTACTAGAAATAGCCTAAATTGCGACGGAAGGCTTACGACGGATATGAATTTCCGTCGTAAAGGTGGATATTTACGACGGAAAATATTTCGTCGCAATTTAGCGACGGAAAGTTACGATTACGACGCTTTTTCCCTCGTACAAGTTACGACGGAATTTATTTCCATCGTAATTTAAAACTTGCGACGGAATATTCCGTCGTAAGGTTTAAATTACGACGGAAATAAATTCCGTCGTAAATTGTACTGTCATTTTTTTAAAATTGAAATTGCGACCTTGCCCTAAAAAAAAGGGGGAAAAAATTGAAATTTACAGAGAGAAGTGAAGCAGCGCGAGGAGAGAGAGAAAGAGAAGGAGAGAGAGAAGGAGAGAGGAGAAAGTCGCGGCATGGCGGCGGTGGTGATTTGTTTACGCCGGCGACGCCGCCGAGAAAGAGAACGGGAAATAGAGAGGAGAAAAAGAACGGGAAAGAAAGAGAGAGGAGAAAGAGAACGGGAAAGAGAAAGATAAGGAGGAAGGGAGGAAGGTTCCGGCGAGCTTTCGAGCCCTAGTGGTTTCCGGCGAGCCGCCGCGTCTAGGTAAGTGTGTGCAATTGTCAAATATTTTTTTTTTAATTTTTTTTTTGCAAAAAAACTACCGGAATAACGAGTCGTATTTGCTGAACCCACAACGCAGCCGCACCTCCGTCCCCTAGCCGTGACTGAACCCACCGTCCCTTGGTTGTTTCCGGCGACGCCCAACCTCCGCCTGACAGTAAGTTGCCTTTGCTTTCCCCCTTTTATTTTTCAATTTAATTTTGTTTACTTATAAACCCTTAATTATTAATTTTTTTTTTTTTAATTTTGTCGTAGGATTTGTACAATTTTGTTGGTTTAATTGTTAAAAAGAAGTGCAGATCTAAAGGTTAGTTACATTACAAACCCTAATATAATGTATATGTGTATCTTACTTTGGTTGTTAGATATTCAATAACTTTTAGTTTGGTTAATTTAGTGACATTGGTGATCTCTTATAAGTAATTAATTGCT
Source organism: Chenopodium album (assembly GCF_948465745.1). NCBI lineage: Eukaryota > Viridiplantae > Streptophyta > Magnoliopsida > Caryophyllales > Amaranthaceae > Chenopodium > Chenopodium album. The sequence goes on from NC_137839.1 coordinate 23,213,975, forward strand.
CCCTTCTCTTTAAAAAAAACAATATAATGTTAGTTTGGTTTAGTTTAGTTTAACATAATGTAGTTTAGTTAAGTTTATGTTAATATAATGTGTTTTAGTTTAATTTATTTTAATATAAAGTACCTTATTGTAGTTTAGTTTTTTTTAGAAATATGTTAGTTTAATTTAATATATAAAACGGTAGTTTGGTTTGGTTTAGTTTAATATAATATATTAGTTTACTTTGGTTTGGTTTGATTTGGTTTATATTAATAGTATGGTGTTATGATATGTTTCTCTTGTTTAGTTTAATCTTGATATATTTGTTTAATATTATGTATGTTAGTTAAGTATATATATTTTTAAATAAATCTTATAATTAATTAATTGCTCCCTTGATCTTTAAAATAAACAATGTTAGTTTGGTTTAGTTTAGTTTAACATAATGTAGTTTAGTTAATATTATGTTAATATAATGTGTTGTAGTTTAGTTTATTTTAATATAAAGTATCTTAATTTAGTTTAGTTTTTTTAGAAATATGTTAGTTTAATTTAATATATAAAACGGTAGTTTGGTTTGGTTTAGTTTAATATGATATATTAGTTTACTTTGGTTTGGTTTGATTTGTTTCTCTTGTTTAGTTTAATCTTGATATATTTGTTTAATAATATGTATGTTAGTTAAGTATATATAGTTTTTAAAAAAATCATTTGCATAATCATATGCCTAGATACCCGTTCAAGGCATACACATTAGGAGTATGTCTTGAATAGTCCCCGGTTGGGACTGTCCTTGTACGTTTATTCTCACTTAGGTGGTGAATGTATTCCTTTGTTTTAATTCTAAGGAAGATCCTTGCTTGTCATTTCTCTACAATGTTCTCTAGGTACATATATAGGTGTTTCTAATCGCCTATATTGTGTACTCGGGGAACTGTAGGGAGATGCTGCCGGATTTTCCATAGAATTGAAATTCTGGCATACATTCACTAGTGAGATTGAACGTACAAGGATGGGTTAGGTTGGAGTGATAAGGACCCTTGGAAATCATTTCTCTTCTCATTTGCATTTCCATAACAGTTTGATCTACAATGAATATATATTGTGCTTTATGACTAATGTGATTAATGGCATATGTGTTAGTTGTGTAGAACTTGTAATCATGAAACGAAAAGAACGTAGTTGGATGTACGAAAGGAAGGTTGGGAATTCTATTAATCCTGAGTTCTTGAAAGGGGTAGATGAATTCCTTAAATATGTGGAAGATCATCCCGAGAGTAGCAACCCGAATGAAGTTAGGTGTCCATGTTTTAAATGCAAAAACAAACGTCTCTGGGATCCAGATACGGTCAAACTTCATTTGTATCGCAGCGGTTTTTTACCTAATTACTACGAGTGGATGTGTCATGGGGAAGGGTTTCCAGGAACTCGTAGAAGGGAGTCAAATGAATATCGTGAAATGGTTTTGGATGCCTTTGGTCAGTCTCAAGATCAAGGCCATTCCGAAGAGCCACCTGTTTCATTAGAGGAGGAACCTAATGCACAAGCCAAGCCATTTTTTGATTTGTTAAGGGCTTCTGAACAACCGTTGTACGAAGGGAGTTCATTGTCTGTGTTAGAGATGGCTTCTAGAATCACTAGCCTAAAGTGTGAGTATAATTTGCCGCACAGATGTGTTGATGGATTTGCTTCTTTGGTTAATGAAGCGATTCCTAACAACAACCACATGGCCGAGACATTCTATGAGGTTAAGAAAATTGTTAAGGGGTTAGAGCTGCCCCATGAAAAGATTCATGCATGCCCGAAAGGATGTATGTTGTTTTGGAAAGATGATGCTCAATTATCTACATGTAGGGTGTGTGGCAGCGACCGATACAAGAAGACTTCTAAAGGTAGCTTAGTGCCTTTGAATGTTCTATTTTATTTCCCTATCACACCTAGGTTGCAAAGGCTTTTTGCAACTAAAAACATTTCTGAGGAAATGACATGGCATGCTAAAAATCCTCGAGTTCAAGGCACAATGGCACACCCTAGCGATAGTGAAGCGTGGAAACACCTAGATAGTTGCTTTCCTGAGTTTGCCTCTGAACCTCGTGATGTTCGACTTGGCCTATGTACGGATGGATTTGCTCCACATGGTCAGTTTGGGGGACAGTATTCATGTTGGCCTGTCATTTTGACCCCTTATAACTTGCCTCCGTCAATGTGTATGAAAAGACAGTTCATGTTTCTTTCGCTACTCGTTCCTGGTCCTAAAAACCCTAAGGGCAACTTGGATGTTTACATGCAACCGCTCATACACGAGTTGAAACAGTTGTGGGAAGTTGGGGCAAATACTTACGATATTTCGAGAAAACAAAATTTCAATCTTCGAGCAGCCATCCTATGGACCGTTAGTGACTTCCCGGCTTATGGTATGTTATCTGGTTGGACCACAGCCGGTAAGAAGGCTTGTCCATATTGCATGGAGAAAAGCAAAGCATTTTGGCTCGAAAATGGTGGTAAGGTTTCTTGGTTTGACTGCCATCGTCAATTCCTTCCGACAAATCATCCTTTTCGAAATAGTAAAAATGCATTTTGTAAAAACAAAGTCGAAAAAGGTTCACCACCTCACATCATGTCAGGAGAGGAACTTTGGGAATGTGTGAAAAATCTCCCGAAAGCAACAGATGGCCCCGAGGCACTGAAACGTCTCAAGAATGCAAAAAAAGGGTGGTTCAAGCAAAGCACTCTATGGGACCTTCCATATTGGAAACATCTGCTTGTTCGTCACAACTTAGATGTCATGCACGTTGAAAAAAACTTTTTTGATCAGTTGATTCACACTATAATGGACGTGAAAAAGCAATCTTGTGACACCCCATCAGCTCGGAATGACATTGCTAAATACTGTAAACGGCCCCAGCTACATCTTCAAGAGGATGATAGAGGAAAAGAATTCATGCCAAAGGCTCCATTTGCTCTTGACAAGGCTCAGAGAAAGGTTTTGTGTGAGTGGGTCAAACAGCTGCGGTTTCCTGATGGTTACGCTTCCAATTTGAGCCGATGCGTTGATTTGCAATCAGGTAAGTTACATGGAATGAAAAGTCATGATTGTCACGTGTTCATGGAGAGGTTGTTGCCCACTGCTTTGAGAGAATTGCTCCCTACCCATATATGGAATGCAATTACAGAGATAAGCCAATTCTTTTGCGATTTATGTTGCTACACAATTACAGTTAGCGACATGGAGCGATTGGAAAAAAACATAGCTGAGATCCTGTGCAAGCTTGAGAAGGTTTTCCCCCCATCTTTCTTCAACTCCATGGAGCATTTACCAATTCATTTGCCATATGAGGGCAAGTTATGTGGACCTGTTCAATATCGGTGGATGTATCCTTTCGAAAGGTAAATCAAAGGTCCTTTCTCAACTCTTACTTTCATCTCTTTCATTGATTTCCGTTACTTATACTTCTACGGCTACATAAACATAATTACAGGTTCCTCAATCACCTGAAACGAAAAATTGGTAATAAGGCTCGTGTTGAAGGTTCCATATGCAACGCTTATCTCACTGAAGAGATATCAAACTTCTGCTCCAATTACTTTCAGCCCTCAGTTGACACAAAAACACGAGATCTAGGTCGAAATGTGAATGCTGATGTGGAATCCCCGGCTGACAACGATGAAATCCCAGAGCTGTTCACGGTGGATAAGGGTCGTGTGTCAAATTTGGGTAAAACTCGGTATTTAGATGACAAGGAACTCGAACGTGCTCATTTGTTCGTTTTAAGAAATACCGGCATTCTTGGTGAATACGAAAGGTATATATGTTTACGATAAACTTTTGAAAATCCCTTTAATTTAATATAATTGCTGCAATGATTAACCATGTGTCATTAATCTATTAGGCAGTTTGAGGACTACATTCTTAGTACTCGAACTTATTTGCGTCGAGAAGATGTCATGGAGAAATGCGAAAGTGAATTCCCTGATTGGTTTCATCACAAGGTGATAATACTTTTCGAACATTGCATCTCGATTAATTTGTGATAATATAATATAATATATTTCATTTCAATTAGTGTGACGCTTGTATTCGTAACGGTTATAGGTGAGAGAACAAAAACCAAGTTCCAATGTGTTGCGAGCATTGTCTATGAGGCCTTTCAAGCGTGTTCGAACTTGGAACCAGATATTTGTCGGTGGCTTTAATTTCCACACACAGTCCTATGGCAAACACAAATCTACGATGAATTACGGGGTGTGTGTGTCAAGTGAGGACGGTGGAGAGTACTTTGGCATTTTAAATGACATAATTGAACTTGTCTACACCGGTCCCGAAAAAGAGTACAAGACTATTTTGTTTAGTTGTAGTTGGATAGATTGTGGTAAAGGAATGAACATTCATGAACAATACAAGCTTGTCGAAGTAAATCATACTAAGAAGTATCCCAAGTATGATCCATTTGTCTTATCTTACCAAGTATCTCAAGTGTATTATGCATCTTACCCTAGCCTTAAACGTGATCGGGTTCAATGGTGGGCTGTATTTAGAACTCAAGCAAGGTCGATGATTGATGCTCCGGTGGATTTAGAGTTTTTGCAGGGTCCTTCCCCACAAGTACATGCAACGCTTTGTCCACCAAATGACATTCCAGACTATGAACTTGATAGTGATGATGATGATGACGATGGCTTTATTATCTCAAGCGATGAAGAAGAAGAAGAAAGCATTGGCTCCAGTGACAGTGACGAAGAAGAGGACATCGATGTATTTTTAGATGACACTAGTGATAGTAATAATGATAGTGATAATGATAGTGGTAGTAGTGATAAGAGTAATGAAGAGGAGAATATGTAGTTACTCCTTTTACTATTGTCTTCGAATGTTTAGTTTTTAATGACTACTCGGATTTGTAATATTGCATTACATTTTTGGTCTCATTTTATTATTTTAATGTCTTATGGATCTAATTTATGAATTTACAATGTGCGATTATGGTACTAATAACTTTTTCAGGTGGTCATCATGGGAGGAGGAAATAAAGGAGAAACGTCCAACAGGAGAAAGTCTAAGGGGAAATCTCCGATTGTACGTGTTGACGAGGATGAGTCAATGGAGGAAGCGGAGGCATATGATTTGGGGGCCTCTCAAGAAATCGTCAGAAATGTACAAGGGCAACAGGAGCAACAGCAGCTTCAGGAACATGAGCTACAGGACCCGCATCCTAATGACTTGCTAGAGTTGGACCCTTCCACACTTTGGTGCGTATGTATTTGTATAATGAAATATCCTTAAATTCGTATTTACTTTGATAAAGTGAATTTGTATTACTTTAACCATGTTTTGTTCACTTTTTGTTGATTATCTACTTACACGAATGTCTATCCTTTATTATAGGTTTGATGATAGGCCGGTGAAGAATGTGCTCTCCGACTCGCTAACCGGCTACTATGTTCAGCCTTGGAGGAATTATGGAGAGGTTGATGAAGATTCGAGAGAGCACTTTTGGAACTTGTTCAATGTATGATAACTTTAACCTAACATAATACATGTTTTATAAATTATATTGATGGAGTTGAATTTTGTAATAAAGACATTTTCTTGATTTGCAGAAAAAATTCAAGTGGGCACCTGAGTTAAACAACCAAGTGAAGGACACTTTCGAAGAAAAGTTTGCAAATCGCCTACGTGATACGTTCTATAACATCACACACAGGCTGAATGGTCGCAAACCAAGATGGCTTAATAAGGATGTCCACGAAGGCATGATGAAAATTGTTGCCACCGATCCAAAATATCAGAAGCGGTCGGAACAAAACAAGAAGAACCGAAGAGGCGGATCCATGGAAAATGTCGTTGAACCGACCCACTTTCAAGGTTCAATGTCATCTGTACAACATGCTAAAAAGATGGTAAGGTTACTACAATATGTCCAGTAACAATTATGTCATTTGTCTATTAATGAATTTTGGTGGGCTAACATGTTTTCATTGATTTTCTGCATGTACATATAAAGGCTGCAAAAAACCAAGGCCAATTACCAAATGCCCATGATCTTTTCTTGAAGACACACTTCAAGGAAGTGCCTGGTAAAGGCCAAGTGGCTTCCAACAACAAAGCAAAAAGGATTGCGGTAAACACTTATTATATGAGTTGAAATATGGCAAATTAGCAAAGTAGAACTCAATATATGCTTATTTTGGATGATTTTGGATGAGTGAGGGTTGAAAATTGACATTTGTGCTTATTTCTCTTAATTTCTATCCTTAGGCACTTAAAAGTATGTGATGTTGGAATGTTATAAGAAAGAACGAGTCCATTTGCTTGAAAACATAGAAAATAGGCATGGTTTTAGCCATATAGGCCAAATTTGGATGATTTTGGATGAGTGAGGGTTGAAAATTGACTTATGTGCTTATTTCTCTTAATTTCTATCCTTAGGCACTTAAAAGTATGTGATATTGGAATGTTATAAGAAAGAACGAGTCCATTTGCTTGAAAACATAGAAAATAGGCATGGTTTTAGCCATATAGGCCAAATTTGGATGATTTTGGATGAGTGAGGGTTGAAAATTGACTTATGTGCTTATTTCTCTTAATTTCTATCCTTAGGCACCTAAAATTATGCGATATAACTCCATATTGTTGGTTGTTTTTTTAACAATATTTTATTTTATCTTCAATATTTTGTAGGACACCTACCAGAAGAAGCTCGAAGAAACAATGAGTCAGGGGATTCAGAAGAGTCCCAATGAGTTGTACTGGGAGTCGGTGGGTGGGCGCAATAAGAAGGGGCGTGTGAAGGGACTTGGCCAAAGTGCAGAGCTCTACTATGGTAAACAGGGTCGAGGTTCCCGTTCTTCACAGCAATACACGCCGTCTGTCATTTCTCAAATGCAAGACCAGATGGAACACAGGGTGCAAACTCTCCAAACTCAAATGGAAGCCCGAATGGCTGAAATGGAGAGGAGATACAAGGAGAGTTTCGATGAGATGATGAGTCGTCTCAACAACAACGACTCATGTTCCACCATTCATCCTCAGCATCGAGACCCTAGGAACGACTCGGGTGGTGGTGGAGCAGGCCAGGGTTTCCAGGCGATTGCGTAGCTTAGCTTTAGTCTAGCATAGAATCACTCTAACCTAGCTTTTGTTTGGTATAGATACCAAAATGTGGACTATCTTTTGTACTAGGACATAATTATTATATATATATGTACATAACCCTAATTTCGTAGGTCGGTAATTAATTTTTTAAAAACAACAATTTTAGGACTCAATATTTATTTTATTTTTTTTTGTCGATTTATCATTAAAAAAATTCAGGTTTGAAAATGCAGAAAATTACAAAAATTTGGTTTGGGCTGGAAATACTATTTGCGACGGAATATTTCGTCGTAATCTAAGGTTTGCGACGGAATATTCCGTCGTAAATAATTATTTGCGACGGAATATTCCGTCGTAAATAATTATTTGCGACGGAATATTTCTGTCGCAAAATATTATTTACGATGGATAATTTCCGTCGCAAATCTTAGATTACGACGGAATATTCCGTCGTAAATAATTATTTACGACGGAATATTCCGTCGTAAATATTTATTTACGACGGAATATTCCGTCGTAATCTAAGATTTGCGACGGAAATTATTCCGTCGGAAATTTGCGACGGATATTCATGAAAGACCAATTCCACGTCCGACGCTTTTATTTCCGTCGTAAAGTTGGTTTACGACGGAATTTCCGTCGTAAAAAGGCCATTTTCCTACAAAGGCTTTTCCGACAACCATTTACGACGGAATTCCGTCGTAAACCAACTTTACGACGGAATTTACATAGTTTACGACGAACGTTTTCCGTCGCAATTTTGCTGTTTTCTTGTAGTGTTGATGTTTGCTATCAGTCAGGGATTTCAACTAGAAAGGAGGTGGACATTGGATTATCTGGAGGGAACGACGTGGTCCTCAGACTTGCAGACGTGTTACTTTATTCTTGGGATCGTGGTCGCGATGTCTTTGTTGACTTGACAAGATCTTCTCCTTTGACACAGTCTGGGCTATCTAACTTTGTTCCTGGACGGGTAGTGACTGATGCAGCCAATCAAAAGCAGATCAAGTATGAATCCAATTGTCAAGCAATTAGATATGGCTTCCTTCCTTTCTCTTTCTCTTCTCTTGGGGAGTTAGAAAAGGAGGTTGTTGCATTGCTGAAGCGAATGCAGAAGTTCTCGAATACTCAGGACATTGGGACACGTGCTGCAGCTCATATATTCACTAGGATAAGATTTGCTATAATTAGAGGAGTAGGGGCCCAGATTGTATCTCGGCTTTCCACTAATTTTTTGTAGGTTGTATGACTTTGTCAATTTTTGAGATGATGATAAGTAACGGTGCGATTAGGTTGCGATTCCTCGTCAATAATCCGGCAGCAGGTTCCACGTTAGTTTTCCGGCAGGTTCATCGGCGGCTTCTGCAACGGTGGTCCGGCATACATAGGGGCAGCAACGGCTCTGTTTTCAGGCGGTTTCCTCGTTCACTTTGGTGCTATTTTAGAGCGTAATTCAGGCAATTTTCTGGAGGTTTTCAGGCAAATTTACTGGCGGTTTTTGGTGCAGCGTCGGGTTCCTTTTTTTTGGTTTATGGTGATCGTCATAAAGCGGTTTTCTACTCAGGTTTGTTTTCTGGTTTGATCTGGCAGTTTGTGGGAAGTTTTGGGGTGTTTTTGGGTGCAATTTCAGGCGATTTTTAGGCGAAAATTGGGTGTGTTTCCAGCGTATTTCCTGTTGTGTTTCAGGCGTGTTTACTTGCTGTTTTCTGGTCAGTTTTCTGGTCGGTTTTTGGGCAGTTTGGCAGCCGTTTTTTTATCAGTTTCGGGAAGGTTTTTGGGTTGTTTTCAGGTGCAGCTTTTCTCGCGAATATTGGTGTTGTTTTTGGTTAGTTAGAGGAGGTTCTTTGTTGGAATCTGTTTTGGAGCAGTTTTGGGGCTGTTTTGGAGCAGTTTTGGGGCAGTTTTGGAGCAGTTTTGGGTGCTGTTTTGGAGCAGTTTTTGGGGCTGCTTTGGAGCAGTTTTTGGGTGCTGTTTTGGAGCAGTTTTGGGTGCTGTTTTGGAGCAGTTTTGGGTGCAGTTTCTGGTGCAGTTTTTGGTCCAGTTTTGGCAGCTCTTGGGTGCTGTTTTGGAGCTGTTTTGCAGCAGTTTCTGGTGCTCTTTCGGGTGTATTTCAGTTTGGGTGGTGCAAGTCAGCTATGTTGGCTGACGTTGTGAAGTTTCATTGTCCCTTTGTGGGTCTTAGTGGTTGTCAAGATGGGAGTGGAAATGGCCTTACTCGACGTTCTCTAATCAAACATCTTAGTGATCGTCATTGTTGTATCGGTGCGCGAGATATCACCCGACATTCTCTTACTTCTAATTTGGCTGTTTATAATGAGGCAGAAGTTACTTTTAGGAGTATGGGGATTTGGTTATGTGGAGTTTGCTATAAAATGCACACGGTACGTATTAAGTGTCGTCATCGTGGGGATGAGGATGTGTCACCCCCTGATGAAGGAGATGGTGTTGTTCGTTTTGTGCTTCATAATTTCACCAAGCCGCAATCTCCTTCTTCTCCTGCTCGAGTTGATCATATGGATGGATTGGTGCAAGATCATAACGGTGGTTTTGATGTGGCCCTCCTTGATTGTTTATTCTCTAAGGGGTTTCGCTCTGTTAAGTCTATCCCTCCCAAGTGTCGTTTGGGGTTTTCTCGGGTTCTGAAAGGTGCTCTTGATAAGGTGATCTCTAAGCCTGATGACATTTCTAATTGGGTCTCTTTGTTGGTGTTACCTCTTTGCATCCTTAAAATCTTTCGCCCGCGGAGTAGTCGTGAGTCTCGGTCTTCGGTAAGACGTCGGCATCAAGAAGAGAGTATTTCCCGTGCTATTTGTTCTTGGAGTGTAGCGGGTGGTAATTTGCAGCTTGTGAGGGAAATTTTGGCAGAGGATTCTCCTACTTTGTCGATGGTTGATGATGAGGACATTGATTTGGAAGAGCGTAATATTAAGCAGTGTCGTAGGAAGATTTGCGATGGCCATTACACTGCTGCGGTTCGGGTTCTTTCTTCTTCAGGCGTTGCACCTTATAATGACGCCACTCTTGCAGATTTACAGTCAAAGCACCCTTCATCTCCAGCTCCATCCCTGCCTGATATACCTATTGATCACCTTCATCTCATTACGACTTCTGCTGTTGTTTTGGATCGGATTAGGAGTTTCCCTCGTGGCACATCATGTGGTAGGGATGGTTTGCGTGCTCAACATCTTATGGATTGCTTGAGTGGTGCGGCTGTGGCAGTATCAGATGAGTTGGTTGACTCTATTACTGGGGTGGTTAATCTCTTTCTAGCTGGGAGATGTCCTATGGAATTAGGAGAGTACATTGCTAGTGCTCCTCTTACGCCACTTGTCAAGCCCGGTGGTGGTATCCGTCCTATTGCTGTGGGTACGGTTTGACGGCGTCTCGTTTCGAAGGTGGGTGCTGTTATGGTTGGTCAGTCTTTAGGGAGTTACTTTGATGGCCTTCAATTTGGTGTTGGGGTTTCTTCCGATGGTGAGGCAATTCTTCATGCGGTGAATCGGTTGATTGAGGACCGTGGTTCTGATGTTGGTTTATCTATGTTGTTGGTGGATTTTCAAAATGCCTTCAATCTGGTTGATCGTTCGGTCATGTTACGTGAGGTACGTCGTCGTTGTCCGGGCATTTCGCGATGGGTAGAATTCTGCTATTCTAATCCAGCCAGGTTGTACTATGGGGACCAAACCTTATGGTCATCTCAAGGGGTGCAGCAGGGTGATCCCCTTGGTCCTTTGCTTTTTTCTTTGGTTTTACAACCCCTAGTGTGTAAAATCAGAGAGACTTTTGATGTATGTCTTCAGGCTTGGTATTTAGATGACGGCACGATTATTGGTGACACTTTGGTGGTGGGGCAAGTTCTGCAGTTGATTATGGAGGAAGGACCTCGTTCTGGGTTATGTCTTAATGTGGAAAAAACTGAAGTTTTCTGGCCTACAGAAGACCCTCGAAGCAGGCTGTTGGGTGTCTTTCCACCTAATATTGCTCGACCTTTGCGTGGTGTTAGGTTGCCTGGAGGTCCCACTAGTTCCGATTCTGGATTTAGTGGTGAGCTTGTGATGCAGAGGGTGACCAAGACTATTGCCCTTATGGATAAGGTCGCTATGCTCGATGATCCTCAGTGTGAGCTGTTGTTACTTAGGGCATGTACTGGAGTTTCAAAACTCTACTTTGCATTGCGTACTTGTCCTCCTAGTACTTTTGAGGTGGCTCAGCGCACTTTTGATGCAGCTCTTCGATCTTCCATGGAGCGTATTGTTACTGCTTCGGGGCCGGGGTTTGGTGATTGGCAGTGGCGACTTGCCACCTTACCATTTGCGTTTGGAGGGCTTGGTGTTTATTCTGCAGGTGATGTTCGTCACTATGCTTTTCTTGCTTCTCGGTTACAGTCTGCTGGGTTGCAGACACAACTTCTTCGACATGCTGGCATTGTTGGTCTTGGACGAGCCTTTGAGGATGCGTTGAGTCTGTTTAATGGAACAGTGGAGTCTGACATTTTGAGTAATCCTAGTGAGGTCGCTGCCCCTAAACTCATGAAGAAATTGGCAGATATATATTTCACAAAGGTTACCGCTTCTGCAGAATCTGCTTATTCTTTAACTCCTCGACAATCAGCATTATGGAAATCACAGCCAGGTGATCACACCTCTGCTTGGCTTCGGGCGGTTCCTATTTCAGGGTTGGGTCAGACGATGAACGCCAAGACTTATCGCTGTGTGTTGTCCTATCGGTTGGGTGTACCATTGTTCTCTATCTCGACGTTGTGCTCTGCTTGTTCGAGGGTTTTTGCTGGAGATATTTTCGGTGATCACGCAGTGTCTTGTGCTGGTATTGTGGGTATTAAACATCGGCATAATGTTGTTCGGGATACCCTTGTTGATGTTTGCTATCGTTCTGGGATTTCAGCGAGAAAAGAGGTTGACATTGGGTTAGCCGGAGGGAACGACGAGGCCCTCAGACCCGCGGATGTGTTACTTTATTCATGGGATCGTGGTCGCGATGTCTGTGTTGATTTGACAGGGTCTTCTCCTTTGACACAGTCAGGGCTATCTGACTTCATTCCTGGGCGGGTTGTGGCTGATGCAGCTCATCGGAAGCGGGTTAAGTATGAAGCTCGATGTCAGGCGATTAGATATGGTTTCATTCCCTTCTCCTTTTCTTCGCTTGGGGAATTAGAGAAAGAGGCTGTTGCGTTACTGAAACGGATTCAAAGGTTCTCGACGACGCAAGACATTGGGGCTCGTGCTGCAGCTCATATCTTCACTAGGGTAGGATTTGCAATAGCTAGAGGAGTGGGGGCCCAGATTGTATCTCGGCTTCCCACTAATTTATTGTAGGTTGTATGACTTTTGCTTTTGAGATAATAATAATAATAATAATAATAATAATAATAATAATAATAATATTAATTTTTTTAAAAAAATAATAATAACAACAACAATCATATCATATAATAACTAATATATAAAGCTAAACTTTTAGCCAGGTCAAGAGACAACGACACTTGGTGTTCCAACTTTTTTCCAAGTGTCGCGACGTTTGATAAATTTATAAAGACTTCGTAGGATAAAAATATTAATTTACCATTCTATATTCAATCAAATTTGGATAGAATTTTAGGATAAATTGTTATTTTAGAGTTTTATTTTCAATAAAATATGAATATTTCATATATATAAATTGAACTATAATTTTATTCAAAAAAGTATTAGATTATAACTCTATATAATTATCATTTAAATTTATTTTTTTATATCATAATATTTTTTTTGGAGCAAATCATTTAGTTCAAAATGTACAACATCTTTATACTATATTCTAATCAATTAAATAATATATTCTTCACTCTCTAATATAATTTTAATACTGTGTGTAGAACTGTCAATATGGTCGGGTCATGGGTCATTTCGGATAGAGTCATTTCAACTTACGAGTAAAAAAATGTTCAACCTTAGCCCAAGGTTGTGGCTTCTGGTCAACCCAATAGGCTTTTAAAAAAATTATTTAATTTATTTTTTTGCTAATTTTTAGAAATTTCGAACATATCATGCTTAATTTGCTATTTGTTTTTTTTAAATGTATTCAATCAAACATTTTAATCAATATTCTTATTAGTTATTACATGCTTATACATAGTTTAAATTGTTTCAATGATACATTTTAAAATTTGACGAATGAAAATTTATCTTAAAATTCAATAAATAACCCGAGTATCGCACGGACATAAACCTAGTATAATAAGGGCTATGTTTTGGTTGTGTACAAAAATAATAACGATAACATAAGGAAAATTTGTTAAAAATAATACACACTTTGAGTGATCCGCTAAAAATAAGTTAAACTTTTGATTATTTCTAAATAATACAAACTTTGGTAAGTATCCGCTTTAAACATGTTATAACCAGTTCATGACTTGATTAGTAGGTTTATCGGACACGTGTCGTTATTCTATTGGTTTGACAATTTAATTTGATTTTTTTCATTTAATTTTTTTTTATTTTTTAAAAGATATAAAATAAGATTTATTATTATTTTAGAAATTAAAAAAAAAAAAATCATAGCCACCTACTCAACCAGCCCCCCACCCTGCCAAGACAACAACCGCCTTTGACTGACGGCGTTCACCAACCACTATCCCTGAATTCCGGCGAACACCAATCCAGTCCCCTAACCCGATGCCGACCTAGCCCTCTCCCCCCCCCCCCAAACCGCCGCGAAATCCCATAAAATCAGCCTAAACCGCCGGGAATGAGAAGAATTTGTTTCGGGCAACGATGGGAAGAGGTTTTGTTGGTGGAGGAAGGGATTTCGTGGGGAGGGAAAGAGATTTCGGTGATGGTGGTTCCGGGGGAGGAGAATGGGGTTTCGTGGGGAGGGAGAGAGATTTTGTTGATTGTGGTTCAAGGGAGGGGGGGCGACGGCGACGGCGACGGTAGGTATAAATAGGTGGCTGGCCAGCAGTGTATCTGGCTGGCACTGCCGGGGGCTTGGGGACGGGAGCTGTTGGTGCGTGGGGGAAGAGGGGGTGGCTAGAGGGAAGGGATGGGTTTTTTGGTTAATTTTTTAAATTGTTAATTAATTAAGATTAAAGCTTTAATTAGAAGTTACTTAAATTTTTTTATGAATTTATCAAATACATAAAAATGGTAACCAGTTTTTTTAGGTTCTAGGTTAATAATCTCATTTAAAGTGGATACTCCCTAAAGTTTGTATTATTCAGAAATAATCAAAAGTTTGACTTATTTTTGGCGAATCACTCAAAGTTTGTAATATTTTTGACAATTTTTCCTAATAATAATGATAATTGCCTACATACTTGGGACAACGCTCTTGCCCACATACATGTATAATAATGGAATACATGTATAATAATGGAATTACCATATGCAAGGATTAATTTTACAGTAATGACAATTCATGAAATCATATAACTAATATATAAAGCTAAACTTTTAGGCAAGTGATGAGGCAACGATACTTGACGTTCCAATTTTTGCCAAGTGCCGCGCAACGTTTGATAGATTTAGATAGACTTCATACGATAAAAAAAAAAATATTAGTTTAGAATTCTATTTGGATAGAATTTAAGGATAAAATTGTTAGTTTAGAGTTTTATTTTTGATAAAATATAAATATTTCAGATGTACAAATTGAATTATAATTCTAAAAAAATATCATACAAATTTATTTTTTATATCATAATATTTTTTGGAGCGAAAGAAGTAGTTCAGAGCGTGAAACATACATTTTATAATATACGTAGTATACTAATTGGTTAAAATAATATACTTCATAATCTTATAGAATTTTGTTGCTATGTAAACATGTCAATTAGGGTTGGGTCATGAGTTATCTCGGATTAGGTCACTTCAGGTCAAGAGTCCAGAAATGTTCAACCCTTGCCCAAATTTTGGGTTTGGGTCAACTATACAGGCTTTGAACATTTATTTTAATTAACTTATTTTTTGCTATTTTTTTTTTTTTTTAATGTATTAAATCGAACATTTCTACCAACATTATTATTAGTTATTACATGCCTACTAGCAGTAATTATTATTATTATTTTTAATAAAAAAAGTTAGTCAAAATTTTGTTTAAATAGAATAAAAAGTGTATTATTGTATTATTGTGTTAGAGCTTACTAGTTGCCTAGTGATTAGAACATTACCTTATCAAATCAAAGGTCATGGGTTCTAATTAGAGCTGTCAATTCGGGTCAACGGGTCGGGTTTGAGTCGGGTTAGCGTGGGTCGGGTCATCTCGGGTCGGGTCAATACGGGTTAATGTCATAACATATGCAGGTCGGGTTCGGGTGGAAAAATAGGTCGGGCTAAATTCGGGTCTTTACGGGTTTAAACGAGTTAGGGTCGTTCTCGGGTTCAGTTCAAGTCAATTATTTACGGGTTATAATCAGGTCGGGTCATTCTCGAGTTCAAGTCGGGTTCAGTTCAAGTCAATAATTTGCGGGTTATAATCAAGTCGGGTCATTCTCGGGTTCGAGTCAGGTTCGGTTCAAGTCAATAATTTGCGGAAAACATGTTTTATCCTTGAAATTCGTCCCTAAAAACATGTTTTGAAACTAACCTCTTAAATTTCAAAGTGAAAAATTAAAGGAATAGAGTTAAATTAGAATTCAATTTCCGTTCCAATACCAACATGAGATAACGACCTATACATATTGATTCAATAACAAGTCGGGTTGAATTTGGGTCGGGTCAATAACAAGTCGGGTTGATACGGGTCGGGTTTGTAACAGGTCGAGATGAAATTTGAGTCGGGTTTGTAGCAGGTCGGGTTGAATTCGGGTCAGGTTAGAAACAGGTCGGTTGAATTTGGGTTTTGACGGGTTAAAACGGGTTTGGGTCAATTTTGGTTAAGGTCGGGTTCGGTTCAGGTTAATAATTTACGGGTTACATTCGGGTCGAGTCGTCTCTAGGTCGGTTAATGTTCGGGTTCGAGTCTCAAATACTCAGGTCAACTCGGGTCTAGGGTTGGTTTCAGGTCGGGTTAGGTTGGATTCGGGTCACTATTTTTTCAGGTTCAGACGGGTCGGTTAATAGGTCGGCTTAGGGTCGGTATTTCGGGTCGGATCAACTTTTGACAGCTCTAGTTCTAATCTATTGCCCTACAATCTATTTTTTAAAAGTTTGATCACACTAGGCAAGATTACATTTCTACATAAGATAATGAAATTGATGATAAAATAATATATGCTTACAAAACTTGAAAATTAGTCAAGTTTAAGTTTAACATTCTTTTACATGTATTAGTATACTCGAATTATTAGTATTTTGGATCATCCTATTTGATATGAAAAAATCTATCTGATTCCAAACCTATTATAGAAGGGAGAATTTGTTCACAAAAACCTTTTAAAGTGATCTTGTTGTTCAGAAAAAACTTTTAAAAAATTTTTGGTTAGGAGAAACCTGTTTATAAATTTTTTTTATTCAAAATAACCAAGTGGCACTTTCCGTTGTTGACCAGCCTTTTTTCGGCGTTGACCCTTCTTTTTCCCACATGTGTGTGTCACATGCCTCCTATTTTTCTAATCACACCCCCTTTTCCTAGCTAATTCCACTCTATTTTCCTTTAATTAAACATTCTCTTTCCTCTCCTCTCTATCTGTTTCTTCCTCTTCTCTCTTTCCTCTCTGTGAACCAACCATTGTTGGAGCTTAGTTAATTCGAAGCAATTGAAGGCTTTCCCAACAAGTTTCGACCAAAGATAAGTGCTTAATTTATTAATTTCTCATGTTTTCAATAGTTGATAAAAAAAAAAAAATAAATAAATAAAATTAGGGTTCCCCCCTTTTAAAATTTTTCAATTTTGCAACAATAATGGCTCGAGGTGGTGAATTGAGGTGTGGTTGTGGCTTTCGCTTCTTTGAATATGACACTGTCCGCTTCGCTCTGTCCATAACCATGGCAGAGCAGAAGAGTAAAGCATCAACGTTATGTTTACATCATAAATAAAAGAAAGAATCAATCTTAAATTAAAGTTACTATTTTTGGATGGTTGTAAATTGAATGCAGGTTCACATCTTCATTGATGATGTTGCAGCCATGGAAAAGAAGAGATTAATGGCCTTAATGTTTGTTCATAGAGAGATGTGATTTGAGAGAGGAGAGGAGAGGAGAGGTGAGGAGAGGAGAGAAGGTGTTTAATTGGGGGGAAAATAGAATGAAATTAGGAAAAAAGAGTGTGATTAGAAAAATAAGAAGCACATGACATGCACATGTGGGAAAAAAGAGGGTCAACGCCGGAAAAAGACCGGTCAACGACGGAAAATGCCATTTGGTTGTCTTGAACAAAAAAAAAAATTATAAACAGGTTTTTCGTAGCCAAAAAATTTTTAAAAGGTTTTTCTGAACAAAAAAGTCACTTTAAAAGGTTTTTCTGAACAAATTTTCCTTATAAAAGATCTAAAAAAAAAAAAAAAATACTCGTACGAGGTTATTGTTTAAAGTCTTGAATAGGGGTAATATTTAATGTATTTTTTGAATAATAAAGGTTTGACAAATATGATTGTTAAGTTATTTTGAGGAATAACTCAAGTGGTTAGAGCTTTCCTCCCGATTTCAGGAGATCTTGAGATTGGCTCTCACCACCTCCCTAGTGGCTCTCTAAACACCAAAAAAAAAAAAAAAAAAAAAAAAAGGTTTGACAAATATGATTGTTAAGTAATTTTGAGTCTTGATATTAAGAACATTCTTTCACAAATGTGCTTGAGTTTTTATTTTTTATTTTTTATTTTTTTTTTTATAAATAAAGGCGTTGATAAAAGGGTTTTAGATGGTACGATGCCCAACCATCGTAAAAATCCTGGCTCTGCCACTACCTACTAGATACCAAATCGTCACAAAAGCACATCAATTCCTAACTAATTTTGTATCAATGATGTGTTTAAATTTAATATATAGATTAAAAATTTATCTTAAAATTCAATAAACAATTTGGACATCGCACGGGGCACAAAACTAGTATGTTTTTAACTGTGAAAAATAATTATGTCGAGTTACTTCAGATCAGGTTGGTTAGGACATTGGATCAATAATCCGAATTAAATTTGAATCGGGCACTTCAGATTCGGGTCAATTTTAGATCGATCACTTTTTGGGTCACAAGTCGGTCATTTAAATCGGGTCAGAATTGCAGTCAAGTACATAGTATAAATCATAATTGAACGTTGTGACTTTGTGAGTGCACTTATCCATTCATTAATTCAGATCAATAATTCATAAATCATTTTTTCCTTCTTCAATTCCTACCCTTATACCCCAAACTAAAATAAACCAGTCAATTTCAATCAAAATCACTTATTTTGCAAAAAACATAAATTTCTTTTTAAAATATCAAAATTGGAAAATAGTAGCTGGTCAAGGATGGCCATAGGTGAGACATTTCTGTCTGCATTTCTGCAGGTGTTGTTTGAGCAGCTATTGACAACCAATTCTTGAAGTTGATTGGTGGTGTTGATTTGCCGAAAACAATCAAGAAATGGAAGATACAACTTACTCGTTTGGAAGCTCTTTTAGATGATGCTGAACTGCAGCAATTTCATAGCAAACCTGTTAAGTTATGGCTGAATGACCTCCAAGATTTAGCTTACGACATTGAAGATATCTTGGATCATTTTGCTACCGAAGCTCTAGGTTACCAGTTGAACAAAGCCGAAGAAGATGAAGTTAATGTAGTAATTGATTACTCACACCATGGGATTCTAAACAACATGGTTTGGACTTCTTCCTACTTTTGTTACTTTTTGTCATAATAATGCTAGCTACGTACATACAATTAGTAGTCATAGTAAAGCTAACCCATATCCGATTACTCGACCCAAAGCCTGTAATTTATCTGAAACTGTTTAGCCTGATTTTGGTCCGACCCGAGCCACTCCAATTTGGTAATTAATGTTTCAAATAATGACGGTTCTATATCATACTTCTTCAGTTTCTGTGTAGTTGCAACATACACTTTATCACGGTGTTTTAGAAAAGTTGAGCTCACCTGATATAATACACTTAAAATGAGGTTAAGAGGTTGTTAGGTGTATAATCAAGTGGGTCATAAGCTTAAAATAAAGGTGATAGTACAACTTTCATTATAAAAACCTTCCTTTTATAATGTGTTGTAACTATTGTGACATTTTCACTTTAGCCCTTTAGGATAGTGTTGCAACTATAAAGAAACGAAGGAAGTATATCTTTACCTATCCTATAAAAACTCAAACCACAAGGGTCAAGTGTCATCCCTTGTATTGTAAAAAAAAAAAAAAATGTCATCCCCTCTTTATTCATTTTTTAAAATATAGTTTTATTGCTAATTCAATAATATTGATGAATCTCATTGTTGTGATTTTGAACGTGTGATATGGTGTTCAACTCTTCTCTCCCAAACACACTACATTTTCTCATATGAAAACTACGCATATAATTATTGAAAAATAATATTGTAATTTTAAACCGATTTTACTTAATATAACCTGTGCAAATGCACGGGCCAAAAGACTAGTTTTGTCATAAATAAGCAAACTTGCAAACCCAAAATTAACATAAATGAGATATATCCGAAAATGACTAGAATAAAACAATCCAATTAAAATAAAGTTTTTTTTGTTTTGGTCTTGTACAATTCTTGCTAAAGAGGCAAGGCTGCTTAAAATAAATGTAGTTTAAGATGCTTATAGTTAAAAGAGGGAAAAATAAGGTTTCAATAACTAATGGTATGCAAATTCTTAAATTCATTGATCAGGTGCAAACCATTTATGCAAGTAGTTCAAAAGCTGCACATAGTCTCTCCACCTTACTCAAACCTGTTGAGCAAGACATTCGAGACAAGGTTGATGACATTACTGAGCGCTTGCTAGACATTCAGGACCAGACGCATAGTTTGAGCTTGACAGCAGCACACATGATGCAGCACCAGACCCTCCAGACAGAAACTCTTCGAAGCCAGAGAGTAACAACTTCTTTGGTATGCAAGGTTTTTGGAAGGGATGAGAAGAAACAAGAGATAATTAACACTGCTACTGAAAGATGAGCAAAGTGCTGAGAATTATGTTGTGATTCCTATTGTTGGAACAGGTGGCATTGGTAAGACGACCCTTGCTCAGTATGTATACAATGACGAGCAGCTGAATGGTTGCTTTGATACTAAGGCCTGGGTGTGCATCTCAGATGTGTTTGATGTGAAAAGTGTCACGAAAGATATAATCAACTCGGCCACCCAGAGCTATCTTTTCGACTGTAGCAACCTAGATCAGGCACAAGTGAAATTGCAGGAAGTGCTTAGAGACAAAAAATTCCTTATTGTTCTTGATGATATATGGAGCGAGAAGTATGATGATTGGTACAACCTACAGGAACCTTTCCAACACGGTGCAAAAGGAAGCAGAGTGATAATGACTACCAGAAATGAGAATATTGCAAGGATGATGATTAATAATCCAGCGCTATGTAATATCCCCAAGTTAGAAACTTTGTCCAGTGATGACTGTTGGCTTATATTTCAGCAGCATGCAAAAGTGGAGTTTGACCTCCCTCAGATGCGAGATAATATTATAGAAAAGGTCAATGGATTGCCTTTGGCCGCAAAAGCTCTAGGAGGTCTCCTTAAAAGTATCCCAGACAAGAGCCAACGCCGAAAGATATTAGAGAGCAGTGTTTGGGGTGAGAAGAGCAGTGTTTTACCAGTTCTAAGGCTGAGTTACCATCATATGCCATCCTATTTGAAGCGTGTTTTCTCTTATTGTTCTGTACTTCCAAAAGATTACAAGTTCATGGAGATGGAAGTTATCTTACTATGGATGGCTCAGGGCTTTCTACCAGAAACCCAAAATGAAAGAATGGAAGATATGGGCCATAAGTACTTCAATGATTTGGTATCAAGGTCGTTATATGAACAAATTCCGTCTGATGAAGGAAAGTGTATCATGCATGACCTCATCCATGATGTGGCTCAGTTGGGTGCAGGTGACGTCTGTTATTTAATGGATGCCAAGAAAGATATTCCGAAAAGAACCCGTCATTTATATATCACCGAGCATGTTCAAACATTGACAGATCTAATAATGGCTCCCCAGTTGCGGACTTTTCTTTGCAATTCCTATTTGATAGTTTATAATTTGAACTTCATCCAAAGAATGTGTTACATACGCGCCTTACTTCTAGTTTCAGATGAAATTGAAGTTCTGCCAGACTGTGTTGGTGATTTAAAACACTTGCGCTACCTTGGTATAGAATTCAAAAGAATGAAAATGTTGCCACAATCAATCAATAATCTTTGGAATCTCCAAACACTATGCTTGAAAGGCTGTTACAAACTTGAGAGGGTTCCATATATCGGATCACTGAGTAAACTTCGCTACATGTACATTAGTGAATTTTCTTTGAAGGAGATGCCGCTTGGAATTGAGAAATTGACAAACATGTAGACTTTGGAAAAATTTGTGTTGGCAACGGGAAGTGGGTATAGGGTAAAGGAGTTAGAGAGGTTGAATCAACTCCGTGAAAGATTAATGGTTTCTGGTTTGGAAAATGTAACAGAGGTTGCGGATGCACTTGATGCCCAATTGCATAAAAAAAAGAGTCTTGATGGGTTGTATATGAAATGGGGAACTTATGTAGATGAGGTTGATGACAAGACTAATAGAGATGTGGCTGAGAAGTTGCAGCCTCACATTTCCATCAAAAAATGTGAGTTAGATGGGTACATGGGCTCGACATTCCCAAGTTGGTTGGGAGATCTCTCTTTCAGTAACATGGTAGACATCAAGTTGAATAAGTGTCAAAAATGTGAATGCTTGCCTCCATTGGGGCAGCTACCCACATTAAAGAGTCTTTGGATTGAAAAAATGAATGGTATTAAGGAGGTGGGTCTTGAATTTTATGGGCATTGCTCGAATCCTTTTCCATCTTTGAAGACTCTGTATTTTTATGGTGTGAAATCCTGGGAGAAGTGGGTGCACCCACCAGTTGAGAACAACAGGGCATTCCCCATCCTTGAAAAGCTTTCTATTAAGCATTGTCCATCATTGCAAGGTGATCTACCTCCTCATTTGCCTTCTCTTAGAAAATTGGGAATCATTGAATGCAGGCGACTAGAATCCTTGGAATTGAAGAATTTGTCTTCCTCAACATGTCGTCTTGAAGTAATCTATGTTAAAGGATGTGAGTCTATCGTCTTTATTGGTCATATTCCCTTGACTCTACAACCGTTGGAGATTGATGATTGTGAGAAATTAGGATGTGTAGATTATGATGAACAAGCTATAAATCTGTCTGCTAGAAGTGACAACGAGAAAGCCCTAAAGAGTGAACAACCTACAAAGGTTTCTTTGGAGCTTCCTTTTCTCACTGAATTGAGAATAGAAAGATGCCCAAGTCTAAGATCATTACAAGAAAACCTGCTTCTTCCAGCTTTACAAAATCTTCACTTGTGGGATTGCAGAAATATGGAAAGGCTTCCCGCTCAATTGCACAATTTTAACTCCCTCCAACGATTTTATATTAAAGAATGCCCTAAAATCCATTGCTTAGCAGAAGGTGGTTTACCCAAAAGCCTGAAATATCTTTACATTGAAGAAGTAAATGTAAAGCAGGCGGTACGAGAGTGGGGATTGAACCTACTTCAATCACTGAAGGTTCTTACACTTAAAAATGTAGGCAGCTCTCTAGACTCAGTAGAGTGTATACCGTGCCCATATCTTTCTCTTCCCTCTTCCTTGTCTGAATTAAATATCAAGGGATTCCAAAATTTGAAAAACATATCCTTGCTTAGCAATTTAACCTTGTTTATAAATTTATCAATTAAAGATTGCCCAAAATTCCACAACTTCCCTCAAGGAGGTTTGCCTAAAAACCTGAGAAGTATTTTAATTTGGGGAACCAACATAGACAAACCAATAAAAGAGTGGGGATTACACATTCTATCTTCCCTTGAATCTCTTATACTTGTAAATGTTGGCAGCTCTGTTGATACAGTAGAGTGCATTACCTGTTCTGACCTTCCCTCTTCTTTAGAGCTTTTAGAGATAGAGGGTTTCCAAAATTTGAAAACAATATGTTGTTCTACTCTTCCCAGGCTGTTCTTACTCCATATCCGCTCTTGTCCCAAATTTGAATCTTTCGGTGACGATGGCCTTCCTCCACGCATTAGTTTCATCTCTATTAAAGACTGTGGTGTAATAGAACAACAGCTGAGAAGTGATCCCAATGGTGGTATACAAACAGTGAATGGAAAATTTTCGCTACCTCTGTCTTAAAAATCAACCAAGTTCAGCCCATCCAAGTAAGTGTAATAAGTTTTACATTTTTACATCAACGTACATTTTAATACATCTCACATCTGACAGCATGTTGATACAAGTATACAACAATTATTGGAACTTCACTGAAGCAAAAACTCATACATTGCTTAGTATAAATTTAAACATTTGAAGCTAATTGTATATGCTGTTGTTGTGAGTTTTGAGTCTAATTAATCAATCATAGATAGAATATGTTTTGACCTTTTTTTTTTTTTGGTATATATGATTGTACATAGTACAAATTTGTATGCAATGGATCAGTAAGTTTAGCTATATGAAGGTGTTTTCTGTAACAACATATTCTTTGGCTTATTTGTTATTTTCAGTTATTCCATGCAGTGGCTTGATGTCTAAACTAGGCTGATTTTAAAATTTCAGTATATATGCTTGCTCTTGAGGCTTGGACATTGTCTTGGTTAAGAGATATTTTTCTTAGGAATTGGAGCACGTAAAATCTATAGACCATACAGTTAGTACAGTACATTGTATTGCCTCTTTGCAATTTTTAATTTGTATTCTTAAACAGATGATTAGTATAGAGTTCTAGAAAAGTGTAGGAACATTATATCAATGTCGCCTTTGTTTTCTTTTCCTAAATTTGTCAAATGAAAGTGGTGGAACAGAGAACTTGATCAACCAACTAGCTGCACATACTTGCATAACTTTCATGACATACTACAATTTAACTTTCAGATCTTTCACAACATAGTACACATCTTTCATGACATACTACAATTTGATATCAGGTACATGACCTTCAAGTGCAATCGTTTGCTCATATTATAGTGCTAAGAACTCAAGAAGCTGTAAAGCCTAGCAGTATTAGTAACATCATATCTACCAGTTTAAGGTATTGGAAAAGCTTATCTTGCTTCCAATTTCAATTTAAGATGTATTTTTTAGTGTTGCTGATGGTGATCGGAAGTAATATGCTACCTGATATAAATTTTAACTCATGGCATGTGTTTACTCTGAAGATTTTTGGGTTATTTTTATGGCTTCTTATCATGTTTATGTATAACCTTCTATTTCTGAACTAATTCCTTTATTCTTTCAATTCCTTACTTCTATTGTTGAATGGGTTTTTGTCATTTTTCATATTGGGAAAATAGAAAGGGTGCAGATAAAAATATAAAGGAAGTATATTTTAAGTACTCAGGTAGCATGTTCATCTGTTCTTGACTTTTGATAGTTCATTAACAACCATGTTCCATGTTCTCTTCTTTTGGAACATGTTTTTGCAGAGGTATCTCTAGCAATTGAAGCCCTTTGCCAAATTTTTTGTCCTGATTGGCTGATCATTCCGCACTACTACAATGTTAATTTAACTCTTAGCCTATTAATTACTATGAACCTCCTTTGCTCTGTTGGTAAAACTTTATCCTGCTTTTGTTTCCCGCATTTAGAATTTCCTCTCTATTGATGATTTGATGGTTTCTTGTGAGTTGTTGAACTCCCACTGATATTTTAGTCTTCATTCATGATTTCATATACCCAGCTTAGTAGTCCCTAACTGATGCTTGTTAATTCACTTAGTTGTTACCTTTAGCATCAAAGCTCATGCATTTTTGTAAATTCTGACTTGGATTTTATATACTAATAAAGTGAAATCTATTTATATATGAATGCAACTTCTTGCTGATAAAAAGGGCTACTAAAGGATTATAATCTTTCTGCAAAAAAGAAAAAAAAAAAAAAGGATTTTAAGCTAACTTGGATTTTTATGTGTGAATGCAGCTTCATGTTAATTAATAATTAGTATTTTGGTTATGCTTAGACGTACCAAGTAGAAACTTGTCAAAGCTAAAATGTTTTCAAGCTTACACTGCTAATTCTAGTGTGATTTTAGTACCTGACTACCTGTGATATTTTAATGTGTTTGCAGTACAAATTCTGGGCTGTTCATATATATATTTATCAGTTAAATAGTTTCAACAAGCTGGGTTTTCAATACAGATTATAGTATTTCAAATTCATTAGGGACTCTTATCTGTTAAATTCCATTAACTCTTGAGATTCATGTACAAATTCGGAGTCTTTTATAATTTGATGTAGGATTATATACGTAGTACATTTGATGGTAATTGTTTGTTAAATTGTGCTATGAAACACTATCTCTGTCTCTTATACTTCGTAATTAACAAGGTTGATTTACTTCCCTCTCGTGGCAGCACGGCTTGCCATGTCAATCATTAGCAAGGCTAGATCTCACGAAAGCTCAGCCTTCAAGCATGCACTGTTAGTCCACATCTCAGCAAATATCAAGTCTTCTAGACTTTTGGCTCCTTTTCTTTAATTGTTTTCTTAATTTTTTTAATGTTATTATTTATTTAATTTTGTACTCTGTATTTAATTTTTGTTGATTGCGTTTTGAGGTTTAGATTCATGAAAAGTTGTACCCCCATTCCCCTATATGGGTGTACATTAATATATTGTAAGACAGATTAAAGTTATCATAAAAGTATTAAAAGTTATCCTTTATAATACAAAAAAGTTACTATTTTTCTTAAAAGTCAACTTTTATAGAGTAGCTTCTCAAAATGAGTCATGACCTATTGAATTTTGGGACAATCGGTTGTTTCAGTAAATTATGTCACGTGTCATTATTATGTGGTTAGTCTTTTTTTTTTAAAAAAGTTATTAAGATTATTTGTTGATTAACTATCTTTAAAAACAAAAAAAAAAAAAACATTTTTTCAATTAACAATTAGTGTTAGGCTCGGGCGATGCCCCGAGTTACTGCATTGTTTCCATGATAAAAATCTTTATTACAATATAATCTTTATTGAATGACATGTGATATGGTAATAGCTTAATGGATAACACGTTAGATTTAAACTTGAGTTTGTGGCTTCAAATCTTGTAAGAACCATATTTTAGGCATGGAGTAAAAATCGGATTAAATGAGGAGAGCGTCACGTGACATCTAAATTTCTTTACGAACGCTCGACGATCGGATACCACTCCTTCCCTTGGCGCCGGAAACCCCACCCCTTCCCATTCACCCACGACATCCCGTCCATCCCTTTATCGCTTCTCCCCACCCCGCCCCAAATCTTCCTTACAGTGCTTTTAAGCTCGAACCTTCCTTACGGTGCTATTGGTGACTTTATTATTATTATTATTATTATTATTATTATTGGCGGCTTCTTCTTGGGGGCAGGCTTAAGAGCTGGATCGGACTTGGGAGGCTTTTGAGGTTCGGGCGTCGGACAGGAGCGGGAGGTTTAGTCTTGGACAGAGGCTTGATCTTGATGCTCTTAATGGATTTGCCAGTTTTGCAACAAAACTTGTCTCGGCTCTAATCTTTTGCAGCAAACCACAATGATGGTCACCATGTTATTCTTTTCATTGAACACTTGGTCTCTATAACACCCCAATAATTCTCTCTTTAAACCTGTGAGACCCTGAACAATATTCAAGAGAATTACTGGCGTGCTACCGCCACATGTTCAAACGTTAAGGTTGTATCATAAATTAGCAGCGGAAAAACTAAATTAGTTACAAATAAGTCACAAAACCAAGAAATAAAACCAAATTAAGTGATACAAGATGGAACCATTAAGGCCCTTATTCGAAACCCAACAAAAGTAGTAAATAAATAAAACCATAGTTTAAATAAATTCAAACTTATGAAAAGAAATAAACTGCGAACAATAACCAACTCTCCACTCAATATCCCACCACCTTGATGCAAGTCCAAACTATATAAACACCTGTGATGAGTCTGCTCCCCAATATTACAAGTGTAAAGATTGGATCATTACAGGGTCATTGAAAGGCGAAGGCCATGACCAAAGAAAAGACACACAAAAGCCCAATCAGCAAAGCCGAGTACATACAAGCTACCAAAAATAATAAGAAATTCCTAGCATGCTACTAACAATGAATCATCGAATACAATTTAATTATAAACTCAAACACATGACTCAACTGTTTACATTACTAAGACTCCACTAATTAATAATAGGTAAATCATTTCATTTTATTCATTGGATTATGCAATAGACAAGGTTGTCCAACCCATGCTCCATTTGGAACATCAATAAAAGAAAAACCCCATGCCTCCTTTCGAAAACATCAATAAACATCCAACGACCACGGGCGCGACTCCGTGACCGTAGTTAGTATGAGATCTCATCTAACTCCTAGTTTTGAAAAGTATTTGAAATAAGAGACTCGTAGATCAGACGGCCTCGAGAAAAGTGCATGGCTAATACCCCGTGTACCCCAACCCCTGATTGTCATTACTCTAGATGTGCACCAATCCAGAGTTTTATTGCTCATCCATCTTGCACTTTACGTGATTTACAAATTTAGACTTGGTGATGAATCATATGAAAAACAATATAATCAATCAAATATCACATCATTCCAAGCAATCCAAAGTTCCAATTCAATTCTTGATTTACTAGTGGCAAACAATATTTAGTATTGAATCCTTTAACTACCTCGGTTTATAAACACCTTATGTGCATAGGGCACTTCAAATCCTGAACCTCGTCTTAGAAGACTTTAATGAACTTCCTCTACTCAAATCATAATTAATTCATGAAAGAGTATTAAAAATGAACCTCATGGAACCATTATCAAAATTAATTCCATTTATAGACAACCAAGAATCCATAACCTTTAATTGATCATAACATATCCAATTGATAAGACAATCACTTATACATCACCCACAACCGTAGTCGTATACTTATATCTCAAACATGCCTCATACACAATATACGAAAATCACAATGTATAACCAAATAATTTAGCTCAGTCTTCTCTATACATGATACTTAGTTCTCGATACATCCCTAAACATGCATCTAAAAGCAAGGTTTCGTAACTCGTATGTACCTTAAATAAACGAATTGGTTTAAAACTAGAAATCACCTTCAATAAAATCTTCTCCTAAACCAAACAATAACATCTCAATCAATACCCAATCAATCAAATTTACAGCAATACTAACTTACTTTAAAACTTTCAAAATCCAAATCAAACAACACTTTAAAACCTTCCCTTTATTTAAAATTAAAGGCTTATATATAGTTCTTTAAATTTTCTTCATAAAAACCTTAAAATACACTCTTATACATGAAATTACAACAAGTTTAAAGTTTAATAAAAATCTGAAAATTATTAAAAACCCCTAATAATCCCCCTTTTTAATGGAAAATCACACCCTTTTATTAAAATCACAATTATACTATTTTAAATAAAATTCTAGCATTTTAAACCAATCAAAAACCCTTTAAAACTTCATCAAAATACATCTTTATACTTAAATTATCCATAGAAACATTAAATTGTCTCTTACCCTATAAACTCAAGGATAGAATTTAAAGCATAAAAAAAAACTTTGTTAAAAATCAAAAACTGCCTGAAAATCATATTTAGAGGCTGAATTTGACCACGAAAGGGTGATGCTCACTACCAAAGGTAGTGAATTTCTCTTAAAACATTGTTTCCACATGGAAAACACTACTTTTTTTTATCAAAATTGGATGAGTTCAGAACCTGATCGGAATTAAAACGGGATTAATATTAACGAACGGAAATCTAAAAATTAAAACATGTATATAATCTGAAATTATAACCTTTTACCATCAAAATATAGATTTGATACTAATTATATCAATTTCAAACAATTAAAACAAAAACCCAAAACAATACTTATATATAATTATGCAAATAGAAATAGAAATAAGGGGAAAAGAAGGAGAGGAAGACCAGCCACGGTAGGAGGCCGGGTTGGTGGTGATCGCCGGCGGTCAGGGGAGGCCAGCGCCGGTTTCTGGCGAGCACAGGTGGTTGCAGCAAAGTGAGTAGTAGCTCACGTAAAGGAGGAACAATAGAAAAGAAAAAAAAAAGAAAAAGAAAAAGAAAAGAAAAAGTAAATAAAGGAAAAATAAATAAAATAAAATAAAATAAAGAGAAAAAAAAGTAAGACTAACCTTTTGTGTGGGGAAAATTTTTGGGGATTAATGGAGAATTTATAGGAGAGAATGTTGTAGGGTAAGTAAGAAGATTGAGCCTCATAAAATTAATGGGTCAATTAGGTAAATGAAATGGTAGGCTTTGTTTGTATGATCATGAATTGTAGATATATGTTCATAAAATAGTTTGTGCTAAAATAATTTTCGACCTATATATATTAATAATTTGAAATTTTTGAAATTAAATTTCGGAAAAGTATAATTAAATATTATAAATAAAATAAATTTTTATTTATAAAATATTTAAAAATACGGGGGATTACAGTCTCGTATTTCTCTTGTCATCAAATCAATAACATAATACTAAAATAGACATCATTGTCATTCTTGGTGCTGTTTTTTTCCCTCTAAATCTTTTTTTTCTTTTTTTTTTTTTTAATTCACTTTCAAAAATAAAATATTCATTTCTTTATATAATTGTGATTCACTTCTATAATTGTGATTCACTTCCTAAAAAAATAATCACATATTTTTCATATTTATATCGTTTAAAATATTTTTCTACATCCTTTACTTTGTTTTTTTTGGTGATCTACTTTTTGTGTAGTCCGGATTCGAGGCTTAATTTTGAGTATAAATTAAGATTCAAACCTTTTCAATTTTATTTAAAAATATATATGAGGATTAGTTTTTGGTAGATTTTGAATTAACATTATTATTCATTATAATATTTTGTTAAACTCATGCATGACACGAGATTAATCTAGTCAAACCATATAACTTAGTCGGATTATCGGCGACACATAATTAAATCTAATCTAATCTAATCAAAATAATTGAACAAGACATAATGAAATAAAGAAATTAAATTACTTAAAATAATAGAGAGGAAATCGTTACCAAAGTTAACGAAAATAATGGACTGAATTAAGAACAAATTTGTAGAGTTGTAGAGAGAGAAAAACAATGAGAGAATTCTAATCTAAAAACTAAGTAGAGAGAGAAAAGCTAAGAGAAGAGATACTGAACTTTCTTAACAAAAACGTATTTATATTAAACTTGAAAATCCTAAACTTAAACGAACTAAAACGACACCTAATCTTCTTCCATAAACACGCGCCCGGTCGGGTGCGCCTTTTTCCTTTGTAGCACATCTCTCGCACCCGGTCGGGCGCGAGATCGGGCGAAGCATCCTATTCTTCTTCTTCCGCCCCGCCCGGTCGGGTGCGCCTCAGCCTAGCCGGGCGAAGCTCTTGGCCGACTCTTGGACACTTGATTGGGCTCCGATTCTTCGGCCCAATCCGGATTTCCTCTTTTGGTCTTTAACA
The DNA here is from genome assembly GCF_948465745.1 of Chenopodium album. Lineage (NCBI taxonomy): Eukaryota > Viridiplantae > Streptophyta > Magnoliopsida > Caryophyllales > Amaranthaceae > Chenopodium > Chenopodium album. The sequence continues at coordinate 23,244,614 of NC_137839.1, forward strand.
CATGGTGTCCAATGCCTTGGTATCTCATACGTCGAGCCCTTAATCACCAGTTCGATGACTCTAACCGGCCTTGGGCTATGAAAAATGGTCGTGATCCTCCAATGCTCGTAGTTGCTTCATAAAATCCCGAGAAAATACTCCAAATGTGCAATTCCTTATAAAACTCAACCAAAACTACAAAAATACTAGAAAACACCAATTACTAATAAAGGTGGCTCTAAAGAGCCAAAAACACTACCAATTATGACCAAAAGACGGGGATAAAACACTATAGTAGACATATCAGCATCTCCACTTGAGAGAAAACCTATAAGCTCATTAATTACTCGGGTAGTCTTTTGGTCGGACTTGGCTAACCTCCAAGTAGTAGACCGGTCGGGTCGAGTTGTGGGTGGACTTCGTTGGAGGTCCTTGTCGTTTATGAGGCTCGGCTTTCTCAAGTAAGAGCTCCATCCGGTTGAGCGAAGCATGCTACAAGGGTAATTTAGTCTTTTCTCTATTCTTGTTATTTATGCATTTTGTTATATTAATTGTGAGTTTGTTCTTGGGATCAAGTTTTATTTCCGCGATGAGTCGGATTCATCGAAACCCAACATTTTTTTTATGAGTTCATGAATTTTCTGGGTTTTTACTGAGTTCATGAGTTTTCAAGGTACATGCACGAGTTTTTTTTTGGGTATTGTACAATAACAATTTAATGATAAATATATTTCTAATTATATTTCATTGTCAAGCTCAGTTGATTTTGATGTTGTGTTGCTTATATTTAATTGTAAGATTAAAATTCAAGTGAAAAAAAAAGAAAAAAAAAAACATGTAATGGAACCGGTTGGCCGGTACCAATTAAATTTATTAATTCCAAAAAAAAATCCGGGAAGATTTGTGCTTCCAGTTTAACTAGAGGCAATGTAATTTATTCCCACCGACTAACCGGTGGAAATGTGTGTTATTGCCACCGGTTTTGAACCGGTGGCTTTTTATTGAAGAATTGTCATCCCTCAAATGCTCAACGGTTCAAAACCGGTGGCATTGAGGGGTTTTGAACCGGTGCCAATGTTTTCTCTACTAGTGATCTAACTCCCAAAGGAGAAACTACATAGGCAGAAAGCCTAAACATCCAACACCTCAAACACCTAATTACAAAATCAGATTATCTATCCACAAATTCTGTTGCACAGTATTTTTTGCTATACATACCCTTACAATCTACATTTTATCTCAAATTTAATACCTCTAGCTACTCTAGGAACCCAAGGCACTTTCTTGTCCCAAAGAGTTGTATTCCTAGCCCTCCAAGTATGGTAAAAAACTGCCAAAATACAAGTGTAGAGCACACTTCTCTAAAAGCTGCTCTTAATTCTTCCTATTTCTCTTCAGACAGTCCTCAGTTGAATATTCCAAGGTCCAAAACCAATCCATTGCCTGATTTCAGCCCATAGATCTTTGCTGAATTTGCAATAAAAAATAAATGACTATGGCTTTCCACAGTCTCTCTACACAAAAGACAAGAACTGTCTTGCACATAGAAATGCATTTTGTCCCTGGTCTTCAGTTTATTCTAGATAGCCATCCATGTAACAAACTGATGTTTAGGCATGCCTCTCCTTTCCCAAACAAGCTTATCCCATCTGCACCTCTACTGCTCTACCATTAGAAGCTCACATATCTTACTAATTTAATAATCTCCCTGCCCAATCCGAGCAGGCTCCATTACACTCTTCAGTTTATCCTTCACAGCACATATTTGTTTTCAGTACCAACTGCAATCTGCTTTTGGTTGATAATTCAACTAATTATGCCCCTTAGACTGCATTCACCCATTTCACCCATAAATTTTCTTAGTTTTGAGCTAAGGCCCAAGCATGTTTTCCTAGGGCAGCCACATTCCATATTTCAGCATTTCTGATGCCCAATCCTCCATACTTCTTTTTACAGCAAACTCTTTCCCAAGCTATACTCCCTGGTTTATTTCAAGCTTTCCCATACCATAAGAAATCTCTCCAAATACTACTCCCTCCGTCCCAAATTACTCGCAACGTTTTGACTTTTTGCACTATTCACACATCTCACTTTGACCATCTTTTTTAGCTATTGTATAAAAGCCAATGTATGTTGTTGGGTTTATTTTAATGTATAGTTTCTATATAATTTTTTTATAGCTTATATAAGTATATAATAAAAGATATTAACGGTCAAACATGTGCATCAGCAAGTGTGTCCAGTCAAAATGTTGCAAGTAAACTGGGACAGAGGGAGTATTAATTCTTTCAAGTACAACTTTAGGTAAGCTCATAATCTGACGCATGGATTGGTTAACCAAGGGTACTATGTTATTTAATCATAAAGACTATGTTATTTAACCATAGGGACTAAGTTATTGGACATCAATTAATCTCACCGGAAAAGTCACTTGGAGTCCCTTTTTGCTACTTTATTATTCAATATAATGTCAGTTTCGCGTGTATATGTGGTTCACGTCCACACAAGATTTTTTTTGATGGTGAATAAGGGAATTACTTATGGATATTTGGTGGAAAAACCGAAACATCGTCCTCAAATCTTCAAATAACGCCCGCAAAATAACCTAAAATTACTTATTTTCCTTATTATAAAAAAAATTATTTTACCTCAACTTAAAGTTGGTTTATGAAAATCCTAGTCAAGTAATTAACATAGCATCTCAGCTAATAAGGAGATTGAATTGCTGAACAACAATACCAACCATATCTTCTCACATACCCAAGGTAGAAAAATGCAATGAGAAGATTTTTTTTATTACATTTATTATTTTATATAATACAAAAGTGCTTTTTTCATATTTCCACTTGAAACTTATCAGTGTTAGGAGTTTGAAATTTCCCATCGAACTCGCCTGTAGTTTTCATATACAAACCATTAGATACTTTTAAGGACCAAAGACATCAGATTTGGGGGGATTTATCGTGCCTTTTTCAACAGATCTAGGCTAAAACGCCTAGCTTTTTCGAATCACCGCATGGGTGTTTGAAATTTCTGGGCGTTTCAACCCAACCGCCCAGAAATTTTGAACACCCAAATGGTGGTTCGAAATAACTAGGCGTTTCCGCCTTGATGTTTCGTAAAAAAAAAAAAAAAAAAAAAGAAGGGTGTTTTAACCCATTCTAGAAAATTAAAAATAAATAAACAAAGCTTGTCTCCGGCGACTCCATCAACGACTACCTTCTGATGTGCAGGTTGAAAATGATAATGAAATTATAATTAAAGATTTGAATAACCGTGCAATTGGGTGCAACAACTATCATCTTCTATTGGAGGATATTTTTCAATTGGCTGAATTTTTTTCCTCAATTTCTTGGAGCTGGGTTCGCAGTGGGTAATAAGGTGGCCCATGTGCCTCCTTAGGTAGTTGGTAAATCTGTTTGGCAGGAGCACTTTCCTTAGGGATGTCACTAGGGCGAGGATGAGTCTTGGTTTGGTGGGTGGTGGGGCGGGGATGGGGATAAAAATCACACCCGCCATGGTTGATGGGGCGGGTGTGGATTTTACATTGTACCCGCCCCATCCCCGCCCCGCTCCACTTGCCCCATTTCGTACCCGCCTTATCCCCACCTCACACTCACATCTATATATTTTATAAAACAAAATTATATACTTTTATACTATTTTATATATATAAAAATATGTAAAATAAAATAGTAGATATAATAATTTGTAATTGATGAGTGTTATTTATGGCACTCATTTGGTTCTTTTTAGGGTGAATTTCATGCTATTTTATAGCTCTTTTACTTTGCTTTTCCTTAATTTTACTCTTTATTTCTTTTAGTTTGCACTTTCCTAGTTGGATTTCTTTCTTTATGCATTTCTTGGTTTATTTCGTTATTTTCTCTTTTATTTGCTTTTTTTCCTTCATTTTTCAGGTTAGGGTCGTCATCCAAGATTCCCGAGGCCTCTTCCCAAGTTTGGCATTGATTAGGATGCCTAATGTTCTCCATTTGAAGCTCAAGCATGGAGAAGTGCAAGTTCCTAAAGACCTTAGGCTGTGCATTCAAGCCGTGGGGGCATGATTTCTCGTATTGAACCCACAAACATGGAGTTTGGAAACTGCAAGGTCCCATGTTAATCAAGAGCATTAAGTGGAAAGCACGAGGAGCATGACATGATAGTGAAGAGGGCTGCCCTATTCCCAGGCGCGGGCGCGTGCGGCTATGGCGTGCGGCCTGGTGGCTTGGCCGCGCCCGTCTGGGTCTCTGTTCCGTACCCAGATTTGCGCGGCCGCGCTCTCCCTTATAGTTGGCCGCGCCTGTACAGGTTTATTTGGGGACGATCTAACTAATTTCTCTTAGTTAGTTTTACTATATATAGATTTTCATTCTATTTTTAGACAAAGAAGATGAGAATAGATGAAAAAAAGAATTAGAATTAGAATTTTAGAGAGAGAAACTCTAGATTGTAGAGAGAGAAGTTCTTGATTGATGATTGGTAATTCTAGCATTTTCTCCATTGAATTGAAGCAAGTTTGTAAGGATTTCTTTTACTTTAATGCAATCTTTAGCTTATCATTTCAATTGGTTTGTTGATTGTTCAAGTTTGAATTGAATTTGTGATTGAATTAGTTTTATTGATATGATGATGATGAAATTGTTGATTAGCTTAGTTTTGATCTTGATTTTTATGGATTGTGAGTAATTCTTTTGCTAGGGGAATGGTGGAGCATATATGAGTAATGGATTGATGCTAATTTGGGGGAAATTGATGGAGTTGATGTTGTAATTAAATTGGTTGATTGATTAAGTGCATATGTGTGATTAATTGAAGAGTAGCTAACTTTGATTGTTACACTAGAATGCATTGTAAGCTCGCATTGATACGGAAAATTAATTTGTGGCTTGCTTTTGTTGATTGAGTAGGTTTGCAAGGTTCCTAGTTAGAGTCTCTCGTAGTTGACGCTAGCTTGACCTCTAGGAGATTAGCCTACCTTACTCTCTTGATTTCTTAATTGGTTTTCCCTCGCAACACTCGACTTAGTCATCTCCAATCCCAATAAGCTATATCCTTTCCGAGTATATGCGGATCTTAACCCTAGTGCTTGATAAATTTGATTTCATTTTGATTGTTTGATTGTTTAGAATATACACACCTTACTCCATTACTTCGAAATAGCTTAGCTTTAGCATTAGCATTCATCTCCCATTCCTAGTGGTTCGACCCTCGACTTACTCTACGCTTGGTATAAGGGTGTATTGAGAAATTACAAATTTTGTTTTGACCGAGGGTAGATTAGTTTTCAACGACCTAGTCTCCGCCCTAGATCAGTAATACACTAATTTTATAACTAAAAAAAGTGTAATTTTAATAATAATTTTATTTGTTGTAATTTATACGTAGTATTAAATATGTTGGATTGTGTATTGGGAGGTGGGTCTTAAGTGGGGATTAGACGGGTCTTAGGTGGGGATTAAGTGGGGATGGATATTCAAGTGGGGGGTGGGGCAGGGATAGTTTTGGAATTGTATCCGCTGGGGCGGGGATGAAGATGAATTTTGGACCCGCCGCGGGGATGGGGACAGGGATGAGGATGAAAATTTTAGGTGGGGAGGGAGATGGGAAGGCCAACATCCGCCCCGACCCGCCCCATTGACATATCTAACTTTCCTTCTAAAGTTCTAATGTTGAATAAATTGGTTTCAAACTATTAAAAAAAGTAGGAGTTGGTGTGAGTAGTAAAATGGAGGAGGTGGTGATGGTGGTTGTTAAGAAAGAGAGAATAGTTTTTAAGTGAGAGAATAGGGAATGAGTGAGGTTAAAAATATATTTATGATGGTAAATTTTTTGTTTATGTATAAAAGTAAATTGGTAAGAAAAAAAAAAATCATAACACATACTTCATCCATTTTTTATTACTTGACCCGCTTTGACTTTTACACTATTCACCACCCCTCATTTGACCGTCTTTTGTGAATAATATGTAAGGAAAAATATATTCGTGTATAATGTTTTTGGATTCTTCTCAATAAGTAATATCATTATATATAACTTTTATAATTTTTACTTGTGGAGAATTTAAGTTATTGATTGTTAAAATTTAAGTTATTGATTGTTAAAGTTTTGCATTGGCAAACGTGATAAAAGAAACAGATCAAGTAAAAAAGAATAGAGAAAGTATTTTATTTTGCGAGCATTAACGGGAGCTTTGAGGGCGGTATCTACCAGACCCAAAAACAATATACCAAAATTTCTTGTCTTATTCAAATCTTGACCAAAAAAAAAACAAAAAACAAAATCAAGAGTAAAACACACGATGGGGCCAAACTTTGTTCACCTTGACACCTTCACCATTACTGAGTGACCTCCAAGCGTACAATGCTCATCTTCTCCGACAACTTCCCTCCTTTCCCCCGCCATTAACGATCTCTCTTGTACACACATACACACTCTCTCTCTCTTCCTCCCCATTTTCCCTCCTTCTCCTCAGATCCACACCCTTCTATTCTAGATCTCTCTTTCCCCAAATCCTCACTTCCCCAATCATCTTCCTCAAATCATCTTCCTCATCAAATAATCATGTCACACACAAATCCAAACAGCGACACAATCCCACTCCATTCCTCCTCCCAATCCGACATCGACGAGATCGAGAATCTCATCCACTCGTCCATTCACTCCGCCCCTTCGTCCGTCCTCCCCGCCGCTCGCCCTCCTTCTCCTCCTCGCGCCTCCATCCCCGTCTCCTCTTCCTCCTCCACCCCTTCTCCTTTCATCCCCTCCAATCTCCCCCCTCCTTCCGCCCCTCCTCCCTCCAAACCCCACTCCGTACCCTCCATTACACCCTCCCCACCACCTTCATCATCATCTAACTCTGCCGGTATTGCCGCTTCTGGGTTCGGCTCCCCTCCCAACACCCTCACTGAGCCTGTTTGGGATACTGTTAAGCGAGATCTGTCCCGAATTGTTAGTAATTTGAAGCTTGTTGTCTTTCCTAATCCTTATAGGGAAGACCCTGGTAAGGCGCTTCGTGATTGGGATCTTTGGGGTCCCTTTTTCTTCATTGTCTTCCTTGGTCTTACCTTGTCTTGGTCTGCTTCTGTCAAAAAGGTAATCATTTTTCTTTTCTTTTAATGAATTTATTGTTTCTGTGTTCTGGGGTTTTGTTGATTTGTGATTTCAAGATAATGTGGTTGTTTGGATTGGTGTGATAATTACACGGAAAATTGATCATATCAAGATTTTTGCTGTTGTGTACAGTGTACTGTATTTTATTTTAGTCAACTAAAATTAAACTGCATTTTGATGATACTTGGATATTTTTATTGTTTTTGGATTCTGGGGTTTGGATGTGACAATGCGGAAATGAGATCAAACAATCCTTGAAGGTGTGTTAATGAGTAATTAGGACTTTAGGTTTTGGTAATAGGACAAAATCTATACATCACTTCTGAATTCTTCTGGCACTGGCTTGGTTTAGGATGGGGTTTGGTGTGCAGGAAATCGGTTTTGGGACAATGTAAGGAGATGAAAGTATGGTGCTTATTTTGTTTGATGTGGAAATTCCCTTCTTGATGTGTATTTTAGCAATAAATGGCATGTTTTTACGATGATATTAAAGTTGGTTTTGATCTCCTAGACCGATATAGGTTGGAAAGAGAATGAATGAGTTAATGAATGAAATGTAATTGAGGATTGAAAAGTATTGACAATCAATACCTCTTGACTTTGAAAATATTTGATTTGTGAAGTTTCTGTGGCTCGATATTATTTGTAGCTCATGGTTTGATCTACTCCTAATTTTATAGATCAATTGACTTTTTGTGCGAGACTGCTCCAATTGTTCTAATGAGAAAGAACTTTTACTCATGATCAAGAAGATGATTTTCTCAAACCATTTTGTGGTGTGGCAGGGTAAAATAATATTTAAACTTCATAGAAGATCAATTGATGATTTTTTTTTGGGCCTGTTGTGATAATACACAAAAGTGAACAAACAATGCTTGAATATGTGTTGGTTAGTAATTAGGAGGGTTTAGTTATTACTAATTTAGTATTACAGCCATCAGAATGACACTATGTTTAACAATCCTGGCATTGTCTTGGTATGAGTCATAGTACCAGGAAGAATCAGTCATCGATAAACATGGCATGCAGCAAGGCTATTATTAGAAGAAAGAAGAGGATGGAATCAGATAGGAGTTTGGTTTTGTTTAATGAGTAAATTCCCTTCTCATTTCTTATTTTAGCCATTATTGCATATTATAATTGAAGAATGTTTGTTAATTGCAATGAGATAAATGTTAGTTTTCATCTTCTAGACTTGATTTGGGCTGAATGGAGTATATGAATCATAGTATGAGGAAGAGTAACAGTCAATATTTGTTGGCTTTGGAGAACATCTGGGAATTAAAATTATCTGTACTGGGAATTCATTTGCTGCCAAAGTTTCTTACTGAATGATAGTTCAAGAGAATATATGTACTGGAATGTTCCAATTGACTTGATCAGAACTAAAATTAAAATCTGCTTGCAATGGTAAGCTGCTTTTCTAAACCTTTTTGTTGCATTGCAGTGCAAATAATAGTGTTAGCCTTATAAATTTTTTTGCTTGGGAATAATGTAATTTCCATCCATCAATTCAATAAGTACATTTTGAATTTATAAGAATTCTGGGTTTTTGATGTCAAGTGGTTATTTCTCTGCTTTCAAGGTGTTAAGATATATACACTGCAAATTGATTATTGTCTGGTTCCTTTAGGTTTATGATAGCCTGCTGAATTATCTTTTAGAAAAAGAAAGATAAAACTAACTTTGTGTTTCTTACATGTAAGAGAATTGTATATCTTAATAGAAGAAAGTGTGAGACTAATTTGCTAGTGTAGTTGATGGCATGGACTTAAAGGCTCATACGACTATAATTTGAATTTTGACATATGGTTCTGAGGTTTAGACATGCTAATAATAATATATTATCAAGCACTAGCTTGGAGATTTTAAAGTTGGGATATTAAATTTTTAAGCTAAATTGAGGTATACCAAATGAAGGTGTTAAATAGAATATGAATCAATTGCATCTTTGGGAGATCAGACTATATTGAGTGTATATAAGTGACTTATTGGGAAGACATCTTTGTTTATACAGCTGATCTCATCCTTATGGGATTAAGGCTGTAATATTTTATGTCGCTGTTGTTGTAGATAGGGTTGCCTTTTGTATCAATAATTAACTCAAAAAGACATTTTTGTTTTTTTTAGGGCAAGACTATAGAACCTCTTTGAAATTGTATGGTGAATCTAACCTTACCTTCCCCTTGGGAGAAATTATAGCCAAGCTCATATGCTAGCCTATATCCGAAGAGATATAGAAAAGCATATGTAAAAACAGGCTCATGGGCAGCCTCCTAAAAGCCCAATGTAAAAAAAAAAAAAAAATTGTGTAAAAGTTTGTCATTCTACTTTCTAATAGAGTCGTTAGTTCCGCAGCTCTGGTAGAAATATAGATAGTCAGAGTTAACAGATAAGGACACCCGTTCATCAACATCAATAGACAATGGTATTTGGAAAATAAAAAAAAAGTTCCCATCCCTTTTGGGACGTGGTAGTATAAAAAGTCAAAGAATTTAGAAGGTGACCGATAGGTATAACATCATTCTGATGGTCAGTTGGGGTTCTTGTGCAAACGCAAGTGTTATATGATAATTAGTGACACACACACATATATATGATGTCACTCTAAATTCTGCAGAGGATAATATGAAGAGATAAATTGTGAGGGGGCATTTTTAAATTTGTCTAGAACTTGTGTAGTTTTGAGGAAAATATCAAATAAAAGAAAATTCTCTTCTTCCATCTTTGGTTCTATTCATCCATTTGAATGGTTTCGTTCTTTGCAATTAACACCATTCTTGTCTGCAAAAGCTTCGAAGTCCCCAGCTATACCAATTATGTTTCATGGTAAATACAGAAATAAATAAATACTTGCATCAAGCTGTGTTTATGAGTAGTTGATGGTTTCTAGAGAAGTGCTTGCATTTGGTATCTTTGAATTAGATAATAGATCTTTCGTTGAATCTTTGGTCCATCGACAGAAGTTATATTAGTTGAGCCAAATCATTTGTGCTCTTTGTCATTACTCTTGTACAGTTGCAATAACAAAAGAGCGGAGGAAGTATCATTTTAAGCAAATCCTTCTCCCAAACCTCAATAAGTCGTGTTGGGTCAGATCTTCTATAATTGCTGCTCACTTTTTGGTTTTCCTCACTGGTTATTTGACACCTGCTTAATCATCCATATATATATAAAAAAATAAATTCACATAGTACCATATTAATGCCCAACATAAGCTTTAGGGCCAATTAGGGGCCATTCAAGTCCCTTACACATCCTAAACCAACATAAGCTCACTGTGTAATATTGATGTTATTGTATAACTATTTTCTCAAGTGATTTAACTATTTTTCACTCACTATTAATTGGCCATATTAATACCTAGGCAAGAGGGAAATAAAGAAGTGTAGTTGTTCTGGTGCATCTTTGTAGTTTAGTGATTATCACTATTGTCCCTATATTTTATTTTTATGTTATTGCAATTAGTTGCTCTGGTGCTTCTATTTTCTTTCTTTCTTTTCCAAGGCAGTTTCTGTAGAAACTAATTTTTCGTGTGGTACTGTTGATGTCTCCAGTCAGAGGTGTTTGCTGTTGCTTTTGCCCTTCTTGCTGCTGGTGCTGTAATTTTGACACTAAATGTACTGCTATTGGTAAGAGAACCCTTTATGTCTTTTCTTTGTGTTCCATTTTCCACAACTTCCCCCCCAAAATATAATCCTAAGAACAAGAAGATGAATGATGTCTAATAAAACAATATTGGAGAAACTAATATCAAACGTAGGAGACTATATAATATTTGCATGCTACTCACAAATGGTTTGGTAATGTTGGTTTAGGGTGGACACATAATTTTCTTCCAGAGTTTGAGCCTTCTAGGCTACTGCCTTTTCCCTTTGGACGTTGGAGCTCTCATCTGCATGTTAAAGGATAATGTGATTATCAAGATAGTTGTGGTTTGTGTGACTTTGGCCTGGAGTTCGTGGGCTGCGTATCCATTTATGAGTTCAGCAGTTGGCCCAAGGAGAAAAGCTTTGGCTCTCTACCCAGTGTTCCTCATGTATGTATCCGTTGGATTCCTCATCATTGCTATTGATTAATTGCTGAGGGGTGCTCTTGAGAAATATCAGCTGGGGATGCTGCACCAATATATATATTTTCATGCTGAACTGGTTGTGGATTCTTCAAACAAAATCTTGTTGGCCTGATAGTTTATCGATAACCAATTTTGTATAACATTCTATAGCAAATTATATGCAAACCTGGATAACGTGCTCTGAATGTTTGTTATTTTAGTTTGTTCAGTTGATATAATCATCTGTGTAATGAGAAGTGTCTGGAATATATATCTGAAGTTCTGATATAAGTAATCGTCTCCGCTTTGCTTTAGTGGTTAATCTTTGTTGCCTCTTCCATTTCAGAATAATTGAGACCTTTTTTTGCACTAGTTTAATTAAATTATATAGCGAAATAAAGTGAGTGTAAAATCATTGTAAATAATGTGAAACAAAGGTAGTATTAAAAAAGAATCACATTTATAAACTGAATAAAATGAATTGATTTTTTTTTTTTTCCATCTATATAGACACCAAGTTATTTTATTTTTTATTTTGACAATGATGTAAATGCTAAAGATGTGTTAGCATTTTTAAGAAAAAATTGTCAAAAAAAAAAAAAAAAAACATTTTAAAAGCTTTTTGGTTAAAAAAAATCACCACGTTATTTTTTTGTTATTATTATTTTTTGTTATTTATTTTTTATTTTTTATTTTTTTTTTTTGCGAGAGGAAGGGCCTATTCACATTTATTAAGCTGAACTGAACTGATTGGAGCTGAACTGAACTGAGTTGAAATGAATATTTTATGGGAGAGGGAAATTAGGAGCTGAACTGAATGAAGTTGACTGAACTGAACTGAAATTAAGTAAATGTGAACAAGCTTGAAACATATTTCCTTACTTATCCTCTAATTAACTCAATAAGACTCTAGTTTCCTCCCATTTCTTCTAACTAGATTAAACCCCATGCAATGCACAATTTTTAAATAACTTTAGCGACAATAAATTATATCAAAACCAGTATAACTCAGTATTAAAAAGTATGAAATATAGTTCTTCTTCTTCTTCAAAAAAAAAAAGTATGAAATGTATTGTTTTAAAAAAAAAAAATATGATAGGAGTATATATGTGAAAGAAAATAATTAAATATATATGTAATAGTTATTATGGGCAATGTTATATTTAAAGAAGTTTGTTTTAGATTTTGTACAAATCATTAGTCAAAATTTTGATATTAATATAAAAATAAGGTTTTTTTTTTTAGTAAGTTGTTTTGGAGGGAAAACTCTTTATATTATATAGCCAAGTGTCCCTTCAAATTCGCCTTTAGTATAATGTAATTGAATACCTCTAACCCACCCAATAACTAGATTTAATTTATACATAAAAAAAGCCACCACCCCAAACATCAATCAACCACCCCTTCCCATTCTTCCTCCCTTTCCCCCTTCCCTTGGAAGCAACCCCCTCAACCACTGGACCCGCTGCCCAGATCCCCCCCCCCACCTCCGGCGACCGACCTCTTGACCCTGCCTTTCCCCTTTATCCCCGTTGGCAACCACCATCCCTCTTCGAATTTTTGGCTCTTATTTTCTCAAACATGCTCAAATCAAGTCCAAATCAATTGCAATTTGCTTTTAAATCATCCTATCATCACATACATGCATAATCAAAGCCAAAACAAGCATCAATTGTAACCAAATGCACAATTTTTTTTTTTTAAAAAAAAAAAACCCTAAATCGATTTTCTAGGATTTTTCAAAATCAAGGAGGTATTTGTCGGGCAATGATTAGGGGGAAAGGGAGAGTCGCCTGGCCGTGGAGGAGATGGCCAGAGGTGGATGGGCTCTAGATTGGAGGAGGAAGGGGACGGGGAAAGAGAGGAGGAAGGGGACGGAGGGGTGGTGGTTTTGTATATATATTAATTAAATCTAATAATTTAGGGTTCGTTTGACATCGCTGTGGTTTTCTGTTTTTTGGTTTTTTGTATTTTAAAAGTATATTATATATATCACATAATGAATAAAAAAATGTTTAAACTTATTAAAATCATGATAATTTTGAAAACTGACAACAGAATGTTTCTTGTTTTTGGTTTTTAGTTTTTAAAAAAACAGGAAACTGAAAACTAAAAATGATGCCAAACAAACCCTTAGTAATTTGGTGAGTTAGGGGTTAGTTAGAAGAAATTAGAGTTTAATTAAATTAAGAAATTTTTGACTTTTACCACAAAAAAAAAAAAAAAAAAAAATCATTTTTTTTTACCACCAAAACTTCTCAAACTTTTATTTTACCACCAAATAAAAAATTAAAAATTGTTTTTTTTTTTACCACCAAAACTTCTCAAACTTTTATTTTACCACCAAATAAAAAATTAAAAATTGTTTTTTTTTTTTACCACCTATCGTCATAAACCTAACGGATTTTTATAAATTCTTCGATTTTCGTGTCAAACACATGATCTATAGGGGTTTTGGGTGGCATTTTGGTCCTTTGAGTCCAATTTGAGGTCAGAATTGACAAAAAATGATTGGAAATGACTCGTTTTGTGTGTTTAAAAATACCTTGATTTACGTGAAACATGCAAAACGAGACATTTCCGATCATTTTTTGTCAATTATGACCTCAAAGGGCCAAAATGCCCCCCAAAACGTATGAAGAACATGTTTTGCGCATGAAATTCGAAGAAATTTTTTTTAATGCCGTTAGATTTAACGGTTTTCTTGATATTAGGTGGTAAAAAACAATTTTTAGGACTTTTTTTTTGTGGTAAAATAAAAGTTTTAGAAGTTTTGGTGGTAAAAAACATTTTTTTGATTTTTTTGGTAGTAAAAGTTAAAATTTCTTTAAATTAATTAGTGAATAATTAGGGAAACAGATTTCCTCTAGCAAAAAAATAAAGTGGTGATTTTTTTAAACCAAAAATCTTTTAGAAGGGTTTTTTTTTCGAAAAATGGTATTTTAAAAGGTTTATTTTGACAAATTTTCCAAATGTTAAATAGGATTTTTTACTTTTACCACCAAAAAAACACGAAATTGTTTTTTACTACCAAAAATTTTAAATCTTTTATTTTACCACAAAAAAAAAACAATTTAAAATTGTTTTTTACCACCTGCCGTAAAAAACCTAACGGAATATTTTAAACTCTTCAATTTTTGTGCCAAACACATCATATTTAGGGGTTTTGGGGGGGTATTTTGGCCCTTAAAGTCCAATTTGAGGTCGGAATCGACAAAAATGATCGAAAATGATTCTTTTGTGTGTTTAAAAATACCTCAGCATGCGTGAAACACATAAAACGAGGCATTTTCGATAATTTTTTGTCAATTCTGACTTTAAATTGGACCCACAGGGCCAAAATGCTCCCTAAACATATGAACAACATGTTTTGCGCACGAAAATCAAAGAATTTTTTTTTAAAACCGTTAAATTTAACGGCTTTCTTGACGGTATGTGGTAAAAAACAATTTTTAGAATTTTATTTGGTGGTAAAATACAACTTTTAAAATTTTTGGTAGTAAAAAACAATTTCGTGATTTTTTTTTGGTGGTAAAAGTCAAAAAATCCTTTTAAATATGCAAGAATTTAAGGAACATTGTTTATTTAAAACCCATGCTAGATACACTACCTCGTGTCTATTTTGCTAACACAATTTGACATATGCATTTGTTTATCCAAATTTAGTTAACATTATTTTATTTTTTCTATATATAGAATCATATTTCTAAGGAAAGTTTGTCTAAAACAACCTTTTAAATCCAATTACAATAAAAATTGGGAAAAATTAACAAAAATAATCCAACTATTGGCTTTTTTCTCATTTAATCCCAACTATGATTTAAATCAGACTAATCTCAACTATAGGAGTCCCTTCTCAAATTACTTTCATACTTTTGTTAACTAGGCAATCATGTATAAAATGAGCAACATGTCCACATATTATTGGTTAGATTATAGAACATTATTAAAATAATAATAAAAATTAAAACCACCACTTGCTTTTAAACCCAAACTCCCACTACCACCCTCACACACCTACCCAGCAAACTCCATCAAATAGAACAACCTTTACATCCACCCAGTGGCGGATCTATGTGTGTGCACGGTGAGTCACGTGACTCAACAGTGAGGACAAAAAAAAAAAAATTAAATTTAATTAAAAAAAAAACAAAAAGTGAAAAACGCGTGAAAAGCGATGAATTTTCACTGACTTACTACTAAAAACGCGTAAAAATTAACTACTGACTTTCCCTAAAAAAAAAAAAAAGACTACTGACTTTCCTCTTTCCTGACTTTTTTTTTTATTATTTTTTTATTTTGAAAGATTCCTGACTTTCCTTCTTTCTCTCTCCTCCTTTTTTTATTCTTTCTCTTTCCTTCTCTTTCTGCTCCAAAAGTTCAATTACTTCTCTAATGACTTTTCTTAGCTCTTCTTGATCGCCCATTTGAAGTCAAAATAGTAAGAATTTGATGTTGTTATTTCTGGATTTTCTCACTTCAAATAATCAAATTAACCCCAACTTCAAACTAATGGAAAAAATTCAATCTTTTTCTCCTGAAGAAATCAATTCATTATTTTTCAGCTTTCATTATATTTGTTCTTTCAAAATTCCATGAATTTCACTTTTAATTTGTTGAATTAGGTTGTGGAAATCACAATTGGTTGTCTAATTTTTTTTTTTTTTTTTTTTTTTTTTTTTTTTTTTTTTTTTTTTTTTTTAGTTTTGTTGTTTCGAAACTAAATTAGTTGGGTTTTTTTTTTGTTGTTTTTTTTTAATTTTTATATGTTTTAATTGTCTTTATATTCTGGAGTTTTCTAGATTGGTCGTAATTTGATCTTTTTTGGGTCACTCTTGAATCTTGATTGATGGAAATAATTAAGGTTTGTATTGAATTTTTGTTTTCACGTGAATTGGTAGCAGATTTGAGATGCTATGTTGTTGAAATTGAGATTTTTGATTGAATTTTGGGTACAGTTATGGAGTTAGAATAGGGTTTATAATTTTTCCCAATTGGTGTTTGTTTGAGAAGTGATGACTGATCAAATAAAAATATTTGATGAATTTGGGCTTAATTTAGGGCCTAGGTCTCCTCGTCACCCGTGTTAGGACCAGAAACGAGGCCGTCTTCAAGCGAGATGGGTGGGACGTGGGAATCACCTTATTTTGTTAGGAGGCTCTTAGGAAGAGAATTAGGCATCGGTGGAGTTGGTCGTTGGATCAATAATTTAGGGTGACTCACAAGCTCGGATATCCTGGATCCGCCACTGCATCCACCCCCAGCAACCAAAAGTATCTTTCCAGCCAATCCCATCCATCAAAACCACCCTTTATGCCACCACAACCATCAACCACCAACAACAATGACCATCAGCTATAATTTCCGCCCTTGCAAAAACCATACCGACCAATGACCACAAAACGGGGATATGAGCGAGAGAGGATGGAGGTGATTTAGGAGAGGAGAAAGGGATGGGATCGGAGAAGGTGACGAAGAAGTGAGAGGCGTTGAAGGAGGAGGAGATGCGAATGGGGAATTGGGGATGTATGTGGGGTCCGAGGGTGGGGGTGCCGCAATTGGGAGGGGAGAGGAGGAGGTGGTGGTGTGGCAGTGAGGACGAAAGTGGTGTCGTGGTGGTGTGCCAGAGAGGAGGTGGTGGGTCCATGGTGGTTCAAGGGAAGAGAGAGATAAGGGATTGAGGGTTAGTGGTGGTTGTGGGCTTGTGGCCATGGAAGTGGCTGAGGTTGTAGGTGAATGATGAATGACAATAATTAAATTAAATAAATAAAAGTTAATTGTCTAAAAAAAAAAAAAACCTTAACTGGTATTGCTAGTTGGTAAGGGGGACTAATTTGAGAAGAACTCATAAAAGTTAGGATTATTCTGATTTAAAACTTAATTGAGATTAAAATGGGAGGTGAATCAATAATTTGGATTATTCTTTTTGATATTTCCTAAAAATTGTTGTTCAAGACCATCCAAATTAGATATTGGGTTTTTCTAAGCTATGTCCCCCAAATTCTTCGATTTCTTAGCTGTATTCATGCTTTTTCAAAGTTATAAATTGTGCCCTCCACCTCCTCACGATATATTATCAAGAATACCCTTTGACATCCATATCCGTTAACGAAAATTAAGTTATTTTATCAACAATGATGCCGTGACGTTATTAATTTAAAACCTATCCCGTTCTAATTGGTTTAACACTTTAAATTTTTTTTTTTAAAAAAATCAGAAATTAAAATAATAAAAAAGGTTATTATTGTTAACGTTTAAGGTTACTGTTAATAAAAATTAATGAAAATGAGGGCACAACTTAGACGTATGAAAAAGCAAGGGCACAACTTAGAAACCGAAGAACTTTGGGGGCATAACTTAGAAAAATCCTTAAATATTTTGTTGTAAAACACCGCCTGACTCATATTTCCGGCGTTGACTTGACCCATGTTATGTGCATGTGATTTTTAATGACCCTCTCCCCCTTCTTTCTTTATTTTCATTCAATATTTTTTTAATTCCCTCCATTCTGTCTCTGCTCCATCCCCTCTATTTTTTCAAGCTGCATTAAACCATCTAGAAATTGCAAATGGATTGGACAAGCTCTTTAACTGTGATGGTGAATCGAGTAATGGAAAGCAGTTGAAATAGTGAAGTAAACTATAAAAAGGATTTTTTTTTTCCATTTTCAACCTAGTTTTTACGCTAGTTTTGTACTTAACTTTTTGCTTCTTCTTTTCTAAGCAAGTTTTTGATCAATCGATTCATAATTAATGGGTAAAGGACAAAGGGCAAACTCAAGACTTAATTTGGGAGGCGGAGGGGGCAAATGGCAGATAGTGCATAAAGCAAGGAACATTTTTTTAACCCAAAATTTTTGGATAGAATATGTTTTGGGTAAAATTACCTAGGCTATGTGCAAAGTCGGCTATGACCCTGTGCAAGCTGGTCCTCAGCACAGGGCCCCATGGCCCAATACATTTTAAGGGCTCCAAATGAAATGCATTGTATAATTATCAAATGTCTATGTAATGTTTGGTACACAAACCTGATGGCTTGGTGGTAGAATAGAGAAGCACCCTCATAATAGCCTAATAGGTATGCAGTTCGAACCTTAATGAACACATTTTTTTTTTCCTTTTTTTTTTTGCTAATGTGTTCTTCTTAATTTTCTTTTCTTTTCTTCTTCATTTTTACTTTGGTTTTGTGTAATAAAATGTTTATACTCATTTTATTTACTAAACTAGTGTTCAGCCCGAGCATTGCCCCGGGTCTATCATTAAATATTCTTAACTTCGTATTACAGTTTTTTTTTCTTTTTTTTTTTTAATAAATGATGAGATGGTATGACTTCTTATTCCATTTCTAATGGACTTGGGTTCAATTCTTGACAGAAACATTCTTAATTTGACATGCATGTATAGTTGATGTACGATTTCCCTTAGTGACGTGGCATCTTCTTCGTAGAATATGGAGATGTGTGACACGTGGCGTACATCCTTGATTATGAACCCCTTTTAATATATATTATAGAATAGAATCTATAGATGTAAAAAATAATATCATATACTTATCTTTTGCCATTTGCACACAATTTATCTAATTTTTTTTTATTAACTAGATGATTTTAATTTTTTTTCATTACAATAATATAACATTACCTACATCTTATATGTATACCAATTACCGAGTATATTGAAACCACTTACCGAGTATATGATCATCTATCATTAAGGCATAAATTCACAATAATTAAAAAGACTTGAATACTTGTATCATCTTCTTTTCATTATTAGCGATATGTTAAACTTTTATACATTGTAATAAAAATAGGACAGGGCCCCTAATTTGCATAGACGGCCCTGGCTACGTGTCCCTATCAGAAGGTGACACGTGTCACCCTAGAAGGGCCCAAGTGGACTGATCTCCTTATGACACGTGTCCCTCCCGGCTTTTGGGAAAATGGCCTGCCTGTATGGCCCAAATCCCGAGAAAGCCATAATGCGGTGCAACCCACTAAACTTAGGCCAGAATGACCTAAGAGAGGGCATCTTTTTTGATGACCCTATAAATAGGGAGATTTCTCCCATTTTATGGGACACATTTATTTATTACAGCATACCTAAATTATCTTACAACAGAGAAATCACCTGATCTCGGAATCCGAGAAGATCTTACTTTTACCTTTTATGCACCTTTTTACATTCTCCGTACACGTATTTACTTGATCGTCGGAGGCGGAACTCCAACCACCTGGAGTCTCCGTTGTTTTGCAGGTACAGACAGAAGACTTCAGACTTAGTGACGTAACTCTCCAGAGGGATCGGAATAAAAACCTTGAAATAGAATAATGTATTTATGGCGTGCTTTATGGGTGATTAAGGAACTGAATTATTACCCTATACTACTAATTACTCCTGCCATTTTTTTATTTTTATTTTTATTTATATTTGCATCACTTTCCTTTTATGAATTTTTTTTTTATTTGTATCACTTCTATATATATTAATTTTATACTATATTTTATTATTTCTCTTTCTTACTTTAAACCCCACTTAAATAATTTATCATTTCCCTCTCTCGTGGTCCCCACTACTTTCTCTCTCTCATATACTTTCACTTTCATGGACTCCACATTACTTTTACCATAATAAATTATCATCCTCTCACATTATTATATTACACCAAATTCATTCTCCTAAAACTCCTCGCAAACACAAGTGATGCAAATAAAAAAATTGAGGGAGTATGTGATTTATAAACAATTATGCAAAGTTAAAGGTGTGTATTGATTTTATAAATACAGCTAATTGAAAATTGGCTTTGAAAAAAAAATTGTTATGAAACTATGATTGTAGACACAAAAAAATGTTTTCACGACCAAAGGCCAACGACGAAACAACCTTCATTGCCTAATTTGGTCCGGTTCGCACGATGGATCAAGAATTACTTGGATAGACCTTTTGTTCTAGCTCACTATCATTTCCTAATGTATTTTATCCATTTTAATAACCCAAACCCTTTTATTAGCCAAAAATCCATAAATCTTAGCCCAATTTCCTCTTTTTCGTGATTACAACCCAATATAGAGCAAGTTTGATTTTCGTGCCTCATAATTTTTATCCAAAATCTTATAAGGTTGGATATCTCTTGAAATAATCTTTAATTTCCAACGATATATCAATATCCCAGTTTTGAATCATCACGAATAAAGATATAATCAATATACTAAACTCTATCAAAAATTGACACCATCCCACTATTTTGGCCATAACATAAATTTTACAGAAGATATCAATCGGATTTTAATTGGATTGAAAAGTAGACTTTCATAGATTTCCATCAGTATATTATTTATCTTCTTCCGAGTTTGTGATCAAAAGTTATGATAAAAACAAAATCGTTAAATTTTAGACCCTCGCTACGCGTTTTCTAAATCCTATCTTATTTTGAAATTCTATCTTTATTCGATTTTAAGCCTACAAATACTATCATATATATTTTATAATTTTTGAGGAGACAATTTCGAGATCCCGACAACTATACATTTTCCAAAAGGCTTAGACGTAAAGTTTTGACGTATAATTTTTATTGCTCTTAGCTTTATTTCTAATCCTATTCAAGTAATTCAAAGTCCAAAACAAGATCCGAAGGCCAGTTTCTACCTTTTTGACTAAGGCGTGAGGGTATAATGTAATACCCTGGAAATTTCCTCCTTTTAAAAATACTCTTTTACGCTAAATAAAACCCTTTTTAGCAAATAACCAAAATATTACTGCCACCGTGATAACAACTAAGACTATTTTTCAATGTCACACAGCGAAAGTCTGAAACATAAATCAACTTTTCAATCACGACCTCAAAACAAAATTAGAATTAAATTGTTCATAATTTGGAACTAATTCAAACATGGCCCTTTTAAAAACCAGCTTAAAAATAAAAACAGAAATGTTAGTCCATAATCAACAAACCAATAATCCAAAATATAAAGCTAAGAAAGCATAGCAAGTAACTCTCTGCACTCATTCCCTTCATGCTCTTTGTGCTTCAAGCACCTGCCACTTTCTTTTTATTTCAACCCTCTAATCACCATATAAAAGGGTCATAGTAGGGTCAATCCAAACAAAAGCCAAACAAAAAACACAAAAGTATGAATCTGCAAAAACTGAATACATATGCACCACACTAACATGAATGTCCTAGCATCAATAATTAAAACATGTTCGCCATACAATTCACAAGTCAACTTATCTTGTGTCATAACTAACAATATTAATCATTGTTATTAAAATCCCGATTTAAATCTTAGAATCTTACGATTTTACGATTACGCATGATTATTAGTCATATATAAGCTATTTTAATCACATAAATTTCATGTTTTCCTGATACTTGAAAATAAAACATACTTCCATGATTCGTACATATTCAACTTGTATCATACTTCAAATAACATATTCACATGTTTGCGTATTAGTTAATCATGCTCAACCAACGTCAGTTCTAAACATATAATCAACCAACTATGCTACTAATTCATCACTGAAATCATACTTCACAATCCTAGCATGATAGTACGTATAGACAAATATTCTTGTGCACATTGATGAGTCTATTATATATATATATTTTTATTTCCCATCTGATGTTCATATTTGTGCTTATTTGAGCTCTGCGAAGCAATTTTTATTACTAATATACGTTTTCTAGTGTTTTTGTAGAGTTGTTATTATTTTGTAGGAATTTGCAGAATTATGATAATTCCCGAGCATATTAAGCCACTACGAAGATATTAGAGTTGAATTGTATTTTATGACCGTATAATGCTCAAGGCTGTGCTAAATAAATTTAGTTAGGTGATTAAATGCGTGAAAAAGTTTAAGTTATACAAACTAGTCTACGGGCTAAGTTATGGGGCCACAAATCATTAAACATAAAAAATTCAGTTATAAGCCCAAGTGAGATCAGACCCACTATCAGATTTGCTTAGCGTGAAGGAAGCGGGCCCGATCAGGCGGGCCATTTCCCGATCGGGCGAGTATGCTGGAATGTTGCTATGTCGGTTTGTTGGGCTATATAAACACCCAAATTCGTAGGAACGAGAGAGAGTGGATTGGATAAAATTCTTAGATTAGTTTTTAGACTTTGTCAGCTTTATTACTTTTGTTTAGTTTTTGTAGCCTAGTAGTTTTTCCGCAGCTTTTTAGTTATTAGCTTAGATAAATTAAGTTGACTTTTGCTTTTTTAGTTTTTACACACTTAACAGTTTCCATAAGTAATTTAGTTTTGTTTTCTTTAAGTAGCTTTATAAAATTCATCTATATCTATACTTAGTATTTAAAAACTATAACCAAGGAAAACACATGTCTCCATCTTATTACACTTCAATATCTCTTTATCTAATTCAAATGCCACATATATTCTTACATCATTAATTATTTTTTTATTACACTATATTAGTACATTTCTTTAATTCTTCCATATACATTTTATCTTCATCTTCCCTCTTCAATTCAACCTTTTGCTTTTCTCTCTTTAATTTTAACCCCTCCACCATTTTCTCTCTTTAATTTTAACCCCTCCTTTAATTATCCCCATTGCCAATCACAATTCCAAAAATTAAATTTCTTTAATTATATTTTTGATCACACATTATAACCATAGTTGCTTATTGATTTTCATAATTCATCTTTCAATGCAATTTTTTATGAATAACCCGTGCATTGTACGGGTCAGAAGGCTAGTTAGTTTTTATTCACTTTTCGTCAATTGTTTGTTTACTTCGTCAATATTGTTTCGTTCATTAATAGTAGTTGATTTCATGTTTTATGATCATAAGTTGAAGTTTATTATTATTTTCTTTAATTTCTTGTTCTTGCTTTTAATTATGCTTTATTTAATTGCTTTGATTAGTTTAGTTTTAATTATGTGTGAGTAGTTTTCTTTCTAGGGTTCGTGGGGATCCATAAATAATATGAAGGGATGATTTATTATTGTTGATTGTTAATGTTTTGGGTTAATTTCTTATTGATTATTATAATGTTGTGCAATTAGATTAACACTGGTTTAATTGTATGAGTTATGTAATATTAATTCGAGATTCGAGAGATGAGGATTGATGTTTAGGTTTAGTTTCAATAGGCAGGTTAATTAAAATGTGGTTAAGTCAAGATTCGAGAAATGCGATTTAATACCGGTAGATTAATATCGTGATTATAATACGTAGCGAAAGCCCTTTATAATATGGTTAATTATGCATTGATAGTTGATTGTTGTCTTTCATCCCAAAACATTATTTAATTTATTGGTGAACCTATGACCTTAGGCTTTTTATATTATTTATTCCGTTAGTTTAATTATTGTCATAGTATTATTCTCACAAATATTCCTCTTTTCTTGATAATTTAGATTATAATAATTTATTAAGAATACAAGAACATTGTTTCTCTGTGGATTCGACCCTACTTCCGTATCTATTTTATTTAGTGGTTTTAGGAATTCCTAAAACAATGTTCCTAATCAAAAGTAATTCCTAAAGTTTTAGGAATTCCTAAAACCAATAACCCCATTCATAATCCATGAGATTACTAACTCCATATGGTTCAGAACCACGAAAGGAGGATCGGGGATGATGGTACGAAGTGAGTCATGGAGTCACATTCGCCCATATTGGCCTCTACTCGATTCTTATAGTGAAAAGTATTCCTGTTATCTCAAAGGCATGCAAATAAAGATTCAATTTGCTCTAAACTATTATTATGCTAAATTGGTTGAATATTAATGCAACACATAATTCTAAAATATTAATGATCACTTGATTAAACAACAAGATTAAAAAGGATCCTAAACCGATTGTCCAAATTATCTTATTAGGCGTAATTTTCAATTACCTATTCCCTTTAAACATGCAATATGGTGATCAATAAATATAATAGAATAACATCAATATTGGAAGCAATTCAACAATAATAGTGTTAGTCAAATCAAATAATAATCCTAATCATGATACTAGAAATAAGAATAATAATAAGAGTAATTAAGTGATTAATTACTCGCTTCCCGCGTTTCCTTGAATTGCTACATCATGAGTAAATTGTTAGTAATTTCAATAAAAATATAAATCAAATTGAAATTGAAATTAAATTAAAAAGTAGAGTTGTTTTGGTCCAAACCCTCAATTCTTTTGTATCTTTCACGCCTTGGTTTAAGGACAGAACCTCGGGTTAAGTATGGACTCCTTGGAGCGCTTAAGGGAATTATTATGGAAGAATAAGGAGGCTAGAAATTAGGTTAAAGAGGGAGAACAGAATGATTTTTGGTGTAAGGTGAGAGAGAATGATTATTGGTGCCCCGAACTATAGAGAGGAGGGGGTATTTATAGGGAAAAAGAGTAAGGAACATACGGAACCCTAAAAAAATGGATAAAAACCCTACCATGACACGGCATATTCCACCGCGACACGGTAGAACCTTCCGTGACACGGGGGAAACTTGTGTGACGCGGGGGAACTGTTGTGTGATGCGGGGGGTTTGCGCATGAAAAAATAACGCTGATAGAACACGGGAAATACGAAACCCTAAAAAAGGATAAAAACCATAAAAAGGTTACCGCTACACGGTAGATTCCACCGCGACACGGCAGTGTGTCACGGGGGAAATTAGTATGACGCGGGACATATTTGACCTACGGGAAGTGACAACGCGTGAAGGGTTTACGCAGAAAAGACACGAGAAAATCTCGTGTTACGGTATGTGTATCGCGACACGACAAAGAATACCGCGACACGGAAATGCCCATCGTGACACGGCAAAGTCCACCGCGGCTCGGTAAAATACACCGTGTCACGGTGGAATAAGCATGCGGAAATGGCGCGGAAAAGCACTGTGTCACGGTATGTGTACTGCGGCACGGTACAGACTGCCGTGACACGGTACAAAGCCCCGTGCCACGTCACTCTCTCCCGCGACGCGGCAGTTATGCTGTTTGCATGGTAGTTCCAGTTTTTTACCCGTTTTTAAAATCATCATAAATTGGATCAAAATTATATATCCATAAAATCAGTTTCTCTCGGTTTTGCGATGCAGACACGAAAAGTGGAAAATAGGTTATGGTTTAGGGAAATGAGCTAGAAATTGGATTGGTTCATGAAATATATTGGATAAAACATGAATTTAAGCATTCCAAAGATTAAATACTCAACCCGACCAATAATGGCGGTGAAAGGTGTTCATCATCGAGTTTGGTTTTGGGGAGACATTTTTCGGTGTCTACAGAAGCCCCCACTTTGATTGAGTTTGTAGAAACGTCAGTTTTGAAAACGATAGTCAAATTAGTCGATAGGGACGGAGAATGATTTAAGACGTTCTGCGATCCTAAATCACTCTGTATACGCCGATACCTGCAGAAAAATGTTAGTTCTACAGATAAAAGAGTAAAGGGATAGAATGCTTATCTAACACCAGTGTATCGGTGGAAAATGAGCTTGGTAGCTTCCTATGCTTGAAGGAATCCACCGAATGACGTTTTGTTGAAATACTTTCCATGCCTGAGGAAAGTCGACTGGTGAGTTTGGTATCTTTCTAAGCCTGAAGAAACCCACCGATAATACTTTCCATGCTTGAGGAAAGCCGACAAAGGAACTTGGCGGTTTTCTATGCTTGAAGAAACCCACCGATAATACTTTCCATGCTTGAGGAAAGCCGACAAAGGAATTTGGTGGTTTTCTATGCTTGAATGCTTGTCCCCGGACGTGGGCTGTTGATGGTCCGCTTGTCCCCGGACGTGGGCTATAGATGGTCCGCTTGTCCCCGGATGTGGGCTGTAGATGGTCCGCTTGTCCTCGGACGTCGGTTGTAGTTGGTTCGCTTGTCCCCGAACGTGGGCTGTAGATGAGACCTGTAAAAATAAATTTGCCAATGGACTTGTATATATTGTGATTGACTTGACCACTGACTTGACCAAGTTTGACTTGATGTGACATGACATGTGTATGACTTGTGAGTGTGTGTGTGTGTGTATATGTGTTGCAGACACAAGCAAACGAAGATGCAAAAACAAAAATTTTCCGTCAATTTTTGTCATGAATGGAGGGTACCAACTTTCTCCCGAAAAAGAAAGATGTGAAAACTGAACTTTAATTTTTGAACTTCCCTCGATGAGAAAATTTGAATTTTTTTTAAAACTTCCCTAAAAGAAAAGACGCAAAAAAAAAGAAAGAAGTTTTGAACTTCCTCGTTGATCAAGACAAAATGAATTACATGGATTGAATTGCTTTTCTTGAAAGTAATGTATGCATGATGCATGTCCTTAGGCTAGGAGGCTAAGGACAATTACATCATGTGACATGATGAATGAACTTAGGTCATGGAGATAAGCATTATATATGGTGTAAAGAAACGATCTTGAACGTCACTTAGGTCTGGAAGCTAAGCACATATACAGATGAAGTGATTATTGCATAATGAACGTTGCTTAGGTCAAGGAGCTAAGCACGATATGCTTTGTATGATTAAAAATCATTGATATATAAATGTTTCTCATCACATTATGCGATGCATGAAACAATGAATATTGCTCAGGTCATGAAGCTAAGCAAGTATACAATGTTTCTTTTAATGAATGTTGTCTTTAAAGATGATGAAGCATGCACAATGTTGAAACAAGATTTCATGATAAAGGGCTCTTAAAGGGAAGGATGATTGATATGGATATGGATGTGTGAATGAAGTGTGTGAATGTGATACTAAGGCTGGCTGCAAGGGTTATGGTGATGGAAAGAGATGTGAGAAGAGTCAAAGATGATGACTCTTTAGGCTGGGTAGGCTAAATGATGTGGGTTTAAGACCCCAAGTATAGCTCTAAATGGGTAGGGGTAAGCATTGGATATTCTTTGACTCGATCATGCATGGATATGGATATGAATGTGGCCGCACCTCGATGTGAGGTTGCCTACGTATCCGTTAGGAATCAGGCCGAACGTAGCTCTAACCGAACTTTACACAAGTGCATGTACACCTCAAAGAGGTCTTTCAAGGGTTGTAATGTGGTTGAGTTGATGGTTTATAGAAGAAAAGGGTACAACGCTCAAGACCCGAGAGAATCCCCAAGATGTGTAATTGTGAATTTGAAAATTTTGAATTAAGCAAGTTTATTTTCATTTTTTTGGGTTTTGAATTTCTTTCTTTCTTTTTTTTTTATTCTTTTGAATCAATGTAGGCAATCTCAGATCATGCGGTCCATCACTCACTTAGCATTCATGTTTCTCAGGCATGGTACCAAGCACTCGATGAGAGACGCAATTTGAGACGTGTTCATATCAAAGACATTGGAACACTTCCCTTTAGACATTGTTTTATTGTTGCTTTGCTGCTTTTTTTTACTTGCTTTTTGAATGTTATACAATTACACATCTTCCAATCCCAGGGTTAAGTGAATGTAGGTTGAAGAAATGAAGGCCAAACTTTAGACGAGGCTCAAAGTGGTTGATGAAGAAATGGAATGTGATTGAACGAGTAGCAGGGAATGACAGGGTTGCAAAGGTGCCTCAAATCACTGATGTACCTTGTGTTTAGTTCAGTAATTGATTTTATTTATTTATTTTTTTAAGGATGAGTGAATGAAAAATACTATGATCAAGATCTAAAGGAAATTGATCATTTTATTTATTATAATAAAGGTGAACGAAACACATGAAACATTTAAAAATTTAAAATGGAAAACCTATGCTAGACATGAATGGGGGAAAGGAGATGAATGATAAAAAAAAGAAATCATGAAATCTTGCACAAAGAATCTGTTGTGCGCCTTGTATTCATTACTTCTTGCCGCCTGGAGGGACAGGAAGTTTGTTTGCATCTACCAAGTCTTGAATGACGTCCTTCAAATTCCAACATTGTTCTGTAGTGTGGCCCCTTATGTAGGCGTCGTTCGAAGTGCGCCTACGTTAATAATGTGTGAATATGCTTGGCACTCATAGGAAGTGGGAATTGACATATACGATTAGGGACAAGGAAAGTAGGGAGCTGCCAACAAGTTTTTTAAAGGAACTTGTAAACTGTTCACGGATCATTTAAGGCAACCCCGAATAAAGGGACAACGATAGGCAACAACGATTGACCCGTGAAGGTTACACCCCATTCATAATCTATGAGATTACTAACTCCATATGGTTCGGAACCACGAAAGGAGGATCAGGGATGATGGTACAAAGTGAGTCATGGAGTAACATTCGCCCGTATTGGCCTCTACTCGATTCTTACAGTGAAAAGTGATTCCTGCGATCTCAAAGGCATGCAAACAAAGATTCAATTTGCTCCAAACTATTATTATGCTAAATTGGTTGAATATAATAATGCACCACATAATTATAAAATATTGTGATCACTTGATTAAATAACAAGATTAAAAAGGAACCTAAACCGGTTGTCTAAATTATCTTATTAGGCGTGATTTTCAATTACATATTCCCTTTAAACATGCAATACGGTGATCAATAAATAATAATAGAATAAATATCAATAATGGAAGCAATTTAACAATAATAACGTTAGTAAAATCAAATATAAAATAACCCTAATCATGATATTAGCAATATTAAAATAAAATAAGAGTAATTAAATTAATTAATTACTCACATTCCGCAGGTTCCTTTAAATTGCTACATCATGAATAAACTGTTAGTAAATTTAATAAAAAAATATAAAGTAAATGAAAATTAAATTAAATTAAATTAAATAAAAAATAGAGTTGATTTGGTCCAAACCCTCAGTTATTTGTACCTTTCACGCCTTGGTTTAAGGACAGAACCTCGGGTCAAGTATGGCTCCTTGGAGCGCTTAGGGAAATTATTATGGAAGAACAAGGAGGCTAGAAATTAGGTTAAAGAGGGAGAAGAGAATAATTTTTGGTGTAAGGTGAGAGAGAATGATTATTGGTGCCCCGAACTGCAGAAAGAGGGGTCCTATTTATAGGGAAAATGAGCAGAGGGAACACGCGGAACCCTAAAAAGATAAAAACCCTAAAAAATAACACTGTGTCACGGCAAAGAGCACCGTGACACGGTTCCAGGCACCGTCAAACGGGGGAAGATCCCTTGACACGGGGGAAAAATGAGTGACGCGGGAAATAATTAGGTTATGGGAAGTGAAAACGCGTTTAGGGATTACGCGGAGAAAACACGGAGCAATCCCGTGTCACGGGATGTGCACCGTGACACAGGAAGACATGTCATGACACGACATTTTCCACCGTGGCACAGTGCAGTATGTCGTGTCACGGTGTAAAAAGTACGCGGAAATTACACGGAATATCTCCGTGTCACGGAATGGGCACCATGACACATGAAATTGCACCGTGACACGGTGCAAAATCCCGTGAAACGATG
Organism: Chenopodium album; assembly: GCF_948465745.1. NCBI lineage: Eukaryota > Viridiplantae > Streptophyta > Magnoliopsida > Caryophyllales > Amaranthaceae > Chenopodium > Chenopodium album. The sequence goes on from NC_137839.1 coordinate 23,274,122, forward strand.
GATTAAATGTGCATATTTACACAAAAGGGCACCGTGTCAACAAAATAAGCCCCGTGACAGGTCAGCATTTGCCGCGTCGCGGCATTTTAGCTGCTGCGCGGTAATTTTAGTTTTTTACCCGTTTTAAAATAATCATAACTTTTGATTCGTAACTCAGAATAAGGCATATAATATATCATTGGAAATATTATCAAGTCTACTTTCCAACCCAACTAGAATCAGGTCAAAATAATTTGTAGATTTTATTATATGACCGTTTTAGTGGAAGGGTGTCGGTTTTAGGCCGAGTTTAGTGTTTTGCTCATATCTTTTTCATTATAGCTCGGAATTGGGCTTATGATATATGGTTGGAAATATTATTTAAAGGCCTATACAAAATAAATAATTGGATCAAAATTTTATAGCCATAAAATCAGTTTCTCTCGATTTTGCGATGTTGACACGAAAAGTGAAAAATAGGTTATGGTTTAGGGAAATGAGCTAGAAATTGGATTGGTTCATGAAATATATTGGATAGAAAATGGATTTAAGCACTCCAAGGATTAAATACTCAACCCGACCAATAATGGCGGTGAAAGATGTTCATCATCAGGTTTGGTTTTGGGGAGACAGTTTTAGGTGTTTACAGAAGCCCCTACTTTGACTGAGTTTGTAGAAACGTCAGTTTTGAAAACGATAGTCAAAGTAGTCCATAGGGACAGAGAATGATTTAAGACGTTCTACGATCCTAACTCACTCTGTATACGCCGATACCTGCAGAAAAATGTTAGTTCTACAGATAAAAGAGTAAAGGGATAGAATGCTTATCTAACACTAGTGTATCGGTGGCAAATGAGCTTGGTAGCTTCCTATGCTTGAAGGAATCCACCAAATGACGTTCTGTTGAAATACTTTCCATGCCTGAGTAAATTTGACTGACGAGTTTAGTAGCTTTCTATGCTTGAAGAAATCTACCAGATGATACTTTCCATGCTTGAGGAAAGCCGACATATGAATTTGGCGGTTTTCTATGCTTGAAGAAATCCACTAGATAATACTTTCCATGCTTGAGGAAAGTCGACATATGATGAGATTGCAAGTCTCTGTGTATCGAGAACCTTGTGCCGTGAAATGATGGTGGTTCGATTGTCCCCGAACGTGGGCTGTAGTTGGTTCGCTTGTCCCCAAACGTGGGCTGTAGATGGTCCGCTTGTCCCAGGACGTGGGCGGTAAATGGTCCGCTTGTCCCCGGACGTGGGCTGTAGATGGTCCGCTTGTCCCCGGACGTGGGCTGTAGATGGTCCGCTTGTCCCCGGACGTAGACTGTAAATGGTCTGCTTGTCCTCGGATGTGGGCTGTAAATGGTTCGCTTGTCCCCAAACGTGGGCTATAGATGGTCCGCTTGTCCCCGGACGTGGGCTGGTTATAAATGGTCCACTTGTCCCCGGACGTGGGTTGTAAATGGTCCGCTTGTCCCCAGACGTGGGCTGGTTATGAATGGTCTGCTTGTCCCCGGACGTGGGCTGTAAATGGTCTGCTTGTCCGCAGATGTGGGCAGTATATGGTCCGCTTGTCCCCGGACGTGGGCTGTAATTGAGACCTGCAAAATAAAATTTGCTAGGGGACTCGTATAGACTATGATTGACTTGACCAACTTACTTGACTAAGTTTGACTTGACATGACATGACATGACATGTGTATGACTTGTGATTGTGTGTGTCTTGATTGAGTGTGTGCACTGACACAAGCAATTAAAAATGCAAAAGAAAAATTTTTCCGTCATTTTTGTCATGAGTGGAGGGTGCCGAATTTCTCCCGAAAAAGAAAGACGTGAAAAATGAGGTTTTGTTTTTAAACTTCCCCAAAATAAAAGTCATGATAAAAAAGGGAAGAATTTTTGAACTTCCTTTTTGAGTAAGACGAAATGAATCACATGGATTTTCTTCTTGTCATATTGAACTGCTCATCTTGAGTATAATGTATGCATGATGCATGTTCTTAGGCTAGGAGGCTAAGGACAATTACATCATGTGACACGATAGATGAATGAACTTAGGTCATGGATCTAAGCATCATATATGGTGTAAAGAAACGATCTTGAACGTCACATAGGCTTGAAGCTAAGCACGTATATAGATGAAGTGATTATTGCATAATGAATGTTGATTAGGTCAAGGAGCTAAGAACGATATGCTTTGTATGATTACAAATCATTGATATATAAATGTTGCTCAGCACATTATGCGATGCATGAAAAAATGAACATTGCTCAGGTCAGAAAGCTAAGCAAGTATACAATGTTTCTTTTAATGAATGTTGTCTTGAAAGATGATGAAGCATGCACAGTAGGGAAACAAGATTTCACGATAAAGGGTTCCTAAGGGAAAGATGATATGGCTATGTATGTGTGAGTAAAGTGTGTGAATGTGATACTAAGGCTGGCTGCAAAGGTTATGGTGATGGAAATATATGTGTGAAGAGTCAAAGATGATGACTCTTTAGGCTGGGTAAGCTAATGTGATGTGGTGTTAAGCCCCCAAGTCTAGCTCTAAATGGGTAGGGATATAGAGATAAGCATTGGATATTCTTTGACTTGATCACGCATAGAAATGAATATGAATGTGGTCGCACCTCAATGTGAGGTTGCGTACGTATCCGTTAGAAATCAGGCCGAACGTAGCTCTAACCGAACTTTGCACAAGTGTGTGTACACCTCAAAGAAGTCTTTCAAGGGTTGTAAGGTGGTTAAGCTGAAGGTTTAAGGAAGAAAGGGGTAAAAGGCTCAAGACCCGAGAGAAGCCCCCAAGATATGCAATTGTGTATTAGACTTTGCAAGTTTTATTTTTCATATATTTTTTTTGTTTTCAATTTTGCAAGTTTATTTTCATTTTTTCTTCTTTTTTTTTTGTTTTCATTCTTTTGGATCAATGTGGGGAATCTCAGATCATGAGGTCCATCACTCACTTAGCATTCACGTTTCTCAGGCACGGTACCAAGCACTCGATGAGAGACGCAATTTGAGACGTGTTCATATCAAAGACATTGGAACACTTGCCCTTAAACATTATTTTATTGTTGCTTTACTGCCCTTTTTTTTTACTTGCATTTTGAACGTTATACAATTACACATCTTCCAATCCCAGGGTTAAGTAAATGTGGGTTGAAGAAATGAAGGCCAAACGTTAGACGAGGCTCAAAATGGTTGATGAAGAAATGGAATGTGATTGAATGGTTAACAGGGAATGACAGGGTTGCAAAGATGCCTCAAGTCATTGGTGTACCTTGGGTTTAGTTTGGTAATTGATATATTTATTTATTTATTTATTTTTTTAGAATGAGTGAATGCTATAATCGAGATTTAAAGGAAATTTGCTTATTTTATTAATGGAAAAGGTGAACGAAACACATATAAAAATTCAAAATGGGAAACCAATGCTAGACATGAATGGGGGAATGGAGATGAATGATAAAGAAAAAAATCATGAAATCTTGCACAAAGGATCTGTTGTGCGCCTTGTGTTCATTACTTCTTGCCGCCTGGAGGGACAGGAAGTTTGTTTGCATCCACCAAGTCTTGAATGACGTCCTTCAAATTCCAACATTGCTTTGTAGTGTGGCCCCTTCCTTGATGGTATTTGCAATGGGCATTGGGATTCCATTTGGCGCTCCTTACTTCAGGTTTTGGCTCTGGAAATGGCCCAATAGGTGTGATCAAGCCTTGACCGTAAGGGCGATCAAAGGCTGCATCATAAGTCATTCCTAAAGAAGTGCAATTTCTTTTCTTCTTGGGCAATAGAAAAATCAAGAGCTAACACTTTATTGAGATCAACTTGACTTATATTGTTGGTAGTATTTTCGTGCTTAGAAGACGAAGAAGAAGGATGGTCGTTCTTCTTGTTTTTCTAAGTGTTATTATTGATACTGCCAGCAGTCTTTGTTAGATCATCCTCGATATTGATGTCAATGTCATATACAGCTTCAAAAGTGTTCAAAGGAAGAAATTTGAGATGTTGCTTGTACTTGTGAGTCAAATTTTGGATGAAGAGGCGAATCATCTCTTTTTCTTTGGGAGGATATACCAAGAGTGCAGCTGTTTCCCTCCACCTGTTCAGATAAGCAGTGAAGCCTTCATTCTCTTTCTGTTTGAGAATGGAGAGTTCATGTTCAGAAGTTTTACTTTGAATGTTACACTTGTAACGGTTCATGAAACTGTCGGTGACATCTTGCCAAGTCGCAGTAGGAATCTAGGGAATAAAACCATTGTTGGCAAGCATGTTCTAAGGAGAGAGGGAACACCGTAGGGAAGAGTGTTACGTCCAATCCCTTAAGAGCCATGGTTGCAGAGAACGCCTTTAAATGGAATATTGGATTGTCAGTAGGTTTGAACTTTGGAATATCAGCAATGGAGAACTTTTCAGGAAGTCTGTTCTTCACATCCAAAGGAGTGGGAGGCCGTTCCACATAGGTGAAATCCTCAGAAATCCTGCTCATTTGTTCTTTGATCTTGTCCAGTGCAGCCACAGTAACATTGTTTTGCTCTACTGTGTTGACTCTGGTAGTGAGTGCTTGTAACATGTTAGACATTGTCTCAATATATAGACTTGTTAATGTTCTCAATATCTTCCTTAGTGGCCATTGGGACAAACTGAAAGTAGTTTGAAAGTGATGAGTGACGTGGATATGGAAAAGTTCTCTTTAAACGCCTTTTAGGTTTAAGAGGTTGATGTAGTAATGACTCGAGCTGTACCAATCTACCCCTGCTCCTTGACCAAGTGATGTGAAATTAAAAAACCGCACTTAATTGTTTGACACATTGCTCAAGATAGGAAAAAAAAGTCATTTGAAAATAGGTGAGAATAACTCCAATCCACTCATCTTTTATTATGACGGAAACGGGGGTGCATGAACCTGGTATACGATCATAAACGACATGGTGTATGACTCGAGTAAAAAAAATAAAGAAAGTGTGTGGACTATACTTGACTCGTGAGTGACTAAGTGATGTTATAAGACTCGTGGTATGATAGTATGGCTAGACATAAGAACAGTAACCAAAATGACTGACGCGAGGACCAAATTGACACGGAAGACTAAAAAAAAACTGACTGGACTTATTTCCTAGGCACCGTGACACGGCAAACTGTACCGTGTCACGGCACAAGTTGCCATGACGCGGTGACCATTTCCAGTTTTTTTTTTTTTTTTAAGAAATCCACCGTGCCACGGTGGATGCTGACGTGGCACGGGAATACCGCGGCACGGGAATTCCTTTTTTTTTATTTGGCGCTAATTACTATGTGTATACGGTCCATTGGCAATCGTTAGTCATAAAATAATCCACCATAGACAAAGAAAGATCGTTAAGGTTAGGATTAAAACGACTATATATACACACATAAAACACGTAGGCACAATGATGCAAAGAATAATTCGCAACCTAAGTTCAAGTTCTATGTTCAACTATGGTCAGGTTTATTTGGTGTCAATAGGGTACCATGGTTAAGAGTTTGGACGCGTTAGCAAGGCAGCCTCCCTTGAGGGTGTATGCCAACGGGCGGCTCCGCGAGTTTGTGATGAAATCGAACTCAACTCCATGGTTTGGGTGGATTTAATAACTCGGATGAACCCTTATTGCCATGAGCGTTTTTGGGTTGATAGAGCTTAAATCCCCCGGGGCTAAGACGCATGTAGAACACACACGTTTTTTCAGAAAAATCGAAGGAAGTTAACTGTGAGAAGAGAAAACAAGCCACCAGACTGATTTTAGGACTGCCGTGACATGGCAGAGAGCACCGTGCCACGGTGCTGCACACCGTCAGACGGTGTACTGCACTGTGACACGGCAGATTCTGCCGTGGCACGGCAGTTAGAAAATCTGACTGGTGCCCTGTTTTCCTTCGTACGCAATCAAGTTATTCAATTTTTCCTACGGGACAGACCTAAATGCAACGTTAAAACATCTATGCTTATGCAACAATGCCAAGAATCTTTCAAGTCTCATCCACTCATCTTAATTTAATACCGATCACTCAAATCGATAAATAACCAAGAATCCTCTCTAGTGGAGTCGCCAAATTGTAGGCGTCGCTCGAAGTGCGCCTACGTTAAAGCATGTGTGAATATGCTTGGCACTCATAGGAAGTGGGAATTGACATATATGATAAGGGACACGATTAGGGACAAGGAAAGTAGGGAGCCGCCAACAAGTTTTTAAGGAACTTGTAAACCGTTCACGGATCATTATAAGGCAACCACAAAAAGGGACAACGATAGGCAACAACGATTGACCCGTGAAGGTTACACCCCATTCATAATCCATGAGATTACTAACTCCATATGGTTCAGAACCACGAAAGGAGGATCGAGGATGATGGTACGAAGTGAGTCATGGAGTCACATTCGCCCATGGCCTCTACTCGATTCTTATAGTGAAAAGTATTCCTGTTATCTCAAAGGCATGCAAACAAAGATTCAATTTGCTCCAAACTATTATTATGCTAAACAGGTTGAATATTAATGCAACACATAATTCTAAAATATTAATGATCACTTGATTAAACAACAAGATTAAAAAGGATCCTAAACCGATTGTCCAAATTATCTTATTAGGCTTGATTTTCAATTACATATTCCCTTTAAACATGCAATATGGTGATCAATAAATATAATAGAATAACATCAATATTGGAAGCAATTCAACAATAATAGTTTTAGTCAAATCAAATAATAATCCTAATCATGATACTAGCAATAAGAATAATAATAAGAGTAATTACGTGATTAATTACTCACTTTTTGCGTTTTCTTGAATTCTACATTATGAATAAATTGTTAGTAACTTCAATAAAAATATAAATCAAATTGAAATTAAATTAAATTAAAAAGTAGAGTTTTTTTGGTCCAAACCCTCAATTATTTGTACCTTTCACGCCTTGGTTTAAGGACGGAACCTCGGGTTAAGTATGGACTCCTTGGAGCGCTTAGGGGAATTATTATGGAAGAATAAGGAGGCTAGAAATTAGGTTAAAAAGGGAGAAGAGAATGATTTTTAGTGTAAGGTGAGAGAGAATGATTAGTGGTGCCCCGAACTGTAGAGAGGAGGGGGGTATTTATAGGGAATAAGAGTAGGGAACACACGGAACCCTTAAAAAATTGATAAAAATCCTAAAAACCCTACTGTGGCACGGCAGATTCCACCGCGACACGGTAGAACCTACCGTGACATGGGGGAATTGTTGTGTGATGCGGGGGGTTTGCGCGTGAAAAAATAACGTGGATAAAACACGGGAAATACGGAACCCTAAAAAAGGATAAAAACCCTAAAAAAGGTTATCGCTACACGACAGTATCTACCATGTCACGGGGGAAATTAGTGTGACGCGGGACATATTTGACCTACGAGAAGTGACAACGCGTGAAGGGTTTACGCGGAAAAGACACGAGAAAATCCCGTGTCACGGTATGTGTATCTCGACACGGCAAAGAATACCACGACATGGAAATGCCCACCGTGCACAGCAAAGTCCACCGCGGCTCGGTAAAATACACCGTGTCACGGTGGAATAAGCATGCGAAAATGGCGCGGAAAAGCACTGCGTCACGGTAACACGGTACAGACTACCGTGACATGGTACAAAGCCCCGTGCCATGTCACTCTCTCCCGCGACGCGGCAGTTATGCTGTTTGTGCGGTAGTTATAGTTTTTTACTCGTTTTTAAAATCATCATAACTTTTGATCCGTAAATCGGAATAAGGCTTATAATATATCATTGGAAATAATATCAAGTCTAATTTACAACCCAATTAGAATAAGGTCAAAATAAATTGTAAATTTAATGATATGGCCGTTTTAGTGGAAAGGTGTCGGTTTTGGGTCGAGTTAAATGTTTTGCTCATATCTTTTTCGTTATTGCTCGGAATTGGGCTTATGATATATGGTTGGAAAGATTTTTTCAAGGCCTATCCAAAAAAGTAATAATTGGATCAAAATTATATATCCATAAAATCAATTTCTCTCGGTTTTTCGATGTGGACACGAAAAGTGGAAAATAGGTTATGGTTTAGGGAAATGAGCTTGAAGTTGGATTGGTTCATGAAATATATTGGATAGAACATGGATTTAAGCATTCTAAAGATTAAATACTCAACCCGACCAATAATGGCGGTGAAAGGTGTTTATCATCGAGTTTGGTTTTGGGGAGACATTTTTAGGTGTCTACAGGGACATTTTCTCATATTTATTTGTTTAGTATAAATCAAGAATCAGAGATTACTGCACCACCACCACCTCCTGTTCGCAAGCTTAGCAATTATTCTTAGCCATCCCTGACAGATTTTGAACATCTTGCTCCCATACCTAATCTCGAATTCGATGAAGTACAATTCGAGATTAAACCCTAGTTTATTACTATGATTGAAAAGAAGCAATGTAGCGGAGCTAAGGGTGAAGATCCAAATATTCACATTTTGGATTTCTTCCAATTTTTCAACACTATTAGGCAAACTGGGGTTACGCAGGACAAAATCAGGGAGATTCCTTTTCCTTTTTCTTTATGTGGAAAAGCTAAATCATGGTATAATGGATTGAATAGAACTGCCCTTGGTATTACTGACTGGAATACTCTTGCTTTGAATTTCTATAATAAATATTACCCTGCAAAGAGGAAAACTTTGTTTAGGAGTTCGATCCTAAATTTTGCCGAAGAAACTGATGAAAGTTTATATGAAGCTTGATACAGATTTAAGGATTTGCAGAGAGAATGCCTCCATCATGGGCTAGCACAGTGGCAGATAATCCAAGCTTTTAACAATGGGCTTGGATATAATTCGAGAATGGTTTTGGACTCTGCAGCTAACGGGAGATTTATGAATTTGGATGTGAAAATATCGGGCAATGTTGTAGAAGAGATGGCTATTCACAATTCCCTATATGGGAATCAAAGAGGAATTGCAAACAAGGGAAAACACTAAGTTGATTTTATATCCTTTTTGCAAGAACAATTGACCTCTATTAGCCAAAAACTAGACAATATTAATAATTCTAATTCATCTTACGTTGCTAATGTTTCTGCTATTGATACTAACTCTGCAATATTTTGTGAAAATTGTTGTCTTATAGGTCATTGGGCACAGGACTGTAGGAGTTCATTTGAGAAGATTAATGCTTTTCAAACCTATAAGCAAATTAGTCCATACTCTAACACCTACAATGTAGGGTTGAAAAATAACCAAAATATGTCGTACAATAGTATGAATTTGTTTGACCCTCCACCATAGTTACAACAACCACATAAGAGGTACTACCAACCTCCACATCAGAGATCACAATGGGTTGTTACTCCTCATCTGATTCTAGCCTATTAGAAATCAAAACGATGTTAGCCAATATGCAGAAGAAGATGAAGAGTAGAGATGCACCAATTGACTCATTAATAGCACATATAAAACGATAGATACTCAGATTGCGCAACTTTCCTCTACTCTACAAAATCCCCAGTAAGGAGCCCTACCATCACAGCCAGTACAAACAACAAAATACGCAAATGCAATTATCTTGAGGAGTGGTTCACACTATGATGGGTTCGATGCCCAAATATGATGAACTTGTTACAACAAAAATTGCTAATCTTGATTCTGTTAAACCAAACAATGTTGTTACCAGCCCTGCAGGGTAAATTAACGATTCTAATAATTCTTTGTAGAGTAAACCTCAGGATAAGAGTGGAGATGTGTAGGCTCTTGCTATCAAACTTCCATTCCCTAATAGACATTTAAAGAGTAAGTTGGATAAGCAATTTGGTAAGTTTCTAAAGGTTGTCAAAAATTTGCAGGTAACATCCTTTCATAGAATTAATTACTCAAGTTCCTGCATATTCTAAATTTATGAAAGAAATTTTGACTATAAAGAGATCTATTAGTGAGGTAGAGACAGTTGCTTTTACTGGGGAATGTAGTGTTATATTACAGAATAAATCTCCACCTAAACTAAAAGATCCGAGTAGTTTTCTATTCCATGTCATATTGGTAATCTGATGATTGATAAAGCTTTATGTGATTTGGGTGCTAGTGTAAGTGTTATGCCATTATTTGTGAGCTCTAAATTAATTATGGGTAAATTAAAATCTACCAATATTACTCTGCAAATGGCCGATCGTTCTGTGAAATACGCTATAGGTGTTTTAGAGGATGTTCCGGTTAGAGTAGGTAAATTTATATACCTGTTATTTTGTTGTTTTTAATATGGAGGAAGATTTGCAAATTCCGATTATTTTAGGTAGACCATTCCTTAATATTGCAAGGGCAATAATAGATGTGAAAAGTGGTAAACTTACATTATGTGTAGGGGATGATAATATTACTTTTAATCTAAATAATGTCCCTAAAAGTCCCATGTTAGAGGAAAAGTGTTATAGTGTTAGTGTGGTTGATGTAAATAATTTTTCTAATAAGCCTCAAGCTCCCGTTAGAGATCCCTTGGAGCGGTATCTTGAGTTGCATCTTCCGCAGGAAAAACTAGTACTTGGAACGATGAAGTGGATTCTATAGAAAGAGCTCTAAATTGTGTAGGGCTCGGGTTTGAAGATGAACAAGTGGAGATTGAGAAAAAAGTTGTAGAGTTTGAGCCCGTAGTGAAAGTTCCACCCGATCGAGTGATATTTGCTCAATCAAGGGAAAAAACGAAGAAAATTGAGTGCAATACGAAATTTTGAGCATTAAGTAGCACGAAGACAGCTGGTCGGACTTGGGACTCGGGCCACGGTCGGGCGCGGGTACGCGTCAGCAAAATTCATCAACTTTGACAGGTCATAACTTTCTTGTTTCTTATTGGTTTTTGGCGTGTGGCCTATCGTTGGAAAGATCTTCAAGTCTACTTTCTAATGCAATTAGAATCACTGCATTATCATTTGTATAAAAAAGTTATGAGCAAAATAGTGAACATAACTCATTTTTGCCTCTTTTCTTACTAACACTTTGTTTCTTTTTTTTGTCCAAAATTGTACAAAGGTGATGAATTACAATGTTTGGGATGGTGGTGGATACAAGTTTGATGATGAGAGGTAGTCACTTGGGTTACTAGCTTCCCTTTAAGCCAATGAGGACATTGTCTGATTTACTTTGGGGAATTTCTTGTATATATAGGTACTCTTTCTTTCCCTCTTTTTTTGGTGTGCTTTAGATTAGTTTTTTATGATTTTATAGTCTAGATTTTATTGCTTTATTAGTTTAGATTTATTTCTTTCTAGGTTAGTTTTTATTGCTTTAAAAAAAAGAAAAAAAATCAAAAAAAGGTTCTAATTAATAATAAATCATGATTTCCTGTGCCCTTTGATGAAAAATTGTTAGAAATTGTTTTGAGTCTAGTTTTTTTATGATAAATATTGTGGATTAGTTTATCATGATTTTATGTTTGATTGCCTTGATTTCTTAACATTCGTCAATTTTTCCCAACTACTTGTGAATATAGTGCTTGACTAGTTGATTTGGTTAGGAATTGTGTGTTAGTTCCTGGTATGTCAATGAATTTGAATATTGGTTTTTAACATTGAGTAATGATTGTATGAATCATTATTATGCACATTGAGGAGGACGAATGCATTTGTTCTTATAGGTAGCCTTCAGATGAACTTAGATACGTTTGTTCCCTTCTTGCTACCTATGTTGTTACCTTGACTTTTATTGTTTATTTAGCCACATCACAAGCCTATTTTAGCCCCATTGGTTACTAGTCTCAAGCTTGGCTTGGGGGAGATAATAGTTAGTGAGGTGAGGGATATTATAATATGCTTATTTATTTGTACAATTTGGGTGAATTTGAGAAGTTATTTGTTGTTCTTATTTGTGGATTGGAGAAATTGAAAAAGGTGTTCAAAAGTTGAAAAAATTCCAATGTGGGATGAAAAGAAAAAAAGAGCAAAATAATTTTTTTTTTTTGTTTTAATGTTCTTTTTTTTTTGGTAAGTAAGCAAGTATATTACTATAAAAATAAAATTGTACAAAATGTACAAGAGTTACAAGCCTGTCAAAACAGGCATCTCCAAAACTACACAAGACCCTAAAAAGCCACCCACACCCCAAGCTCTTAACCCCTAAGTTTCCACCTTCTAGGAAGGGTTCAACTTAGAGAGAGAAGAGCAGCCTTAACAGAAGTAGTCTGCTGCCTTCTAGGAAGGACACAACCAGCAACTGAAAAGAGAAAAATCGGGGAAAAAATCAGTCAAAAGGGTCAAAATAAGTGTTAGGTTGGGCCTACAGGCGGAAAATCCACCGGATTTTTAAAATGGGTGGTAATCTGAGCATTTATTTAATTTAAGGGGTGGTAATTTAAAATAAAAAATTAAACGGGTGGTTAGTTAAATAAAAAATGGTTACATTTGAGGGTGGTAATTTAAAATTTAACCTTATTATTACTATACAAAAATATATTTTTGATTTCTGTAATTAAAAATATTATTTTTCTACCTGTAATAAAATTGGAGAGCCCCGAAAAGGTGCTTTTGGATTCCTCTTTAATTCATCAAGACTAAGCATAGTCTCTCCAACTATTAAAGGCATTGGATTTCTCCCTGATTCAATTTGTTCTAAAACAGTGGATATAATTGATTGACCCTCATTATATTTACCACTAGTAAGAAAAAATTGATTAAGCATGCAAAATAAGAAAGCCTTTCTTCTATAAACATGGAAAGATTTAGAATAAGGTCTATCAAAATATTGGCGAACAAATTCTTTCAAATTAACTATACTACCATCTACTATTTTTGATAGATCTCTGTCTTTTAAATTGAAGAAGCGTTCAAAATCCTTATAATAATATTCATTTATTCTAGGGATTACTGCAAGATCTACTGCAGGGAAACCTAAAATAGCACCAAATTCTTCCGGCAAGGGGCTAATTTCATCATACCCTATTCTAAAGCAATGAGTATCTACATCCCAATATTCTAGAGCGGTATGTATAAAATCTGAATCAAGATCTACCCCTTTGATGCCATAAATACCCCCTAAGTGAAGCACATATAATTCTTTTCTCTCTTTAGCATTAAGAGACCGACACCATTCATGGGTGTAGTTGGTAGAACTTTTGGAGACTAGAGACATGATGTTATTTTTCTAAAAGCTAAGAAATATTTTATTTGCTGAAATTATGAAGAGAATGAGCTGGGCAGGGGGCTATTTATGCACAAAATCGGAGCAGTTTTAATCCAAGAAGGATTCGGAGTCAGCGCTCTTTAGCGCCAGACGCCAACTATTGGCGCCTGACGCCAGAGTCTGGCGCCAAACGCTAAGTGTAGCGCCTGGCGCTACACCAAAACGCGTGGCGCCAGCTAGCGCCAATAGGCCTCATCGCACACGCTTTCTAAAAAATCGTGTTTTTGACTTGATTCGAGTCTGCTAATGACCTTACAATTTCCTTATCTTTTTCTAAATATTTATTTATTCCTCCCTCTTAATTAATATAGCTATTATATTAATTATATTACTTTTCTGATTTTATTTAAACTAACTTCCAAGTGTTTATAAACCCAATATTTTATTTGACTTTTCCTTTTTTTTTTCATTTTTTCTTTTTGGGGGAGAAAGTCAGATACCCTCCATCAATAATAAAAATGACGGAATTTTCGCGCAAAATTATTTTTCACATTTCCTTGCACACACAAACACGCACATAATAATAATAATATTAAAAAATGAAAAAACATGATAATAGTATGTATATACAAAACATGTCTAATAATGAGTTTAATTAAAAGGCAAAGTTCTATACAAAGTCAAATTAAACAAATAAAAAGCACAGGAATAAACTACGGCGCCAGGGGACGTACACCCATCATGTCATAGAACTGCGCTGTGCGAGGAGTAACCACTCCACCAGCTCCAGCTCCAGTCTCCTCGGGAGGAGGAAAGCTCAACACAGGACCTGTCCACCCGAGATCAACCTGAGGATGAGGCTGCGGAGGCTGCTGCGATGACGAGCCAACCTCGTACATCCCACCACCTCTAAGAGCCAAGGTAGCCTCTCCCTGGCCTACCGGCGCATCATGTGCACCCTCAGAGGAAGAGCCTGAGCCCTCTACCACCTCAATACGAGCAGCCTCAAAACCACCGCCCCTACCTCCCGAACCAGTGCGGCGACGTCTCGAGCTAGACCTCGCCGGATCCCTCCGCGCTTCAGGTCTCGTGCGGGTACGAGAAGGAATGGGCTGACCCTGCAAAAAAAACTAAGATCAGAAACAGGCAAAATAAAAGCGGTAATACAAAAACATATGAAGGGAAGACTACCTCCTGAACGGCGTCGTCTCGACAGCAGGTAGCCACGTTCCTCATCCGGACAAGCTGGCTCCGGAAGGAATTTATGCATCATGCCATCGCTGAAACCACCTCGCGTGAGAACTGTCAAAGAAATAAGTCAGTAAACATCATAACATATATGAACAAAAAGTTGCAAATAAACAAGCTTACCTGAATCTGGTGGCGAGGAATCGACTGCTCCACAAAGTGCTCGTCCTCAGGAGCCGGAGGAATCATCTCCTCAATAGGCCCATGTGTCCCCTGATAATGGATAGACATACGCGGTGGCACGAACTCAGCAGCATCGTCCTGACAAGGCAAAACAAAATCAGTAAAACATTACTTGGGGGCTACTTAACTTAAGGTAAAAGCTGAAAAATCATACCGCCACACCCTCAGCTAGTACAGGAACTGGAGCTAACAACGGCAATAGCTCCTCCCCATAGTATCGCCCAGGGATCATGTAAGATCTTCAAGGGGTACCAGCTCCCTCTGACATGCTCACCAACCTCGTGGCATTAAACATGTGACGTGGTGGAGGAGCAGGAAGGACAAAGGTGTCGGAGGAATGCTCAATAGCAACCCTCTCTCCGAGATATGCAGCCACTCCGTAGGTCCCTAAGAAATAGCGACGCTCAGCAGAATACTGCGCGGCTAACCCAGGGACTGCTAGGTCGACCCATGGTCGGTACAACACCTCAGGCTCCTGCAAAGAGCGTCAATCAGGCAAGAATCTATCTAAGGCATCACAAAAATGTCAAATAAGAAAAGAATCATATCGAGATGATCCAATCTCGGACATAGGCAGTGGACATCCCCACACGGCGGCTGCCCCAGGAAGCGCTAACTGGAAGCCTGCGCGACGACGGTCTCGCCGGCGCTGCTAAGGGGAAGTACTCGTAGAACCAGATCTAAAAGAAGCTAAAGTTATCAGCAAGTGCTAACTAAAATGTAGAGCTAAACTTTATAGGGAATAAAGTATACCTCTACGACCCTCCAAAAGCTGGACAGAGCAACATTCGCCTCGAAGGACCGATGTCGACACGAGTCCCGCAACGCTCGAATGAAATCAGCATAGGCCAAGCTGGCCCAGTCATAAGTCCCGATCCGGTGTAGATCACGGATGGTAGGAAGGTAGTAAAGTAGCGCCCTACTACCCTTGTCAGAGGAGAACGTCCCTGACAGTAAGATAAGTGCAAAGATGCGCACCCGCTGCTTTCGGGTAGTCGCACCATCGTCAAAAGCCGCTGCTAGAGTCGAGCGGCGAATTCTCCTAGCGCTGAACTGAGTCGACTCTACCTCAGCTCGAGCCTGAATAGCAATCGAACCCAACAGCTCCTCGACCTCAGGAGAAAAGACGTCGATCCCGCTGTCGAACGGCAGTGGCACGGAGCTAAACTTCAGTCCTGTGATGAGACTGAAGTCGGTAGGAGTGACCATCATCTCACCCCAGGGGAAGTGGAAAGTGTTGGTGGTGTCCCAAAATAACTCCACAGCACGAACTACATGGTGACCCCCGCTAGAGGCAACCATTTCCTCAGAGGTCTCGAACAGCGTAGTAAGTCCACAAGACTCCTATAGAAGTCTCGTCTGATCGTCTCTGGCGATGCACATCTTGTACAGATTGCCCAAGCCATCACAGCCAGAGCCATGACAGCGCGTCTCACCCTCTCAGAAATATGGTGGACGGGAGAGAAGTACAAGGTTCGCTCATCCCACTCAGGGAGTCGGCTGAGCGAAGTGGACGGTTCGACATCGTCCTCTACGGGCTCATGCTCCCGTCGAACGTCTCGGGACCGTGAACCAGAACCATGCTGTCTAGCCATGCTACATTGTGCAAAATTATCATAAATTAAGGTTCTATGGTATATAAGGTTCGCCTAGCCGCATGATACTATGTTCGTAAAAAAAAGAGTACGTAGTACTAAAACAGAGCACGAATTTGAATTGAGCATACACAACATTTTTCAAGCAATCAAACAATTTCTTGCAATACTATAGTAATTGTTGTGACAAATTGGACAAGAATTGCTAGCAAAAACATCAAGAACAAGCCACATTGTTTTCCCGACCTTAAGAGGTTTAACAATGGTGATTTGTTCATTTCTTCACCAAATTGAGTCAAACAAGTCTCAAATTACTCCCAAGGCAATATATAAACATAATCAAGCAATTTCATGGCATAAAATTTGATAAACAAAGAGAATTTAGCATTCTAAATTTCGAATTTTCTAGAAATCCGTGAATAAATACATGCAAAATTCATGAAAACCGGTGTGAGTTTGAAGGAAACTTACATAGATCGGGAAAATGGATGGAATAAGCTTTGATTTGCAACAAATTTGAGCGAATTTGGTTGAGAAACGAGCAAGAACGAGTGAATTGAAGTTCTGAGAATTCTCAAGCAAGAAAAACGAGCAACAGCAGCGGAAATGAGGAAGAGAAGGCTATTTAAGGTAAACCCAACTCTAGCGCCAAGCGTGAGACCCTGGCGTCAGTCGATAGGCTTTAGCGCCTGGCGCTAGCTCCAGCGTCTGGCGCTACAGCCAGATAAGTGGCGCTGATGTTATTTCAGCGGCGCCAGAACATTTAGCCACTCAGTACGAATCTTGTGCAGTATATTTCGGGTTCCTTGGTATGCCAGTTAGCCCCTCTAAGCAATTTGACATGATTTTTAGTAATCGGCTTGATTACATAAAGCGATTGACCTGATGAAAGATCGTCTCACTTAGCTTAAAGCGCCTAAGCATTGGCTCATCGCAAAAGACACCGACATACTGGTTCATAATTCAGCAAAAGGCACCGACATACAGGTTCAAAGCAGCAAAAGCGCAAACGTACTGGCATAGCGGAAGCAAAGTTCAAGCAAACTCTTAAAGATCGACAAGTGGAGGTCTTCGGTAATTTTCTTTGGAATATTATTGCAACAAATGTGGATAGCTTCAAGCGAGGATATATTCGGCAGCATTCCCTAGCTTGCGGAGAGTTGTCACAAACAACTGAAGGTGATTTCAAACGAAGTTGCCTTTGATCGTGTTCCCTAAGATGTGGAAGATGGTCACAAAGCGGAAGAGGATCGTTTCAAGCGAAGCAATCTTCGATGGTGTTCCCTGGTTTGTGGAATATTATCAAGGCGAAAATTGGAGGTAGTTACAAGCGTAGCAGTCTTCAAGCGGGATGGCATTCTCTAGCTTGCAGGAGGTCGTCAAAACAAAATACAGCAACAAATCGGTTACTTTTAGAGACGTGTGCTCGACGGTGCAAGATACGCGTTTATTAACTCTTTTATCTGTTTAACTAACACTAGTTTGCAGGTATCGGCGTTACAAGAGTGATTTAGGATCGTAGAACGTTCTGAATCATTCTCCGTCCCTATCATTACTTTGACTTTTGTTTTTGAAACTTGCGTTTCTCCAAACTCAGTCAAAGTGGGGGCTTCTGTAGACACCCATTTGTGTCTCCCCAAAACCAAACCCAGTGATGAGTACCTTTCACGTCAAATCATAATCGAATGAACTGAAAATGTGGAAAGTTTAGTGTTGCGGATAGTTTTAATTTCTTTTCTCCTCTCTCTGTTTTTGAAAGCCTATTTTAAGAAAAAAGCCAATCCAGTTTGGTTGGTCTATAGTATGGGTCCAATAATAGTGTAGTTGGATGGGGATTGAAAAGAGCTTTCCAACGATATATTATAAGCCCAATTCCGATAAATATTGAGGAAGTTATGGCCAAATTACTAAACTGGGCCTGGTTTGAGGCTTATATGCGACCCAATGATCTAGAGGAGGGCCTAATATAGATTTATCATTCCTAATGCAAGTAGGAATGATTTTAGTTTTCTAGATTCTTCTAGAAGGTTCTTTTCATTCCTAATTCAATTAGCATTGATAAATTGACTTTTGTTGACTTTTTTAAGAGTTTTAATCAGAATAAAAGAACGTTTTTGAGGAAAATACGATTTTATCCTCCTGTACGGCAATTTCTATCTGATTTTAGAAAACGCGTCAATAATTAAGTTAGCGCCAAACGCCAGCTTTAGTGCCTGACACTAAGCTTGGCGCCTGGCGCTAACCTCGTTTTACGCGTCAGAACTCTGTTTTTGATTTTTTTAATCTTTTTGGCTGATTTTCTCTATAAATAGTCTTCTAAAAACTCCGTTTTCATTAACCAACTCTCATCAAGATTTTCTTGATTACTCTCTCTCTCTCTCTTTTCTAAACTAGCCTTTTTCTCAAATACAAAATTCTGCAGTCGCAAGACTTAGATACACCTAGCCATATTCGAAGTTGCCTTCGCCCTAGATGTGAAAGGTTTAATTTCTGAGGGTTTGGTCCCAAATCTCTCTTTAAAATATTTTATTTAATTATTTGTTTTTTTATTATTTTCCTTGAAGTTACTAACGCGTGTATTTTGTTATTAGAAAGAGGTACGAGGCATCCAAGTAAGTACTTTAGTGATTTTAATTGATATTATTATGTATAAATCATGCTTAGATTGTTATTTTGATTCCTAGTATCATGTCTAGGGTAACTTTAATATCAAGTAAGATTAAAAGTATGATGCTTTCTATGTTCTTCCTAATATTTATGATTGTTAGTATCATGTTAGGGTTAAAGCTTTGATTTTTTATGTTTAGTGACATGCTAGGGCTTGTTATTAATCTTGTTAGTATCATGCCTAGGATCTTGCTATTCTTATGCTTTAACATGATTATTTTAATTATATATTATTATTGTAATTATGATTATGTTGCTTGATATTTTATTTTTATTGCTTGATCACGCCTTTTATGCATGTTTAAAGGGAATTTGTACTTGTAATCATGCTTAATAAGATAATTAATAATCTTGTTTAGGGTTAAATTTGATTATAATTCAAGGGATCGCCAATAATAGTTTTATTTGTGCATTAAAATCAACCAACATAGATTAAACAGGTTTAGGGTAAACCTATTGATTGCATGTTAGTTAGAAAGCGCACATGAATACGATCAGAATAAAGTAGAGGCCTATTATTAGTGCAGGTTCAATCTCTTTTAGGTTGGATTTGTACTTTCATCCCCGAACCCTATTTGGTTCAAGACCTTATGGAGTTGACGATCTCTTGGATCTTTAAGGGGTGTAACCTTCACCTCGTGAACGGTTTACAAGTTCCTAAAAAACTTGTTGGCGATTCTTTTGTTCTATCTTCTTTCCCTTTGGACGCTACCGTACTTTAGTGTATGATCACAGTAGGGTTCAAGCTAGGGATAACACTTGAAATATTCCCTACAACTGCACATTTGCTAACTCAACAACAGCAATAACATCTGCACTCTCAACTGAAGAGAAATTAGTAAGATTCAAGACCTTGAGAGCTTTCTTCACCATCTGCAGCTTTTTCACAACAATGAACATATCAGTTCCCTGCACATCACAACTCCAAGCTTGTTTAACAACTTTTGGTAACTTGGAGCATCAGTCCACATATTAAAAAACCTAAAAGGTTTCTTAACATTTCCCGCACCCCCTAAATAACCTCATAGTGCAAGGACAATGGTCCATTAGCCACTCAGGCAGAAACTCAGCTCTGAAATCCTTACACTTCTCAAGCCAGAAATCATTTACCAAAACCCTATCAATTTGTGTGTAGACTATCTCATTCCCTTGCTGCTTATTATTCCAGGTATAAAACAACCCCCCAGTTTTAA
Source organism: Chenopodium album (assembly GCF_948465745.1). Classification (NCBI taxonomy): domain Eukaryota; kingdom Viridiplantae; phylum Streptophyta; class Magnoliopsida; order Caryophyllales; family Amaranthaceae; genus Chenopodium; species Chenopodium album. The sequence goes on from NC_137839.1 coordinate 23,294,077, forward strand.
AATCAATCAGCAAATTTTGTTTGACACACTGTCTTAAATTCTCAATCTCAGCAAATGTGACTGAAGATCCAATTCTGTCTTCAATATTAAGGACATTATTAAAATCACCTCTCAGGATCCATGGCCCTTGAATGTCCTTGTTTATCTCTCCAATCTGATCCCAAAGCACCTTTCTTCTAGTTGCAGCATTCATCCCATACACTACAGTATACCAGAACACAAACCTAGAAGCTTTATGAACAACTTTCATATGTATTAGTTGTGCCTCTACTCTAATAACCTCAACCTGAAAAATATTAGGTAACCAAACAATCCAAATTCTTCCTCCAGGATGCTTACTATAATTTGCAGTCACAGAAAATTTATCACCAAAACCAGTGAAGGCCTTACCAAAGTTCACAGCCTTCACTTTTGTCTCAAGGAGCCCAAACAAACCAATTCCCTGATTCTTCAAGTGTTCAAGTGTTCTAGTTGAAGGTTGCTCAAGAAAAAAAAAAAGAATTCTAAAAAAATTATTTAAGTTCAAAAGAAAAAAAGTTCAAAGTTTGTTTGTTCACTCAAGTGATATAATATTATATTTTTATGAGTGAAGTTATAAGTGTTGGAAAATATTGTTAATATTGGTTGGTTTGTTTGGTGAACTTTGTAGAGTTGAGTTAAGTTGGAGATGATTTTGTCATTATTTATTTTTTACCTTGGTTTTATTTATTAGGATTTGGCTCCCTTAAGCATAGCTTTGCTCTCACATTTTCCCAAATATTTCCTACCCTTTACCCTAACCTTACATTACAAGCTTTGAAGACCTTCCGACCTTTGTGCGTACAGTTGTGTGAATGTGAAATTAGTTGCTTGCCAATGCAAAGAATTATTTGATATAATCTGAGTTGACTACTAGGTTGAGTGTATGTCTTTTTAAACACACGAGTGTGTGGGTTGGGAGGGCATTATTCACATATAAAGGGGTTGGTTGGAGAGCGATCGAGTACATCTTTTACTCGATCACCACATAAATGAGAGTTGAGTGTGTGAGCACTAGTCTTGAATTCTATATGCTCTTGTAGTTTGCTCTATTTGACAATTGTTAAGGAAGATTGGTAGTTGGATGGATTTGATTGATTGACTTTGATACATGTTTGTCAGATTTACCTTGAATCGTATTTATTGGTTTGAATTATTTTTGGGTTGAAGTATTGATTTATTTATTCATTGCTTTGCTTAGGGACAAGCAAAGGTTTAGCTTGGGGGAGTTTGATGAGTCTATTATATATATATTTTTATTCCCTGTCCCACGGTCATATTTGTTCTTATTTGAGCTCTACGAAGCTATTTTTATTACTAATATACGTTTTCTAGTGTTTTTGTAGAGTTGATATTATTTTGTAGGAATTTGCAGAATTATGATGATTCCCGAGCATATTAAGCCACTACGAAGATGTTAGAGTTGAATTGTATTTTATGACCGTATATTTGAAGCTCAAGTCAGTGCTAAATAAATTTAGTTCGGTGATTAAGGGCTCGATTGGTGAAGAAGTTCAAGTTATACAAGCTAGTATACGGGCTAATTTATGGGGCCACAAATCATTAAACAACAAAAATTCAGCTATAAGCCCAAGTGAGATCAGGCCCACTATCAGATTTGCTTAGCGTGAAGGAAGCGGGCCCGATTAGGCAGCCCACTGTCCGATCGGGTGAGTATGCTGAAATGTTGCTATGTCGGTTTGTTGGGCTATATAAACACCCAAATTCATGGGAGCGAGAGAGAGTGGATTAGATATATATAATTCTTAGATTAGTTTTTAGTTTGTCAGCTTTATTACTTTTTTTTTTGACAATTAGTACTAATAAAGAAATACATAAAAAGAAAGCAACCAACAAACTACACTACACAAACCCAAAAAGACACTTGCGAGCAAATTTTATTCGAGCCAAGTTGTAGTACTTGAAGTCCACATTAGGCCCACGACCACGCTTAGCACCTACATGAACCACTTGACACCCTGCATATGATATAGGTCGATCCACCAAAGAACTAAATTTCTTAAACCAAGGGTGATTAATAGATTGTCGATGATGAAGTGGTTGCCCTGAAACCTTAACGCTGGAATGCAAAGGGGAGAACTGATAACTTGGTACATAAACTTTTCCCACAAACTCCTGCGAATTCATCTCTCCCATCTGACTACCCCAGAATCAGAAAATGCAGTCATGCACTCCAAACTGTTGCGCGTCATTGGAGCACATGAGGACTGCTGTAAAGTAAGAACCGGTTGAGACTCTAGAATGGGCACCGTCTGCCGATCATCATCACATGAAATCTTTTGTGAAGTAACGGTAGGGAACATCGCTACATTGGACTTCACATCATGGGACACCTCTGTCGTAATAGAGGTGTTCATCTCTTCCGGACAAGACTGTAAAACCGAAGCATACGTGGATTGCAAAATAGGAGCTTTCAGGAACTCTTAAGTGGACACTGCATGTTGCTCCAATCCACTAGGGACTTAATTGAAGTGGAAATAGAGGTCTCTACTTGCCTAGAAGTTAAACCTTTGGGGACCTCGGTCTGGATATAAGTTTTACTGGGATGAATTTAAATTGACATTAATGACATGGACTTTGAATGGTGGAACCGAATGGCCTTGCCTTGCATAACCTGCTATAAATTTGAAGAAGAAAGCTGAAGGGATGAACTTGAACTATGTTGAAAAACAAACTCATGCATACAAGGGACTTCAACATGAGGAGAAGGTGGTAAAGACTCACAATCCATATCATTACCAGTCGAATTGGATTGGAAATCATATTCCATATCAGCACTCTCTAAAACTGGTGATGGAAAAAAACATTCTTTGTCACCACTAAACAAACTAGGCAATAATCTGGCTCTGAAACAGCTGGACTTAAACCCCTACACTGAAACCCATCATTTTGAACCACTTCCGCAGAATAACAATCCTTGATTACCTCACAACCAACTACATAGTCACTACGAACTTGAGTAGTCGACTCAACTTGGGTACCAGACTGGACCAACTCACCCCTTTATTTTTTATCGACTAAAGACACATCTTGTAACAAACCTTCAACACAATGCAACTTTGTTAACACCTTTGTATTATTAGGATCACTTTTAGTAGCCTTAACTAGATCCTTTCTAGCGGAACGAAGCTTGCCCAATTCTTGATTAGCAGAAGCCCTCCTATGAAGAGCCTTCATATAACAGGAATCAAACACTAATATGAAGGAATAAAGCTTAATAACAACAGAATAATCAACAATATTCAAAGCACAAGTTTCAAGATTAAGATGCAAAGCAAAAGCCAAAGAAAATTCCACCAAACACACCATCTCACCAGCTTCTACAAAGCAAAAGAGACAACACATTTATTCTTCCAAATGTAAATATGATTATAGAGCAAAGAACTAATGCCAAATACTCCAAAACTCTAAAACAAAACCAAAAGAGACAACACCTTTGAAGGAGAAAAAAACAAAACAAAAAGGAAAACAAAGTAAAACCAAATTAACCACAACTAATCTCCTAAAGGAAATTGCAAGAAGAGAAGGAAAGTAAAAGGCATAGAAGGACAAAGAAAGCTAAACCAACGGAAACGAAAGTAAACGAAAAAGAAAATGTTAAAGGACCAACTCAACCAAAAGATTAAGCTGATGGTTGAGGCCCAAGAATATGTTTTATACTCTATAACTCCCCCTCACATGAAAGGCCCTTTGTGATTGAAATGTGGATGCAGCACAGGCCCACCGACCTTATACCTAGTGGGAATTAATTCCAATTTAAAGGAGGGGTGGATGAGATTCAAACCCGTGACCTTTGTGTCACTCTAGCTTCGATACCATGTTAAAATAATCTCCAAGTGTTCGATCGAACCTTCGGGTCAAGAGTATTAGTTATCCAAGAAACTACCATGGAATGAACTGCAATCCAACTCAACCAAAAGCTTAAGCTGATGGTTGAGGCCCAGGATTATGCTTTATACTCTATCAGGATTAAGCTGTTGGGGTTTGGTGAGTCCGAATCACCGCGGAAACGACCCCGACCCAAGGAACCACTCGTAATTAATAAAACCATAATGCATAAATAAACACGAGAAAAGGAAGAACGAATCATACCCTTGAAGCGAGCTTCGCCCTCACAAAACAGGCTCTTACTTGAAAGCCATGAGCACCGCAAATGCCGTGCCTCAAACGGTATCCACCCACAAAGGACGAACACGACTTTTTAGGTCCGTTACCTTGGAGTTAGCAAGGTCCGACCAAAACCCAAGTGTTAATGGAGTTTAAGAGTTTTTCCAAAATATGGAATGCTCTTTCTAACTCCCACTCAAGCACTTTACTCCAAATCCCAAGGTTGGTATTTATAGAGGAAAGTATGAGTGGGAATTTCTATCCCATCAATGTGGGATTCATGAAATTCCACAAATTAATTTAAAGCTAAATTAAATTAAATATATAAGCAAGTAATAAATCAACAAGTGTCCTAATCATATGTAAAGAGGAGTATGGACCACTTGCAGAGGAGGGGACCATACTTGCTCCCCACTTCTTCCTCTCCTTGTGACACTTGTCCACACTAAAAAGCAAGCATACTTACTAGCTTCCCCTTTCTACCCGACCTAGGCCCACGGCCCAGCTAGCCTCGCACCGTGCGGGCTCCTAGCTGCTGCCAGCTCGGACCAGCACGCCCACGCACATCAGTGCGGGCTGCTGATGCCGAGGGCGCTGCTAGCTAGCCACGTACATGTGCGGGCTGCTAGCAGCAGCGCACGCCAGCACGCCACACACTGCTTGGGGGCTGCTGGCCGTGCTGTGCTAGCATGCCTCGCACATGGTGCGTACTGCTAGCCACGCCTTGCTAGCATGTCTCGCACATGGTGCGGGCTGCTAGCTCGGCTAATCCCCTAACAATCGGGATTTCGATGCTAGGGGTATTTTGGTCATTGTTGATTTATTACTAATTTGTCGTCTCGTCTTTTTATTATTTTTGACTCGACTTCCGACGCTCGGTTTTGATGCTCTAAGCTCGAATTTCCGACGTCTAAATATTTAACACTCGGGCGACGAATTAATTTCTTTCGAATTAATTCGTCGAGTCGGTTCGTATATTTTGCTTGGGTGTGACCCGAAGGGTTCAGTCAAGATTAAGCTGTAATATTAATTATATTAATATTACTGATCGGAAGCGGCCTCTACCTAGGCATTCCGATCACTTGACCTTACTGAATATATTAGCTTTCTAATAATTCTGAACCCGCTATCAGAATAATACACTTGTTCGAAGGACACCATTCCTTTCACAATAAACAACGAGAAAGGGAACAAAACACATAGAAACAAAGAGGACAATGCTGCTCCGAACAATCACCCTCGTCGTCAGCCGTACTTTGAAAGAGGCGAAGAGAAACAACAAAACAAAGAAACTATAGACATGCTACTAGCCTCGCCGGCGATGGTTGGTTCTTCTCCTAGCCATCGCCGGCGAGCAAACAGAGAAAGAGACGAAGCGGTGGTGAGGCGATGAAGGTTTTGTAAACAGAGAAAGTCAGGTATTTACCAACAGATCAATTGTGTTGCTTTTACTTTGGTTTAGTTTTAGTAGCCTAATACTTAGTTTTCCGCAGCCTTTTAGTTATTACTTAGATAAATTAAGTTGACTTTTGTTTTTTTTAGTTTTTACACACTTAACAGCTTCCATAAGTAATATAGTTTTGTCTTCTTTAACCAGCTTCATAAGATTCATTAGTTTTAATTATTTTTTCGTCTATTGTTTGTATTCTTCGTCAATATTGTTTCATTCATTAATTGTAGTTGATTTCATGTTTTATGATCATAAAATGAAGTTTATTACTATTTTCTTTAATTTTTTGTTCTTGCTTTTAGTTATGCTTTATTTAATTGCTTTTATTAGTTTAGTTTTAATTATGTGCGAGTAATTTTTTTTCTAGGGGTTGTGGGGATCCATAAATAATATGAAGGGATGCTTTATTATTGTCGATTGTTAATGTTTTGGGTAAGTTTTCCATTGATTATTATTGTCTATTGTTAATGATTTATTATTATGAAGGGATGATTTTTAATTTCATTGATTTTGTTTCCTTGATTTGCATCCTCTAAATTACCTTCATTATCTTGAGTTTGATCATTTTCCAAATCAAGATCAACAATAACATTATTTGTAATACCCAATTTTTTTATACTTATTTTATTTAAAATAAGTATTTTGAGAAGTATTTAAATAAATTAAAATATTTTATTTATAGTATTTTAATTATTCATTTTAATAAGTTTAGGAATATTTTATATAAGGAAAGTTTATTTATTTAATTATTTTATTTAAGTTGGTAATTTATTTAAAAAAGTTTTATTTTAGTAAAGTTTTATTAGGAAAGGGATTAAAAAATATTAAAAAGGAAAAGTTTAGGAAGAAGAGTTTGTAGAGAAGGGGTGTAAATATTCAACACTTGAGGCGAAACAAACTTTGCCCAGAGTGGAGAAAACCCAAGGTAAACTTTCTCTCCCTTCTCCTTATTTTTCTTTTCTTTTTCTTTCTTTTTCCCCTTCCCCTTTTTCGGCCTTCACCACCACCGGCCACCATCATGCCGCCAGTGGGCCGCCGACCACCACCAGCAGCGGCGCCACCGACAGCACGGCGGCAGCTGGCTGTGGGGCCACGGCTGCTACCCGGACCTTCAAACAAAAAAAAAAATTTATTCTTTTGTTTTAAAAATCAATTTAATCCAATAAATCTAATTATTAATTATGAGTTTTGTGATTAGATTATGATGTTTGATTATAAGTAGCATGTAATTTAATTTTCAGATTTTAATTTTAATAAAAAAAAGCCTCAATTTTGAAACCCTAGATTCATAAATTATTAATTATTGAAGGATTATGATATACGATGATTTAAACCTTTGATTTAAGTGTTTTAAGGTTTAATTACAGTAAGTTTTCATTAAAATATAATACTGAAATTTTTGGTAGTACATTAAAAATCAAGTTTCTTTAAGTAATTTTAATTACTCAGTAATTGGGATTAAAGTATGAGGTTTTAAATATAATTTTAGTTTATTTTAATTAAATTATGAGGGTTTTAATAATAGTATATATTGCTAGAAATTTGTGTAGAGATGATATTAATACTCTTCTATGATTTTAAATTGTAAGAGACTTTGAAGTGAATGATTTCTATTAGTCGTGGCGATTTTAAGATCGTATACAGGTACGTTCGCGTACTTAGCACAATTTTATTGATGTAGTAGCATGTTAAATATGTTTAAATTATTACAAGTAGTATCATGCTAGATTTGGAATGAAAATTATGATTTGGTTGTTATTGGTGTTTGAATATTGAAGTATCAATTATTTGTGATGGATTAATGGTTTGAAAATTATAGTTTGAAATATTGTATATGAACCACACTTTTATTTATGGCATGATAGAAAGCATGTTTAAGTAAACTAAATGTTTAATTTGGCTTGAAATATTAAAAGAGAATTTTATTATGGTTCATATAATTTTAATTGATCCTTTAAGAATGAGGAATAAGCTATGTAAGTGTTTATGTACACAAGAAATAAATGGTATGTTAGTGCCTTAGTGCACTTCAGATGTTTTTAACACCAAGGGATAGGATTTTTGGCGCATTAAGCGTTTAAGTTGTTATTGACACCGAGGTAGATTTAAAAAGGATTCAACATTAAATATTATGTGGTCACTAATTATTCAAGAATTAAATTAAAGTGTTTAATTGTTTAAATAATCATAATGTTTGATGTTGTTATGTTTGGAGAGTCATCACCAAGTTAATAAATTGTAAAGAACGTAAAGTGAAAGAGATTGCGCAACAAAACTCTTGGAACGTATATACCTTGAGTATGAACATATGAGGGGAATTATGGGTTAACCATAACTTCTACTGGAGTACAGGACGTTGTACATTCCTTTTATTATTATTATGCTCAGGAATTCCCACTTACGAGTGGTTATTTGATGCTGGCACGGTTAGCTCCCGTGTCAGTAACCTCATTTATTGGGGGAGGTTAGTTGGGAAACCTGTTTGATGCGTAATCAACGCTAAACAAATTATGTAGTTGTCTAGTTGAGAAATTTTGTTAAATGTTGTGTGCTTGAAAAACAGGTGCAACAAGGCAAGTTCTGTGTTGATAGGTAAATGCATGTTAGTGTGTAAAATACGCTTATGTACTCAGTTTTGCTGATTGTGTGTTTTGTGTGTTTGTTGGCCTTGTCTTTACCTTGGCCCTATGATGACCCATTTTTAATGGAGAGTAAAGGAAACAAGTAGAGAGAAGCTCTTCAGGTGATGAAGCATATTCATGATGGGCATGAGTGAAGAGCGAATCACGCTATTTTCCATAAGTATGATGTGTTATTGCTTGATTTATATAATGATATTGCTATTGCGAGACTAATGTAAAAGTTTTAAGTTGAATTGATTTGGTTAAGGGCCTACAATGGTTCCAAGTTGTAAGTTGACTTTGTTTTATTTTGGTTTGACTTTACTTTCGTGAGATGACTTTTAAAGTTGAGTTGTTTTAAATTAGTTTAAATGATAGTCTTCCGCTGTGTGTCTTTGATAGTTGCCTTAGCCGTTTTCACGGTGGCGGTAATAGCTTAGATGTTCCTATTTAAAGTTTTAAACAGGGTAAAACATGTATTTTAAAAGGAAGGTATTTCTAGGGTGTTACATTATTCACCTATATAAAATCAACATTAATATCATATACAAATCTTAAATGAATTTAATATATAAAATAATAATAATGGTAATTTAACTTACAATTTCATCAGGCTTAACCTTAATATCAAATTTATCCAAATCAGAGGCTAACTTTTGGCTCTGCATAGCAGCTAACACTATTTCATCAATTTTTGCTAAGAACTGGTGAATTAGAATATATATCATCTTCTCCTTGAGATTGAGACTCTTGTGAATATGTTTTTGCTTCGTCCTTCAAATCAATAGCAAAGTGAATTTGGTTCTCTGATACGATCTTCAAGTCACGACCAAATTTCATCATTTTCTTCTTCATAGGCTAATAAAAAATAGAATAAAGAGTGAATAAGTAAAATATAATAAAACATCCTAATTCCAACAAAAAGTGAATTGGAACATTCTTATTTCTGACCGAAGTAATATAATTTCTAACTGAAAAAATGTTATTACTTATTGTAATAATTTAATTCCTAGATAATACAATTTGTTTCCTGTCTAAAATAATCTAATTCCCGACTAATATTTTCTTATTCCTGATAAAAATAATCTAATTTCTGATTGAAATAAACAATGTTATTCCTGATTGAGATAACTTATTTCCCGACTAAAATAATTTCATTCCTGACCAAAATTATCACAATCTTGACTAACATTTTCTTATTCCTGATAAAAGTAATGTAATTTATGACTGACAATATTAATGCTTTTGAGAAAATTTATTTCCCGATTTTAAATTTCTTACTCCTGATAAAACTAAACTAATTTTTTACTGCACAATTTTAATCCTCACTCATATTATCTTAATCACATAATTCTCGACAAAATTTATGTACACAAAAGCATGTTATACAGTATAAAAACTTGAATAATAAACTTTACAAAATTAAAAAGATGAAATTTTAAACTTACATCAATATCCATATTATCAATCTCATCATCAGTGGGATACTCTTTAGGAATCATGTACATTACATATCTAGCTTTCTTTTCTTCAACTTTCAAATTAATGCTAGCAGATTGTACACCATGGCCTTCCTTCTTTTCATCAAAATCTTCATCATCAGTATCTTCAAGCTTAAACTCAATGCTCTCTAGCTGAAAAGCTTTTAAAAGAGCCTGTTTACTTTTGCCAGCATACTGTTTTGGTATGGTATGAGGATACTGTTTCAGAGTACCATAATCCATATTTTTTGCAACAGACTTAATCCTCTCATTCAGACTTTCTTAAGTCTAATTTATTATAAATGGCTTCCTATCTAAAGTGGTCCCAAACTCAAACTTTTGCAAAAAAAAAAACAATTACAAACGCAACTAGATAACCATTTTCTTATTTTGATTTAGTTTTCCTTCCTCTCCTGCCTTCCTCTTCAAAACAACAACCTGAAAGTCTGCTATTGAATCACATAACCAATCCATTACATAACCAGCCCAGTTGTAAGTCTTTATGAAATGTACATCTTCCAAATACTTGATAATGTTAAATTGGGGGACTTATCACCCGTTGGAGCAAAAACATTAGATACAACAAACATAACAAAAAGTCTTTTGAATTCATAAACCCCCCTCTCTATATTTCTCAAACAACTTTACATAAGTACCAAAATTCACATATGTCTTTTTCTTCTTACTTTGAACAGCTTTTTCAGATTCCTTCTTCTTACTTTGAACAACTTTTTAAGATTCATGTCCATTTTTCCTCTTCTTTTTCTTCTTTGTTTCAGATTCATGTCCTTTTTCATATTCATGTCCTTTTTCTGATTCATTTTCTATATCCAAACACAAAAATTCCTCCACTCTAACTTCAAAATCTCATCAGGATTAAATCCTTTCTTAATTTTAGAAATCTCTTTCACAGTTAGATCAGTATAAGGAATACCCAAAATATCATCAATATCTAAACTATCAATATGAATGGCAAACATGTTCCTTTTTACCAACAATCAGATTTCTAGCCTTGAGATTATAATGAGTTGTAATACATAACTGTACAACTGATGGCTAATATTTTCCTTCAAATTAATATGAAGCAATCTGTAGGGAATATTTCAAGTATTATCCCTAGCTTGAACCCCACTGTGATCATACACTAAAGTACGGTGGCGTCCAAAGGGAAGGAAGTTAGAGCAAAAGAGTCGCCAACAAGTTTTAGGAACTTGTAAACCATTCAAGAGGTGAAGGTTACACCCCTTAACGATCCAGAAGATCGTCAACTCCAATAGGTCTGGAACCATGACTGGTAGTTCGGGGATAGATGAAGGTACAAATCCAACCTTGAACCTGCCCTAACAATCGGCCTCTACTTTATTCTGATCGTATTCATGTGCGCTTTCTGACTAACATGCAATCAATAGGTTTACCCTAAACCTGTTCATCTATGTTGGTTGAATATTAATGCACAAATAAATCTATTATTGGCGATCACTTGAATTATAATCATATTAACCCTAAACAAGATTATTAATTATCTTATTAAGCGTGTTTACAAGTAAAAATTCCCTTTAAACATGCATAAAAGGTGTGATCAAGTAATAACAATAAATATATATCAAGAAACATAATAATCAAATTATATATAATCATAATCATAATAACCATCACTACAACAAAATGAAGCTAAGGTAACAATGAAAAACCATTCCCTAATATTAAAAAAGTGTTGCCTTGTATCTAAGGCAACACATATGAGGCGTAGTTTATGCCCCCGTTGTCTATTCATAAGGCAACACATTTTCGTACAAAGGCAACAATTTTAAAAGCCAAGGTAAAATAATACCTAAGGCAACATTTTTACAAAGGCAACAAATGAAAATTGTGGCCACCTTAGGAGACGATTCAAAATTATTACCTTTTGTCATAATATAAAACAATCTTTTCACATGTTGTATTTGCTAGTAATAATACAAAAGTGTTGCCAAATATTTTAAAGACAACATTTAGAAAACTGTTATATATAAATTAAATGACTACAATGAATCGACTATTTTTGTATTCTATTGCAATATATTACTATATTATATTAAAGGAGTGAGAATATGTCGTACTATTTTGAATTTGTTATATTAGAAAAATGTTGAACATTAAAACATGTAATAAGCATTTGACTACAGAATCCCAAACTTAAAAAATTAATTAGTAAAACAGTACAACCAAAACAATATCAACTTGTTTACAACATCAAATCTATCTAAATAATCTATTGTTTAATAGAATGTTGTAGGCCATAATATTAATCTAACTAAAAAATAGAAGAAATAATAAAAGGTTAAAGCAACTTCAAATTGAGCCATAAAGTCATATTCTTCTTCTTCTTACTCGCAGCCTTCTTCATCTTCTTCTTGTTCATCTCCCTGTACAAAAAATAAAATAAAATAGATAAATATTTTAACTTAGTATCACTAAAAAAAAAAAAAAAAAAAAAAAAAAAAAAAAAAAAAAAAAAGAGAGAGAGAGAGAGAGAGAAAAAAAAAAATTGAACGCCTTGGCCACTTTTCTATCTATACTTTACGTATATAGAAATCAAAAGGTTTTTACCTTGGATGTAGAAGCCGAAGATTGAAGTCGAAGCATTTCTGTTGTACTACCACCATCCTTCTCAGATTGATTATCAAGAAATAAAGAGCCAAGCATACTTAAATCAAAAGACATTTGTGGATTTTGTTGTTGAATTTGAGAAAGGATGGAGCTAAGACCATATGCTATCTCCCTTCTATCTTGTTGCCTTTTGTCCTCATAATCTTTTTGTAGAGCTTGAACCTCTTGAGCATGCTTCTCTTCAGCTTCCTTCATCAAGGCCTTCTGCTTTAATTGAGTTGATGAAACACCTCTTCCATGAAAATTTAATCGAGACTTTTTCCTGTTATCAGAACCAATAATAGTTCAAATCACACTTTCAACCTCCTCCTCTGAATCTAATTTCTCAAGTTCGGTCTATATTTTAAAATATAAAGGACAAAAATTAATATTGACAAAATTAAATGCAAAAAAATTAACATCAAATGACAATGAATCTTACCATCAATTTGTCCCTTAGGTCACCAGGTTTTCGCTTTGTTAGCTTCTCCTTGCGTGTTGCTATGAACATTTGAGCTAAACTAGGATTTTTTGTTGTTTTATTATCCTTTTTCTATACAAGAGTAATGAGTGTCAATCATTTTAATGCAGAAATAAAACCAATACTAAAAGTGATGAGAAATGTAAACAAGCAAACAAACAAACTCACCCACTTATATCGAACCCTAGCAAAACTCTTTGGTCCTGAAGTATGCATAATGTTCTTTTCCTTTCCAACTAACCGATTTGCTTTATTTTGCATACATCGTTCCTGACAAATTAAGACGGTGAACTAATGAATAACATTTTTCTTAAGACAAAAAATATACATTTGCTATAAAGGCATGGAAATATAAGAGACTTGTATAAATGTAATACCTCATATTTGACATCATTCCAAATCTTTAACAAGTCTTGGAACATATTTTTTGGGACTAGTTTTGGTCGTTTGATCATCCTTGTTTTATCATTGTCATATTTATGAAAGTGTACTCTTTTTAAATAACATTTGTACCTTCTCCAAGCAGCACCAATGGTTTGCAAAACCCATTTTTTTCCCTCAATTAGGACAATAAAATGTTTCTACAACAATACAAAAAAAAAGTTATACTAAAGTGATCATATTGGCATTGTTAAACAGCTCACTGCCAATTAATTAATCTTAATCACAAATCAAGAACATAAGAAAACAACTCACTGAAAGTCTAGAACCTATTCTAGCACTTACAAAACAAGTCACTGATCTTCAAAAGTAGCAGGCAGCCAAGCAGAACACCATGTAGGCAGATCGACAACAATAATGACAGTTGGGGTTCATTTTTTTTACATAACATATGCTAATTAAGAAAGTTTCACATGACACTCTGAGATGATAGCAGAAACCATATAGGACAAGCTAAGCAATTATAAAACATTTCTACCATATTTATTTAATTGAATAAGTAACTCACCAAGACATAATCCCAAAGTTCTTCTTTCTTCTCGTTCCTTAGTATGGGCCAATTCTTGACAGTCAGTGGCAGGATATTTGCTTTTCGAGCTATTGTTCCTAAGAAGCTAATGAACTCATTGCATGTACTGTCATCCGGACCAACAAGTTGTCCATGCTCATTCAAGGTAATTTCCAAGCGTTCTTCTTCGCTGCGTCCATGGACTTTGTAGCACATAGTGGGTCCTCTTCTAGGCTTATCCTTTTCAGCTAACATGAGCAAAGAAATTCAAATGTTAAAAAAATGGCTTATCAAGCATGTAGGTAAAGAATTTTAATTACAAATACAAACGATAGCTTGCCATTTTCTTTATCATTCTTGTCATGATTTAAGTTTTCAACTTCTAATCCAAGCATTTCAACTGGTTCTCTTGTGGTTGAATAATGCTGATGTAATGTATGATTAGGGGTAGATGAGCCACCATGTGAAGAAGCCAAATCAACATTTCGCCGACGTTTTGCCATCACTGCTTTTCGAGTCAGAGCCTTCATTTTACGAATCTGAAATTGGGAACAAACATGGAAAAAAGAAAGACATACAATACTCTAATATATGTATGTACAAACATTATACAAAAAAAGTTTCACACTTCATAACTCTTGTTAAATTGATAAGCAATTAATTGATCATAGACCACACATTCATAAGGGCATTTATAAGCAATTAAACATTAATGTCTAACTAAGCATGTGCTTCAAGTAGCCTTGAGAATTGTGTTCTTTACTGTTTTAGACACCATATTGACATAAGAGGTCAAATTTGAGCTGATCTTTAGGTATATGAGCATACAAGGAAAATATCACCAAACTGACGGGCCACCAAACCTCAAGCCCAAACCTCTATTGCAATATCAGATAAGAGGAAAACCACAACAGCAAAAGGGAACAAATTTAATTAATTGTTGAAGGACAAAGGGTAGGGGAAGAAGGGAGTCTGCAGGAAGGGGGAACAACACTCACTAGTGGAGCAGAAAACTTGGAGCAGCATATCAGAGTAGATAGAGATAAAAAAAATGAATTAAGGCGGCCTCTTTTGTGTTGGACAAAAGCCTTGTATATATAAGAATGTTTTTGCATTGTCAAGAATTCTGTGAGAAGACTATTGTATTGGAGATTTGGAGCTTTGTATCCTAAAGATACTTTGGGCAGTAGTAACCTAAAGTTACTGAACTATCAATATATTTCAATCCATTGGCTGTCGAATCTTTGTTCTTGCTGATTATTCTTGTTTTGTATGTGCTTTCTATTGAGTTAGTTTAAGAGTGTACGACTGTTGAGTCTCACAGAAAATGTATATGTGCATCAAGACAGACAAAGACTAGGCTATTAGCACAATGCTTACGCAATTTCACACTTTTGCAAATGACATGACAAACCATTCAAGTTTATTTGGGATTAAGGTAATCACTAATGAATGTAATCAAAATCATAACATCACAATAAAAAACATACATTACATTATTACAGTACAACTCAATCATGAATCATTCAATCTAAATTGAAACTTGTAGTTTAACTGCTTACAACACAGAGCAGAATTTGTGTTAAGTTCTAGAGAAGTATTTGGCAGTAGATTGCAGAACAAGTGTACAGTCAGCAAGGCAAGGGGGCAGCAACTCATGACAATAAAGCAGTAGAATTAAAGTTTCAACAGCCGCAAAGCAATAGGCAACAACAACATTATAAAGCAACATCAGCACACCAAGACATTTTTCTTACTACTTTTTAAATCTGTAGAGAACTGGACAAATTTTCAATCAATACGTGTTCATAGTTGACGGCAAATCAGAACATTCAAACATCTATTCCTAGTTGCATATATACTTGCATGAGATAATAGAGTTCCATTCTCAATTTAAAACCTATATTTTAAATTTTAAACCCACATATGACATATATATAGCAGCACAACACATCATCTTGATGCATACAGAATTACATGTGTAAAGAATAGAGACATGCTTAATTATAAATGTACAGCTTAGAAAAAACTACCTTCCATTGAATAGCATTGGACTTGTCTTTACTTTTAGACTGTGGAATGGGTAACTCTTCATCGGTGGAATCAAGCTCATGCTCCATATCTTGGTTAGGCCTATAGAGCTCATCGTCTCCCGAAACCTTTTTCTTTTTATTCTTACTTTGATTGCCTTTATTATTTTTAACTTGCGCCATCAGTGACTTATCTTGTTCCTTCAAACCTAATTCTTCCATTCTTGTCATATTTTTTCTAATTGTTTCCATTCTCAGCCTCTCATATTCTGACATTCTTGGTTCATGAGTTTGATGCTCATCACCAGAACCTCTTATAGCTCCAAGCTTAGTGGATTTTTTCTTTGTCATACTTGTAGCTAATTAATTTTGAAAATGAATCCAATTATACAGAAGAGTAAGAATTATACACGCACTCTAAATTCAATCATATATCTAGGTTTTTTAATATCAAATTTGATATACTGGTATCCCTTTTATCATAAACTAAGCATATGTGACATGCCGACATCGTTTACTAATAAAAATGTTGGACAGAAACATAGGAGAGGTGGGAACATTAGTGCAGATGCATATAAACCACACATAGTGTAAGCAACCCCACTAGCTCCCATTAGTGAATTCGTTTGTAAGTTAATTCGACCTAGGACAAATATTTTAGCATCTGTCAGCAATTACTTAGTTCAGTAACAACTAGACATCAGGGAATAAATTAATTCCTCAATATGCTTTAATTTTTAAATCTTTTCTAGTTAAAATTCTTCTGCTCAAGTTACAAAACAAGTAAGGATAACCATCTGTTTAATAATCTAGCTGATTTCACAAAAGGGTTAGCATGATTGAAAGCTTAACAACTAACCTCTATTAACTTAAATTTTAGTGGCAAATTCTGTTCGGTACGTTGTTTAGACTAAAGTAGAACAAACAAAATATAATTGATTTCTATAGTGAACAAATCAGCATATATCTCAGAACCCAAGACTCCAGGACCTTATATGTACTAATTATTGATGTATGAATTGAACTTAATATCACATTGGAGCTTGGTCAGATTGGCAACTGTAAGATTTCTAGACTGCCTAATAAACAACTTGGACTGTGCATCAGATTGAGAAAGGTGAGGTTTTGCAATGTTCAGAGAGCAGGTTCAGGTACTATAAGTCTCTAGATAGTAAAATTCACAAAGATTGATCACATTATTCTCTATTGAGAAATAGAAAATTTTGATAATGGTTAAGCGGTTTCTAATTTTATTGGTATATCCTTCTATCACAATTATAAACACCACCAGATTATTTTTACATGCAGCCAAGAGGGGTCCAGAGTTAGACATTGCTGTGGTTTTGAGGATAATGGTGTTGTAAGCCTTGGAAACTTAATTTGATGTGTATGAGCAAATGAGACTATCAAGATGATCCATTTTTGTAAGTTTGAAGGATATGAGGTCCTCTCGTGGGCCTCATGGCCTATGAATTCTATGTGCTCATTGTGGACAAATGGGACCAATGAAACATGCTGATATTTATGATTTTGCATCATGAAAGAAATTGAAAAGTTTGGCAGTCCACGAAATTTGTGGTGTTGGAATCCACGTGGTTGTATTTTTTCTTTGGGCAAGGTTTAAAGGAATATGGCATTTACGGTTTAATTGTGAAAAGTGTCATCAAGTGCCTGTTTGGAGGGTGCTTCTTTTGAAGCTAAGCATTGTTGAAGTTCTTGTGCAACTGCTTTTGGTTTGAATAAAAGGATTTGTGGTTGTACTCTTTAAGAAGAAGTTTTTGGAGCAGTGCTTTTGTTGGGTGTGGTCGTGTGATAGGCAGTGATTTCAGAACTAAGTTTGATGAAATATTACAGAACTTCTACTGCCAGACACTGGCAGAATCCTCTACTAAACTGTCATATACATGGAATTTCATTGCTGAAGTTGCCTGTAATATCATTTCAACCAAGTTCACTTTTGTTGGCATTATTTGGGTGGCCAAGGACTGTTTTAGGAAGTGTGTCAGGCTGGGTTTGCAGGAACTAGAAACAACCCATGAAGCAATGGAGCTAGGAGGCAGTCCACTTTATTAAGAAAAAGAAGCTAATATTCGCTGGGCTTACCTTGCTGGTAATTTGGATTGGGTCAGAACCAGAGCTTGACTGAGTTGGACCCGTCCTACTTGCCTTTATGATCTGGGCACTAACAAGCATACTTATTTCATTTAGAGTTCCTTTACCTTAAAGTTAACAGGTACACATCATGCAAATTAATTTTATTCAAACATGACATATACGTGTCTCTAAGCACATTATTATGTGAATTAATGAGGTTTATGCCAGCAAAAACTTGAACAATAAACAAGCAATATACTCAACAATCAGATGTTTAATTCCCTATCTTTAATAAAAAATTTCAGGAATAATATAAACCAAGAACCTTGACTTAGAGGTTCTTTTCAATAGTTAGTGCACTCATAATTCCTCAGACTAAATCATACTAACATAAACATCATTTGAAAAGAGTGAATCTATTGATGCATCTATTTTAAGTGTTATAGATATAAGCTCAGGAACTTGCAAAAAAATAATACTTGCCTAATATATTTTAGTAGACTAGCAGACCCCTAGGATAACAATTCCTATAACCCCAATTCTATCTAAGTTGTAAAACCTTAACTAAATAACTCATATCATTATCATACTAATTTCCAATAAGCTAAACTAATTTTAATAATAAACTAGTGGCATGCATGTGATCTGTAGGATATGAATTGATAATCCAAATTAAAACTTCAACCTTGAATGATAACATGTAAATCATAACCATTAAAATCATCTTAACCTATAATCATATTAAATTACAAAAATAAGACAACCCAGAATATATTACATCTAAAAATCAAATCTAACATCAAATTAACCAGTTATAAATGCCAAATTCACTTCAGAGATTAAAAGGGCAACGATGACTTACATGAAATTCAGAATACAACAACGATTTCGCCGGCATCAAACCCAACTAGCCAACCATAAATCCAAAGAAAGCAGTGTGAGTAGAGAGAAAAGAAACTAGTTAATTACGAATTGAAATAGATACTCTACACTCTTAATTAACTCTCACCTAAGTAGAAAGAAAGAAGGTGAGTAAGTAGAGTAACCGATTGGGGGATATGATGATTTTAAGATGATGAGTGTGTTGTATAATGAGATCAACAACTGAAAAGTGGAGTAACTGCTTATTCATGATCAAAAAAATTTGGAGCCAAAAATAATTTACAATTTCGCGGGTTTGGAGAAGAATATGGAGTTGAGGCGTTGAGGAAGTGAGGATGGATTGACCTGTTGAGGATGATGGGTGTAGACACCTAAAAATGTCTCCCCAAAACCAGACCCGATGATAAATAACCTTTCACCGCCACTATTGGTCGGGTTTAATATTTAATCCCGAGAGTTCTTAAAAAATCGTATTTTATTAAATTCATACTTTTGAAAGGTCCATGGATTAGTCTTGATGTTTGGTAAAAGCATAGTTTTAATTTCAGCCCAAGCTTATTAATTAATTTTAAGCCCAAACCTTTTTATTTTATTATTTTATTATTTATTTTTGGCCCAAACATTTTATTTATTTTTATTTATTTTAGCCCGAATAATAAAAGTCAGAAAGAAGCCCGAAATTATCAATCTGCACTTAAAAAGCCGAAAGAAATTAGGGTTAAAAATGAATTTAGACGGAAAAATGGACTGGAAGTTCCCGCGTCACGGCAGACTGCCACCGTGTCACGGGAACCCTTCCCGTCTGACGGTGGGGTTTCCCGTGACACGGGAGGTCTGCCGTGACACGGGACGTTCCGTGTCCTTTCCGCGTAAACCCTTAACGCGTTTTTCATTCCGTTTTCTGAAAATTTTTCGCGTCACGGTACGGTCTGACCGTGTCACGGGATACTTTTTTAGGGTTTTTATCATTTTAGGGTTCCGTGTGCTCCCTCATCACATTTCCCCTATAAATACCCCCTCATTTCTGATGTACGGGGCAACCAGAATTTTATTATTCTTATTTTCTCTCTTTTATGCTATTAACCTAAACACTAGCCTACCCTTTTCACTTCAAAATTCTTTCTTCAAGCACTCAAAGGAGTCCATATTTTACTCTAGGTTCTGTCCTTAAGCCAAGGCGTGAAAGGTAGAATCGTTTGAGGGTTTGGCCCCAAAATCAACCTTATTTTATTTAATTTAATTTAGTTATTGTTTTATTATTTCCTTGAAGTTACTAACTCGTTTATTATTTTGTAGTTGCAAACAAACAGATTCAAAGTAAGGATCATGCTCTTTTTATTATTATTATTTTTCTAACAATTTTATGTTGTTGGAATTGTGATTAAATTGGTTTTAATGTTTATTCTATTATATTTTTTATTGATCACTATATTGCATGTTTAAAGGGAATATGTAATTGAAAATCACGCCTAATAAGATAATTTGGACAACCGGTTTAGGATCCTTTTTAATCTTATTATTAATTGAAGTGATCACCAAATTTTTAGAATTATGTGTGCATTAATTTTGAACCAATTTAGTTAAATAATAGTTTGGAGCGAATTGAATATTTTGTTTGTATGCCTTTGAGATCACAGGAATGCTTTCCAATATAAGAATCGAGTATAGGCCAATACGGGCGAATGTGACTCCATGACTCACTTCGTACCATCATCCCCGATCCTCCTTTCGTGGTTCCGAACCATATGGAGTTAGTAATCTCATGGATTATGAATGGGGTGTAACCTTCACGGGTCAATCGTCTTTGCCTATCGTTGTCCCTTATCGTGGTTGCCTTTTTATGATCCGTGAACGGTTTACAAGTTCCTTAAAAACTTGTTGGCGGCTCCCTACTTTTTTGTCCCTAATCGTATATGTTAATTCCCACTTCCTATGAGTGCCAAGCATATTCACCACATGCTTTTTACGTAGGCGCACTTCGAGCGACGCCTATAATTTGGCGACTCCACTGGGGAGGATTCTTAATTATTTATTGATTTGAGTGATCAGTATTTAATTAAGATGAGTGGATGAGACTTGAAAGATTCTTGAAAAAATATTCCTGTGATCAATTTGGCATTTTTGCATCTGCATAGACGTTTTAACGTCGTATTCAGGTCTGTCCCGTAGGAAAAATTGGATAACTTGGTTGCGCGCAAAAGCAAACAGGGCACCAGTCAGATTTTCTGACTGCCGTGACACGGCAGAGTCTGCCGTGTCACAGCAGTCCTAAAATCAGTCCGGTGGCTTATTTTCTTTTCTCACAGTCGACTTCCTTCGATTTTTCTGAAAAAACGTATGTGTTCTACATGCGTCTTAGCCCCGGGGGATTTAAGCTCTATCGACCCAAAAACGCTCATGGAAATAAGGGTTCATCCGAGTTATTAAATCCACCCAAACCATGGAGTCGAGTTCGATTTCATCACGAACTCGCGGAGCCGCCCGTTGGCATACACCCTCAAGGGAGGCTCCCTTGCTAACACGTCCAAACTCTTAACCATGGTACCCTTTTGACACCCAAAGCTTGACCAATAGTTGAACATAGATCTTGACTCTAGGTTGCGAACTTTTTACATCATCGTGCCTAAATGCTATGTGGTTGTTTGGTGCTAACCCTCATGTGTTTGCTCTTTTTGTTTAACCCATGACCGAGGGTTTTTTATTCTCACATAGTAATTAGTACGGACTTAAAATCGATTAAAATCTGAAAAAATCACAAAACTGACCTGGAACTGCGCACCCTGTCACGGCATGTTCTGCCGTGTCACGGTGAATAGTGCCGTGACACGGGAAAGTCTACCGTCTGACGGTAGACTGCACCGTGTCACGACAGTCTGCACCGTGACACGGTGCCCAGGAAAGTTTCCCGTCAGTTTTTTTTTTCGATTTTTGTGTGAATGCTGTGTCCAGTTTTGAGTCGTGTCTAGTTATACGGTCAAAACACGCGTCTATAACCTCACCTAATCACTCACATATTATGTCCACACACTTTTTTTTTTAGTCATATACCACTTTTGACCGTATTTGAAGGAAGTTTCGTATTTGTGTCGTTTTTTTTTCGGAGTAAGTTGGATGGTATCCTCCCATGTTTTTTTAAAATTATAGATTTTTAATATTTTTTTTTTCAAATTTATAGATTTTTAATAAAATATTTTTCCGAGTAGGTTAAGGTTAAGCTTGGTCATTAAAGGTGTGTTTGTTTCGGTGTCACAGCGCTTGGGCAAGAAGCAAGGGTAGATTGTTACGGTTCGAGTCCATACCTCAACAACCTCTTATACCAAAGAGGCGTACAAGGAAACCACCTCAATCATCTCCACAAGATCCATCTCCAGTCTACTTTCAACCAATGGCCACTAAGAAAGACATTGAGAACCTCAACAGGACCATCGAAAGATTGTCTGACATGATGCAGACACTCACCACTAGAGTCAGCACTGTAGAGCAAGACAATCAAAACAGTGTCACTACTGCTGCGATGGACAAGATCAAGGAGCAGATGAGCAAGATTTCCGAAGAGTTCACTTATGTGGAACAGCCTGTCACCTCCTCGTCCATAAGAGAGAAGCTTCCTGAGAAGTTTTCCACTGCTGATATTCCCAAGTTCAAGCCTACTGATAATCCGCTTTTCCATTTGAAGGCTTTTTCTGCAACTATGGCTCTTAAGGGAGTAGATGTCACACTCTTCCCTACGGTGTTTCCTCTTTCCTTAGAGCATGCCTGTCAACAGTGGTTCTATTCTCAGGAATCCAAGCATGTCGCGACCTGGGAGGATGTTGCTGAAAGCTTTATGAATCGGTACAAGTGTAACATCCAGGCCAAGACTTCTGAACGTCAACTCTCCATTCTCAAACAGAAAGAGAATGAAGGCTTCACCACTTACTTAAGCAGGTGGAGAGAAACAGCTGCGCTCTTGGTGGATCCTCCCAAGGAGAAGGAAATGGTTCGCTTGTTCATTGCCAATCTGACTCATAGGTACAAGCAACACCTGAAGTTTCTGCCTCTAAGTACCTTTGAAGCTGTATACGATATTGGAATCAATATTGAAGACGAACTGATGAAGTCTGTTGGTAGCAACAATAACAACAACACTTGGAAAAAACAAGAAGAACGACACTCCTTCTTCTTCGTCTTCTAAGCCCAATAATGCTACCAACAATATCAACATCAATGATGTGTTGGCCCTTAATGCTCCTCCTCAAAGATTCCAAAGGCAAAGGAGGGTTTATACGCCCTTGGGAATGACTTATGATGCTGCTTATGACCGTCTTCATGGTCAGGGACTGATTATGCCAATCGGACCATTTCCAGAACCTCGACCTGAGAATAGGACCTCTAGCTACGACCCCAATGCTTGTTGCAAGTATCATCAAGGAAAGGGTCATAACACTGAGAAGTGTTGGAGGCTGAAAGATGCAATCCAAGACCTGATTGATGCTAACCAACTTCCTGTCCCTCCAGGGGGCAAGAAGCCTAACATTCAAACAGGTCCTCTTTCTGATGCTTTGGCTATCATGGGAGATGAAATCTCCTTTGATCCGTCAATACTCATTCAACCTGTGAATGAACCTCTGCCGGAAGTTGTATTTATATCAAGCACTGAAGAAGTGAATGGGATCTGGGATAGTGATGATGAAGACGTCTATCTCAAAGACATAGCCTGTTCATCTCTCGGCACCAGTGAAGATGTTTGGGGGGACCTTGAGGTCAAGGTTCTCACCAGAAGTGGACGGTTGCAACAACCTAACCCACCTCCACCTCCACCACAATCACATCCGATAGTTGATCCCATCGACCCTGTGAATAGCGATGTGGTCAAACAACTGCAAAAGACCAAGGTGGAGATGAATGTATGGAAGCTTTTAGCCACTTCCCACGAGCATCGAAAGGCTGTGATGAATGCTCTGGTGAAAATAGGAGTTGATGATGACATGACTCCTCAAGGATTGGTCAACTTTCTCACTACTGAGCTGCCGAGTACTAGCAACCTGATTTCCTTTTCTGATAAGGATCTACCCCCGGAAGGGGACCAACATAATAAGGCCTTACACCTCACTGTAGTGTGTGGGCAGATGAATGTTCCTATGATCTTGGTTGATAATGGCTCTGCAATCAATGTGTGCCCACTCCGTACTGCAAAGAATTTGGTTATAAAGAATGAAGAATTGACTCCCTCCACTCAAGGGATTCGAGCTTACGATAATACTCGCCGTCAAGCCGTGGGTACTATCATATTGAATATAACTACTGGGGCCATTGAACGTCGCACCAAATTTCAGGTGGTGGACATTAAGGCCTCTTTCAATCTGTTATTAAGATGCCCTTGGCTTCATGAGCTAAAGGCGATTCCGTCATCGCTTCACCAGAAAGTGAAAGCCCTAGTTGGAGGGGTTCCGATTACTATCGATGCTTCTCCTATGCGCATTCAAGTTATTGATACTCCTATCGTCCATGTTGAACATGACGAAGAAGATGAAGATCTTTGGGGGTTTTCACTAGATGATGTCCTTGTGATCGAAGAAGAGGAAAAGTGCCATCTCGACTTCCATCCCTACTCAAATACCAGTATCAACGCCATTCTGAAGAAGAAAGGTCACTTCCCTGGAATGACCCTTGGGCTCAAGAAGAAAAGGGCTAAATCTTGGGGCCATCCTGGTGCGCTCAAGAAGGACACCTTCGGCTTAGGATTCGAGCCAACAAAGGAAGATCTGAAGCAAGCTGCATTGAAAATGAAGGCTTGCAACAACGCTCGAATCACGAAGACGGAAATGGCCATGGATCCATATCCGTTCACCCTCAACGGCCAGTACATCAAAGAAGGGGAAGACTTCCCATGCTATGAATTCCCTGAACCATTTGTCCATAATGGGATCCGTGAACCGGGATTCGAGGTGTTCCTCGATTGTGACTTCATCGATGAAGAGCTCTCCACAGCCAAGAAGTCAGCTAGCCTGAACTCTGATGATCTGGGAATCAACCTTCTTTTTGGAATGGAGAAGAATGAATCCAAGCCGGTTTGCAATGATAACTTCGAGCTCGTTCAAGCCGTCATAGCGAATAAGGATTTCGACCCCTCCGAGTTAATCGTCCAAGCTGACAACATTTCAAGGGGATGGCGCAAGACATTGAGGATCACTACGCCAAATGGAGAGAAGTTGGAAGTAACCGCTGGCGAGGGTCCTATGTTTGACGAGTCTGAATCGTCTGGGTCCGAGTCCGAGTCTGAGTCTAAGTCTGTAGATGAGTCCTTAGAGTCTGAGGCCGACCCTCTTTCTGCTATAGAGTTCAACCCTGAGTCTCTTGTTGAGTCCTCTCTTTCTAGTCCTAATAATTCTGGTGAGGTCGCAGCCGACCTTGCCTCTCTTGATGTATTAGCCAATGAATTCAATGAAATGAATACCTTTGCTTACGATGCGTGCCATTCCCCTAGCCCTGATCAATATTTCTTTGCTAATGACAAAAATGACAAAGAAATAATAAAAGCAATGGAAGAACACGAAAATAAAACAGCAGTTATCGAAGATACAGAAACAGTTAACATTTCCAATGATACGACTGTTAAAGAAGTAAAAATTGGATTAACACTAAGTCAAGATGAACGCAAAGAGCTAATTCACTTGCTTAGTGAATTTGTTGATGTATTTGCTTGGTCATACCAAGATATGCTAGGAATTGATAGGGATATAGCTCAGCATACGATACCACTCATTCCAGGTATGAAGCCTGTCAAACAAAAGCTGCGCCGAATGAAACCAGATGTGGCTCTCAAAATCAAGGAAGAAATCAGGAAGCAATTGGCCGCAGGTTTCATCAGAGTATCCAAGTATCCGGAATGGATAGCAAATGTGGTTCCAGTTCCAAAGAAGGATGGAAGGGTCAGAATGTGTGTTGATTACAGGGATCTCAATAAAGCAAGCCCAAAAGATGGGTTCCCTCTACCTCACATTGACATTCTGGTCGATAATACAGCAAACCATGCACTCCTGTCATTCATGGATGGTTACGCCGGATATAATCAGGTATTAATGGCCGAAGAAGACATGGAGAAAACCACATTCATCACACAGTGGGGCACATATTGCTATACGGTAATGCCATTCGGGTTGAAAAACGCGGGTGCCACCTACCAAAGAGCAGCTACAGCATTGTTATATGACATGATGCACAAAGAGGTGGAGGTCTATGTCGATGATGTGATTGTCAAGTCTAAAGATCGCCCAGGCCATATCGTCGCACTTCGCAAGTTTTTTGAAAGGCTCCGTAAGTACAACATGAGGTTAAATCCAGCAAAATGTGCATTCGGAGTCACGTCAGGCAAATTACTTGGATATGTGATCAGTTCCCGAGGGATTGAAATAGATCCTTCAAAAGTAAAAGCGATCATGGCTATGCCACCACCCAAAAATGAGAAGGAGATTCGAGGCTTCATTGGAAGATTGCAGTATATAAGTAGGTTCATATCAAAGCTCACAGCGATATGTGAACCTATATTCAAGAAGCTTAAGAAGAATGTCCCAGTCACATGGGATGATGACTGCCAAAAGGCTTTCGATAAAATCAAAGAGTATTTGGCAAATCCACCTGTGCTAGCGCCAGCAATACCTGACTTTCCTCTTCGACTCTACCTTACGGTCACAAGAGAAACGATGGGGGCAATGCTAGCACAAGAGATTGAAAGCAAGGAGAATGCAATCTATTACTTGAGCAAGAAACTCTAAGGATATGAGACGCGATACACGCCACTCGAGAAGTTGTGTCTCGCACTTGTATGGGCCGCACAGAAACTAAGACATTACATGCTCACCCATACAGTGCATGTCGTGTCTAAGATGGATCCTCTCAAATACTTGTTCGAGAAAGCAACACTCAACGGCAGATTATCAAGGTGGATAGTCAATCTAGCTCAATTTGACTTGAGATTCATGCCACAAAAAGTCATCAAAGGTTCTGCAGTTTCTGACTTCTTAGCAGACTTTCCGCTAGAAGAAGCTGAAAAAGAAGAAGATGAGTACGATTTCCCTAACGAAGATTTACTCATGACCGAAGACGATAGTTGGATGCTCTATTTCGATGGAGCTTCAAACAAAAAAGGATGTGGTGTAGGAGTCTTGCTCGTATCACTCGATGAAGAACACATCCCAATTTCCATGAAGCTCGACTTTGATGTCACCAACAATGCCGCAGAATATGAAGCATGCATTTTGGGGTTAGAAACAGCTGTCGCCTTGGGAATCAAGAAACTCAGAATCTACGGTGATTCTTCACTAATCATTAACCAAATCTCCAAGAGATGGAAAGTGAGAAGTGAAAGTCTCGCTACGTATCAAGCTCATTTAGAAACTCTCACGGAGCAACTAGATGAAGTGGAATATACGTACTTGCCAAGAGAAGAAAACCAGTTCGCCGACGCACTAGCTAAATTAATATCAATAGTGCGAATTCCAGCTGACACAATCAGAATGCCACTGACCATAGAGAGAAGATATGAACCAGCTTATGTTCATGCACTTGATGATGAACAAGAACCACAGGAAGAAGATGAAGAGCCATGGTATACAAACATCCTTAATTATGTGACAAGAGCAGAATACCCTCCTAATACTGATAAAAGGGCACGCCGTGCTTTGAGGCTCCTGGCCTCACAGTATGTGCTCATCAGGGGAGAACTCTACAAGAGAACCGCTACGGGAAGGAATCTCTTATGTATAGCCAAGAAAGAAGCACATAAAACCATGGAAAACCTTCATGCTGGTATATGTGGAACTCACATGAATACAAAGATGTTAGTCCAAAAGATTCAACGACAAGGTTACTATTGGACTACTATGGAGAGAGATTGTCACGAGTACGTCAAGAAATGTATGAAGTGTCAAATCTACGCAAACTTACAGCATGTTCCACCTTCGCTTCTCTACACGTATACTTCTTCATGGCCTTTCTCCACTTGGGGCATTGACATCATTGGAAAAATAACACCACCAGGACAAGGGGGGCATGAATTCATTCTCGTAGCAATCGACTACTTCACCAAATGGGTAGAGGCTGCCTCATATGCCAAGCTGACGGCAAAACACGTAGCTCAATTTATTGAGAAAAATATCATATGCCGCTATGGTGTACCCCATGAGATGATCAGTGATAATGGAACACATTTCCAACCCGAATGCGCGGAGTTATTGCAAAAATATCATATCAAACATCACCGATCATCACCTTACAGACCACAAACAAACGGAGCAGTCGAATCGGCCAACAAAAATGTGAAGACCATCATCGAAAAGATGACGGAAAATTATAAGGATTGGCCAAGTAAGCTACATTTCTCCCTTTGGGGTTATCGAACCTCTGTTCGTACATCGACTGGGGCTACCCCTTTCTCTTTAGTCTATGGCGTCGAAGCTGTACAACCAATCGAGCTCGAGATACCTTCTCTCCGAATCGCATTGGAAAGCCAACTAGATGAAGTCGACTGGATTAGAGCGAGATACGACGAACTGGTCTTGCTTGATGAAAAACGCTTGGCAGCTTTGCATCATGTCCAAACCTACCAACAGCGTATGGCACGACATTTCAATAAAAAAGTCAAGACCAGAAATATCAAAGAGGGTGACCTAGTGCTTAAGGCACTTCGTAAAAATGTGTTAGATCCAAGAGGCAAATTCAGACCGAACTGGTCGGGCTCGTACATTGTTAAAACCATCCTGTCTGGCGGAGCGGCACAATTGGTAGACATGGACGGTAACGGCTTCCATAATTTGACCAACTTGGATCAACTCAAGAAATTCTATGCCTAATCGCATGGGTTCATGACCCAATAGAGCTACGTCTGGCCTAATTCCTTTTTAGGATACGTAGGCAACCCCTCAAGGGGGCGCGAACACTTTAAAATAAAAAATCCTCCCTCTTTGATCAAATATGTGCGTCAGTTCAGCATTGCGTCACGGCAAAAAAAAAAAGGGGGAAAAATGCCGCGACACGGTAATTTATCCCGTCTGACGGGAGAAGTTCCCGTGCCACGTCACCCTCTGAACGACAAAAAGGGAAAGGGGACTTCCCGTGACACGGGAATTTATCCCGTCTGACGGGAACAGTGTCCCGTGCCACGTCACCCCCTGTCAGCCAAAAAAAAAAAAAATTAGCCGTGACGTGGGAATTTGTACAGTGTCACGGGTCCCTTTCACCGTGACACGGTGGACTTTCAGTTTTCCCGTTTTATTTTTGTTCGAGTTTTTATTTTCGTTCTTCCATTGCGTCCGACTCCTTGACTCGGATAAATAAATAATAAATAAAAGTCATTGTAATTTTTATTTTTAAGGCTGAAATAAATGTGCTATTATTAAAATAAACGCGACTACAAGTACTGGCATCATATGCCTTATTTTAAATAAAAATTATAAATAAGCAAAGCACTATTGATCTAATCTCTTTTCTCTTTAGGAACATCCTTCTCTTGCTCAATTAGGTCGGCCTTCACCATTAGTGTGTCTTTTGTAGCCCGAACCGCCACACCCCTAGTCGAACTTTCACCCCTTTCACCTTTCTTGAACTTTTTCGGTTGTTTCTCCCTATACACCATCTTTTCTTTACCCTTTCCTTTCACATAGGTCTTCTTTCTTGGCATCTTAGGAGTCTTAAACTCAATTCCTTGTGTTCTCGGACCTAGACGATCTTTAAGAGGAGCTTTCTTATCTCCAAGACGACTCTTTACATCAGACTTGCATGATCCGAATCGTTCCCTCCTACTTCTAGGGTTCAACCATGCCTTGTATGCACTAGATAAAGGAGGAGGAGCTTGGTCACTTGCAGAAACGGTCCACAAAGGCCTTCCAATCCAATAAGCCTCGTACTTGTGAACGTTACTTTCATGCAACGATACTTCACGAGGACTATCGTTATAGCGTGGAACTACTTGTTCAAGTCCATACTGCCGCATCAGTCGAGAGGGACAGTAAAAGGTCAGTTTGGAGATACTAGGAACACGGCAATATGGAGTTTCATTCGTGCCAACCATCCTAGTAAGCCTCCACCAAGGCACCACCCAACGAATGGAAAATTCCCTCTTTGCAAAGAAATTTTTCCAATCTTCATACGACATGTTCGCAGAGTAATTCTTTTTCCTACGGACTAAGTCGTTAGGGCCATATTTTTCAATATCGTCGGGGGCTTCAAATAATTCCAAACGCTCCATCAACCAAATCTGCAAAAAAAAAAAAAAAAAAAAAAAAAAAAAGAAAATTAAACAAAATCGAAAAAAAAATACTGCAGATTCCCGTGACACGGCAGTTTTAACCGTGTCACGGCAGACTCCCGCCGTGACACGGTGCCTGTTTTGTGTCACGGGGGCTATTCGGAGCAGGTTTTTACCTGTAATAGTACCAGAGAGCCCTTCCTGATGACTTTCCGGTCAGCTTTTGCCTCGTCAAGACCACGAAATGTTTCTCCAAGGCACGTCGGCATAGGAGATCTTCCGGATTCAACATGCTCAAGTACAGACGCTAGACAAGCATGTCCTACCCTACCGTTTGCAAATAGTAGCTTGCTAAACATGAATAAAATATATGCCCTTCTACGATATACATGATAAGACTCAGAGATAGGGCGATTAAAATATAAGTTAGCAAGTTTTTCTAAGTCTACTTCATTACCACAAACAATTCTATTTAAATCTGGATCTGTTAGATTCAGATGGCGTTCAAAGTCTTGGTAATAATATTCATGTAGGGTAGGCATGGAAATAAGATTTCTAGCGGGAAATCCAAAGATTGCACCAAATTCCTCCGGCAGAGGACAGATTTCATCATAATCAAATTTGAAACAGTGTGTTTCTCGACTCCAATAATCTAATGCTGCCCTAAGAAAATCATGTTCAATAGCTACGTGTCGCAGGGCTAGCAAACCCCTGACATGAAATAATTCTAACTCTCTTTTTTCAGCATTGGTCAAAGAATAAGACCAGTCGCCCAATGTATTATAAAAATTCTAAGACATGATTATTGAAATATGAGATTCTAAATTATTTTGTGTTTCGTAATTTTGCATATCGTGAATAATCTGGCCTTATTTTATAGCAAAAGCGCTCGAAACTGCCCAGAATTTATCTTTTCCTACGCGTAAAACAAACCGCTGGCTAATACGCGTCCCGTGACACGGGAAATTCCACCGTGTCACGGGAACTTTTGCCTTGACACGACACTTTACGCACTTTCTTTTTTTTTCACCTTTTCCCGTATCTATCCGGATTTTTTATAATTTTTTATCTTTAACGTTTATTTTTCAGTTTTTTTTTCTGAGAGTTTTATTTCTAATAAAATTCTCACCTTTTTTATCTTTATTTTATTTAAGATTTTATATTTGTTTTGTTTTTTATTTTATTTTTGTCTTGGGGAAAATAATTTTTTATTTTTTTATCATTTTATTTTTATTTTTATTTTTATTTCTTTTCTTTTCTTTTCTTTTTGGGGAAAGTAATTTTTATTTCTTTTACTTTTGGGGAAGGTCGGTACCCTCCATTACTCCACTTATGTCTTTTCGTCGTGTCGTTGATAAATACACAATCACACACAAGGAGTCTCAAACACACACTAACATACATAATAATAAATATATAAACTATAAATAATGTATAAAGAGTCATAATACATAAATATGTCAAGTGTCATCATAGTATGTACAAAAACCCTCGGTCAAAAGTCCCTAGAGCCAGAATCAGTCTCATCTCCACCCTGTGCGTGTGGTCCACCCTGTGTATATGGGAACGGCAAACCGAAGAGTCGCTCGACCATCCGAGTACGGGGAGTAGCGTCCCTACTAGTCCCCGTAGGCCCAGCAGTAACCAAGCTCAAAGCAGGACCCGTCCAGCCGGAAAACGGAGTAAACTGGCCCAAAGATACTGGAATCGTCGGCGAAGGCATCGTCCCATACATCGGAACCGAGAACAAGCCCGACAGCGGTGGAGGAATCCCGGATAATGGATCTGAAAATGAACCAGGATCCAAAGGAGACCCAAACTCGGGAACTGGAGGCTGTGAAAATGACTGACGCTGCCCCTGACTCTGGCCCGGGAAACGCTGAGAAGACTGACCCTGCTGCCACTGAGCCTCCTGAAATGGCTGAGTAGTCTGAGGCTCTCGCTGAGAACGCCGGTGAGCCTCAGGAGATCGTCTACCACGACCAAGCTCCTCCTCGTCCGAGCCTCTGGGCCTCGAGCGCGAGCGGGACCTCCGTCGCTTCTGAAAGACACAAAATCAAAAGGTGTCAACAATGCAAAATAAAACAAATGGTAGAAATGAAAAAATAATAAGTGATACCTCAAGAACGTCGCTAGAGCTCCGACAACTCGCACCACGCCGAAGCTTGATGATGCAATACTTCAGCGCGTCCACCAGCTTCATGAACCCCATAATCTCCGGGCGGTTAGGCTGAGGATAAAACAAAGAAAAATCAGTAATAAGTAGCATTAAAAGGGTGGATAATGCGTCGAAGAAAACTCACCGGCTCAAAGACCTCGGGCAGAGACTTCTACGCCTGTCTATAACCCTCCGGCGCGTCAGCAATATGGTCCTCCGTGATACCGATCGGCCCGGGGTAGCGAACAGACTGAGGAGGAATCTGAATCCTCCCCACAGGATGGATGGTCGTCTGAAAATATGATAGAATAATCAAGTTATTCGACTATTTAAAACAGAGACTAACAAAGAAGATTCTCAAAAGAAATCATACCTCGGGAAGATGGGGTGGAGGAGCCAGAGAGGGAAGCAAATCCTGCGCATAGTCGCTCTCCATGTGAACGAGCTCCTGCCATGGAAGAGTGTAGCGCTCTTCCCTGTTGATCAACTCTCTAATCAAGCGGGAGTCCAGCATCGACTCTGGCGGGGATGAAGGCACCACAAAGCGATCGCCGCTATGCTGACGGACGACTCGCTCCCCCAAATACCAGACGAAGCGCCCGGTACCAACAAAAATGGTACGGTACGCTGAAAGACGCAGGGCCTCGGGTAGATCAGTCATCCCGGCCCAAGGACGGTACTGGACATCGATGGGAACCTGGAAACCATAAAAAGTTAGGCGTGAAACAACGGAAACAACATCAGAAGGAAAGAACGCAACAAAACTAATCCTTACGCCAACGGAAGAGGTGCCTCGGCGTAGTAGCCCACGAAGTGCCGGAACAGACTCCACCCGTGACTCTCCTCGGTCACGCCAGCTGGCCCTGACGGGGAAGTCATGGACCCCTCCCCGACGCCGGCGAGGAGCCAAGCCTGGGAAGTACTCGTAGAACCATAGCTGCAACAAAAATTATATTTAGCACACGAGTCGAACAAGCTAAAATGAAACAAAAAGGGAAAAGATCATCATCTCTACGACTCTCCACGGGCCATAAACGGTGATAGGGGAATCGTCATTCAACTGACGGCAGCCATGACGTAGAGACAGAAGATGATCCGCGTACCCAAGACAGGCCCAGCTATAGGATCCTATCTCGGGGATCCTGGCCAAAGAGGGGAGGTAGCAGAGGAGCACGCGTGAACTCCTGCCGGGAGAGAGGGTCATAGAGATCAGGATCAAGATGAAGATCCGCACCCGCTGCTCGGCCGTCGTATCCTCCATCTCGAAGCCGCGAGCAAGAACTGAAGCCAGCTCCGATCGTCCACTCCTAGGACCACCTCGTAACACCGGTCGGGTCCTGATGTGCTGAACAATCGGACCCAACAAATCAGCTACCTCAGCCGATGTCCAAGATAGATCGGACATCTGGCCTACAGCCCGGTCAGTGAAGCGCAGCCCGCTGATCATGCTGAAGTCTAGGGGGGTCACCGTCATCTCCCCCCAAGCAAAGTGAAACGTGTTGGTAGTATCCCAGAAATACTCCAACAATGCGCGAACGACCGTCACGCCGCAACCCCGGGGGCTGCGAAACCCTACAACCGCCGCGTAGAAATCGACCAAGCCAGCCGACTCCCATAGGGCGCTCGTAGCAGGATCCCTTGTAATGACCCGGTGAAGTCGAGGGATCAAATCACCGGTTTCGGAACCATGCTGGCGAAGTGTGCCATCAACTATGCCGGAGAGTGCGCGGTGAGAGACGTGGTTTTCGCGGCAGAAAACCAACTGGTCTGGGGTCCACGGAGGTGGAACCCACCTACCCCTACTCGTGGAAGTCTGAGGCTCGGACTCTAAGACGTCGTCGTCCATGCCCTCGGGGACAGTGGGAGTGTCCTCCCGAAAAGCCCGACGCCGGCCGTGGGTAGAAAGGTCGCAATCTCGTCGTCTAGGCATGTTATTATCAAAATCTAAATGTTTAGCATCATTTCCTAAACATTTAATTCAAGTTGCATATTTATAAAAAAAAATAAAAATCTAAATACTTAGCATCATTTCCTAAGTTATTTAGTTGTTTATTGAATTATATGCTAAATTCTGAATGCTTAGCATCATTTCCTAAACATAATTAAAACCTAAATACTTAGCATCATTTCCTAAGTTATTTAGTTGTTTATTGAATTATATGCTAAATTTTTACCTCAAGGCTAAAAATTGGCAAAATTATGGTATTTATTTTCTCCATGACAAACTAATACTACAGTTCTCCTAGCCGCATGATACTATGTTCTCCATGACAATATAGTACATATGCAAAATATGAATCAACACATCATTTCACAAGATTCACCACCATTTTTTCACCATTTCAAGAGCAAAATATGAACATTATTTCACAAAGTAGCACCCAAAAATGGTGATTTGCTCAATTCACCATCAAATCATGCAATTTTTGTCTCAAATCTCTCACAAACACACATGTATACATATACAAGTAAAATCATGGCGAGAATTTCAACATAAAACTTCAAAATCAAAAACCCCCCAAATTGATTTTTTTAGGGTTTGTCATGAAATTGTTTATGTGAAGCAAATTCAAGGCAAAAATCAAAGGAAACTTACATGGATGTTTGTAGAGGGTCGAAAATGAGGAAAATAGTGAGAAATTACAGCAAATTGGTGAAAGATCGAACTCCAAAAGTTCGAAAAAAACTTCTGGCCACCAGTAGGACCGCCGTGACACGGTCAGCTATATCCGTGACACGGTGAGGCAGTCTCGTGTCACGGCAAGCTTCAAAGCTGACGGAGCTCCGACGACTTAGGCGGCAGCTCCGGGACAGAAACAGCAACAGCAAGCAACAGTAGCGAATAACAGCAGCGAAGAATAGCAGCAAAAAACCGCAGCAAAACAAAAAAAAAAAGAGAAAAAAAATCGAATCTGCAGAACAACTGTGTCATGGTCGCCGTTACCGTGTCACGGTGAGCTTTGACGGCCGGCGGTTCACCTTAAACGTGGCTCAGTAATTTTGGTAAGCAAGGAGTGAAAATGGAGGAATAGAGAAGAGATGAGCAATGAGATGAGAAGTGTGAAAGAGAATATGCGAATTTAAAGACAGAAAAGGACAAAAAAAAAGTAACCGTTGCAATCATTCACACGTGACTGATTTAAAAAGCAGCAAAATAAAAAAAAGGAAAAAGTTCCCGTGACACGGGATTCAGTCCCGTCTGACGGGAAGTTATTCCCGTGTCACGGCAAATGGCTGACGTGGCACGACGATTCTGCGCTTGGTTAGGGAATATTCCTGACCTTTTTGACTAGTTTGACTGATTTTTCGAGATTATTGAGCGGTTATTTTTCGCTAGAATTGCGCGGAAAGCTCTAACTGATATTTAAGGGGGACTAAAATTACCATTTTACCCCTGAGAAGCGTCAAATTCAATTTTTTCGGCATTATAAATATTTAATATGGTCGGATAATCGACTTAAAATTGTGAATCATCTGGAGCCCACGTTCGGGGATAATCGAACCACCATACACTTATCAATATTCAGCAATCGTCGGCTTTCCTCAGGCTCGGAAAGCGTTATCGGTGGATTTATCTTCAAGTATAGAAAACCGCCAAGTCGGCTTTCCTCAGGCTTGGAAAGTGTTATCGGTGGATTTTTCTTCAAGTATAGAAAACCGCCCAGTCGGCTTTCCTCAGGCATGGAAAGCATTATCAGTGGATTTTTCTTCAAGTATAGAAAACCACAAAATTTCTTTCTTGGCTTTCCTCAAGCATGGAAGGCATTATTGGTGGAATTCTTCAAGCATAGAATGACACCAAATTCATACGTCGACTTTCCTCTAGCATGGAAGGTATTATCCGGTAGCTTTCTTCAGGCTTAGAACTCTTCAGTCGGCTTTCCTCAAGCATGAAAAGCGTTTCAACAAACGTCATCCGGTAGAATCCTTCAAGCTTAGGGAGCTGCCAAATTCGTTTGTCACCGACACACTGGTGCCAGATACGTGTTCTATCCCTTTACTCTTTTATCTGTGGAATTAACATTTTTCTGCAGGTATCGGCGTATACAGAATGATTTAGGATCGCAGAACGTCTTTAATCATTCTCCGTCCCTATCGGCTACTTTGACTATCGTTTTCGAAACTGACGTTTCTACAAACTCAGTCAAAGTGGGGGCTTCTGTAGACACCTAAAATTGTCTCCCCAAAACCAGACCCGATGATAAATAACCTTTCACCGCCACTATTGGTCGGGGTTAATATTTAATCCCGAGAGTGCTTAAAAAATCGTATTTTATTAAATTCATACTTTTGAAAGGTCCATGGATTAGTCTTGATGTTTGGTAAAAGCATAGTTTTAATTTCAGCCCAAGCTTATTAATTAATTTTAAGCCCAAACCTTTTTATTTTATTATTTATTTTTGGCCCAAACATTTTATTTATTTTTATTTATTTTAGCCCAAATAATAAAAGTCAGAAAAAAGCCCGAAATTATCAATCGGCACTTAAAAAGCCGAAAGAAATTAGGGTTAAAAATGAATTTAAACGGAAAAATGGACTGGAAGTTCCCGTGTCATGGCAGACTGCCACCGTGTCACGGGAACCCTTCCCGTCTGACGGTGGGGTTTCCCGTGACACGGGAGGTCTGCCGTGACACGGGACGTTCCGTGTCCTTTCCGCGTAAACCCTTAACGCGTTTTTCATTCCGTTTTCTGAAAATTTCCCGCGTCATGGGAAATTGTACCGTCTGACGGTACAGTCTGACCGTGTCACGGGATACTTTTTTAGGGTTTTTATCATTTTAGGGTTCTGTGTGCTCCCTCAGCACATTTTCCCTATAAATACCCCCTCATTTCTGATGTACGGGGCAACCAGAATTTTATTATTCTTATTTTCTCTCTTCTATGCTATTAACCTAAACACTAGCCTACCCTTTTCACTTCAAAATTCCTTCTTCAAGCACTCAAAGGAGTCCATATATTACTCGAGGTTCTGTCCTTAAGCCAAGGCGTGAAAGGTAGAATCGTTTGAGGGTTTGGCCCCAAAATCAACCTTATTTTATTTAATTTAATTTAGTTATTGTTTTATTATTTCCTTGAAGTTACTAACTCGTTTATTATTTTGTAGTTGCAAACAAACAGATTCAAAGTAAGGATCATGCTCTTTTTATTATTATTATTTTTCTAACAATTTTATGTTGTTGGAATTGTGATTAAATTGGTTTTAATGTTTATTCTATTATATTTTTTATTGATCACTATATTGCATGTTTAAAGGGAATATGTAATTGAAAATCACGCCTAATAAGATAATTTGGACAACCGGTTTAGGATCCTTTTTAATCTTATTATTAATTGAAGTGATCACCAAATTTTTAGAATTATGTGCGCATTAATTTTGAACCAATTTAGTTAAATAATAGTTTGGAGCGAATTGAATATTTTGTTTGTATGCCTTTGAGATCACAGGAATGCTTTCCAATATAAGAATCGAGTAGAGGCCAATACGGGTGAATGTGACTCCATGACTCACTTCGTACCATCATCCCCGATCCTCCTTTCGTGGTTCCGAACCATATTGAGTTAGTAATCTCATGGATTATGAATGGGGTGTAACCTTCACGGGTCAATCGTTGTTGCCTATCATTGTCCCTTATCGTGGTTGCCTTTTTATGATCCGTGAACGGTTAACAAGTTCCTTAAAAACTTGTTGGCGGCTCCCTAGTTTTTTGTCCCTAATCGTATATGTTAATTCCCACTTCCTATGAGTGCAAAGCATATTCACCACATGCTTTTTACGTAGGCGCACTTCGAGCGACGCCTACAATGGGGTTTGTTTTTATTTATTTATTTATTTATTTTTTAACTTATTTTCTATTTTGAGAACTAAATGTGGACTACTAGCTAATGGTTCTTCTTTTTGGAATAAATTAGGGGATCTTATTTTCTGGATGCTAATCTAATAATAATAATAATAATAATAATAATAATAATAATAATAATAATAATAATAATAATAATAATAATAATAATAATAATAATAATAATAATAATAATAATAATAATAATAATAATAATAATAATAATAATAATAATAATAATAATAATAATAAATCAAACTATTTATTTTAATTGTTTCAAAAAAAAAAAACTATTTATTTTAACGAATAAAAATAGGTGTACAATAAATATTGTATATCCGTATTAATATTGTCCTAAATGATTACTTGTTAGGGTCTGTTCTCATACGATTATTTCCAGTTCAGTTCAGCTCCTAATTTCATTCTCTTATAAAATATTCATTTTAGTTTAGTTCAGTTCAGCTCTAATAAGTTCAATTCAGTTCAGTTCAGTCAATGAGAACAAACCCTAACTTAAAAAAAAAAAAAAAAAAAAAACGGGTGTACAATATTACTCCTAATATATACACACAAACGTTTTTTTTTTAAAAAAAAAACCGGGTGTACAATAATTATTGTACATCCATTATAAAGATAGCCTAAAGTGATCAGAAGTTACCCCTATAATGAATAAAAGTTACCACAATATGCATAAAAGTAACCCAATAAAGAAAAGGTTTGTAAGTAAAAGCAACTATAATATCCTTATAAAACTTATTTCATTGGCTATTTACATTAAAAATTGGCAAAAAGTTACCCTACTAAACTATTTTACGTGTTCTAAATCATGATTAATTTTATCTAAGCTTATGTGAGATTATTTTTTGTAAAATAAATGGAATAATGGGGAACATAATAGAGTCTTGTTTGTAATAATATTTGACTTTATACAAATGTAATATTGAATCGAAATCAGCAAAAATGTAATCAAGGAGACCAAAGTCAACTGATACGAAATAGACCCACTCAAACTCGTTTAAACCTAAGCTAATACTCCAATTTTACCATTAACTAATACAAAATTGATGGCTTTTTCCAAATTTGACATGGACCCGATAGTTATTATCTCGACTCAAAATTGATCAGATCCAAACAGAGGTGGTTCAAAAGGGTAACCTTGACCATTATGACAATATTTTTAACATAATTGTGAAAGTCAAGTTACTATATAGAGTAAAAAGAAACAAAGTTACGTAGTGAGTTTTACCGTTAAGTTTCATACAAATGTGAAAT
The DNA here is from genome assembly GCF_948465745.1 of Chenopodium album. Lineage (NCBI taxonomy): Eukaryota > Viridiplantae > Streptophyta > Magnoliopsida > Caryophyllales > Amaranthaceae > Chenopodium > Chenopodium album. The sequence continues at coordinate 23,333,332 of NC_137839.1, forward strand.
TCAATCAAATTAATTGTTTTATTATGTTAACAAGTTATGTAAAAATGTGAAAGTCAAATAATTATATACTTTTATTCTATTTTGAGTAAGTTTTTTTTGAGTAAGTTTCATACCGTTAATTTATCAGTGTCTTCACTTGCTTTATCATGCATTCTCTCTCATCTCCTTAATATGTGTGCCTAAATTGAACGTGTCAAATTAATAGAAATGGAAAAAGTATGTAATTACATATTAAGGAGTATAATAGCTTTTTGACGAACCATAGATTATAATCTAAATTGATAAATAAGTTACTCATTAGTAATAATTAAGTCTTGTTTCAAAAAAAATAAAATAATAATTAAGTCTAAAATCTAAGGGTTTGTTTTGATTGACTGAACTGAGCTGAACCGTACTGAACTAAACTTATTAAAGCTGAACTGAACTCAACCAAACTGAACTGAACTGAATATTTTATGAGAGAAGGAAATTAAGAACTGAACTGAATGGAACTTATTAGAACTGAATTGAACTAAAAATAATCTGAAGAGAACAGGCCCTAAGTTTATTATGAGCTAGTATATAATAATTTTGTTAAAAAATGAGTATGTTATAATGATATAGTATCATTCATTCATATTATTATTATTATTACTAGATGTAAGCCCGTGCGATGCACGGTTCTAGTATATCATTCTATTTAATTAAAAATTTTGTATATTTATGAAGATCATTCATTAGATATATGGATAAAATTCCTAATATCATAAGATAATTTTAATTTTAACACTAAAGTTATCTTTTATATATATATTAGATTATTATTATTATTATTATTATTATTATTATTATTATTATTATTATTATTATTATTATTATTATTATTATTATTATTATTATTATTATTATTACATTGTTATTATTATTATTATTATTATTATTATTATTATTATTATTATTACATCACTAATCATTGAAGAAAAAAATCACAAAGTTAACTAACCCCCAACTAATTCGTTAGAGACTTAGTTCTTCCTTCAAAGTAGAACAAACATAACCAAATTCAACTAATTCTTCCCACAAAATAAAAAACCCGAACTAATTTTTCCCACAAAATCGAACAACAAAACCAAATTGCCCCTATTATTCCAATTCTCATAATTCGCCCACCTATTCCTAATAGATTAACCCCAAAATAGCATCAAATTTGATTTTGATTTCGATTAAATTAATACTCCGTACCAACTTTTAATTTGTTGGAGAAGATTGAAGAGAGTAAAGAATTAAATATAGATAGTTTGTTGCCATCTTCTAATAATATCTTGGTGCAACCTGAAAATAGCAGCGGGTAGATCGAGGAAGAAACAAAGACAAGTAAGTTCGGCAATTCGACTAAACTTGCTAATTTCTGTTCGTTATTTGGTATTTCGTTAACTTGATTATCTGGAGTAACTTGTACTGGGTTCGCAGATTTCATACATTGTTGTAGCATATTCAATTGTTGGCTTTTGAAAGTAATTTAATATGAGTTAAACTTGTGTTCTTATGATAATACATGCATATTTCTTATCTTTTATAAGAATTAGGTTATGAATTTTCCATATACCAGAATTGCTGTTTTGATTCTTAGTATGTCAAGCTAAGTCTTATTGTGGTACAGAGATAAATTACTCAACGGAGTAATTTAATTGTGAGTATGGAAATATGATGAGATTTTTTTAAGAAATTAGATAATTAAGATTATGGTGTAATTGGTTTTATAATCTATATTATTGATACTCCGTATTAATTTGTGAAATCATATTTCAGATCGGCTATTTGTAGTATAATTACTATTTTAATTACTAGAATATCAGACATCATTTGTATACAGTTTTATGTCTTATGATGGCCTGGTTGCCAGTGTCTATTTGCGTTAATATTGTTTGGATGATGGTACAAGATATTCATTTTATGCTATCAGTTTCCATGTTGTTGTAATAATATGCATGTGTATTTTTTTTTCCTCAGTTTACCCTCTTGACTAGACATATATTAAGTAAAGTCTACTTTTTTTGTTTATGTAAGCTTCATGGTTGATTGGTGGATAGTGTGTAAACTAATGTTTTGATGTATATTGCCCTCCTTGGAAATGTAGGCATAACTTAGTTTACCCTTTAGGGAATGACACAATATCCAACGATTTATGTCCTTAGTTTTCTATTAGTTTATTATCTTTGTTGTTCACCCCCTTTATAGGTTCTTATGTTATAGAATAATATCAGGTTATGGAAAACATCAACAAAGATTGGATTGATGCACCCCAAAGTGTCGAAGAATATATCAAAGGAGTTGAGAATTTTCTAGATTTTGCATTTCTAAATTCAACCATGGACACAGAGGAAGATGATGAACCAGAAATTTTATGCCCATGTATGAAGTGTGTTAATAGATTTTGGTTCCCAAGGGAAGAGGTTTTCAATCACCTAATTGCTAACAGATTTAACAAGAGGTATAAAGTGTGGAACTTTCATGGCGAAGGATTTACAACAGGGTCTGCTTCAAGGGGAGATGGGCCTCAATGTGATAATCAAAACACATTAGACAATATGGATGAGATGATTAATGATATTTTCAGAGATGTTATAGGAGGTTCAAGTTCTGAAGCAGAAGAACTTCGAAATGGTCCAGATGAGAGCGCTAAAAAGTTTTATAAGTTGTTAGAGGATGCACGGGAAGAATTATATCCAGGCTGTAAGAATTTTTCTGTGCTTTCGTACACAGTGCGACTATATCTACTTAAATTTCTTAACGGGTGGAGCAATTCTTCTTTTGATAAGTTGATGAAGCTTCAATGTGATGCCTTTCCATTTGCAAAGCTGCCCACTTCTTTTCATCATGCTAAAAAAATGGTGAAGAACCTTGGACTTAACTACAAACGAATTGATGCATGTCCTAATGATTGTATGTTGTATTGGAAAGAACGTGCAAATGACAAGTCTTGCCATGTTTGTAAAGCTTCTCGATGGAAGTTAAATGAAAAGCAAAAAGAGGAAGGTCCATTGCCTGATGAAGGAGTTCCTGCAAAAGTTCTGCGTTACTTTCCTCTAAAACCTCGTCTACAAAGGTTGTTCATGTGCTCTAAGACGGCTAAACTCATGACATGGCATGAAACTGATCGCAAGAAAGATGACAAATTAAGGCACCCTGCTGATGGACAAGCTTGGAAAGATTTTGATGTTGCACATCCTCAATTTGCAAGTGATTTTCAAAATGTGAGGCTAGGTCTTACTACTGATGATTTCAACCCATACAGAACTATGAGTGTGTCATATAGTATTTGGCCCGTTGTTTTATCCATTTATAATTTGCCTCCTTGGTTATATAATAAGTTCGAGTACCATATCATTTCTTTGATTATACCTGGTCCTTCTTCTCCGGGTTATGACATAGATGTTTACTTGCAACCATTAATCGAGGAATTGAAGGAGTTATCGGAAGTTGGAGTTGACACATATGATGCTGTGAAAGATGAAACATTTTCTTTAAAGGCAGCCTTGTTATGGACAATTAGTGACTTCCCTGCTTATGCAATGTTGTCCAGATGGAGCACCAAAGGAGAATTTGCCTGCCCTAATTGCAATCATAATACTTGGTCCAAATACCTGAAGTATAGCAAGAAAATGTGTTACATGGGACATCGTAGGTCTTTGAAAGAAAATCATCCGTGGCGTCGTAATAAGAGAGCTTTTGATGGTAATGTAGAGACAAGGCCTCCTCCTCCTACTAGATTCTCGGGTTATGAGGTATTAAAGGATTTAGAAGGGTTTGAAAATAAGTTTTGGAAAACTCAAAAGAAGGGCAGAAAGAAATTTCCTTGGAAGAAGAAATCAATTTTCTTTGAGCTTCCTTATTGGGAAACTAATACCTTACGTCATAATCTTGATGTTATGCACATTGAGAAAAATATTTGTGACAGTGTGCTCGGTACTTTGCTTGATATCCCAGGAAAGACTAAGGACCATGTGGAAGCCCGCTTTGATTTACAGGATATGGGTATAAGAAATGAACTCCATCCAAAGAGAACAAATAATAGAGGGAAGCGTTTATACTCCAAAGCCTGTTTTTCTTTATCTTCTAGTGAAAAAGACTTGTTCTGCAATGTGATAAAAGGTGCTAAGTTTCCCGATGGTTATGCATCAAACATCTCCAGATGTGTCCAATCCAATGAGAGGAAGGTTGCTGGTTACAAGAGCCATGATGCCCACTTTATGCTTCATTATTTGCTCCAAGTTGCGGTAAAGAATACCTTGCCTAAACAAGTAGCATCAACTTTGATTAGGCTAGGATCCTTTTTCAGGGGTTTATGTAGGAAAGTTCTAAAGCCTAAAGATCTTGATGATCTTGAATCTGAAATCATACAGATACTTTGCCAACTTGAGAAGATATTCCCCCCAAGTTTATTTGACATAATGATCCACCTTTCACTTCATCTTGTAGAGGAGGTAAGGCTTGGGGGCCCTGTTCAAGGTCATTGGATGTATCCAAAAGAGCAGTATTTGGGTAAATTGAAGTCATATGTAAAAAATAGAAGTCGACCCGAAGGTTCCATTGCAGAGGCCTACTTGGCAGAAGAATGCCTTATTTTTTGTTCTCGGTATATTCATGATGATTTTAGTTCAAAGTTGAATGGAGCACCTAGAAATGATGATGATACCGCATCCAATGAAGATGGAAGCCTTTTTCCTAATGTTGGACGTCCTTTAGGTGTAAAAAAGAAAAATAAAGGCAAAAAGGTTTCTTTAGATGAGGACACTTTGATGAAAGCTCATCGCTATGTACTCTTTAATTGTGATGAAATCAGTGATTACATTAGGTTCATAAGTAATTTTAAATTGGTATTATTTCATATTAACTATATTTAATCTTTATTGTTTATAATTGACTAATACAACTAAGTTGCTTTGTGATATTTATGTAGTGAACATCAAGATTTTGTGAATCGTCAAAGAAGTCAAGGTAGACGGGTTAAGCGGAGTAGGTGGGCGAGAGCACAAGAGCACAGTCATGATATTGGAGCATGGTTCAAGGATCGTGTACGGGAAGAAAATGTTTCCAAAGAAATCAAGGCTTTATCCCAAGGTCCTGACTATACTGTGAGAAGTTTTAAAGGGTACCTAATAAATGGTAACAAATTTCATACAACTGCACATGAGTCAAAAAGAAAAACTCAATGTAGTGGAGTTAGTGTAACATCTTCAATGTCGAGTTTTGCAAGTTCTAGGGATCAAAATCCTGTTGTTGGGGATGTAAAATATTATGGAGTGGTGGAGGATATCATTGAGTTAGATTATTTTGGTCATTTTAAAGTGGTATTGTTTCGCTGTAAATGGTTTCAAGTGGAGCAAGATGAGTTTAGGCTAACATGTGTAAATTTTAAAAGGTTATGCTATACTAATGACCCTTTTGTGATGGCTAATCAAGTAAACCAAGTTTTTTATGTGCAAGATTCCAAAGAAAAGCATTTGCATTACGTTATGGAAACTATCCCCGGAAACTTCTTTGATATGAGTAAAGAATCAAATGGTGATGTTGGAGTTTCTTATTGGAATGAATTTGCTAACGATGGTGTTCTCCCAAGGGCAACCGTTGATGATGATTATGATGTTAGTTGGCTGAGAGGGGACTTGCCTTGCCTGCCACTACTGTTGACGTTCCATAATACATGTTGGATATGCGAGCAGAGCCTGAAATTGATGATTCTGATGATGAAATCGAGGATGATACTCTATGGGATTTCATGCAAGCAAGTGAAGATGAAGCTTAAGAAATATGATTGGTCCTTTCTAGTATTCTTCTTTTAGTTACTTTGGAGTAATAAAAGAACAGGGATTTTAGCTTAAACATTTTTTGTTTTGTTTGACTGCAAAATTATCTGTTTTAATGACCAAAAGTTTGGTTTTTGTTTGGTTTTGCGATTATTTGATAATCTCTTGAAGCTTAATTTGTTTGTTTTGGATTAGAATCAGCCAACTGCCCAAATATTAGACCAGCTTATGAATGTCGTGAATCATATTAGTCGGCTTGGGCTGCCAGAGAAGCGCTGAGTATGAAAAACCATAAGAAACTAGTCTTATTTTAATAATCTATTATTTAGTTTTATTTTGCATTATTGTTATTTTGGTAATAAATTTGTGGTTGTGATATGTATGAGTTTTGTAGAATACATCAATGTGATTTGATAAGCTTACGAATGTTGGAGGAGATATTAAGAATTTCCTAGCTGTCAGACAGCCGCAGCAGCAGGCAGCTGCTAGCCCTACCAGCAGGCAGTAAGAGTCGTTAGCAGCTGGCAGCCTGCATCTAGAAGCCTGCAGCTATCAGCCACTAGTAGGAAGCAACAAGCCGCCAGCCACTAGATGCAGCTAGCCGCCACAAGCAGGAAGTCACCAGCGGGCGTGCAGTCGTAGACTATAGTCAGGAACAACAACTTAGGTAAAAATATTCTAAATTCTTGGTTTTTTTTTCTTTTAAAAACAATTCTTGGGTTTTTATTATTTCAAAGTATTTGTTAAATTGGACTTTAGAATAAGAATTAGTTTGACAAAATTTACTTTGAGTGAAATCATGTTGGTAACTAAAATTAGATAATTGAAACTTTGTAAGTATTATTATTCTCACTAGATATATGGTATATATCTCAAGTAGACACAAATATTAAAAGATCTTGGGGATTTTGTGAGTTAATTGATATTTTTACAACATCCAAGTCTGATTTTGGAATTTTTGGGTATATATCCCTTATGCTAGATAGCAGTGAGTTTTTATAACTGCTGTCCTATGACATGCGCTTGAAACAGGTGATGAAATTCTTCTGGACAGCTTACAAACTCGCTGAAATTCTTTTTTCTTTGTTGGAAATGCTGATTTTCTCTGCTGAATCTTTGCAAGGATATTGTTTTTTGTTCTTGAAAATCTTTCTATTTTGCAGAAATGTTGAATTTTCTACTGAAAACCTTGAATTTTTCCGCTGATAGTTTCTGACTTTTTTGCTGAAGAGTTTGATTTCTCAGGCAAAAATTTCAAATTTTTCAACTGAAAATTCTGTCTCTTTCCCACTTTGTTTTACTCTGTGTATTTCTCCTTTGATGACCGAAGGCTTGTAAGTGTTGCTAATTCTTCAGGCAACCTTGAGGAGCTTTAAGATTCTTGTTCTGATTTCTTCCACTTGAAGTCTTACTTGCTTCGTTGTGGAGTTGTTGATAAATTGAATTGTTGCTCTTTCTCGAGATATCTTATTATCCTTTTTCAAATGACCTTTTTCTCTTTTAAATTTAATTTCTTGACTAAAAATGGCTCTTGATTCAAGATAATTCCTTGACGTGATTGCAATCTTGCCTCTACTAGGCTGCTACAGCAACTGTTGTTAGATGTTCAGTACTGAGCTCAATGCCTCCTCAATTGACGGTTTGTTGCATGGAGGAGCTTGACTTTGAACTTTTTTCACAGAATATTGTCAGACAACTCTTTTCACTTTCATCTATCCTCTCCATGCTCAACATTGTATGTAATTTAGGCATAAGAACCGCTATGAGCATCCTGCAAATTTTAGCAAACTTTGAGTAGCTGAGCTATATCTTGCCTGTTGGGCTCATAAAATTATGCAATTTACAGTTCTAAGGCAGTCTGATGCTTTGGATCTGTAGAGATGATACACCTCAAGTAGGAAATATTGCTTGAGTAACTACCTTGAACCTGTCTACCCCCGAGCTGCAATGTGCTTGCTGTCTGCTTGCTGATACACGCTATAAAGAAGCTCCATAAGGCACTTTTTGAAGGTCTAGCAACATTTTTCAAACCTTATGGTCTGAAATTGATCTTGCTTTCCTATCCTCACAATGCTGACTAGACGATTGAGTAGCTTGAATTACTAAACCGCTTGAAAGTTTTCTGGCAGATTCTCTACGATCTCATTGTATTCATAATGACTCGTCATAGAACTTGTATCATCTAAACTTATGCTTAGGAGGATTCTCAAGAAACTCATGAGTAGCTGAAGGTAAGAAGTGCCTACTTATGCCCTGCTGCTACCTATTTAGATGAATTCAAATTACAAAAATTCAGAGTTCAGAATCTTACAGATTTAAAATCATATTGTTTTCTTTATTTTGTATTTTTTTAACTCGAAAGTTGGGATTTGCTTACAGTTTAGATGAATTTAAATTATAATAATTCTTCATTACTTAACCTTTAAACTAGATATGCATGCTCTTCACTCCCTTTTTAGACATATAACTCACTATGTTGCTTCAGGTCTCAACTAAAGACACCGATATGGCAAACATGTTATTGAACTGTGTGCCCGTCTATGCAATGATACCGGTAAGCCTGCATTAATCAGCATTCAGCACAAGTATTTCCTTAATTAAGTCACATAACAAATTCAAGCAGCAATTCAATGACTAATTTATTTACTTGTTTTGTGGCCTGCATACATTAATCAGCAATTCAGTAAGCCTGCATTAAACAACAATTCAGTACGCCTGCATTAATCAGCATTCAGCACAAGCATTTCTTTAATTAAGTCACATAAAAAATTATTGTAAGGGCCCATTTTCTGTAGTTATGCTTCTTGTATCTTGCTACTTGACCATATATTTATAGTGGATGTTTTACATTGAGGCTTTCTTCATCTGTTGTAGGCATATGAGAAATTTGAAGTCTAGGAAATACGGCTCCTTAATCAAGGCCATTTACAGATTCACTACGGCCAAAATTATGGCAAGTCTTTTATATGTAAATTGTTTGTTCTATTATCTTTTTACTTGTTAAAACATTTAGAAACTGAAAAGGGCTATCCTGTTCTGTGTAATGATTAGTAGATAACACTAGTAGAAAATATCAAAAAGGCACCCCCTAATTGGCACCGGTTCAGTCCAAACCGGTGCCAAAAATGGCCTACAAAATTGGTGGGAAACTGAACCAGAGTAAAAGGCACCGGTTCACTTCAAACCGGTGCCAAAAACAAATAGGCCACCGGTTTGAACCGGTGCCTTTTGAACCGGAGCCATTAAAAAAAAAACAAAAAAAAAACACGGTCCTTTTAAACCCATCCCAACCCTAAAACTACTCCTCTCATCCTCTTTCTCTTTCTCTCTCCTCTCATCCTCTTGCTCTTTCTCCATTCTCGATCTCCTTCTCCTCATCCTATTTATCTTTCTCGATCTCCTTCTTCTCCTTCTAATTCTCTTTAATTTTTCGATCTTCTTCTCCCTCACAATCACGAAGAACACATGCAACATCTCGATTTTCTGGGTTTTTGAAGACCACATGCAACATCTCGATTTTCTGGGTTTTTGAAGACCACATGCAACACCGATTTGTGAGGGAATTTATGGGTTTTGTTTTAATTTTCTGGGTTTTTGTTTTAATTTATTTTTTAATCGATTTTTTAAAAATTTTAATCGATTTAAATTCTTTTTTTTTCTGGGTTATTGGTTAGATCGATTTCAAGCAAATTTCTGGGTTATTGTTTTGATTTTAATCGAATTTTTGGGTTTTTTTTTAAAAAAATTTTAATCGATTTTAATTTGAATCGAATTTTTAATCTTTTTTTTTAATCAATTTCGATTTTTTTTTTTTCAGATTCAAATCGGATTTATTTTCGATTTCAATTATTTTTTGTTTTTGGGTTTTTCAAACACCGATTTTAATGTTTTTCGAATTCTAATTTTTTTTGCATTGGTTTTTTTTTATTTTAATTTTTTCCAATTTCTGGGTTTATTCGATTTTAATTTTTTTGCATTGATTTTTTTTATTTTAATTTTTTCCAATTTCTGGGTTTATTCTAATTTCAATTTTTGCATTGGTTTTTTTTTTTTTTTTTTAATTTTTTTTTCTGGGTTTTTTCGATTTCAATTTTTTTTTCGTTTTCTGGGTTTATTCGAAAACTGGTTTTTTTTCGATTTCAAGTTTTTTTTTTCTGGGTTTTTTGGATTTCAATTTTTTCTGGGTTTTAATTTTTTTTCAATTTTTGGGATTAAATTTCTGGGCTTTTTCTTTCGAAGTTTAATTATATTAATTGATTTTTTTTGTTTTAATTGGTGCAGGTATGTTATTTAGATCTGAAATCGAAGAAGCAAGATACAAGCAAGAATGAATGAGTTTTTTTTTTTTTTGAATTTCTATTGTAATTTTTTTTTAAATTTATATTGTAATTTTTTTTATATGCTGTAATCAAAGTTTTTTTTTGTTGTAATTTTTTTTTTATCATATATTGCAAATTTTCGATTCTTGTTGATATGTTGCAATTTTCGATTCTTGTTGATATATTCCAAATTTTCGATTCTTGTTGATATGTCGCAAATTGGCTGGAAAAAACAAAAAAAAAATATATATATTTTTGGGCATTTTTGGCACCGGTTAACCGGTGCCAAAAACAACAAAATAATTTTTGTTGGCCATTTTTGGCACCGGTTTGAACCGGTGCCATTTCCAATTTTTGGCACCGGTTTGAACCGGTGCCTTATTAAACCACTTTTGGCACCCCTCACATAGGCAGCGGTTCAAACCGGTGCCTTAGACCGGGTTTGAACCGCTGCCAAATGCCTTTTTTCACCTAGTGTAAGCAAAAATAATTTTTTCTATCCCGTCAAAGCGTTCTGCTATTCATAACTTGAAAAATTATTGATGGTTGTTATAATGTGTGAAGGCTTGAGATTAAACATTTTCTCTATCAGCTAGACTTTCAATATTCAACCATTTGGCTGATTGAATGTTCAGATTTTGAGAATGGACTAGTTGTGTTTTACTTCACATGCTATAAGGCATTGTTTCTGATTTTCTTGGCATTTGTCTTTTACTCTTTTCTCAGGTACATAGCATATAATGATTTACACCAGAATGTCCTAATGTCCTACACTTAGCACTGTCAGCATGTCTCAAATCTGTAGCAGTTAGCTGTTAGCAACATGCAACACTTAGCATTGTCCCACACTTAGCACTGTTAGCTATTAGCAATCGTTAGCCGTTAGCAACAGCTGGCAGCTAGCTAGCAGCCAGCAGCTAGCAGGCAGCGGCCAGCAGCCAGCAGGCAGCGGCCAGCAGGAAGCGGCTAGCGGCCAGCAGCCAGCAGCCAGCGGCCAGCAGCCACTAGCAGGCAGCAGCTAGCCGCCAGCCACATGATGCAACTAGCTGCAACCAGCAGGCAGTAGGTAGTCGCCAACTGCAGGCAGTAGGCAGTCGCCAGCCGCAGGTAATCGCAGGCTGTAGCAGCAACTCTGTTAAAATATGCTGAATTCTTTCAGCTACTTTTTAAAACTTGTGTCATGCTTAATCAAGCATTCTAGCTTGAGCAATTTTGTTTTTTGTTTGATTGCAAAGTATTTGTTAAATTGGACTTTAGAATAAAAAATAGTTTGAGAAAATTTTACTTCCGAGTGAAATCATGTCGGTAACTAAATTAGATACTTGTAATTTTGTAAGTATTTTTATTCTCACTAGATATATGGTATATATCCCAATTAGACACAAATATTATAAGATCTTGGGGATTTTGTGAGTTAGTTGATATTCTTAGAACATCCATGTCAGATTTTTGAATTATAACATTTGAGAATTAGATTTTGGGCTGAATATTGTTAAGTTCCAACTGTTATAATAAGTATGCAACCTCTGTATTTGAGGTAAAATAAGGAACATAACATATGCTTTGTTAGGTGACTGTAAGTGATTTAGCTTTCTCTTAGTTTTCTAATTAAGCAACTTTAGGTTCTGTGAATAATGTGCGATATATTATAATTTCCAGCAGGATCTGGAGCTTCTTCAGGTTGATGTGGAGAGGATACAAAGGCAGAGGCAGTGCACCTGTTTTCACTAGCTCACCCATTCAATTTGAAGCACTAGCTGTTTTATACACCCTCGACAACAGCATTTGGGACAGCAAAGCAATTGAAGTTTGGATTGATTCATCGGAGGTTGTTAAGTACTTCTGCAACGAACATTGTTGCTTGTGAGGTCAACGCAATTAACAGGGACATCAAACTTAATATTTCCACCTGTTTCTCTTTCCACATCAAAAAAGTTACTCGAAGTTATGTTATAGAGGCTCATAATCTGACTACCACAGTTAGAAAAAAAAAAGCCTTATTGGGCAATATTTTTATACTTTTGATGATTTGAAAATTTGAGTGTATTCTTAGGTTAGCTAGGCACTTTTGGTATTGAAAAATAATATATCTCAGCCCATATGATTTTTTTCTAAGTGTTATTGAGTATACTATAGTAATTACATTGTACCTTGAATACTCTTTCTAAATAAAATGTCTTGATTGTTTTTTTCTTTTTTTTTTACACTTTATTAATAGAAACTATTTTTTTTTCAAAACGACAGAGAATATTAATATAATGCTAAAAAAATAATAAATAATTATATAAGAGATTATACCCAATTTAGTATTAATAGTAGTTATGATTACATCTAACAAATTAATATATGGCAATGTTACAACTGTTGGCAATAATTAATTTAGTAATCAATATGTTTTTTAACAACATGTAAATTGATAAGTTGTATTAAATAAGACAATGGATACACATGAAATAATCAATATGTTTTTTAGTAAAATTGTTGCATAGGAAACAATTTTATTGTTGTTATATTTTTGGACAACATTTGAAATAAAATGTTGCCTTATGTAAAAAAATAAAAAAAATAAAAAAAAAAAAAAAAAGAAAAAAAAAAGGCTACATTTTACTAATTGTTGTCTTACATATTCTAAAGCAACACTTTTTAAACTGTTGCATTGTAGTGTAGTATACATTGTTTAAGATCAAGGTAACAAATATGTTTTGTTGCCTTTTACTACAAAAGGTAACATTTGTCAAATTGTTGCAATTCTGTGTGTTTCCTATTCTCATTTTTTTTGTAGTGCATATTTATCATAATCATGTAAAAGCATAATAATAGCAAGATCCTAGGCATGATACTAACAATATTAATAACAAACCCTAGCATGTCACTAAACATCAAAGATCAAATATATACCCCTAACATGATACTAACATGAATATTAGGAAAGACAATCACAGACATCATAGATTTCATAATTGACATTATATTCTTTACCCTAAACATGATACTAGGAACTTATTGTTGTCACCCTAAACATCATACTAAGGAAAACATCCTAACATGATATTAGGAATCAAAATAACAACCTAGACATGATTTCTATTTCACAATATCAATAAATCAATTAAAGCACTTACTTGGATTCCTTGTATCTCTTTCTAATAACAAAATACACGCGTTAGTAACTTCAAGGAAAATAATAAAATCAAACAATTAAATTAACTAATTGAAATAGAGAGCTTTGGGACCAAACCCTCATATATTAAAACCTTTCATGTCTAGGACAAAGGCAATTTCAAACTATGCTAGGTGTTTCTTAGTCTTGTGAATGCGGAATTTTGTATGTAAAAAGGTTGGTTTAGAAAAGAGAGAGAGAAAGAGAGAGAGAGAGAGAGAGAGAGAGAGAGAGAGAGAGAGAAAGAGAACTTTAGCTTCGAGAGAGAAGAGAATTAGAGAGTTGAGAATTTTTTGATGAGAATTGGTGATGAAAAACGGAGATTTTAGGAGGTTATTTATAGAGAAAATCAGCCAAACCGATAGAAAAACAAATAAGAGTTTTGACGAGGAAAAAAGAAGTTAGCGCTAGGCGCTGACCATTAGCGCTAGGCGCTAAGGCTAGCGCCAGGTGCTAATGTCTATCGTCAGGCGCTAATTAATTTTTTCACGCGTTTTCTTAATTCAGATAAAATTTAGCCGTACAGAAGGACAAAATTGTATTTTCCTCAAAAATACTCTTTATTTTGATTAAAACTCTAAAAAGTCAACAAAAGTCAATTTATCAATGCTAATTGAGTTAGGAATGAAAAGAACCTTCTAGAAGAATCTAGAAGAATAAAACCAATCCTAATTGCATTAGGAATGATAAATCTATATTAGGTCCTCCTCTAGATCATTAGGCCGCATATAAGGCTCAAACCGGGCCCAGTCTAGTAATTTAGCCATAACTTCCTCATTATTCATCGGAATTGGGCTTATATATATCGTTGGAAAGCTCTTTTCAAGCCCCATCCGACCAACCAAACTGGATTGGCTGTTTTCTTAAAATAGGTTTTCAAAAACAGAGAGAAAAGAAAAGAAATTAAAATTATCCACAACACTAGACTTTTCACACTTTCACTTCATTCGATTATGATTCAACGTGAAAGGTACTCATCACCAGATTTGGTTTTGAGGAGACACAAATGGGTGTTTACAGAAGCCCCCACTTTGACTGAGTTTGGAGAAACGCAAGTTTCTAAAACAAAAGTCAAAGTATCGATAGGGACGGAGAATGATTCAAAACGTTATGCGATCCTAAATCACTCTTGTAACGCCGATACCTGCAAACTAGCATTGGTTAAACAGATAAAAGAGTTAAGAAAGGTGTATCTTGCACCGTCGAGCACACGTCTCTGAAGGTAACCGATTTGTCGTTGTATTGTTGTTGTGACAACCTTCCACAATCTATGGAACGCTATCTTGCTGTTTTGATGTTCACTCGTCTCTGAACAATAGAGCTTTTTTTGAAGAAATGTCCACGCGTCTCTTAAAAAAAGAGCTTCTTTTTAGGATTATTCACTCGTCTCTGAATAAAAGAGCTTTAATAGGATGCCCACGCGTCTCTGAGCAGGAGAGCTTGAAAGAAATGTCCACGCGTCTCTGAACAAAAGAGCTTTGATGATATGCCCACGTGTCTCTGAACAAAAGAGCTTGAAATAAATGTCCACGCGTCTCTGAACAAAAGAGCTTGAATGAAATGTCCACGTGTCTTTGAACAAAAGAGCTTGAAAGAAATGTCCACGCGTCTCTGAACAAAAGAGCTTGATGATATGTCCACGCGTCTCTGAACAAAGAGCTTGAAAGAAATGTCCACGCGTCTCTGAACAAAAGAGCTTAAAAGATACTTGAATGCTTGTTGCAATAATATTCCGAAGAAAACTTCCGAAGACCAATGCTTGTCGATCTTTAAAGCTCGCTTGAACTTTGCTTCCGCTATGCCAGTAGGTCGGCGCTTTTGCTGCTTGTGAACCATTATGTCGGTGTGTAGACACCCAAATGTGTCTCCCCAAAACCAAACCCGGTGATGAGTACCTTACACGTCGATCGTAATCGAATGAAGTGAAAGTGTGGAAAGTCTAGTGTTGCAGATAGTTTTAATTTCTTTTCTCTTCTCCCTGTTTTTGAAAACCTATTTTAAGAAAACAGCCAATCCAGTTTGTTTGGTCCATGATATGGGACTAATAGTAGTGTAGTTGGATAGGGCTTGAAAAGAGCTTTCCAACGATATATTATAAGCCCAATTCCGATGAATATTGAGGAAGTTATGGCCAAATTACTAAATTGGGCCCGGTTTGTTCCTTATATGCGGCCCAATGATCTAGAGGAGGGCCTAATATGGATTTATCATTCCTAATGCAATTAGGAATGGTTTTAGTCTTCTAGATTCTTCTAGAAGGTTCTTTTCATTCCTAATTCAATTAGCATTGATAAATTGACTTTTGTTGACTTTTTAGAGTTTTAATCAGAATAAAAGAATTTTTTGAGGAAAATACGATTTTATCCTCCTGTACGGTAAATTTCTATCTGATTTTAGAAAAGGCGTCAGAAATTTAGTTAGCGCCAAACGCCAGTCATTAGCGCCTAGCGCTAACCTCGTTTTTTCGCGTCAAAACTCTGGTTCGATTTTCTATCTTTTTGGCTGATTTTCTCTATAAATAGCCTCCTGAAAATTCCGTTTTTATTCATCTACAATCTATCATCTACAATCATCAATTTCTCTCTAAGCTTTTTTCTCTTTTCTAAACCTACCATCTTTTTACAAAATTCCGCATTCACGAGACTTAGATACACCTAGCTTTATTCGAAGTTGCCTTCGCCCTAGACGTGAAAGGTTTTAATTTCTGAAGGTTTGGTCCCAAACTCTCTTTCAATTATTATTTAATTAAATTGTTGTTTATATTTTCCTTGAAGTTACTAACGTGTGTATTTTGTTATTAGAAAGAGGTACGAGGCATCCAAGTAAGTGCTTTAATGGTTTTTATTGATATTATTATGTAGAAATCATGCTTAGGTTGTTAAAATGAAGTAGTGATGCGAATTATTCGAGAAAATGGAGTTAATTCGACAGTAATGGAGTGTAACTGACGAAAATAGAGTGAAATTGGAGTGAAAATGCAGAAAACGTGGGTAAGTAGAAGAAGGAGAAAGGCGGAACGTTGGATTTGATTTTGATTTTTTTAGAAAAAAATTATGGATATTTAAAGTTCGGGCCGCGCGCGGGCTGAACTTTAAGTAGACAGGCCGAGCGCGGGCCGATTAATAGAACGGACTCACATGAGTCCGTTCTACACAATAATTTTCGATTTTAGTATCCATCAAGTATAGCTTATTCTTATGTCTAATTATCATCTTTACAATTGGAGAACGAAACCATAACCCTAAACACTAGTTGATGCCTTGACCCCCCCATGAAAAATCAGTGAGAAATTTATCCTTTGTTAATAGTTGAAATTAGGGATCTAATTATTGGTTGTTATGGAACTCTATATGTATATTATGCCAATAATTTGTATTAAATATAGAGTACATGCATTATATGTATAGCTAACTACTGTTAGGCCTCGTTCAGTTCACCTTATGTTTGCTAAAATGGAATTGTTTTTACTGAACTGAAATTATTTATACTGAACTGAAATTATATTTACTGAATTTTATTTTTTTAATGTGAAGTGAAAAGAGCCTTACAATTCATATTAATCAATGCACAAAAGAAATTTAAATTAAATATTAGATAACAATTATTCCCTCCATCCCTAGAAGTAGAAATGTAATTTAGGGACGGAAAGAGTATACAATACTTTCACTAAGGGCCTATTCACATTTACTGAACTGAGCTGAACTGAAATGGACTGAACTGATTGGAGCTGAACTGAACTGAATTGAACTCATTGGAGCTAAACTGAACTGAACTGAACTGAATATTTTATGAGAGATGGAAATTAGGAGCTGAATTGAACTGAACTGAACTGATTGGAGTTGAACTTAACTAAAGTGAACTGAAATTAAATAAATAAGAACATGCCCTAATACTAGCATATTAAGTTCATAAATATAAATCAAGATAAAAACATCTAAAAGGGCAGAGAACGGACATGCATGTATGTAAATTTTAATAGCCAAAATTAATTGTCTATTAATTCATACATTACTCTAGGAAATTGCATTCATCAAGAAAGAGAAAAAATTAATCTTAAACCCAAAAATAACCAAATCATAGTTTTCCCAATACAACAATTTATGTTTGATAACAAAGCTTAATTCTCTTTCTTTTGTACTCTAATAATTCTAACAATTATTGGTAGGAAAGTTAACTGTTGGTTTTAGATTTTTGGAGCTCTTCTTCAATACGATCTATCCTGAAAATTAGTTAAATAAGAATTTAAGGATTAAAATTATTTATAAATCCATGGTACACCAGCTAATATTTAAAGCTCAATGCACATACCTCAATTGAAGCATTGTAATCTCTTGATGTAGTTCCTTCTCTTTGTTTTGACTAATTTCAAGCTATTAAAACATAAACACTTATCATGAGTATACTATGTTTTTCTTTATTATAAAATTATTAAAAAAATCCTACAAGAAATAATATCAAATAAATATGAAAGGAAATTTTAGAACAACATTAAGAATTATCATAATTGGTTGCATTGTATACGTAATTAAAATAATCTCTTATATCTAAGTATTAAGGAAGTAAATAATGCTTCCTCAAAAAAAAAAAAAAGAAGTAAATAATATTATTACCATAGGGTTGCGAGAGGCGAAAATTGGGTGGTAATAATAAAATGAAGTTTGTTACCCTTGAAGGATTTATGTATTTGTCATGTGTAATTGCTAGATATATAATGGATCAAATTATGGAGATAATTAAGTTTGTTTTTTTGTCGTCGTTATATTACAGCTAGAAGTATCAATGATGTATAATGGATCAAATTATGGAGATAATTAATTTTGTTTTTTTTGGGTTGTCGTTATATCACAGCTAGAAGTATTAATGATATTTGGGCTAGTAAAATATTTTAAAGCCAAATTGAACGGTTCCTATAAGGTCACACAAAGGACCTAGATTGAGCGTTAGAAGAAAAGACCGTGATGGGCCTTCTCCCCTAGGTGGCCGACCATATGGAGTAGATTAAGGGGTTTGGGATCTCTAACCTAATCTACTTATAATAAGATTATAAATAGATTATAACTAGACTAGGTGCCTAGGGTTTTTAAATGAACAATTTTTTTGTTAGTTGAACCCGAGTTAGCAAACACAAAACCAAACCTCTCAAATTCTCTCCTCTCTTACAACTTTCTCCCTTCCTTGTGTTGATTGTGTGTCATTGATAGTAATGGTGTTCGTGGTGTTGCCGGTTGTCCATAAAGATTGTGATCGTGGTGTTTCCCCTTCACTTAACCAATTTAATATTGGTGAACGGCTCATTCCAATCTCGTGGACTAAGTACAGGAACAACGCTTGGAGCTCTATTCTCTCCCTAATTGTCAATCAACTTGCTACGTGAAGATTGTGCTTCAAAGATATTATTATGTGATTCTTGTGTGTTATGCATGTGATCTTGTTTTAGGTTCGTGTCAATATGCATGATTCATGACATTCCACTTAGAATACCTAAATCCCTTCAACCCTATGACTTATTCTCATACCAAACAACTGGTAATGAAAATGATTAATCAGGTCTATTTTCACCATTTAAAAACATTAGATATACCAAACATGATCTTATACTGAATACTCGACATGATTTATTGTTGCTTTTAACCTTATCTAAAGCTTTTTGTATGAGTTTAACTTTTTACGTATACATCATTAAAATAAATTGAAAAGTGCATTTTTTAAAAAACTTTATTATTCTTACCAAAGATTTTTCAATGGCTACAATACTAGCATGAGTACATCCTCCATTGCCGTTGCAATTTTCTGAAAAATAAGCAAAGCGATTTGAGCATTACATTCTTACTATGATTTATATATTTTTTTATTCAGAAGAGAAAGAAATATAATTACCATTAACTAAAAAGGATGAAATTTGTTTCACCATACCAAAAAGGTTTTCCTATATATTTTGAGCAAAATGAGAATATTTATAATTAGCAATTAAACCATTAAAATGTGGCATAATATGCTTTGTGCATAAACCATACCCTTTGAGTGGCGTTGGCTTGTAGAATAAATTGTAGTAGTGAAAACAAACAATTCGAATGATTTGCTAATCTTTCACTTCTAGGAGAAGGTAAAGCCATTGTAGGAGTTGGAATAATAACCTACACACATATATATCTCTTTTTATAATTATAAGACACTTCACTATAATTAAAACAAATGATGATACTTTTGTTCTATTAGAATTCTTCTCTGATACAATTAACATACATAAAAAAAATTGATGACATAGAATTATAGATACAATAGTTAATAGCGTAAATAAATGAAAAACAAAAATAATACTATATATCAGAGAATGGGTGGTTTCCCGCCACCTTCCCCCACCCCGAAAATGGCCGACAGGTCCTCTCAACCCCCAAAACCACCCAGCCACCTTCTCCACTAACCACCACAACACCCTAACCCCACACCGCGAAACCACCCAAACTCACCGGAAAATAGCCACACGTCCCCACTAACCACTGAAACCAGCTGATTTCAACTTTACGACCATAGGTGACCTATCCTCGACCCCCAAAACCATCTTCCCAGCCACCCCGATTCCCAAAACCACCAACAATTCCAACGAAAGTCCATCAGGGTGGCTGGGTAGGTGGTTTCGGGGGTCAGGATTGGGCCAGCTAGGGTTGTTAGTTGAGATTATGTCGGCGATGTCCGGTGGGTAAGGGTGGTGGCCGTTGAGCTTCCGTCGGCGATGTTAGGCAGTCAACTAGGGTTTTGTGGTGGAGAAGGTAGTTGGGAATTTTTAAGGTTTTTTTTTTTTGCTTTTAATTTTTAATTTTTAATTTTTTTAAAATGTTGGACTAATCATGTGTTGACACATGTCATGGTACCTGTTATAATAGGTTGTTGACTTTTTGTTGACCGGTTGGGACTGTTGGAGGAAAACTAAGGGCATAGTTAGGATTGTTAAAAAATAAACCTTAGTTGGGATTGTTAGAAGTAAATCGGCAATAGTTGAGATTAATAAAGTGTATTTTCCTTCATCTTATAATATAGTTTGTATTTTTGTAATGGTTAAACTTTGAAAAATCTGACCAATAATTTTCATTGACATGTACAAAATATTATGGATATTTGAGATATTGTTATATTTGTCTCAATATATACTTTTATGGTAATAGTTTTTTTTTTTTTTAATAATTTTTGTTAATATTCAATTAAAGATATCAATAGTCAAAGGTATGTCTTAAAGATGGTGCAAATAGCAGTGAGAATATTATGGGATGAAGAAAATATGTATTTTTTTTATAGACCCAGTAAAATATAGTTTAGCTTTAAAAATATGTTACATTATTGTGTGCTTGTGATTAATTAAAGGCTTGTTTGGTATTGTTTTTGTTTTTTTTTAAACAAAAAAAAAATTCAAAACAAGAAACAAGAAAAATTTGTTTCTACTTTTTTGTCATGATTTTAATAAGTTTTACCAATTTTTGATTCAATATATTACGTATATTTTGAAAAATAGAAAGCCATAATGACGTCAAATAGACCCTAAACTTTTGAAGGCATTTAAAGTTTAGATATGAGCAATGTATGTTTAATACACCAAATTATAACTACCTTTATTTTTTTAGCATTAAAATTTGAAAGACATATAATTTTAGGTTATTTAAGTTACTTTAATATAATAAGATGTATGTGCTATAATTTTGTGGAGTCAACAGTTTATTTAAAAATTGATAGGTCATAGACTATGAGAAGCATTATGTACAATTATATAATGTTAAATTATATTGGATTTTTGTCAAGAAATAAAGTATTACACATAGCAAAAAGCAGTTGATCAAAACAAGTGTATCAAGAAGCTAATCGTGCAGCAGATTATGTTGCAGATACAAGCCATCAAATTACTGACTATGTAAACATTGATCTATATGTAGATGCTAATTTTTCTTATTTTATTTCTTTAGATAAGTTTGTATTTTTTCTTCAAAAAAGAAAAAAACTATATATAGGATTATAAGTACACACACATATATATTGGTGGTAAGAAGGAGGGGGCTCATTTGAGGGGGAGAAATAAGGAAAATTCCTCAAAATGAGTCTTTTGAGACTTGATCCCTAGACCTCAAGGATACGAGATGAGAGCGATGTCATTACTCCATTACCTCAACCTCGCACCCCACATATATTTGCACAACCTTCAAAGGTGTTTTATATCAACACGTATAGTAAAATATGTATAATGTAATGTAAAATAATGAAAAGTGACAAATAAAATATATTACCTCCCGTCCAAATTACTCGCAACTTTGGAATATTTTATATCTCACAAATAATACCCCAAATATGCGAGTAATTTAGACCGGAGGCAGTATATTAAATATTATAGGGTACCTTTTCATGGTCACCTTTAGTTACTTGAAAACGCCCTTTTATTTGAATAACCCTTTCTTCCATTTCATCGACATTACTTGTCACTAAATACTTGCATAAAATGATTAAACATTTATTGATAATTTAATAAAATTTATTGGTAACATAAAGTATAGATACATGCCTGGTGAAGGTAGGAAAGTTCTTGGAGTTGATTCATCCCCTTGTGAACACGTTGTACTTTCATTGGTGAGTACACGTTCATGATGTTTAGGTGATTTGAAACTGCAATAAAATAATATAATTAAACAATCTTTTATAAACATTATAAGAAAAATAAACAAACATGAGATTTTTTATGTTTTGTTTTATTATTTTTTCATTAGCACATTTTGGCTCAACAATTATTGTCATGATTTATTTCATATGTTTCTCAACATAATTTCACCATAAAATTCTCCTTAGCAAGTGTATCTAAATGAAACAAATAACTTCACCTCAACAAAAAAGAGAATCGGATAAATGTTTGCAAAAAAAACGAAATGAAGACACAAATCAATTACATTACACTTTATTATTGTATCAAAAATCATTTTGATTATTTTTAAAATGAGTCATTTAGACTTTCCTTTTAACCCCTTTATATAGATCTAATAATGAAGAAAATTCAAGAATAATTCAAATATTAACAAAGTACAAGAAGAGTATGGAATATTAAGTACTCCCTCCGTTCCACAATGATATGTTTGGAATCTTTAATTTTTAAAAAATAAGAGAGAATCTTCTAAATTTCTCTCAATTTATAATAACAAATATAGTCATGTGAGATCTTGTTTGTTTTGTCTTGGTGAGTACATTAGTAATATCCTACTTCTATAATTTTTTGCTAGTTTGTGATTAAAGATATTTGTTGTCAAAGATGGGTCAAAACTTACATTGATTTACGGAAACAGAATATCATTTTAAAACGGAGGGAGTAATTTCTTTTTGATGAGCTAGGTAGAAGAGCTACAATGCTTGAAAATGCTATTCGCCAAGAATCACTTAGTTAAGAGAAGGGAGGGTTATGATCAAACTTATAATCTCAATATCATAAGGTGAGCTCTCTACCATTTCCACTAAAGCTTATTAGTTGTATACATGCACAATTTACTCACATATTACAAGGTTTTTAACTTACCTAAATATACGAATGAAGCATTATTCAAAATATATATTCAAAAGTTCAAATATACAAGACCTTTTAATCTAAGAGATATTAGTTAAGAATATAACCTTTCAACTCTCATAGTTGTCTTGGTTGGTATATCTAATGTATAAGTACATGCTGATGAGCTTGCCCTTCTACTATGCAAAGGTAATGAACATTTTTCTACCATTTTTCGCATGCCTTCATTACTTGATACTTCACCTAAATTGTTTGATGATTCGCCCATATTTCTTTCGATGTTCTCTGTTGGACGAGGAGAATTACATTGTGATGCAACTTTAGCATTTTCTGGACTAGCAATGCCTAAATCATCGTCAGAGTTCTGACAATTTGTTCTGAAAGTACAACCCACAGAAAAGAATTATTTAAGACGTTGAAGTAGCAAGTTGTTATTAAGATTTTATACCCCCGGCATCCATTTGACAAAATTTTCATAAAAAAGTCTCATTCACCTTTCGCATAAGTAGTTAGGATGTCGAAATAAAAATTAAAGATGATAAAGTTTGAATTATTAAAGATAAATTATTTGTAAATTAGGGTAGCGAAGTTTGATTGATACAAAATTATTATAAATATAAATAGGTAAAACTTATATATAAAAAAAGTTTATTAGGTGAAGGATTTTTTTGTCAAAAACTATTTAATAAAACTCAGATTTTATAAGATGCTATGTATTAAAAAAAAAATGTTGTAATGAAGTACCTATTTTTATTAGGTAGTTTCTTACATCTTTTTTATTAGGTAGTTTCTCACAAAATTTAAATTTTATTAGGTAGTTTCTCAAAAAAAAACCTTAAGTGAAATGAGACTTTTTATTTTTTATTTTTTACACAGCTATAAATATGTTGCTTTATTTAAATTAAAAGATATACTTGGAAGTTTGGTTATTAGATGATTCGCTATCCTCCTGCATCAAACAATGCATTTTTAGTATTTAAATGAAAAATAATACATATGACGTTATACATGCACACAAACACACATATATTATAAAGGTACTTACGTAAATATTATCCAAACTTTGTGGATGATTATTTGTAGAGCTACCAACTACAGCTCCATTGTCTTTATCAAAATTGTCATCATCTTGGATCTACATAATATATCACACATTATGAAAAATTTATTTTTAGATTCAATATATTTTATAATATGCATTATAGTATTATACTAGCTTTGTAAATAATACTACTATTTATTCTTTCTTTTCATTTAGTTATGGATTTTGGTTCTTTCTTTGAAATACAGAAACCATTAGCTGCTTTTGGTTATTTTTTTTAATAGGGACACCATGAGTGATCTCGCACATTGTCTCATCTAAAATATAAATTCTGCAAACAGGTAACAACCTATGAGGTTTTGGCTTCGTGATTAAAAGAGAATTTGTGTACAATGTGTCACAAGGTTTATAATACTTTATACTCATTGTGGTTCATTTGAACTAAAATAAAAATCAATAAATAAATACTGCTTCCTTTGTTTCTTTCAATTTTCCTCATGTTTTAATGACTACCATCCACAATATATTTTTTGAATAGAATAGAAAAAAGAGGAATTTTAAAGGGAGGAATGTTAGGCATGTAGAAATGCATAACAAGGGGTATTCATGTAATTATACATATGTACAAACGAATGCATATTCTGGTATCATTGGATGATCAAATGGTACCACTGAATATACAGTGATCCTTTATATACACATAATGGTATTATATATGCATTCAGTTGTACTAAATTTATACATAAATAGTACCACTGAGAATCCAATGATACTATATAAACTTTCAGTGGAATAATCAGCATGTGATCCCCCATCACGTGATACAATCCGACCAAAAATAGGTGGGGTCTACCTGTAGACCTCTCTCTTCCTATCTCTCTCTTCTTTTCTCTCCCTATCATGTATTTTTACAATATTTTAATCAATGTTATGTACTTACAAATGCATAACATTCCTCCATTTCCACTTCCTCAAATAAAAAAATATATATTTTTTATTTTACCACCAATAATTGTTCAAAACCTTGGGTTTAAATACTAGTTTGGTAAACGGGTCTAGGCCGCACCCATTACGAGTGTCCACTTTACACGACCAAGGAGCCTCCATCTTAAAACCATATGGCAATAAGGGGAGTAGCCCCTTAGCCTTATAAAGTGGACACAAATTTCTTATTTTCAAAGTGGGATACACTTTCCAACACTTTCTACACTCTTTAATGTGGGATAACACTTTCACTCACATATGGATTTGCTTATGGGCCCAACAAGTTTTCTGCCTAAACGCCCTTTAAATTCGTCAATCCCTTTTTATCTTTTTCTTTTTTCCCCTGCTTTTTCTCTCGATTTATTCTTCTTTAATTCCTTCTAGTGATGCTAATCCACCAAAAATTTTCCAGCAATTTAGATTCCCATTTTTTTCCCCCTCAATCTCTATCAATTCAATGTGTAATTTCATAATAGTTCTAACAACCTCAATCAACTCCTCGTTTCTATTTTATTTGAAACTAGGTTAAATCCCGTGCAATGCACGGTTGTTAAATATTTTTGACTATTTTATTATAAATTTTTTAATATAATGACTTGAGTATTAAAAAATATAGAGTATATTAAAAATAAAAGCATGCAAGAGAAAATATTTTAAAAACATGTAATAGTTATAAACTTATAATGGATAGTTTAATCTTTTAGGAAAAGATTTATATTTTATAGTATAAAACAAACACAATTATGTCATAATTTAGATATAATTTATTTTTTCCTTAAGTAACAATAATTTATTTAGAAGGTACTTTTGGCGGGAAATTTTTTGATAATACGTTGACAAGTGTGTCTTAAGATTCGCTTTTAGTAGTATGTAATTGATTTCAACCTGTTAGATAAAGTATAAAAGAAAACATAGGGGACCAAAGATGAACAACAAAAACAATATTGGAGGGATATCAAGCTTTGGAAACCTATCGCTTTCAAACCTATGCATATCGGACAAAAATCTAGGTAAATTAGGGTTTTTATTATTGATTATGGTAAATTAATCATGTCATCACCGACAGCTATAATTTTGTTAATCATAACGTGTAATTCACGAAATTTATTCGAGTTAATTTCCTTGAATGTCTCACTAAAATCAAATCCCCAATTTGATTTCAAAAACCTAATTTCCTATTAACCCCCAATTAAAGTAGTCAAAAGCATTAAACAACAATACATACATTTTTGCTCGATTGAAATTGCGTATTGAAGCAAGGAGAATTTATTTTTGAAACCCTAATTATAGTTCATTTTCATTTTTCGATTTTAGATTTTTGGCTCAAATTTGAGATAGATTAATTAATGAATAGAGGAGAGAAAATCATTAGAAGGAAAAAGAATAAGGAAAAGTATGGAGTGGCCGGGCCATAAGTGACTTAATGCAAGAGGCTTTGAGCAAAGAGATGGTCAATTTTAATCTTTCAGAAAATTGTTGGCGGTAAAATTTTTTTAAAAAAAATTAATGTTGAAAGCATGAATTATAGTAGGGGGTAAAATTAATTTAGAGGTTATATCATGTTTTGAATGTTTACAAGATCCCAAATTTAAACATTAAAATATATGCAGGGAGTATGTACAAGGTTATTACATAAGAATACATATATGCGCATTACCATTTTTTTTTTTTTTCAGAAAGATGCATGACAAAACTCAAAAAATGAAGCTACATTCTTGCATTGAGTATAAAAAGGTACCAGGGCTGCTTGAGCTTTCACATCTTCTAAATTAAAATTCCAAGTGCTAATGCCTCTTTTGTATTCACTCTGCAAATGAAAGAGCCACATATAACCCCAATATTGTAAGGTAACTATATCAATATTTGTGTTAGGTGAGTATTATTTAGATTGAAATAATTTAACTATAAATGATAAGTTTTTTTTTTTTTTTTTTTTTTTTTTTTTTTTTCTCATAGGTAAGGCGAAGGCATTTTATAACACTATATTTTGGCACGAATCAGTCGAGTTTGGATTTATGGGTGAATCCCTCTCGTAGCTGGGAGCTGAGGGGGGTATAAGAATCCTCATCTTGAAGTGAGTGGGGATTGATCTTATAACCTCAAGTTGTGAAATGCAATCCTTAGTTCCTTACCATAAGACCAAGTACTCTCGGTATAATTGATAGAAATTCCATCTTGAAAGGAGTACTAATGTACTATACATAAAACTATTATGATAACTTACTTATCAATTCCTACCTTTTAACATTTGAGATTACTCTTATAAATAATGTTTAGAAAATTATACCCTTTAACATGTTTATTCACTTAATTACCCTTATTAATGTTAGTTTCCTATTTTTTTTAAACAATTAAGAATAGTTTGCGGACATAGTGTTTAGAAAATTATACCCTTTAACATTTATTATCGATAAAAATATTTGTTTACATATTTTCCCTCATTATTATTGGCAACAACTGAATTAGTGGCATAAGCTCAAACAAAAAGAGCTCAATGGACATTGCTAGATATAGCGTGCGCATCACATGCGTTATCTGGTATCACTAAACAATTAAATCTGGTATCACTAAACAATTAAATTAGTTTTAACTTGAGCTTACACCAAAATTCATTAATATTTTGTTATATTTTACTTTCAAGTTAAAAATGTTCTTCAATTAATCAAAATTCAAACCATATATATTGTCTCTTATGACCATAACATCAGTAATATAAATCACATATATAAAAATATATATTATACCTGAGAGAGTTCCTCTTTCTCACCATAAGCCATTTTCTTTTCGGCAAGCATATCTTCTTCTTTCCTCTGTTAATAGAATATAAATAAGATCAATCAATAATAAATAATTTATTATCTCTCCGCCAATTGGTTTTGTAGTTAATCCCTATTTTTGGGTGAGAAAATCATCATTAAGTAAGAACAGCAATTAGTATATAAAGTATATATAGTAATAAACATTAAAAGTAAAGGTAAGTAGTGAACCTTCAGTGCTTTTATTCGATCTCCAAGAGATGGCAAACCATCCAAAAGCGTTCGTGTGATGTACTCATTTGATCTAGCTTGTTTAAAGAATGCATGCTTTATCAACTTCTTAACCGTAGGTCTCTTTGCTGGATCTTTAACCAAACAACTAGCAATCATTTGCTTAAATGACTGAATAAAAAATGTAATCATGTTAAATAAAGCACAAAAGAGTACTTTTATTAATCAATTTTTTTATTTTTTAAATTTACTTATAAATTATTAAATATTAAGGGAAATGTTGTCAGAAACTACTTAAAGATGGACAATTTTGTGTACAAATACCCATTTTATTTTTTAATTTGTTAACAACTACCCCTAAGGTACCTAAAGTTTGTCTAGCACTACACACAAATGGATTTCTTCCAATTAAGACAATTGTAGAGCCCACACCTACGTTTTCCCACCTAATTAACTCCCTTCCCAACTATCTTTATCCTCTTTCATTAACTTTTCCTCCATTTTCCTTCTCTTTTAAGCTTTCACCATTTTTATTTGACCTAAGTGAATCTTAGAGAAGAAAATGCTTTCCCCTTCACCAAAAATTTCTCTTCTTTCTTCTCATGCAAAGTCTCTCTCTTTCCTACTTATTAATTAAAGCACAATTGAATTCAAACCTAAAACCCAAAAAAAAAAAATTCAAAACTCCTAATTCATTAATTCAAACCCTAAACCCTAGATATTAAAATCCCCAAACTAAATTGAAGCCATAAACCCTAAATTGAATTCCTAATTATGATAATTGATGTTAATTAAAACCCCTAAACTAATTAAATAGACCACGATTACAACAAATAGCTTAAAATAAACATTACCTGATTTGGTAAGAAATTGAGTTTAATTGTTCGAATTTTTGTATGTTGGATAAATTTGGAGGGGGGGGGGGGGGGAGGGGAAGAATAACAATAATACTTTAAATAAGTGGGAAGAGCATTAATTGGGTGGGAAAACGTAGGTATAGGCCCTACAAATGGCTCAATTGGACGAAATTCATTAGTGGGTAGTGCTATATAAACTTACTTTAGGCATCTTAGGAGTAGTCATCCACAAATAAAAAATGGTTAGTTGTTAACAAAATTGCTTATCTTCAGGTAGGTTGTGGTAAATTTTCCAAGATTAAAAATACACATGTTTCATTAAATAATAATGAAGGAAGGTTTAATTAGTTCTATCAATATATAATGAGGATCATAAATACCTTAGAGAACTTCTTATCCCTTTCATAATTAAGAGTAGGAGGTGCATATTGTATGGTCATAAGTAAGACCTGTGTAAAATAATTGTTAGTCTATAATAAAAATAATCTATAATCAAGTTAAGAATAAAAATATACATTAATTTCATAATTTTATGATTATATTACCTTCATTGGAGGATATTTTGAGAAGGGAGCATGCCCATGAGCTAGCTCTAAAGCAGTTATGCCGAAGGACCATATATCAGCTCTATAAAATATGATAATTGATTCTAATGATAATTTCATTGTGTAGCAAAGTTGTAGTAAAATTACAATAACTATAGAAAAAAGTACTTACTTGAAATCATATCCATTGTGTTGTTCCATGACTTCTGGTGCCATCCTGAGACAAATAACATCAATACTTTTATTCCCTTATAATTTCTTTCCACTTCTATTAACAATGTGAATATGGTCATGAGTGCTAATTGTGCTGACCTCTATGTATCATGAAAAGTTACATAAATACACATTATGTTGTTATTTCCACTGCTATTAGCAATTGAAAGATTCTGTAAATTTAAGTCTTTTATGCTCAATGAGGAAGTTTTGCTTGATCAATGAGAGCGTGCACATTAACAATTTTGAGCGGTCTCATTGCATCTTTCAAATGGGCCCACTACTTTTGAGCGCAAGTGCCCAATTTGTGATTGGACGCGCAACCCTATCCCTACAGGTCTTATCCATCTCATTGAGGGTGTGCATATTTTCATCATGGGCGCTCTAGACTGGGTTTTTTTAGATAATATCTCTAGTTTCTTTTAATTTTCCTTGTAGTATATATATACTTCTTTATTTTGTTTTTCAATTATCAAAAATTATAATTTTATTTTTAGCTTGATTAGAAAGAGAAATTGTAGAAATAATTAATCCTTTCAATAATTTAATGTAATACAAGTTCATTTTCCTTCGAGTTTGAGTAAAATTATCTTTCTTTCAATTAAATTTGGCTTACTTTTAGTTCATCATTAGTATTAATTGTTTCATCATAAGTATGGTTAGAAATTAATTGTAGCTTTAGATATTTGATTAGTTTAATTTCATGTTTAATTCAATTTTAATGATCATGTTATATATCTAGCTCTCTAATTGCTTTAAAATTCACTATGCTTAGCAATTATACATTTAGTTAAGGGGATTAATGAAGCTTAATCACACATTATTGAGTTAATTAAGAGGGGATTAGATATGATTTTATGATTAAATTGATTGGATGAAGGTGACATGTTATTTGTTGTAAGGGGATTGTACACCCTTATATTGAGCATGATTGCATATTGCTTTTAATATGACTTGTGAATAATGATTAAAAGCAATATATTCTATTGCATTTTGGTTTTTATTTCTCTTATTAACTAACCATGGTGAGATCTAGCTTAGGTTTATGAGTTTTAAAATTTGCTCTCGAATATAATAATTTCTTCCCTTTGCATTCTTCATTTGCACGATCACTCGATTAAATCTCTTACTTGCCATGTATTTGTTTTGTATTTAGTAGTATAAAAACAGTTTGATTGAGTGTTTGATGTCTTCAACTATTTTTACCTTCATCATCTTTTAAATATAAATTAATTTTATTTTTGCTTGTTTTCATTTGACAATTCCCATTAGTACTCGTGCGTTCGGAAACAAGAGAAGTCGCTATTTTCTAGTATTTTAAAGTTCCATATGTAAATTTTGGGACCGTCCATAAAAAAATTTCCCCCTACCGGTGGGTTAGAAATTAAACCCACCGGTGGGATGATCCTTTAGCAAAAATCACCATTTTTTTTTTCACATAGTTTATTCCGCTGTGCAAGTTAGTGTTGGTGCAGACTTTGAGTTGATGACTTGATGTATACATTACATCATGCGTGGTTAATAATTTAAAGATTGAGATTAAGTTGCTGGTGTGTGTCATGGTGTGGATCCTCCCGGACGAATATTGGGGGCGGCATACATGAGGTTTTCACCAAAAATAAAAAAATAAAATGACTATCTTGTGTCGTGAGACAAGATATATTTGGTTCTCCTTGTTCCGTGAGACAAGGTTTGTGACTTGATTCGAGCATGATTTTGCTCTTTTTGATATGAGTGTGGTCTACGTACTCTTAAAAGACTAAGAGATTTGAGTGTGGTTTACTCTGACAGACCAGTAAAAGATTTGAGTGTGGTTTACTCTGAAAACCAATATTTGATTGAGCTCGGTTTTACTCTAGAAAAACAAAAATTGTTATATTTGCAGGTTCGAAAAGAATGACGTTCCTATTGATTGATGACTGATGAGTTCGAAAAGATGAACGTTCTCATCGTTGAAAAAGAAGAAACAAAAATTGAAGGCGACATCACAAGAGTGTGCATCTCGACTTCACCAATTTGAAGAATTTCCAATCGCAACGTTCGTGTAACTGCCGTTACGATTGCGGGAGGGTGTTAGAGATAATATCGGAAAATATATGTGTGATATATTTTCCGTATTGATCTTATTAGGAGAATAATACATTTAGGTTTATTATACTTTAAGATATTACTAAAGTTTAGGTTTTGTATAAATACTCTACCTATTGATGAATAATAAACAACCCATCCTATTCTATTCTATTTCTTCTCCTTAATTTGTCATTTTTCCTATATTTCATGGATAGTCATTAAGACTAATACATCTTTCCATAGGAATAAAATAGAGTATAAGTAGTTCATTATGCACAAAATGCGTGTGTGAATTTTTTTAATGCAAGAAATAAGTTGGTAATTGTTATAGATTAGGAAATTTTGTGTAGAACTACCCTAAAGATAGGGTCATTTGTGAACAACTACCCATATTATTTTTATTTGTTTAGAACTACCTGTAAGTTTGGAAAATTTTGGGTAGCACTACCCACTAACCTTTTTCGTCCAATTAAAACGTTATTTTGATCAAATTTTTCACTTTTTTCAATTACAATGGCCAATTAATGCTAAAATAAGCAAAAACCCCAATTCAATTAAACCTCCAAACCTTAGAAATTAAAATCCCCAAATAATACTACCCTCATGAACCCTAAAATGGATTATGATTAGAACCCTAATTAGGTTAATTAAAGTGGATTAAAACCTTTATACAAATTGGGAGAGTTAATTGGGTGGCAAAAGTAAAAAAAATGAGCTCTGATAACGTCTTAATTGGACGAAAAATGTTAATTTAACCCTATCTTTAGGGTAGTTCTGCACAAAATTTCCTATAGATTATTTGTTAAAATACCCTAGTCATTAAAAAATGATAGATAAAAAAAATTTATGTAAATGATTAAAAGACTTAACAAATTTAAAAGTTCAAAATAAAAAATCAAAGAGACATGGATGAATATATGTTCACTTAATTAGCACCATTTTAAAAAAAATATGATTTTTTTTTTCAATTATTTATGGAGAATCGTATTTTAAGATGTTTTTTATTTTATTTTATTTTACTTTATTTTTTTTTTTTTTGAAAGGGAATTTGAAGATGTTATTTATTTGCTTCTATATTAATAATTGCAATAAGGAATTATGTCTATAGTTTTTAAAAAAAACAATCATTTTATAAAATTCTTTTTGTATGAATATTGATTTTTTCCATTATTAAAATAAGGTCAAACAGGTATTATTTTATTTTTAAGGAGACACACCTCACTCATTGAATTGGATTATATAATTAAAATAAGGATCATTATGGCATAAAAAAAAAATAAAAAATAAAAAAATAAAAAAATAAAAAAATCACAGGTTGATCAATAAATTTAGCTTTTTTAAGAAGATTGCTTGTAGCTCTATTGTTTCTTCCACCATTTAAAGTTAAGAAAATATCATGAATCCCCTAGTTGTTGACCAATCTCTTTGATCAAATTATGCAATTCCTTGTGGCTTTTGTTTACTTTATTTATTACTCGCTCAAAAATAAAATATTTCTGCTCACTTGTATTTTGTGTGATAAGTGCATGTTTGATCAAATCTATCTTTTAATACGTCCTAAGGCAACTTATGAAAATTTAATATTTTAAAATTACACATTGAAACAATGCTAAAATGATCACATGTAATAATTTTATATTTGTACAAATGTACCAATGAACAATCAATGTTTTTTTTTTTTTAATTTTTTTTATTTTATTTTTTTTATTTAGTTTGAACCAATGAACGGTAAGTGGGTAGAACAAAAAAAGAATTGAGGTATTAAACCTAACGAGGAATTTTAAAGGGAGGAAAGTTAGGTATTTGTAAATGCATAACATTGATTAAAATATTATTAAAACACATGATAGACAGAGAAAAGAGGAGAGAGATAGGAAGAGAGAGGTATGTATGTGGACTCCACCTATTTTTTGGTCGGATTGTATCACGTTATGGGGGACCACATGTTAATTGTTCCACTGAAAGTTTATATGGTACCATTGAATCCTCAGTGGTACTATTTATGCATAAATTTTGTACAACTGACTGCATATATAATACCATTATGTGCATATATAGTATCACTGTACATTCAGTGGTACCATTTTATCAACCAATGATACCAGAATATGCATTCGTTTGTACATATGTATAATTACATGAATACCCCTTGTTATGCATTTGTAAATGCCTAACTTTCCTCCATTTCTAGTTCCTCAAACCTAACATTACTCTATCTAATTCATGACAGTGAAGGAGTTCGAAATTAAATGAGCTCTACAAGAGGGAACAAAAAAAAGGAAAAGTTATATTTTTTGATAATGAATAAAACAAAATTTATAATGAGTCATGCTAAGTCACGATTATAGTTAAAAAGAAGAAAATATTCGAAGTGAAGAGTGTTAGATTATGTAAATAATTTAGTATATAATTAGTTTGTAAATGACTAATATAGCCTTAACTCTAACCTAGTGTTAAGCTTGTATTATATATTGACTTTTGATCAATGAGAAAGGCACGGAAAATATTCTCATATTCTCTCATGGTATCAAGAGCTTAGGTTTTTCGATCTGAAACCCTAACTCTCTTCCGCTCTTCTTCCTCTTCTTCTTTAAATTTTTTTTCGGTTCTGCTTTTCCTCCAATGGCTGATCAGAAACCTCATCCTGCGACCCTCGTCCCTAATATCAAGACCTGCATCCCTATCACGCTTGATTATGATGGCAAACAATTCAATGTTTGGTCGACTTTTTTTCAACTCCATTGCCGCACGAACTTAGTCATAGACCATATCATTCCCATTGTTGATGACAAGGGCAAGGCTCCTGAAATTTCTGACAAAACTCAATGGCAGCGTCTCGATGACATAGTTCGTCAATGGATATACAATACCATTTCTACTGACCTTCTTAATACTATTATCGATCCCGATGACAAGGCTATTGACGCTTGGAATCGATTGAAATTTTTTTTCCTCAATAATAAGTCTGCTAGGGCATTGTAATTGGATGCTGAATTCACAAATACCAAGCTTGAACATTTTGCTGGTGTGAAGGCTTATTGCACCCATCTCAAATCTCTTGATGATAATTTAAGGAATGTCGGAGATCAAGTCTCTGACAACCGTATGGCGTTACAGCTTTTGAAGGGTTTATCGGAGGATTACAAACCTTTCCGCACTTCTGTTCGTCATCTCACCCCTTTTCCTTCTTTTGATGCTTTGCGTTCCATGTTGGAACTGGAAGAACAAAGCAATGCTACTGACCTTCAATCCGAGTCTTTCGAGGAGGCGCATATGGCTCACTCCTCTGTTTCGGCTTCTAAAAATCAGGCTGCAAACTCCCACAATTCTGGTGGTTCTCGTGGGAACAATGCAAAAAATGGTGGCCGGAAAAATAACAAAAGTAAGGGTGGTGGTAGCAAGGGCAAAGGCGGTGGTGGTTCTACTGGCCGAAACAACCAGCCGCCACAGCCGCCGCAGCAGGGGGGTGGATGTTCCCTCCCTCGTGGACTTATTGGTAGCAGGGGCCGTGGGCAACCCCTCCTTGTCCGTACCCAGCACAAGGTCCTGGGCCAGCTCAGTGGGCAGCAGCCAGGCTGAGTCAGCCACAGCACCAGCAGCCCGGTCTTCTTGGGCCTAGGCCTCCTCAAGCCTACTTCATGACCACTCAGTCTTCTAGTTCGGAATATGTGCCGACTAACATCGAGCAAGCGATGCATACTATGTCTCTTACCGACCCGAACTACTACATGGACACCGGAGCTACATCTCATATGACGAACTCTCAAGGTAATTTATCGTCATATTTCAATTTGAGCAAAAATAATAATAATTCTATTATTGTTGGTAATGGTAGCAAAATTCCTATTCACGGTTATGGTCACGATTCCTTAAATCAAAACACACTTCAACTCAAAAATGTCCTCCATGTTCTCAAACTTGTCAAAAATCTCATCTCAGTTAGAAATTTCACTATTGATAACAATGTGTCTATTGATTTTGATCCTTTTGGGTTTTCTGTGAAGGACTTGCAGACGGGGAGCAAAATAGTGAGATGTAATAGCAGTGGCGATCTTTACCCTTTCTTCACCGATCGTCAACTCCTTTCAACCTCTATTTCGTTAGCTTTTGCAGTTTATCTCTCCTAGTGTATGGCATTCCCGATTAGGTCAACCGGGCAATGTAATTTTAAGTTCTTTGCGTAGTAGCAATCTTATCAATTGTAATAAGGCTAAGAAACATGTTTGTCATTCTTGCCCATTGGGAAAATTAATAAAATTGCCTTTTTTATGATTCCGAGTCTCATACTACTATGCCATTTGATCTTGTTCATAGTGACTTATGGACCTCTCCTGTTCTTAGTACTCTTGGCCACAAATATTATGTTCTATTTCTTGACAATTACACGAATTTTCTATGGACTTTTCCGATCTCGTCTAAGTCTCAAGTCTATAATTTATTCAATCGTGTGAGAACATATATTAAAAACCAATTTGAGAGAGAAATAAAAGCTTTTCAATGTGACAATGGTCGTGAATTCGACAATGACTCTTTCACTAAGTTTTGTCATCAAAATGGCATGACGTTTCGTATCTCTTGTCCATATACTTCTCCTCAAAATGGTAAGGCCGAGAGAAAAATAAAAACGATCAACAACATTGTTCGTACTCTTCTATGTCATGCATCTTTGCCTCCTTCATTTTGGCACTATGCTTTGGAGATGGCTACTTATCTCCATAATATTTTGCCCACAAAA
Source organism: Chenopodium album (assembly GCF_948465745.1). Lineage (NCBI taxonomy): Eukaryota > Viridiplantae > Streptophyta > Magnoliopsida > Caryophyllales > Amaranthaceae > Chenopodium > Chenopodium album. Next base: position 23,369,553 of record NC_137839.1, read on the forward strand.
ATTCTTGGTTACAAATCACCGACTCAAATTCTTTATCAAAAGAATCCCGACTATTCCCATCTTAGAGTGTTTGGTTGTTTGTGTTATCCTCTTTTCTCTTCTTCCAAAATACACAAACTTCAAGCTTGATCAACTCCATGTGTTTTCTTAGGATTTCCTTCAAATCATAGGGGATATAAATGTTATGATATGTCGAGTCGAAAAATACTTGTTGCTAGGCATGTGTGGTTTGATGAGTCGGTTTTTCCTTTCTCCAAAATCCATTCTCCACAAACGCACACTTATCATTTTTTGGGCGAGTATTATCATCCCTCGGTGCAGCAACTCATAGCATCTCAAGGACAGATGCTTGCAACTACTTCACCCATAACACACAGCCAGCAAACGCTGGTGCGGGGAGGGTAGAGCAAGCACCTGCCACTGCTCAGCCAGCTGGGTTTCCAGCGCCCGATGGCTCGACAGAGGATGCTGCTGCCCCTCTCGCTGCTGGGCAGTCCTCGCACAGCCAGCCTACCCTGCAGGCAGCTTGCGGGGGTTTGCCTCACTCTCCTACCCCCTCCTCTCAGCATCACACTCCCAGCTCACTCTCTCCATTGCATGACGCTCCCCCTAGCACTCGGCAATGTGGTTTCTTACCACCTCCTGTCAGCCCCGCTGGGTTAAACGCGGGTGCTAGTGTGGGGGATGTTCAGTCTAGCGAGACCGAGCTTCCCATTCCTCGTGAATTATTTCCATCTGTCTCAATCACCTCACATTCCTCTTCCACTCCAACACCATCTCATTCTATGGCTACTCGTAGCAAACATGGCATTGTCAAGCCCAATCCAAAATACAACCATCAAGCTAATCACACTTCTACCTCCATATCCCCTATTCCAAAGAAACCGGTTCATGCCCTTCGTGACCATAATTGGAAAATTGCTATGCAGGAAGAATTTGATGCTCTTATTGATTATGGTACTTGGAAATTGGTTCCTCGCCCATCGAATAAAAATATTATTCGATCTTTGTGGATTTTTAGACATAAAACAAAGTCTGATGGTTCTTTCGAGAGGCACAAGGCTTGGCTTGTTGGTGATGGTAAGACTCAAAGGGAAGGGATTGATTGTGATGAAACTTTTAGTCCGGTTGTTAAACCGGCAACTATTCGTGTTGTTCTTAGTCTTGCTTTGGCTAAGTCCTGGTCTATTCATCAATTGGATGTGAAGAACGCTTTCTTACATGGTAATTTAAATGAAACGGTTTACATGTATCAACCTCTTGGGTTCAAGGATCCTTCTCGTCTAGATCATGTTTTCCTTCTTTAGAAATCTCTCTATGGTTTGAAACAGGCGCCCCGCGCTTGGTATCAACGATTTGCAGACTTTGTGGCTACTATTGGCTTTGTTCACAGCAAATCTGATAACTCCTTGTTCATTTATCACCATGGTAATGATACCGCTTACATTCTTCTCTATGTTGATGACATTGTTCTTACTGCTTCTTCAGAGGCTCTTCGCCGTCATGTGATTACACAACTTAGCTCTTAATTTGCTATGAAGGACTTGGGACCATTGAGCTATTTCTTGGGTATTGCTGTAACCCGAAATAATAATGGTTTATTTTTGTCTAAGAAGAAATATGCTCTAGATATCATTGACAAAGCACGCATGTCTAATTACAAACCATCCCCTACTCCGGTCGACACCAAAGGGAAACTGAGTATTACTTCCGGGGTTCCGTATGATGATTCGACCTCCTATCGTCGTTTGTGTGGTGCTTTGCAATATTTGACGTTCACTCGTCCTGACATTTCTTATGCGGTGCAACAGGTTTGCCTCTTTATGCATGCCCCTCGTGTGGAACACATGAATGCGTTGAAACGCATCGTTCGTTACATTCAAGGTACGCCCGATTTTGGTTTACATTTATATAAGTCATCCGTCTCATCTCTCCTATCTTATACGGATGTCGATTGGGGTGGGTGTCCGGACACTCGCTGCTCTACATCAGGGTACTGTGTTTTTCTTGGTGATAATCTGATTTCTTGGTCGTCTAAGCGACAACCTACTCTGTCTACGTCTAGCTGTGAGGCAGAGTACAGGGGCGTTGCCAATGTTGTTTCTGAATCTTGTTGGATTCGAAATTTATTGCTTGAGCTCCGACGTCCTATATCTAAAGCAACATTGGTTTATTGTGACAATGTGAGTGCCATCTATCTCTCTAGTAATCCGGTTCAACATCAGCGCACTAAACACATTGAAATGGACATACTCTTTGTTCGTGAGAAAGTTCAAAAGGGTGAAGTTCGTGTCCTACATGTGCCTTCCCGATACCAGATTGCAGACATCTTCACCAAAGGTCTGCCTAAGGTTTTATTTGATGATTTTCAGGACAGTCTAAGCGTTCGTCGTTCTCCCGTTTCGACTGCGGGGGAGTGTTAGATTATGTAAATAATCTAGTATATAATTAGTTTGTAAATGACTAATATAGTCTTAACTCTAACCTAGTGTTAAGCTTGTATTATATATTGACTTTTGATCAATGAGAAAGGCACGACAAATATTCTCATATTCTCTCAAAGAGGAAGTATAATAAATCTAAGCACAAATTCAAGGTTGACATATAATATCATAATACTTATTATAAGGACATGTTTACATTTACTTAATTGAACTGAACTAAAATAATTGGAGCTAAACTGAATGGAATAGAGCTGAAATGAATATTTTATGAGAGAAGGAAATTAGGAGCTGAACAGAACTGCTTGAAGCTGAATTGAACTGAACTAAACTGAAATTAAGCTGATGTGAATAGGTCCTAAATTCCATAAAACATTAAAACAATATAAAATTTAATTGTTTTTCTCTATAAGATAAAATGAGTTTGTTTAGCTTAGTATGTCTTGCTGTCTATATTAACTTTAAAGGTTATATTCAATATTTAGAATATGTAATCACATTATGACGTTTGAGAACGCTAACATGATAAATAATTCAAGATACAAAATGGTGCATTTAATGGAAAAACTTATACCAACAAGGAGTCCCAACAAATGTATTTCTCGTTCGTTGCCTGTCTCCCGAGTCAAATAAGCATGTTGAAACACCTAAATCTCCCAATTTAACAGCACCACGTGAACCAATGAGAATATTACCCGCCTGTTAAATAAAATGTAGGTTACTTGATATTATTGAACAAAAAAAAAAAAAAAAAAAAAAATGGAATGACAAATTAACTATTTCTACTTTATTTTCATGGACTATGTAAATACCATTCAAATAGAGCTATCAATTCAGATATTTTTGTGCGCTTTCTTAGTTACTATTGTTTTAAAGTCAACTATACTATAACATTTTGCTTCTATTCGCTTTGTGATACAAATTTGTATAACCTGATCTACATGTGATGGACGTGAGCGAATTTGAATAAAAGGCCTAATAAACCTAGAAGCATAGATTTATCAATAAAATAAACGGAAATTTCACCAAATGCCTGTGAGTTATTTTTTTTATTCACCAAATACCCATCAAAACTTTTAAATTCACTAAATACTCCTGAGTTTAAGAAAAATGTCACCAAATGCCCTTAATGACCAACGGCGGTTAACACCGTTAGTCATTAATGACTAATATGCCACGTGGCAGCCTCTAATTGGTTGTTGTATAGTACGCCGGTGGTCACCAAATTTGTACTATAGAGCGCCGATGGTCCATTTTTGCCGGCGAGGGCAGCCCCCCCACCCTCTGACACCCCTCCCCTACCCCATCCCTCTTCTCCCTGCGTTTCCCCTCCCCTTAAACCCCTTCCCCACCTCGAAAAACCCCCCTCCCTTCACGGCCGGCGCCCAAACCCCCTCCCCGACGCCGGCGAACCACTTTTGCCCACCCCCCACCATCCCCACCCCTTTTCCCCCCTAAACCACCATCCTAAAAACCGAAAACCCCCCAAATAAAAAAACCCCAAATCGAAATCTAGGGTTTCGATTTGGGGGGTTTTCGGTTTTTTTGGGTGGTGGTTTAGGGGGGAAAGGGGGTGGGGATGGCGGGGGGTGGGGCGAAAGTGGTTCGCCGGCGCCAGGGAGGGGTTTGGGTATTAGAAAACAAACATTCATACAAGTATACAACTTTATATTTCAAAATTAACGTAGGTTAAAGTACAAAGCTACATGTCACTTTAAATTTTAAGGATAATCATAATTTAACAAAAACTTGTGAAAGTGTTTTTGCATCTATGCGCTTATACTTTAAAATATCATACGTTATGCTAGTTTTTTACCCGAGTTAAATCCGAAATAGTGTTGATTAATTTGAAATCTGAAATAGTGTTGATAAGTTTGTTTTATTTTTTTCTGGATAAAATTTTCTAGTATAAGATTATTATCCCCGAATCAAAACTTGTCATTTGGTTTATAAAAGAATCAAAACTTGTCATTTGATTTATAAAAAAATAAAAAAAAAATATTATCTAAGGATTCAGGTTAAAAAAATATTTACTTTCCTCATTTAAAATATGAAGTATTTATAATTATATGAGATAATTTGAGCTATTAAGGCCTGTTTGATTCACCTTAATTTTGCTGAACTAAAATTATTTTTACTGAACTGAACTTATTTTTACTGAACTGAACTTATTTTTACTGAACTGAACTTAATTTTACTGAACTGAAATTATTTTTACTGAACTGAAATTAATTTTACTGAACTGAAATTATTTTTACTGATTTTCTATTATAATTCTTCTTTAAGAAAACTGAATTATACTGAACTGAGCTTATTTTTACTGAACTGAAATTATTTTTACTGAACTGAAATTAATTTTACTGAACTGAACTTATTTTTACTGAACTGAAATTATTTTTACTTAATATTATTTTTTTAAGGTGAATCAAACAGGGCCTTAATTACACAATTTTTCCACATGTTACTATTAATTTTATTATTTTTTGTTTTTTATTTTTTATTTTTTTGAAAGGGCATGTTACTATTGATTAGTAAAGTAATAAATACTATATATATATACACACACTGACACACATACAAATAAAGTTATACGTTTTACTTTAATAAAATACAAGATCTAGATACAAATTATAATTATTCTTGATAGTGTCTAGGCATTTGACTAATACCAATATAAGTGTATGTAAGAAGCACAAATAATTGTTAAATACTAGAAATACATGTAATGCTTTAGTGGGATTAAGTAATAAGGTTTAATATGTTCTAAGAATACATTCAACAATGCTGTGGCGAAAATTGTTGCACCACAAGTTAACTTATACACCTTATCATAGAGGATTGTCTGTTTTAGTATACTACTACTTCCGTTTTATATTATTTGCAACGATTTGACATAATGTAGAGAAAAAAAAAAGTCTAATCGTTGCAATATATAAAACGAAGGTAGTATATACATTTCAACCAACGTAAAATGTTTAATATCACTTCAGTATGATTTAACAATTATTAAAAGGCTAAACTACTTACTTTAACATCTCGATGTATGTGGCCATGACTGTGGAGATATTCCAAACCCTTCAAAACCTCACGTAATATTGTGGCTATGATTACTTCCTCAAACCCGTCTGGATGGGCAGCCTTTAAAATATGAAGACATGAACCACCAGCCATGTATGGCATGACCACCCATAAATTATGGTCATTAACAAATGAACAATGTGATTTTAGAACATTTGCATGATCAACCAAGAACATTGTATGCGATTCCCTAGATATATTTTTCTGCAAAATTCAATAAATACATTTTATATATATGTTGCAAAATACTCTTATATAGACCCTTTCACTAACTTTTTATCTCATAATCTCATGTTATTCTACTTCCTCGGTTCTTTTTTACTTGACTTGTTTCTTTTATCACGCTTGCCAATACAAAATTTTAACGATCAATAACTTAAATTCTCCATAAGTAAAAATTATAAAAGTTATATATTGTTATAGTACTTATTGAGACGAATCCAAAAAGATCATACATGAATATATTTTTTCTTACATATTATTCACAAAAGACGGTCAAAGGAGGGGTGGTGAATAGTGTAAAAGTCAAAGCGGGTCAAGTAATAAAGAACGGAGGAAGTATAATATATTTGTTTGTCTAAATCCAATAGGAAGATTAATTATGAACGAAAAAAGTACAACATCAATTACAAAAGTACAACATATGAAAGTAACATTGATTATTTGTGATCAGAAGCAATCAAATTTACCAAATCGCTATTGCAACGTTCAAAGTCAAGGATCTTGATGGCAACAATCTCATTGTTAAGTATACATAGAGCACGATAAACCAATGCACTAACACCTTCACCTATCTCCTCTAACAAGGTGTAGTGCTCTGGTCCAATTGGAAACTTTTTCTTCTCTTTATCCATTATTTAGGTATATAATATAAAATCATATAGGTAAATACATAATAATAAATGAAGAAAAAAGAGATAAAAAGGTAACTACATCTTAAATTTATAGTAAAAATAATTTAAAATATATGTCATTCTAACTTCAGATGAAAAAAATAGGAGAAAAAAATGGATGTCAATCAATGACTCTCATTCTCTCACAGTGCTTCTCCACACACGTAAAAGACAAGCCATTGAAATAGCCACAAAATGAGGAATTTTAGGAGATACCAAATTCAACTTCTATTTTTAAGCAGTGATCTCATTTTATAAGTGTTTTGTATTGTAATTATATAGTGTGATTACTTTATCCGTCACATAATCTAGTACTTAATTTTATTTTTAAGATTTAAATATAGATCTTTGGCACAAAATTTCTAATTAATTAATGTATACCATGAACATAAGCATATAAGATCACATTAGATTTATTTTAATGTGTAACATTATCAATTCAACTTTTTATAACTTTGTTATACACAACAATGATACCCATGTATAAACATATAGTAAAACAATAAACTTATATTTATTTAGGTAATCATTATAACCAATTTCATTTTTAAAGATTTTAAAAAGGTTAATCAATGGGGATTGGAGAGAGTAGTAATTTCTTTTTTTTTTTTCAAATATTTGACAAATATATAATGTGCTAACTCCGCCTTACCAAAGGTGCAAAAAAAATTATCAAATTGTTAGAAGTTTTTTTTATTTTTTTTTTTTATTTTTTGGTAAGTGTTGTACTCTACAGGAATATAATACTCGTGCGTGTTAAAATAAAAAAGAATATAATACTCATGTATGACCGGAGTCATAATTAAAAGGTTACTTTTTTTTTTCTTTTAAATGCCACATGTTGCAATTTAATCAGTAAAAAAAAATTTAAAAACAAAATGAACAAAACCTAAAATTAAAACCCTTCCTAGCCCCCCTACACCTTCCCCCTCCCCATCGAAAAACCCCCAGCCCCTCCCATTCCCCCCGCCGGATATCCCAACCCTTTCCCCCGCTGCAAAACCTAACCCCAACCCAAAACATCATTCCCGCCCTTCCCCACCCCACATCTGCCCGGAGCTCTTCTCCCTTACCTCAACTCCTCCTTTCCACGCATCGTAAAATGCCCTTTCCCCTTCTCTAACCCTCAAAATTGCCTCCCTCTGATCCTTCTCCCACCCTCGAAATCAACAAGGGGAGGTTTTATGGGTAAAAAGGAGGGTCCGACATTTATTATGGTGGGGAAAGGGGCGAGCAAGATGTTTTGGAGTGGGGTGTAGGGTTTGCCGGTGAGGAAGGGGGATGGGGTGGGGTTTGGTTTATACCAAGGTGGGGTTTTTTTTAGACCAATTAAGTCTTAACAGTTGTCAAGTAATCTATTATATAAGGTTGTTGAGTCATCACTTGTTAGAAGAAAACGCCCCCCTAAAGTTGGGATTTTTCCAAAATAATTAAAAGTTGGTATTATTCAAACCCAAAATTTGAATTATTAAAACCAAATTTTCCCCCATATAAAGACTATTAAAAAATATTCAAATAAGTGTATAAAAGAGCTTTAATAACTACACCCTCTGTCCTAGTTTACTTGCAACATTTTGACTGGACACACTTGTCGATGCACATGTCTGACCGTTAATATCTTATATTATTTTTTACGGGAAACCAAGAAAATTTATTAAGAAGAAGGAAGGCTAAAATCAGCCAATACAAGATCATGTATCTCAATAGGATACTTTTCTAACCATACTCTAAGAGAATTAAAATTGTAACTAAGCTTGGCTAAACTATGAGCTACCCGATTTACATCTCTCTTCACAAAGGCAAAGGTGCAGGATTGGCAGGAGCTAGCAAGCAGAAGAATGTCTTTGATTATCAAGCCGAAAGTCATCTAATTCACTTGCCTATTTTGCAAACTATGATACTACTTAAGGTTGTCAGTTTCTAGACACACCTTAAAAAAAAACCCGACTCCATAGTAATCACTAAAGAGTGCCTATGTAGGGAATATTTCAAGCATCCCACACTCGAGCCCCACTTTGATCATACACTTAAGCATGTTGGCGTCCAAAGGGAAGGAAGCTAGAGTACAAGAGTCGCCAACAAGTTTTAGGAACTTGTAAACCATTCACAAGGTGAAGGTTATACCCCTAAACGATCCAGGAGATCGTTAACTCCAATAGGTCTAGAATCATGACTGGAAGTTCGGGGATGAAGGTACAAATCCAACCTAAAAGAGATTGAACCTGCCCTAAAAATAGACCTCTACTTTATTCTTCTCGTATTCATGTGCGCTTTCTGACTAACATGCAATCAATAGGTTAACCCTAAACCTGTTTAACCTATGTTGGTTGAACATTGATGCACAAGCAAAACTATTATTGGCGATCACTTGAATTATAATCATATTAATCTAAACAAGATTATTAATTATCTTATTAAGCGTGATTACAAGTACAACAACAACAACAACAACAACAACAACAACAACAACAACAACAACAACAACAACAACAACAACAACAACAACAACAACAACAACAACAACAACCACAACAACAACAACAACAACAACAACAACAACAACAACACAACAACCACAACAACAACAACAACAACATCAACAACAACAACAACAATAATAATAACAATCATCATCATAATGAACCTGTTAATAAAGCATAATAATAATAGCAAGACCCTAGGCATGATACTAACAAGATTAATAACAAACCCTAGCATGTCAGTAAACAATAAAGATCCATTAGCCCTGTAGACACCCATTTGTGTCTCCCCAAAACCAAATCCGGTGATGAGTACCTTTCACATCGAATCATAATCGAATGAAGTGAAAGTGTGGAAAGTTTAGTGTTGCGGATAGTTTTAATTTCTTTTCTCTTCTCTCTGTTTTTGAAAACCTATTTTAAGAAAACAGACAGTCCAGTTAGGTTAGTCCATGATATGGGTCCAATAGTAGTGTAGTTGGATAGGGTTTGAAAAGAGCTTTCCAACGATATATTATAAGCCCAATTCCGATGAATATTGAGGAAGTTATGGCCAAATTACCGAACTAGGCCCGGTTTGAGCCTTATATGTGGCCCAATGATCTAGAGGAGGGCCTAATATAGATTTATCATTCCTAATTCAATCTGCATTGATAAATTGACTTTTGTTGACTATTAGTGTTTTTATCAGAATAAAAGAACGTTTTTGAGGAAAATACGATTTTATTCTCCCGTACGGTCAATTTCTATCTGATTCTAGAAAACGCGTCAAAATCTTATTCAACGCCAAACGCCAGCATTAGCGCCTGGCGCTAATGTCAGTGTTTGGCGCTAACCTGGTTTTACGCGTCAGAACTCTGTTTTGATTTTTTGTCTTTTTAGTTGATTTTCTCTATAAATAGCCTTCTAAAAACTCCGTTTTCATTCACCAACTCTCATCAAGATTTTCTTGATTACTCTCTCTCTCTTTTCTAAACTAGCCTTCTCTCAAATACAAAATTCCGCATTCATTAGACTTAGATACACCTAGCCATATTCGAAGTAGCCTTCGCCCTAGACGTGAAAGGTTTAATTTATGAGGGTTTGGTCCCCAATCTCTCTTTCAATTATTATTATTTAATTGTTTGATTTTACATTTTCCTTGAAGTTACTAACGTGTGTATTTTGTTATCAGAAAGAGGTACGAGTCATCCAAGTAAGTACTTTAGTGATTTTTATTGATATTATGATGTACAAATCATGCTTAAATTGTTATTTTGATTCCTAGTGTCATGTCTAGGGTAAGTTTAATATTAAGTATGATTAAAAGTATGATGCTTCCTATGTTCTTCCTAATATTTATGGTTGCTAGTATCATGTTAGGGTTAAAGCTATGATTTTTATTGCTTAGTGCACTAGTAGAAAAAAAGCATTAGGCACCCCCCATATGGCACCGGTTCAGGCTAAACCGGTGCCCAAAACCGGCCCAGAAATGGGCGGGATTTTAGAAGAAGAGAAAAGGCACCGGTTTGGCCTGAACCGGTGCCTAAAATTTAAAAGGCACCGGTTTGAACCGGTGCCAATTGAACCGGATCCAATTCAAAAAAAAAAAACGCGGACTACCTTCTTCTCCTTCCTCTCTTTCTCTTTCTCTTTCATTCCTTCTTCATTCCTTACTGTTTCATTAGAGCTGGGTTTTGAAAAACGGCGGCCTTCAATCCTTCCTCTCTCTCCCTCCACCACAACCGTCACCTTCACCGGCGCCCACCAGGGGTTTCGAAAACCGGCCGCCTTCAATCCTTCTCCAGCCACCAACATTCTCCCCCTGCCCTTAATTCTCGAATTGAAACACCGCCGTTGTACGAGTTGAAACACCACCAGCACTGTACAAATTGAAACACCGCCGTTGTACGAGTTGTCGAAAACCAGCGTTGTTCGAAAACCAGCACCTTAATTCTCCCCTGCCCTTGTCTTTTCCCTTCCCTGCCCTTCTCTGTCTTTCACCGCCCTCCAGCCACCAGCATTGTTCGAATTGAGCAGCAGCGCACCGCCTCCACTTCCGCGTTGTTCCCTCCACCAGCGCGCACCGCCTCCACCTCCGCGCTACCTCCACTAGTCGCACCACCGCTGCTACCTCCACCACCGCCTAAGGTATATATATAATTTTTTTTATTTTTGCATTGGTTGTTTATTTAGAAATTTTGAATACATATTATACATTAGAGTAATTTTGTATGTTTAGAGTAATTTTGAATACATATTATAGATTAGAGTAATTTTGCATTACCTTGTTCCTTAGTTGAAAAATTTATAAGTTTTAATGGGTTATTTTGAGGTTGATTTAATGAGTAATTATGAATATAATAGAGATTAGTAAGAATGTTACTTAAATAGTTGAGTTTTTGTATGTTTTAATGTGTAATTTTAGGTTGTTTTAATGGGTAATTGTGAATATATTAAAGAATTAGTGACCTTGCTACTAATTAGTTGTGAATAAATTAGAAAATTGTGAATAAATTAGAGAATTGTGATTACGTTAGAGATTTGTGAATAATTTAGAGAATTGTGATTAAATTAGAGAATTGTGCATAAATTAGAGAAATAAATAGTGATATTGCCACCTAATTAGTTGTGAATAAATTAGAGATTTGTGAATACATTAGAGAATTGTGAATATATTAATTAGATAATTAATGACGTTGCTAATTTTTGTTTTTTTAATATATAGATTCATATGTGAATTGAAGCACGAGTTTAATTAGCTTGAGGACTACATATTGAGCTCAAGTGGGTAGTTGCATTGCTATATTGGTATGACTTATAAACTTTACTTAGCTATATTTCTTTCTATTTATCCATTTAATAAAAGTTTATTCATGAAATTGCAACTTGTGTATTGTTTAATTGCAAATAAATACAACAATATGTAGAATACTTGCATCATCATATGCCTAGATACCCGTTCAAGGCTTTCTCATTAGGAGAAAGTCTTGAATAGTCCCTTGTTGGGACTGTTCTTGAATGTGTACTCTCACTTAGGTGGTGAATGTATGTTTTCTTTTCGATTTTAAGGAACATCTCGGCTTACCATTTCCTCACTATGTTCTCTGGGTACATATGTGGGTAATTAATTATCTACATCGTGTACTTGGAGAACTAGGGGGAAATGCTGCCGGATTTTCCTTAAAATTGGAAAGTTGACATACATTCACTAGTGAGAGTAGACATTCAAGGATGGGTTAGGTTGGAGTGATAAGGACCCTTTGGAAACATGCATTTTTTCACTATATGAATGGTATATTCACGTTTTGTACTTGAATTTGATTTACATAAAATATGTAGCACTTACACATTATAATTATATGGTGCTATATATATGTTTAGAGACAATTTACTAAATGGAGAAGGATCGTGGTTGGATGTATGGTAGACGCGATACATTGGAATTTTGGAATGGGGTTCAAGAGTTTTGCGAGAGGGCTTTAGCTTATCAACGCACACTGGGAGGCAAAGACCTTTATTGTCCTTGTGTTGATTGTAATTGTGTGAATGTGGTCGATAGTGTTGAAATCATTAGAGATCATGTATTATGTCGTGGGTTTAGGCAATTTTACCATGTGTGGATTTGGCACGGAGAAAGTGGAGAGTACAGTGGGGATCTTGATCGGAATGATGTGCGTGTTAGAAGCACTGAGATTCATGTGGACGAGGAATACGAGAATGATGAGTATATTGTTGATAATGGTGAGGATGGAGCCGATGAAGATCAGGCGGATGAGGTCGAGGATGAACAAGTGGATGAGATGTTGCAAGGTGTTGAAGGTGAAGTGTTTGAATTATTATCGGAGGCTTCCAAAAAGCCTTTGTATCCCGGGTGCAAAAAATACTCCAAACTATCGGCCGTGCTAACACTTTTCAACATTAAGTCGAAGCATGGGTAGACGGACATCAGTTTTACTTCTTTGTTGACCGCATTAAGTGATATGTTGCCTGATGGGAATGAAATTCCTAAGTCTTTTTATTACGCAAAGAAGCTCATGTGTCCCTTTGGTTTGGAGTATAAGAAGATACATGCATGTCCTAATGACTGTATTTTGTATCGAAATGAGTATGAAAAACTGCAGGAGTGTCCACGATGCAAGCGGTCGCGGTACAAGCGCATGAGTTGCAATCCTGGCACGGAGGGACCTCCTGCTAAGGTGTTGTGGTATCTTCTCATTATTCCAAGGTTTAAGCGTCTGTTCTCAATACCAAAAGACGCTAAAAACTTGAGGTGGCATGCAGAGGGAAGAAAGAAAAACAGAATGCTGAAGCATCCAGCTGACTCTCCACAGTGGAAGAACATTGATTTGAAGTTTGAGGAATTTGGTAATGAAGTCAGAAATTTAAGGCTTGGGTTGTGCACGGACGGGATGAATCCATTTGGCACTCTTAGTACCCAACACAGCACATGGCCGGTACTTTTAGTGATTTATAATTTGCCTCCTTGGCTGTGCATGAAACGTAAGTATGTAATGCTTTCATTGCTAATAACTGGTCCTAAGCAACCTGGAAACGACATAGATGTTTACCTTGCGCCGCTTATTGACGACTTGAGAAAGATGTGGGACGAAGGGGTTTCCGTTTTCGATGCTCATCAGAACGAGATGTTCACATTGCGTGCAGCCCTTATGTGGACCATGAATGACTTCCCTGCATATGGCAACTTGTGTGGGTACAAGGTCAAAGGGAAAAAAGCATGCCCCATATGTATTGATGACACATCAAGCGTATACCTGACTCATTCTCACAAAGATGTGTACCTACGGACTCGAAGGTTCCTTAGGCGTGATCACCCGTACCGTAGGCAGAAAAAGGCTTTCGATGGAACCGTGGAAGAGGATACTGCGCCTAGACCATTGACTGGTGCTGAGATTAGTGCTCGGGTGAAAGGGATACAAACGGTGTTTGGAAAATCAGAAAAAACTGTGGTCTCAGCTGCTCTGTTTAAGAAAGAATCAATCTTTTGGAAGCTGCCGTACTGGAGAGAACATGACGTTAGGCATTGTCTTGATGTGATGCATATAGAGAAGAATGTGTGTGATGCTCTTTTGGGGACGCTTATGAATATCCCAGGCAAAACAAAGGACGGAATGGGTGCACGGTTAGATTTACAAGAGATGGGGATTCGTCCAGAATTGTGGCCTCAAGAAAAGGTCAGAAAGGGAAAGGAGCCGAGAATAGAAGATGAAAGTGTTTCGAAAAAAGGGAAGGAGAAGAGCAAGGGAAAGGGAAAGGCCAAAGATGCGTCAAAGAAGAAAGTTAAGGGTAAAGGGAAGGATGAAAAGAATTATTTACCCCCGGCTTGCTATACATTGTCAAGGATAGAGAAGCGTATGTTTTGTGCATGTTTGTACGGCATTAAGGTTCCATCAGGGTACTCATCTAACATGAAAAGATTTGTAACCTTAAATGGAGAATTGAAGCTGACAAGTATGAAATCCCATGATTGTCACATTATGATGCAAGTATTCCTACCGATTGCAATCCGTGGTATTCTACCGAAATACGTGAGGGAAACGATTACAAGCCTTTGTTCGTTTTTCAATACAATTTGTAGCAAAGTTCTTGATCCTTGTACACTAGATGCTTTGCAAGTTGATGTGGTTGTGACTTTGTGCAAATTTGAGATGTATTTCCCACCCTCATTTTTTGACATAATGGTTCATCTGGTTCTTCATTTGGTGCGTGAGATTAAGTTTTGACCCGAAATGGCTACTCACTTGGCTATTTTCTTCATGTCTCAACTTATAAACTCCTTGCATCTCAAAACAACTCATAATCACATATTTATAAGTGTTTGTAATTTGAAATTACATAAAAATCGCCAAGTTCTAAGTTTTTGGGTCCAATTCATCAAAAATAGCCATTTTGACCCGAAAAGGCTACTCACTTGGCTATTTTCTTCATGTCTCAACTTATAAACTCCTTGCATCTCAAAACAACTCATAATCACATATTTATAAGTGTTTGTCATTTGAAATTACATAAAAATCGCCAAGTTCTAAGTTTTTGGGTCAAATTCAACAAAAATAGCCATTTTGACCCGAAATGGCTACTTACTTGCCTATTTTCTTCATTTCTCAACTTATAAACTCCTTGCATCTCAAAACAACTCATAATCACATATTTATAAGTGTTTGTCATTTGAAATTACATAAAAATCGCCAAGTTCTAAGTTTTTGGGTCAAATTCATCAAAAATAGCCATTTTGACCCGAAAAGGCTACTCACATGACTATTTTCTTCATTTCTCAACTTATAAACTCCTTGCATCTCAAAACAACTCATAATCACATATTTATAAGTGTTTGTCATTTGAAATTACATAAAAATCGCCAAGTTCTAAGTTTTTGGGTCAAATTCATCAAAAATAGCCATTTTGACCCGAAATGGCTACTTACTTGCCTATTTTCTTCATGTCTCAACTTATAAACTCCTTGCATCTCAAAACAACTCATAATCACATATTTATAAGTGTTTGTCATTTGAAATTACATAAAAATCGCCAAGTTCTAAGTTTTTGGGTCAAATTCATCAAAAATAGCCATTTTGACCCGAAATGGCTACTTACTTGCCTATTTTCTTCATTTCTCAACTTATAAACTCCTTGCATCTCAAAACAACTCATAATCACATATTTATAAGTGTTTGTAATTTGAAATTACATAAAAATCGCCAAGTTCTAAGTTTTTGGGTCCAATTCATCAAAAATAGCCATTTTGACCCGAAAAGGCTACTCACATGGCTATTATAAGTGATTGTGAGTTGAAACTTATTATTTCTCAAACTATTTCAGATTTCCAATGGAAGCAAAACTTCAAAGAGAAAGAGGGTGGAGAAGCATAAAAGAATTGATCAACCTAAGAAGAAGCTAAGTGAACAACAGTCCAAGAGTTCACAAGCGTTGAAGTTGCACTCTTCGAAAGGTTCACCCATGCCACCTACTCCACTTGTTGAAGACATTGTTCTTCAATCGCTCTCTACTGACATGACCTTTCTTCACAACCGTGCTTGTCATTTGGTCGATCCCATGGAAGTTGCACTTCCTAAGGCAATGTTCCACTATGATGAGGATGCAATTGCATGGATCAACAAAGAAGATGTGAAGGAATTTCTACGTGGTGCAAAGCTTAACATTTCCCTCATTCAAACATTCATGAGGTACTTCAATGCCCACATAATCTATACTTTTTTCAAGTTATTCAAATTGATGGTGATTATCCTACATCTGATAAATTAATCAATGTTCATGCACGCAGAGCACTACAGGAGCACTTAACTGACACTGATTCTCCTTGTAAAGTTGGGTGGTTATGCCCCGAGCAGTTATCCACTACTAAAATCATAGGCAACCCCCATGATGTGTTGTACTATGTTGAACAGAGTATAAGGGAATCAACGCGTGCGGGAGACAAGTTCATATTCGCCCCATGTTATAGAGAGTAAGTCTAACCATGTCAAATTCAATCGATTTGGCCTCATTATATGTTGACTCCTAAATATTAATTACCTTGTCTATTGTGAACTTATGTAGGGAGCATTGGAGCCTCATGGTGATTTGTAATTCCACTAACACAATTTATCACCTTGATTCAGCTCGATCATCGGAGAAGTGGCTCGTGAAGTCTATATTGCAAAAGTAAATATATATAGCAACCTATAGTGATGATTATTGCTAATAATAACTAATTTAGTAATCATACGACTAATCAAATTTGATTGTATTTTTTTATACTACAATGTTATGAAGAAGCTACATTGTCGTGCTCCAAAGGGTCCAACATGGAAGACACCGTTGGTAATTTACATGATATTATTGTGATTATCTTGAAAATCTATGGTAGTAAATATTTGCTCATTTCCTTTGCATGTTTCACTGATGTGATTTGTTTGTCATATGCTAGTGCGCACAACAAGAGAATGGACTTGATTGTGCTTTGTATGTGATGAGATTCATGCTTGACATTGTGACTCATTGTACGGACACTCAACAGCTTGATGAGGTAAGTCCTAAAACTTCTTGAAATGCTATATTGATGTGATTTCTAGCCTTAAACACCTAATATTATCTAACAATGACATGTTATGAGAAACAAAAAGGCTATTTCACAAGAAAGGTAGAAAATGGGTTGAATAGAAGTCATATGGGCCATATTAGGGCTATTTTGTGTTAATATGCTCTTTTGATGTGATTTCTTTCCTTATACACCTATAACTAGATAATATTGACATGTTATGAGATAAATAAAGTTCATTTAATCAGAAATGTAGGAAATGGGCAAAGTAAGGTCATATAGGCCATATTCGGGCCATTTTGAGTAAAAAGCGTCGTAAACCTTAATAAAATGCTCTCCTATACAATTTTAGGGCTTACACACATACAACTATCCAATATTGACATGTTATGAGAAAGAAATAGTTCATTTGATAAGTAATGTAGAAAATGGGCTACATAGAAGTCATATAAGCCCTATTTGGGCCATGTTGAGTAAAATGCGTTGTTAAACTTCTTAAAATGCTATATTGATGTGATTTCTAGCCTTAGACACCTAATATTATCCAACAATGACATGTTATGAGAAATAAAAAGGCTATTTCACAAGAAAGGTAGAAAATGGGTTGAATAGAAGTCATATGGGCCATATTAGGGCCATTTTGTGTTAATATGCTCTTTTGATGTGATTTCTTTCCTTATACACCTATAACTAGATAATATTGACATGTTATGAGATAAATAAAGTTCATTTAATAAGAAATGTAGGAAATGGGCAAAGTAAGGTCATATAGGCCATATTCGGGCCATTTTGAGTAAAAAGCGTCATAAACCTTAACAAAATGCTCTCCTATACAATTTTAGGGCTTACACACATACGACTACCCAACATTGACATGTTATGAGAAAGAAATAGTTCATTTGATAAGTAATGTAGTAAATGGGCTATATAGAAGTCGTATAGGTAATATTTGATAAAAATACATATTTTTTGCCTAATTAATTATTTTTTAAATAATGTTTTTGTATTTCAAGTTTTGCAAGGTCCAAAAGGATGGTCCGTTGACAATCAAGGAGCTTAATGAAGTTCGTGACATGTTGGCGTCTTTCATCACCTTCAACATGTAAATGACATGCATTGTAATTGTAAATTATTTATGTTAACTTTTGAACTATATATAACTTATTATTCATTATATATGTGTACTAACTATTATTTGTATATGTAATCAACTTCTTTTTTTTTGTATTGCGTTTGGGAATATTTATATCTATATATATATATAATTGAATTCTTGTATCTAATATTATTTTTGTATATAATAATTAATAATATTATTATTAGTTATTATAATAATAAAATTATTAATTATTATATTTAATATAATTGCTGGAATTATAGGTTATTATTATTGCAGGTTTTTTTTTAAAAATATTATTGCACGATGGAAAAAAAAAAAACGAAAAAAAAAAATTATACAAAAGGCACCGGTTAGGCAGGAACCGGTGCCTAAACTATCTACCACCCAAAAAAAAATGGCGGGAGAGCAGTATTAGGCACCGGTTAACCGGTGCCTACTCTACCCTATGGCACCGGTTAACCGGTGCCTATTAAACCCTATGGCACCGGTTTTGAACCGGTGCCAAAAAGTAGGTTTTTGGCACCCCTCAAATAGGCAGCGGTTCAAACCGGTGCCTTAGACCGGGTTTGAACCGCTGCCTAATGCGTTTTTTCTACTAGTGGTGACATGCTAGGGTTTGTTATAATATTGTTAGTATCATTCCTAGGATCTTGCTATGATTATGCTTTAACGTGATCATGATTATTTTTATAATTGTTATAATTATAATAATTATTATTATTATGTTGCTTGATGATTTTTATTTTTCTTGCTTGATCACACTTTTTATGCATGTTTAAAGGGAATTGGTACTTGTAATCACGCTTATATAAGATAATTAATAATCTTGTTTAGGGTTAATGTGATTATAATTCAAGTGATCACCAATAGTAGTTTTATTTGTGCATTAATGTTCAACCAACATAGATAAACAGGTTTAGGGTTAATCCTATTGATTGCATGTTAGTCGGAAAGCGCACATGAATACGATCAGAATAAAGTAGAGGCCTATTATTAGGGCAGGTTCAATCTCTCTTAGGTTGGATTTGTACCTTCATCCCCGAACTACCAGTTATGGTTCCAGACCTATTGGAGTTGACGATCTCTTGGATCGTTAAGGGGTGTAACCTTCACCCTGTGAACGGTTTACAAGTTCCTAAAAAACTTGTTGGCGACTCTTTTGCTCTATCTTCTTTCCCTTTGGACGTCACCGTACTTTAGTGTATGATCACAGTGGGGTTCAAGTTTGGGGTAAAGCTTGAAATATTCCCTACAGTTTTTGGCGATTCCACTGGGGAGGATTTCTATTTTAAATCCTGAAATTTATTTCGGTAATGATTTAGAATGAGTGGATGAGACTCGAAACGTTCTAAGTATTTCATGTGCATAATTTTGATTAACATTATTGTCATATACATAAAAAAGATCTCATTGGAAAGACCATCCGTAATGAGTTAAAACATAGGATTTTTACACGTAGGAAATTTGAGGAATATCTTTCACAATTAGGACCGAAATAACACTGCGCGAAACTGGAAAATTTTATCGAGCACAGAAAGCTGCTGAGGCATGTAGGAATTAGCTTCAGCGAACAAAGATTAGCGCCAGAATTTTGACTGTAGCGCCAGACGACAGCTCTGTCGCCAGGCGCTACAGCTAAAAACCGGCGCCAATCTCTGTTTGCTGCGCAAAATTCTTTCAATACCGAGCCAGAAATATGCGTTCTAATTTCGACCAGTTTTTAGCATTGTTTGCTCGATCCTACTTCCTGATTGAGTTTTTCTCACTTTTCTGAAACCCATATGTGTTCTACATATGGACATAACCCCCTTGGAATTCATGCTCCATCTACCTGATTGAACGCTCTGAGAAACAAAGGGTACATCCGAGAATGTTGAATTCACCAAACCATGGAAGCGAGTTTTTTACCAAACCATGGAAGCGAGTTTTTTCTAAAACTCGCGGTGTCCCATCCGCTCGCACCAACCCTTCACGGTTAGGCTTCTGCGCGGTGCATCCGGACAATTAACCATGGACCCTCTATTGACTAACCCATATCCCGAACTTTAGAGAACTAGAGCCATGGTTAGGTTGCAAACTCATTGCATCATATTGTGCCTACTTGACTAATTGTGCATTATTGTTGTGCATACTCTATGTGTTTTTCCTAACTGTTTGTTTGACTTGTGCTAAGATTTAATAAATTAATGACTAAAACAACTTTGCCTAATTAATTAATTAATTAATTAATTTGAGTAAAATAAAGTCTAATATTTTAACCAGAATTGACCTAGTACGACTTTAGGCAAACCCCTGTTGATTAATAATACCAAAAACAATCTCAGATCGAAGCTCCAGCAATGGCGCCAAAGTTTGAACTTTAGCGCCACTTTGTGGAGTATGGCGCCTGGCAACAGCTCTGTCGTCTGGCGCTACACTGCAAAGAGAGGCGCTAGTTCTGTCGTTTTGATGACAGTTCGGATTATTGATCGAGTCATCACTTTGTTAATAATACCTTTTTAAGTCATTAATTGAGTCTAGGCACCAAATCCCATGGTCTTACACAAAAAGTCCAAGCATGTCACTTACACTCAACGCACACACCAATACACATACTTTGACCATGTCTAAGAAAGTCTTGTATGCGCGTTTTTTTCGTCATTTTTTTAGGGGGGTAAGTCGGATATTAATCCTCCAATTTAAAAACCATATTTGGTTCCTAAAATATATACATTATTTTTGCACCTATTTTTTTTACTTTTCCTTTTTAAAACCGTAAAGTCAAGGTTGATTTGAGTCAAGTAATTAAAACACAAAAATGATTTAAATTACAGCGCGTGGTCAAGAAAGGAAGGGCGGTTAATCAAAGACAACCTTTTCGTACAAGTCCAACTTTTCGACAAACCCATTGCTCGTAAGAGGAAAGCTAGGACAGTAATGGCAACACAAGAAGAAGTCAATGAGCTCAGGAACCAACTGGTTACCGTGACTGAGGCATTAAAGCTCCTAACCCTTGAGATCGATGATCCCATGAAACAACAACAGATGGACCTCATGCAATATAGTCTAAGCAAGCTATCTAGCGACTACAAGTTTCAAGGGATTAGTCCACAAGGGGTCTCGGTGGACAAAGTTCTTCTTCCGCAGAAGTTCAATGCCAACGACATCCCGAAATTCAAAGCAATCGATAACCCTTATTTTCATTTAAGAGCCTTTGAAACAATAATGAATATTAAGGATATCGACAAGAAGGTGTTCCCCTCTCTGTTCTCACTATATCTCGAAACCGTTTGCCAGCAATGGTTCTTTTCTCTTGATAAAGAAAAAACCTCCACCTGGGAGTTCATAGCAAACGCTTTCGTTGATAGGTACAAATGCAACATTCAAGTTGAGACTGACCATAGGGAGCTTGAAATTCTCAAGCAGAAAGAGAACAAAGGCTTCACCTCCTTCTTTAACAAATGGAGAGAAACCTCGGCTAAGATGATTGAGGTGCCGAGTGAAAGAGATTCTATAAGGTTGTTCATCAAAAACCTTCAAGAAAAATACTCCAAGCATCTCAAGTATCAAAATAATATCCATACCTTCAAGGCCGTCTACGACATTGGAATCAATATTGAAGACGACCTGGCTAAGTTGAAAGCGGCCAACAATAACTCTAACAGTGGCTGGAAAGGCAAGAAGAACGAAAATCCTTCTTCTTCCAAAACCTCCAACTCAAACAATGTTATCACTTTTAACCTAGGTGAAGTCCTTGCTATGAATAATCAAGGACAAAAGAAACCATTTAGGAGAACTTTACTCCTATTGGCATGAGTTATGACACCGCATTTGATCGATTAAATGCAAAAGGTCTCATAACTCCTATTGGACCGTTTGGGACCCACCAGTTGAAAAGAGGTCGGCTAACTGGAACCCCAATGCACATTGCAAGTATCGCCAAGGTAGGGACCATCTCACCAAGAACTGTTGGAAGCTTAAAGAAGCCATCCAAGACTTAATCGATAACAACAAGCTGCCATTGCCCCCTGCTAGTAAGAAGCCAAGTATTGATAATGAGCCTCTCGCTCATTCCTTGGCTATCTCTGATGAGGAAAACGAGGTTGACCCCTCGTCTCTCATCAAACCTGTTAAAGAAATCCATGCCATCGAAGAAGAGGAGGAGATCTTTTTCGACGCCATGGATAACCTTCCAGAACTAGTAAGTAAAGAGGACATACAGTCGCTCACACTGTCTATGATGGAAGGATCGCACTTGCTACGTGAAACTCTCAAGGATATAAAGGAACTTCAGGAGAAATATGACGAGGTTCCACTCCCGAAAAGTGAACCTAAGAGAGAAATCACACCCATGGGAACGACTTACGAGGTGACACGTTTTCCTTTACAAGTCACCAAAAAACCCAAGAAGAGTAATAGACTCTACACTCTAATTGGGATCCCATATATACAAATGTTCGAAATGCTCTCAGAGAGTGGTGAGATCAAACCTCTCGAACCGAGACCATTCGAACCGTTGAAAAGGACAGATAGATATTACTGTCAGTATCATCAATCAGGAGGTCACACTATCGAAAACTGTTTTAAATTCAAGGATTTAATTCAGAAAATGATTGATGAAAAGAAACTAGTCCAAGTTCCACAAGAAAAGGATGCAAGTATTAATGGAGTTTAGGACATCGACGAAGAAGACGTCTACTTAAAAAACATGGTAGGACCTACACCTTCAATGTCATACGCCATGGATAAATTTTGGGTTGAAGAAGATTCATTAATAGACGTCGTCACAAGATCCGGGAGAATGCAACCTCCCGTTTCAACACAACCTATGCCAACCACACAGCAAGTTCCCATGCCTATCATTGAAGATAACGACATCGTCAAACAATTCAAGAAGACAAAAGTTGCAATGAACGTATGGAAACTTCTGGCAACATCCCGAGAGCATAGGTTGGCTGTAATGAATGCCTTGGACAAAATAGGGATAGATTCTGACACCACTCCGGAGGGGTTGGCTAACTTCCTCACGAGTGATCTACCTAGTCCCATTAATTTGATCACCTTTTCTGACAAGGATTTACCCCCAGAAGGTGACAAACACTATAAAGCATTAAACCTCACAGTATTTTGCAAGAGAATGAACGTCCCTATGACTCTTGTAGACAATGGATCAGCCATTAACGTCTGTCCACTTAGAACTGCGAGGATGTTAGGCATAAGGGATGAGGACCTAACCCCGTCAACACTAGGAATAAGAGCCTACGACAACACTTGTCGTCAAGCTCTTGGTAAAATTACCATGAATGTAACGGCGGGAGCAATAGAACATGCTACTACTTTCCAAGTAGTAGATATCAAGGCTTCATTCAATTTATTGTTGGGACGCCCTTGGCTTCATGACCTAAAGACCGTCCCCTCATCTCTCCACCAACAAGTAAAATCCATAGTTGGTGGAATTCCTATCACCATCGATGCTTCACCTATGAGAATCAAGTCTATAGAAAATCCAATAATTAACGTGGAGCACGATGAGGATGATGAAGATTTATGGGGCTTTAACGAAGAGGTCTCCTTAATCCAGGAGGATGAAAGGACCCCTCTCTACCACGACCCCCATTCTAACATGATCGTGAATGCTATTCTGAAGAAACAAGGACATTTTCCTGGGATGACCCTAGGAAAGAAAAAGGGAATAGCAAAACCGTTGGAGTCACCTGGCCTCCCTAAATTAGATACTTTCGGACTTGGTTTCGATCCGACTCGGAAAGATCTTAAGCGAGCCCAGGAAAAATCAAAGGCACGTAGGGACGCTCGCATCCAAAAGAAAGCAATCCTAATGGATCAGTACCCTCTCACCCTTAATGGTCAATTCATAAAAGAAGGAGAGGACTATCCATGCCACGAATTTCCAAAACCATTTGTCGTAAACGGCATAAGGCAACCGGGATTTGAAATTTTCTTGGATTGCTATTTCACAGATGAAATCCCAACCCCTGTCCATAGGGAGAAAGCACCCCCATGCTTTGACTTTAATGTCATGGGATTATTATTTGGGCGAGAAAAGGATGAGCCGACATACAAAGAGGATCACTCCTCGCTCATTCAAACAGTCCTACAAAGCGAAATTTTCAATCCCTCTAAGCTAATTACTCCAGCAGAAGGATCACTACAAGGGTGGCGCAAGACCGTCAAGGTGAGTACTCCAAGTGGAAGAAAAATATCCATCACGACGGGGCAAGGACCGATGTTCGAAGAGTCGTCTGAGTTAGAGTCTCTCCCTATAGAGTCATCTAGGTCTTTAGTAGTAGCACCTTCCCCTTCTATCTCTTCTCCTAGAATAGTTAGTGATCAAGTCCCTGAGGACATATCACTCTTTGATGTAATGATCTCAGAGTATAATGATATAATTTCTTCTCCTTACTTCTTGTGTTCTTCTTTAACCCAAGACGACGAGCATTGCTTAATTAACAATGAAAAAGATAAAGAAATTATTAAAGAAATGGAAACACTTGAAAAGAAAACACCGATAATTGAAGAAACTAAGACGGTTGATATCTCAAATGATTCAACCAATAAAAGAGAAGATAAAATCGGACTAACACTTAATGAACAAGAAAGAACCGATTTAATTAACTTACTTAAAGAATTCATTGATGTTTTCGCTTGGTCATATGAAGATATTCTAGGCATTAATAGAGAAATAGCTCAACACACTATACCACTAATTCCGGGAATGAAACCTGTAAAACAAAAGTTGTCGAATGAAACCCGACGTAGCACTTAAAATAAAAGAAGAGGTCCAAAAACAAATAACTGCAGGTTTCATCAAGGTATCTAAATACCCCGAATGGGTCGCCAACGTCGTCCTTGTTCCACAAAAAGACGGAAGGGTAAGAATGTGTGTCGACTATCGAGATCTAAATAAGGCAAGTTCTAAGGACGACTTCCCTTTACCACACATCGATATTCTGGTGGATAACACGGCAAATCACACACTTCTCTCATTCATGGACGGATGTGCAGGTTATAATCAGATTCTCATGGCAGAATAAGACATGGAGAAAACAACCTTCATAAGACCATGGGGCACTTATTGCTACAGGGTAATGCCATTCGGGTTGAAAAACGCGGGTGCCACTTACCAACGTACACCGACTGCCTTACTCCATGACATGATGCACAAAGAAGTCGAAGTGTATGTGGACGACATGATTGTAAAATCAAAAGACCGCCCAGGCCATTAAGTAGCCTTAAGAAAATTTTTCGAAAGGCTAAGAAAATACAATATGAGGTTGAACCCATCTAAGTGTGCCTCTAGAGTCACCTCGGGCAAGCTTTTGGGTTATGTCATAAGCTCTAGAGGAATAGAGATAGACCCAACCAAAATCAAAGCAATCATGTCAATGCCACCGCCCAAAACCGAGAAGCAAATTCGAGGATTTATTGGCTGGTTGCAATACATAAGTAGGTTCATATCAAAATTGACGACGATATGTGAACCAATCTTCAAAAAGCTTAAGAAGAATGTACCAGTAATATGGGATGACAAGTGTCAAAAAGCCTTTGAAAAGATCAAAGCCTATCTCGCAAATCCTCCCGTATTAGCACCAGCACTTCCCGGAATACCTCTTAAGTTGTACTTAACAGTTACCAAAGAGACAATGGGAGCTATGCTAGCACAAGAAGTAGAAGGCAAAGAAAACGCAATCTACTATCTAAGCAAGAAAATGCTCGAATATGAAGCACGTTATACGCCACTTGAGAAATTGTGCCTCGCCTTGGTGTGGGCCACAACCAAGTTAAGACATTACATGCTAGTGCATACCATCTTTGTAGTCTCCCGATTAGATCCACTTAAGTATCTATTCGAGAAATCTACACTTAATGGACGCATATCGAGATGGATAGTCAATTTAGCCCAGTTTGATGTAAGGTTTATGCCGCAAAAAGCTATCAAAGGATCTGTGGTGTCAGACTTTCTAGCAGACTTTCCAATAGAAGACTCGACGCCAATACAAGACAACGAATTTCCAGATGAAGACTTGATGGTCACTGAAGATGATACTTGGACCTTATACTTCGACGGAGCCTCAAATTAAAAAGGATGTGGCGTTGGAGTACTACTAGTATCACCTAAAGAAGAGCATGTTCCAATCTCCATAAAGCTTGATTTCGACGTTACCAACAACGCTGCTGAATACGAAGCATGCGTGGTAGGCCTTGAAACAGCTTTAGCATTGGGAGTAAAAAAGTTACGGATATTCGGGGACTCTTCATTAATCATCAATCAAATCTCCAAAAGGTGGAAAGTAAGGAGAGAAAGTCTAGCTCCTTACCAAACCTATCTGGAAACTTTTACTAATCAGTTAGAGAAGGTAGAATACACATATCTACCTAGGGAAGAAAATCAATATGCTGATGCCTTGGCAAGACTAGCCTCAATGGTTAGGATTCCTACGGAAATCGAGCAAATGCCTCTAACTATAGAAAAAAGGCACAAACCAGCATATATTCAAGCTATAGAGGATGATGAAGTAATCCAAGACAAAGAATAAGAAGAAGAAGAACCGTGGTACACGGATATACTCAATTATGTCACCAAAGGAGAATACCCTCCCCATGATGACAAAAGAGAAAAACGAGCATTAAGACTCTTGGCTTCCCAATATGTACTCATCGACAACGAGTTACATAAAAGGGTACCTAAGGGTCGAGCTCTCTTATGTGTAGGAAAAAAGGATTCCCAAAGAGCAATGAGGATAGTCCACGAAGGAATCTGTGGCACTCACACAAATGGCAAAATTTTAGTCCAAAAGATAATGCGAGAAGGATATTATTGGACTACATTGAATAGGGATCGCCATCAATACGTAAAAAGGTGCCCTAAGTGCCAAATCTATGCCAATTTACAACATGTTCCTCCATCCTTGCTCTACACCTACACGTCGCCATGGCCATTCTCTACATGGGGAATCGACATCATCGGCAAAATCACTCCCCCAGGGACAGGAGGCCATGAATATATCCTAGTGGCAATTGATTACTTCATAAAGTGGGTCGAAGCTCAAACATACGCTAAACTCACTGCAAAACATGTAGAAGTCTTTATCGAGAGAAATATTATTTGTCGATACGGAGTCCCACATGAAATGATAAGTGACAATGGAACTCACTTTCAAGCCGAATGTGAAGAATTGCTACAAAAATATGGCATTCAAAATCATCATTCTTCCCCTTATAGGCATCAATCAAATGGAGCAGTCGAGGCAGCTAAAAAAATCTAAAGGCTATCATCGAGAAAATGACGGAAAATTATAAGGATTGGCCTGACAAACTTCACTTCGCATTGTGGGGTTACCGCACGTCAATTCGCACATCAACAGGAAATACGCCATTTTCCTTGGTATATGAAATGGATGCCATACAACCTGTCGAACTAGAGATTCCATCTATACGCATCGCGTTAGAGAGCAAACTCGATGAAGTTGAATGGACTAGGGCAAGATATGAAGAGTTAATTCTACTCGATGAAAAACGACTAGAAGCTCTACATCACACTCAATGTTACCAAACTCGTATGGCTAGGCATTTTAATAAGAAGGTCAAGATAAGAAACATCAAAGTAGAAGACTTGGTGTTAAAAGCATTAAGGAAAAAAGTTTTAGATCCAAGAGGAAAATTTAGACCTAATTGGTCTGGACCCTACATTGTCAAAAATCCTGTCAGGAGGTGCAGCAAAATTAACTGATATGGATGGCAATGAGTTCTCGAACATGACAAATCTTGACCAACTTAAGAAATACTACCCATAATTACTTGAGTAGGATACTCAAGAGAGCTACGTTTGGCCTGATTCCTTAAGAAAGGATACGTAGGCAACCCTTTACGGGTGCAACCACTTTATTTTTCTTAAATCTCGCATCCCAGAATTAATAAAAAATTCGACAGAAGATCGACGAAATATTAGCGTCACGGAAAACGTTCCGGCGCCAGCCGATGAACGTTGGCGCCAGACGACGGCATCTGTCACCTGACGCCAGACTGCCGTTGGCGGCTCCAGGCGCAAAATTTTGGCGCCAATTCACAGTTAAATGTCTGGGAATATTTCGGTGTTTTTCGGAAATTTTTTGACTTCCGTACTCAAAAAAATTTCTGGAAAATTAATTTTTCGGTTTTCATTGCTTTAATAAAATAAATTTAAAGTGAATAATTTAATTTAAAAGTTGGAATTTCATTAATAAAATAAACTACATTACTTATGGAATTTAAATAAAGCTTAAATAAATTAACTTTAAATAAAAAAAAAAACTAAGTCTAATAATTCGAAATAAAGCAATGCTCTTAATCTTCTGTCTCTTTCTTAGCCCTTTTCCAATTTTTGTCTGCTTCTTCTTCCTCATCCATAACCTTAGCTAGTAGGCATCCTTTAGAGGACCTACATTCAATCTTTGAGTAAATAGTTTCCCCCTTAGCTAGGACTCCATGCTTCTTCTCTACCCAAGCTTTCTTTTCTGTGGTGTCAGCTTTCCTTTTTCCTTTATCTTTTGCAGTACTCTTCTTGTTAGGCATTATAGGTGTTTTGAACTCAATCCTTTCACCTAAGAGTTCCTTAACAGGAATCACCTTGTCACCTAGACGGCTCTTCACATCAGTTTTACACTGATTTTTCTTCACGTCCTTTAAAGGTTTCTTCAGAAGGCACTTTTTCACATCATTGGGCAAAGAAGGAGGAACCTTTTGGGTAATTACTTCCCATAAAGGTCTAGTGTTACAATAGGCATCAAATTTGTCTACTTCCTGGGAGACAAGGAATTCGTAGGGACGACGAAGATCACCAGAAGGAATGGTCTGAAGTAGGCTGTATTGTCTTTTTACCCTACAGGGATAATAAAAAGTCATACGGGACAAGCTTGGAAGACGGCAGAAAGGTTGCTTGTTGACACCAACCATCTTTTCTATTTTCCACCAAGGGATGACCCACTTGATGGCAAAATTATAAGATTTGAAGACCTTCTTCCATTCATGGCGCCCCATCTTAGAGAAGCGTTTCTTCCTCCTCACGAAGCAATTTGGAGTATGCCTCTCGATGTTGTCCGGAGGGCTAATTAATTCCAGTCTTTCCATTAGCCACATCTGTAAAAATTGCAATGCAAATAAATCATTATTACTATACAAAAATATATTTTTGATTTCTGTAATTAAAAATATTATTTTTCTACCTGTAATAAAATTGGAGAGTCCCGAAAAGGTGCTTTTGGATTTCTCTTTAATTCATCAAGACTAAGCATAGTCTCTCCAACTATTAAAGGCATTGGATTTCTCACAAACTCAATTTGTTCTAAAACAGTGGATATAATTGACTGACCCTCATTATTTTTACCACTAGTAAGGAAAAATTGATTAAGCATGTAAAACCAAGAAAGCCCTTCTTCTATAAACATGGAAAGATTCAGAATAAGGTCTATCAAAATACTGTCGACCAAATTCTTTCAAATTAACTATGCTACCATCTACTATTTTTGATAGATCTTTGTCTTTTAAATTAAAGAAGCGTTCAAAATCCTTATAATAATATTAATTTATTCTAGGGATTACTACAAGATCTAGTGCAGGGAAACCTAAAATAGCACCAAATTCTTCCGGCAAAGGGCTAATTTCATCATACCCTATTCTAAAGCAATTAGTATCTACATCCCAATATTCTAGAGCGGTATGAATAAAATCTTAATCAAGATCTACCCCTTTGACACCATAAATACCCCCCAAGTGAAACATATCTAATTCTTTTCTCTATTTGGCATTAAGGGACCGACACCATTCATGGGTATAGTTGGTAAAACTTACTAGAGACATGATGTTATTTTTCTAAAAGCTAAGAAATATTTTATTTGCTGAAATTATGAAGAGAATCGGCTGGGCAGGGGGCTATTTATGCACAAAATCGGAGCAGTTTTAATCTACGAAGGATTCGGAGTCAAAACTCATTAGTGCCAGACGCCAATATTGGCGCCTGACGCCAGAGCCTGGCGCCAAACGCTAAGTGTAGCGCCTGGCTTTACACCAAAACGCGTGGCACCAGCTGGCGCCAATATGCCTCATCGTACGCGCTATCTAAAAAACCGTGTTTTTGACTTGATTCGAGTCCGCTATTGACTTTACGGTTTCCTTATCTTTTTCTAAAAATTCATCTATTTCTCCCTCTTAATTAATGTAGCTATTATATTAATTATATTATGTTTCTGATTTTATTTGGACTAACTTCCAAGTTTTATAAATCTAATATTTTTATTTGACTTTTATTTTTCAATTTTTCTTTTTTGGGGGAGAAAGTCGGATACCCTCCATCAACAATAATAAAAATGACGGAATTTTTGCGCAAAATTATTTTTTCACATTTTCCTTGCTCACACAAACATGCACATAATAATAAAAAATGAAAAACATGATAAATAAGGAATAAACTCATAATAGTATGTATATACAAAACATGTCTAAGTAATGAGTCTAACAAAAAGGCAAAGTTCTATACAAAGTCAAAATAAAATAATAAAAAGCACAGGAACATACTACGGCTCCGAAGGACGTATACCCATCATCTCATAAAACTCCGCCGTATGAGGAGTAACCGCTCCACCAGCTCCAGCTCCAGCACCAGCTCCGGTTTCCTCGGGAGGAGGAAAACTCAACACAGGACCCGTCCACCCAAGATCAACCTGAGGCTGGGGCTGCGGAGGCTGCTGCGATGATGAACCAACCTCGTACATCCCACCACCTCTAAGAGCCGAGGTAGCCTCTCCCTGGCCTACCGGCGCAACATGTGCACCCTTAGATTTAGAGCCTGAGCCCTCTACTGCCTCGGTACGAGCAGCCTCAGAACGACCGCCCCTACCAATCGAAGCAGTGCGGCGACGTCTCGAGCTAAATCTCACCGGATCCCTCCGCGCCTCAGGTTTCGTGCGGGTACGAGAAGGAATAGGCTGACCTTGTAAAAGATACTAAGATCAGAAACAAGAAAAATTAAAGGAGTAATACAAGAACATATGAATGGAAGACTACCTCCTGAACGGCGTTGTCTCGACGGCAGGTAGCCACGTTCCTCATCCGGACAAGCTGGCTCCGGAAGGCATCTATGCATCGTACCATCGCCGAAACCACCTCGCGTGAGAACTTTCAAAGAAATAAAGTCAGTAAACATATATAACATATATGGACAAAAAGTTACAAATAATCAAGCTTACCCGAGTCTGGTGGTGAGGAATCGATAGCTCCACAAAGCGCTCGTCCTCAGGAGCCGGAGGAATCATCTCCTCAATCGGCCCATATGTCCCCTGATAATGGATAGACATACGGGGTGGCACGAACTCAGCAGGATCGTCCTGAAAAGGCAAAACAAAATCAGTAAAGCATTACTTGGGGGCTACTTAACGAAAGGTAAAAGCTGAAAAATCGTACCGCCACATCCTCAACAAGTACAGGAACCGGAGCTAACAACGGCAGTAGCTCCTCCCCATAGCATCGCCCAGGAATCGTGCAAGATTGCCAAGGGGTACCAACTCCCTCTGACATGCTCACCAACCTCGTGGCGTTAAACATGTGACGTGGAGGAGGAGCAGGAACGACAAAGGTGTCGGAGGAATTCTGAATAGCAACCCTCTCTCCAAGATACGCAGCCGCTCCATAGGTCCCTAAGAAATAGCGACGCTCTGCAGAATACTGCGCGGCTAACCCTGGAACCGCCAGGTCAACCCACGATCGGTACAAAACCTCAAGCTCCTGCAAAAAGCGTCAATCAGGAAAGAATCTATCTATGGCATCACAAAATATCAAATAAGGAGAGAATCATACCGAGATGATCCAATCTCGGACATAGGAAGTGGACATCCCCACACGGCGGCTGCCCCAGGAAGTGCTAACTAGAAGCCTGCGCGGCGACGGTCTCGCCGGCGCAGCTGAGGGGAAGTACTCGTAGAACCAGATCTACAAGAAGCTAAAGTTATCGGCAAGTGCTAACTAAAATGTATAGCTAAACTTTATAGGGAATAAAAGATACCTCTACGACCCTCCAAAAGCCGGATAGAGCGACATTCGCCCCGAAGGACCGATGTCGACACGAGTCTCGTAGCGCTCGGATGAAATCAGCATAGGCCAAGCTGGCCCAGTCGTAAGTCCCGATCCAGTGTAGATCGCGGACGGCGGGAAGGTAGTAAAGCAGCGCCCTACTGCCCTTGTCAGGGGAAAACGTCCCTGACAGCAAGATGAGTGCAAAGATGCGTACCCGCTGCTCTCGGGTAGTCACACCATCGTCAAAAGTCGCTGCTAGGGTCGAGCGGCGAATCCCCCTAGCACTGAACTGAGTCGACTCTACCTCAGCTCGAGCCCGAATAGCAATCGAACCCAACAGCTCCTCGACCTCAGGAGAAAAGACGTCGATTCCGCTGTCAAACGGCAGTGGCACGGAGCTAAACTTCAGTCCCGTAATGACGCTGAAGTCGGTAGGAGTGACCACCATCTCACCCCAGGGGAAGTGGAAAGTGTTGGTGGTGTCCCAAAAGAACTCCACCAGAGTACGAACTACATGGTGACCCCCGCTAGAGTCAACCATTGCCTCGGAGGTCTCGAACAGCGCAGTAAGCCCGCAAGACTCCCATAGAAGTCTCGTCTGATCGTCTCTGGCGATATACATCTTGTACAGATCGCCCAAGCCGTCACAACCGGAACCATGACAGCGTGTCCTCCCGACTGTGATGCCCCGTCTCACCCTCTCTGAGATATGGTGGACAGGAGAAAAGTACAAGGTCCGCTCATCCCACTCAGGGAGTCGACCAAGCGAAGTGGACGGTTCGGCATCGTCCTCTACGTGCTCGTGCTTCCGTCGAACGTCTCGGGACCGTGAACCGGAACCTCGCTGTCTAGCCATGCTACATTGTGCAAAATTACCAAAAATTAAGGTTCTATGGTATCTAAGGTTTGCCTAGCCGCATGATACTATGTTCGCAAAAAAAAAAAAAAAAACAGAGTACGTAGTAATAAAACAGAGCACAAATTCAAATTGAGCATGCACGGCATTTTTCAAGCAATCAAACAATTTCTTGCAATACTATAGTAATTATTGTGACAAATTGGACAAGAATTGCTAGCAAAAACATCAAGAACAAGCCACATTGTCTTCCTGACCTTAAGATGTCCAACAATGGTGCTTTGTTCATTTCTTCACCAAATTGAGTCAAACAAGTCTCAAATTACTCCCAAGGCAATATATAAACATAATCAAGCAATTTCATGGCATAAAATTCGACAAACAAAGAGAATTGAGCAACTTAAATTTCGAATTTTCAAGAAATTCGAGAACAAATACATGCAAAATTCATTAAAACCGGTGTGAGTTTGAAGGAAACTTACATAGATCGGGAAAATGGATGGAATTAGCTTTGATTTGCAACAAATTTGAGCGAATTTGGTTGAGAAACGAGCAAGAACAAGTGAGTTGAAGTTCTGAGAATTCTCGAGCAAGAAACACGAGCAACAGCAGCGGAAATGAAGAAGAGAAGGGTATTTAAGGAAAATCCGACTCTAGCGCCAAGCGCCAGACTTTGGCGTCAATCGATAAGCTTAGCGCTACAGCCAGATAAGTGGCGCAGATGTTATTTCAGCAGCGCCAAAATGTTCAGCCACTCAATATGGTTGTTCCAACTTTATGCAATATGTTTCGGGTTCCTTGGTACGCCAGTTAGCCCCTCTAAGCAATTTGACATGATTTTTAGTAATCGGCTTGATTACATAAAGTGATCGACCTGATGAAAGATCGTCTCACTTAGCTTAAAGCGCCTAATCATTGGCTCATTGCAAAAGGCACCGACATACTGGTTCATTCAGAAAAGCACCGACGTACTAGTTCATTCAGCAAGAGGCACCGACATATAGGTTCAAAGCAGCAAAAGCGCCGACGTACAGGCATAGCGGAAACAAAGTTCAAGCGAGCTTTTCAAGATCGACAAGCGGAGATCTTTGGTAATTTCCTTTGGAAAATTATTGCAAAAAATGAGGGTAGCTTCAAGCGAGGATATCTTCGGCAGCATTCCCTAGCTTGTGGAGAGTTGTCATAAACAACTGAAGGTGATTTCATGCGAAGTTGTCTTCGATCGTGTTCCCTAAGATGTGGAAGATGGTCACAAAGCGGAAGAGGATCGTTTCAAGTGAAGCAATCTTCGATAGTGTTCCCTGGCGGGAGATTATCATGACGGAATTGGAAGCAGTTACAAGCGTAGCAGTTTTCAAGCGGGATGGCATTCTCTAGCTTGCAGGAGGTCATCAAAACAACAAGGAAGCAGCAGAAAATCGGTTACTTTCAGAGACGTGTGCTCGACGGTGCAAGATACGCGTTTCTTAACTCTTTTATCTGTTTAACTAACGCTAGTTTGCAGGTATCGGCGTTGCAAGAATGATTTAGGATCGCAGAACGTTCTGAATCATTCTCCGTCCCTATCGATACTTTGACTTTTGTTTTCGAAACTTGCGTTTCTTCAAACTCAGTCAAAGTGGGGGCTTCTGTAGACACCCATTTGTGTCTCCCTAAAACTAAACCCGGTGACAAGTACCTTTCACGTCGAATTATAATCGAATGAAGTGAAAGTGTGGAAAGTTTAGTGTTGCGGATAGTTTTAATTTCTTTTCTCTTCTCTCTGTTTTTGAAAACCTATTTTAAGAAAACAGCCAGTCCTGTTTGGTTGGTCCATGATATGGGTCCAATAGTAGTGTAGTTGGATAGGGCTTGAAAAGATCTTTCCAACGATATATTATAAGCCCAATTCCGATGAATATTGAGGAAATTATGGCCAAATTACCGAACTGGGCCCAATTTGAGCCTTATATGCGGCCAAATGATCTAGAGGAGGGCCTAATATAGATTTATCATTTTTAATTCAATTAGCATTGATAAATTGACTTTTGTTGACTTTTCGAGTTTTTATCAGAATAAAAGAACGTTTTTGAGGAAAATACGATTTTATTCTCCCGTACGGTCAATTTCTATATGATTCTAGAAAACACGCCAAAATCTTAGTCAGCGCCAAACGCCAGCATTAGCGCCTGGCGCTAGTGTTAGCGCCTGGCGCTAATTTCAGCGTCTGGCGCTAACCTAGTTTTACGCATCAGAATTCTGTTTTATTTTTTATCTTTTTGGTTGATTTTCTCTATAAATAGCCTTCTAAAAACTCTGTTTTCATTCACCAACTCTCATCAAGATTTTCTTGATTACTCTCTCTCTCTTTTTTCTAAACTAGCCTTCTCTCAAATACAAAATTCCGCATTCATTAGACTTAGATACACCTATCCATATTCGAAGTTGCCTTCGCCCTAGACGTGAAAGATTTAATTTCTGAGGGTTTAGTCCCAAATCTCTCTTTCAATTATTATTATTTAATTGTTTGATTTTATATTTTCCTTGAAGTTACTAACGTGTGTATTTTGTTATTAGAAAGAGGTACGAGGCATCCAAGTAAGTACTTTAGTGATTTTTATTGATATTATGATGTAGAAATCATGCTTAGATTGTTATTTTGATTCCTAGTGTCATGTCTAGGGTAAGTTTAATATTAAGTATGATTAAAAGTATGATGCTTCAGTGAAACACATTAGAGCAAATTTGACTTTGACTTTCTCTCTTCTCTCTCTTCTCCATGGTTCATCATTTTTGATCGGTTTTCTTCATCAATTTTGGATTTAAATGGCTAAGAAGAAGAAGCAGAATACTTCTACACCTCAATAGTGCAACAGAAGAATACTCATGAAGCTTTTGACACGATTTTGTAGAATTTGAGAAATTCAGGTACTTCGTTTGTTCCTAGTCCGATTCAAGAGGTTGATGAACTGGTTACTCCGGCGCCGGCGTTAGTGCACCCAGCATGTGGAGCTATTCCCAGAAGCGATGCTGAGACCATTGCTCTGTTTGCTGAAGCTACTGCCAGGACATATTCGAGACTTTCTAATGGAACAGTACCTAGGGTTTCTGGGTGTACTGTTCCATTGGTTGCTGGAGGATCTGAGCAGCGATCTGAGCCGAAAATTCCACCTCACCATTCTACACCTTCCCTGGAGCAGAATGCGCATAAACATGGTGAGGATCGGGCTGTTCCTTTCTCGGGAAATTTGGCTACCAAAGGAGCTTCTCTGTCCTTTGTTGCTCCGAAAGTTCAGGATGGGAAGCAAGTTGTTGTTCTATAAGAATCCGAGCTTGATGCAGGTAATAAAAAGTGGTCTAATGCTTTAGTTTTCTATGTGGTTGGCTTTTACCTTACTATTGCTGTTGTTCTTCGATTTTTTGCCCAACAATAGAGTGATATGCAGAAACCAGATGTTTATTGGCATGATGATGGGTACTTTATCTTTAATATGTGTTCTAGTGATGATAAAGATACTATACTCTGTTCTGGTCCTCATATGTTCCTTGGAAAACCAGCAATTCTTAAGCCTTAGTGTCCTAAATTTGATTTTAATGCTGAAATTCTGAGAACTGTTCCTCTCTGGGTTAAGTTTCCTAATCTCCCACTTAATTGTTGGGGATCTGACACTCTTAGCCGTATTGGTAGTTTGCTTGGAGTGTCAATTTGTGCTGATGAGTGTACTACTAGACAACTTAGAGTGTCTTTTGCTAGGGTCTTAATTGAAATTGATGTTACAAAGCCTATGCCTAACTCTGTTTTGGTTGAGAGTCCTTCAAAGGAACTATTAGAGCTCAAGGTAGTGTATGAGTGGGCTCCACCTTTCTGTTCTAAGTGCAACAAGGTTGGTCATGATTGCTCTACTAAACCTGCTCTGCCTAAGCAGGTTCATAAGCAGCCAGCTCCTATTGCTCCTAAGCAAAAGCAGGCCTGGGTTCCTAAGCCTAGCCAAGCTCCTGCCTGTTGTTGATGTTGGTGCTTCTGTTCATGGGAAATCTGTCATTACTCCACAGGTTCATACTTCTCAAAATTCAGATGAGGGGTGGAGAATAGTTGGAAGGAAGACAAAAAGCCAGCAAACTAGAGTTCATCAGCCTACCTCTACCTCTAATGCTTTTGTGGCTTTATTTGCAAATGAAATGGATGGTGCAGGTGGTTTCACTATAAATCCAAGCGGGGGTGAGGTGAATCCCCCTTTGGTGTCATGATTTACTCTATCTGGAATGTCAGGGGCCTGAATGACCCTGGCAAAGTTGCCTATATTAAGAGGTTGCTTCATTCTCATTCAGTTGATGTTATTGGTATTCTTGAAACAAAAATAAATTCAAAAAATGTTCTCACTTATCAGAGAAAGTTTGGCTCTTCTTGGCTTTGGATGTGCAATTATGATCATTCTCCCAAAGGGAGAATTTAGCTTGGTTGGAATGCAGATAGAGTCACTGTCAATGTCTTGAAGATTCATGAACAGTTTATTCATTGTAGTGTCTCTTCTAAGGATCTCTCTACTCAAATTCATCTCACTGTTGTCTATGGGCTTCACTCCATTCATGATAGGCTTCCTATGTGGGAAGGAATTAGGAGCATCTCTATTCAGCATTCTCCTTGGCTTTGTGCTGGTGACTTTAACTCTGTTCTTCATACTTCAGATAAGCTTCATGGTACTGATGTTACTGATTATGAGACTAGAGATTTTCAGAGTTTGGTTAATGATTTGGACCTCACTAAGGTCAAGAGCAAAGGAGCCTTCTACTCTTGGTCAAATAAGGCTCACACTAGTCCTAGAACTCTTTCTAGGATTGATAGAGTCTTTGGTAACCAAGCTTGGCTGGCTTCTCATGAGCATGTTGAGACTATCTATCTCCCCCCTCTTTATCTGATCATAGTCTAGTTCTGTTGGATGTATGTTCTACTCCTGCTGGGAGAGGTAGACCTTTTAGGTTTCTAAACTGTATTGCTGATCACCCTGATTTCCTTGATACTGTTTCTCAGGCTTGGGGTTCTGGTAGTTCTGTTTGGCAGAAGCTTAATTCTGTGAAGTGTAGTATCAAGTCTCTTAATAGCAAGCAGTTTGGCAACATTGAGGAAAAGATTGATCAAGCTAATGTTGAGCTTGCTGGAATTCAGAACTTAATGGCTCAGAATCCTGATGATTTGGATTTATATGCTAAAGAATCTGATGCTATTAAGGTTGTCAAACACTGGAATGATATTCAGGAAAGCATCTTCAAACAAAAATCTAGGATCAACTGGATTAAGCTTGGAGATGGCAATTCTCATTATTTCTTCTCTGTGATGAAGAATAGACAAGCAAGGAATAGAATTGACTCCATCTTTGACTCTAACCAGGTTCTGCTTAAGGATCCGGATGCTATTTCTCGTGAAATTATCTTCTTCTATAAGTCTCTTTTAGGGACTCAGGCTCCTTGGCTTCCTGTTGTTGACCTTGTTACTATGAGGAGGGGTAAACAGCTTAGCTCTGTTGCTCAGAGCTATCTCATTCGGCGTGTTTCTCATGCTGAAATTGATGCTGCCCTTAAGGTAATTGATAACACTAAAGCTCCTGGTATTGATGGCTTTAACTCCTTCTTCTTTAAGAGAGCTTGGCATATTGTGAAAGATGATATTTATGCTAGTGTTATTGATTTCTTCACTAAAGGGACCTTGCCTAAGCAATGGAATTGCACAACTATCACTGTTGTTCCTAAAATCCCTAATGCTTCCCATGTTAAGGATTTTAGACCTATAACTTGTTGCACTGTGGTTTATAAGCTCATTTCTAAGGTCATAACTGCTAGACTTGCTGCTATCGTTGGTGAGGTGATTGATGATGCTCAAGCAGGTTTCATTCCAGGCAAGCACATTGGTGACAATATCCTTCTTGCAACTGAATTGATCAAAGGCTATGATCACAAATTTATTTCACCTAGATGCATGGTTAAGGTGGATTTGAAGAAAGCCTATGATTCAGTTGAGTGGGGATTCTTGATCACTGTTATGTAGGAGCTTGGTTTCCCTCAGAGATTTGTTAGCTGGATCTGGACTTGTCGTACTTCTGTCTCTTATTCTATTCTTATTAATGGTTTTCCTGCCCCTCCTTTTGAAGCTAAGAAAGGTTTAAGACAAGGTGACCATATGTCTCCCTTTCTTTTTGCTATTGGTATGGAATACCTCTCTAGATGCCTTGATGAGCTTAGGTTAACTCCTGATTTTAACTTTCATCCTAGATGTTAAAAGTTAAACCTAACTCACATGATGTTTGCTGATGATCTATTGATGTTTTCTAGAGCTGATAGTGTTTCTGTTAAGCTTCTCTTCCAAGCCTTCTTGAAATTCTCTGGTGCTTCCGGGCTTTCTGCTAATCTTGATAAAAGTGAAGTCTATTTTGGAGGAGTTTTTGTTGACGTTCAGACAAAGCTGAGGGGGCTTCTTGGTGTTTCTCAAAGTACTATTCCTTTTAGGTATCTTGGGGTCCCTCTCTCTTCCAAGAAGCTTACTATTGCTCAGTGTAGGCCTTTGGTGGAGAAGGTGACTGCTAGAATCCAAGGATGGATGGCCAAACACTTGTCTTATGCTGGGAGGCTTCAGTTAGTGAAGAGTGTGTTGTTTGGTATTCAGACATATTGGGCTCAAATTTTTATCTTGCCAAAGAAAATTCTGAAAGAGATTGAGGCTAGATTCATGTGCTTTCTTTGGACTGGATCCTCTGCCCCTACTAAGAAATCTCTGGTTGCTTGGAATTATGTCTGTCTCCCTAAAGTTTGTGGTGGCTGGAACTTGCTTTCTCTTCCTGAGTGGAATAAAGCAGCTGTCACCAAGTTACTTTGGGATATTGCTCACAAGGCTGATAATCTTTGGGTTAAGTGGGTCCATATCTATTACTTCAAGCATAAAGATTGTTGGACCACTCCTACCCCTGCTAAATGCTCTTGGTTCTTGAAGAATATTCTGAGTTGTAGAGATGTTGTGAATGATCAAGGGGGATGGGATGGTTTCATACAGGGCAACAAAGTGAAAATCAAGAAGCTTTATACTACTATTAGGCCTCAAGTCCCTAAGGTTCCTTGGAAGAGAGTTATTTTTCATAACTTAGCAACTCCTAAAAGTGTTTTTATTTTGTGGCTAACTTTGTGGAATAGGCTTGTCACTAAGGATTGGTTGCTTCAATGGCACATTTCTTGTGATCCAAGGTGTTTCTTGTGCTTGAATAGCAATGAAAGTGTTCAACACTTATTCTTTGATTGTGAGTACTCTAGACAGGTTTGGAAAAAAGTGTTGGGTATCTTACATGTTTCCAAGCCTGTTCATCAGTTTAGTCATGAGATTGAATGGATGAAGAAAATCTGCAGAAGTTCAAGATTGAAAAACAAAGTGATCCATGTAGCCTTCACTGAAACAGTATATGGTATTTGGATTCAGAGGAATGCAGTCTTGTTTACTGGTTGTTGCAAACCTGTTGATGCTTTAGGGATATTGTCTTTCATTCAGCCTGTAGAGTCCCAGCGGGAAGCAAATACTTGATTGTTTAGGAGCTGCTTCTGCTATTTTGGTCTTCTGATGCTGTTGCTGATTTTTGCTATTTTCTTGCTCTTATTGGTCCTTGTCTGCTGCTGGTTTCTGCTATTATTTTTGTTCTCTTGCTGTTGCTGAATTCTTTTGCTATTGCTGACTGTTCTTCTGTGCTGTCTGCTCAATTGCTGTTCTGGTCAGCAGCTGGTATTGCTGGGTACTGTGTTGCTGTTGCTGATTTCAGCTGTTGTTGCTGACTTCTGTTACTGGCTGACTGCCCTGCTGTACTGTTGCTGCCCTGTTGCTGTTGTTGGTTCTGTTGCTGGCTGCTCTGCTGTGATGTCTGCTCTGTTGCTGTGCTGGTCAGCAGCTGGTATTGCTGAGACTGTGTTGCTGCTGCTGTTTTCAGCTGCTGTTGCTGATTCTTGTTGCTGGCTGGCTGCTTTGCTGTGTTGTTGCTGTTCTGGTCAGCAGCTA
This sequence comes from Chenopodium album, assembly GCF_948465745.1. NCBI lineage: Eukaryota > Viridiplantae > Streptophyta > Magnoliopsida > Caryophyllales > Amaranthaceae > Chenopodium > Chenopodium album. The sequence goes on from NC_137839.1 coordinate 23,410,498, forward strand.
CTGTTGCTGGGGTTGCTGAATCTGTTGCTGTCTTTGTTGCTGTTGCTGTTTTTTACTGTTGTTGCTGGTTTTAGATGTTGTTGCTGGTTGCTGTTCTACTGGTTGTAGTTGCTGCAAGTCAGTTTTGCTAATGCTGAAATCTGCTTCTATTTTGTTTCTTTTTTTTTTCTTTCTTTTTTTGCTTTTCTGGTGCTTTGTCTTGTTGCTTTCCCTGAGGTGGTGTATTACCCTCTTTTTTTTAGTCCTGTTGCTTTTGCAACTGAGTCTAGGTGGAGGTTTGCTTTTTACAGTTTGCAGGGGTGGTGTTTCTTGTTGTTGCTCTGTGCTTGTCTTTGTGTTCTTGGGCCTTGTTTCCAGAACCTTTCCTAGAAGGTGGCTGGAAGCTTGTGCTCAGGGTGTTCTTGTCTCTTTCTCCTGAACCCTTCCTAGAAGGTGGCAGGAGATTGAGCTTGAACTGTTTGATGGTTGGTTGGCCTGTTTTTCAGGTCTTGTGGGTTTTGGTGTTTGTTATAACTTAGCTTTTGTAAGTTGTAACTTTTCCTTTTGGTAATAAAATTTCTCTTATTTTCCAAAAAAAAAAGTATGATGCTTCCTGTTCTTCCTAATATTTATGGTTGCTTGTATCATGTTAGGGTTAAAGCTCTTATTTTTATTTCCTAGTGACATGCTAGGGTTTGTTATTAATCTTGTTAGTATCATGCCTAGGATCTTGCTATGATTATACTTTAACATGATCATGATTATTTTTATAATTTTTTTAATTATAATTATTATTATTATTATTATGTTGCTTGATGATTTTTATTTTTATTGCTTGATCACACCTTTTATGCAAGTTTAAAGGGAATTGGTACTTGTAATCACGCTTATATAAGATAAATAATAATCTTGTTTAGGGTTAATGTGATTATAATTCAAGTAATCACCAATAGTAGTTTTATTTGTGCATTAATGTTCAACCAACATAGATAAACAGGTTTAGGGTTAATCCTATTGATTGCATGTTAGTCAGAAAGTGCACATGAATACGATCAGAATAAAGTAGAGACCTATTATTAGGGCAGGTTCAATCTCTTTTAGGTTGGATTTGTACCTTCATCCCCGAACTACCAGTCATGGTTCCAGACCTATTGGAGTTGACGATCTCTTGGATCGTTAAGGGGTGTAACCTTCACCCTGTGAACGGTTTACAAGTTCCTAAAAACTTGTTGGTGACTCTTTTGCTCTATCTTCTTTCCCTTTGGACGCCACCGTACTTTAGTGTATGATCACAGTAGGGTTCAAGTTTGGGGTAATGATTGAAATATTCCCTACAAGCCCTAACATGATACTAACATGATATTAGGAAAGAAATAGAAAGCATCATAATAATATCAGAAACATTGGTTAACCCCAAACATGATATTAGGAAGCAATAAAACATTCTAACATGATACTAAGAATCAACAAAACAATCTAAGCATGATTTTTACAATAATAAAGCAATTAAATTACTTATTTCGATGCCTCGTACTTCTTTTTGATAACAAAATACACACGTTAGTAACTTCAAGGAAAATAACAAATCAAAACAATTAAATTAAATAATTGAAATAGAGATTTGGGACCAAACCCTCAGAAATATTTAACCTTTCACGTCTAGGGCAAAGGAAACTTCGAACTTGGCTAGGTGTGTCTAGAACTAATGTATGAGGAATTTGGAGAGAGGGAAGATTTTGAAAAAGAATAGAGAGAAGAGGAAGCTTCTAGATTTTCGAGAGATGATGGTTGTGAATGATTAAAAACGAGGAGATACGACCCCTATTTATAGAAAAAATAGCACGGAATCAAATCAAGTCATATTCGGAATAAAATACCTCATGTCGCCAATGACAGGAGTCAGTGCCAAACAACAAGAGCAGCGCCAGGCGACAACTATTAGCGCCAGGTATTAGGAGGGTGATCCCATCGCAAGGGGTACTCTCCTTAAATACTAATGGCCCTTTAAAAGCCTAGGACTTTACACTTGTTAGGGTGTATTAGGATTTGAATTCTTGACTGTTTGGGGTACCTTGAATTAGAAATGATTCTATCATACACGCTTTTTTGTAAGGAATAAGTAGGAGTCGCCAATGAATTTTAGGAAAACCCATAAACCTCGTTCATGCCTTTCTCCCAAGTAGAGTTCAAGGGATATTTAGCATGAATCATAAGTTTATCCATGCCCAAATTGGTCTACATAAACCAGAAATGAGTTCGGGAGCGAGGGTACCAAGATAACGTTCCCTTTAGAGGGGAATCGCGATCCTAGCCCTAGTGCGGCCTCTACTAGCTCTTCCTTTGCACAATTTCATCACCAAACAATATATGCAACGTGATACCTAAAACTATGTTAATTGATTTTATTTACACACATCAATTCACGTAGGAATTACATCGTAAGGTCGTTATTCTTATTTAATTAAATTCGTGAAAAGAACAAGAAAATAAACAATATTCGCTTTGGCTTAAGTGATTAACCAACAATTATTTTATTCAATTCTAATCTTTATTTAACGAAAGATACTATATGGAATTGATTAATTAATTATTTTAAAGATGATCAAACAACACTAATTAATTAATTAAGGTTCTTTTAAACAAGAAAATAAATGTGATTTAACTAAGTGCTCGGAAATTTACCACTTCTCTTTGCTAAATCTCCGTTTAGAACACTTATTGATTTCTTCTTGTTGGGGAACCTCCACCGTAGTAACAAAGTATCAAAAGGGGTGAGTGTTTAGGACAAGAGGGTTGGGAAGCACAATTTCACAAGTATTCTGCCAGCATTTTAGGTTATTTTCTTTTTTGTGTTTACGCCTCGGATTAGGGTCTTATTTATAGGGAATGATTAGGTTTATGGTTAAGAGCATTCTACCGCAGCAGGTGTCGCGCGCAACTGGATGAGTCGCGCACGGAATACACGCGCAACTATTTGTCTTGCGCAGCTCTATGATAAGATTCGATTTTCCAATATTTTGATATTCTGAATCTTTCGCGAGCGCATCTCCAGAAGTTGCGCGGAGTGCTGCGCGCAACTGAATAAGTTGCGCGCGACAACTGAGCGCGACTTTGTGAGGTGCGCGCGACATTTTCCGCGGCAGCTTAAATTTTAACCTAGACGCTCCTAAATCCGTCATTATTGGGTTTAAAGCACGGGCTTAAGCCTAATTATGATCGGGTTTAGTTAATTGGACCTTGTATTGGCATTGTTATTTTATTCGGGCTAGTCTTTTGTGTTTTGTGGCTTAACAAGTTACCGTAAGTATACTTCACTTTGATCCAACATGAAGATGGCTTTATTTATCGTCATTGCACTTCATGTCGAGACATGAGACCAAAAGTAGATGTCTACACCAGGCGACAACTTTGTCGTCTCGCGCTGAATCAAAAGTACAACGCGCTTTGTAAACCGATTAAGCAAGTAATTCCGCGTCAATAAGCAGATTAAAATCATATTTGTGACAAATCAAATCATATATTTTATTCAAAATAAAACATCTTTAAAAATATAATTATCAATCCTAATCTTATTAGAATTAAAAGAACCTTCTAGATATTCCTAGAAAATTAAAATCAATCCTAATTACTTTAGGAATAATAATTAATAGGCCCTCCTCTAGATCATTGGGCCACATGTAAAATCATTGGGCCTAATTTAATTTAGTCCATAACTTCCTCATTATTCATCGGAATTGGGCTTATAATGTATCATTGGAAAGCTCTTTTCGAGCCTAATCCAACTATACTAATATGGTACCCTTATCATGGACTAAAACAAATTGGATTGGACATTTACATAAATAGAGAAAGAAAAGAAATATTTTTGAAAATAGAAAAAGAGAAATATTTTAATAATAACATCCTCATCACTAGACCTTTCACACTTTCACTTTGTTCGATAATCAAATGACGTAAAAGGTATTCATCACTAGGTTTGGTTTTTGGGGAGACACATTTGGTTGTCTACTGAAGCCCCAACTTTGATTGAGTTTGGAGAAACACAAGTTTCGAACACAAAAGTCAAAGTAGCGATAGGGATGGAGAATGATTCAGAATGTTCTGCGATCCTAAATAATTCTTGTAACTCCGATACCTGCAAACTAGCATTAGTTAATCATATAAAAGAGTTAAGAAATGCGTATCTTGCACCGTTGAGCACACGTCTCTAGAGTAACCGATCTTGTTTGACGATCTTCTTCGAGCTAGGGGACATCGCTTGAAGACTGCTCTGCTTGTAGCTGCCTTCAATTTCTGCTGTGATAGTCTTCCGCAAGCTAGAGAACACCATCGAAGATTGCTCCGCTTGTAGTGATCTTCTACCATTTTGTGACCATCTTCCACATCCTAGGGAATATGATCGAAGATAACACCACTTGTAGCCATCTTCAGCTGTTTGTGACAACTCTCCGCAAGCTAGGGAACGTTGTCGAAGATAACTCTGCTTGTAGCCATCTACAATTATTTGTAACAACTCTCTACATCCTAGGGAATGTCATCGAAGACCATTATGCTTGTAACGATCCTTAGTTTTGCTATAATAATATTCAGAAGAAAATTACCAAAGATCACCAATTCTTGATCCTCAATGCTCGCTTGAACTCTGATGCTATGATATTTGTTGAAATTACTGCGTAGCCAGTATGTCGACGCATTTTGCTACTTGTGAACCATTACGTCGGTGCTTTTGATGAGCCAATGTTTAGGCGCTTTAAGCTAATTGAGACGATCATTTATCAGGTCGATCATTTACTGTGATTGTAATCGAGTCGATCACTTCATCAAGTTGTAGACACCCATTTGTGTCTCCCCAAAACCAAACCCAGTGATGAATACCTTTCACGTCGAACCATAATCGAATGAGGTGAAAGTGTGAAAAGTCTAGTGTTGCGGTTAGTTTTTGTTAAAATTCTTTCTTTCTGTTTTCAAAAACCCACTCTTTTTTATGAAAACGTCCATTCCAGTTTAGTTTGGTCCATGATAAGGGTCCAATAGTGGTGTAGTTGGATGGGGCTTGAAAAGACCTTTCCAACGATATATTATAAGCCCAATTCTGATGAATATTGAGGAAGTTATGGCCAAAATACTAAACTGGGCCCAAACCGGATTTTACCTACGACCCAATGATCATGAGGAGGGTCCAAAGGTTTAATCCTATTCCTAAACTAATTAGGATTGATTAGAATCTTCTATAAGTTTATAAAATATCTTAATTATCCTTTTTTGAAAAGATAATATTAAGGAATTTGATTTAAATATAAACTTTCCTTTTTTATAAAACTTTCCTTTTTTAAAATCCTAATTCTATTCGAATTTAAACATGTTCAAAGACAGTCAGATATTATTTTCGTGCCTCATATTTTTTATCCAAATTTTATATGGTTGGATAGATCTTGAAATTATCTTTCCAATGATATATTATAATAATATTTCCGAGCTATAACGGAAAAGATATGAATAAGATATCAAACTCTATCCAAAACTGACACCGTCTCACTATTTCGTTCATATCTTTTATTCTACAACATATTTTAATCTGATTTCAATTGGGTTAGAAAGTAGACTTCAAGATCTTTCCAACGACATCTTATTCATCTTATTCCAATTCCTGGATCAAAAGATATGATAAAAACAAAATTCGCAAAAACTGCTGTCTACGAGTTTTATTTCGATTCGAATTTGGATTCTTTTCTTAATTCTTCGACCCTCTTTTTTCCTATAAATAGAGGTCATATCTCCCCTTTTTCAATAACCAACTCTCATCAAGATTTTCTTGATTATTCTCTCTCTCTCTCTTTTTCTAAACTATCCTTTTCTCAAATACAAAATTCTGCATTCACAAGATCTATAAACACTTAGCCATATTCGAAGTTGCCTTCGCCCTAGACGTGAAAGGTTTTAATTTCTGAGGGTTTGGTCCCAAATCTCTATTTAAATTATTTAATTTAATTATTTTGTTTATTATTTTCCTTGAAGTTACTAACGCGTGTATTTTGTTATTAGAAAGAGGTACGAGGCATCCAAGTAAGTACTTTAATTGTTTTAATTGATATTATGATGTAGATATCATGTTTATATTGTTATTATGATATTCCTAGTATCATGTCTAGGGTATTTTTAATATCAAATATGATTGTTATGATGCCTTTTATTTTCTTCCTAATATTAATTCATGTTAGTATCATGTTAGGGTTAAAGATTTGATTTTTAATGCTTAGTGACATGCTAGGGTTTGTTATTAATCTTGTTAGTATCATGCCTAGGATCTTGCTATGCTTTAATATGATTATGATTATGATTGATATTATTATTATTAATGATGTTGATTATTTATTATGTTGCTTGATATGCATATTTTTATATTGTTATTGCTTGATCATCTTTATTGCATGTTAAAGGGAATTGGTACTTGTAATCACGCTTAATAAGATAATTAATAATCTTGTTTAGGGTTAATATGATTATAATTCAAGTGATCGCCAATAATAGTTTATTTTTGCATTAAATTCAACCAATATAGATTAAACAGGTTTAGGGTTAATCCTATTGATTGTATGTTAGTCAGAAAGCGCACATGAATACGAGCAGAATAAAGTAGAGGCCTATTATTAGGGCAGGTTCAATCTCTTTTAGGTTGGATTTGTACCATCATCCCCGAACCCTTATTTGGTTCATGACCTTATGGAGTTGACGATCTCTTGGATCGTTAAGGGGTGTAACCTTCACCTCGTGATGGTTTACAAGTTCCTTAAAAACTTGTTGGCGACTCTTTTGCTCTATCTTCTTCCCTTTTGGACGCCACCGTACTTTAGTGTATGATCACAGTGGGGTTCAAGCTAGTGGGATTTTAAAGGCTTGAAAATATTCCCCACATTTTTTGGCGACTCCACTGGGGAGGATTTCTATTTTAATTCCTGAATTTGTTTCGGCAATGATTTAGAATGAGTGGATGAGACTCGAAAAGTTCTAAGTATTTCATGTGCGTAATTTTGATTAACATTGTGGCATATGCATAAAAAGGTTCTCATTGGAAAGACCATCCGTAATGAGTCAAAAAACATAGGATTTTTACACGTAGGAAATTTGAGAAATGTCTTTCACAACTAGGACTGAAATAACACCGCGCGAAACTGGATGATTTTATTGAGCACAGAAAGCTGCTGAGGCATGTGGGAAGTAGCGTCAGGGGCCAGAGCTTGGCGCCATACTTTTAGCCGTAGCGCCAGACGCCAGTATTGGCGCCAGGCGCTACAGTTAAAAGTTGGCGCCAGTCTCTGTTTGCTGGCGCCAATTTCCCCCAATACCGAGCCAGAAATATGCGTTCTAATTTCGACCGGTTTTTCGTATTGTTTGCTCGATCCTGCTTCCTGATTGAATTTTTTCTCACTTTTCTGAAACCCATATGTGTTCTACATATGGACATAACCTTCTGGGAATTCATGCTCTATCTATCCGATTGAACGCTCCTGGCAACAAAGGGTACATCTGAGAGGTTGAATTCACCAAACCATGGAAGTGAGTTTTTTCTAAAAACTTGCGGTGTCCTATCCACACGCGTTAACCCTTCACGGTTAGGCTTCTACGCGGTGCATCTGGACAATTAACCATGGACCCTGTTTGACTAAACCATATCCCGAATTTTAGAGAACTAGAGCCATGGTTAGGTTGCGAACTCATTGCATCATATTGTGCCTACTTGACTAATTGTGCATTATTTGTTGTGCATACTCTATGTGATTTTTCATAACCGTTTGTTTGACTTGTGTTAAGACTAAATAAACTGATTAATGACAAAAGGAATTTGTTTAATTAATTAATTTGAGCTAATAAATAAACATAAAATCGAGTCAAAGTTCCTTTAAGTCAACCCGGATTTTTATTCCCGTATACTGCACAAACGTCAACTTGTTTTGGTCAACCCGGATTTTTATTCCCGTATACTGTACAACCTATGGATCTGTAGCCCCGAGTTTTATCTTTAATTTGGCATTGGTTTCATCCCAATCAGAGTCGCAGATCAAAAGTTATGACTAAAATACCACAGTCTGTCCAGTTTAATGCATATACGTGAAGTCTTAACTTAGTCTTTTCTTGAGTCTAGTTACATAGTCTAGCCACATGGTCATGACACGAGTCTTAACATGTCACCTACACTCACTAGTCTTAGCACACACTTTGAGTATACATCACCACGGCCATGTCTTAGGTTCATGCATGAGTCGATCTTTTCCGTCATTTGAGTTGGGGGGTACATTCTATTCCTAATTCTTCATATCCCTCCATCTAAATCTTCTTTCGCATTCTATTCCAATCTTTCTTCACTTCTTCCATCCATGTGTGTTGAATCGAGTTTGAGTCATATGATTGACAAACAAAAAATGAGGGTAATGATGAAACAACACAAGACAAGAGGCGAGTTTCAACGAAAAGATTTCATGACCTCTTTTTTTTTCATTTTTTCCTTTCCCCAATAAGTCTAGCATAGGCACCTTTTCTTTTCCTTTAGATTATTTTTGTAGTTTTTCTTTCTTTTCCCTTTTTAATAAAATGAGCATTTATTTCCTTATATATGATCATTTCATTATATTGCATCAAATATAAAAATAAAAAAAAAAAAAAAAAAAAAAAAAACATGTCGAATTAAGCACAAGGTATATTAAGGATTTGAGGCACCCCTTGTAGCCACATCATATCTTCTTTCGCCTTTCAAATATGCAATCCTTTCTTCATAAACCACTTTGAGCCTCGTCTAACGATAGACCTTTCTTTTTTTTTTTTCAACCTACATTTACCTAACCTTGGGATGGGATGGTGTGTAACTTATGCAATTCTAAGCTTGAGTGAATCCAAAAAAATTAAAAATAAGCAATGATAAAAAATAAATAAAAGTGTACAAAAGGGCAAGTGTTCCAATGTCTATGATGTGAAAATATCTTTGATAAGAACACGTCTCAGATTGCGTCTCTTATCGAGTGCTCGGTACCGTGCCTGAGAAACATGAATGCCAAGTGAGTGATAGACCGCATGATCGAGATTGCCCACACTTATTAAAATAAAATAAATGCTAAAGCAAACGAAAGAGCTAAAAAAAGAGTAGAAAACCTCAAGCATAAAAATACAAATATTCAAAAGCAAGGTTGCACACCTTGGGGGCTTATCTAGGGTCTTGAGCCTTTATCCCCTTCTTCTTTAAACCTTTAGCCTAACCACGTTACAACCCTTAAAAAGACCTTTTTGAGGTATACACACTTGTGCGAGGTTTGGCTAGAGCTACGTTCGGCCTGATTCCTAACGGATACGTAGGCAACCTCACATCGAGGTGCGGCCGTAATAAAAATGCATTCATATTCACATTCATACACTTACACCATGATCATATCAAGGGATCTCCAATGCTCATCCCTTTTCATTTAGAGCTAGACTTGGGGGCTTGATCCTTACATCATTAGCTTACCTAGCCTAAGAGTCACCACCATTTGACTCTTTTCAATAATATCTTTTTCCACACACTTAGCTCCTGCGGCCTAACTTTAGTGTCACTATCACACACTGCACAGATACATGACCAAATATACTTCCCTTAGGAACCCTTTGTCATGAAATCTTAACACAACGCTGAAGCATGCTTCGTCAAAATCACTCATAATTGTCATTGCATCACGAAGTATGAAGTGCTTAGCCTCCGTGCCTAAGTTACCCAAATACTTTCATCATGGAGTCAACCATTGAGATAGCCTAGGATGAATTAATCCTTGAACCTTGAGAGATAGTATCAAACAACATTTGACTAAGCTCATTCAACATGCATCTTCAAACTTTTGATTTTCTTTTTCGCGTCTTTCTTTTTCGGGAGAAAGTCGGTACCCTCCACAAAAATGACGGAAAATTCTTTGCATTTTCGAGTCGCATAATCAACACTATGCACACACGGGTCATGAGTCTAACACATGTGTCATTACACTTCGAGTCGAGTCAACCTCGAGTCAGTCAAACATATCGAGTCAAGTTTATACCTTGAGTCGTGTCAAGTCGATGAGTCAAGCAACATTAAGCCTTAGGTCAACCCTAAGATAATTAAAAAAGATTGGCAAAGTTCTATAGTCAAAAATAAATACAGATGCAGCAGAACAGGGAAGACCCTACTCCAACGCCTGGCACCAGAGATATTTCAGCAACGACAGAGCTCGAAGCCTCTCAAAAAGGTGATTTCGACTTCATGCAGCAATTTCGGGTTCCTTGGTACGCCAGTTAGCCCCTATAAGCAATTTGACATGATTAGTAGTCGGCTCGATTACAATCGTAGTAAGTGATTGACCTGACAAAAAATCATCTCACTTAGCTTAAGCGCCTAAAATATTGGCTCATTACAATCGGTTCAAAAGCAAGCACTTAAACGACAATATTTCCAAATATGGATTGTCGCGCATTCTTATTAAACGACAAAGTTTTCCAAAAATTGGATTGTCATCCCCAACTGACAATATTTCCAAAAATGGATTGTCGTGCATCTTCTTCAACAACAATTTTTCCAAGATTGGATTGTCATCTCTGGCAAAGTTTCCAAGCGTGGATTGTCGTGCTCCTTCTTTTATTGGCAAGTTTTTCCAAGTTCGGATTGTCATACATTCATCGGCTCGTTGGCAAGTTTTCCGAGATTGGATTGTCATACACCCAGTTCCCTATGGCAAAATTTCCCAAAGGATTGTCGTAGGTCTCTACTCATCATAAATTTCGGCAAAGTTCCTCAACGTGGATTGTCATTCATTTCAGTAAGTGGCAAATTTTCCCGAAGTGGATTGTCGGTCGACTCTTTTTTGCAAATGTTCCAAGACGCGGATTGTCAATTGTGGCAATATTTTCCTAAAAGGATTGTCGCATAGCGTTGGCAAATTTCCAAGGTGGATTGCTTTCAAGAGTTATATTCCAAGATGTGGATTGTCGATCGTAGCAAAGTTCTTATGAAAGATTGTTACGAAGCATTGGCAACTTTTCCAAAAATTGGATTTTGGCAAATTTTCCGAGGTACGGATTGTCGCTTCATCGTGGCAACATTTCCAAGCTTGGATTGTTACGTGGCATTGACAACTTTCCCTAAATCGGATTGTCATACATCATACAAGAGTTGTGTTGGTAACTATTCCCAAAGAAAAGAGGATTGTCATCACAGCAAAAGCACCGACATACTGGTTCACAAGCAGCAAAGCGCTGACGTACTGACATAGCATCATTAAGGATTAAAAAGCAGTGATCTTTTCGAAGACTATCACAGCGGGCAAAAGAAGCTCTTTGTTCAGAGACGAGTGAACATCGAAACAGCAAGGTGGCGTTCCCTAGATTGTGGAGAGTTGTCACAAACAACTGAGGATTGTTTCAAGAGAAGCAATCTTCGATGGTATTCCCTTGGACGTGGAATATTGTCATTACGGAGAGGATAGTTTCAGGCGAAGCAATCTTCTAATTTGGAAGCAGTTACAGGCGTAGCGGTTTTCAAGCGGGATGACATTCTCTAGCTTGCAGGAGGTCATCAAAAAAACAACAGTACAACAACAAATCAGTTACTTTCAGAGACGTGTGCTCGACGGTGTAAGATACGCGTTTCTTAACTCTTCTATCTGTTTAACTAATGCTAGTTTTGCAGGTATCGGCGTTATAAGATTGATTTAGGATCGCAGAACGTTCTGAATCATTCTTCGTCCCTATCGTTACTTTGACTTTCGTTTTCGAAACTTGCGTTTCTCCAAACTCAGTCAAAGTGGGGGCTTCTGTAGACACCCATTTGTGTCTCCCCAAAACCAAACCCAGTGATGAATACCTTTCACGTCGAACCATAATCGAATGAGGTGAAAGTGTGAAAAGTCTAGTGTTGCGGTTAGTTTTTGTTAAAATTCTTTCTTTCTGTTTTCAAAAACCCACTCTTTTTTATGAAAACGTCCATTCCAGTTTAGTTTGGTCCATGATAAGGGTCCAATAGTGGTGTAGTTGGATGGGGCTTGAAAAGACCTTTCCAACGATATATTATAAGCCCAATTCCGATGAATATTGAGGAAGTTATGGCCAAAATACTAAACTGGGCCCAAACCGGATTTTACCTACGACCCAATGATCATGAGGAGGGTCCAAAGGTTTAATCCTATTCCTAAACTAATTAGGATTGATTAGAATCTTCTATAAGTTTCTAAAATATTTTAATTATCCTTTTTTGAAAAGATAATATTAAGGAATTTGATTTAAATATAAACTTTCCTTTTTTATAAAACTTTCCTTTTTTAAAATCCTAATTCTATTCGAATTTAAACATGTTCAAAGACAGTCAGATATTATTTTCGTGCCTCATATTTTTTATCCAAATTTTATATGGTTGAATAGATCTTGAAATTATCTTTCCAATGATATATTATAATAATAATTCCGAGCTATAACGGAAAAGATATGAATAAGATATCAAACTCTATCCAAAACTGACACCGTCTCACTATTTCGTTTATATCTTTTATTCTACAACATATTTTAATCTGATTTTAATTGGGTTAGAAAGTAGACTTCAAGATCTTTCCAACGACATCTTATTCATCTTATTTCGATTCCTGGATCAAAAGATATGATAAAAACAAAATCCGCAAAAACTGCTGTCTACGAGTTTTATTTCGATTCGAATTTGGATTCTTTTCTTAATTCTTCGACCCTCTTTTTTCCTATAAATAGAGGTCATATCTCCCCTTTTTCAATAACCAACTCTCATCAAGATTTTCTTGATTATTCTCTCTCTCTCTCTTTTTCTAAACTTGCCTTTTCTCAAATACAAAATTCTGCATTCACAAGATCTATAAACACTTAGCCATATTCGAAGTTGCCTTCGCCCTAGACGTGAAAGGTTTTAATTTCTGAGGGTTTGGTCCCAAATCTCTATTTAAATTATTTAATTTAATTATTTTGTTTATTATTTTCCTTGAAGTTACTAACGCGTGTATTTTGTTATTAGAAAGAGGTACGAGGCATCCAAGTAAGTACTTTAATTGTTTTAATTGATATTATGATGTAGATATCATTTTTATATTGTTATTATGATATTCCTAGTATCATGTCTAGGGTATTTTTAATATCAAATATGATTGTTATGATGCCTTTTATTTTCTTCCTAATATTAATTCATGTTAGTATCATGTTAGGGTTAAAGATTTGATTTTTAATGCTTAGTGACATGCTAGGGTTTGTTATTAATCTTGTTAGTATCATGCCAGGATCTTGCTATGCTTTAATATGATTATGATTATGATTGATATTATTATTATTAATGATGTTGATTATTTATTATGTTGCTTGATATGCATATTTTTATATTGTTATTGCTTGATCATCTTTATTGCATGTTAAAGGGAATTGGTACTTGTAATCATGCTTAATAAGATAATTAATAATCTTGTTTAGGGTTAATATGATTATAATTCAAGTGATTGCCAATAATAGTTTATTTTTGCATTAAATTCAACCAATATAGATTAAACAGGTTTAGGGTTAATTCTATTGATTGTATGTTAGTCAGAAAGCGCACATGAATACGAGCAGAATAAAGTAGAGGCCTATTATTAGGGCAGGTTCAATCTCTTTTAGGTTGGATTTGTACCATCATCCCCGAACCCTTATTTGGTTCATGACCTTATGGAGTTGACGATCTCTTGGATCGTTAAGGGGTGTAACCTTCACCTCATGATGGTTTACAAGTTCCTTAAAAACTTGTTGGCGACTCTTTTGCTCTATCTTCTTCCCTTTTGGACGCCACCGTACTTTAGTGTATGATCACAGTGGGGTTCAAGCTAGTGGGATTTTAAAGGCTTGAAAATATTCCCCACACATGTCAAATCGCTTATAGGGGCTAACTGGCGTACCAAGGATTTTAAAATTGCTGCATAAGGTCCGCACATTAGTAGAAAATACGTAATGGCAAGCGGTTCAAACCCCCTAATGGGAAGCGGTTCTGAACCACATTTGCTTAGGGGGCTTGCCAATTGTAGTGAAAGGGCAACGGTTTTGGCGCTAAATCGCTGCCCATTAGGGGTATTATATATATATATATATATATATATATATATATATATATATATATATATATATATATATATATATTGTTGGTTTTTTTCACTTAAATTGATACATAATCAAACCATATGTAAAAACATTAATATTTTTATTAATTAATTGTTATCATATCACAATTTCTCTTTTTCAATCACAAAAAAAATAAATTAACAAGAAAATTAATAATAATTACAGTTTTTGATTTTCAACCACCAAACACCACCAGCCACCACCCCACACCACAAACCACTAGTCACCACCCTCCACCACCAACCAACAGCCAACAACCACAACCCACACCACCAGCACCACGACCCCAAGCCACTCAACCACCACGACCCTCCACCCAAACCACGACCACCACCCACTAAAAAAACCCCTCACCAAAACCACGACCCCCAGCTACACACCCACCACAACCCCCCACCAAAACCACGACCCCCACCCACAAAAAAACCCGTCACCGAAACCACGACTCCCGGCCACTCACCCACCATAACCCCCCAACCAAACCACGACCCACACCCACCCAAAAAACCCCTCACCGAAACCACGACTCCACCCAAACCACGACCCCCACCCACGACCCTAACCCAAACCACGATCACCACCCACCAAAACCTGATCCCCATTCACCAAAAAACCCCTCACCGAAACCACGACCCTACCCACCAAAACAAGATCCCCAACCAAATCACAATCTCCACCCACGACCCTAACCCAAACCACGATCCCCACCCACCACGACCCCACCCACTAAAACCAGACCCCCACAAAAAATCAAATTAAAATAAAAAATAAAACTAAAATCGAAATAAAAATTAAAAAAACCATCGATCTAACCCACCACGACCATCTAACCCACCAATTTTGGCTTCAAATTATGGTTTAAAGGTCAAATTCGACCATAAAAACTCTAGATCTAGAGTATTCATGGTCGAATTTAACCAAAAAAATTTGAACACCCACACGCATGCACGAATTTGCTCGAAATTGTTCCAAATTTGCTCGAAATTATCCTCAAAATTTGCTCGAAATTACCCGGTTTTGGTTCGAATTTGAGGAGATGAGAAGAGAAAATGAAAGAAGAGGGGGTGAATTAGGGAAAAGAAGAGGAGAGAGTGGGGAAACGGGAGTAAATAAAAAGGAGAGAGAGATCGAGAGCAGCAAAAATGAAAGAGGAGAGAGAGAAATAAAAGAAGGGGGAGTGCACGAATTTAGGGTTTGTTTTAAATGGCAAGCGGTTTGCGGTTGAACCGGTTGCAAATATATCTAATGGCAAGCGGTTCAACCCTAAACTGCTTGTCATTATATATGTTGGCAAGCGGTTCACGACAAAATCGCTTGCCATTTAATATTACAAGTTTTTTTTTTAAAAAAAAATGGGTGAATGGCAAGCGGAACCGCTTGCCATTTCGGGCTTCCCATCAATTATTTTCTAATAGTGGCATAATCATTTATGGGGGTCACATATCCAGTCGCCTCACTAGCGCACGCCGATATGTGCTGTCGCCAGGATTTCGCTCTGTCGTTAGGCGACAGGCATTAGTGCCTGGCAACAAGCTTGTCGTCTGGTGCTGATGTCGGGTTTTCCTAAATAAAACCCCTTCTTCTTTTTTGTCGTGGCTGTTGTTGTGGCTTGCGTTTTCGCTCGAAGTCTTTAAATTGCTTGTTCTTGCTCGTTTGTCCACCAAATTTGCTCAAACATTTTGCAAATCAAAGCTTATTTCATCTAGTTTCTCGATTCATGTAAGATTTACTCAAACTTGTCTTGGTTTTTGCTGAATTCGAACATGTTTATCCGCGGGTTTTTGAAAATTTCGAACCCAATTGTGCTTAATTTGCTCCGTTTGTTGAAATTTGTGCCTTGAAATTTCTTGATTATGTTTATATATTACCTTTAGAGCATTTTGATACTTGCTTTACTCAATTTGGTGAAGAAATGAGCAAATTGCCATTGTTGTACCCCTTTGAGTTTGTGTGAACAATGTGACTTGTTCTTCGTACTTTTGCTAGTCATTCCTGTCCAATTTGTCACAATATTTGTCATAGTATTGCAAGAAATTGTTTAATTGTTGAAAATTGCTATTTATGCTTGAATTGAAATAATACTCTGTTTTTGTACTACGTACTCTATTTTTTGCGAACATAGTATCACGCCTCGGCTGCTTCGGAAGTAGTGACTTCAGGGCGGTTGTTGGTGGTGGTTTTAAGGGTGTTGTTAGTAAGTTTAGTGTCTTCAGATTGACGTTATGACAACGGTCTTGTGAGAAGACGTGCTTAATTCATGTGTATCTTTTATTTATTCCAAAAAATGTTTTGATGGGATAACCCATTAAAATTGTTTTGTTTTTGTAAGGGCTAAATGTTTAAATTAAATGTGGTTTTGTTGAGAGAACTTTTCTATGGTAATGAAGAAAAATGTGTTAATTTCATATTTGTGTACGTGCATTTTTCAGCTGCAGAAACTTTTACGCATAAGACATTCATATGGTATATAATCAAAAAAGTCAAGTATCTTTTCGAGCCCCGCCGCCATCTCCAATCGGCTCGAGCCGCCGTGCTTCCTCCGTGGCAAACGATGAGGTCTTAACAGAGTTCCTAGAGCACAGCCTCCGGGTCTAGGACCTTATCCTCCCTGATCGAATCTTCCCAAGACAAAAACCATTCAAGGATATTCTAGATGTTGATTTTCAAGCCCTGAATTCTGCAAAAGATGATTTAGTTTTGAAGATCCGAGATTCTTTGTCGAAAATTGGGTGTTTTCAGGTGATTAATCATGGGGTTTCGCCGGAGTTGATCAAGACGGTGGTTAGGCGGGCGGGACGGGTGTTTAGAATGTCGCCGGAGAAGAAGAGAATGGCGGTGAGATCGTCGGAGATGGAGTTCGGGTTTGAGGATAAAGTGAGTGGGGAGCAAGAGGAGGTTGTGAATGAGATGGGTGAGGAATTTGTTTGGGGCAGGGGATTTGGTTTTAAGGTAAAAATGGAGGGAATTTGGCCAAATAAGTTTTCAAAATTCAGGTATAATGGTCAATCTATGATCTATATGTTTTTTCATTCTTTGTTTTTTCTGTTTTCAATTTTTTTATTTTTTATTTTATGAATAATTCAGGTTGTTTATTTTATTTATTTAACAATTTATGTCAACAATGACAAAATTAATGATATTAAGAGACCAAAGAAATTAAAATCACCACTATTAAATAATTGAACATGAATACGACATCCAGAAAAAAAAAAAAAAAAAAAACTACATAAATTTGGCAAATCAATCAAGTTTTCATAGTCACAAATTTCAGATATTGAGGTTCTCAATAGTTGAGCTACAAGAAAAACAATTTTGGGCAACAAAAATTATCGCCGCCCTAACTTGGTTATTCGTCGCCCATTAGTTTGGGCAAAGAACTTCAACTCGTCGTGGGCTCGTTGCCATAGGGCCGACGCCCATTCATGTTTGGGCGACGTGCTTTCATTTAGTTGCACAAAGCAGGGCATGGGCGTCAGATTATGTTGTTTCCGAAGTTATACCTTTGTGCTACGAATCTTGTTTGTCGTTGCCTTTGTTCTTGCTTTTTGGGCAACAACTACAATATTTCGTCGCCCAAACGTTAAATTGTGACATGGCATACATAGATATGGGCAACAATTATGTCGTCGCCCAAATTAATTTGTGCAACGACTTATTATATCTGTTGCCCAATTTTAAAATGCAGCGCCAATTTTAAATCAGAATATTCGTTGGATTTTATCCTAAATCTTTTAATGGGCAACGATTTATGTTTGATTATGTTGTTGCCCAAATCATTGCATGGGCAACAAGTTATGTATGACTATGTTGTTTCCCAATTACAATATTGGGCAATGACTTTATTGTAGTTAGCTTACTAATTTTTTACCTTTCTCCCGCACTCTTTCATATAATATATATCAATATAGTATTCATTGGACAATAGTACATAATAGCTCACAATTTCAATACAATTGCATTTCATAGTTCGTAAAAACTGAAAGATCATCAAAAAGTACTACGACTTTCTCCAAGTTCAACTGATGGTCCGAAGGTAATCAAAATTACAACTAAATTTAAAATTTTCTACTAAGAAACAAGTACTATGATCGCACTAAGCTAAATTTATCAATCCCTAGAAATTACTACCTGTAATAAGAGAAAATATATTCAAAATATACATCATATTCCTTGGCTTGTCATGAAAATATCACGATCATTTGTTCCTATAAACAATATTCCAAAATTAGATACACATGATTTAAAAAGATATAATAAAATAGAATTAAAGCTACAAAATATTGCTTCTTTCACAACATAAAAGGGAGGTCATATTTTTACATATCTTTACAAAAATCTTGATAAATGCATTTTGAAAGTTGTTCATTGGATTCCGGAGGAACTACTATAAACTCACAATTGTGAAATTTGTCAAATTTAGGGGCAATCACCTCTCCATGTATCAAGTCATAATTAGCATTTTTTTTTCTAATGAACGCTAAATGGTTTGATATGAATGCATGTTTGTTCTTTGTCAATTAGAGAAATTTGACATTAATAATAATGTATGCTTTCTACACTTGCAATGTAAATCATCTACATATCAGATATACACACATCATGCTTAGTGAATACACTGCTGCACGTGGAAAAAGCTCCTGAAACTATTGCAGCAGAGTTATGACAGCAGTGCAGCAGCAACAGCAGCGTTGCGGCAGCACTATAGCTGCAACGGCAGCACTGCAGCAACAGCAGCGTTGCGGCAGCACTGCAGCAGAAAAGCAGCGTTGCGGCAGCACCACAGCAACAACAGCATTGCGGCAGCACCACAGCAACAACTGCTGCATTGCGGCAGCCCCAAATCGTTGCAGAAGCATTGCAGCAACATCGAGCAGTGTTGCGGCAGCAACCCAAATTTGATCACAGTACATATAAACCAGAAACAGTTAAGTCTCCTATACAAAAGACAATGCAACCCAAATTTGATCACAGTACATTATGATCTCACTTTATAACTCATTAGCCTAAATAAATTAAATCATTTGTGAAAAAATTGCATACCTCATTTCCTCAAACTTTTTTAGCATATCTTCTCTTAGTTTACTTTCACGTTCAATGGCTTCCTTGTTCATTCTTGAAAATTCTGCTTTGAGCTCCTCATTTGATGCTTTGAGCTCCTCATTTGATGCTTTAAGTTGTTCATTAGATGCTCTGAGCTCTTCATTTGACGCACTTAGTGTGTGAACTTGAGTAGAGAGTTGAACCCTATCCATATCATCTCCTTGGATTCTAACTTTTGTAGGTGGTCGAGCTCCAGGACCAAGTCCTCTTACATATTCAGATTTAGGTTTTAATACCTTCATATAAGCATCTTTTACACTCAGTGTGTCCTCACCATGTTATGCGATTTCAATTTCGTGAAGCCTTTTGAGTTCTTCATAGTTCTTTTCAGCATTTGGTTCCTAAATAGTACTTCCATCCTTTTTTATATGCCAATTCAATGAAATCAGCCCAAAAAATTATGCATATTAAGTATGAGATTAGGCTAATGTAGGCATAACTATTTAAATAGTAACATGAAAGGCAGAACAACAATAATATTCCTGGGCGATTTCCTTGTAATCTCACATACTTTTTTGTCTTCTCATATAATCTCACATAGATGGGATCTTGTTGCACTTCAGCATGTTCAGATGACCCTTCTACTTGATTGGCAACAATTCGTGGCTCGTTAATCTACGTATGGAAAAAATACACACCATATCATAGAATTTACAATAAATAATGTCTAACTTATACTTTTCGTAGTAAAAGGCCAAAACTACACACCATATCATAGAAAATTCTTGCTGTGGACTTTGCACTATTAGCCAGTGTTTCAGTTAACTTCAGTTTATTTGCTGTGTTCACTTTGCTAATGGCCTACAAGTTGAGCCGGCAAGTTAATGTAGTATAATTGCGAAAATATTTAGCAGATTAGCAATAAATTAAACAAAGGAAGCACATTACCTCTTGTTTTGGGGAACTCCAATACTCATAAACCAACAAATCCCACTATATTGGATCAATAGTTGAAGGTCTATTGTCTCTAGCCGTTGCCTTTATTTTGCCTCTATAGTATTTTTCTTTGAGTCTAAACCTCCAATGCCTATATAATATAAAACATTGAAAGCTCAATGCATCAGTCGCGTCCGCACCACCAATCTTATCAGGTAAATTGTATTTTGCCTAGTAAATCATCAAGTTAAAAATAAAAATAAATCTGACAGAACATATCATTATTAATAAAAATAAATCTGACAGAACATATCATTATTAAGCTAATTTACAGGAAGTACAACAAGGCTGTGGGGTGTGTTCAGGCAGGGGGACTGACTTCCTGAAGCAGCTGGCTTCGCCCACCTGAAGGTTGCTTGAAGGTAAACACTGATGCAGCTATAATTACAGGGTATGGGGTGGGCCTTGGTGCTGTTATATGTGATGATAGGGGGCGTTTGATTGCTATTGCAGTGAAGAGATATCAAGGTGATTTTTCTGTCAAGCTGGCCGAGGCCCTTGCTGCTAGGATGGGGTTGCTATTAGCTAAGTCTCTATCCCTTACTAAAGTCGAGTTAAAAGGGGATGCAAGTGTTGTTATTACTGCTGTTAAGCAACAGAAGGTTGGAAAATTAACATAAGGTAATGTTGTTGCACATTATGCTGCTAGGATCCCTCCCCCTAGTGGGTCGGAGTTTGTTTTTCTTGACTCTTTTCCCCAAGGAATATTAGCCTTGGCGGATGTTGATTTGGTTTGATTAATAATATTCCCGACTTGCTTTAAAAAAAAAGCTAATTTATCTAACTATATATAACTTTTATAATTATGTTATATATACTTTGACTCACCAAAATCTTGTCATATAAACTTTTCTTCGCATCAGGATCCATTTTAGCCCAATTCCTGTGACAAAAAGAAAATATTAAAATCATAATCATCCACATACACATTAAGAAATGGAAATGATAAAAGGTAATTTTATCAAGTGTAATAGGCATACAATGCATTCGAAGGAAAAAACTCTTCCACCCAATTGCTACAATCATATATGAACTCATTTGCCTTTTTACCAACCACACGCCGAAGCTCATCCATAAAAGTTAACGTAATCTTTTCTTTTGGATTTTTTGCTCTTTTGAAAGCATATTTTAAACCCCTAGTAGGGCCACGCCTCTTACGATCAGGGAATTTTTGTCGAAGCTCAGCTTGGTCAATCCTTCGCTTTTCACGATAAGTCAACCTTGGTGGTGGTTGTTGAATCTCATTTTCTTGTTGATCTTGTTCTGATGAAGTTGAAATGATTGACATTTTCCTATAAAAAAATCAATAATTACATAAATTATGAGCAACATTAAATGAGATGGTTCTGCATTCAGAGCAACATAAAATGTAGTTCAAAAGAAGTGACTTATGAGCATGAAACTAACTGGTAACATTGTAGAGATCATTTCCTAAAAGATAACAAGCACAAATTATAAAAAAAGTTGTTAGGAAACATGGTTTATACTTGTCTATATACATACTATTATGTGAGTTAATGAATACTGCCTTGCAAAAATAATAAATTTGGCCAATAAACAAGCAATATTCATGTTAACTCACTGAAAGAGCATTTTAATTCCCACATGTTAAGCTAGAATTGAGGAGAAAACACATATTACCTACTGTTGATCAGAGTACCAGCCCCTTTCTACCTTGCAAAAACCAACCAGTTAGTTAACTAAAACAAACTCCTTAATTAGCCACTTCTTCACCTATATCGAATTCAATATATACTATTTAGAATCACCAAGCTCATTGCTTAAATCTTTTATCATCCATTAGCATAAGTGAACTAAAACATAATCTAAATTATAAAAGCAACAATGAGAAAAGTTACAGTTAGCTACTACTTACTCTGCACAAATACATAAACAAAAACAGAAAATTAGTTAAACCAAGAGGTTATAGACATTATAACTAAAGCAAAAGATTTGATAAAGCATCTGAGCATATTTAATTATTTAACTAGTTTCAAATATATTAATAAATGACTCTTTCATATGCTAAGTACGTTATTCACTAGAACTATCACTGTCATCATCATTGTCTTCAAGGTCATCGTCAAGAGCCTGCAATGTAGATTCCATATTAGATAATTCTTCCTCCTCCTCTTCTTCTTCTTCTTCCTCCTCTTCCTCTTCATCCTCATTAATGAAATCATCTCCTTGGTTGATATTAGCGTACACCACTTCATTTTCAACATCATCCCTAACTATATTAATGTCTTCATCATTTTCATTTTCATAGTTAGTAACCGGTGGAGCCACATGATCCCATAATGATTCGCTTTCATGAGTATCTTCATCATTAGGGAAATCAAAGAAGTTTCGTGGATTTGCCTTCATTACATATCTCCAATCTGTTTCATTATGAGCAGTCACATAGAAAACTTGTTCAATTTGAGAAGCTAAAGCGAATGACTCATTGGTTCTTAACCTCCGAGTAACATTGATAAGCACTGCTTCTAAATTGTCTTTTTTAATCCCTTTCCCGTTACTAAACACGTCAAACCACTTACACTTAAACAAAACAACTTTGGGACTTGTTCGATTTTTTAAGGCACCATACTCTAACATAATAACCTCCTCTAAAATCCCATAAAAATTCTTTTCTCCACTTTCCTCATCGCCTCTAACCACCACACCACTATTTTGAGTTTTTCGATTTCTTTGCCGTTTTTTGGTGTAAAATCTAAATCCATTAATGATACGTCCATCATAAGTCACAACACGTTTCATGGGTCCTCTTGCTAAACAAAATAACTCTTCAGTAATCCTTACATCCCCATCTTTCCACACCTTAATAATCTGTATTTCAGAATAAGTAATAAAGAAAACAATCAAGAAAAGAGAAAAAAAATATATATAATAGGAAAAAAAGGGTGTGCTCACTTACCCTATTCTCAAACCACTTATAAAAGTCAATATTTGGAAGACTCGTATCATTTAGATACTCACTAACCAAAGAAATTTAGGAACTAATAGTTAGTTAATTGTATATATTTTTAATAAAAAAAAAATTCAAATCAATCACATCATAACACTTACTCTAAGAAAGGTTGTGCTTCGTCACAATTTTTTAGAACATAAAGGTGAGCTTCTTTCCATTCATCAAAAGCCAGCTGCTTTATATATATCTTCCTTAAAGACTTTCCCATTTTAGAAAAAACGGACAAGGTATGGAGTTGTTGATGATCGATATCGTCATTTCGATCTAGACGGTTAAATTGCGTCTCAATCTTAGAAATATATCTTGAGCAAAATGTTTGACATTCCATTTCTATGTACCCATTAGCAATTGAAGCTGCAGGGTGAGCTTTGTTTCGTAAATATAATTTAAATGTCCTCATCGCCCTTTTTTAAAAAAAAGTTAGTTATAATCTATAAGTATTTATTTATAAAACCTCTTTTTTATATAAATTAAAACCTTACCTTTCAAAACGATACATCCATCGCTAATGTATTGGGCCGGCAATCCTAGCCTCAGTGGCCAAGTGAATTGGAAAATGTATCATCACATCAAAAAATGCAGGAACGAATATACGTTCTAACTTGCACAAGGTGATTGCGATATTTGATTCCATTCGCTCTAAGTCGGAACCCTTCAAAGTTTTTGAGCATAATTGCTTGAAAAATAAACTGAGCTCCCTTAAAGGCTCCAACACTTTCTCATCTATGACACCCTTAGAGGCAGGGGTAAGCAAATCTTGCATGAAAACATGGAAGTCATGAGTTTTCATTCCCATGATATTTCCATCTTGTAAAGATGTACACCGCGATATATTTGAACCACATGCATCAGGAAAAGCTAAGTTAGACAAAAAGGTGACTATTTTTCTTCGTTCATTCAAAGTTAGGTTGTATGTTGCTTGAGGGATTTTATATTTTTTATCTCCTAAATGCTTGGCACGTAATTGACTATGCATCTTCATATCATCTAAGTCCAATCGCGCATTTAAGGTGTCTTTATTATTCCCTGATAAATCAAGTAGTGTGCCTAATATACTTTCACAAACATTTTTTTCTATATGCATAACATCTAAGTTGTGTCGCACTAAAAGATGTCTCCAATATGGCAATTGAAAGAAAACACTTATTTTTTTCCATTGATGCACAATGTATTGTTCGCCTCTCTTTCGTTATCTGGTAACACCTTTTCCAAATTCCACATTTGATTAACCACTCAATTACTCTAAAACATCATGTCTTGTAAGTGGAGTAGGAGGAGGACCCCGTTCAACTTTTCCACCAAACAAATTCCTATTACGTCTCCATTTGTGATCTGGCTCTAAAAACACTCTGTTATCCATATAACAATATTTGCGCCCATGTTTTAACCAAGCTGATCTTGTATCTTTATGACAATTAGGGCATGCACGTTCTCCTTTAGTACTCCAACTAGAGAGATTAGCATAAGCTGGAAAGTCACTAATAGTCCACAACAACACTGCTCGCATATTAAATGTCTCTTTGGCATGAGCATCAAAAGTTTTTACCCCTGTCTCCCACAATTCCTTTAGTTCATCAATTAGAGGTTGCAAAAAAACATCTATATCGTTTCCCTGAGATTTGGGACCGGGAATTAGCAAAGATAATATCATGTTATCACTTTTCATGCACATCCAAGGAGGTAAGTTATATGGAACTGTAGACACCTAAAAATGTCTCCCCAAAACCAAACCCGATGATGAACAACCTTTCACCGCCATTATTGGTCGGGTTGAGTATTTAATTTTTGGAGTGCTTAAATCCATATTTCCATTTCATAAACCAACCCAATTCTTAGCCCATTTCCCCAAACCATAACTCATTTTCCTCTTTTTGTGCCTTTAAACCCAAAATAATTCATTTCGTGTCCTTTAAAATCAATCATTTCGTGTCCTTTTTATAAAAACGTTTATTCCAGTTTATTTTGGTCCATAATCAGGGTCTAATGATTGAATATTTGGATGGGGCTTTAAAATATCTTTCCAACGATATATTATAAGCCCAAATCCGAGTTATAACGAATAAGTTATGGCCAAAATATTAAACTAGCCCAACCGAACCTAAGCCCACCTTACCTACGACCCAATGATCATGTGGAGGGTCCAAATTATTTAATCCCATTCCTAAACCAATTAGGATTAATTGGAAGCTTCTATAAGTTTCTAAAAGATCTTAATTATCCTTTTTGAAAAGATAAGATTAAATAGTTTGAAATTGAATAAAACTCTTTTTTTTGAAAATCCTATTTATATCCGAATTGAAAGACGTTCAAAGATAGACAGATATTATTTTCGTGTATTATAGTTTTTATCCAAATTTTATATGGTTGGATAGCCCTTGAAATTATCTTTCCAATGATATATTATAATATCAATTCCGAGCTATAACGGAAAAGATATGAATAAAATGTCAAACTCTATCCAAAACTGAAACCGTCTCACTATTTCCGCTATATCTTTTGTTCTACAAAATATTTTAATCTGATTTCAATTGGGTTATAAAGTAGACTTCAAGAGCTTTCCAACCATATCTTATTCATCTTATTCCAATTTCTGGTTCAAAAGATATGATAAAAACAAAAACCGCAAAAACTGCTGTCTATCGCAAGCGTTTTATCCGATTCGAATTCTTATCTTTTCTTGATTCGACCCCTCTTTTCCCCTTATAAATAGAGGTCATATCTCCCCTTTTTTATTCATCAACAAGCTTGATCATCAAATCCTTCTCTCTTTCTCTCTTTACACCAAAAATCATTCTCTTCTCTCTCTCACATATTCTAAGCCTTAAACCTATATTTCTAATTCTATCATTTCTTCCTTAAGCACTCCAAGGAGTTCATACAATACCCAAAGTTCTATACTTAAACCAAGGCGTGAAAGGTATAATTGACTGAGGGTTTGGACCAAATCAACTCTACTTTAATTTAATTTCCATTTACTTTATATTTTTATTGAAGTTACTAACAGTTTATTCATGATGTAGCAATTTAAAGGAACGCGTGGAATGTGAGTAATTAATTAATTTAATTACTCTTATTTTATTTTTAATATTGCTAGTATCATGATTAGGGTTGTTATTATTATTATTTGATTTGGCTAACACTATTATTGTTAAATTGCTTCCAATATTAATGTTTATTCTATTGTATTTTTTATGATCACCATATTGCATGTTAAAGGGAATATGTAATTGAAAATCACGCCTAATAAGATAATTTGGACAACCGGTTTAGGTTCCTTTTAATCTTGTTGTTTAATCAAGTGATCACAATATTTTAGAATTATATGTTGCATTAATATTCAACCAATTTAGCTTAATAATAGTCTGGAGCAAATTGAATATTTTGTTTGTATGCCTTTGAGATCGCAGGAATCACTTTTCACTATAAGAATCGAGTAGAGGCCAATACGGGCGAATGTGACTCCATGACTCACTTCGTACCATCATCCCCGATCCTCCTTTCGTGGTTCCGAACCATATGGAGTTAGTAATCTCATGGATTATGAATGGGGTGTAACCTTCACGGGTCAATCGTTGTTGCCTATCGTTGTCCCTTATCGTGGTTGCCTTTTTATGATCCGTGGACGGTTTACAAGTTCCTTAAAAACTTGTTGGCGGCTCCCTACTTTATTTGTCCTTAATCGTTGTCCCTAATCGTAATGTCAATTCCCACTTCCTATGAGTGCCAAGCATATTCACAACATGCTTTTAACGTAGGCGCACTTCGAACGACGCCTACAATTGGGCGACTCCACCGGGGAGGATTCTTGATTATTTATCGATTTGAGTGATCGGTATTTAATTAAGATGAGTGGATGAGACTTGAAAGATTCTTGAAAAATATTCCTGTGATTTAATTGGCATTGTCACATATGCATATGCATTTTAGCTTACCTACTTTGCCACAATAGTATGTGTTCTACGTATGTGGCTAGCCCGGGGGATTTATGCTCTATCAACCCGAAAACGCTCATGGCAATAAGGGTTCATCCGAGTTTTTAAATCCACCCAAACCATGGAGTCGAGTTTGATTTCGATTTCATCACGAACTCGCGGAGCCGCCCGTTGGCATACACCCTCAAGGGAGGCTGCCTTGCTAACGCGTCCAAACTCTTAACCATGGTACCCTTTGACACCCAAAAGCTTGACCATAGTCGAACATAGAACTTGACTTTAGGTTGCGAACTTCATTGCATCATGCGTGACTATATGCTTATGTGTGCATTTTTTTTTATTGACCTTTTTTTAATTAATTTTTTTTTCTTATCAAACCCCTTTTTTATTATTATTAGAGTCGAGCCATAGATTTTTTTTTAATTTTTGAGTCACCCGGATTTTAATTCCCGTATACTGCACAAGAGTCAACTTGTTTTGGTCATATCCGGAGTTCTAGAAAGAGTTACGTGTCGTGCCACCTATGGATCTGTAGCCCCGAGTTTTATCTTTGATTTAGAGTTGGTTTCATCCAAATCAGAGTCACAGATAAAAATTTATAACCGATATACTACAGCCTGTCCAGTTTAGATTTCTTTTTAGCGTTAACTTTCTTTTGTTTTTTTTTTTTCAAATTTTCTATATCTTTTCGTGTCAAGCTAGTCTTAGCCAAGTCCTTTAATCCGTGTCAACTCGTATAACATAGGATTATAGATTTTTTTTTTTTCATTTTTTTTATACCCATGAGTCATAACTCTTCTAGAGTTCTAGTCCTCTTCCTAGTTTCTTGTGACCAATTTTTATGCTAACCTTAACATGTATTCTTCGTCTTTGATTGTGGTTGATTTTATTTATGAATAACGATTGCCAATGGACCGTTTTCACCTAGTAAATAGCATAAACATTAAAATTTGACAAAATTAATCAAGTTAGTTTGTCTTTTAGTCTTCCGTGCTATTTGGTCATTGGGTCCTTTGTTTTTCACAACGTCCTCATGTCTAGTCATGCGATCATACCATGAGTCTTAATAAACTCACATAATCTCACATGTTGAGTTATTGCACACACTTTGTCTCCGAGTCATGCACTATATTGTTTATGATCGTATACTAGGACCATGCATGCATCGTTTTCTATCGTAGTAAAAATGAGTGGAGATTTTTCTCACTTGTTTTCAAATGTCTATTTTTTCTCTTCCTTTCCAATCCGAGTACTGAGTTAATTTATTAGATG
The DNA here is from genome assembly GCF_948465745.1 of Chenopodium album. Taxonomy (NCBI): domain Eukaryota; kingdom Viridiplantae; phylum Streptophyta; class Magnoliopsida; order Caryophyllales; family Amaranthaceae; genus Chenopodium; species Chenopodium album. The sequence continues at coordinate 23,438,830 of NC_137839.1, forward strand.
AGTTTGTCCTTACACAGTACTTGAGTTTAAAATCAATAGGCAATAGTTGGAAGAATAAGGGGAACGTCACTCCTTCCTTCTTTCCTTCCAATCAAAGCATCAACAACATGAAACTATTTTCCTCAGCAGGCAGCTAGAAGTAACTCATAAAGAGCCATGAAGACAATGCACAATGCAAGCTTCTCACTAAGATTTCATGTTTTCTTCTTCTTTTGTTTCAAACCCTTCCCCCTAAAAAGTCTAGCATAGGTTCTCCTTATCCATGTGTTTATGTGTCACATTTCTTACCTTTTTCATCAATGAGCATTTCTTTCCTTTTCATTCGATCATGTCATTCGCAAAAAAAAAAAAAAAAAAAAAAAAAAAAAAAAAAAAAAAAATCAATTACCGAACTAAACACAAGGTACACCAATGACTTGAGGCACCTTTGCAACCCTGTCATTCCTCTTAAACCATTTTCAATCAAATATCCATTTCTTCATCAACCACTTTGAGCCTCGTCTAACGCTTGGCCTCATTTATTCAACCCACATTCACCAAACCCTGGGATGGGAAGGTGTGCAAATTGTATAACATTCATAAAGCAAGTAAAAAAAAGTAGCAAAGCAACAATAAAACAATGTCTAAAGGCAAGTGTTCCAATGTCTTTGATATGAACACGTCTCAAATTGCGTCTCTCATCGAGTGCTTGGTATCGTGCCTGAGAAACATGAATGTCAAGTGAGTGATGGACCGCAAGATCTGAGATTGCCTACATTGATTCACAAGAATGGAAAAAAGAAAAAAATATATTTCAAAACAAAAAAAATATATATATGAAAAAAAAACTTGCAAAGGCTAATACATAATTGCATATCTTGGGGGCTTCTCTCAGGTCTTGAGCCTTTTACCCCTTTCTTCCTTAAACCTTCAGCTTAACCACATTATAACCCTTGAAAGACCTCTTTGAGGTGTACACACACTTGTGCAAAGTTCGGTTAGAGCTACGTTCGGCCTGATTCCTAACGGATACGTAGGCAACCTCACATCGAGGTGCGGCCACATTCATATTCATATCTATGCATGATCGAGTCAAAGAATATCCAATGCTTACCCCTACCCATTTAGAGCTAGACTTGGGGGGCTTGAACCCACATCATTTAGCCTACTTAGCCTAAAGAGTCATCATCTTTGACTCTTCTCACATCTCTTTCCATCGCCATAACCCTTGCAGCCAGCCTTAGTATCACATTCACACACTTCACTCACACATCCATATCCATATCAATCATCCTTCCCTTTAAGAGCCCTTTATCATGAAATCTTGTTTCAACACCGCGCATGCTTCATCATCTTTCAAGATAACATTAATTAGAAGAAACATTGTATACTTGCCTAGCTTCTAGACCTAAGAAATGTTCATTGTTTCATACATCGCATATTGTGCTTAGCTCCTTGACCTATGTGACATTCATTATGCGATACTCATCGATCACTTCATTTATATACGTGCTTAGCTTCCAAACCTAAGTAACGTTCAAGATCGTTTCTTTACACCATATGTGATGCTTAGCTCCATGACCTAAGTTCATTCATCTATCGTGTCACATGACGTAATTGTCCTTAGCCTACTAGCCTAAGAACATACATCATGCATACGTTATACTCAAGACGGGCAGTTCAATACGACAAGAAGAAAATCCATGTGATTCATTTCGTCTTGCTCAAGGAGGAAGTTCAAAACTTCTTTCCTTTTTCATTATTTTATTTTGGGGAAGTTCAAAAACTTTTTCCAAGTTTTCATCGAAGGAAGTTCGAAAATTGTTCAGTTTTCACATCTTTCTTTTTCGGGAGAAAGTCGGTACCCTCCACTCATGACAAAAATTGACGGAAAATTTTTGCTTTTGCATCTTCGTTTGCTTGTGTCTGCACACGCACATATACACACACACACACACACACTCACTCACAAGTCATACACATGTCATGTCACATCAAGTCAAACTTGGTCAAGTTAGTGGTCAAGTCAATCACAAGTATATACGAGTCCATTGGCAAATTTATTTTTGCAGGTCTTATCTACAGCCCACGTCCGGGGACAAACAGACCATTTACAGCCCACGTCCGGGGACAAGCGGACCATCTTTAGCCCACGTCCGGGGACAAGCGGACCATCTACAGCCCACGTCCGGGGACAAGCGGACCACCATCATTTCATGACGCAAGGTTCTCGATACACAGAGACTTGCAATCTCATCATCTGTCGACTTTCCTCAAGCATGGAAAGTATTATCCGGTGGATTTCTTCAAGCATAGAAAACTGCCAAGTCGGCTTTCCTCAAGCATGGAAAGCGTTATCGGTGGATTTTTCTTCAAGTATAGAAAACCGCCAAGTCGGCTTTCCTCAAGCATGGAAAGCGTTATCGGTGGATTTTTCTTCAAGTATAGAAAACCGCCAAGTAGTCGGCTTTCCTCAAGCATGGAAGGCATTATCGGTGGAATTCTTCAAGCATAGAATGACACCAAATTCATACGTCGACTTTCCTCAAGCATGGAAAGTGTCATCCGGTAGGTTTCTTCAGGCTTAGAAAGCTACCAAACTCATCTGTCGGCTTTCCTCAAGCATGGAAAGCATTTCAACAAACGTCATCCGGTGGATTCCTTCAAGCATAGGAAAATACCAAACTCATTTGTCACCGATACACTGGTGTCAGATAAGCGTTCTATCCCTATACTCTTTTATCTGTGGAATTAACATTTTTTGCAGGTATCGGCGTATACAGAATGATTTAGGATCGCAGAACGTCTTAAATCATTCTCCGTCCCTATCGACTACTTTGACTATCGTTTTCGAAACTAACGTTTCTACAAACTCAGTCAAAGTGGGGGCTTCTGTAGACACCTAAAAATGTCTCCCCAAAACCAAACCCGATGATGAACAACCTTTCACCGCCATTATTGGTCGGGTTGAGTATTTAATTTTTGGAGTGCTTAAATCCATATTTCCATTTCATAAACCAACCCAATTCTTAGCCCATTTCCCCAAACCATAACTCATTTTCCTCTTTTTGTGCCTTTAAACCCAAAATAATTCATTTCGTGTCCTTTAAAATCAATCATTTCGTGTCCTTTTTATAAAAACGTTTATTCCAGTTTATTTTGGTCCATAATCAGGGTCTAATGATTGAATATTTGGATGGGGCTTTAAAATATCTTTCCAACGATATATTATAAGCCCAAATCCGAGTTATAACGAATAAGTTATGGCCAAAATATTAAACTAGCCCAACCGAACCTAAGCCCACCTTACCTACGACCCAATGATCATGTGGAGGGTCCAAATTATTTAATCCCATTCCTAAACCAATTAGGATTAATTGGAAGCTTCTATAAGTTTCTAAAAGATCTTAATTATCCTTTTTGAAAAGATAAGATTAAATAGTTTGAAATTGAATAAAACTCTTTTTTTTTAAAATCCTATTTATATCCGAATTGAAAGACGTTCAAAGATAGACAGATATTATTTTCGTGTATTATAGTTTTTATCCAAATTTTATATGGTTGGATAGCCCTTGAAATTATCTTTCCAATTATATATTATAATATCAATTCCGAGCTATAACGGAAAAGATATGAATAAAATGTCAAACTCTATCCAAAACTGAAACCGTCTCACTATTTCCGCTATATCTTTTGTTCTACAAAATATTTTAATCTGATTTCAATTGGGTTATAAAGTAGACTTCAAGAGCTTTCCAACCATATCTTATTCATATTATTCCAATTTCTGGTTCAAAAGATATGATAAAAACAAAAACCGCAAAAACTGCTGTCTATCGCAAGCGTTTTATCCGATTCGAATTCTTATCTTTTCTTGATTCGACCCCTCTTTTCCCCTTATAAATAGAGGTCATATCTCCCCTTTTTTATTCATCAACAAGCTTGATCATCAAATCCTTCTCTCTTTCTCTCTTTACACCAAAAATCATTCTCTTCTCTCTCTCACATATTCTAAGCCTTAAACCTATATTTCTAATTCTATCATTTCTTCCTTAAGCACTCCAAGGAGTTCATACAATACCCAAAGTTCTATACTTAAACCAAGGCGTGAAAGGTATAATTGACTGAGGGTTTGGACCAAATCAACTCTACTTTAATTTAATTTCCATTTACTTTATATTTTTATTGAAGTTACTAACAGTTTATTCATGATGTAGCAATTTAAAGGAACGCGTGGAATGTGAGTAATTAATTAATTTAATTACTCTTATTTTATTTTTAATATTGCTAGTATCATGATTAGGGTTGTTATTATTATTATTTGATTTGGCTAACACTATTATTGTTAAATTGCTTCCAATATTAATGTTTATTCTATTGTATTTTTTATGATCACCATATTGCATGTTAAAGGGAATATGTAATTGAAAATCACGCCTAATAAGATAATTTGGACAACCGGTTTAGGTTCCTTTTAATCTTGTTGTTTAATCAAGTGATCACAATATTTTAGAATTATATGTTGCATTAATATTCAACCAATTTAGCTTAATAATAGTCTGGAGCAAATTGAATATTTTGTTTGTATGCCTTTGAGATCGCAGGAATCACTTTTCACTATAAGAATCGAGTAGAGGCCAATACGGGCGAATGTGACTCCATGACTCACTTCGTACCATCATCCCCGATCCTCCTTTCGTGGTTCCGAACCATATGGAGTTAGTAATCTCATGGATTATGAATGGGGTGTAACCTTCACGGGTCAATCGTTGTTGCCTATCGTTGTCCCTTATCGTGGTTGCCTTTTTATGATCCGTGGACGGTTTACAAGTTCCTTAAAAACTTGTTGGCGGCTCCCTACTTTATTTGTCCCTAATCGTTGTCCCTAATCGTAATGTCAATTCCCACTTCCTATGAGTGTCAAGCATATTCACAACATGCTTTTAACGTAGGCGCACTTCGAACGACGCCTACAGGAACTAACATCACTGGACAAATGTTATATCTGCTACTCATGTTAGCACCGGGATTAAAGCCATCACTTGCCAAACCCAAACATATGTTACGAGCATCAGCAGCAAAGTCTGGATATATTTTATCCAAGGACTTCTATGCTTCTAAATTAGCTGGGTGTCTCATTACCTCATCTTTTGAGCATTCATCCTTATGCCATCGCATGTCCTTTGCTAACTTCGAGGAGACAAACATCCTTTGCAACCTTGGAATGAGAGGAAAATGACGTAAAGCTAATTGAGGAATTCGAGTTTTCTTTTCAGCAACACCCTCGTCTTCGTCACCAGAAGACACATCACTACCTTGCACAACTTTTTCCTTCCATATAGGAGTCAAGCATTTAGGGAATTTTTCTTCATTTGCAAACTCCTTGTGATACAAAATGCAATGGTTAACACATGCATCGATCTTTACATAATCCAATCCTAATGCTTTTGTATATTTTTTTGATTCATAAGAATTAGATGGAAATTTTTTATCATGATTAAATGCCCTATGTAATGTATTCAATAACATTGAAAAAGACTTATCACTCCACTTGTTGCTAACTTTAATGTGTAGTAATGTGATAAGAAACTCTAATCTCTTAAATGTCTTGCACCCTGGATATAATTCAGCCTCCATGTCTTTGAGAAATGTCATTAACTCCTTAGTAGGAGTTTCATCATTTCCACTACTAGAACCAAACTCCATGGCGTTACCACCATCACTATGAACCTCATAAGTTGTACTATTATTCCATGCATTTGTCGCATCAGAAACCAATGGAGCCATGTCATCAAATGGTATAGCATCATCATCGTCATTATTTGAGGCCTCCATCGTGTTATAATCTTCATTATTAACATCTAGCCCACCACTTTTTCCGTGACTCACCCATGGGTTATAACTACTATCTATACCATATACTAGTAAGTGGCTTTGCATAGTTTTTCGATCATGGGCCAAACTTAATCTACAGTTTAAACAAGGACATTTCAACAAGGTGTCATCATTTTTTTCCCTATAAGCAAACTTTAAAAACTCGTCGACTCCTGCTTTATACTCTGGTTTTCGTCTATCCTTTATACCATTGTGGTTCATCCAAGTTCAATCTCTATTCATTCTTGAAATTTAAAATAAAAGATAGTCCGTAACAGCATAATAGCAAAAAAATAGTTAGTTATAAAATCAAGAAAAAGTTTATAGGTTAAAAACAACCAAATTATGCCAAGTTAATCACCTCCACTTCCGAAAAAAATATCAAAGTATAGCTAATGCTTAGGATTTTTGTGTTATCCTAAAAATCTAAAATACAAAGTACCATTCTTCTTTATATTTTCTTTTAGGCCTACTATTTTACATACTGATAGCTTTTTGTAGTCAAAATTTTAATAATAAATTATAAAAACAAAGAACAAAAAAAATTAGTCATCTACAAGTTAATAATAAGAACTATCCATCCACACAAACTAATTATTAATCCATATCCTAAGCACACCAATTAATAAGAACTATCCATCCACATAAAATTATTATTAATCCATATATTAAGCACACCAATTAAGTCAAAAAGTGTATACACAATTACACATATCATATGCAAACATGCTTCTTTATTATATCATTTTTCTTACATTAATTTGGCCAAGGCATACTACTAGATAAATTTCATCAAAACATATCTCTTAAAGCAATAAGTGCAGGTACTATTCAAATCATATAACTGCACAAAATTGATAAAAATTATCTATCTATCTATCTATATATATATATCTATCTATATATTTTTATATATATATATAGATAGAAGTATAATACAATAAAAAACAATCAAATAAAAAAACACCAACCTGAATATTGGTAGCTTGACAAGAAACATTAATGTTCAGATCTTCTTTGAAGCTCCTAAGCTCCTGAATAAAAGGGGTAATAGAAGGATCTTTACAATTAAGCAAAAAAATTAATTAGTTCGTGGTTCATTATAGTCAGGTTCTTATTTGCACATGAGTTAATCAGAATGAAAGGCAATATTTATCATACTCTATTGATTATGCTCACTCATATTACATGGGTAGTTCAAATAAAGATTCTAGTTTGCCATATTTTAAAATAAGACATGTTCTCTTATAATTGAATCTCTCTATATGTACTCAATTTACTCATGTAATAATTAGAATGTTAAGTTCTATATTGTAAATCTGTAACAAACTAACAACAACTGAAACTATAAAAAATCAAACCCCATACAAAACCACTTTTCAAAGTAATTAAACTAATATCATTGTCCTTCAACATCCTAAATACAATATAATTCTCACTGAATATTAAGCGAGCTAATATCCTCTAATATGCTCTCTAATAATTGATATTACACGAGCAATTATAATTCAATCAAATTCTAGGTTAATCTTACCCAACTAAGAATCCTTACAATTTATTGGGACAAATCTGTCATCTAAGCTTCTTACATCACGCCAAACAAAATCAGGGAAATTAACCAAAACTAATAGTGTCATTGATCTAAATTGGAAAAATTAGAAGCATAGAATATTTTCAAGAACAAATTTTGCATTTCATTATTGAAACAAAACTCGAATGTCACTCGATTAATATAGAAAATAACAATTATTTTGCATCAAAATCTTTTTGTTTTTACAGAGAACAAAATTCGATTGATATTAACCACTATATAACTGACCCGTTAAGAGGATGCGTTGAAGCCGTTGTTATCGCCTCCTTTAACCACCGCCGGACCACCTATATGAAATTAACAAACAAATTAAGGTTTGACAAAATTACAAACTAGAAAGTAATATTGAGAAAGGAAAAACTTGGATTTAGATATTGTATAAAGAAACACAATTGACTAAAAACACGCAAAAGCTATAGCTCTTCAATGGCTTTCGCAAGCTCTGGTACAAATAGGGGACAGAGGAAAGAGAAGAACTGAACTAATAAAACTGATGATGTACGGAGTTTAATATTTGAAGTTTTGGCATATTTGGGATTTTTATTAAGCGGGTTTTATTTCCGCCCAATTTTAATTGATGGGCAACGACATTAAACATCCTTTTCAGCCCAATTTAATTGGTTTGGGCAATGGGTTAAGTTATTTTGTCGTCCTAGTCATATTAATGGGCAACTATCAATAATTTCGTGGCCCATTTATGAATAAGGGAAATGCAAATCTTGGTCGTCGCCTGTTATTGTACATTGGGCGACAAAAATTACCTCGCGGTCCATAATCAGATGTTTGGGCGACGATTATTAATTTTATCGCACATAAATTATTAATCCGTTGCCCAAAATTGTTTTTCTTGTAGTATAGGCAAACTTTAGATACTCTAGAACCTTAATTTACTGTTATTTTGCATATTATAGCATGGCTAGATGATGAGGTTCTGGTTCTCATTCTAGGGAGGCTCATTAGGAGGACAATCCTGTCAACGCCGGCGTAGGGACCTCCTCTTACCTAAGGAAGTTCCTCGAGTGGGATGAGCGAACTCTGTATTTTATGTCCTAGTTTCATATTTCGGAGCGCGTTCGGCGAGGGATTCACAGCAGGAGAGTTCGTAGCCATGGTTCTAGAAACACGACCATTGGCTCCCTGTACGACACTTACTTCCGGGACCATAACGGTCTGCGCCTCATGTGGGAGTCTTGCGACTTGACTCCTCTTTTGCGAGCCACTAGCGCTATGTATTCTTTCGGACAGAGCCATTACGTGGTCCGAGCTTTGGTAGAGTTCTTTTGGGACACCACCAACACCTTCCATTTTCCCTGGGGTCATTCCAAGAAAGTGTCCCTGTTTTCGAAGGATAGCATTTACTGTCATGTTAGAGTGGAGGTTGTAGTAAAGAGGGGTCCTTTCATCCTCCTCAATTAAGGAGACCTCTTCGTTAAAGCCCCACAAGTCTTCTTCATCTTCATCGTGCTCCACATTTATGATGGGATTCTCGATAGCCTTGATTCTCATTGGTGAAGCATCAATTGTGACAGGGATTCCTCCAACTATAGCCTTTACTTGTTGATGAAGGGATGATGGGACGACCTTTAGGTCGTGAAGCCAAGGGCGTCCCAACAATAGGTTGAAAGATGCTTTGATGTCTACTACTTGAAAAGTAGTAGCATGTTCTATGACTCCTGCCGTTACATTCATGGTGATAGTTCCAAGAACTTGGCAACGAGTGTTGTCATAGGCTCTTATTTACTGTGTAGAAGGAGATAAGTCTTCATCCTTTATCCCTAAAATTCTCACAGTTCGGAGTGGACAGACATTAATTGCTGACCCATTATCTACAAGAGTCATTGGGACATTCATCCTCTCGCTTATTGTGAGATTTAATGCTTTGTTATGTTTATCACCCTCTGGAGGTAGGTCTTTCTCAGAAAAAGTGATCAAGTTGATGGGACTAGGAAGATCACTCGTGAGAAAGTTAGCCAAACCCTCAGGAGTGGTTTCAAAATGTATTCCTATTTTATCCAAAGCATTCTTATGTTGATGGGATGTAGCTAAGAGTTTCCATACATTCATATCAACTTTAGTCTTCTTTAGTTGCTTGACGACATCTTTGTCTTCTATGATGGGTATGAGAACTTGCTAAGTAGTAGGAATAGGTTGTTGCACGGTAATGTGAAGTTGCATTCTCCCGGAACTTGTGAGGACATATATGGGTGAATCTACTTCACCCCAAATATCGTCCACTGGATATATTGTGGAGAGTGGGGTCTCTTCCATATCCTTGAGGTAGACGTCCTCATCATCGCTGTCCCAAACTCCATTAATAGTAGCATCTTTCTCTTGTTGAATTTGGACTAACTTTTTATTATCAATCAGTTTCTGAATTAAATCCTTAAATTTCAAACAATGTTCTATTGTGTGTCCCCTTGATTGATGATATGGACAGTAGAACCTATCCGTCCTCTTTAGTGATTCAAATGGTCTCGGTTCGAGAGGTTTGATCTTTCCACTCTCGGAGAGCATTTTGAACATATTCACATAGGTGGTCCCAATTGGATTATAGGACTTATGTCTCTTTTTAGGTGTTTTGACTACTTGAAAAGAAAATGGTTTCTTCTCGGTAGTCTTTATAGGTGTCACCTCTTCATTGACATGTTTACTTTGTTCTTTCTTCGTGCATTCAAGAACTTTTCTACACATGCTTATCATTTTCTCCACCGTATATATGAAAAGCAACACATCTTTTTTAGTGGCCAGTTGTTGAATTTGAGACCATTTACTCATGGCGTCGAAAAATACTTCCTCTTCTTCTTCTTCAAGGGCATGAGTTTCTTCGACTGGTTTGATTAAAGATGAGGGATCAATACAACTTTCCTCATCAGAAATAGAAAAGGAGTTAGAAAGTGGTGCACTATTGATGCTTGGCTTCTTGCTTGCAGGGGGCACTGGGAATTTATTGTTGTTGATCAAGTCCTGGATAGCTTCCTTTAGCTTCCAGCAATTCTTAGTAAGATGGCCCCTACCTTGATGGTATTTTCAGTGTGCATTGGGGTTCTAATTAACCGTTCTCTTTTCGACTAGTGGATCCCTAAGTGGTCCAATAGGAGTTATAAGACCTTTTACATGAAGACGGTCAAATGCGATGTCATAACTCATACTAATAGGAGTAAAGTTTCTCCTAAATGGTTTATTTTGTCCTTGATTGTTTATGGCGAGGACTTCATTCAGATTAAAGGTGCTACCATTATTTGAGTGGGTGGTTTTGGAAGAAGAAGGATTATCGTTCTTCTATCCTTTCCAGTCACTGTTAGAGTTAGTGTTAGCAGCTTTTTGCTTTGCAAGGTCGTCTTCAATATTAATTCCAATGTCATAGACAGCCTTGAAAGTATTCAAGTTGCTTTGATACTTGAGATGTTTGGAATATTATTCCTGGAGAATCTTTATGAACAATCTCACATATTCCTTTTCAGTGGGTACCTCAATCATCTTAGCAGAAGTTTCCTTTCACTTTTTAAAGAAAGAAGTAAAACCTTCATTCTCTTTTTGTTTAAGTATCTCAAGTTCCCTATGATCAGGTTCATCTTGAGTATTACATTTATACCTATCAATAAAAGCGTTTACAATGGAATCCCAAGAAGAGATTTTCTTTTTATCAAGGGAAAAGAACCATTGTTGACAAATAGTTTCGAGTGATAAAGAAAACAGTGAATGAAAAACATTCCTATCTATCCCCTTAATGAAAAACAGTGAAAGTAAGGATTATCTGTTGCCTTGAACCTAGGGATGTCATTGGCATTGAACTTCTGCAGAAGAATATCCTTGTCCACTAAGACCCCTTGTGAGCTAATGCCCTAGAATCTATAATCATTGGATATTTTACTCAAGCTTTTTTTCATGAGCTCCATTTGTTCTTGCTTCATAGGGTCATTGATTTGAAGAGCCATACTCTTCATTAATTCAGTTAGGTTGGCCACGTCCTTCCTGAGTTCATTGACTTCTTCTTGAGACGCCATTGTTTTCTTGGCTTTTCTTTTTCGACTGATTGGTTTGTTGAAAAGGAGTACTTGAACAAATGTATTGTCTTTGATTAATCACCCTTCCTTTCTTGACTAAGCGCTATAAATTAAACCATTTATTTGTTTTAATGACTTGACTCAAATTGACTTTGACTTTATTGGTTGTTTTTTTTAAAAAAAAAAACAAAAAAGAAAAATAGGGTGTATTTTTGAGGATCAAATAAGGGTTCAAACAAGTATGGTTTAATTGGAGGATTATTATCTGACTTACCCCCTAAAAAAATGACGGAGAATACGTGCATACAAGACTCTCTAGACATGGTCAAAAAGTGACGTATTATGTGTGTGCTTTGAAAGAATGTGAGTGTCATACTTTGACTCTTTTGTGAGACCATGGGACTATATGCCTAGACTCAATTATGGACTGAACATGACTACTATCATTAATAAACTAATTAAACCATTTTTAGCAAATTAATTTGTTAGACTCGTCATGAAGACTCAAGCAAAAACATGGACTTTCGTCGGACGACAAGATTGTCGCCAGACGCTAGGGATCAGCACAGACGACAACATTATCATCTGGCGCTAAACAGTAGCGCGTGGCGCTACAGTCCAGACCATTGCGCCATTGCTGGAACATTGATCTAGGAGTGTTTCCAGTATTTTACTCTAAAGGGACAAGCCTAAAAGTCGTACTAAGTCAAGTTCGATCAATTTACTTAGACTTTAATCATTTATTAATTAGTTAATTAAATTAGCAAAGTCCTTTAGTCATTAATTGATTTATTTAACTCATTAACAAGTCAAACAAACGGTTAGGGAAAAACACATATAAAATATGCACAACAAATAATGCACAAGTAGTCATATATTCAAAATATGATGCAATGAGTTTGCAACCTAACCATGGCTCTAGTTCTTTAAAGTTCAGGATATGGGTTAGTCTAAGAGGCTCCAAGGTTATGAGTCTAGATGCACTGCGCGGAAGCCTTACCTTTGGAAGGGTTGGCGCGAGTGGATGGGACCCCGCGAGTTAAACTCGCTTCCATGGTTTGGTGATTTCAACAAACTCGAATTTACCTTTCGTTCCCATGAGCGTTCGATTGGGTAGATGGAGCGTGAATTCCTAGAGGGTTATGGTCATATGTAGAACACACATGGGTTCAGAAAAGTGAGAAAAACTCAATCAGGAAGTAGAATCGAGCAAACATTACTAGAAAACTAGTCGAAACAAGAAGGTAGATTTCTGGCTAGTTATTCGAAGAATCCGGCACGAGAAAATAGCGTATGTCTTCAGACGATGCCACTGTCTCCAGGCGACAACGCCATCGTTCGGTGCTGACGCTGTTTTCTGAGCGCTAATTCCTTCATGCCTCGGCAGCTTTTTGATCTTGAATTTTCTAGTTTTTTTCGTAGCGGTATTTCAACTTTAGTTGTGAAAGATATTTTCCTAGTTTCCTACGTGTAAAAATCCTATATTTTTTACGCATTACAGATGGTCTTTCCGATGCGAACCTTTTTATGCTTGTGCCAATAATAATAATCAAAATTACTCACATGAAATACTTAGAACTTTTCGAGTCTCATCCACCCATTCTAAATCATTGCCAAAATAAATTTTAGGAATTAAAATAGAAATCAACCCCAGCGAAGTCGCAAAAAAACTGTAGGGAATATTTCAAGCATCCCACATTTGATCCCCACTGTGATCATACACTTAAGCATGGGGGCGTCTAAAGGGAAGGAAGCTAGAGTAAAAGAGTCGCCAACAAGTTTTAGGAATTTGTAAACCGTTCACAGGGTGAAGGTTACACCCCTTAACGATCCAAGAGATCGTCAACTCCAATAGGTCTGGAACCATGACTGGAAGTTTGGGGATGAAGGTACAAGTCCAACCTAAAAGAGATTAAACCTGCCCTAAAAATAGGCCTCTATATTATTCTTCTCGTATTCATGTGCGCTTTCTGGCTAACATGCAATCAATAGGTTAACCCTAAACCTGTTTTATCTATGTTGATTGAATATTAATGCACAAGCAAAACTATTATAGCAATCACTTGAATTATAATCATATTAACCTAAACAAGATTATTAATTATCTTATTAAGTGTGATTACAAGTACAAATTCTCTTTAAGCATGTATAAAAGGTGTGATCAAGCAATAACAATAACAATAATAATAATACTAATCAAGCAACATAATAGAAATCATCATCATAATGATCATGTTAATAAAGCATAATAATAATAGCAATACTCTATGAATGATACTAACAAGATTAATAACAAGTTTTAGCATGTCACTAAACAGTAAAGATCCATTATCCCTAACATGATACTAACATGATATTAGGAAAGAAATAGGAAGCATAATAATAATATCAGAAACATTAGTTAACCTTAAACATGATAATGAAGCAATAAAACATCCTAACATGATACTAGAAATCAACAAAACAATCTAAAAATGATTTCTATAATAATAAAGCAATTAAATTACTTACGTTATGCCTCGTACCTCTTTCTAATAACAAAATACACACATTAGTAACTCCAAGGAAAATAACAAATCAAAGCAATTAAATTAAATAACTGAAATAGAGATTTGGGACCAAATCCTCAGAAATATTTAACCTTTCACGTCTAGGGCGAAGGCAACTTCGAACTTGGCTAAGTGTGTCTAGAACTAATGTATGAGGAATTTTGAGAGAGGGAAGGTTTAGAAAAAGAATAGAGAGAAGAGAACACTTCTAGATTTTCGAGAGATGATGGTTATGAATGATTAAAAACGGGGAGATACGACCCCTAATTATAGAAAAAATAGCATGGAATCAAATCTAGTCATATTCGAAATAAAATACCTCCTGTCACCAACGACAGGAGTCAGCGCCAGACGACAAGAGCAGCGCCAGGCAACAACTATTAGCGCCAGGCTATAGCTTTATCGTCTCGCGCTGAATCAAAAGTACAACGCGCTTTGTAAATCGATTAAGCAAGTAATTCCGCGTTAAGCAGATTAAAATCATATTTGTGACAAATCATAAATTTTATTCAAAATAAAACATCTTTAAAAATATAATTATTTATCCTAATCTTATTAGAATTAAAAAGAACCTTCTAAATATTCCTAGAAGATTAAAATCAATCCTAATTACTTTAGGAATAATAATTAATAGGCCCTCCTCTAGATCATTGGGCCGCATATAGGAATGATAATAATTGCATTAGGAATGATAATTCATAATAGGCCCTCCTCTAGATCATTGAGCCGCATATAAGAACCAAATCGGGCCTAGTTTAGTAATTTGGCCATAACTTCCTCATTATTCATCGGAATTGGGCTTATAATATATCGTTGGAAAGCTATTTTCGAGCCCAATCCAAATAAACTACTATTAAACCCTTATCATGGACCAAACCAAATTGCAATGACTATTTTCATAAATAGAGTAAGAAAAAAAATATTTTTGAAAACAGAAAAAGAGAAATATTTTAATAAAAACGTCCTCATCACTAGGCTTTTCACACTTTCACTTTGTTCGATAATCAAATGTTCATCACTGGGTTTGGTTTTGGGGATACACATTTGGGCGTCTACAACCTTAGAGTCATAGCCTCGGCTACATCCATAGCAAATTTGCCATCAATCTATAAGCAAGTGGCTGCTACAATGTCTCCCACAACATCTCTCATAACCCCCCTAACCCTACCATATTTGAAGTAAAAAATGACAGCGTCAAAGTTTACCTTGATAATACCTGAAAAGGAAGAGCTTTCCAGCAGCACTCAAGAATTTCAACATTAGTATTCTTGCACTCTTGTTCTTTTGCATTCTCAAATTCTTCAACAATGCTAACAACTATATAAATAACATCAGTTATTTCTTTCTTCTTGCTGTTATAACCCAAGTGTTCCTGCGTAACCAAATTCCCCAAACCAAGATCCATAAGATGTTACACCAAGAGTGATCTTTGAACACTACTCGCACCTTTCTACACCCCTCAACAAAGCTGTTGCCTTCAAATTTCTCTACTTCAAGCCTCAAAGGAGAGAGGTACCATATCAATTTTTCCTCTTTACCGAAAATCAGCATATGCGAAATTGATTCTTGCAAATCACCACACAAAGGACATGTAGAATCCACAAGCATACCCCTATTAATCAGAACTACCCGAGCTGCAATAGCCCCCCTCACTACACGTCAGCAAAAAATTTTCATTTTAGGGGGAATGTCGGCATTCCATATACAATTCTAGTCAAAAGCAACCATAGCTGAGGAGGTAGTAGCTTTCTCTCGATCATTCTCCGTAATAAGCAAATTGTATGCGCTCTTAACAGAGAAACTTCCATCCTTAGTTTAATGCTAAGTCCAGCAATCCAGACTGTCAAAAGGGGGGATGGGGATATTACGAATTTCCTGCACTTCCGACAGTAAGAAAGTGGAATTGAGAGTATGCAGATTCCACCTTCTATTCTCCATTAAATCACGAACAATATTAGGAGTTTCATTAGTCAGCCCAGGGCTGTTCAACACACAGAAACCAGTAAGAGTACGAACACATGGGTCCTTCCATATGTCAATAGTTGAGCCATTTCCCACAATTTTCCTTATGCCTTTCGAAAGGACATCACAAGCCCCCAAAATTGACCTCCAAGTGTAGCTTGAGTTAGAGGCAATTTTAGCATCCATGAAAGAGGTGTTCGGAAAATATTTTCCTATACGCACTTTCGACATTAGAGAGTCCTCCTTAGTGAGAATGCGCCATGCTTGTTTTGCTAGGAGGGCTTTATTGAAAGTTATCATATTTCGGAAACCAAAACCCCCTTGCTTCGTTAGAGTGTAGAGCTTATCCCAAGCCACCTAATTCATTTTCCTCTCATCCCCTTTTTGACCCCAAAAAAAATTACGGCACAACTTCTCAACCTCATTTAAAATGCTCATCGGAATGGAGAAACTTTGCATTGCATAGGTAGGTATTGCTTGGGCTATTGACATGATTAAAATCTCCCTCCCTGCTTGAGAAAGATATTTTTCTTTCCAACCCTTCAACTTTTTCCAGATTTGATCCTGAATATTTTGGAAAACCTGTTTTTAGAACTACCAGTATAGGTTGGTAGTCCCAAATATTTGTCATGTCCCTCGACAACTTTAAAAGATAACTTCATCTGAAGAATATTATTTCGATCTTGCTCAATGTTTCAGCTAAAGGACACCCTCGATTTATCCATATTCAATTTTCTAACCAGAAGCAATTTCATAAGTGGAAATAATTTTGAGCACGCTATCCACTTCATCTTCATTATCCCGAATAAACAAAAGACTATCATCCGCAAAGTAAAGATGAGATATCGGACTAACATTCGGACCAATTTTGACACCATGTATAAGTCTTTTATTTTTAGCTTCTCTAATTAAAGTTGACAAACCATCCACATACATTATGAAAAGAAAAGGTGATAGGGGATCTCAAGGATTTATGTCTTCGTCGTGTGCAATTACTAGATATATAAATGGATCAAATTATGGAGATAATTAAGTTCGGACATTTGGGTCGTCGTCTATCATAGCTAGAGGTACTAACGATCTTTGGTCTAGTAAAATAGCCCAAAGCCCAATTGGACGGATCATATAAGGTAACACAAAGGGTCTAGATCGGGCACGAGAGAGCGAGGCCCAAGAAGGGCCTCATCCCCTAGTATGGCCAACCACATGGAATGGATTGGAGAGTTTTGGGCTTCCTAACTCCAGTCTAATTATAATATGATTATAAATAGACTAGGTGCCTAAGGTTTGCATGATATATGAACTTAGTTGATCAGTAATATCAAAACCTGAATTAGAAAACACGAGACTAACCCCTCTCAAATTCTCCTCTATCTCACGGCTCTCTCTCCTCCCTCGGTGCTAGTGTGGTAGTTTGTGGTGGTGATGGATCGTGGTGGTCGGCTTAGTCCATTAAAGGCGGTTATCGCGATTTTCCTTTATCACTTAATTAATCTAATATTGGTGGACGGCTCGTTCGAAGCTCGTGGACGAAGTAGAGAAACAACACTTGGGGCTCTATTCTCTCCTTGATTTGTCAATTAGAATCTACGTGGAATTTATGCTTCAAAGGTATGATTATGTGTCTTGTGTATTATGCACGTGATTTTTAGATTAGGTGCTTGATTGAATATGATTCATTATTTTTCGTTGCATAGTACTTATAAACTCCTACAGTAGTAACAGTTAGCCTCTTGCATGAACGTGCTTGCTCATATTAATACGATTAATTTGAAGTCCATGTTAATTATATAATCAATTAAGAGGGAGAAATTAATTTAATTATGGTTCAATTGTTATATTTATTGTGATTAATCTTCTGGAGTTGAATAAATGCGATTTAATTTTGCTCAAATAAGCCATGAAGAGGACCGAATTAAGCCTAGAGTATTAAAAATTTTCGAACCCTACAACCCTATTTTTGGATTTTCTAAAAACCCTAACCCTAATTTTCGAATTTTTCAAAATTCATAAACCCTGAAATATGATTTTTGTGCTTAATTTTAATTAAATTCAAATTGTCTTATGTTTCATAATTTTAATCGGATTGATTTTGCATAAAAATGTTTTGTGTATGATCAATGATTTAATTTTAAGAGTTAGAATTTAATTGGGATTAGTTTTATGATGAACCCTAATTTTAAAATTTAATGTTGATTAAATTTTAATTTTGGACTGAATTAATTTAATTTTGATATAAGTTATTTTAATTAAATTAAAAACAAAAAAAATAGTTTTAAGGCCGGCAGCCGCGGCTAGCTGGTGCAGCCACAGTGGCTGCCGACCCGGTGGTAGTCCAAGAGGGAAGGGAAGGGAGAGCAACGGTCCAGGGTGGCTAGAGCAGCAATTATGCAAGCGTTGCACGCTGCTGCCGTGGCTGCCACTACTACTGTTACGGGGTGCTGTTGCCTTGCGGCAGTGGCTGTTGCTGCAAAGCAGCTAGCCACCGTGGCTAGCCAACCACGGTGGCCAGCAGCCGTGCAATACGATTTTTTTTTTTAAAAAAAAAATCTATTTTTTGAAAAATATTTCAAGATATATACAAAATTATTTTGGATAAAATCTTTTGTTTTAGGATAAAATCAAATATTCAAAAGTTGCTATATTTGATATTATCCATATTTAAAGTTGTTAAATTGGTAATTATCCATAATTAAAGTGGTTTATTTTAGATAAGATTAATTATAATATTCTAAGCATATTCCAAAAGGATAATATTTGATTTAAATAATGTGACTATCCCATAATTAGATTAAGATATAATTGATTTTTTAACTTATTTGATTGGGTAGTGTAGACACCCATTTGTGTCTCCCCAAAACCAAAAACAATGATGAGTACCTTTCACGTCGAATCATAATCGAATGAAGTGAAAGTGATGAAAGTCTAGTGTCGTGGTTAATTTTTATTTCTTTCCTTTCTCTTTGTTTTTGAAAACCTATTTTAAGAAAACAGCCAATCCTATTTGGTTTGGTCCATGGCAAAGGTCCAATAATGGTGTAGTTGGGCCGGGTTCGAAAAGAGCTTTCGAACGATATATTATAAGCCCAATTCCGATGAATAATGAGGAAGTTAAGACCAAATTACTAAACTAGGCCCGGTTTGATTTCTATATGCGGGCCAATGATCTAGAGGAGGGCCTATTATAATTTATCATTCCTAATGCGATTAGGATTGATTATAGTCTTCTAGAATCTTTTAGAAGGTTCTTTGGAATCCTAATTTGATTAGTATTGATAAATTGACTTTTAAGAGTTTTAATTAGAATAAAAGAAGCGTTTTTAAGGAAAATACAGTTTTACCCTCTCGTATGCTTAAATTTTATCAAAATAAGAAAACGCGTGGAAAACTGATTGCAGCGCCATACAACATGTGTGTCGCCTGGCGATAGACTTGGCGTCTGGCGATAGGCTCGTGTTTGGCGACATCGTCATGTTTTATTCTTTTCGAAACTCTGATTTGTTCTTTTTTTTTTATCATATCCGGCTGATTTTCTCTATAATTAGCCTCCGAAAACCTCCGTTTTCAATAATCAATTCTCCATCTAATTATCACTAACTCTCATTAAGAAATTCTTGATTATTCTTTCTCTCTCTCTTTTTTAAACTAGCCTTTTCTCATACAAAATTCCGCATTCACCAGATCTAGACACACCTAGCCAAGTTCGAAGTTGCCTTCGCCCTAGACGTGAAAGGTTTAATTTCTAAGGGTTTGGTCCCAAATCTCTCTTTCAATTATTTAATATAATTGTTTGTTTTATATTTTCCTTGAAGCTACTAACGTGTGTATTTTGTTATTAGAAAGAGATACGAGGCATCCAAGTAAGTGCTTTAATTGTTTTCATTGTTATTATGATATAGACATCATGTCTAGGTTCCTATTTTGATTCCTAGTATCATGTTAACATGTTTTCCTTAAATTGATGTTTTGAATGACAACTATGATTCCTAGTATCATGTTTAGGGTAAAGGTTATAATTTCAAATATGCTTATTATGATTTCTATGATGTCTTTTATTGTCTTTCCTAATATTCATGTTAGTATCATGTTAGGGATAAAGCTTTGATTTTTAATGTTTAGTGACATGCTAGGGTTTGTTATTAATCTTGTTAGTATCATGCCTAGGATCTTGCTATTAATATTATGATTTGTTTTTAACATGTACATGATTATGATTATTGTGATTATTATGATAATGATATTATGTTGCTTGATTATATTTATTGTTATTGCTTGATCACGCCTTTTATGCATGTTTAAAGGGAATTTGTACTTGTAATCACGCTAAATAAGAAAATTAATAATCTTGTTTAGGGTTAATTTGATTATAATTCAAGTGATCGCCAATAATAGATTTATTTGTGCATTAATATTCAACCAACATAGATAAACAGGTTTAGGGTTAAACCTATTGATTGCATGTTAGTCAGAAAGCGCACATGAATACGATTAGAATAAAGTAGAGACCTATTATTAGGGCAGGTTCAATCTCATTTAGGTTGGATTTTTACATTCATCCCCGAACTTCAAGTCATGGTTCTAGACCTATTGGAGTTAACGATCTCATGGATCGTGAAGAGGTGTAACCTTCATCCTGTGAACGGTTTACAAGTTCCTAAAACTTATTGGCGACTCTTTTGCTCTAGCTTCCTTTCCTTTTGACGCCACCATGCTTAAGTGTATGATCACAGTGGGTTTCAAGTTTGGGGTAATGCTTGAAATATTTCCTACAAGTAGTAATTAGGATAGAATCTCCTAAAGTTGTTAGGATAATCATGAAAAATTAAATATGATTTATCTTGCTAGATTAAGTTAAGGTTTTATTCTATCTCATGCCTAAATTAAAATATATGATATTTTATGATTGGTCATGAGTAATATATGATATTATCTAATTATAATTAAAATATAATATATTTTAGGAAATATGTTGCCTTAATTATGAACATTCGATGTTGTAGTTTAGAAAAGCATGTTGAGTGATTTATTACATGGCATTTTTAAAAAAATGATATTACGTTGCTATATATAGACTAGTGTAGCCCATAGATTCTAAAATACGATATGCGCATCGTGATGTATTTTTGTAATCTAAATTACCGTCTGCGTATCATTAAGTATTTTTGTAACTTTTATTTAAAGTAAATAGATTAGTTATTTAAATAGTGTTAGTCCAAAGAAGCCCATGAAGTGAAGGCCCAAAGGAGCAAGGTGGATGGAGATCCATTATGATTCAAGTGGGTTCTTTTCATTTCTAGTTTTCTTAGGACTAAGGGGCCATACTATGTCATGTTTTATTGCATTAGTAGACTATGCATGTAAGATTTTATTTATATTAATTGATGATGTGCTAGAGCTCACTAAATAATCACAACATAAATGAATCTAGGTCCTAGTATTATCGAGATTGCTTTTCCAATTAGATACCCAACAATCCTTGAATTGTGAGTGATGGGTCGGCCTCCGCACAGCGTCACTTGTTATTTTAGGTACTGTGGGATGGATCACGTTTTACATATTTAATTGGTTATGCTTAACAAAGTTACCTAAAGCGTTTAAACCTTGAAGCAAAGGGTAATAATTAAGCATGTGATGGTTAATTATTCAACTAAGAATTACAAGAGTTGCAATTTGTAAAGAGTTTACTCACCTTAAAAATGTAATGCTTGGTGGTAGGGCATCAGTCTGGTCAACCATTACACAAATAAAGGAACTTGGAATCACTTAAAATTCAATTAGGATCAATTAATATTGAATAAAGTGCTTTAAAGTTACCTAATTAATTCATTTATGGTACTTTAAATGTTAAATTAAACATAATTATTAAACTTTGCCTTATATTGACTTAGACGGGTAGTCGTATTCACAATGACAACAACATTTACAATCTTCGACCATTCCTTGAGAAGGATAGGTTGACAGGAGAAAACTTTTCCACTTGGGAAAGAATGTTAGGGCTTGTTCTGAAATCTAAAGGTAGAGAGGATGTCATTGACACCCCATTTCCAGGACCTCTGCCAGAAACTACAACTTCGGTAGAAGTCAAGAAGCACAAAGAAGCTCATGATAGAGTTGTGCCTATCATTTGCTTGATGACTGCTACCATGGAACCTAGTATTCAAAAGCGTTTTGAGGATCAGGATGAGTACACAATCATGCAAGAAATCAAAGCTTTGTTAAAGAAACAAGCTAGAGTTGAAAGGTACGAGCTCCATCGTGAGATTCTTGATTGTAGGATGGAGAAGGGTGCCACATTCTTGATCATGTTTTCAAAATGATCGTCCTTATTCAAAATATGGAGAAATTGGGGCACCCATACAGTGATGAGATGGCAACAGACATCATTCTCCACTCACTTCCAGAAAGTTTCAACCAGTTTATAATGAACTTTAACATAACTGCGACTACAAAGACTATGAGTCAATTGCACGCAATGCTGGTTAGTGCTAAAAAGAAGATCCCTAATGTAGACACCCATTTGTGTCTCCCCAAAACTAAACCCGGTGATGAGTACCTTTCGCGTCGAATCATAATCGAATGAAGTGAAAGTATGGAAAGTTTAGTGTTGCGGATAGTTTTAATTTCTTTTCTCTTCTCTCTTTTTTTGAAAACTTATTTTTAGAAAAACAGCAAATCCAGTTTGGTTGGTCCATGATATGGGTCCAATAGTGGTGTAGTTGGATGGGGCTTGACAAGAGCTTTCCAACAATATATTATAAGCCCAATTTCGATGAATATTGAGGAAGTTATGGCCAATTTACTAAACTAGACCCGTTTTACACCTGTAGGAGTGTTGGAAACTCAAATAAGCTATTCAAGATCTGATCGATGAAACTTCCGAAATTCTAGCCATCAAAGAAGATCAAGCATCCTTCGATCCATCACTTCTTATTACACCTGTAGGAGAGCCCATGATCGAGACAGCTTATATAACCTCTCTCGATGAAGTGGCCATGATTGGGGAGGATAAAATTCTTTTCTTAGATAATACCAGATAAGACTCATCAAGTCTAAAAGATGACGTTCGAAAACTGCAAGATGTCGTTGCCATGCTCTTGAATGTTTTAGAAGGATTAGCAAATTGGGTGATGGTCATCGAACAAATCCTCGCCAAGGGTTTAATGAAGAATTCAATGCTCCTAAGCCACAGGCAAAACGAACCATTGAAGAATACACACCAATAGGAATGACTTACAATGAAGCTTTTGACTGTCATCACGATCAAGGTCATATTCACTCCATTGGTCCCAGTCAAGACCCTCCATCTGAAAAACGTTTTCCCAATTGGGTTCCAAATTCCTATTGTCGATACCATAAAGGTCGCGGTCACACTACTGAAAAGTGCCTCGCCCTCAAGGATTGTGTTCAAGACTTCGTAAATTCAAATCTCCTTCATGTTCCTCCGCGCGACAAGAAGGCCAAGATTAGTAACGATAGTAACAGTGGCTGTAAAGGGAAGAAGAACGACTATCCTTCTTCTTCCGAAAACACCTACTCTAGCAACAGTGCTGGTATTTTTGGCCTTAGTGAGATCCTAGCCATGGATAGTCGAGGATTTAGAAAGCAACAAAAAAGGGATTTTACCCCTATTGGAATTAGCTACGATGATGCTTTCGATTGACTCCATGCCAAGGGACTCATTACTCTTATTGGACCACTTCAAGATCCCCCGCTTGAGAAGAGAGTGCCTAGTTGGAATCCAAATGTGCGCTGCAAGTACCATCAAGGTAGGGGTCATGCTAATGAGAGCTGTTGGAAGCTAAAGGAGGCTATCCAACATTTGATTGATAATAACAAGCTTCCCATACCTCCAGTTAACAAGAAGAGCGAGTGATGATAAAGCAAACAATACAAGACAAGAGGCGAGCTTCAACGACGAGATTTCATGACATCATTTTTTCTTTTTCTTTATTTATCCTTTCCCCAATAAGTCTAGCATAGGCACCTTTCTTTTCCCTTAGATTAATTTTGTAGATTCTTTATTTTCCCTTTTTAATAAAATGAGCAATTATTCTCTTACATATGATCATTCCATTATATTGCATAAAAAAAAAAAAAAAAAAAAAAATCCATGTCGAATTAAGCACAAGGTATACCAATGATTTAAGGCACCCCTTGTAGCCACATCATATCTCCTTTCACCCTTCAAATATACAATCTTTTCTTCATAAACCACTATGAGCCTCGTCTAACGATAGACCCTTCATTTTTTCAACCCACATCTACCTAACCTTGGGATGGGATGGTGCGTAACTTATTGAATATCAAAAGCTTGAGTGATTTCAAAAGATTAAGATAAAAAAAAAATTAATCTAAGTGTACAAAAGGGAAAGTGTTCCAATGTCTTTGACATGAAAATGTCATTGATAAGAACACGTCTCAGATTACGCCTCTTATCGAGTGCTCGGTACCTTGCCTGAGAAACATGAATATGCCAAGTGAGTGATAGACCACATGATCGGGATTGTCCACACTTATAAAAATGAAATAAATGCTAAAGTAAAAGAGAGAGCTAAAAAAGAGTAGAAAACCTCAAGCATGAAAATACAAATATTCAAAAGCAAGGTTGCACACCTTGGGGGCTTATCTGGGGTCTTGAGCCTTTATCCCCTTCTTCTATAACCTTTAGCCTAACAACGTTACAACCTTTAAAAAGACCTTTTTGAGGTATATACACACTTGTGCGAGGTTCGTCGAGAGCTACTTTCGGCCTGATTCCTAACAGATACGTAGGCAACATCACATCGAGGTGCGGCCATAATAAAAATTCACTCATATTCGCATTCACACACTCACACAATGATCATATCAAGTGATCTCCTGTGCTCATCCCTATTTACTTAGCGCTAGACTTGGGGCTTGATCCCTACATTATTAGCTTACCTAGCCTAAGAGTCACCACCATTTGACTCTTTTAACAAATATTATCTTTCCACACACTTAGCTCTTGCGGCCTAACTTTAGAATCACTATCACACAGTGCACAGATACATGACCAAATTTACTTCCCTTAGGAACCCTTTATCATGGAATCTTAACACAACGCTGAAGCATGCCTTGTCATGTCAAAATCGCTTATCAATCATAATTTCATTGCATCGAAGTATGAAGTGCTTAGCCTCCGTGCCTAAGTTACCTAAATACTTTCATTATCAAGTCAACTAGGATACTCTAAGATGTTACAATCCTTGTACTGTGAGAAATAACATTTGACTAAGCTCATTCAACATGCACCTTCAAAACTTCCCTTCTTTCTTTTTCATGTCTTTCTGGTTCGGGAGAAAGTCGGTACCCTCCACAAATACGATGGAAAATTATTGCTTTTTTGCATTTTTGAGTCGCACAATCAACACTATGCACACACGGGTCATGATTCACATGTGTCAAACACTTCGAGTTGAGTCAACCTCGAGTCAATAATAGAGAGTCAAGTTTATACCTTGAGTCGTGTCAAGTCGATGAGTTAAGCGACGTTAAACCTTAGGTCAACCCTAAGATAATTAAAGAGATTGGCAAAGTTTTATAGTCAAAAATAAATACAGGTGCAGCAGAATAGGGAAGACCCTACTCCAGCGCCATACGACAACATCTAGCGTATGGAAATAGATTTCAGCGCTTGGCGCTAGATCTCAGCGTCTCGCGGCAGAGTCAATTCTTGGTGCCAGAGATATTTCAGCAGCGACTGAGCTCGAAGCCTCTCAGAAGGGTGATTTCGACCTCATACAGCAATTTCGGGTTCCTTGGTACGCCAGTTAGCCCCTATAAGCAATTTGACATGATTAAGTAGTCAGTTTGATTATAGTCGCAATAAGTGATCGACCTGACGAAAGATCGTTTCACTTAGCTTAAAGCGCCTAAGCGTTGGCTTATAACGGACATAATGGTTCACAAGCAGCGAACCGCCGACGTACTGGCATAACGGAAGCAAAGTTCAAGCAAGCTTTAGAGATCTACAAGAGTTGGTTTTCGAAAATTTTTCTTCAGAATATTATCATTCAAAAGCTCTATTGTTCAGAGACGCGTGAACATTTCCATCAAGCTCTTTTGTTCAGAGACGCGTGGACATATTAATAAAGCTCTTTTGTTCAGAGACGCATGGACATTTCTTTCAAATCTCTATTGTTCAGAGACGGGTGAACATTTCCATCAAAGCTCTTTGCTCCAGAGACGCGTGGACATATCATTCAAGCTCTTTTGTTCAGAGACGCGTGGACATATCATCAAAAGATCTATTTGTTCAGAGACGCGTGGACATTCCTTTCAAGTTCTTTTGTTCAGAGACGCGTGGACATTTCTTTCAAGCTCTTTTGCTCAAGAGACGCGTGGGCATCTGTAGACACCCATTTGTGTCTCCCCAAAACCAAACCCGGTGATGAGTGCCTTTCACGTCGAATCATAATCGAATGAAACGAAAGTGTGGAAATGTCTAGTGTTGCGGAAAGTTTTATTTCTTTTCTCTTCTCCCTGTTTTTGAAAACTTTATTTTAAGAAAACAGCCAATCCAGTTTGGTTGGTCCATGATATGGGTCCAATAATGGTGTAGTTGGATGGGGCTTACAAAGACCTTTCCAACGATATATTATAAGCCCAATTCCGATGAATATTGAGGAAATTATGGCTAATTTACTAAACTGGGTCCTGTTTGAGCTTTAAGTACGGCCCTATGATCTAGGGGAGGGCCTAATTTAATTTATCATTCCTAATGCAATTAGGAATGGTTTTAGTCTTCTAGAACATTCTAGAAGGTTCTTTTCATTCCTAATTCAATTAGGACTCTTCAGAGTTTTAATCAAGATCAAATAGCATTTTCGATGGAAATTATATTATTTTATCTTCCAGTACGGAAATTTATCAGATTTTCGAAAACGTGTTAAAAGTTAGTTTGGCGTCCAACCCCAGGCCTTGGCGCCTGGAATCGGGATTGGCGCCAGACGCCAGCATTGGCACTTGGCGCTAGCCACTGGTCCTAGCGCCAATTAGCCAGGGCTGGCGCCAAGATGGTTTTGCGGTTTTCAGACTCTGTTTTGATAAATTATCTTTTTTTGGATGATTTTCTCTATAAATATCGTATTAAAAATTCCGTTTTCATTCACGAAGAATCACCAATTCTCTTTATTCTTATGTTTTAATAAACTCCGTTTTCAAAAGAAACCAATCACGAAGAATCATCAATTCTCTTCTTCATTCATTCTCTTCATTCACAAATCATTCATCAATTCTTTTCATTCATTATTTATTCATTCATCTCTTTCGTTAGCATTCTTTTCTTTTCTTTCTCTTGCTTTTTCATACAAAATTCCGCATTCACAAGATCTAGAAACACCTAGCCATATTCGAAGTTGCCTTCGCCCTAGACATGAAAGGTTTAATTTCTGAGGGTTTGGTCCCAAATCTCTATTTCAATTATTTAATTTAATTGCTTTGATTATTATTTTCCTTGAAGTTACTAACGTGTGTATTTTGTTATTTAAAAGAGGTACGAGGCATTAAAGTAAGTACTTTAGGGTTCGTTTGGCATTGCTGTGGTTTTCTGTTTTTTGGTTTTTTGTTGTATAAAAATATATGATATATGTCACATAATGAATAAAAAATTATTTAAACTTATTAAAATCATAATAATTTTGAAAACTGACAACAAAAAAGTGGAAACACCTTTTTCTTGTTTCCTGTTTTTGGTTTTTAGTTTTCAAAAAATCAGGAAACTAAAAACCAAAAATGATACCAAACAAGCCCTTAATTGATTAATTGATATTATGATCATGTTTATATTGTTATTATGATATTCCTAGTATCATGTCTAGGGTATTTTTAATATATTAAATATGATTGTTGCGATGCTTCTTATGTTCTTCCTAATATTTATTCATGTTAGTATCATGTTAGGGTTAAAGATTTGATTTTTATTGTTTAGTGACATGCTAGGGTTTGTTATTAATCTTGTTAGTATCATGCCTAGGATCTTGCTATGCTTTAACATGATTATGATGATTATGATTATGATTGATATTATTGTTATTAATGATGTTGATTATTTATTATGTTGCTTGATTATTTTATATTTATTGCTTGATCACGCCTTTTTATGCATGTTTAAAGGGAATTTGTACTTGTAATCACGCTTAATAAGATATTAATAATCTTGTTAGGGTTAATATGATTATAATTCAAGTGATCGCCAATAATAGTTTATTTGTGCATTAAATTCAACCAACATAGATTAAACAGGTTTAGGGTTAATCCTATTGATTGCATGTTAGTCAGAAAGCGCACATGAATACGAGCAGAATAAAGTAGAGGCCTATTATTAGAGCAGGTTCAATCTCTTTTAGGTTGGATTTGTACCTTCATCCCCGAACCCTTTTTTGGTTCATGACCTTATGGAGTTGACGATCTCTTGGATCGTTAAGGGGTGTAACCTTCACCTCGTGAACGGTTTACAAGTTCCTTAAAAACTTGTTGGCGACTCTTTTGCTCTATCTTCTTCCCTTTTGGACGCCACCGTACTTTAGTGTATGATCACAGTGGGGTTCAAGATAGTGGGATTTTAAAGGCTTGAAACTATTCCCTACAGCATCCTATTTTCAAGCTTTATTGTTCAAAGACGCGTGGACATTTCTTTCAAGCTCTTTTGCTCAAGAGACGCGTGGGAATCCTATTATCAAGCTCTTTGTTCAGAGACGCGTGGACACATCATTCAGAAGTTCATATAAAAAAAATGAATATAAAAAAGAAGCTCTTTGTTCAGAGGCGCGTGAACATATCCAAAAAAAAAGGGAAGCTCTTTGTTCAGAGACAAGTGAACATCGAAACAGCAGGATGACATTCCCTAGATTGTGGAAAGTTGTCAAAAAGCAACTGAAGGTGATTTCAAGTGAATTTGTCTTCGATCATGTTCCCTTAGACGTGGAGGATGTTCATAAAGCAGAAGAGGATTGTTTCAAGCAAAGCAATCTTCGATAGTATTCCCTTGGACGTGGAATATTATCAAAGAAAAATAGGATCGTTTCAAGTGAAGCAATCTTCAATATTGGAAGCAGTTACAAGCGTAGTGGTTTTCAAGCGGGATGTCATTCTCTTGGCAGGAGGTCATCAAAACAACAGCAATGCGGCAGCAAATCGGTTACTTTCAGAGGCGTGTGCTCGACGGTGCAAGATACGCGTAATTTTGATTAACATTATTGTCATATGCATAAAAAGGTTCTCATTGGAAAGACCATCCGTAATGAGTCAAAAACATAGGATTTTACACGTAGGAAATTTGAGAAATGTCTTTCACAAGTAGGACTGAAATAACACCGCGCGAAACAGGATGATTTTATTGAGCACAGAAAGC
The DNA here is from genome assembly GCF_948465745.1 of Chenopodium album. Classification (NCBI taxonomy): domain Eukaryota; kingdom Viridiplantae; phylum Streptophyta; class Magnoliopsida; order Caryophyllales; family Amaranthaceae; genus Chenopodium; species Chenopodium album. Next base: position 23,468,161 of record NC_137839.1, read on the forward strand.
TGCTGAGGCATGTGGGAAGTAGCGTCAGGGGCCAGAGCTTGGCGCCAAACTTTTAGCCGTAGTGCCAGACGCCAGTATTTGCGCCAGGCGCTACAGTTAAAAGTTGGCGCCAGTCTCTGTTTGCTGGCACCAATTTCCCCCAATACCGAGCCAGAAATATGCGTTCTAATTTCGACCGGTTTTTCGTATTGTTTGCTCGATCCTACTTCCTGATTGAATTTTTTCTCACTTTTCTGAAACCCATATAAGTTCTACATATGGACATAACCCTCTGGGAATTCATGCTCTATCTACCTGATTGAACGCTCCTGGCAACAAAGGGTACATCTGAGAGGTTGAATTCACCAAACCATGGAAGTGAGTTTTTTCTAAAAACTCGCGGTGTTCTATCCACGCGCGTTAACCCTTCACGGTTAGGCTTCTACGCGGTGCGTCTGGACAATTAACCATGGACCCTATTTGACTAAACCATATCGCGAACTTTAGAGAACTAGAGCCATGGTTAGTTTGCGAACTCATTGCATCATATTGTGCTTACTTGACTAATTGTGCATTATTTGTTGTGCATATATATCCTATGCTCCTCTTAACCGTTTGTTGATTTGTGTTGAGATTAAAATTAATGACTTAAAGAACTTTACCTAATTAATTAATTAATTAATTCGAGTCAATAAGTTTTTTCTTCTTTTAATCGGAATTGACCTAGTACGACTTTAGGCATACCCCAGTTGACTAATAATATCGAAAACAGTCCCAGACCGAGGCTCCAATATTGGTGCCAAAATCTGAGCTGTAGCGCCATTGTATGGTGTGTAGTGCCAGACATTTACTAAAAAGTCTGGCGCCAATCACCATATTGTGACGCCAGTCATGTCGCTTGGCCGACAGTTCGGATTATTTGTCGAGTCATCACCTAGGGGTCTAATTAACCAGTTTACTAATTAATTCGGTTAATTTTCGCTGTCAATAACACCTTGTCAAGTCATTAATCGAGTCTTGGTCACATAGTCTAGCCACATGGTCATGACACGAGTCTTAACATGTCACCTACACTCACTAGTCTTAGCACACACTTTGAGTATACATCACCATGACCATGTCTTAGGCTCATGCATGAGTCGGTCTTTCCGTCATTTGAGTTGGGGGGTACATTCTATTCCTAATTCTTCATATCCCTCCATCTAAATCTTTCTTCACATTCTTCCATATTTCTTCACCTCCTCCATCCATTGCATGTTGAATAAAGTTCGAGTCAAATAATTAACAATAAGTATCCCCAAATTCCTTTCCCACAGTACTTGGTCGAGGAGGGAAGGGCAATTAATCAAGGACAACCGCTTTATTCAAGTCTCGCTTTTTGATAAACCGATTCGTCAAAAGAGGAAGGCTAAAAAGATAATGGCAACTCAAGAAGAAGTCAATGAGCTTAGGAACCAATTGGTTACCATGACTGAAACACTGAAGCTCCTCACACTTAAGGTCGATGATCTTGTGAAGCAACAACGGATGGATCTCATGCAAGAGAGTCTAAGCAAGCTATCTAGTGACTATAAATTTCGGGGCATGAGTTCGCAAGGGGTCTCGCTGGACAAGGAACTTCTTCCGCATAAGTTCAACGCCACTGACATCCCCAAATTCAAGGCAACAGATAACCCTTACTTCCATCTAAGAGCTTTTGAAACAATAATGAACATTAAGGGTATCGATAAGAAGTTTTTTTCCTCTTTGTTCCCACTATCTCTTGAAACCGTTTGCCAACAATGGTTTTTCTCCCTTGACAAGGAAAAAACCTCTACCTGGGAATCAATAGTGAATGCTTTCGTTGATAGGTACAAGTGCAATATCCAAGTTGAAACCGACCATAGACAACTTGAGATGCTAAGAAAAAAAGAGAATGAAGGCTTTACTTCTTTCTTTAATAAATGGAGGGAAACTTCCACCAAGATGATTGAGGTCCCCACTGAAAAAGAATCCGTGAGGATGTTTATCAAGAATCTCCAAGAAAAGTATTCAAAGCACTTAAAATATCAACACAACTTGAATACTTTCAAGCCCGTCTATGACGTAGGTATCGAGATCGAAGATAACCTCGCAAAGCAAAAAGCTACTAATAATATCAACCACGGTGGCTGGAAAGGAAAGAAGAGCGACAATCCTTCTTCTTCCGAAAACGCCCACTCTAGTAATAATGTTAGTACCTTTGACCATAATGATGTCTTAGCCATGGACAATCAAGGATCTAAAAGGAAACCCAGGCGAGAGTTCACACCCATTGGAATGACCTACGATGCTACTTTCGATCGTCTTTATGATCGAGGATTAATCAAACCTATTGGCCCTACCGAGGATCCAACACCAGAAAATCAATCTTCGAGATGGAATCCAAATTCCTATTGCAAGTACCATCGAGGAAACGATCATACCACTGATGAATGCTACAGGTTTCAAAATCTCATTCAAGACCTCATAGAAGCAAACAAGGTCCCATGGCCTCTAGCTAGCGAGAAGACTGGGTGATGATGAAGCGAATGACACAAGACAAGAGGCGAGCTGCAACGACAAGATTTCATGGCTTTTTTTTTCTATTTCATTTTCATCTTTCCTTTCCCCAATAAGTCTAGCATAGGCACCTTTTCTTTTCCTTTAGATTATTTTTGTAGTTTTTCTTTTCTTTTCCCTTTTTAATAAAATGAGCATTTATTTCCTTGCATATGATCATTTCATTACATTGCATTAAAAAAAAAAAAAAAAAAAAAAAAAAAAAAAAAAAAAACCATGTCGAGCTAAGCACAAGGTATACCAATGATTTGAGGCACCCCTTGTAGCCACATCATATCTCCTTTCACCTTTCTAATTATACAATCCTTTCTTCATAAACCACTTTGAGCCTCGTCTAACGATAGACCTTTCTTTTTTCAACCTACATCTATCTAACCTTGGGATGGGATGGTGTGCAACTTATGCAATTCTAAAGGAAGCTTGAGTGATTTCAGAAAATAAAAATAGCAGAAAATAAATAAAAGTGTACAAAAGGGCAAGTGTTCCAATGTCTTCGATATGAAAATATCTTTGATATGAACACGTCTCAGATTGCGTCTCTTATCGAGTGCTCGGTACCGTTCCTGAGAAACATGAATGCCAAGTGAGTGATAGACCGCATGATCGGGATTGCCCACACTTATTAAAAATAAAATAGATACTAAAGCAAAAAAACAAAGAGAGCTAAAGAAAGAGTAGAAAACCTCAAGCATGAAAATACAAATATTCAAAATCAAGGTTGCACACCTTGGGGGCTTATCTAGGGTCTTGAGCCTTTATCCCCTTCTTCTTTAAACCTTTAGCCTAACCACGTTACAACCCTTAAAAAGACCTTTTTGAGGTATACACACTTGTGAGAGGTTCGGCTAGAGCTACGTTTGGCCTGATTCCTAACGGATACGTAGGCAACCTCACATCGAGGTGCAGCCGCAATAAACATGCATTCATATTCACATTCACACACTTACACCATGATCATATCAAGGTATCCCCTGTGCTCATCCCTATTCATTTAGAGCTAGACTTGGGGGCTTGATCCCTACATCATTAGCTTACCTAGCCTAAGAGTCACCATTATTTGGCTCTTCTAACAATAATATTTTCCCACACACTTAGCTCTTGCGGCCTAGCTTTAGTGTCACTTTCACACACTGCACAGATACATGACCAAATATACTTCCCTTAGGAACCCTTTGTCATGAAATCTTAACACAACGCTGAAGCATGCCTTGTCATATCAACATCACTCATCAATCATAATTGTCATTACATAGAAGTATGAAGTGCTTAGCCTCCGTGCCTAAGTTACCCAAATACTTTCATCATGGAGTCAACCATTGAGATAGCCTAGGATGAATTAATCCTTGAACCTTGAGAGATATTATCAAACAACATTTGACTAAGCTCATTCAACATGCATCTTCAAACTTTTGATTTTCTTTTTCACGTCTTTCTTTATCGGGAGAAAGTCGGTACCCTCCACAAAAATGACGGAAAATTTTTGCTTTTTTGCATTTTTTCGAGTCGCACGATTACATTACAATGCACACACGAGTCATGTACACATTGAGTCATGTCGTGTCATATCACTTTGATTTGAGTCTAATACATGTGTCAAACACTTTGAGTCGAGTCAACCTCGAGTCAATCACAGCGAGTCAAGTTTATGCCTTGAGTCGTGTCAAGTCGATGAGTCAAGCAATGCTAAACCTTAGGTCAACCCTAAGATAATTAAAGAGATTGGCAAATTTCTATAGTCAAAAATAAATACAGGTGCAGCAGAACAGGGAAGACCCTACTCCAGCGCCTGGCGCCAGAAATATTTCAGCAACTACAGAGCTCGAAGCCTCCCAGAAAGGTGATTTCGACCTCATGTAGCAATTTCGGGTTCCTTGGTACGCCAGTTAGCCCCTATAAGCAATTTGACATGATTAAGTAGTCGGTTTGATTACAATCGTAGTAAGTGATTGACCTAACAAAAAAATCCTCTCACTTAGCTTAAGCGCCTAAAACACTGGCTCATTACAATCGGTTCAAAAGCAATCACTTAAACGACAATATTTCCAAATATGGATTGTCGCGCATTCTTATTAAACGACAAAGTTTTCCAAAAATTGGATTGTCATCCCCAACTGACAATATTTCCAAAAATGGATTGTCGTGCATCTTCTTCAAACGACAATTTTTCAAGATTGGATTGTCATCTCTGGCAAGGTTTCCAAGCGTGGATTGTCGTGCTCCTTCTTTGTTTGGCAAGTTTTTCCAAGTTCGGATTGTCATACATTCATAGATCGCTGGCAAGTTTTCCGAGATTGGATTGTCATACACCCAGTTCCCTATGGAAAAATTTCCCAAAGGATTGTTGTAGGTTTCTATTCATCATAAATTTCGGCAAAAGTTCCTCAACGTGGATTGTCATTCATTTCAGCATGTGGCAAATTTTCCCGAAGTGGATTGTCGGCCGACTCTTTTTTGCAAATGTTCCAAGACGCGGATTGTCAATAGTGGCAATATTTTCCCAAAAGGATTGTCGCATAGTGTTGGCAAATTTCCAAGATGGATTGCTTTCAAGAGTTATATTCCAAGATGTGGATTGTCGATCGTAGCAAAGTTCTTATGAAAGATTGTTACGAAGCATTGGCAACTTTTCCAAAGATTGGATTTTGGCAAATTTTCCGAGGTACGGATTGTCGCTTCATCGTGGCAACATTTCAAAGGATGGATTGTTACGTGGCATTGACAACTTTCCCTAAATCGGATTGTCATACATCATACAAGAGTTGTGTTGGCAACTATTCCCAAAGAAAAGAGGATTGTCATCACAGCAAAAGCACCGACATACTGGTTCACAAGCAGCAAAGTACCGACGTACTGGCATAGCAAACATTAAGAAGCAGTGATCTTTTCGAAGACTATCACAGCGGAAATCAGAGTCATATAAAAAAGAAGCTCTTTGTTCAGAGACGAGTGAACATCGAAACAGCAAGGTGGCGTTCCCTAGATTGTGGAGAGTTGTCACAAACAGCTGAGGATTGTTTCAAGAGAATCAATCTTCGATGGTATTCCCTTGGACGTGGAATATTATCAAAGCGGAGGAGGATAGTTTCAGGCAAAGCAATTTTCTAATTTGGAAGCAGTTACAGGCGTAGCGGTTTTCAAGCGGGATGACATTCTTTAGCTTGCAGGAGGTCATCTAAGAAAATCGGTTACTTTCAGAGACGTGTGCTCGACGGTGCAAGATACGCGTTTCTTAACTCTTTTATCTGTTTAACTAATGCTAGTTTTGCAGGTATCGGCGTTACAAGATTGATTTAGGATCGCAGAACGTTCTGAATCATTCTCCGTCCCTATCGATACTTTGACTTTCGTTTTCGAAACTTACGTTTCTCCAAACTCAGTCAAAGTGGGGACTTCTGTAGACACCCATTTGTGTCTCCCCAAAACCAAACCCGGTGATGAGTGCCTTTCACGTCGAATCATAATCGAATGAAACGAAAGTGTGGAAAGGTCTAGTGTTGCGGAAAGTTTTATTTCTTTTCTCTTCTCCCTGTTTTTGAAAACTTTATTTTAAGAAAACAGCCAATCCAGTTTGGTTGGTCCATGATATGGGTCCAATAATGGTGTAGTTGGATGGGGCTTACAAAGACCTTTCCAACGATATATTATAAGCCCAATTCCGATGAATATTGAGGAAATTATGGCTAATTTACTAAACTGTGCCCGGTTTGAGCTTTAAGTACGGCCCTATGATCTAGGTGAGGGCCTAATATAATTTATCATTCCTAATGCAATTAGGAATGGTTTTAGTCTTCTAGAACATTCTAGAAGGTTATTTTTATTCCTAATTCAATTAGGACTCTTCAGAGTTTTAATCAAGATCAAATAGCATTTTCGATGGAAATTATATTATTTTATCTTCCAGTACGGAAATTTATCAGATTTTCGAAAACGTGTTAAAAGTCAGTTTGGCGTCCAACCCCAGGCCTTGGCGCCTGGAATCGGGATTGGCGCCAGACGCCAGCATTGGCGCCTGGCGCTAGCCACTGGTCCTGGCGCCAATTAGCCAGGGCTGGTGCCAAGATGGTTTTGCGGTTTTCAGACTCTGTTTTGATAAATTATCTTTTTTTGGATGATTTTCTCTATAAATATCGTATTAAAAATTCCGTTTTCATTCACGAAGAATCACCAATTCTCTTTATTCTTATGTTTTAATAAACTCCGTTTTCAAAAGAAACCAATCACGAAGAATCATCAATTCTCTTCTTCATTCATTCTCTTCATTCACAAATCATTCATCAATTCTTTTCATTCATTATTTATTCATTCATCTCTTTCGTTAGCATTCTTTTCTTTTCTTTCTTTTTCTTTTTCATACAAAATTCCGCATTCACAAGATCTAGAAACACCTAGCCATATTCGAAGTTGCCTTCGCCCTAGACGTGAAAGGTTTAATTTCTGAGGGTTTGGTCCCAAATCTCTATTTCAATTATTTAATTTAATTTCTTTGATTATTATTTTCCTTGAAGTTACTAACGTGTGTATTTTGTTATTTAAAAGAGGTACGAGGCATCAAAGTAAGTACTTTAGGGTTCGTTTGGCATTGCTGTGGTTTTCTGTTTTTTGGTTTTTTGTTGTATAAAAATATATGATATATGTCACATAATGAATAAAAAATTATTTAAACTTATTAAAATCATAATAATTTTGAAAACTGACAACAAAAAAGTGGAAACACCTTTTTCTTGTTTCCTGTTTTTGGTTTTTAGTTTTCAAAAAATCAGGAAACTAAAAACCAAAAATGATACCAAACAAGCCCTTAATTGATTAATTGATATTATGATCATGTTTATATTGTTATTATGATATTCCTAGTATCATGTCTAGGGTATTTTTAATATATTAAATATGATTGTTGCGATGCTTCCTATGTTCTTCCTAATATTTATTCATGTTAGTATCATGTTAGGGTTAAAGATTTGATTTTTATTGTTTAGTGACATGCTAGGGTTTGTTATTAATCTTGTTAGTATCATGCCTAGGATCTTGCTATGCTTTAACATGATTATGATGATTATGATTATGATTGATATTATTGTTATTAATGATGTTGATTATTTATTATGTTGCTTGATTATTTTATATTTATTGCTTGATCACGCCTTTTTATGCATGTTTAAAGGGAATTTGTACTTGTAATCATGCTTAATAAGATATTAATAATCTTGTGAGGGTTAATATGATTATAATTCAAGTGATCGCCAATAATAGTTTATTTGTGCATTAAATTCAACCAACATAGATTAAACAGGTTTAGGGTTAATCCTATTGATTGCATGTTAGTCAGAAAGTGCACATGAATACGAGCAGAATAAAGTAGAGGCCTATTATTAGGGCAGGTTCAATCTCTTTTAGGTTGGATTTGTACCTTCATCCCCGAACCCTTATTTGGTTCATGACCTTATGGAGTTGACGATCTCTTGGATCGTTAAGGGGTGTAACCTTCACCTCGTGAACGGTTTACAAGTTTTTTAAAAACTTGTTGGCGACTCTTTTGCTCTATCTTCTTCCCTTTTGGACGCCACCGTACTTTAGTGTATGATCACAGTGGGGTTCAAGCTAGTGGGATTTTAAAGGCTTGAAACTATTCCCTACAGCATCCTATTTTCAAGCTTTATTGTTCAAAGACGCGTGGACATTTCTTTCAAGCTCTTTTGCTCAAGAGACGCGTGGGAATCCTATTATCAAGCTCTTTGTTCAGAGACGCGTGGACACATCATTCAGAAGTTCATATAAAAAAAATGAATATAAAAAAGAAGCTCTTTGTTCAGAGGCGCGTGAACATATCCAAAAAAAAAAGGGAAGCTCTTTGTTCAGAGACAAGTGAACATCGAAACAGCAGGATGGCATTCCCTAGATTGTGGAAAGTTGTCAAAAAGCAACTGAAGGTGATTTCAAGTGAAGTTGTCTTCGATCATGTTCCCTTAGACGTGGAGGATGTTCATAAAGCGGAAGAGGATTGTTTCAAGCAAAGCAATCTTCGATAGTATTCCCTTGGACGTGGAATATTATCAAAGAAAAATAGGATCGTTTCAAGTGAAGCAATCTTCAATATTGGAAGCAGTTACAAGCGTAGTGGTTTTCAAGCGGGATGTCATTCTCTTGGCAGGAGGTCATCAAAACAACAGCAATGCGGCAGCAAATCGGTTACTTTCAGAGGCGTGTGCTCGACGGTGCAAGATACGCGTTTCTTAACTCTTTTATCTGTTTAAATAACGCTAGTTTACAGGTATCGGCGTTACAAGAATGATTTAGGATCGCAAAACGTTCTAAATCATTCTCCGTCCCTATCAATACTTTGACTTTTGTTTTCGAAACTTGCGTTTCTCCAAACTTAGTCAAAGTGGGGGCTTCAATAGACACCCATTTGTGTCTCCCCAAAACCAAACCTGGTGATGAGTACCTTTCGCGTCGAATCATAATCGAATGAAGTGAAAGTGTGGAAAGTCTAGTGTTGCGGATAGTTTTAATTTCTTTTCTCTTCTCTCTGTTTTTTATAACTTATTTTTAGAAAAACAGCCAATCCGGTTTGGTTGTTCCATGATATGGGTCCAATAGTGGTGTAGTTGGATGGGGCTTGACAAGAGATTTCCAACGATATATTATAAGCCCAATTCCGATGAATATTGAGGAGGTTATGGCCAATTTACTAAACTGGGCCCGTTTTGAGCCTTATATGCGGCCCAATGATCTAGGGGAGGGCCTAATATGATTTATAATTCCTAATGCAATTAGGAATGGTTTTAGTCTTCTAGATTCATCTAGAAGGTTCTTTTCATTTCGAATTCAATTAGCATTGATAAATTGACTTTTGTTGACTTTTCAGAGTTTTAATTAAAATTAAAGAGCATTTTTGAGGAAAGATACGATTTTATCCTCCTGTACAGCAACTTTTATCTGATTTTGAGAAAACGCATGAATTTCCAGATCAGCGCCAAACGCCAGCTGTAGCGCCTGGCGCTATGCTTGGCGCATAACGCTAATGCTGGCGTCTGGCGCCAATAGCCAGCGTTGGCGCTGGTTCAGTTTTATGTGCGCCAGACACTGTTTTGATATTTTATATTTTTGGCTGATTTTCTTTATAAATAACGTGCTAAAAACTCCGTTTTCGATAACCAGTTTTCATCTACAATCATCAATTCTCTCTCATTCTCTTCAATAATCATTCACCATTCTCATCAAGATTCTCTTGATCATTCTCTCTCTCTCTTTTCTAAACTAACTTTTTACATACAAAATTCCACATTCGCAAGATCTAGATACACCTAGCTATATCCGAAGTTGCCTTCGCCCTAAACGTGAAAGGTTTAATTTCTGAGGGTTTGGTCCCAAATCTCTCTTTCAATTATTTAATTTAATTGTTTTGTTTATTATTTTCCTTGAAATTACTAACGTGTGTATTTTGTTATTAGAAAGAGGTACGAGGCATCAAAGTAAGTACTTTAATGGTCTTTATTGATATTATGATGTAGAGATCATGTTTAGGTTGTTATTATGATATTCCTAGTATCATGTCTAGGGAACTTTAATATCAAGTATGATTAAAAGTATGATGCCTTTTATGTTCTTCCTAATATTTATGAGTGTTAGTATCATGTTAAGGTTAAAGATTTGAATTTTTATTGCTTAGTGACATGCTAGGGGTTGTTATTAATCTTGTTAGTATCATGCCAAGGATCTTGCTATTATTATGCTTTAACATGAATATTATGATTATGATTATTATTATTATTATGATGATGATTGTTGTTATAATTATTATTATGATTTTGATTATTTTGATTAGTATTATGTTGCTTGATATATTTATTTTTATTGCTTGGTCACGCCTTTTATGCATGTTTAAAGGGAATTGGTACTTGTAATCACGCTTATATAAGATAATTAATAATCTTGTTTAGGGTTAATTTGATTATAATTCAAGTGATCGCCAATAATAGTTTTGTTTGTGCATTAATATTCAACCAACATAGATAAACAAGTGTAGGGTAAACCTATTAATTGCATGTTAATCAAAAAGCGCACATGAATACGATCTGAATAAAGTAGAGGTCTATTATTAGGGCAGGTTCAATCTCTTTTAGGTTGGATTTGTACCCTCATCCCCGAACCCTATTTGGTTCAAGACCTTATGGAGTTGACAATCTCTTGGATCGTTAAGGGGTGTAACGTTCACCTCGTGAACGGTTTACAAGTTCCTAAAAAAACTTGTTGGCGACTCTTTTGCTCTATCTTCTTTCCCTTTGGATTCCAGCGTACTTTAGTGTATGAGCACAGTGGGGTTCAAGCTAGGGGATTAACGCTTGAAATATTCCTTACACCTAAGGAACCTAAGAAGGAAGTTCTTATGATTCAAAAGGGAAAGGGGTTCAAGAAGAAGGGGAAAAAGGCTAGTGCTAAGAGCAAGGGCAAGCAAGTTGCCAAGGCTCCTGAGAAGCCTAAGGCAAATCCATAACCCAAGGCTGCAAGTGAAAGTGAATGCTTTTACTCCAAGAAGAAGGGGCATTGGAAATGGAATTGTAAATAACACCTTGACTTCCTCAAGACGAATGGAGCATCAATCTCAGGTATTATGTTATAAACATTTTCACTTTCACTTGAATTAGAAGTCATTCTTGATAAGGTAAGATAACCAAGTTGCCTTTTATTTGAAAGGGTAAAAGAGCTAAAGACCTTTTAGAACACAAACATCTGATGTGTGTGAACCAATAAGTTCAAAAGTTAGCAAAGAGATTTAACTATTTAATTGCTTTTACTAACGATTTAAGTAAATACATCGATAATTACTTAATGAAGTAAATCTTAGAATCATTGAAATGTTCAAAGTTACAAAATGAAATGTAAAATCAGTTTGACATGAATAATTAACACCACAATATGATTATTGTGATAAATATTTAACTCAAAAAGTAAATGATCATCTAAAGGGAATTGTTGAATTGATTCACAATCTAGAAACATTACAATTAAAATGTATGTTTAAAGAAGGAATCAAACTTTGCTTGCCATGGTTTGATCCTAGCTTAGCTTTAATTATTTACAAATATAGTTTTGAGGACATATATTACAACAACAATTGCAAATATACTAAACTGGAAACTTAACCAAAGCAGTAGAAAAGATGTCATAAGAGTTATGAACTAGAAATGTTCCAAAAGTTAACTTTTCAAAACAAAATTAAGGGTTATGAAATCAATTTAAAATGTTTACAAAGATGACATAATACATCCTAAATCAGACAAATAGTTCTTCATGGGTTTTCTCATGGAAACTAAGAGGTTTTATTCCGACAATCGCGTAGAAAACAAAGTGTTTGTTGATCGCGATAGTGTCTTTATAGAAAGAAATATCTTCCTACAAAGCCAAGTTGGAGTAAAGTTAGATCTCGATGAGATTCGAGACGAGAAACAAATGGATGGGGATAACACTTCATTAGTGATGAAGGCATATGAAATCAGCTAATTTGATAAACCATATGTCGAAGCAAGCTAATTCCACTGGCGAGGCTTCTATCGTCCCACCTGAATGAAAGGCTTCGAAGAGTTTAAGAGAATAATTATATTTTTTCTCATACCTATTGTAGGTCACTTGGGATCAAAACAAACAGTTTGTTGAAATTCTGAGAAAAGGTGGATTCTAAAATTTTCCTATTGAATGGTTGGAATTCATGTCCTTCAAGAAAGCTTGGGATAAGTGTCAAATCAGTAAGTGGCTTAAGGCCAACAAATCCAGTATGGTCTCCATGTCTGTAAAGATGTGCTAGTCCATGATAGTCTTAAAAATAGGTTCAAACCTATTAGATCCGTAAGCTTATTCAGTCTATTCTAGTGATTGCTAACTTTGATTACAAATTTTAGCATTGGAGATCAAAATCACTTTCGTGAAATGTTCTTGATGGATGGTATCTATATGATACAACCTAAGAATTTTGAAATCCATAAATCCTAGAAATTTTTGCATACTTCATAAATTCATTTAGTGGATTAAAGTAAGCATCAGGGAGTTGGAACATTCATTTAGATTAGGCAATAAAATAGTTTGATTTCTTGAAAGAACAAAAAAGGAATCTTGTAGAGACAAGAAGTTTAGTGGGAGCAATTGGTCATCTTGGTCATGTATGTAGATGACATATAGTTCATATGAAATGACATATCAATGCTTGAATAAGTTAAGTAGTGGTTAGAGAGTTGTTTCTATATGATAGACTTAGGAGATGTTAAGTACATATTGGGAATTAAGATCCATGAACTGAATCTTGAATAATGATTGGAAAACATCAAAAGACTTATATTGATAAGGTTCTTGACAAGCTCATGAAGCAAGACTCTAAGATAGGATATATTCCCATATTTCATGGTATTACACTCAGTAACTCAACGCTTTCAAAATCTAATATAGTTGAGTTGTATGTACCTCATGATTTTGCAAAAGGGTCCATTATATTTGCCATGATATGTACATAAAAAGATGTTACATATGACTTGTGCATGTGTAACATGTTTCAAGTAAATTCAGAATAAGCATACTGAAAGTTACCATGAGCAAATTGTCTAGTTTGTGATGGTAAAAGTGAACAAGTTGTCAAAAGGTTATACGGATGAAAGTTTTTCAAACAGGCAAGATGACTTTAGATGTTGATCTAAACACACTTTTGTGTCTGAATGGTGAAGGACAGTAAGCTTGAAGAATTCAAAGCAAAATGTTGTCGCATACTCTATATCAGATTATGCGTATTTAGCTACAGTAAGAGTAGTTAAGGAGGAAGTTAGGACCAAATTGTCCTGTGACTAAAAGGATACCTTTGCCAAAACAAAGGAGCCAGGGTCACATCACACATCAAAACAAATAGATATGAGATATCACCTCATTTATGAGATCAATGAGAAGAGGAATGTCATGATCTACAAAGTTTTATTATGATTGAGAAATCACTAAACCCCTTCCAAAGACTAAGATATGAGAGTCATATTAAAGACTTGGATTGAAGCAAGTTATGTAATTTAAGTTGTGTATGTTTTGAGAAAATATATTACATAAGAAATGCATCAATTTGCAGAATTATGTTTAAATAGAAATTTCATTTCTTTTATTTAATTATGGTTTTGGAAATTAAATAAAATGTCCAAAATAATTATGAATTGATGAGGTGAACAAAATTCATATATTATTTAATTTCCTAGTTCGAAATCATTAAAGTGGACATAAATGATTTCAATAAATGAGCTAGCATGTAAGATTGATTGGATAGTGAAATTTCATGGGCTATAGGGGCATAGTGATGCTCGGCCAATCACTTGGATATGCATGAATGATGCATGATTGAACTATTGACCTACTTTGAAGTCCAAGTATAGAGCTTCTAGATATATTAGTGGATTCCTTTGACATGAGTGGAACATTAATTTCATTCAACGAATGTTATGGCTGTGTACACTCAAACTTCTACCCGTAACTGGAGATTATAAAGGGTGTTTCCTTGTTATTTCAAAAGTTGAGCAGGAGCCTTGTTGCCACAAGATTGGATTGAGTCTACCTATTAAATTAGGAAATGTGTCATGGTCGCTTGAAGATGGAGAATTCAGAATATACATGGTCGCGTTCAAATGCATTACTCAATAATCATTTGGTTTTGTGATTCTAACTAAGATTTCAAGAAATGATTTGTAGATTAATATGATCTCGGCATGTGATGCAATCATATTATCAAATCAACGCATATTGACATAAGGAATTTGAATATTGCACACTTGTCTCTGACAAGTGGGAGATTGAAGGATTTATGTCTTCGTCGTGTGCAAATACTAGATATATAAATGTATCAAATTATGGAGATAATTAAGTTCGGACATTTGGGTCGTCGTTTTATCATAGCTAGAGGTATTAACAATCTTTGGGCTAGTAAAATAGCCTAAGGCCTAATTGAACGGATCCTATAAGGTCACACAAAGGGTCTAGATCAGGCACGAGAGGACAAAGATGGGCCTCATCCCCTTGTATTGCCGGCCATATGGGATGGATTGGAGGGTTTTGGTCTTCCTAACCCTAGTCTAATTAAATGTGATTATAAAAAAACTAGGTGCCTAGGGTTTGCATGATATATGAATTCAATTGATCAGTAAGATCAAAACCCGAATTAGCAAACATGAGACCAACCCCTCTCAAACTCTCCTCTCTTTCACGGCTTTCTCTTCTCCCTCGGTGCCAGTGTGGTGGTTCGTGGTGGTGGTGGTTCGTGGTGGTTGGCTTAGTCCATTAAAGGTGGTGATCGCGGTTTTACTCAATCATTCGACCAATCTAGTATTGGTGGACAGCTCGTTCGAAGCTCGTGGACTAAATAGAGGAGCAACGCTTGGGCCTCTATTCTCTCCTTGATTTGTCAATCAATTGCTACGTGGAATTGATGCTTCAAAGATATGATTATGTGTCTTGTGTGTTATGCATGTCATATTGGGATTAGGTTCTTGATTGAATATTATTCATGATTTTCCGCTGCATAGTACCTATAAACTCCTACAGGATCACCTTGTCTCAACCCCCGGCTAGGCACAAAATATTTTGAAGGTTGCCCGCTAACTAGGACATCAAAGGAAGCATTACTAACACATCTCATGATCGTGCTCACATAATTTTCTGGCAAACTCAATTTCAACATTATGTTTTCAAGAAAGCCCCACTCAACACGATCATAGGCCTTGCTCATATCTAACTTCAACCCCAAATACTCCCTCCGTGTTTTTTTAAGTGTTACACTTACCAAATTTGGCTGTGTTTTAATAAGTGTTACACTTCCTTTTTTGGCAAAAAGCTACATTAAAATATTATATCTCTCTCCTCTTATGGTCCCACCAAAAACTACTACTACATTTTATATTATATCTCTCTCCTCTTATGGTCCCCACCCAAAACTACTACTACATTTTATATTATATCTCTCCTCTCACATTCATTATTTTTCAATAAACTATTAACCCCACTATCTTTCTTTTACAATTTTTAATACTCCAACTACCCTACTTACCTCTTATTTTATTTGAGTCAATTAAATTGTCTAAAACTATGTGTCGCTTAAATTGTAACACTTAAAAAAACACGAAGGAAGTAGCCTTTTTTTCCCCTACTTTTTTTCTGAAGGTAATGAAAACACTCCTATGCCACCAACACATTATCGATAATCAAACGTCCCGGAAGAAATCCACTCTGAGATTCATGAATAATCGAAGGTAGAAATACTTTCAAACGATTAGCAAGCACCTTGGTGACAATTTTGTACAACACATTACACAAACTAATAGGTTTATAATTGTAGACACCCATTTGTGCCTCCCCAAAAACAAACCCAGTGATGAATACCTTTCATGTCATTTAATTATCGAACAAAGCAAAAGTGTGAAAAGTCTAGTGATGAGGATGTTTTTATTAAAATATCTCTTCTATATGTTTTTGAAAATATTTCTTTTCTTACCTTGTTTATGAAAAAGGTGCATTCCAGTTTATTTTGGTCCGTGATAAGGGTCCACTAATAGTGTAGTTGTATAGGGTTGAAAAGACCTTTCCAACGATATATTATAAGCCCAATTCCGATGAATAATGAGGAAGTTATGGCCAAAATACTAAACTGGGCCCGATTTGGTTTTTATATGCGGCTCAATGATCTAGAGGAGGGCCTATTATTAATTATCATTCTTAAATATATTAGGATTTATTATATTCTTCTAGAATACTCTAGAAGGTTCTTTTAAATCCTAATGAAATTAGGATTGATAATTATGTTTCAAAGAGTTTGAAATTGAATAAAACTACTCCTTTTAAGAATACTTCTTTTGTACGAAGTGGAATAAAGACAGATTTTATTTTCGTGCCTCATAATCTTTATCCAAATTTTATATGGTTGGATAGATCTTGAAATTATTTTTCCAATGATATATTATAATATTAAATCCAAGCTATAACAAAAAAGATATGAATTAGATATGAAACTCTATCCAAAACTAACACCGTTCTACTATTTCGGCCATATCTTTTTATCTACAAAATATTTTGATCTGATTCCAATTGGGTTGAAACGTAAACTTCAAGATCTTTCCAACGACATATTATATGACTTATTTAGACTTTTGGATCAAAAGATATGATAAAAACAAAAAATGCGTGAAACTAATTATTAACGCCTGACGACAAGCATTAGCGCCTGGCGCTAAGGCTTGGCGCTACCCTTCAGCGCCTGGCGCTAATAACCAACATCAGGCGCTAATTGTGTTTTATTCTCGTTGAAACTCTGATTCGTTTTTTTATCGATCCGACTAATTTTCTCTATATATAGCCTCCTATAACCTCCGTTTTCAATCATCAATTCTCTACAATCATCAATTCTCTCTAAATCTCATCAACTCTAACCAACTCTCATCAAGAATTTCTTGATTCTCTCTCTCTTTCTAGCCTAGCCTTTTACAAACACAATTCATCATACATTATCACTAGACCCACCTAGCTATGTTCGAAGTTGCCTTCGCCCTAGACGTGAAAGGTTTTAATTTATGAGGGTATGGTCCCAAATCTAGTCTAAACTTTCTTAATTCTCTATTTCAATTATTTAATTTAATTGTTTGTTTATTATTTTCCTTGAAGTTACTAACGTGTGTATTTTGTTATTAGAAAGAGGTACGAGGCTTCCAAAAAAGTGCTTTAATTGTTTAATTGATATTATGATATAGAGATCATGTTTAGGTTGTTATGTTGATTCCTAGTATCATGTTAGGATGATTTTTCTTAATTTGATGTTTAGGGTGACAACAATAATTTCCTAGTATCATGTTTAGGGTAAAGATTATAATGTCAATTATAATTTCTATGATGCCGTTTATTGTCTTTACTAATAGTATCATGTTAGGGCTATATATTTGATTTTTAATGTTTAGTGACATGCTAGGGTTTGTTATTAATCTTATTAGTATCATGCCTAGGATCTTGCTATTATTATGCTTTAACATGATTATTTTAATCATGATTATTTTGATTATTATTATGATGATTATTATTTTGACTATTATTATGTTGCTTGATGATATTTAGTTATTGCTTGATCACACCTTTTATGCATGTTTAAAGGAAATTTGTACTTATAATCACGCTTAATATGATAATTAATAATCTTGTTTAGGGTTAATTTGATTATAATTCAAGTGATTGCCAATAATGGATTTATTTGTGCATTAATTTCAACCAACATAGATAAACAGGTTTAGGTTAAACCTATTGATTGCATGTTAGTCAGAAAGCGCACATGAATACGATCAGAATAAAGTAGAGGCCTATTATTAGGGCAGGTTCAATCTCTTTTAGGTAGGATTTGTACCTTCATCCCCGAACTACCAGTCATGGTTCCAGACCTATTGGAGTTGAAAATCTCTTGGATCGTTAAGGGGTGTAACCTTCACCCTGTGAACGGTTTACAAGTTCCTAAAACTTGTTAGCGACTCTTTTGTTCTAGCTTCCTTCCCTTTGGACGCCACCGTACTTAAGTGTATAGTCACAGTGGGGTTCAAGCTAGGGGTAACGCTTGGAATATTACCTATATTTTTTTGGCGACTCTACTGGGGAGGATTTCTATTTTAATTTCTGAAATTTATTTCAGCAATGATTTAGAATGAGTGGATGAGACTCGAATTTTAATTTTTGATTAACATTATTGTCATATGCATAAAAAAGATCTCATTGGAAAACCATCCAAAATGATTTAAAACATAGGATTTTTACACGTGGGAAATTTGTGGAATATATTTCACAACTAGAATCAAAATAATGTTGCACGAAACTGGAAAATTTTATCGAGGACAGAACGCTGCTGAGGCATGTAAGAACTAGCGTCAGGGAACAAAGTATAGCGCCAATTCTTTGACTTTAGCGCTAGGCGATAGCTACTGTCGCAAGGCGCTAAAGCCAAATTGTGGCGCTGGCCTCTGTTTGCTGGCGCCAAGTTCTTCCAATACCGAGCAAGAAATATGCGTTCTAATTTTGACCAGTTTTTAGCACTGTTTGCTCGATCCTACTTCCTGATTGAGTTTTTCTCACTTTTTTGAAACCCATATGTGTTCTACATATGGACATAACACCCTGGGAATTCATGCTCCATCAACCTGAATGAACGCTCTGAGCAACAAAGGGTACATCCGAGAATGTTGAATTCACCAAACCATGGAAGCGAGTTTTTCTTAACTCGCGATGTCCCATCCACTCGCGCCAACCCTTCACGGTTAGGCTTCCACGCGGTGCATCCGAAAAATTAACCACGGACCCTCTATTGACTAACCCATATCCTGAACTTTAGAGAAATAGAGTCATGGTTAGGTTGCAAACTTATTGCATCATATCGTGCCTACTTGACTAGTTGTGCATTATTTGTTGTGCATACTCTATGTGTTTTTCCTAACCGTTTGTTTGACTTGTGATTAAGCCTAAATAAACTAATTAATGACTAAAGGAATTTTCTTAATTAATTAATTATTTAATTAATTTGAGCTAATAAATATGTCTAAAATCTAGTCATAATTCTTTTGAGTCAACCCGGATTTTTATTCCCGTATACTGCACAAGCGTTAACTTGTTTCGGTCATACCCGGAGTTCTACAAAGAACTACAAGTCATACAGCATGGATCTGTAGCGCCGAGTTTTATCTTTAATTTGGCGTTGGTTTCATCTCAATCAGAGTCACAGATCAAAAGTTATGACTTAAATATCACAGCTTGTCTAGTTTAATGCATATACGTGAGGTCTTAACTTAGTCTTTGTTCGAGTCTATTCACATAGTCTAGCCACATGGTCATGACACGAGTCTTAACATGTCACTTGCAATAAAGCACCCACTAACATGTATATACACCATGACCATGTCTTAGGTTCATGCATGAGTCGGTTCTTTCTGTCATTTGAGTTGGGGGTACATTCTATTCCTAATTTCTTCATATCTCTCCATCTACATCATCTTTCTTCACATCACAACCCTCATTCTTCCTATCTTCTATCCATTTCATGTTGAATAGAGTTTGAGTTAAATAATTAACTTTCGATATCCCTAATTTCCCTTTCCAGAGTACTTGGTCAAGGAGAGAACGACGATTAATCAAGGACAACACCTTTGTTCAAGTCTTACTTTTTGATAAACCGATTCGTCAAAAGAGGAAAGTTAAGAAGATAATGGAAACTCAAGAAGAAGTTAACGAACTCAGCAACCAATTGACTGATGTGACTGAGGCGTTGAAGGCTTTAACCCTCTAAATCAATGACCCTATGAAGCAACAACAAATGAAGCTCATGCAAGAGAGCTTGAGCAAGCTATCTAGTGACTACAAATTCCAGGCATTAGTTCACAAGGGATCTCGCTGGACAAGGAACTTCTTCCGCATAAGTTAAATACCACTAACATCCCTAAATTCAAGGCAATAGATAATCCTTATCTTCACATAAGAGCCTTTGAAACTATAATGAATATTAAGGGGATTGATAAGTGAGTCTTTCATTCCTTGTTTTCTTTATGACTTGAAACTATTTGTCAACAATGGTTCTTTTCTCTTGATTAAGAGAAAACCTCTACTTGGGATGTTGTTGTAAATGCTTTCATCAAAAGATATAAGTGCAATATTCAAGTCGAAACCGATTATAGACAACTTGAGATGCTAAGACAAAAGAGAATGAAGGCTTTACTTCTTTCTTTAATAAGTGGAGGGAAACTTCCGCTAAGATGATTGAAGTGCCCTCCGAAAAAGAATCTGTGAGGACGTTTATCAAGAATCTCCAAGAGAAGTATTTGAAGCATTTAAAATATCAACATAATTTGAATACTTTCAAAGCCGTTTATGACATCGGAATTGAAATCGAAGATGACCTCGCAAAACAAAAAGCTACTACCAATAGTAACCACAGTGGCTGGAAAGGAAAGAAGAACGACAATCCTTCTTCTTTCGAAAACGCTCACTCTAGTAATAATGTTAGTACCTTTGACCATAATGGTGTCTTAGCCATGGACAATCAAAGATCTAAAAGGAAACCCGGGAGGTAGTTCACACCCATTGGAATGACCTACGATGCTGCTTTTGATCGTCTCTACGACCGAGGATTAATCAAACCTATTGGCCCTACTGAGGATCCAACGCTAGAAAATCGATCTTCGAAATGGAATCCCAACTCTTATTTCAAGTACCATCGAGGACGCGGTCATACTACTAATGAATGCTACAGGTTTCAAAATCTCATTCAAGATCTCATAGAAGCAAATAAGATCCTATTGCCTCTAGCTAACGAGAAGACTGGGTGATGATTAAGCAAACGACACAAGACAGAGGCGAGCTTCAACGACGAGATTTCATGACCTCTTTTTTCTATTTCTTTTTTTATTTACCCTTTCCCCCAATAAGTCTAGCATAGACACATTTATTTTCCCTTAGATTAATTTTGTAGAATCTTTATTTTTCCCTTTTAATAAAATGAGTATTTATTTCCTTGCATATGATCATTTCATTGCATTGCATTAAAAAAATAATAATAAAAAACGGTTATTTCACCAAATGCCACTGAGTACTTAAAAAATTCACCAAATGCCATCAAGGTTTTCAAAATTCACCAAATGCCATCGAGCTTTTAAAAAATTCACCAAATGCCATTAATCACTAACGGTTGTTAACTCCGTTAGTCATTAAGATTAAATCTTGACACATGTCATTATATGATTGGTTCATTTTAATTATTTATTTTAATTAATAATAACAATATTTTTTTCTTCATTTTTGTGGCAAAAATTGCTCGGGTATAGTTTTGGGGGTCATTTTGATTCTTTATGGATACAAATTAAGCTCGAAATTGACAAAACAATAACGTAAATTCTATGTTTTTTGTGTTGAAAAATATCTCGATTAGCGTGTCAGTGTTTAACCATCAAAATTGACCGGGTAAGGTTTTGGGGGTCATTTTGACCCTTTATGTTTACAAATTAAGCTAACAATTGACAAAAAAAATGTAAATGCTCCGTTTTGTGTGTTGAAAAATATTTCGATTAGCGTGTCGTAAAATTTTTTAACCATCAAAATTGATCGGGTAAGGTTTTGGGGGTCATTCTAATCCTTTATGAGAACAAATTAAGCTCGGAATTGACTAAAAAATAACATATATGCCTTGTTTTGTATGTCGATATCGTAATTTTTTTTGGAAAAAAATGCAAAACGGGGTATTTACGTTTTTTTTCCAATTTCGAGTTTAATTTGTACCCATAAAGGGTTAAAATGTCCGTCAAAACCTTACCCAAACAATATTCGTCACGAAAAAGTATTATTTTATTCATAAAAATAAATAAAGTAATGGCTTTTGGTGAACTAATTTTCCAAAAATAATGGCATTTGGTGAAATAAGAATTGCATTAACGGAAAACTAACGTCCATATGCTATTAGTGGCACGAGGTGTCATTGTATTGTTTGTCAGTGGCATGCGGTGAATTTTGAAAACTTTGATGGCATTTGGTGAATTTCGTAAGTACTCAGTGGCATTTTGTGAAATAGCCGTAATAATAAAAAATAAAAATAAATAATAAAAAAAAAAATCATTGTCAAGCTAAGCACAAGGTATACCAATGATTTGAGGCACCCCTTGTAGCAACTTCATATTGCCTTTCACCTCCCTAATTTACAATCCTTTCTTCATAAACCACTTTGAGCCTCGTCTAACGATAGTCCTGTCATTTTTCAACTTATATCTACCTAACCTTGGGATGGGATAGTGTGCAACTTATGCAGTTTTCAATATCATAAAAAGCTTGAGTGACTTCAAAAGATTAAAATAGCAAAAATAGAAAAATAAATAAATAAAAGTGTACAAAAGGGTAAGTGTTCCAATGTCTTTGATATGAAAATGTCTTTGATAAGAACACGTCTCAGATTGCGTCTCTTATCAAGTGCTCGGTACCGTGCCTGAGAAACATGAATGCCAAGTGAGTGATAGACCGCATGATCGGGATTGCCCACACTTGCAAAAATAAAATAAATGCTAAAGCAAAAGATAAAAGAGAGCTAAAAAAAAGAGTAGAAACTCAAGTATAAAAATACAAAGATTCAAAAGGAAGGTTGCACACCTTGGGGGCTTATCTAGGGTCTTGAGCCTTTATCCTTTTTTTTTCTCTATAACCTTTAGCCTAACCACGTTACAACCCTTAAAAGACCTTTTTGAGGTATACAGACTTGTGCGAGGTTCGGCTACAGCTACGTTTGGCCTGATTCCTAATGGATACGTAGGCAACCTCCACACACTTACGCCATGATCATATCAAGGGATCTCCAATGCTCATCCTTATTCACTTAGAGCTAGAATTGGGGGATTGATCCCTACATCATTAGCTTACCTAGCCTAAGAGTCACCACCATTTGACTCTTTTCAATATATTTTTCCACACACTTAGCCCTTGCGGCCTAACTGTAGTGTCACTTTCACACACCGCACAGATACATGACCAAATATACTTCCCTTAGGAACCCTTTGTCATGAAATCTTAACACACCGTTGAAGCATGCCTTGTCATATCAACATCCCTCATCAATCATACTCATTGTTGCATCACGAAGTATGAAGTGCTTAGCCTCCGTGCCTAAGTTACCCAAATACTTTCATCATTGAGTCAACCACTGAGATAGCCTAGGATGGATTAATCCTTGCACCTTGAGAGATAGTATCAAACAACATTTGACTAAGCTCATTCAACATGCACCTTCAAAACTTCGATTCTTTTTCGCATCTTTCTTTTTCGGGAGAAAGTCGGTACCCTCCACAAAAATGACGGAAAATTTTTGCTTTTTGCATTTTTGAGTCACATTGAGTCAACACTATGCACACACGGGTCACGAGTCACACGTGTCATTTTACTTTGAGTCGAGTCAACCTCAAGTCAGTAAGTCATAGAGAGTCAAGTTTATACCTTGAGTCTTGTCAAGTCGATAAGTCAAGCAACATTAAGCCTTAGGTCAACCCTAAGATAATTAAAAAGATTGACAAAGTTCTATAGTCAAAATAAATACAAGTGCAGCAGAATAGGGAAGACCCTATCACAGCGTTCAGCGACAGAGTCATTTTTTGGCGCCAGAGATATCTCAGCAACGACAGAGCTCGAAGCCTCTCAGAAAGGTGATTTCGATCTCATGAAGTGATTTCGGGTTCCTTGGTACGCCAGTTAGCCCCTATAAGCAATTTAATATGATTAAGTAGTCGATTTGATTACAGTCTAAGTGCTCGACCTGATAAAAGATCGTCTCACTTAGCTTAAGCGCCTAAAACACTGGCTCATTACAATCGATTTAAAAGCAAGCACTTAAACGACAATATTTCCAAATATGGATTGTCGCGCATTTTTATTCAACGACAATTTTTCCAAGATTGGATTGTCATCTCTGGCAAACTTTCCAAGCGTGGATTGTCGTGCTCCTTCTTTGTTTGGCAAGTTTTTCCAAGTTCGGATTGTCATACATTCATAGATCGCTGGCAAGTTTTCCGAAATTGGATTGTCATACACCCAGTTCCCTATAGCAAAATTTCCCAAAGGATTGTTGTAGGTTTCTATTCATCATAAATATCGGCAATAGTTCCTCAACGTGGATTGTCATTCATTTCAGTAAGTGGCAAATTTTCCCGAAGTGGATTGTCGGTCGACTCTTTTTTGCGAAATTTCCAAGGTGGATTGCTTTCAAGAGTTATATTCCAAGATGTGGATTGTCGATCGTAGCAAAGTTCTTATGAAAGATTGTTACGAAGCATTGGCAACTTTTCCAAAAATTGGATTTTGGCAAATTTTCCGAGGTACGGATTGTCGTTTCATCGTGACAACATTTCCAAGGATGGATTGTTACGTGGCATTGACAACTTTCCCTAAATCGGATTGTCATACATCATACAAGAGTTGTGTTGGCAACTATTCCCAAATATAAGAGGATTGTCATCACAGCAAAAGCACCGACATACTGGTTCACAAGTAGCAAAGCGCCGACGTACTGGCATGGCAGCATTAAGGATTAAAAAGCAGTGATCTTTTCGAAGACTATCACATCGGAAATTGAACATATCAAAAAGAAGCTCTTTGTTCGGAGACGAGTGAACATCGAAACAACAAGGTGGCGTTCCCTGGATTATGGAGAATTGTCACAAACAACTGAGGATTGTTTCAAGAGAAGCAATCTTCGATAGTATTCCCTTGGACGTGGAATATTATCAATGCGGATGAGGATTGTTTCAAGAGAAGAAATCTTCGATAGTATTCCCTTGGATGTGGAATACTATCATAGCGGAGGAGGATCGTTTCAGGTGAAGCAATCTTCCAAATTGGAAGCAGTTACAGGCGTAGCGGTTTTCAAGCGGGATAACATTCTCTAGCTTGTAGAAGGTCATCAAAACAACAGTAAAGAGGCAGCAAATCGGTTACTTTCAGAGACGTGTGCTCGACAGTGCAAGATACGCGTTTCTTATCTCTTTTATCTGTTTAACTAACGCTAGTTTTGCAGATATCGGCGTTACAAGAGTGATTTAGGATCGCAGAACGTTCTGAATCATTCTCCGTCCCTATCGATACTTTGACTTTTGTTTTCGAAACTTGCGTTTCTCCAAACTCAGTCAAAGTGGGGGCTTTTGTAGACACCCATTTGTGTCTCCCCAAAACCAAACCCAGTGATGAGTACATTTCGCGTCGAATCATAATCGAATGAAGTGAAAGTGTGGAAAGTCTAGCGTTGCGGATAGTTTTAATTTCTTTTCTTTTCTCTTTGTTTTTGAAAACTTATTTTAATAAAACAGCCAATCCAGCTTGGTTGGTTCATGATATGGGTCCAATAGTAGTGTAGTTGGATGGGGCTTGCAAAGACCTTTCCAACGATATATTATAAGCCTAATTCCGATGAATATTGAGGAAGTTATGGCTAATTTACCAAACTGGGCCCGGTTTGAGCCTAATATGCGGCCCAATGATCTAGAGGAGGGCCTATTATTAACTATCATTCCTAAAGATATTAGGATTGATTATAATCTTCTAGAATACTCTAGAAGGTTCTTTTAAATCCTAATGGAGTTAGGATTGATAATTATGTTTTAAAGAGTTTGAAATTGAATAAAACTACTCCTTTTAAGAATCCTTGTTTTGTACGAAGTGGAATATATTCAGATTTTATTTTCGTGCCTCATAATATTTATCCAAATTTTATATGGTTGGATAGATCTTTAAATTATCTTTCCAATGATATATTATAATATTAAATCTGAGTTATAACGAAAAAGATATGAATGAGACATGAAACTTTATCCAAAACTGTCACCCTTCCACTATTTTAGCAATATCATTTTATCTACAAAATATTTTAATCTGATTCTAATTGGGTTGCAAAGTAGACTTTAAGAGCTTTCCAACGACATATTATATGCCTGATTTGGACTTTCGGATCAAAAGATATGATAAAAACAAAAACGCGTTAAAAACGGGCTTGGCGCCTGACTCCAGGCATTGGCGCCTGGAACCAGGCCTGGCGCCTGGTGCTAGCCATTGGCGCCAATGGCCAATGCTTGGCGCCAACCTTGTTTTGCGTGCGCCAGACTCTATTTTGTTAATTTTATCTTTTTGGCTGATTTTCTCTATAAATATCGTATTAAAACTCCGTTTTCGATAATGAGATTTCATCATTTCTTATTTCAATTCACCAACTCTCATCAAGATTTTCTTGATTATTCTCTCTCTCTCTCTCTCTTTTTCTAAACTAGCCTTTTCTCAAATATAAAATTCCGCATTCGCAAGACTTAGATACAACTAGCCACATTCGAAGTTGCCTTCGCCCTAGACGTGAAAGGTTTAATTTCTGAGGGTTTGGTCCCAAATCTCTCTTTCAATTATTTAATTTAATTGTTTGTTTTATTATTTTCCTTGAAGTTACTAACGTGTGTATTTTGTTATTAGAAAGAGGTACGAGGCATCAAAGTAAGTACTTTATTGGTTTTTATTGATATTATGATGTAGAAATCATGTTTAGATTGTTATTATGATTCATAGTATCATGTCTAGGGTAATTTTAATATTAAATATGAATGCTATGATGCCTTTTATTTTCTTCCTAATATTTATGATTGTTAGTATCATGTTAAGGTTAAAGATTTGATTTTTTATTGCTTAGTGACATGCTAGGGTTTGTTATTAATCTTGTTAGTATCATGCCTAAGATCTTACTTTTATTACGCTTTAACATGAATATTATTATAATTATGATTATTATTATTCATTATGATTGTTATGATTATGATATTTGTTATCGTGATTATTATTATTATTATGATTATTATGTTGCTTGTTTATTTATATTTATTGCTTGATCACCTTTATCGCATGTTTAAAGGGAATTGGTACTTGTAATCACGCTTAATAAGATAATTAATAATCTTGTTTAGGGTTAATGTGATTATAATTCAAGTGATCGCCAATAATAGTTTGTTTGTGCATTAATGTTCAACCAACATAGATTAAACAGGTTTAGGGTTAATCCTATTGATTGTATGTTAGTCAGAAAGCGCACATGAATACGAGCAGAATAAAGTAGAGGCCTATTATTAGGGCAGGTTCAATCTCTTTTAGGTTGGATTTGTACCTTCATCCCCGAACCCTTATTTAGTTCATGACCTTATGGAGTTGACGATCTCTTGGATCGTTAAGGGGTGTAACCTTCAACTCGTGAACGGTTTACAAGTTCCTTAAAAACTTGTTGGCGACTCTTTTGCTCTATCTTCTTCCCTTTTGGACGCCACCGTACTTTAGTGTATGATCACAGTGGGGTTCAAGCTAGTGGGATTTAAAGGCTTGAAATTATTCCCTACACTAACACACACTAATAAATACATAAACTGTGAATAATGTACAAAATGAGTCATAATAAATAAACAGCGTTGTAGACACCTAAAAATGTCTCCCTAAAATCAAACCCGATGATGAACAACCTTTCACCGCCACTATTGGTCGGGTTCAGTATTTAATCCCGAGAGTGCTTAAAAAATCGTATTTGATTAAATTCGTATTTTTTAACAGTCCATGGATTAGTCTTGATGATTGGTAAAAGCATAGTTTAATTTTAGCCCAAACCTTTTTTATTTTATTGTTTTATTATTTTTGGCTCAAACCTTTATTTATTTTTATTTAATTTTTTTTAGCCCAAATAATAATAAGTCAGAAAAGGCCCGAAATTATCAATCGGCACTTAAAATGCCGAATGAAATTAGGGTTAAAAATGTATTTAGACTGAAAAACAGGCTGGAAATTCCCACACCACGGCAGGTCTCCACCGTGTCACGGGAATCCTTCCCGTCTGACGGTGGGATTTCCCGTGACACGGGAAGTCTGCCGTGACACGGGACATTCCGTGTCTTTTCCGCGTAAACCCTTAACGCGTTTTCTTTCCTGTTTTCTGAAAATTTCCCGCGTCACACTAAAAATGTACCGTGTCACGGAAAAGTGTGTCGTCTGACGGTGGGACTTCCCGTGTCACGGTACAGTGTGCCGTGTCACGGGATACTTTTTTAGGGTTTTTTATCATTTTAGGGTTCCGTGTGCTCCCTCAGCACATTTTCCCTATAAATACCCCCTTATTTCAGATGTACGGGGCACCGAGTAATTCTCTGATTTATTTTTCTCTCTTCTATGCTTTAGCCTAAACACTAGCCTACCCTTTTCACTTCAAAGTTCCTTCTTCTAGTGCTCAAAGGAGTCCATACTTTACTCGTGGTTCTGTCCTTAAGCAAAGGCGTGAAAGGTAGAACTGTTTGAGGGTTTGGCCCCAAATTAACTCTACTTTGTTTGATTTAATTTATTTATTGTTTTATTATTTCCTTGAAGTTACTAACTCGTTTATTATTTTGTAGTTGCAAACAAACAGAATCAAAGTAAGAATCATGTTCCTTTTATTTCTATTATTTTTCTAACGATTTTATGTTGTTGGAATTGTGATTAAATTGTTTCCAATATTAATGTTTGTTCTATTATATTGATCACCATATTGCATGTTTAAAGGGAATATGTAATTGAAAATCACGCCTAATAAGATAATTTGGACAACCGGTTTAGGATCTTTTTTAATCTTGTTGTTTAATCAAGTGATCACAATATTTTAGAATTATGTGTTGCATTAATATTAAACCAATTTAGCATAATAATAGTTTGGAGCAAATTGAATCTTTGTTTGCATGCCTTTGAGATCGCAGGAATCACTTTTCAATATAAGAATCGAGTAGAGGCCAATACGGGCGAATGTGACTCCATGACTCACTTCGTACCATCATCCCCGATCCTCCTTTCGTGGTTCCGAACCATATGGAGTTAGTAATCTCATGGATTATGAATGGGGTGTAACCTTCACGGGTCAATCGTTGTCCCTTTATTCGTGGTTGCCTTTTATTATCCGTGAACGGTTTACAAGTACCTTAAAAACTTGTTGGCGGCTCCCTACTTTATTTGTCCCTAATCGTTGTCCCTAATCGTAATGTCAATTCCCACTTCCTATGAGTGCCGAGCATATTCACCACATGCTTTTAACGTAGGCGCACTTCGAGCGACGCCTACAATTTGGCGACTCCACTAGGGAGGATTCTTGATTATTTATCGATTTGAGTGATCGATATTTATTAAGGTGAGTGGATGAGACTTGAAAGATTCTTGAAAAAATATTCCTGTGATTAATTTGGCATTTTTGCATCTGCATAGACGTTTTAACGTCGCATTCAGGTATGTCCCGTAGGAAAAATTGGATAACTTGGTTGCGCACGAAGGAAAATAGGGCACCAGTCAGATCTTCTTACTGTCGTGCCACGGAAAAATCTGCCGTGTCATGGTACAGTGCACCGTGGCTTATTTTCTTTCCTTACAGTCGACTTCCTTTGATTTTTCTGAAAAAACGTATGTGTTCTACATGCGTCTTAGCCCCGAGGGATTTAAGCTCTATCGACCCAAAAACGCTCATGGCAATAAGGGTTCAACCGAGTTATTAAATCCACCCAAACCATGGAGTCGAGTTCGATTTCATCACGAACTCGTGGAGCCGCCCGTTGGCATACACCCTCAAGGGAGGCTGCCTTGCTAACGCGTCCAAACTCTTAACCATGGTACCCTTTTGACACCCAAAGCTTGACCAATAGTTGAACATAGATCTTAACTCTAGGTTGCGAACTTTTTTTACATCATCGTGCCTAAATGCTATGTGGTTGTTTGGTGCTAACCTTCATGTGTTTACTCTTTTGTTTAACCTTTGACCGAGGGTTTTTATTCTCACATAGTAATTAGTACGGACCTAAAATCGGTTAAAATCTGGAAAAATCACAAAACCGACTTGGAACTGTGCACCGTGTCACGGCATGTTCTGCCGCGCCACGGTTAACAGTGTTGTGACACGGGGCTTTCTACCGTCTGACGGTAGACTGCACCGTGTCACGACAGTCTGCACCGTGACACGGTGCCCAGGAAAGGTGTCATGTCAGTCCTTTTTTCGTTTTTTGTGCGTACGTATGTGGATGTTGTCCAGTTTGGAGTCATGTCTAGCTAGACAGTCAAAACACGCGTCCATAACCTCACCTAATCACTCACATATCGTGTTCACACACTTTTTTCTTTGAGTCGTACACTACTTTTTGACCGTATTTTTAGGGTAGTCTTGTTTTTGTGTCGTTTTTTTTTTCGGAGTAAGTCGGATGGTATCCTCCCTTTTTTTAAAAAAAAAAATAAACAAGTAGAAGTTCAAAATTATAGATTTTTAATAATAAAAAAAAATTCTTTTTTTTTATTCTTTTTAATCCGGATGGGTTAAGGTTAAGTTTGGTGATTAAAGGTGTGTTTGTTTCGGTGTCACAGCACTTTGTCAAGAAGCAGGGGTTGATTGTTACGGTTTGAGTCAATACCTCTACAACCTCTTATACCAAAGAGGCGTACAAGGAAACCACCTCAATCAACTCCACAAGACCCATCTCCAGTCTACTTTCAACCAAAGGCTACTAAAGAAGACATCGAGAACCTCAACAGGACAATTGAAAGGTTATCTAACATGATGCAGACACTCACCACTAGAGTCAGCACAGTAGAACAAGACAGTCAAAACATTGTCACTACTGCTGCAATGGACAAGATTAAGGAACAGATGAGCAAGATTTCTGAAGAGTTCACTTATGTGGAACAGCCTGTCACCTCTTCGTCCATAAGAGACAAGCTTCCCGAGAAGTTTTCCACTGTTGACATTCCCAAATTCAAGCCTACTGATAATCCGCTTTTCCATCTGAAGGCTTTTTCTGCAACTATGGCTCTTAAGGGAGTAGATGTGACACTCTTCCCTACGGTGTTCCCTCTTTCCTTAGAGCATGCCTGTCAACAGTGGTTCTATTCTTTGGAATCCAAACATGTTGCGACCTGGGAGGATGTTGTTGAAAGCTTTATGAATCGTTACAAGTGTAACATCCAGGCAAAGACTTCTGAACGTGAACTCTCCATTCTCAAACAGAAAGAGAATGAAGGCTTCACCACTTACTTAAGCAGGTGGAGGGAAACAGCTGCGCTCCTGGTGGATCCCCCCAAGGAAAAAGAAATGGTTCGCTTGTTCATTGCCAATCTGACTCATAAGTACAAGCAACACTTGAAGTTTCTGCCTCTGAGTACCTTTGAAGCTGTATACGATATTGGAATCAATATCGAGGACAAACTAATGAAGTCTGTTGGTAGCAACAATAATAACAGCACTTGGAAAAACAAGAAGAACGACACTCCTTCTTCTTCGTCTTCAAAGCCCAATAATGCTACCAACAATATCAATATCAATGATGTGCTGGCCCTTAATGCTCCTCCTCAAAGATTCCAAAGGTAAAGGAGGGTTTACACGCCTTTGGGAATGACTTATGATGCTGCTTATGACCGTTTTCATGGTCAAGGACTGATTATGCCAATCGGACCATTTCCAGAACCTCGACCAGAGAATAGGACCGCTAGCTATGACCCCAATGCTTATTGCAAGTTTCATCAAGGAAAGGGTCATAACACTGAAAAATGTTGGAGGTTAAAGGATGCGATCCAAGACCTAATTGATGCTAATCAACTTCCTATCCCTCTAGGGGGCAAGAAGCCTAACATTCAAACAGGTCCTCTTTCTGATGCTTTGGCTATCACGGGAGATGAAGTCTCCTTTGATCCGTCAATACTCATTCAACCTGTGAATGAACCTCTGCCAGAAGTTGTATTTATCTCTATTTCTGAAGAAATGAATGGAATTTGGGATAGCGACGATGAAGACGTCTATCTCAAGGATATAGCCTGCTGTAGACACCCATTTGTGTCTCCCCAAAACCAAACCCGGTGATGAGTGCCTTTCACGTCGAATCATAATCGAATGAAACGAAAGTGTGGAAAGGTTTAGTGTTGCGGAAAGTTTTATTTCTTTTCTCTTCTCCCTGTTTTTGAAAACTTTATTTTAAGAAAAAAGCCAATCCAGTTTGGTTGGTCCATGATATGGGTCTAATAGTGGTGTAGTTGGATGGGGCTTGCAAAGACCTTTCCAACGATATATTATAAGCCCAATTCCGATAAATATTGAGGAAGTTATGGCCAATTTACTAAACTGGGCCCGGTTTGAGCTTTAAGTACGGCCCTATGATCTAGGGGAGGGCCTAATATAATTTATCATTCCTAATGTAATTAGGAATGGTTTTAGTCTTCTAGAACATTCTAGAAGGTCTTATCATTCCTAATTCAATTAGGACTCTTCAGAGTTTTAATCAGATCAAATAGCATTTTCGTTTGGAATTATATTATTTTATCTTCCAGTACGGGAAATTTATCAGATTTTCGAAAACGCGTTAAAAACCGCTTTGGCGTCCAACCCCAGGCCTTGGCGCCTGGAACCAGGATTGGCGCCAGGCGCTAGCCACTGGTGCTGGCGCCAACTAGCCAGGGCTGGCGCCAAGGTTGATTTTCGATCTTCAGACTCTGTTTTGTTAAATTATCTTTTTTGGATGATTTTCTCTATAAATATCGTATCAAAAACTCCGTTTTGATTCACCAAGAATTACCATTCATCAATTATCATCAATTTTCATCAACTCTCTTCATTCACAAGTTTTCAATTACCGTTCATTAATTCTCTTCATTCGCAATTCATTCATCTCATTCATTCATCAATTTTCAATAATATTAATTCTTTAGCATTCTTTTCTTTCTTCTTTTCTTTCTTGCTTTTTAATAACAAAATTCTGCATTCACAAGATCTTGAAACACCTAGCCATATTCGAGGTTGCCTTCGCCCTAGACGTGAAAGGTTTTAATTTCTGAGGGTTTGGTCCCAAATCTCACTTTCAATTATTTAATTTAATTGTTTTGATTATTATTTTCCTTGAAGTTACTAACGTGTGTATTTTGTTATTAGAAAGAGGTACGAGTCATCCAAGTAAGTACTTTAATGGTTTAATTGATATTATGATGTAGATATCATGCTTAGATTGTTATTTTGATTCCTAGTATCATGTCTAGGGTAACTTTAATATCAAGTATGATTAAAAGTACGATGCTTCCTATTTTCTTCCTAATACTTATGATTGTTAGTATCATGTTAGGGCTAAAGATTTAATTTTTATTGTTTAGTGACATGCTAGGGTTTGTTATTAATCTTGTTAGTATCATGCCTAGGATCTTGCTATTTTTATTATGCTTTAATATTAACATGAATATGATTATGATTATAATTGTTATAATGATTATGAATACTATTATTTTGATGATTATTTTATTTATGATAATTATTTCAACTATTATTAATATGATGATTATTTTCTTTTATGATTATTATCATGATTATTTCAATTATAATTTATTTTTATGATGATGATATTCATTATTATGTTGCTTGATGCTTATTATTTATTGCTTGATCACACCTTTTATTGCATGTTTAAAGGGAATTTGTACTTGTAACCATGCTTAATAAGATAATTAATAATCTTGTTAGGGTTAATATGATTATAATTCAAGTGATCGCCAATAATAGATTTATTTGTGCATTAATATTCAACCAACATAGATTAAACAGGTTTAGGGTTAATCCTATTGATTGCATGTTAATTGGAAAGCGCACATGAATACGAGCAGAATAAAGTAGAGGCCTATTATTAGGGCAGGTTCAATCTCTTTTAGGTTGGATTTGTACCATCATCCCCGAACCCTTATTTGGTTCATGACCTTAGTTGACGATCTCTTGGATCGTTAAGGGGTGTAACCTTCACCTCGTGAACGGTTTACAAGTTCCTTAAAAACTTGTTAGCGACTCTTTTGCTCTATCTTCTTCCCTTTTGGACGCCACCGTACTTTAGTGTATGATCACAGTGGGGTTCAAGCTAGTGGGATTTTTAAGGCTTGAAATTATTCCCTACAGTTTTTGGCGACTCCACTGGGGAGGATCTCTATTTTAATTCCTTAATTTGTTTCGGCAATGATTTAGAATGAGTGGATGAGACTCGAAAAGTTCTTAGTATTTCATGTGCGTAATTTTGATTAACATTGTGTCATATGCATAAAAAGGTTCTCATTGGAAATACCATCCGTAATGAGTCAAAAACATAAGGATTTTACACGTAGGAAATTTGAGAAATGTCTTTCACAACTAGGACTGAAATAACACCGCGCAAAACTGGATGATTTTATTGAGCACAGAAAGTTGTTGAGGCATGTGGGAAGTAGCGTCAGGGGCCAGAGCTTGGCACCAAACTTTTAGCCGTAGCGCCAGACGCCAGCATTGGCGCCAGGCGCTACAGTTAAAAGTTGGCGCCAGTCTCTGTTTGCTGGCGCCAATTTCCCCCAATACCGAGCCAGAAATATGCGTTCTAATTTCGACCGGTTTTTCGTATTGTTTGCTCGATCCTGCTTCCTGATTGAACTTTTTCTCACTTTTCTAAAACCCATATGTGTTCTACATATGGACATAACCCTCTGGGAATTCATGCTCTATCTACCCGATTGAACGCTCCTGGCAACAAAGGGTACATCTGAGAGGTTGAATTCACCAAACCATAGAAGTGAGTTTTTTCTAAAAACTCGCGGTGTCCTATCCACACGCGTTAACCCTTCACGGTTAGGCTTCTACGCGGTGCATCTGGAAAATTAACCATGGACCCTATTTGACTAAACCATATCCCGAACTTTAGAGAACTAGAGCCATGGTTAGGTTGCGAACTCATTGCATCATATTGTGCCTACTTACTAATTGTGCATTATTTGTTGTGCATATATATTCTATGTTCCTCTTAACCGTTTGTTGATTTGTGTTGAGATTAAAATTAATGACTTAAAGAACTTTGCCTAATTAATTAATTAATTTAAGTCAATAAAGTTTCTTTTAAATCGGAATTGACCTAGTACGACTTTAGGCATACCCCAGTTGACTAATAATACCGAAAACAGTCCCAGACCAAAGCTCCAATGTTGGCGCCAAAGTCTGAGCTGTAGCGCCACTGTATGGTGTGTAGCGCCAGACATTTACTAAAAAGTCTGGCGCCAATCACTATATTGTGACGCCAGTCCTGTCGCTTGGCCGACAGTTCGGATTATTTGTCGAGTCATCACCTAGGGTCTAATTAACCAGTTTGCTAATTAATTCGGTTAATTTTCGCCGTCAATAACACCTTGTCAAGTCATTAATCGAGTCTTGGTCACATAGTCTAGCCACATGGTCATGACACGAGTCTTAACATGTCATCTACACTCACTAGTTTTAGCACACACTTTGAGTATACATCACCATGACCATGTCGTAGGTCCATGCATGAGTCGGTTTTTCCGTCATTTGAGTTGGGGGTACATTTTATTCCTAGTTCTTCATATCCCTCCATCTAAATCTTTCTTCACATTCTTTCATATTTCTTCACTTCCTCCATCCATTGCATGTCGAATAAAGTTTGAGTCAAATAATTAACAATAAGTATCCCCAAATTCCTTTTCCACAGTACTTGGTCGAGGAGAGAAGGGCGATTAATCAAGGACAACCTCTTTATTCAAGTCTCGCTTTTTGATAAACCGATTCGTCAAAAGAGGAAGGCTAAGAAGATAATGGCAACTCAAGAAGAAGTCAATGATCTTAAGAGTCAACTGGCTACTGTGACTGAGACACTGAAGCTACTCGCACTCAAGATCGATGATCCCGTAAAGCAACAACGGATGGACCTCATGCAAGAAAGCTTGAGCAAGCTATCTAGTGACTATAAATTTCAGGGCATGAGTTCGCAAGGGGTCTCGCTAGACAAGGAACTTCTTCCGCATAAGTTCAACGCCACTGACATCCCTAAATTCAAGGCAACAGATAACCCTTACTTCCACTTAAGAGCTTTTGAAACTATAATGAGCATTAAGGGTATCGATAAGAAGGTTTTCCCCTCTCTGTTCCCACTATCTCTCGAAACCGTTTGTCAACAATGGTTCTTTTCTCTTGAGAAAGAAAAAACCTCTTCTTGGGAGTCGATAACAAACGCTTTCATAGATAGATATAAGTGCAACATCCAAGACGAGACAGACCACAGACAACTTGAGATGTTAAAACAAAAGGAAAACGAAGGGTTCACTTCTTTCTTCAATAAATGGAGGGAAACTTCTGCTAATATGGTCAAGGCCCCTACCGAAAAAGAATCTGTGAGGATGTTTATCAAGAATCTCCAAGGGAAGTATTCAAAGCACTTAAAGTACCAACACAACTTGAATACTTTCAAAGCTATCTATAATATAGGCATTGACATTGAAGATGGCCTTCTGAAAGATAATAGTGTGAGAGGAAAGAAGAGCGACCATCCTTCTTCTTCCTCTAATGAGGTACATGCTACAAACACCTCTAAACCACGAATCCAAAGATCAAAAAGGGTGTTCACTCCACTTGGTATAAGTTATGAAACGGCTTTCGAGAAGCTACATCACAAAGGACTAGTCATGCCCATAGGGCCCATCAAAGATCCGGTTCCAGGAGCTAGGCCACCTAAGTGGGACCCTATTAAGCACTGCAAATATCATCAAGGAAAGGGTCACGACACTGAAGAGTGTTGGAAACTCAAAGAAGCCATTCAAGATCTGATCGATGATAATGAAACTTCCGAGATTCTAACCATCGAAGATGACCAAGCATCTTTTGATCCATCACTTCTTATCACACCTGTAGGAGAGCCTGTGATCGAGACAGCTTACATGACCTATCTCGATGAAGTGGCCATAATCGAGGAGGATGAAAGTCTTTTCTTAGATAATACCAAGGAAGACTCGTTAAGTCTAAAAGAGGACATTCGAAAACTGCAAGATGTCATTGCCATGCTCTTGAATGTGGTAGAAGGATTAGCAAATCGGGTGATGGCCATTGAACAAAATTCTCGCCAAGGGTTTAATGACGAACTTAATGCTCCTAAGCCACAAGCAAAACGGACCATTGAAGAATACACACCAATAGGAATGACTTACAATGAAGCTTTTGACTGACTTCACGATCAAGGTCTCATTCACTCCATTGGTCCCAGTCAAGACCCTCCATCTGAAAAACGTTCTCCTAATTGGGATCCAAATTCCTATTGTCGATACCATAAAGGTCGCGGTCACACTACTGAAAAGTGTCTCGCCCTCAAGGATCGTGTTCAAGACTTCATTGATTCAAATCTCCTTCATGTTCCTCCGTGCGACAAGAAGGCCAAGATTAGTAACAATGGTAACAGTGGCTGTAAAGGGAAGAAGAACGACTATCCTTCTTCTTTCGAAAACACCTACTCTAGTAATAGTGTTGATACTTTCGACCTTAGTGAGATCCTATCCATGGGTAAGAGAAAGCAACCGAAAAGGGAATTTACCCCTATTGGAACTAGCTACGATGATGCTTTCAATCGACTCCATGACAAGGGAATCATTACCCCCATTGGACCTTCTAAAGATCCCCCACTTAAGAAAAGATTGCCTAGTTGGAATCCAGACGAACACTACAAGTACCACCAAGGTAGGGGTCATACTACTGAGAGCTGTTAGAAGCTAAAGGAGGCCATCCAGCATTTGATTGATAACAACAAGCTTCCCATACCTCCAGTTAACAAGAAGAGCGAGTGATGATAAAGGAAGCAACACAAGACAAGAGGCGAGCTTCAACGACAAGATTTTATGACCTCTTTTTCTATTTCTTTTTCATTTTACCCTTTCCCCAATAAGTCTAGCATAGGCACCTTTTATTTTCTTTTAGAATAATTTTGTAGATTTTTCCTTTTTTCCTTTTTTAATAAAATGAGAATTTATTTCCTTGCATATGATCATTTCATTACATTGCATTCAAAAAAAAAAAAAACCATGTCGAATTAAGCACAAGGTATACCAATGATTTAAGGCAACCCTTGTAGCCACATCATATCTCCTTTCACCTTTCAAATTTACAATCCTTTCTTCATAAACCACTTTGAGCCTCGTCTAACGATAGACCTTTCTTTTTTCAACCTACATCTACCTAACCTTGGGATGGGATGGTGTGCAACTTATGCAATTCTAAAAAAATCTTGAGTGATTTCAAAAGATCAAAATAAAAATAAAAGCGAAAAAATAAATAAATAAAAGTGTACAAAAGGGCAAGTGTTCCAATGTCTTTGATATGAAAATATCTTTGATATGAACACGTCTCAGATTGCGTCTCTTATCGAGTGCTCGGTACCATGCCTGAGAAACATGAATGCCAAGTGAGTGATAGACCGCATGATCGGGATTGCCCACACTTATAAAAATAAAATAAATGCTAAAGCAAAAAGAGCTAAAAAAGAATAGAAATTCAGACATGAAAATACAAAGATTCTAAAGCGAGGTTGCACACCTTGGGGGCTTATCTAGGGTCTTGAGCCTTTATCCCCTTCTTCTTTAAACCTTTAGCCTAACCACGTTACAACCCTTAAAAAGACCTTTTTGAGGTATACACACTTGTGCGAGGTTCGGCTAGAGCTACGTTCGGCCTGATTCCTAACGGATACGTAGGCAACCTCACATCGAGGTGCGGCCGTAATAAAAATGCATTCATATTCACATTCACACACTTACACCATGATCATATCAAGGGATCCCCTGTGCTCATCCCTATTCATTTAGAGCTAGACTTGGGGGCTTGATCCCTACATCATTAGCTTACCTAGCCTAAGAGTGACCACCGTTTGACTCTTTTCAATAATATATTTTTTTCCACACACTTAGCTCTTGCGGCCTAGCTTTAGTGTCACTTTCACACACTGCACAGATACATGACCAAATATACTTCCCTTAGGAACCCTTTGTCATGAAATCTTAACATTGAAGCATGCCTTATCATATCAAAATCACTTATCAATCACAATTGTCATTGCATCACGAAGTATGAAGTGCTTAGCCTCCGTGCCTAAGTTACCCAAATACTTTCATCATGGAGTCAACAGTTGAGATAGCTTAGGATGAATTACTCCTTGAACCTTGAGAGATAGTATCAAACAACATTTGACTAAGCTCATTCAACATGCATCTTCAAACTTTTGATTTTCTTTTTCACGTCTTTCTTTTTTTGGAGAAAGTCGGTACCCTCCACAAAATTGACGGAAAATTTTTGCTTTTTTGAGTCACATTACAATGCACACACGAGTCATGTACACATTGAGTCATGTCATGTCATATCACTTTGATTTGAGTCACAGATGTGTCATTTCACTTTGAGACGAGTCAACCTCGAGTCAGTCAATCAGCGAGTCAAGTTTATACCTTGAGTCGTGTCAAGTCAATGAGTCAAGCAACATTAAGCCTTAGGTCAACCCTAAGATAATTAAAAAAGATTGGCAAAGTTCTATAGTAAAAAATAAATACAGGTGCAGCAGAACAGGGAAGACCCTACTCCAGCGCCTGGCGCCAGAAATATCTCAGCAACGACAGAGCTCGAAGCCTCTCAGAAAGGTGATTTCGACCTCATACATCAATTTCGGGTTCCTTGGTACGCCAGTTAGCCCCTATAAGCAATTTGACATGATTAAGTAGTCAGTTTGATTACAATTGCAATAAGTGATCGACCTGATGAAAGATCGTCTCACTTAGCTTAAAGCGCCTAATCACGGAGACACCGACATACTGGTTTTAGCGGAATAAAGTTCAGGCGACCTTTAAAGATTGACAAACGTTGGTCTTCGGAAATTTTCTTCAAGACATTATTGCAACAAACATTCAAGCACCGTAGCTCTATTGTTCAGAGACGCGTGGACATTTCAATCAAGCTCTTTTTCTCCAGAGACGCGTGGGCATATCATTCAAAAAGCTCTTTTGCTCCAGAGACGCGTGGACAATCCTTTTCAAGCTCTTTTGTTCAGAGACGCGTGGACATTCCCTATTTTCAAGCTCTTTTGTTCAGAGACGTGTGGACATTTCATTCAAGCTCTTCGTTCAGAGACGCGTGGGCATCCTATTATTAAACTCTTTGTTCAGAGACGCGTGGACACATCATTCAGAAGATCATATCAAAAAGAAGCTCTTTGTTCAGAGGCGCGTGAACATATCCAAAAGAAGCTCTTTGTTCAGAGGCGCGTGAACATATAAAAAAGAAGCTCTTTGTTCAGAGACGAGTGAACATCGAAACAGCAAGGTGGCGTTCCCTGGATTATGGAGAGTTGTCACAAACATCTGAGGATTGTTTCAAGAGAACCAATCTTCGATAGTGTTCCCTTAGACGTGGAATATTATCATAGCGGGGAGGATAGTTTCAGGCAAAGCGATCTTCTAATTTGGAAGCATTTACAGGCGTAGCAGTTTTCAAGCGGGATGGCATTCTCTAGCTTGCAGGAGGTCATCAAAACAACAGTAAAGCGACAGCAAATCGGTTACTTTCATAGACGTGTGCTCGACGGTGCAAGATACGCGTTTCTTAACTCTTTTATCTGTTTTAACTAACGCTAGTTTGCAGGTATCGGCGTTACAAGAGTGATTTAGGATCGCAGAACGTTCTCCAAACTTAGTCAAAGTGGGGGCTTCTGTAGACACCCATTTGTGTCTCCCCAAAACCAAACCCGGTGATGAGTGACTTTCACGTCGAATCATAATCGAATGAAACGAAAGTGTGGAAAGGTTTAGTGTTGCGGAAAGTTTTATTTCTTTTCTCTTCTCCCTGTTTTTGAAAACTTTATTTTAAGAAAACAGCCAATCCAGTTTGGTTGGTCCATGATATGGGTCTAATAGTGGTGTAGTTGGATGGGGTTTGCAAAGACATTTCCAACGATATATTATAAGCCCAATTCCGATGAATATTGAGGAAGTTATGGCCAATTTACTAAACTGGGCCCGATTTGAGCTTTAAGTACGGCCCTATGATCTAGGGGAGGGCCTAATATAATTTATCATTCCTAATGTAATTAGGAATGATTTTAGTCTTCTAGAACATTCTAGAAGGTCTTATCATTCCTAATTCAATTAGGACTCTTCAGAGTTTTAATCAGATCAAATAGCATTTTCGTTTGGAATTATATTATTTTATCTTCTAGTACGGGAAATTTATCAGATTTTCGAAAACGCGTTAAAAACCGCTTTGGCGTCCAACCCCAGGCCTTGGCGCCTGGAACCAGGATTGGCGCCAGGCGCTAGCCATTGGCGCCTGGCGCTAGCCACTGGTGCTGGCGCCAACTAGCCAGGGCTGGCGCCAAGGTTGATTTTCGATCTTCAGACTCTGTTTTGTTAAATTATCTTTTTTGGATGATTTTCTCTATAAATATCGTATCAAAAACTCCGTTTTGATTCACCAAGAATTACCATTCATCAATTATCATCAATTTTCATCAACTCTCTTCATTCACAAGTTTTCAATTACCATTCATTAATTCTCTTCATTCGCAATTCATTCATCTCATTCATTCATCAATTTTCAATAATATTAATTCTTTAGCATTCTTTTCTTTCTTCTTTTCTTTCTTGCTTTTTAATAACAAAATTCTGCATTCACAAGATCTTGAAACACCTAGCCATATTCGAGGTTGCCTTCGCCCTAGACGTGAAAGGTTTTAATTTCTGAGGGTTTGGTCCCAAATCTCACTTTCAATTATTTAATTTAATTGTTTTGATTATTATTTTCCTTGAAGTTACTAACGTGTGTATTTTGTTATTAGAAAGAGGTACGAGTCATCCAAGTAAGTACTTTAATGGTTTAATTGATATTATGATGTAGATATCATGCTTAGATTGTTATTTTGATTCCTAGTATCATGTCTAGGGTAACTTTAATATCAAGTATGATTAAAAGTACGATGCTTCCTATTTTCTTCCTAATACTTATGATTGTTAGTATCATGTTAGGGCTAAAGATTTAATTTTTATTGTTTAGTGACATGCTAGGGTTTGTTATTAATCTTGTTAGTATCATGCCTAGGATCTTGCTATTTTTATTATGATTTAATATTAACATGAATATGATTATGATTATAATTGTTATAATGATTATGAATACTATTATTTTGATGATTATTTTATTTATGATAATTATTTCAATTATTATTAATATGATTATTATTTTCTTTTATGATTATTATCATGATTATTTCAATTATAATTTATTTTTATGATGATGATATTCATTATTATGTTGCTTGATGCTTATTATTTATTGCTTGATCACACCTTTTATTGCATGTTTAAAGGGAATTTGTACTTGTAACCACGCTTAATAAGATAATTAATAATCTTGTTAGGGTTAATATGATTATAATTCAAGTGATCGCCAATAATAGATTTATTTGTGCATTAATATTCAACCAACATAGATTAAACAGGTTTAGGGTTAATCCTATTGATTGCATGTTAATTGGAAAGCGCACATGTTAATTGGAAAGCGCACATGAACCCTTATTTGGTTCATGACCTTATGGAGTTGACGATCTCTTGGATCGTTAAGGGGTGTAACCTTCACCTCGTGAACGGTTTACAAGTTCCTTAAAAACTTGTTGGCGACTCTTTTGCTCTATCTTCTTCCCTTTTGGACGCCACCGTACTTTAGTGTATGATCACAGTGGGGTTCAAGCTAGTGGGATTTTAAAGGCTTGAAATTATTCCCTACACCTGCTCATCTCTTGGCACAAGTGAAGATGTTTGGGGGGACTTTGAGGTCAAGGTTCTCACTAGAAGTGGACGGTTGCAACAACCTAATCCACCTCCGCCTCCACCACAATCACATCCGATAGTGGATCCCATCGACCCTGTGAACAGCGATGTGGTCAAACAACTGCAAATGACCAAGGTGGAGATGAATGTATAGAAGCTTTTGGCCACTTCCCACGAGCATCGAAAGGCTGTGATGAATGCTCTGGTGAAAATAGGAGTTGATGATGACATGACTCCTCAAGGTCTGGTCAATTTTCTCACTACTGAATTGCCAAGTATTAGCAATCTGATTTCGTTTTCTGACAAGGATCTGCCCCCGGAAGGGGACCAACATAATAAGGCCTTACACCTCACTGTGGTGTGTAGGCAGATGAATGTTCCTATGAGCCTGGTTGATAATGGCTCTGCAATCAATGTGTGCCCACTCCGTACTGCAAAGAAGTTGGGCATAAAGAATGAAGAATTGACTCCCTCCACTCAAGGGATTCGCGCTTATGATAATACTCGTCGTCAAGCCGTGAGTACTATCATACTGAATATAACTACTGGGGCCATTGAACGTCGCACCAAATTTCAGGTTGTGGACATTAAAGCCTCTTTCAATCTGTTGTTAGGATGCCCTTGGCTTCATGAGCTAAAGGCGATTCCATCATCGCTGCACCAGAAAGTGAAAGCCATAGTTGGAGGGGTTCCGATTACTATTGATTCTTCTCCTATGCGCATTCAAGTTATTGATACTCCTATCGTCCATGTTGAACATGACGAAGAAGATGAAGATCTTTGGGGGTTTACACTTGATGATGTTCTCATGATTGAAAAGGAGGAAAAGTGTCATCTCGACTTCGATCCCTATTCAAACACCAATATCAATGCCATTCTGAAGAAGCAAGGTCATTTCCCTGGAATGACCCTTGGACTCAAGAAGAAAATGGTTGAATCTTGGGGCCATCCTGGTGCACTCAAGAAGGATACTTTTGGCTTGGGATTCAAGCCAACAAAAGAAGATCTGAAACAAGCCTTATTGAAGATGAAGGCTCGCAATAATGCTCGAATCACGAAGACGGAAATGGCCATGGATCCATATCCGTTCACCCTCAA
Organism: Chenopodium album; assembly: GCF_948465745.1. NCBI lineage: Eukaryota > Viridiplantae > Streptophyta > Magnoliopsida > Caryophyllales > Amaranthaceae > Chenopodium > Chenopodium album. Next base: position 23,511,991 of record NC_137839.1, read on the forward strand.
TGGCCAGTACATTAAAGAAGGGGAAGACTTCCCATGCTATGAATTCCCTGAACCATTCGCCCATGATGGGATCCGTGAACCAGGATTTGAGATGTTCCTCGATTGTGACTTTGTTGATGAAGACGAAGAGCTCTTCACAACCGAGAAGCCAGCTAGCCCGAACTCTGATGATCTAGGAATCAACGTGCTTTTTGGAATGGAGAAGAATGAGTCTAAGCCGGTCCGCAATGATAACTCCAAGCTCGTTCAAGCTATCATAGCAAACAAGGATTTTGACCCCTCCGAGTTAATCGTCCAAGCTGACAACATTTCAAGGGGATGGCGCAAGACATTGAGGATCACTACGCCAAGTGGAGAGAAGTTGGAAATAACCGCTGGCGAAGGTCCTATGTTTGATGAGTCTGAGTCGTCTGGGTCCGAGTCCGAGTCTGAGTCTAAGTCTGTAGACGAGTCCTTAGAGTCTGAGGCCGACCCTCTTTCTGCTATAGAGTTCAATCCTGAGTCTCTTGTTGAGTCCCCTCTTTCTAGTCCTAATAATTCCGGTGAGGTCGCAGCCGACCTTGCCCCTCTTGATGTATTAGCCAATGAATTCAATAAAATGAGTACCTCTGCTTACGATGCGTGTCATTCCCTTAGCCCTGATCAATATTGCTTTGCTAATGATAAAAATGACAAAGAAATAATAAAAGCAATGGAAGAACACGAAAATAAAACAGCAGTTATCGAAGATACAGAAACAGTTAACATTTCCAATGATACGACTGTTAAAGAAGTAAAAATTAGATTAACACTAAGTCAAGATGAACGCAAAGAGCTAATTCACTTGCTTAGTGAATTTGTTGATGTATTTGCTTGGTCATACCAAGATATGCCAGGAATTGACAGGGATATAGCTCAGCATACGATACCACTCATTCCAGGTATGAAGCCTATCAAACAAAAGCTGCGCCGTATGAAACCCGATGTGGCTCTCAAAATCAAGGAAAGAAATCAGGAAGCAGTTGGCCGCAGGTTTCATCAGAGTATCCAAATATCCAGAATGGATAGCAAATGTGGTTCTAGTTCCAAAGAAGGATGGAAGGGTCAGAATGTGTGTTGATTACAGGGATCTCAATAAAGCAAGCCCGAAAGATGGGTTCCCTCTACCTCACATTGACATTCTAGTCGATAATACAGCAAACCATGCACTCCTGTCATTCATGGATGGTTACGCCGGATATAATCAGGTATTGATGGCCGAAGAAGACATGGAGAAAACCACATTCATCACGCAATGGGGTACATATTTCTATACAGTAATGCCATTCGGGTTGAAAAACGCGGGTGCCACCTACCAAAGAGCAGCTACAGCATTATTACATGACATGATGCACAAAGAGGTGGAGGTCTATGTCGATGATATGATCGTTAAGTCTAAAGATCGCCCAGGCCATATTATTGCACTTCGCAAGTTCTTTGAAAGACTCCGCGAGTACAGCATGAGATTAAATCCAGCAAAATGTGCATTTGGAGTCACGTCAGGCAAATTACTTGGATACGTGATCAGTTCTCGAGGGATTGAAATAGATCCTACAAAAGTAAAGGCGATCATGTCCATGCCACCACCCAAAAATAAGAAGGAGATTCGAGGTTTCATTGGAAGGTTGCAGTATATAAGTAGGTTCATATCAAAGCTCACAGCGATATGTGAACCTATATTCAAGAAGCTCAAGAAAAATGTCCCAGTCACATGGGATGACGATTGCCAAAAAGCTTTCGACAAAATCAATGAGTACTTGGCAAACCCACCCGTGCTAGCGCCAGCAATACCTGACTTTCCTCTTTGACTCTACCTTACGGTCACAAGAGAAACGATGGGGGCAATGCTAGCACAAGAGATCGAAAGCAAGGAGAATGCAATCTATTACTTGAGTAAGAAACTTCAAGGATATGAGACGCGATACACGCCACTTGAGAAGTTGTGTCTCGCACTTGTATGGGCCGCACAGAAACTAAGACATTACATGCTCACTCATACAGTGCATGTCGTGTCCAAGATGGATCCTCTCAAATACTTGTTCGAAAAAGCAACACTCAGTGGCAGATTATCAAGGTGGATAGTCAATCTTGCTCAGTTTGACTTGAGATTTGTGCCACAAAAAGCCATCAAGGGTTCTGCGGTTTCTGACTTCTTAGCAGACTTTCCGCTAGAAGAAGCAGAAAAAGAAGAAGATGAATACGATTTCCCTGACGAAGATTTACTCGTGACTGAAGATGATAGCTGGACACTCTATTTTGATGGAGCTTCAAACCAAAAAGGATGTGGTGTAGGAGTCTTGCTTGTATCACCCAATGATGAGCACATCCAAATTTCCATGAAGCTCGACTTTGATGTCACCAACAATGCCGCAGAATATGAAGCATGCATTTTGGGGTTAGAAACAGCTGTCGCCCTGGGAATTAAGAAACTCAGAATCTATGGTGATTCTTCACTAATCATTAACCAAATCTCCAAGAGATGGAAAGTGAGAAGTGAAAGTCTCGTTACGTATCAAGCTCATTTAGAAACTCTCACGGAGCAACTAGATGAAGTGGAATATAAGTATTTGCCAAGAGAAGAAAACCAATTCGCCGACGCACTAGCTTAATTAGCATCAATGGTGCGAATTCCAACTGATACAATCAGAATGCCACTGACCATAGAAAGAAGATATGAACCGGCTTATGTTCACGCACTCGACGATGAACAAGAATCACAAGAAGAAGATGAAGAGCCATGGTATACATATATCCTTAATTATGTGACAAGAGGAGAATACCCTCCTAATACTGATAAAAGGGCACGTCGTGCTTTGAGGCTTCTGGCCTCACAGTATGTGCTCATCAGGGGAGAACTCCACAAGAGAAATGCAATGGGAAGAAATCTCTTATGCATAGCCAAGAAAGAAGCACATAAAACCATGGAAAACCTGCATGCCGGTATATGTGGAACACACATGAATGTAAAGATGTTAGTCCAAAAGATTCAACGACAAGGTTACTATTGGACTACCATGGAGAGAGATTGTCACGATTACGTCAAGAAATGTATGAAGTTTCAAGTCTACGCAAATTTATAGCATGTTCCACCTTCGCTTCTCTACACATATACTTCTGCATGGCCTTTCTCCACTTGGGGCATCGAAATCATTGGAAAAATAACACCACCAGGACAAGGGGGCATGAATTCATTCTCGTAGCAATCGACTATTTCACCAAATGGGTCGAAGCTACCTCATATGCTAAGCTGACGGCAAAACATGTAGCTCAATTCATTGAGAAAAATATCATATGCCGCTATGGGGTACCACATGAGATGATCAGTGATAATGGAACACATTTCCAAGCCGAATGCGCAGAATTATTATAGAAATATCATATCAAGCATCACAGATCATCACCTTACAGACCACAAACAAATGGTGCAGTCGAATCGGCCAACAAAAATGTGAAAACTATCATCGAAAAGATGACAGAAAATTACAAGGATTGGCCAAGTAAGCTACATTTCGCCCTTTGGGGTTATCGAACCTCTGTTCGTACATCAACGGGGGCTACCCCTTTCTCTTTGGTTTATGGAGTTGAAGTTGTACAACCAATCGAACTCGAAATCCCTTCTCCTCGAATCGCATTGGAAAGCCAACTAGATGAAGTCGACTAGATTAGAGCAAGATACGACGAACTGGTCTTACTTGATGAAAAACGCTTGGCAGCTTTGCATCATGTCCAAACCTACCAACAGCGTATGGCGCGACATTTTAATAAAAAAGGCAAGACCAGGAACATCAAAGAGGGCGACCTAGTGCTTAAGGCACTTCGTAAAAATGTGTTAGATCCAAGAGGAAAATTCAGACCGAATTGGTCAGGCCCGTACATTGTTAAAGCCATCTTGTCTAGCGGAGCGGCACAATTGGTAGACATGGACGGTAATGGTTTCCCCAATTTAACCAACTTGGATCAACTCAAGAAATTCTATGCCTAGTCACATGGGTTCATGACCTAATATAGCTACGTTTGGCCTGATTCCTTTTTAGGATACGTAGGCAACCCCTCAAGGGGGCCCGACCACTTTAAAAAAATAAAAATCCTCCCTATGTTGACCAAAGAGGGGAGGTAGCAAAGGAGTACGCGTGAACTCGTATCAGGAGAAAGGGTCATGGAGATCAGAATCATGATGAAGATCCACACTCGCTGCTCAGCCGATGTATCCTCCATGTCGAAGCCACGAGCTAAAACTGAAGCCAGCTCCGATCGCCCGCTCCTAAGACCACCTCGAGACACTGGTCAGGTCCTGATATGCTGAACAATCGGACCTAACAAATCAGCTGCCTCAGCCGATCCCCAAGACAGATCAGACATCTGAGCTACGGCCAGGTCAGTGAAGCGCAGCCCGCTAATCATACTGAAGTCCAGAGGGGTCACTGTCATCTCCCCCCAAGCGAAATGAAAAGTGTTTGTAGTATCCCAGAAATACTCCAACAATGCGCGGACGACCGTCGCACCGCAACCCCGGGGGCTGCGAAACCCTATTATCGCCGTATAGAAATCTACTAAACCAGCCGATTCCCATAGGGCGTTCGTAGCAGGATCCCTCGTAATGACATGGTGAAGTCGAGGAATCAAATCGCCGTCTCCAGAACCATGGTGGCGAAGCGTGCCGTCGACTATGCCGGAGAGTGGGCGATGAGAAACATGGTTTTCGCGGCAGAAAACCAACTGGTTTGGAGGCTACAGAGGTGGAACCCACCTACCTCTACTCGTAGAAGTCCGAGGCTCGGACTCTAAGGCATCGTCGTCCATACCCTCAGGAATAGTGGGAGTGTCCTCCCGAAAAGCCTGACGTCGGCCCTAGGTAGAAAGATCGCGATCTCGTCGCCTAGGCATGCTATTATAAAGATCTAAATGCTTAGCATCATTTCCTAAGACATTTAATTCAAGTTGCATTTTTATAAAAATAAAGATCTAAATACTTAGCATCATTTCCTAAGTTATTTAGTTATTTATCGAATTATACGCTAAATTTTTACCTCCAGGCTAAAAATTGGAAAAATTATGGTATTTAGTTTCTCCATGACAAACTAATACTACAGTTCTCCTAGCTGCATGATACTATGTTCTCCGTGACAATATAGTACATACACAAAATATGTTTCCAAGTTGCACAAAAACAATGAATCAACACATCATGAAATGGTTTACAAGGTTTACCACCATATTTTCACCATTTCAAGTGCAAAGAAGTAACATGAACATCATTTCACAAAAGTAGTACCCAAAAATGGTGATTTGCTCAATTTTCCATCAAATCATGCAATTTTTGTCTCAAATTTCTCACAAACACACATACATACATATACAAGTAAAATCATGGCAAGAATTTCAACATAAAACCTCAAAATCAAAAATCCCCAAATTGATTTTTAAGGGTTTTTCATGAAATTACTCATTTGAAGCAAATTCGAGACAAAATCAAAGGAAACTTACATGGGTCCTCGTAGAGAAACAAAAATGAGGAAAGCAATAAGAAATTAGAGCAGAATTGGTGAGGATTTGAGCTCCAAAAGCTCGGAAAAACCTTGGAGATCAGCGCAGCCGCCGTGACACGGTTGAGCTTGGCCGCGGCTCGGTGGAAGGGTGACGTGTCATGGGGAACAATTCCCGTGTCACGGCAATAAAGAAAGTCGCCGGAGCTCCGATGTGCAGCAACAGCACCAACGAACAGCAGCAAATCGCAGCAAAAACAAAATAAAGAAGGAGAGAGAGGAAGCAGGACCACCGTGACACGGTGATGAACGTCGGCCGACGGGAAAGAACACCGAGCGCCGGTGAGAAGCAGCCGAGACACGCCAAACCGAGCAAACAAAAAAAAATTCGAACTTTTGGGTGAAAATCGGACGAGAAAGATGAGCAAAATGAGGAAAATGTGTGATATTTAAAACAAAAAATCCCGTGCAACGGACCCCGTTCCCACGTAACGGTCAGATTTTTTGTGGTGCACAAGCTTTGACTGGTCAAAGATGCCATTTGACCGTTTTTTCAGCCACTAGATTCCCGCGCCACGGGACCCCCTTGCCGTGTCACGGGAAGCAGCTCCGCGTGACGAGGATCCGTACCGTGTCACGGGAATTTTTTTGTGACACGGTGACTTTGTACAGTTATTTGCGAATATTCCTAACATTTTGACTAAGGTTGCACGATTTTATGCATAAATTGGACAGTTATTTTTCGCTGGAATTACGCGGAAAATTGTAATTGATACTTAAAAGGGACTAAAATTACCATTTTACCCCTAGCAAGCATCAAAGTCTATTTTTCGGCATTTTAAGCACCTAATATGGTCGGATAATCGACTTAAAGGTGTGAATCATCTGCGGCCCAAGTTCGGGGATAATCGAACCATCATACACTTGCAAATTTCAGCAATTACAGTAGTCGTCGGCTTTCCTCAGGCTTGGAAAGCGTTATCGGTGGATTTTTCTTCAAGTATAGAAAACCGCCAAGTCGGCTTTCCTCAGGCTGGGAAAGCGTTATCGGTGGATTTTTTCTTCAAGTATAGAAAACCGCCAAGTCGGCTTTCCTCAAGCTAGGAAAGCCTTATCGGTGGATTTTTCTTCAAGTATAGAAAACCGCCAAGTCGGCTTTCCTCAAGCATGGAAAGCGTTATTGGTGGATTTTTCTTCAAGTATAGAAAACCGCCAAATTCCTTTGTCGGCTTTCCTCAAGCATGGAAGGCATTATCGGTGGAATTCTTCAAGCATAGAATGACACCAAATTCATACATCGACTTTCCTCAAGCATGGAAAGTGTCATCCGGTAGGTTTCTTCAGGCTTAGAAAACTACCAAACTCTTCAGTCAGCTTTCCTCAAGCATGGAAAGCGCTTCAACAAACGTCACTCGGTGGATTCCTTCAAGCATAGGAAGCTGCCAAATTCGTTCGCCACCAATACACTGGTGCCAGATACGTATTTTATCCTTTTACTCTTTTATCTGTAAAACTAACAATTTTCTGCAGGTATTGGCGTATACAGAATGATTTAGGATCCCAGAGCGTCTTAAATCATTCTCCGTCCCTATCGGCTACTTTGACTATCGTTTTCGAAACTGACGTTTCTACAAACTCAGTCAAAGTGGGGGCTTCTGTAGACACCTAAAAATGTCTCCCCAAAACCAAACCCGATGATGAACAACCTTTCACCGCCACTATTGGTCGGGTTCAGTATTTAATCCCGAGAGTGCTTAAAAAATCGTATTTGATTAAATTCGTATTTTTTAACAGTCCATGGATTAGTCTTGATGATTGGTAAAAGCATAGTTTTAATTTTAGCCCTAACCTTTTTTATTTTATTGTTTTATTATTTTTGGCCCAAACCTTTTATTTATTTTTATTTAATTATTTTTAGCCCAAATAATAGTAAGTCAGAAAAGGCCCGAAATTATCAATCGGCACTTAAAATGCCGAATGAAATTAGGGTTAAAAATGTATTTAGATGGAAAAACAGGCTAGAAATTCCCGCGCCACGGCAGGTACCCACCGTGTCACGGGAATCCTTCCCGTCTGACGGTGGGATTTCCCGTGACACGGGAAGTCTGCCGTGACACGGGACATTCCGTGTCTTTTCCGCGTAAACCCTTAACGCGTTTTCTTTCCCGTTTTCTGAAAATTTCCCACTTCACACTAAAAATATACCGTGTCACGGGAAAGTGTGTCGTCTGACGGTGGGACTTCCCGTGTCACGGTACAGTTTGCCGTGTCACGTGATACTTTTTTAGGGTTTTTTTATCATTTTAGGGTTCCGTGTGCTCCCTCAGCACATTTTCCCTATAAATACCCCCTAATTTCTGATGTACGAGGCACCGAGTAATTCTCTGATTTATTTTTCTCTCTTCTATGCTTTAGCCTAAACACTAGCCTACCCTTTACACTTCAAAATTCCTTCTTCAAGTGATCAAAGGAGTCCATACTTTACTCGTGGTTCTGTCCTTAAGCCAAGGCGTGAAAGGTAGAACTGTTTGAGGGTTTAGCCCCAAATCAACTCTACTTTGTTTGATTTAATTTAATTATTGTTTTATTATTTCCTTGAAGTTACTAACTCGTTTATTATTTTGTAGTTGCAAACAAACAGAATCAAAGTAAGAATCATGTTCCTTTTATTTCTATTATTTTTCTAACGATTTTATGTTGTTGGAATTGTGGTTAAATTGTTTCCACTATTAATGTTTGTTCTATTATATTGATCACCATATTGCATGTTTAAAGGGAATATGTAATTGAAAATCACGCCTAATAAGATAATTTGGACAACCGGTTTAGGATCCTTTTTAATCTTGTTGTTTAATCAAGTGATCACAATATTTTAGAATTATGTGTTGCATTAATATTAAACCAATTTAGCATAATAATAGTTTGGAGCAAATTGAATCTTTGTTTGCATGCCTTTGAGATCGCAGGAATCACTTTTCAATATAAGAATCGAGTAGAGGCCAATACGGGCGAATCTCATGGATTATGAATGGGGTGTAACCTTCACGGGTCAATCGTTGTTGCCTATCGTTGTCCCTTTATTCGTGGTTGCCTTTTATGATCCGTGAACGGTTTACAAGTTCCTTAAAAACTTGTTGGCGGCTCCCTACTTTATTTGTCCCTAATCGTTGTCCCTAATCGTAATGTCAATTCCCAGTTCCTATGAGTGCCACGTATATTCACCACATGCTTTTAACGTAGGCGCACTTCGAGCGACGCCTACAAGCGTCAAGTGTCGTCATAGTATGTACAAATAAAAACTCTCGGTCAAAAGTCTCTAGAACCAGAATCAGTATCATCTCCACCCTGTGAATACGGGAACGGTGAGCCAAAGAGTCCCGCCATCATCCGAGTACGGGGAGTAGTGTCCCTACTAGTCCCTGTGACTCCAGCAGTAGTCAAACTCAAGGCAGGACCCGTCCAACCGGCAAACGGTGTAGACTGACTCAAAGACACGGGAATCGTCGGTGAAGGCATCGTCCCATACATCGGAACTGAGAACAAGCCCGATACCGGTGGAGGAATCCTAGACGATGGAGCTGAAAATAAACCAGGATCCACGGGAGTCAAAACAGGCCCAAACTCAGGCTGTGAAAATGACTGCCGCTGCCCTGACCCGGAAAGCGCTGGGAAGACTGAGGCTGCTCCCACTGAGCCTCCTGAAACGACTGAGTAATCTGAGGCTCTCGCTAAGACTGAGAATGTCGGTGAATCCCAGGAGATCGTCTACCACGACCAAGCTCCTCCTCGTCCGAGCCTCTATGCCTCGAGCGCGAGCGAGGCCTCCGTTGCTCCTGAAATATACAAAATCAAAAGGTGTCAACAATGCAAAATAAAACAAATGGTAAAAATGGAAAAAATGAACATACCTCAAGAACATCGCTAGAACTGCTTCGACAACTCGCACCACGCCGAAGCTTGATGATGCAGTACTTCAAGGCGTCAACCAGCTTCATGAATCCCATCATCTCCGAGCGGTTAGGCTGAGGATAAAACAAAGAAAAGTCAGTAACAAGCGGTGTTAAAAGGATGAATAATGCATCAAAAAACTTACCGGCTCAAAGACCTCAGGCAGAGACTCCTGCGCCTATCTGTAACCCTCTGGCGCGTCAGCAATATGGTCCTCGGTAATACCAATCGGCCCCGGGTAGCAGACAGACTAAGGCGGAATCTCGATCCTCCCCACAGGGCGAATAGTCGTCTGAAAATATGATCGAATAATCAAGTTATTCGACTATTTAAAACATAGACTACTATTTAAAACAGAGACTAGTAACAAAAATCCTCAAAAGGAATCATACCTCTGGAAGACGGGGTGGAGGAGCAAGAGAGGGAAGCAAGTCCTGCACATAATCACCCTCAATGTGCACAAGCTTTTACCAAGGAAAAGTGTAGCGCTCTCCCCCGTTTATCAACTCCCTAATCAAGCGCGAGTCCAGCATCGACTCTGGTGGAGATGAGGGCACCACAAAGCGATCGCCGCTATGTTGACGAACGACACGCTCCCCCAAATACCAAACAAAGCGTCTGGTACCAACCAAAATGTTGCGGTACGCTGAAAGACGCAAGGCCTCCAGAAGATCAGTCATCCCGGCCCAAGGACGATACTGGACATCAATGGCAACCTGAAAACCATAAAAAGTTGGCATGAAACACCGGAAATAACGTCAGAGAGAAAATAACAGGCAACAAAACTAATTCTTACGCCAACAAAAGAGGTGCCTCGGCGTAGCAGCCCGCGCAGCGCAGAGACGGACTCCACCCGTGACTCTCCTCTGTCACGCCAGCTGGCCCCGACAGGGAAATCATGAACCGCTCCACAACGCCGTCGAGGAGCCAAGCCTGGGAAGTACTCGTAGAACCATAGCTGCAATGAAAAGTAATCTTTGAGCACATGAGTCAAACAAATTAAAATAAAACAAGAAGAGGAAAAGATCATCACCTCTACGACTATCCACAGACAATAGACAGTGATGGGAGACTCCTCGTTCAGCTGCCGACAGCCATGACGTAACGACAAGAGAAGGTTGGCGTACCCGAGGCTGGCCCAGCTATAGGATCCTATCTCACTGATCCTAACTAAAGAAGGGAGGTAGTAAAGGAGTGCGCGTGAACTCCTATTAGGAGAAAGGGTCATGGAGATCAGAATCAGAATGAAGATCCGCACTCGCTGCTCAGCCGATGTATCCACCATGTCGAAGCCACGAGCTAGAACTGAACCCAGCTCCGATCGCCCGCTCCTAGGACCACATCAAGAAACTGGTCGGGTCCTGATATGCTGAACGATCGGACCTAACAAATTGGCTGCCTCAGCCGCTCCCCAGGAAAGATCAGAAATCTAAGCTACGGCCCGGTCAGTGAAGCGCAGCCCGCTAATCATGCTGAAGTCCAGAGGGGTCACTATCATCTCCCCCCAAGCAAAATGAAAGGTGTTGGTAGTATCCCAAAAATACTCCAATAATGCGCGAACAACTGTCGCACCGCAACCCCGGGGGCTACGAAACCCTACGACCGCCGAGTAAAAATCCACTAAACCAGCCGATTCCCATAAGGCGTTCGTAGCAGGATCCCTCGTAATGATCTGGTGAAGTCGAGGAATCAAATCTCCAGCTCCAGAACCGTGGTGGCGAAGCGTGCCGTCAACTATACCAGCAAGTGGGCGATGAGAAACGTGGTTCTCACGGCAGAAAACCAACTGGTCTGGAGTCCACAGAGGTGGAACCCACCTACCTCTACTCATAGAAGCCCGAGGCTCGGACTATAAGACATCGTCGTCCATACCCTCGGGAATAGTGGGAGTGTCCTCCCGAAAAGCCTGACGCCGGCCATGGGTGGAAAGATCGCGATCCCGTCGCCTAGGCATGCTATTGTAGAAATAAAGATCTAAATGCTTAGCATCATTTCCTAAGACATTTAATTCGAGTTGCATTTTAATAAAAAGTCTAAATGCTTAGCATCACTTCCTAATTTATATAGTTGTTTATCGCATTATACGCTAAATTTTTACCTCAAGGCTAAAAATTGGCAAATTATGGAAGTATTTATAGTATTTAGTTTCTCCATGACAAACTAATACTACAGTTCTCCTAGCCGCATGATACTATGTTCTCCATGACAATATAGTACATACACGAAATATGTTTCTAAATTGCACAAAAATGATGAATCAACACATCATGACATATTTTAAAAAATCTACCACCAATATTTCACCATTTCAAGTGCAAAGAAGTAACATGAACAACAAGAACATCATTTCACAAAAAGTAGTAACCAAAAATGGTGATTTGCTCAATTCTCCATCAAATCATGCAATTTTTGTCTCAAATTTCTCACAAACACACATACATACATATACAAGTAAATTCATGGCATGAATTTCAACATAAAACCTCAAAATCAAAAAACCCCAAATTGATTTCTAAAGGTTTTTCATAAAATTACTCATTTGAGGCAAATTCAAGACAAAATTAAGAGGAACTTACATAGATCCTTGTAGAGGTTCGAATATGAGCGTATAGCAAAAAATTGGAGTGAATTTGGTGAAAAATCGAGCTATAAAAGCTCGAAAATAACTCCGGCAACCCAGCTCACTCACCGCGACACGGGAAGCAACGCCGCGACACGGTGGTTATTGTCCGTGTCACGGAGCCTCTGAGACGACGACGGAGCTCCGGCGACACCAGCGGCGGCTTTAGGCAACAGCAGCACGACGATTTACAGCAAGCAGTAACGACTAGCAGCAAGTTGCAGCGTAAAAAAAAAAAAAAAAGAAGACGAAAACACAGAAATGTCGTGACACGGTAAGTGGCCCCGTCTGACGGGAAACGACTCCGTGTGCCGGTGTGTTTTTGCCGTGGCTCGATAAGTTGAGCAGAGAAAAAAAGAAGAAAATGGAGAAGGGGAGTGCAAAAATGGCGAAAATAGCAGAAGAAGCTTGAATTTAAAGCAAGAAAAAGCACCCCGTTCACTGTGTCACGGTGATCGTTATCGTGTAACGGTACTCTGATGACGTGGCGCGCTGGGATTTGTGGGTCAAAAGCATAAAAATCCACGCGTTCACCAATCCAAACAGCAAAAATAACATAAAATAAATAAATAAAATACCCCGTGACACGGGGTTAAATCCCGTCTGACGGGGGATGTTACCGTGTCACAGCATAACGCCACGGTAGTTCTGCGCGTTGTCAGCGAATATTCCTGGCGTTCTTGACCAGTTTGAATGATTTTTCGAGGCTTTTGGGCAGTTATTTTTTCGCTGGAATTACACGGAAAATTTTAACTGATACTTAAAGGGGACTAAAATTACTATTTTGCCCCTAAAAGCATTAAAGTCGTTTTGTCGATATTTTAAGCATCTAATATGGTCAGATAATCGACTTGAAGGTGTGAATCAACTGCGGCCCACGTTCAGGGATAATCGAACCATCTTGCAAATTTCAGTGATTACAGTAGTCGTCGGCTTTCCTTAAGCTTGGAAAGCGTTATCGGGGGATTTTTCTTCAAGTATAGAAAACCGCCAAGTCGGCTTTCCTCAAGCATGGAAAGCGTTATCGGTGGATTTTTCTTCAAGTATAGAAAACCGCAAAGTCGGCTTTCCTCAAGCAAGGAAAGCGTTATCGGTGGATTTTTCTTCAAGTATAGAAAACCGCCAAATCCCTTTGTCGGCTTTCCTCAAGCATGGAAGGCATTATCGGTGGATTTCTTCAAGCATAGAATGACACCAAATTCATACGTCGACTTTCCTCAGGCATGGAAAGTATTATCCGGTAGGTTTCTTCAGGCTTAGAAAACTACCAAACTCTTCAGTCAGCTTTCCTCAGGCATGGAAAGCGTTTCAACAAATGTCACCCGGTGGATTCCTTCAAGCATAGGAAGCTGACAAATTCGTTTGTCACCGATACACTGGTGCCAGATACGTATTCTATCCTTTTACTCTTTTATATGTAGAATTAACATTTTTCTGCAGGTATCGGCATATACAGAGTGATTTAGGATCGCAGAACGTCTTAAATCATTCTCCGTCCCTATCGACTACTTTGACTATCGTTTTCGAAACTGGCGTTTCTACAAACTCAGTCAAAGTGGGGGCTTCTGTAGACACCTAAAAATGTCTCCCCAAAACCAAACCCGATGATGAACAACCTTTCATCGCCACTATTGGTCGGGTTCAGTATTTAATCCCGAGAGTGCTTTAAAAATCGTATTAAAATCATATTTTGAACAATCCATGGAATAGTCTTAATGTTTGGAAAAGCATAGTTTTAATTATAGCCCAAACCTTTTTTATTTTATTGTTTTATTATTTATTTTTGGCCCAAACCTTTTATTTATTTTATTTAATTATTTTCTTATTTCATCCCAAATAATAATAAATCAGAAAAGGCCCGAAATTATCAATCGGCACTTAAAATGCCGAATGAAATTAGGGTTAAAAATGTATTTAGACGGAAAAGCGGGCTGGGAATTCCCGCGCCACGGCAGGTACCCACCGTGTCACGAGAATCATTCCCGTCTAACGGTGGGATTTCCCGTGACACGGGAAATCTGCCGTGACACGGGAAATTCCGTGTCTTTTCCGCGTAAACCCTTAACGCGTTTTCTTCCCCGTTTGTTGAAAATTTCTTGCGTCACACTAAAAATGCACCGTGTCACGGGAATGTTTCCCGTCTGACGGTGGGACTTCCCGTGTTACGGTACAGTTTGCCGTGTCGCGGGATACTTTTTTAGGGTTTTTATCATTTTAGGGTTCCGTGTGCTCCCTCAGCACATTTTCTCTATATATACCCCCTCATTTCTGATGTACGGGGCATCAATTAATTCTCTAGTTTATTTTTCTCTCTTCTATGCTTTAGCCTAAAAACTAGCCTACCCTTCTCATTTCAAAATTCCTTCTTCAAGTGCTCAAAGGAGTCCATACTTTACTCGTGGTTCTGTCCTTAAGCCAAGGCGTGAAAGGTAGAACTGTTTGAGGGTTTGGCCCCAAATCAACTCTACTTTATTTAATTTAATTTAATTATTGTTTTATTATTGTTTCCTTGAAGTTACTAACTCGTTTATTATTTTGTAGTTGCAAACAAACAGAATCAAAGTAAGAATTATGTTCCTTTTATTTCCATTATTTTCTAACGATTTTATTAGAATTATGGTTAAATTGCTTCTAATATTAATGTTTGTTTTATATTATTTATTGATCACCATATTGCATGTTAAAGGGAATATGTAATTGAAAATCACGCCTAATAAGATAATTTGGACGACCGGTTTAGGATCCTTTTTAATCTTGTTATTAATTGAAGTGATCACTAATATTTTAGAATAATGTGTGCATTAATATTCAACCAATTTATCTAAATAATAGTTTGGAGTGAATTGAATATTTTGTTTGTATGCCTTTGAGATCACATGAATGCTTTTCAATATTAGAATCGAGTAGAGGCCAATACAGGCGAATGTGACTCCATGACTCACTTCGTACCATCATCCCCGATCCTCCTTTCGTGGTTCCGAACCATATGGAGTTAGTAATCTCATGGATTATGAATGGGGTGTAACCTTCACGGGTCAATCGTTGCTGCCTATCGTTGTCCCTTATTCGTGGTTGCCTTTTTATGATCCGTGAATGGTTTACAAGTTCCTTAAAAACTTGTTGGCGGCTCCCTACTTTCCTTGTCCCTAATCGTATTATGTCAATTCCCACTTCCTATGAGTGCCAAGCATATTCACACATGCTTTAACGTAGGCGCACTTTGAGCGACGCCTACAAATACTATAGTAATTATTGTGACAAATTGGACAAGAATTGCTAGCAAAAACATCAAGAAAGGAGGATACGACTGCTATCAATATTAGGGGATATGACTTTACCCTGTCAAAGAGCAGTAGCTTCAACGCTAGGTTCGGGTTCATCTTCACGAGTTCTCTTCTGCCGAGATGAAGGTGAACCAGTTGTAGGAACTTGATGCTCATGAAACTCTCTAGAAACTTCTTCTTCAACAACATTATTTTTCTTTTTAGCTCTAGTATTATTCTTCAAGCCTTTGGCAACATTTGTATACAAAAGAAATCAAAATGTAAATTATAGTGATCTTACTAAAACAATAGTGACCAGAAAATTTAAGACCGTGACATGTCATTGTAAAGTGCACATTTATGCAGCATATATGATACACATGGAGCACTAAAAAAAACCCAAAAATAATCAGCATGATAATCAGATGCGAACAGATGGTTATATGAAAGCAATTTGTAGCAGGTTCTGTGGTCCAGCACAGAAGAATATAGAAAAGCTCCTTTCATATCTTAGGAGATCAATAAACAGTATATCATCAATAGACTAGATAATTCTAATAACAAAATATGGTAAAAATACTTCCAACTAAGCTGAGACATGCTCATTCAATTAAGCAACTTAGAATGGTAAAAAAATATTTTAAAAATGACCCTTCCCTTGTAAAAGAGAAACCATAAACATAATACAGGAACTCAACCAGTATTATGATTGAATAAACAACTAGTAAAGAATCTTGTTTCTAAATTGTCACTGAATAATATCATAAACTTTATTTAAATGATTTCAATCATTAAGCATCAATCCACCATTCCAAAAAATAGGCAAAATTTCCAAATTATTGAATTACAAATGGAGGTGGGAAGATTTAAGCTTATGACGTATCGTACACAAGTCCTTAGATTTACCTAATAAGCCAAGGCCTCATCAGTTGGACAATTTTAATTGTTATTGAATATAATTATCACAATTCACAAATCATACGTGACTCTATATACTATCGTTTATGGGAAACTTCAAGAAAAAGCACAACAATATCTTTGATCAGATAGACTATCAAGTTAGTAACATATATAATCCCTCCACCTCCATCCTCAAGGAAAGCATGATTTTTCACTTACACATATATAAGTAATTAAGCATGCACTTTGGTCTTGGATTAGTCTTATGATATATACTAGAATTGCCACTTAGATGGCATATAGGAAACATATTGATATCAGAGTTACATTCTAATTAACAAGTTGTTACTTGTTAGTACTAACAGGAACCGACTGCTAGGCAATCAAGTGAGAGTTAGCTAGTTTGACATAGTCATTATACTTTTCTAAACTACTAACTGGATACATTAGACAAACATATAATCTATAAAAATTACTATCCCAAATCATTTAAATATATCATAAAGTAGAAAACAACAATTAGTCAACTCAAAATTGCACAAATCATCATCGAGAACAACACATTATCAATAAAATTGAATGAGAAAACAAAAAACAATCAAAATTGAACGAAATAAGAATCGAACATCGCAAAACCCTAGATCTTCACTACGAAACAAAATTCAAATAAAAATTCATGCAAATAGTTTCAATTAAATAAAAACAACAATTAATCAGCTCAAAAGTACACAAATCATCATCGAGAACAACACTTTATCAATAAAATTGAATGAGAAAACAAAAACCAATCAAAATTGAAAGAAATAAGAATCGAACATCGCAAAACCCTAGATCTTCACTACGAAACAAAATTCAAACAAAACTTCATACAAATAGTTTCAATTAAAGAAAAACAACAATTAATCAGCTCAAAATTACACAAATCATCATCGTGAACAACACATTATCAATAAAATTGAATGAGAAAACAAAAAACAATCAAAATTGAACAAATTAACAATCGAACATCGCAAAACCCTAGATCTTCACTACGAAACAAAATTCAAACAAAAATTCATACAAAAATTCATTCAAATAGTTTCAATTAAAGAAAAACAACAATTAATCAGCTCAAAATTGCAGAAAAAAAGAGATAAACAAAGATTACCAGAAGGTGGTGGTTATCTACTTTTGTAGCCGAAGAACGAAGGCCACGTTATCGTTGAAATGTAGCACCTCCTCAGGTTCTCGCCATTGAAGTAGTCGAGCTGAAGAGAGAGAAAATACAAGAAGGGAAGAGAGAGAAAGTGTAAGCTTGATTGTGAAAATAAAGGAAAGAATTAATTTGGAGCAATTAATTTGTAAGAAATAAGTTGGGAGGGAGAGTAATTGCTTGGCTAAGTGAGTAAAGTCACGTGACATACTTGGTCCATTATGGACCATGTTTATTTAAGAAAAATTATAGGATTGGAGGGAATAGTAACAAAAATGAGCAAACGGACAAAACTTGAAAAAAAAAAAAGCCCACATTTTCGATTTTAGAATTCTAGGGTTTCATGTGTAATTCCTTTTCGGCCCAGAAAAAACCAGCCACTTTGTCATTAGGGATTTTCTCTTAAGCTTTAATGTTTAAAGCAGTAAGGGGGAGAGAGAGAGAGAGAGAGAGAGAGAGAGAGAGAAGCAGAAGAAACCCTCAATCACCCCATCTCTCATTCATCAACCATGGCCGTCGGGTACTCCTCCTCTCTCTCCTCCTCCATTTCCTCCATTGTCGCAGTCTCTAATACCTTCATTCTGCTGTTTGTTCTCTTTTTTGCAGGAAGAACAAGAGGATTTCCAAGGGTAAGAAGGGAGGCAAGAAGAAAGCGTATGTTCGACTAGCCCTAATTTTATTTCAATTTCTGTTTTTTCGATTTTTTTTTTTTTTTTGATGTGATTTTTTGTTGTGATTGTTTGATGCAGTTCCGATCCATTTGCTAAGAAGGATTGGTATGATATCAAGGCTCCTTCAATCTTCAACATTAGGAATGTTGGCAAAACTCTAGTTACCCGTACTCAGGGCACCAAGGTTAGTTTATCTAATTCTCAATTTGGGGATAAGTTGCTTGATTTATTCTGTTTGAATTATTATTATTTACTATATGCGTTTTGGGTTATAATCAGAAATATAGTGGTTTATGCAATTATATTAATTATTGAAATTTAAGTTTTTAGCTAAAATGTGGCTATATGAATTATCACTAATGCTGTTTTATAAAGTCCTTTAGATGTTAGGTTTTATGCAAGTTGATGCAGTAAAGAATGTAATTGTGTATTAGCTCTGTTTGTATATTTGATCCTATGATGTAATTTATGTGCTTGATGTATTTGTCTGACTCGTTTTTGTATAGAGTCACATGTGGAAATGTAACTGTGTTGATGCTTTGAACCCTTTAAGTTAGATTGATTTTGAGATTAGGCGAATAACTGATTTTAAGAAATGATTTTAGTAGTGTTATGAAATGAAGAGGTAAATAATTTTTGCAAATGACTGAGTAGTGTTATCAAGCAATCAATGCCTTAATCCCATAAGCAGGGTCTTAGGATTATGTGTTTGGAACTGTACGAAGTGACTTTAAATGTTATGTGTTTAAAACTGTTGATTTGCCATTGAAAACTCATTTGGTTTTATACAATGCTGGTTAAAGTTATAAATATTTTGTGTATGACCAAGTGTAATCGACCAATTATGCATTCCTACTTTTTTTGGTTATAGAGATTTATTATGCTCTTGTCATGTGACTTGTTGAATTGTCATTTGTTGAATTTAAGATTGCTTCTGAGGGTCTCAAGCACCGAGTTTTTGAAATTTCATTGGCTGATCTTCAAAATGATGAGGATCAATTCTTCAGGAAGATCCGTCTCAGGGCTGAGGATGTTCAGGGCCGTAATGTGCTCACTAACTTCTGGGTATGTATCTACCATTTCAACTTGTGTACTGTCTTGGGCTTACATCTTCTATTAGAAAAGTAGAGGATGCTAAAGGGTGATGATTGTTTTTAATTATTTAGGGTATGGACTTCACCACAGACAAGTTGAGGTCCCTTGTTCGCAAGTGGCAGACATTGATTGAGGCTCATGTTGATGTCAAGACCACTGACAACTTTACCCTCCGTATGTTCTGTATTGCCTTCACAAAGAGGCGCCCTAACCAGGTCAAGAGGACCACCTATGCTCAGTCTAGCCAAATCCGCCAGGTTGGTTATTGCTATAATCGGTTTCTCCTATTACATATTCTCACATCTAGATATTTACAAGTAATGAATGTGGCAATTTTTGTGCAGATCCGCCGCAAGATGCGTGAGATCATGGTCAACCAGGCTAGCTCTTGTGATCTTAAGGATCTTGTTGCTAAGTTCATCCCCGAGTCTATTGGCAAGGAGATTGAAAAGGCTACAACTGGCATCTATCCATTGCAAAACGTGTACATCAGGAAGGTTAAAATCCTCAAGGCCCCCAAATTCGATCTTGGAAAGTTGATGGAGGTAAGTCATTTCTCTGAATTATTGTTGAAGCATTTGATTATGTATCTTTCATTCAATAGTTACTAGAATTCTGATTCTATAATTGATTGTCTATTTTGGCTTGATTGTAGGTTCACGGTGACTACTCCGAGGATGTAGGTGTAAAGCTAGACCGGCCAGCTGAGGAAACTGTTGCTGAGGGTGAGGCCACAGAAGTTGTTGGTGCTTAGACAAAATCTGCTTCATGTTATCACAACTCCATCTCATATATGCTTACAATTTTGCTTGCGAGTTATGTCTCCCACATTGCTGATTTAGTATGGCCTCAATGTGACATTCGATATTGATAACGAGGCCAAGCTAATAAGTACTCTAGCGCTCTGCTGTTATTGGTTTCGGGCCAGGTCTCTACTCTGTAATTCAGTAGTTTCGTGTATCAACATGCCATATCAAGTTCTATTTTTAGGATCTCGTCAAAAAAAAGTTCTATTTTAGGAGATATTTATAGAGTAAATATAAAAGTTGGGTACTAAAGTATAACAAATGTTGCAGTTTTGGTACTGAACTTTGGGATGTTGCAAATTGGGTACTAAAGTTTGGATTGCGTGAAACTTTCAATTGGTCTTAGGTGCATTCTTATGCACCTAAGATAGGTGCAACAAGGGAAGGCCCAAAACACGCGGCTCAAATTAATAACCTACACAACATATTCGCGATCCGTCAAAATCCAAACTATGCTATATAAAATGAACATTTAGTAAAAAAAATATGAACATGAAAAAAAATGAACATTTAATAATAGAAAAAGAAAACGTAAAATATGAACATTTAATTACTTATAATGCCTATGTTTTATAATCATGTTATTTTTTATTTATTCAAATTGTTATGTTCATAATTAAATGCGTTATATTCATAATAATATTTTATATGTTCTTATATAATTTCAAATTTTCATAATGTAAATATATGTTGTTCATGATATATTAATTAAATTTGTTTATGCATATATTGTCTTTCTTAAATGTTTATGTTCATGTTATTTTACGTATATGTTCACCTTTTAAATGCTTATATTTACTTTAAGAAAACAAATGCTTACGTTCATATTTTGAAATGTTATGTTCACTTTCTGAAATGCATAAGTTCATATTTTTTTTTATGTCTATGTTCACTTTCTGAAAAGCTAATGTTCTTTTGCATGATTATGTTCATTGATAAAAAAAAATAACAAAAAATGCAGAAAATCAGATAAAATTCAATTCATTAGAATTAAGAAAATCATATACTACCTCCGTTAACATTTAATTGTAACTTTGGAATATTTTATGTCTCTCAAATAATGCCCCAAAGTTGCAACTAAATGTTAACGGAGGTAGTATAAGTCTGTATAACCTAATCAATCGAAGTTAATCACAAAGTCACCACATAAGAAATCGAAAATCACACATTTTTATGCTATGTTTCGTTTTCTAAAATGCTAATGTTCATATTTTTTATGCCTATGTTCACTTTCTAAAAAGCTAATATATTCATATTGTGCTGTTGTTACACCTATTTCTAGGTGCATGAGTGTGCACTTAATAATATACGTGAAAGTTTACCTATGAAAACCGGTTACCAGCAATTACCAAATTTTAAAGGCAAAATAAAATGTCTGCTTATATTTGGGGGAAAACATCAGCTGGTCAAATAAAATACTTGTTCGTAGCTTATCAACACCATCTCTTCTCCAAACCTCTGGAACTGAAAGTTTTTCATCGCCGGAATCTTGCCAGAGAACACTTGGTATGACGAAGGAGCAACGATTGATGACCTCGTTTCCCCCAATTTTTATTCTCTCTGATCAGAAGTTCTCTGAAAGTTCTTCTCCGAAAAACAAAAATTCGAACCGAAAAATAAAAATTCAAACCCAAATTCAAATCAATAACCTAGAAAAATTAAAGTTTGTATATCTATAAAGATGATCCTTTAGAGTTTGAAGGTTATTTTTTTTTTATATAATTTTTTTGATCCAAATGATCTGAAGAGGACAAGAGGTACATCCAGAAAACAAAGTAAAAAAAACCAAACAAATGTGTGATTTTAATTGAAATTATACGTAAGAAAAGAAGATTGGATAAAATTTAGAAACAAATTTAAAGCAGTTTATATTATTAATGGATTACATTTTTTTTTAATTTTTTTTTTTTGAAACATTTTTAATTTAGAAACATTTTTTTTTAATTTTTAAATAACCTCCCATTAAGGCCTATTCTCATTTACTGAACTTAACTGAACTGATTAGAGCTGAACTGAATATTTTATAACAGAAGAGTTGAAATGAGCTTAACTTATTAGAGCTGAACTGAACTGAAAATAACCGTATGATAACAGGCCTAAGTAACTTCCATCATTTTTTTTGAATAATTTCCATCTTTTCTATTATTTTTCTTTTAAAATATACATGTTAAATGTATATTGTGCGCTAGCATGGACGTTTTAACGAGAAACCTTCAAAACTCCAATGCTAAACTCTCATGCATTTAGACTTTTTTTTTTTTTACTTATTTTATTATTTTTTTTACAATAACTACCCATCCCACTTTTTTTTTTTTTTTTTTTTTTTTTTTTTTTTTTTTATGGAAATTTTGTCAGAAAAAACCATTTATAACAACTATTTTGTTGGAAAAAACCTTTTAAAATTTTTTTGGCAAAGAGAAACCAGATTGTAAAATATTTTTGTTGAATACAACCTAAGATCTCTAATCACGCAATTAATCACTAATTTACCCTAAATTCTTCTCATTAGTCATTACTTTCACTAACTATTTAATAATTAATTTGATTTATAAATTAAAACAAAAACCACCCTCACCACCACCACTCAACCACCCCTCCTTATCCCCTCCCATGGCAGCAACCCTCCCTCCCGGCGTCCACCATCCCCAGCCGCCGCTTAAAACCCTTCACCCCTTCTGAACTGACCCCCTCCTTATCCCCTCTACCCTCGCCGACCACCCTCCAGAAAACCACCCACCTATATAACCTTCTTCCAACCCAGAAAACCACCCTAAATCCAACCGGAGGTGAGAGAAAATCTGCAGGGAAAAAACGCTTCACCCACCAATATCACCTTCTTCCAACCTAGAAAACCATCCTAGCTCCAACCGGAGGGGAGATAAAATCTGCAGGGAAAAAGCGCCGTCGAATTCAATAACGGAAGGAATATAGGAAGAAGTGAAGGAGAGAGAAAATGAGATGACCATAATCATGACAATAACTTCAACAATTGAACAATGTTGAATTGGGGAAAAAGAGGAGAGAGATAATGGTGAATTGGGGAAGAAGAGGAGAGATAGAGAATGAAAGAGTAATTAGAATAGTACAATGGTGAATTGGGTTTCGGAGGAGGGTGTGGTCAGCGAGGGTGAAGGGGAAAGGGAGGGGGTCGGTTGGGTGGGGGTAAGGGGTTCCAGGTGGTTGTTTGTGAAGGGGTAGGCCGAGAGGGGGTTGTTGCCATGAAAGGAGGAGAAGGAGAGGGTGGTTGACTGTGTTGAATAATTTTGAGAATTTAGACAAATCCATGTTAATTAATTAGTCTACTTAGGCAAAGGTGTTGTAAACTAATTAATAAAGATTATTAAAGGCAAATTAATTTTGAAGGAAATTGATGTTCTCGGCAACGAGAAACATGGTTCTCTGTTTTAAAGAAGACAAAATGTCTGTCCTCTTAGTGCCCGATCTGCAGCCCGGTCAGGGTGGTGCTTGCCCGACCGGGCGCGAGGCTGGCTGAAATTTTACCATCTCCACCGCCCGATCGGGCAGCCACCGCCCGATAGGGCGCGAGAGGGACGTTTAATTTTGTTGGGTTTTTTGCCCGATCGAAATTCTGCCCGATCGGGCCCGTAAAGGGCTGTGAATCGTCACTTCAGAATTGCCCGATCGGGCGGTGACAGCCCGATCGGGCGCGCATGTCTGGGTGGTTGAATTGAGACGGTTTCCTTCAAGTGACGACAGTTATTTCATGGCTGTTGGTTTTGTTTTGGTTCTAATATATATATGTACTACTGTACATATGCGGGAGAGATGTTTTTTAAGAAGAAAAGTAAGGCAATTTTTCTTTTCTTTCTTGAAACTTTCCTTTTGCAAATTAAATTATCATCATCATAATTACACAAGCTTTTATACATTGAATTGTAATCATCCTACTTGTGATTGCAATTGTTCTTCGTTGTATCTCCTAAGTAAATTTCCGTGAAACCCGGTTGTAGTATAGGGTCGGAATTATACTTTTGGGAAAGTGATTCCGTTCACGCCTCGAAGATTTTACCGATTTATTTTGTTTGCTATCTTTGTGACCCTTGTTAAACACAAAATCCCCAACAGACTGGTGGGTGGTAAAGGTTGGGTTTTTTTTATTTTTTATTTATTTTTTTATTTTTTTTTTAAAAAAAAAATTTATATTTGTAAATCAAATTTTTTTTTGACACAATATTTATAAATCAATTTAATTAATAAATAATTAGTGAAAGTTGTGACTAATTAGAATAATTAAGGGTCAATTACTGATTAATTGAGTGATTAGAGATCTCAGGTTGTTTTCAACAAAAATATTTTACAATCTGACAAAAAAATTTTATAAGGTTTTTCCCAACAAAATAGTTGTTAAAAATGGTTTTTTCTGACAAAATTTCCTTTTATTATTTTTATTTTTTTATTTAAACTTTTAAACAAATCAATAACTACCCATTCCAATTTTTATTTTATTTTTTTTTTAATTTTTTTAATTTTTGTATGTAGTATAATATATGTCATGCATTCATATGGGTATACAATTCTTTTATCAACAATTCAATGTAGCACTCAAAATTACCAACCTTTCAATTATATGCATCTTTTTAGGAACTACCCTCCAAACAACTTCCATTTCTTTAATCATCAAAACAAATAAATGTACAACACGCTTTTTGCATGAGTGGCCCCACCGAATAACTGCTTGCAAGAGAACAAAAAGTAACTCATAGAGCACTGATGGATTAACCCCTATGATACTAAGCGAGTAACCCCTATAACACCGAATGGATAACCTCTATAGCATTGAAAATAGTAAACCCCAAAATAGCCTGCCACATTGTGTGGCAACTAATATATAAGTGTTAGATCCTGCTCTTTGAGCTTCTGAGCGATCGAAGCAAAGAAATTCATATTTCAGTTGAGTTGAGCAAAGCAGAGCTGGCGACAACAGATTATCAATACTCAATAGAGCAGAGCTAAGCTGGTTTCAGCACAGCAGAGCAAACCATATCACAAGTCCACAACAGACCACAGTAGCTAAAGAAAAACATGATCCAAGTTACAACATCAAAATCTAATTTTCGTATTTAAAATATATTTTTTCTTATATTATATTTAACTAGAGTGTACCCGTGCAAAATACACGAGATATATATTTTATAGAAAGATATTATAAAGATCTAATAACAAAAATATATATTTTAAATGCGTAAATTTGATTGTGATATATGGAGTAGTAACCAACTCTAATATGAGGCTGGATACACTCGTGTTGCTAGCTATTATGAAAGTTACTCTGTAAATGTTATAAGGGATACCCGTTCGACCGTTCAATGTTATAATTGTTATCTATTAGTGTTATAAGGGTTACTCCGTCAGTATTATAAAGGTTTGTTCTTTTGCAAATAGTCACACTGTTGGCTTGTCGCACAAAAATCATGTTGTCGCGTATATATAACTCAAGCGCCAATATATATATATATATATATATATATATATATATATATATATATATATATATATATATATATATATATATATATATATATATATATATATATATATATATATGAGAATATATGAGAATATGTCACACTGTTGGCTTGTCGCACAAAAA
Organism: Chenopodium album; assembly: GCF_948465745.1. Classification (NCBI taxonomy): domain Eukaryota; kingdom Viridiplantae; phylum Streptophyta; class Magnoliopsida; order Caryophyllales; family Amaranthaceae; genus Chenopodium; species Chenopodium album. The sequence goes on from NC_137839.1 coordinate 23,537,598, forward strand.
TTTAGAACATGTGAGCAAAAATTTAGAATATGTGACTCAAATTAAAATTCTGAACATATGAGTAATAATTTAGAACATTTGTGTGAGTAATATGTTTAGAACATCTGATTTAAGAATTAGAACAAGAGATTAAAATTTTATAAAACTTGCTTTAAAATTTTTAAACATATGAGTAAAATTTAGAACATATGATTTAAGATTATGAACATGTGAATAAAAATTTAGAACAAACTAATATAAAATATAGAAAGTGTGAGTAAAGAATTTAGAACATACATGTAAAATAATAGAACATACGCTTTAAAATATGGAACATATAATTATAAATTTCAGAACACACGTTTTAAAATTTAAAACATACTTCCTCCGTTCTATTAATATTGCAACAATGGACTTTTTGCACTATTCATCACTCTTGTTTGACCATATAATATTGATTTGTACGTTAATTAAAATATAGTCATGTGTGATTTTGTTGGATTCGTCTCATAAAATACTTTCACAATATCAACTTTTTATAATTTTCACTCTTACACAATTATAGATATTTAGCATATAAAATGTACTTTGGGATGCGTAATTTCCTCCTTGTTGCAATATTAATAGAACAGAGGAAGTATAAGTTAAAATTTTGGAACAAGTTATTTAAAATTTATGACATCAAACTTAACTAATATATGGTTTAGAACATTTGAGTACTAAATTAGAACATTTGATTTAATTTAGAACACCTAAGTAAAAATTTAGAACATCAGATTTAAAATTTAGAACATACGAGTAAAAATTTAGAACATAAATAGTGTTCTCACATAAGAAAAATTCTCACATAAGATATATATATATATATATATATATATATATATATATATATATATATATATATATATATATATATATATATATATATATATAATATTGGTGTTTCCAAAAAGAATAATATAATAAAATAGGTAGTTTGTGTTATTACGAAAATAAAAGTGGAAGTTTTTTTTGGATGGTTTATTTATTTATTTATTTTTTAAAAAGGCAGGTGGAAGTTATTTGGAGGGCAAAAAAAAAAAAAAAAAAAAAAACTGAGTGCATGAGAATTGAGAGATGGGTTTTTGGAGTAATGCGGTGAGAAATTGGGAAAACGTCTCTTAAATTATATAAAACATTTCCTGTGCATTTTGCACGGGTATGTAAGAGCTATAGGTACTATTAAGCGGAAATCATGACTCATATTCAATCAAGCACCTAATCCCAAGATCGCATGCATAACACACAAGACACATAATCATACCTTAGCTTTGAAATGTGAATTCCACGTAGCAAATGATTGACAAATCAGGGAGAGAATAGAGCCCCAAGCGTTGCTCCTCTACTTAGTCCACGAGCTTCGAACAAGCCGTCCACCAATACTAGATTGGTCGAGTGATTGAGGAAAAACGCGATCACCACCTTTAATGGACTAATCGACCACCTCGAACCACCACCACCTCGAACCACCTTGAGAGGCGCCGAGGGAGGAGAGAGAGCCGTGAGAGAGAGGGAAGTTTGAGAGGGCTTGGTGTAGGCGTCGTTCGAAGTGCGCCTACGTTAAAGCATGTGTGAATATGATTGGCACTCATTGAAAGTGGGAATTGACATAATACGATTAGGGACAAGAAAATTAGGGAGCCGCCAACAAGTTTTTAAGGAACTTGTACGTAAACCGTTCACGGATCATAAAAGGCAACCACGATAAAGGGACAACGATAGGCAACAATGATTGACCCGTGAAGGTTACACCCCATTCATAATCCATGATATTACTAACTCCATATGGTTCAGAACCACGAAAAGAGGATCGGGGATGATGGTACAAAGTGAGTCATGGAGTCACATTCGCCCGTATTGGCCTCTACTCGATTCTTATAGTGAAAAGTGATTCCTGCGATCTCAAAGGCATACAAACAAAAATTCAATTTGCACCAAACTATTATTAAGCTAAATTGGTTTAATATTAATGCAACATATAATTCTAAAATATTAGTGATCACTTGAATTAATAACAAGATTAAAAAGGATCCTAAACCGGTTGTCCAAATTATCTTATTAGGCGTGATTTTCAATTACATATTCCCTTTAAACATGCAATATAGTGATTAATAAATATAATAAAATAAGCATTAATATTGGAAGCAATTTAACAATAACAACATTAGTCAAATCAAATATAAAATAATAACCCTAATCATGATACTAGCAACAAGAATAAAAATAAGAGTAATTAAGTAATTAATTACTCACTTTCCACGTTTCCTTGAATTGCTACATCATGAATAAACTGTTAATAACTTCAATAAAAGTAAATCAAATGGAAATTAAATTAAATAAAGGTAGAGTTGATTTAGTCTAAACCCTCAATTATTTGTACCTTTCACGCCTTGGTTTAAGGACGGAACCTCGAGTTAAGTATGAACTCCTTAGAGTGCTTAGAGGAAGTATTATGAGAGAATAGGGAGGCTAGTGTTTAGGCTAAAGAGAGAGAAGAGAATGATTTGTGACCAAGCTTGTTGATGATTGAAAAAAGGGGAGATATGACCTCTATTTATAGAGAAAAAAGAAGGGTCGAAAAAACAAGATAAGATCCGAATTAAATCGGAATAAAACTCGATAGACTGCACTTTTTGCGGTTTTTGTTTTTATCATATCTTTTGATCCAGAAATCGGAATAAGATAAATAAGATATTGTTGGAAAGATCATTAAGTAAACTTTCTAACCCAATTATAATCAGATTCAAATATTTTGTAGAATAAAATATATGGCCGAAATAGTGAGACGGTGTCTGTTTTGGATAGAGTTTGATATTTTATTCATATCTTTTCCTTTATAGCTCGGAATTGATATTATAATATATCATTGGAAATATAAATTCAAGGGCTATCCAACCATATAAAATTTTTATAAAAAATATGAGTCACAAAAATCATATCTGAATATCTTTGAACGTCTTTCAATTCAAATAGAATTAGGACTTTCAAAAAGAAAAGTTTTATTCAATTTCAAACTCTTTAATTTTATCTTTTCAAAAAGGATAATTAAGATCTTTTAGAAACTTATATAAGCTTCTAATTAATACTAATTGGTTTAGGAATGGGATTAAATAATTTGGACCCTCCATAGGATCATTGGGTCGTAGGTAAGGTGGGCTTAGGTTCGGTTTGGGTTCGGCTTAATATTTTGGCCATAACTTATTCATTATAACTCGGATTTGGGCTTATAATATATCGTTGGAATCTCTTTTCAAACCCTATCCAACTATTCAATCATTGAACCTAGATAATGGACCAAAATAAACCGGACTAAATGTTTTTATAAAAAGGACACGAAATGAATGATTTTAAAGGACACAAAATGAATTATTTTGGGTTTAAAGGCACGAAAAGAGGAAAATAAGTTATGGTTTGGGGAAATGGGATAGGAGTTGGGTTGTTTTTATGAAATGGAAATATGGATTTAATCACTCCAAGATTAAATACTCAACCCGACCAATAATGGCGGTGAAAGGTTGCTCATCATCGGGTTTGGTTTTGGGGAGACATTTTTAGGTGTCTACACTTGGTCTCGTGTTTTCTAACTCGGGATTTTGATCTTACTGATCAATTGAATTCTTGTCTCATGCAAACCCTAGACACCTAGTCTATTTATAATCACATCATAATTAGACTAGGTTAGGAAGTCAAAAAACCTCCAACCTTCTCCATATGGCCAGCCATACTAGGGGATGAGGCCCATCATGGGCCTCGTCCTCTCGTGCTCGATCTAGGCCCTTTATGTGACCTTATAGGATCTGTCCAATTGGGCTTTGGGCTATTTTACTAGCCCAAAGTGAAAGGAATGGTGTCCTTCGAACAAGTGTATTATTATGATAGCGGGTTCAGAATTATTAGAAAGCTAATATATTCAGTAAGGTCAAGTGATCGGAATGCCTGGGTGGAGGCCGCTTCCAATCAGTAATATTAATATAATTAATATTACAGCTTAATCTTGACTGAACCCTTCGGGTCACACCCAAGCAAAATATACGAACCAACTCGACGAATTAATTCGGAAGAAATTAATTCGTCGCCCGAGTGTTAAATATTTAGACGTCGGTAATTTGAGCTTAGAGCGTCGAAACCGATCGTCGGAAGTCGAGTCAAAATAATAAAAGACGAGACGCGCAAAAATAATAATAAATCGACCGTATTCCCAAAATACCCCTAGCATCGGAGTGCCCCGAGCATCCGAATGCTAGGGGCAAAAATGTCCTAGCAAAGGTGGCTATCAAGCACCAAGCCGAGCCTAGCATGGCTGGATGGTGCGTGCTAGCGCACCGTGCTAGCAGCCACGGCCAGCAGCAGCTAGTAGCAGCAGCACGTGATGCGTGCAGCAGCTAGCTGCCGCGGCTAGGCACGCTAGCACAGCAGCAGCCGCGACGCGCCACAGCAGCAGCTGGGTGCGGGCTGGGTGCGGGCTGGGTGCGGGCCGGTCTCGGGCTTGGCTCGTGGCTTGGCTCGGGCCATAGGGCCGTGGATTAAGGGGAAGCATGGAATATGGGAGCAAGTGGGAGAGGACATGTGGCACAAGGAGAGTATTGAGTGGGGAGCAAGTATGGTCCCCTACTCTCCATGTGGTCCTCACCAACCCATCTCACATGGCAATGCCACTTGTAGATTTATTATTAGTTTGCAATTTTAATTTAATTTAGCTTTAAATTAATTTGTGGAATTTCATGATCCCACATTGATGGGATAGAAATTCCCACTCATACTTTCCTCTATAAATACCAACCTTGGGATTTGGAGTAAAGTGCTTGAGTGGGAGTTAAAAAGAGCATTCCATAATTTTTGGGAAAACTCTTAAACTCATATAACACTCGGGTTTTGGTCGGACCTTGCTAACCCCAAGGTAGCGGACCTTAAAGTTGTGTTCGCCTTTTTGTGGGTGGATACCGTCGGAGGCGCGGCGCTTGACGTGCTCGTAGCTTTCAAGTAAGAGCCCCGGTTTTTGGGCGAAGCTCGCTTCGAGGGTAAGATTCGTTATCTTTTCTTTGTGATTATTTATTTATGCTTTATGATTTTAATTATTGCGAGTGGTTCCTCGGGTCGGGGTTGTTTCCGCGGTGAGTCGGACTCACCAAACCCCAATAGCGGTATCGGAGCCCCGCTCGTTTACTTTTATAATTAAGTTTTTTAAGGTTTATTTTGGCTTAATTTTCTGGTTTAAGTTGCTAATTAGATTAGTAGCTCGGTTTTATTTATTTTAATCCCGTTTTTAATGTCGAGTTTGGCCCAGAACCCAGATTTTCGCCCAAGACTAGTGAATTTTGGGTGGAAAACGTGTTCTGGAAAGGTTTTTATCCCAAGGGATTGTGATTTTAGCCAAATTCTGACCAAAAATGCCTTTTTCGAGGGGTTTTTCGTTTTTGACGAAAAATTTTAAGTCTTTTCTAACCTTGAAATTAATGGCATAAATTGTTGATTATATGTTATTTTCTGCATTTTTATGTCCCCTTAAAGCACACTTACTTGGTAGTATTTGATTCTTAAAGGTTGATTTATTTTCACATAATTGCAAACTAATTGCTTTTTAGTGTGAAAGTTTTATTTTTGAGGCTTCCTAAGTGTTAAACATTCAATCTTTATTTGTGATAAGTGATTGAAACTTTAAAAACCACTAAATTCCATGTTATTTTGTGTTAGACTTTGTTGTTTTAATCATTTTGAGTTGATTAGAAACATAAAGTTTCGATTTTTGTGATAGAAATTTGGTTATCTTCATGTTGGAAGATATAATTTTCAAGGATTCACAAAATTTAGATGTTGGAATTTTCATTTGAACATTAAAGTTCATATTTTTCCAACTTCCCTTTACTTTGTCAAATTCTCAAGTTTAATTTAAATTGATTAAATTGAAAGTGAGAAATTGCCTCAATTTTATATTGCACCAAGCTAAACCAATTTAATTAAGAATGGTTCTTGGAATTATTTTGGTTATTTGCACTTTGAAAATTTTATTAAGTTAGACTTGTTTAAAATTTTATTTTGCTCTCTAAATTAGTTCTAAAATTAATTTAGAATTAATTATTTTTGTCTCGCGAAAAGGGATCAAATCCTGAGGCCGTGGCAGCGCCGCCTTGCTTGCGGCCACACGCGCGACAGCAGCCACGCACGGCAGCAGCACACGCGCGGCAGCAGCACGCGGGCTGCAGCAGCCACGCGCGGCTGTGCCGTGGCAGCAGCTCGTGGCCGTGTGCCGTGGGTCGTGTATTCGTTTTTTGGCGTGTGCGTATGCTTGGTGCGGTGAGGTGACTAGCCTTAGTAAGGCTTGATGTTAATTTTTTTTTGCCGTTTTACTTATTTTAATTAATTTTGTTTATTTTAATTAAAATTTTGGGAGGCTAGGCCTCGGTTTTGAGCGGCATTGGCAAAATTTCATTTTGACAAGTTTGGGTGCTACCGACTTAATTAATTAGATTAATTAAGGAAATGCGGAATTTAGTGGGAGCTTCAATTATTAATGACGTAAATTATATAATCGGTTAAACAACTTTGACTAGTTTTAATTAGGCGTGTTAATCGGAATAACCACCTAGATTAGTTACTAGTGCACGCGTTGTTTAAATGCATTTTTACTTTGTTTTAAATTTGTAAATTGCATGGGCCATTCACAAATAGTGAATGGATGAATGGAATATATATATTCTCTCTCACAGGTTTTATGAAATGGCAACTAGTGGGACCCGACTAGGATAGAAAATACGGACTACGTGCCGTTATGTATTTTTGTAAATCTAAATACGGTCTACGCACCGTTAAGTATTTTTGTACTTTAATATTTAGATTATTCCTAGTTGTAGACACTAGTTTTTGCATAGTTTGGTTAAGTCTTGAAGACGACGTATCTTGGAAGACAAAGCCTTGAATTGCAAATGAAGACCTTTTGAAGATATGAAGATTTCAAGGGGTCATGCTAGTTGCCAATATGCATCTATAATTTCGCTCTATATTTTATGCTTATATATATATGTGTGTGAATTATTCGTTAGATGCATGTTTAGGTTTTCTTGATGTTGCGATGATTAGTTAAGTTCACTTAAATCAACCAACATAGAAATCCTAGGTCCCTAATAATATTGAGTCAAACTTGCCTTTCCAAAACAACACTTACTAACTGGACGATGGTGATGGTAGGCTACGCCAAAGCGAGGTGCCGTCACTTCTCCAAGGGGCATAAGGCACACCGGGTGTGCACGTTGATTTTGGTTTAACTCATCGGTATGAGTGAGGAGTCCTCACATACCGTGGCAAAAGAGATACATCGTCAAAGATGCATTAGATGCGACGATTGTCTAACCAAGAGTGGCTTAGAGCCATTAGCAAGGCAATGCTTACCCTAGAAGATTGAGTGTTTAAGACAAGCCAAAGCATGCTTAACCACTCTTTGTTTCTTCGGATCTTGGAATCGCCTTATTTTCACAAAATAGGGACAAATTTTACGTGTGAATAAGACGTTAAATAAGTATTGAAAATTTGCATGAATAAAATTCAATCTTATTTAAGTAACTATGAATGGTTTTTCATTAAAATTCTTTTAATTGTAGAATCATGTCTTCAACCTCAAACAACCAGTTTTCATTACGCTCAATTCTCGACAAGGAGAAGTTGAGTGGTACCAATTTCCTTGATTGGCAAAGGAATTTGCGCATCGTTCTTATGAAAGAACAGAAAGAGTATGTCCTTGATGAGGAAATGCCCGAGGCTCCCAATGAGGAGGTAACTTAAGCGGCCCTTAACCGATGGCAAGTAGCCGATCGGGATGTCAAGTGCGTAATGCTAGCCACTATGTCTCCTGAACTTCAGAAAACCTTCTTCGAGAAGGAATCGGCCTATGAGATCATTTCTGAGTTACAGAATATGTTTCAAGAGCAGGCTCGAACTGAAAGGTTTGAAACCCATAGGCAGATCCTTGAGACTAAGCTCAAGAAAGGAGAGCCAGTCAGCCCACATGTGCTCAAAATGATCGGATTATTTGAGAAAATGGGAAGGCTTGATGCGGGGTATTCAACTGAAATGGCTATTGACATCATTCTCCATTACCTTCACAAAGGCTATGACCAGTTCAAGATGAACTACAACATGCATAGCATGGAGAAAACCCTCACCGAGCTTCATGGGATGTTGAAGCAAGCTGAGCAGACGCTCAAGGATGAGGGAAAGCATGATATGCTCATGATTAAGAAGGGTAAGCCGTTCAAAAGGGCGGGCAAAAGGAAGAAGGGCTTCAAGGGGAAAGGGAAGAAGAACTTTCCGCCTAAGCCGAAAGCTACCAAAGACAACAAGGAGAAAAAGGTAGCATCTTCTAAGTCTGATTCCGAATGCTTCTATTACAAGAAGAAGGGACATTGGAAGAGAGACTGCCTCAAATTCAAGGAAGATAAGAAGAACGGAACCGTTACTTCTACATCAGGTATTTACGTTATAGACTTTAACTTCACTAGCTCGGCTTCATGGGTATTAGATACCGGATGTGGCTCACACTTTTGTTCCAATTCACAGGCACTAAGGAACACTAGGAGGCTAGCGAAGGGAGAGATCGAGCTCCGGGTAGGAAATGGAGCAAGGATTGGTGCTATTTCCGTAGGATCTCTTAGTTTGTCTTTGCCCACGGGGCTAGTTTTGGAACTTGACAATGTTTATTGTGTTCCCAACATTACCAAAAACATCATTTCAATTTCAGCGTTGGACGCCAAAGGTTTTGAATTTCGAGTTAAAGACCAAACATGTTCATTTTATCTCGATAATGTTTAATATGGTACGGCACATTCAGAAAATGGTCTTTGTGTGTTATCACTAGACAAGGAAATTTATAACGTTAATAATCCTGCAAAGAAAGCTAAGACTACACAGTCTAGTCAAACTTACTTGTGGCATTGTCGCCTTGGCCACATTAACATCAAACGTATCAAGAAACTTCTACAAGAAGGTATTCTTGACTCATTTGATTTAGAATCCTTTGAGAGTTGCGAAGGATGTTTATTAGGCAAGATGATAAAGCAACCATTCTCCAAGTTAGGAGAAAGGGCCGGTGACTTGTTGGGACTAATACACACCGATGTATGTGGACTAATGAGTACACCCGCAAGGAGTGGTTATCGGTATTTCATAACCTTCACGGACGACTTTAGTAGATATGGTTATGTCTATATAATGTCGCACAAATCTGAATCGTTTGATAAATTCAAAGAATTTCAGAAAGAAGTTGAAAACCGACTCGGCAAGAAAATCAAAGCGCTTCGATCAAATCGAGGTGGCGAATATTTGAGCCAAGAGTTTGATGAACATCTGAAAGAACATGGAATACTTTCGGAGTTGACACCTCCGGGAACTCCTCAATGGAATGGAGTATCAGAAAGGAGGAATCGAACCCTGTTAGACATGGTCCGATCTACTATGGGTCTTAGTGAACTTCCAATCTCTTTCTGGGGACATGCACTTTTAACTGCGGCACTCACACTAAATCGTGCTCCGTAAAAAGCAGTGGAAAAGACTCCATATGAATGATGGACAAGCAAACCACTAAGGTTGTCTTTTCTCAAGATTTGGGGATGCGAAGCATATGTCAAGAAACTCATTTCTGACAAACTTCATCAAAAACCTGACAAGGTTTACTTTGTGGGTTATCCAAAAGAAACCAAAGGGTATTACTTCTACAACAAATCCGAGAACAAAGTGTTTGTTGCTCGTGATGGTGTCTTCTTGGAGAAGGAGCATCTCTCCAAAATGACAAGTGGGAGGAAAATCGAACTCGACGAAGTTCGAGAGGACGAGCAACAAGGACAAGTTGACAATCAAAGTGCTTACCAAGCAGCTGTTTGACATTGGTCAAAGTCAAAATATGCAAAGTCAACCCGACAATGCAAATGCTCAGTCCATTACCCTACGTAGGTCGACTCGGCCAAGATCTCAACCTGACAGATATCTCGGTGTTGTATTAACCGAAGATCAGGACATCCTAGTAGTGGATGGAGATGAGCCGGCAACCTACAAGCAAGCTATGACGAGCCCCGACTCTGCAAAATGGCAAGGGGCCATGAAATACGAAATGGACTCCATGTTTGAAAATCAAGTATGGGACTTGGTTGATTTACCCGCAGGTTACACATCTATCGGATGTAAATGGATTTTCAAGATGAAAACCGACAAAGATGGAAATGTATTTATTTACAAAGCAAGGCTGGTAGCAAAAGGTTACAGGAAAATTCACGGTGTTGATTATGATGAAACCTTTTCTCCAGTTGCTATGCTTAAGTCCGTTCGAATTCTTCTAGCGATTGCTGCATATTACAATTATGAAATATGGCAGATGGACGTCAAAACCGCCTTCCTCAATGGGATTTTGGAAGAAACTGTGTATATGACACAGCCTGAAGGTTTTGTCGACCAGAATAATCCTAAGAAGGTATGCAAGCTTAAGAAGTCTATTTATGGATTAAAGCAAGCGAGCAGAAGTTGGAATCTGCGATTTGATGAAGCCATCAGTAAGTTTGGTTTTATCAAGAATCCAGATGAGTCTTGTGTCTACAAGAAGGTCAGTGGGAGTGACATCGCCTTCCTAGTCTTATATGTCGATGACATTTTGCTCATTAGAAATAGCATTCCATTGCTAGAGTCTGTAAAGGCTTGGCTCGGGAAATGTTTTTCAATAAAATACTTGGGAGAGGCTCAGTACATATTAGGCATCAAGATCTATAGGGATAGATCAAAAAGGATGATAAGAATGAGTCAGAGTACTTACATCGATAAGGTACTGGCTCGATTCCAAATGTAAGGAGCCAAGAGAGGGCACCTACCCATGTCACATGGCATAACCTTAAGCAAGAAGCAGTGTCCAAAGACACCTGATGAGCGAGAAAGGATGAGTCGAATTCCGTATGCTTCGCTTATTGGATCGATCATGTATGCCATGATATGTACTAGGCCGGATGTATCGTATGCCTTAAGTGCTACAAGCCGATACCAATCAGACCCAGGAGAGGCGCATTGGACTGCGGCCAAGAATATTCTAAAGTACCTGAAAAGGAACAAGGATAAATTCCTGGTCTATGGTGGTTAAGATGAATTGGTTGTTGAGGGATATACCGACGCAAGCTTCCAGACAGACAGAGACGACTTTAAGTCACAATCAGGATACATATTCTGTCTCAATGGAGGAGCGTTTAGTTGGAAGAGTGCAAAGCAAAGCACAACCGCTGATTCTACAACTGAAGCCGAATACTTGGCAGCATCTGAGGCAGCCAAGGAGGCAGTTTGGATTCGCAAGTTCATTGATGAACTTGGTGTTGTACCCTCCATCAAGGGTCTAATAGACCTCTATTGTGACAACAATGGAGCTATTTCTCAGGCTAGAGAGCCACGAGAACATCAGAAGGTCAAACATGTCCAGAGGCGATTTCATATGATTCGAGAATGAAAGTTAGAAGGTGAAATCAGAATTTGCAAAGTTGGAACGGATGACAATGTAGCCGATCCACTTACTAAACCTTTGTCTTAAGTGAAGCACAACAAACACATTGAGGCAATGGGAATCAAGCATGTCGTGAACTGGCTTTGAATTCCATTTTATAGTGTTTTAATCAAATTTTGAACAATGTTGATGTAAAGCACCATGATGAACCATTCAGTTTTGGAGTAATTAAAATTTTCATGCAATTTAAATCACTCCGTCTCTATTTAATTGTGGTTTAGAATTAAATAATGAGTCCATTCGATTTTAATAAATATTCAAAATAGGGTATCAAGTCAATGGCTTGGATAAAGAAACACCTATTAAGTGAACATTGAATATTTTAATCGAAAATTATCCCTAATCAAGGTTATATTTTGTGGACGATTGATGACCATCAGAGATTAGTGTGTAGTATGATTTGTAGCACCGTTTCTTGTGCTATGAGGATATAAATCATTTTCACATGCATTGGTTTAGAACCATACTTGATCGACCTATGAGGATACTTTAAGAGACTTAAAAATCGTCATAAGTATTTTCTCATTATTACTATCGGAACTCTTTTCCTTTGACCATGAGTAGTGGGAGATCTCTTGTTTGAGTACTGGTCCGCTTTGGTATCCGCCAAACGTCTGCCGTAACTGGGGATTATAAAGACAGATATCAGGCGGGTGAGTCCTCTTAGTAAGAGAAGCTACATTACAAGACTGGAAATGTCCCCCTACTAACAATAGGGAACATGTCTTGTTGTTTACAAGGCCTCTCGAAGAGCGAGACTGTGAAAAATGCATGGCCGTGCTCAGATGGATTTTAGAAATCATCTGCTTATTGACAGTCAAACTCGGATTTCGGGAAACACTTCTGGACGTAACAGAGATGACTAGTAATCTTACTTTGTAGTTCATGAAGAGACATAGGATAAGGGCTATACACTAAATGCACACTTGTCCGGAAGGACAAGTGGGAGATTGAAAGGAATGGTGTCCTTCGAACAAGTGTATTATTCTGATAGCGGGTTCAGAATTATTAGAAAGCTAATATATTCAGTAAGGTCAAGTGATCGGAATGCCTGGGTGGAGGCCGCTTCCGATCAGTAATATTAATATAATTAATATTACAGCTTAATCTTGACTGAACCCTTCGGGTCACACCCAAGCAAAATATACGAACCAACTCGACGAATTAATTCGGAAGAAATTAATTCGTCGCCCGAGTGTTAAATATTTAGACGTCGGTAATTCGAGCTTAGAGCGTCAAAACCGATCGTCGGAAGTCGAGTCAAAATAATAAAAGACGAGACGCGCAAAAATAATAATAAATCGACCATATTCCCAAAATACCCCTAGCATTGGCTCGGGCTGGGCTCGGGCCGGGCTCGGGCTTGGCTCGGGCCATAGGGCCGTGGATTAAGGGGAAGCATGGAATATGGGAGCAAGTGGGAGAGGACATGTGGCACAAGGAGAGTATTGAGTGGGGAGCAAGTATGGTCCCCTACTCTCCATGTGGTCCTCACCAACCCATCTCACATGGTAATGCCACTTGTAGATTTATTATTAGTTTGCAATTTAAATTTACTTTAGCTTTAAATTAATTTGTGGAATTTCATGATCCCACATTGATGGGATAGAAATTCCCACTCATACTTTCCTCTATAAATACCAACCTTGGGATTTGGAGTAAAGTGCTTGAGTGGGAGTTAAAAAGAGCATTCCATAATTTTTGGGAAAACTCTTAAACTCATATAACACTCGGGTTTTGGTCGGACCTTGCTAACCCCAAGGTAGCGGACCTTAAAGTTGTGTTCGCCTTTTTGTGGGTGGATACCGTCAGAGGCGCGGCGCTTGACGTGCTCGTAGCTTTCAAGTAAGAGCCCCGGTTTTTGGGCGAAGCTCGCTTCGAGGGTAAGATTCGTTATCTTTTCTTTGTGATTATTTATTTATGCTTTATGATTTTAATTGTTGCGAGTGGTTCCTCGGGTCGGGGTTGTTTCCGCGGTGAGTCGGACTCTCCAAACCCCAACACAAAGATCGTTAGTACCTTTAGCTATGATTAAACGACGACCCAAATGTCCGAACTTAATTATCTCCATAATTTGATCCATTTATATATTTAGTAATTGCACACGACGAAGACATAAATCCTTCAAGGTACATTGTAGTGTTTCAAAAAGAAGGGTTTTTGTAAATTGTTAAAATTATGGGACTTACTTTTTACTCAATCATAATGTTAAAAAAAAAAATATTCAGTTATTTATTTATTTATTTATATGATATATGGAATATTAAGGTTTTAATTTATTTTATTTCATTAAGAAGAACAAGGAAAGTATTTTAGCTTTTTATTTTTTAAAAATAAAATAAAATACATGGTAACCTGGTAGTGCAGGTTATAGGCCGCAAAAAGCCAAATCAGGCAGGTCATATTACCCAAATTGCTAAGGTTGAAATTTCGGTACCCAATTTGCAACAAAGCTCAAACTTTAGTACCCAACTTTTATATTAACTCGATAATTATATCATATAAATGAGATTACGACTTTTAATTATTTGGGTAAGCCAAATCATGTCTTGTAAATGATGAAGGGTTGAGCTTCAAACATCAACTCTCAACTTGGTCAAGAGATTATATTGTTGTGTTTCTTTTAATGTCAATGATGTGCTCAATTAGAATTGGAGAGTAGGTTCTTATAAACTGCTGTTAAGATTTTATGTTTGTATAATGTCTTGCATTTAGTCTAATAAACATTGTATGACATAGGCTATGTCAGTAAGGGTCAAAGGGGGCGTTGGTATCAAATAAAACTAGTAAAGGTAATACTGTAATGTATAGTGTTACCCTTACTAATTGTTTGGTATCACTAACGAAACATAAATGATTACAACTACGCACTTCGTTTCCTCGTGTTTATCATGGATAACTTGGAACCAAGTAGTTTTCCTTTTTTTTTTTTGGTTGTCTTTGCTAAATTTTGCTATACATTATGCAATGTAGATAAACACTAATTACTATGAAATTCATATATGCTATATATAGGCAAAGTCACATAAGTTATTGATTACCAAAGCAATGAAATTCTTAAATTCCAATTAAATAAAAAAAAGGAAAAAAATTTCAAAATCTATTAAATCATTAACTCTAACAACTTAATTAAGACAAAATTTTCACTTCTTCTTAAGAAGATTAATTGCATATTGTTTCTTCATATTAATTGGCGCTTTATAGAAGATGTGGAACTTGTTTTTTCCGCCATGAGAATCGTAGCAATCTATAAAGCTTCAGATTCATAAATACCTTTTAACTTTATCACCTCGTCCAAAACCTTGGCACCTTTTCTTTTTAGAGCATGCAATAGGCATAGTCCCGCGATTGAAATTGACATTTTAAAATATATTCCTAAAATTGTTGAAATCGAAGGGAGGCCACCAAATCATCATCATCATTCCTACAATCTCTTCAAATCTACCTTGTTTTTGCCTTAGGTCTCCTTCACCTTTATAGAGCATTATCTGGATTAATTAGTAGAATCACTTGCGGAAGAATGAATTGTAGAAGCCTTCACTTTTACCATTTTTGAAAGAGTTGAATGATCATCCTCTATCTTCATGGGGCGTTTTTCGGATTGACTTATAGAAGAATAAGAGACCGAATGAGTAGAATTAACATCATGTTCTTCATCACTCTCGACATTCAATGGTTGCTTATCAATATCTTAATCCATGGGTTCTATAACATCAACGAATCACTCACTTGCATCTCCTATAGCTTAGTGTTTTGCGTATATTCATGTAAGAGTTTCATAATGAATGAATGGAACTCCAAACAACTACTTACCTTTCTTATGAGTTTGTGTAAGAGGATGCAACAAGTCAAAACATGTAAAAGTAGGATATGTTGGGAGTAATGCAAGTCGAAAGATTCGGTCGATCGATTGCATTAAGCTATTTTTGATGATAAGATTCTTTATCTTGCTTTCCCTGGCAGGGCGGACTTGCCCTGGGGGTAGGGCGGTGAGAAGTAAGTTTTTCGTCAATGTAGTTAACTCCCTAGTTTTCGTATCCCACTTGCCCTGCCAGGGTGACTTTGCCCTGGCAGCCAGGGCAAAGCTTCGCACTACTCCGTATTACTTTTTACCCCACGCGCCTGGTAGGGCTGACTTGCCCAGGCAGACCAAGAAGAGCCTAAAATCGGGGTTTATGAGCTGCGTTTGTTGCGCTCGACTGGGAGAGCCTTGCCCGACCGGGAAAGGGTTCGAGAACGCGTTTTTGGTCGGATTTTATTTTCTTATTTTGATTCTTTTTCATAACCTATATATATATCAAACCTTTGAAGCTTTTCAAAATACAAAAATAATACACCTACAAAACAAAAGCAAAAAATCCTAAACCTCCATAAAGAGATCTGAGCAGTTCTTGGTATAATTCCAATCCTTCATTCGGGGTACGGATTTGAAGGATCGTTGTGTTACCTTTAGGAGCATTCGTCATTGAGAACCTCGTACCGGCGGTGGTGAAATACACTTCTAGGGCAGCCGTAAAACGCATCACAACGTATTGAGATTTGAAAGGAATAGTGTCCTTCGAACAAGTGTATTATTCTGATAGTGGGTTCAGAATTATTAGAAAGCTAATATATTCAGTAAGGTCAAGTGATCGGAATGCCTGGGTGGAGGCCGCTTCCGATCAGTAATATTAATGCATAATTAATATTATAGCTTAATCTTTATTGAACCCTTCGGGTCACACCTAAGTAATCAACGAGCCGAAGCGACAAATTAATTCGGAAGGAATTAATGAGTCGACAGAGTAATATTTATTTGGACGTCAGAAATTCGAGCTTAGAGCGTCGAAACCGAGCGTCAAAAATCGAGTCGAAAATAATAAAAGACGAGACGTGCAAACGGTAATAAATCAACAATGAACAAAATACCCTAGCATCGGAACATCGAGTGCTAGGGGGTTAGCCAAGATGGCAGCCCGCACCAAGTGCGAGGCTTGCTAGCAAGCTGCGGCCAGCAGCCCGCACTTAGTGCGTGGCATGCTGCAGCTAGCAGCTCGCACTATGTGCGAGGCGTGCTAGCAGCAGTCCTCGGCAGTAGCAGCCCGCACACTTGTGCGTAGGCATCCTGGCCGAGAAGGCTAGCAGCAGGAGCTCGCCTTGGTGCGGGGCTTGGCTGGGCCGAGTAGCAAGCAGCGGCAGCATGTGGGAAGCCCACTTGAGTAGGTTGGAGGGAGGTGACAAGTGGCGCAAGGTGAAGGAGAGAGTGGGGAGCAAATTTGGTCCCCCCCTCTCCAAGTGGTCCTCACCTACTCCCTCATATGTAGTTGACACTTGTTGATTTATTACTAGCTTGCTGAAATAATTTTATTTTGCTTTTAAAATAAAATATGAAAATCCCACTATCCCACATTGGTGGGAGAGACAATCATACTCTCATAATTTCCTATAAATACCCAAGTAAGGGCATTGGAAATGATGCTTGAGTAAGAGTTATAAAGGGCATCACTAGTAAGTGAAAACCCTTGAACTCAAGAGTTGGAAAAGGTATCACATTTAGTGAAAGCCTTTGAACTCAATTACTCGGGTTTTATTGGCCGGGTCTTCCTAACCCCAAGACATTGGACCTTGTCGGTATTCGTTGGTGCGGGTGGATCAACGTTGGAGGCTTCTTGTTTTCGGAGCTAGCTTTCAAGTAAGAGCCTATTCTGTTGGGCGAAGCACGCTCCAAGAGGTAATCGTTTTATCTTAACCTTGTGATTAATTTAATAATGTTTATGGTTTTATTTATTGGGAGTGCATTCTTGTTTTTGGGTTTATTTTCTCGGTGAGTCAGACTTATCAAACCCCAAAAATAGTGAATTTTGGGTGGAAAAGACGTTCTAGAAATGGTTTTACCCTTTAAGGGCTCGATTTTTAGCCAAAAAACGAACAAAAATGTACTTTTTTAGGGGTTTTTCGTTGTTACGAAAAATTTTAAGTCTTTCTACCCTTGAAAATTAATTGCATATTTATGGTGGTTATGTAATTGGTTCAATATATATTTTATATGCAATTTTAAACCTCTTTAGGCATGATTACTTGGTGGTAATTTATGTTTGAAAGCTTGGTTTTATTTTTCACATAATTGCAAATTAATTGTATTAAGTGTGAAATTGTTGTTCCTTGAGGCTTCCAAGTACTAAAGATTCAATATTTAATTATGTTAAATGATTGAAACTTTGAGTTACTAAATTCCATGAATTTTTGTTAAACTTTATTGATTTAATCATTTTTTGGTTGATTGGAATCATAAAGTTTGAAACTTGTGATAGAAATTTGTTTATCTTCATATTGGAAGGTATAATTTTTCAAGGATTCACAAGTATTAAAGTTGGAATCTTTATTAAATTTATGTTCATTTTTCCAACTCCATTTTATTTTGTCAAAAACTCAAGATTAATTTAAATTAATTAAACTAATGGTGAGTAATTTCCTTCTTATTTTGTTGCACCAAGTTAAACCAATTTTATTAAAGAATGGTTCTTGGAATAATTTTGGTTTTATGCACTTGGATGAATTTATTTACGTTGGACTTGTTATAATTTTCATTTTTCCTCAAATTTAATTGATTCTAAAATTAATTTAGTAATTAATTAAAAATGTCACACAAAGTCGGGATTTTTCTCGAAGCATGAGCACCAAATCGAGGCCTAAGAGCCCCAAGCATGCTCTCGGCCAGCCGCGTTGCTCAGGCAACCCACATGGGGCTGCCAAGGCTGCTAAGCGTCTCGAAGTGTGCGTGGTGGCTGCTATACATGCAACCCTTGGCGCACCATGGCAGCCTTGTGGCTTGCCGTGGGTAAGCCGTCTAGGGTGCTTGCGTTTGAGCTTATTTGAGGGTTGTTCTTGTGCACAGCTTGGTACATCATAAAAGGTAATATGTGTAGACATTACTTGTAAAGCAATATGGTGCAATGATATCGTGCGAGTTGTGAGCACTCCAAGTCTTAGGGCGAGGTACTTGGATATTTTGGACTGCGTAAAATTTTTCTTATTTTGCCGTTTTAATTATTTTATTAATCTAATTTGGTTTTTATCATTTTAATAAATTTTTGAGGCTAGGCCTCGATTTTTATGAGCGGCATTTGCAACTTTTATTTTGGCAAATAATTGGATTTTACCGGCTTAATTAATTGGATTAATTAAGATGGATGCGGAATTTACTGGGATCTTCAAATATTAATTGCGCTTATTTACATAATCGGTTAAAACAACTTTGACTAGTTTTAATTAGGCATGTTAATTGGATTAACCACCTATATTAGTTACTAGTTATTGCGTGTTTATGCATTGTTACTTGTTTATTGTTGTAAAATGCATGGGCCATTCACAAATAGTAAATGGATGAATGGAATGTATATTCTCTCACAGGTTTTATAAAAATGGCAACTAGTGGGTCCCGATTAGGATAGAAAATATGGACTACGATTCGTGATGTATTTTTGTATATCTAAAATCGGTCTGCGTACCGTTGAGTATTTTTGTACCTTAATATTTAGATTAGTCCTAATCGTAGATACTAGTATTGCATAATTATGGCCAAGTCTTGAAGATGGAGGTTCTTGGAAGACAAAGCCATGAAGTTGCAAAAGAAGACCTTTTGAAGACTTGAAGAATTCAAGGGGTCATACTGTAGACACCCATTTGTATCTCCCCAAAACCAAACCCAGTGATGAGTACCTTTCGCGTCGAATCATAATCGAATGAAGTGCAAATGTGGAAAGTCTAGTGTTGCGGATAGTTTTAATTTCTTTTCTCTTCTCTCTGTTTTTAAAAACTTATTTTAAGAAAACAGCCAATCCAGTTTGGTTGGTCCATGATATGGGTCCAATAGTAGTGTAGTTGGATGGGGCTTGACAAGAGCTTTCCAACGATGATATTATAAGCCCAATTCCGATGAATATTGAGGAAGTTATGGCCAATTTACTGAACTAGGCCCGGTTTGAGCCTTATATGCGGCCCAATGATCTAGGGGAGGGCCTAATATAGATTTATCATTCCTAATGAAATTAGGAATGGTTTTAGTCTTCTAGATTCTTCTAGAAGGTTCTTTTCATTCCTAATTCAATTAGCATTGATAAATTGACTTTTTGTTGACTTTTTTAGAGTTTTAATTAAAATCAAAGAGCATTTTTGAGGAAAAATACAATTTTATCCTCTTGTACGACAATTTTTATCTGATTTAAAGAAAACGCATGAATTTCTGAATCAGCGCCAAACGCCAGTTGTAGCGCCTGGCGCTATGCTTGGCACCTGGCGCTAGCATTGGCGTCTGGTGCCAATAGCCAGTGTTGGCGCTGGTTCAATTTTATGTGCGCCAGAACTCTGTTTTGATATTTTATCTTTTTGGCTGATTTTCTCTATAAATAACGTCGTAAAAACTCCGTTTTCAACAACCACTTTTCATTCACCTACAATTTACCAATTCTTTATCTCTTTTCTAAACTAGCCTTTCTCTCAAATATAAAAATTCCGCATTCATTAGATATAGAAACACCTAGCCATATTTGAAGTTGCCTTCG
The DNA here is from genome assembly GCF_948465745.1 of Chenopodium album. Classification (NCBI taxonomy): domain Eukaryota; kingdom Viridiplantae; phylum Streptophyta; class Magnoliopsida; order Caryophyllales; family Amaranthaceae; genus Chenopodium; species Chenopodium album. The sequence goes on from NC_137839.1 coordinate 23,557,671, forward strand.
CCCTAGACGTGAAAGGTTTTAATTTCTGAGGGTTTGGTCCCAAATCTCTCTTTCAATAATCATTTAATTTAATTGTTTTGCTTATTATTTTCCTTGAAGTTACTAACGTGTGTATTTTGTTATTAGAAAGAGGTACGAGGCATCCAAGTAAGTGCTTTAATTGCTTGCATTGATATTATGATGTAGAAATCATGCTAGGTTGTTATTATGATTCATAGTATCATGCTAGGATGCTTGATGTTTTGAATGACAACAATAAGTTCCTAGTATCATGTTTAGGGAAAAGGTTATAATATCAAATATGCTTATTATGATTCCAGCGATGCTTTCTATTTTCTTTCCTAATATTTATGATTGTTATAATCATGTTAAGGTTAAAGCTTTGATTTTTATTGTTTAGTAACATGTTAGGGTTTGTTATTAATCTTGTTAGTATCATGCCTAGGATCTTGCTATTATTATGCTTTAACATTATTATGATTATTTTTATAATTTATGATTATAATTGTTATAATTATTGTTATGATGATTATTTTTTGTTATTATCTTGATGATGATTTATTATTATGTTGCTTGATTATTTATTGTTTTTGCTTGATCACACCTTTTATGCATGTTGAAAGGGAATTTGGTACTTGTAATCACGCTTAATAAGATAATTTATAATCTTGTTTAGGGTTAATATGATTATAATTCAAGTGATCGCCAATAGTAGTTTTATTTGTGCATTAATATTCAACCAACATAGTTAAACAGGTTTAGGGTTAATCCTATTGATTACATGTTAGTCAGAAAGCGCACATGTATACGATCAGAATAAAGTAGAGGCCTATTATTAGGGCAGGTTCAATCTCTTTTAGGTTGGATTTGTACCTTCATCCCCGAACCCTATTTGGTTCAAGACCTTATGGAGTTGACGATCTCTTGGACCTTCACCTCGTGAACGGTTTACAAGTTCCTAAAAAAACTTGTTGGCGACTCTTTTGCTCTATCTTTTTTCCCTTTGAACGCCACCGTACTTTAGTGTATGATCACAGTGGGGTTCAAGCTAGGGGATTAACGCTTGAAATATTCCCTACACATACTAGTTTCCAATATACATCAAAATGCTTATGCTTTACATATTCATGATTATTTATATATGAATTATATGTTAGATGCATGTTTAGGATTTCAAATGTTGTGATGATTAATTAAGTTCACTTAAATCAACCAACATAGAAACCCTAGGTCCCTACATATTGAGTAAAATTTCCATTCCAAAATAACACTTATCGACCTATTGAGAATAGTGATGGGCTACGCCAAAGCGAGGCATCACTACTACTCCCTAGACTCATAAGGCATACCGGGTATGCAAGTTGGTTTTGGTTGTACTCAGCGATATGAGTGATGGAGTCTTAACATGTCGTGGCAAAGTGAATAAATTGTTGAGAGAGCATTAGATGCGAAGATTTATTCAACCAAGGGTGGCTTGGAGCCATTAGCAAATCGTTGCTTACCTTGGGATATTGAGTGTTAAGACAAGCCAAAGCATGCTTAACCACTCTTTGTTTCTTTAGATCTTGGAATCGACTTATTCTCGCCAAATGGGGACAAATTTAATGTGTGGATAAGACGTTTAATAAGATTGAAAATTTGCATGAATACCTTTTAATTTTCAAACTTATTATGTTATTTACTTGATAAATGGTTATAATTTGTACTTATATTTGTAGAATTCCAAATCAAACTGTATTGTTTTCCATGATTGGTAAAGGAAATTTTTGAGAATGGTTCTCAAAGAAAAGTAAAGCATTTCTAAAATACAATTCTATAAATTAAATGACTTTTATAACAAAGTCCGAAAGGACGGTTGGACATCATGTATTCAAAATACTAGGTAGTTTTGATAAAACATGAAGTATTGAGTTGCAAACTCAAATTGTCAATATTGACAACCAACATATCTTTTCGCTTAATACATAGATGAGTAGGACTCATTGATGTAGTAATTCAAGCGTGAATTAAAGGAAAAGATGGAACTTTATTTTACGGCGCATTAGATGCTTAATTATGCCTAACAAAGTATAAAAGTCAAAGACTCTTAAATAAATGGTTCTTAAAGATTATGAGATAAAGTATGATAAGATATATAGGAAATGAGCAACAAAGAAAAGGAATGAGATTCCATTTTACTAAAGAATTCATGTTATTAAAGTTAACTTAGCAACTCATTATCTTCACAAAGTATCGGATACTGCTTGAGTGTTCCACTTTGAAAGTGACCTCAAACTATTAAAGATAATCTAAGTTATTGACTTACAAGCTTAGAATGAAGCAAGTGGTGGTACATCAGTTGTAAGGTCGTATGCTTTGTTTAAAGACCTTTAAGCTAAGGCTGGAACAAATAAATGGTTATTTTGTTCCATAATCAGCAATTGATCCGTTTACACACAGAAAGACTAACATTCAAAGCAATGAGCAATAGTTGCAAATTTATTTGAATGGCATGGTTGTCTAAACTATGAGTCAAGAATGCTTGATTATAAACAAACATTTTCTTAATATGATAAACTGGCAAAAACTCAAAGTTATGGGCATGATTTGCGTTTCGAACATCTTTAGCAATGTCACATAGACAAGAACATACTCAAGGCTCTATTAGATAGGCTCTTGATAGTTGATCGATTCGAAATCGTTCTAAGACAAGCAAGTCTTACTTGTTGAAACCGACAAAGTAAAGAGCTATTGTTCTTGGTATAGACAATTGGCTCCGAAAGCTAAAGAGGATTTATTTACTTCAACGTTTCACAAAGAATTTGAAAGCATATGGCTATATTCATCAAACGTGAACAAACTTGACCTTGAATAGTTTAAGAGTTCAGTGAAGTATAGAACCGACTTGGTAAGATATCAAAACGTCTAGATTAGATCGAGCGATGTTTGCTTAAGCCAAGCGTGACCATCACAAAGTTTTGAAATTGAAATTTTCATAAATAACTCCACAAAGAACATAGTGTGTTTTAGGGAATATTTCAAGCATTAACCCCTAGCTTGAACCCCACTGTGATCATACACTAAAGTACGGTGGCGTCCAAAGGGAAAGAAGATAGAGTAAAAGAGTCGCCAACAAGTTTTTTTTAGGAACTTGTAAACCGTTCACGAGGTGAAGGTTACACCCCTTAACGATCCAAGAGATCGTCAACTCCATAAGGTCTTGAACCAAATAGGGTTCGGGGATGAAGGTACAAATCCAACCTTAAAGAGATTGAACATGCCCTAATAATAGGCCTCTACTTTATTCTAATCGTATTCATGTGCGCTTTCTGACTAACATACAATCAATAGGTTTAACCTAAACCTGTTTATCTATGTTGGTTGAATTTTAATGCACAAATAAACTATTATTGGCGATCACTTCAATTATAATCAAATTAACCCTAAACAAGATTATAAATTATCTTATTAAGCGTGATTACAAGTACAAATTCCCTTTAAATATGCATAAAAAGGCGTGATCAAGCAATAACAATAAATATCAAGCAACATATTAAATCATAATAATAATAATTAAAATAATCATGATCATAAATTATAACAATTATAATCATAATTAACATAATCATGTTAAAGCATAATAATAATAGCAAGATCCTAAGCATGATACTAACAAGATTAATAACAAACCCTAGCATGTCACTAAGCATTAAAAATCAAAGCTTTAACCCTAATATGATACTAACATGCTATTAGGAAAGAAAATAGGAAGCATCGCAGGAAACACAATTGTAATATTTGATATTAAAGTTACCCTAAACATGATACTAGGAACTTATTTTTGTCACCCTAAACATCAAATTAAGAAAAAACATCCTAACATGATACTAGGAATTAACATAACAACCTAAACATGATTTCTATATCATAATATCAACTAAACAATTAAAACACTTACTTGGATGCCTCGTATCTCTTTCTAATAACAAAATACACACGTTAGTAACTTTAAGGAAAAAAAATAATAAACAACAATTAAATTAAATAATTGAAATAGAGATTTGGGACCAAACCCTCAGAAATTAAAACCTTTCACGTCTAGGGCGAAGGCAACTTCAAATAATGCTAGGTGTGTCTAGTGCTAATGTATGAGGAATTGTGTTTGTCAAAGGGTTGGTTTAGAAAGAGAGAGAGAATCAAGAAATTCTTGATGAGAGTTGATAAGAATTGGTAAGAATAAGAATTGATGAGAATCGATGATTGAAAACAGAATTTTAAGAGGCTATTTATAGAGAAAATCAGCCAAAAAGATAGAAAAACGAATCAGAGTTTCGACGAGAATAAAATTCAATCGCAGCGTCAAACACGCGCGTGGCGCCAAACGCTGGACTCTAGCGCCAGAAGCCAGGATTGGCGCCAGACGCTAGGCGTGGCGCCAGGCGCTGGAAAACAGTTTTTGCGGATTTTGTTTTTATCATATCTTTTGATCCAGAAGTCCAAATAAGTCATACAATATGTCGTTGGAAAGATCTTGAAGTCTACTTTCCAACCCTATTAAAATAAGATTAAAATGTTTTTTAGATAAAAAGATATGGCCGAAATAGTGAAAGGGTGTCAGTTTTGGATAGAGTTTCATATTGCATTTATATCTTTTTCGTTATAACTCGAATTTAATATTATAATATATCATTGGAAAGATAATTTCAAGATCTATCCAACCATATAAAATTTGGAAAAAGATTATGAGGCACGAAAATAAAATCTGACTGTCTTTGAACATCTTTAAATTCGAATAGAATTAGGATTTAAGAAAAGGAAAGTTTTTATTTAACTCAAATTCTTTAATATTATCTTTTCAAAAAGGATAATTAAGATATTTTAGAAAATTATAGAATCTTCTAATTAATCATAATTAGTTTAGGAATAGGATTAAACCTTTCGACCCTCCACATGATCATTGGGTCGTAGGTAAAATCCGGTTTGGGCCCAGTTTAGTATTTTGGCCATAACTTCCTCATTATTCATCGGAATTGGGCTTATAATATATCGTTGGAAAGGTCTTTTCAAGCCCTATCCAACTACACTATTATTGGACCCTTATAATGGACCAAACTAAACTGTAATGCACGTTTTTCATAAATAAGGTAAGAAAAGAAATATTTTCAAAAACAGAAAGAAGAGATATTTTAATAAAAACATCCTCATCACTAAACTTTTCACACTTTCGCTTTGTTCGATAATCAAATGACATGAAAGGTATTCATCACTGGGTTTGGTTTTGGGGAGACACAAATGGGTGTCTACATGTGTCTTCACGGAGACCTCGATGCCATTTAAAAATGACTCGAACAATGATGGATCACATCCCTTTTTATAAAGTTCTTAAGATTTGCACGAAGGAATAATGTTACACTAAACAAAATGTCGAAGCTAAGAAAGGACGCCATATTCAGTTATGGATAGAATTAACTTCTAAATGTCTTTTCAAGTATATGTCTAAAACTCTTAGCCACAGTGGGAGTTCATTGGCTTAGTGGGAGCTAAGTGACTCAGTGGGAATTTGCTCGGCACTCATAGGAAGTGGGAATTGACATAATTCGATTAGGGTCAAGGAAAGTAGGGAGCCACCAATACGTTTTTAAGGAACTTGTAAACCGTTCAGGGATCATTATATTTATGGCAACCACGATTAAGGGACAACGATAGGCAACAACGATTGACCCGTGAAGGTTACACCCCATTCATAATCCATGAGATTACTAACTCCATATGGTTTGGAACCACAAATAGAGGATCGAGGATGATGGTACGAAGTGAGTCATGGAGTCACGTTCGCCCGTATTGGCCTCTACTTGATTCTTATAGTGAAAAGTGATTCCTGTTATCTCAAAGGCATGCTAACAAAATATTCAATTCGCTCCAAACTATTATTATGCTAAATGGTTGAATATTAATGCAACACATAATTTTATAATATTAGCAATCACTTCGATTAATAACAAGATTAAAAAGGAACCTAAATCGGTCGTCCAAATTATCTTATTAGGAGTGATTTTCAATTACATATTCCCTTTAAATATGCAATATGTTGATCCTAAATAGTAATAGAATAAACATTAATATTGGAAGCAATTTAATAATAAATTGTTAGTCAAATCAAATTATATCAATAACCTTAATCATGATACTAGCAATATTAATAATAAGAGTAACTAAGTGAATTAATTACTCACTTTCCACATTTCCTTGAATTGCTACATCATGAATAAACTGTTAGTAACTTTAATAAAAATATAAATCAAATTAAAATAATTAAATTAAATAAAAAGAGTTGTTTTGGTCCAAACCCTGAGTTAATTATACCTTTCACACCTTGGTTTAAGTATAGAACTTCGGGTTAAGTATGGACTCCTTGGAGTGCTTAAGGAAGAAATGATGTAGATAGGAATATAAGTTTGAGGCTTATAGTATGAGAGAGAGAGAAGATAATGATATTTTTGGTGTAGAAGAGAGGAAGAAAGAATGATTTTGTGCCCCAAACTGCAGAAAAGAGGGAGGTATTTATATGGAAATAAATAGAGGGAACACACGGAACCCTAAAAAGATAAAACCCTAGTTTTGGGGCGCCGTGACACGGAAAAGTCTGTCGTGACACGAGATATAATATCGCGTCGCGGTGAAATAACGACCCTAAAAAAGATAAAACGCATTCAGTTTTACGCATAGAAAACACGGGAAATAAACCGTGTCACGGCATGTGTACCGTGACATGGTAAAGTCCACCGTGGCACAACCCGTGACGCCGTATCACGGTGTACTGTGTTTTCAAAATGCGGCTGAAAATACACAAAAAATGCACCGTGACACGGTGTAGAATAAAGTGTCACGGCAATATGCACTGTGCCACATCAACCTTTGCCGTGTCGCGGCAATTTAGCTGTTGCGCATTAATTCCTGTTTTTTTTACGCATTTTTAAAATGACAATAACTGTTGATCTGTAACTTGGAATAAGGCATATAATATATCATTGGAAATATTATCAATTCTACTTTCCAACCCATTTGAAATCAGGTCAAAATCATTTGTAGATTTTACGATATGGCCATTTTAGTGAAAGGGTGTTGGTTTTGGGCCGAGTTTAGTATTTTGCTCATATCTTCTTCGTTTTAAATCGGAATTGAGCTTATGATATATTGTTGGAAAGATTATTTCAAGGCCTATTCAACTAAATAATAATTGAATCAAATTTATAGGTCCATAAAATCAGTTTCTCTCGGTTTTGTGATGTGGACATGAAAAGTGAAAAGTAAGTTATGGTTTAGGAAAATGAGCTAGGAATTGGATTGGTTTATGAAATGTATTGAATGGAAATATGATTAAAGCACTCCAAATTTTAAATACTCAACCCGGACAATAATGGCGGTGAATGGTTGTTCATCATCGAGTTTGGTTTTGGGGAGACATTTTAGGTGTCTACAGCTAGTAGTTCTCAAAATCGTTTATACCTTGATTTATCAAAATTTGAATCTCTTGATGGCACTAATTATAAGATATGGTCACAAAGGTTTTTGATTGCTTTGATTATGTTGTTCAATGATGCTCCTAAACATATTGAACAAAATAATACTACCGTGACAATTCTTGTTACTCCTTGATCTGGTCCTCCCCCTAAGACCAATTGTGTTATTGTGAATGAAACTGTAATCAAGAAGTATAAGAAAGATAACAAGTTTGTCAGAGGTTATTTGCTGAATAATATGATAAACAACATCTTTAACTTGTTCATCACAAACAAATCCGCAAAATCTATCTGGGAAACCCTAGAATAGAAATATGGTGCAGATGTCGCCCTAGACGTGAAAGGTTTGATATTTCTAAGGGTTTGGTCCCAATTCTTTATTTCAATTATTTAATTTAATTCTTTAATTTTATATTTTCCTCGAAGTTACTAATTTGTGTATTTTGTTATTAGAAAGAGATACGAGGCATCCAAGTAAGTACTTTAATTGTTTAATTGATATTATGATGTAGAACTCATGTTTAGGTTGTTATTTTGATTACTAGTATCTTGTTAGGATGTTTTATTGCTTCCTAGTATCATGTTTAGGATGATTTGCTTATATCAATTATGATTCCTGTGATGCTTCCTATTTTCTTTCTTAATAGCATGTTAGTATCATGTTAGGGCTAAAGCTTTGATCTTTATTGTTTAGTGACATGCTAGGGTATGTTATTAATCTTATTAGTATCATGCCTAGGATCTTGATATTATCATGCTTTAACGTGATTATGATTATTTTTATGATCTATGATTATAATTGTTATAATTATTGTTATGATGATTATGATTATTATGATGATGATTATTGTTGCTTGATTATATTTATTGTTATTGCTTGATCACGCATTTTATGCATGTTTAAAGAGAATTTATACTTGTAATCACGCTTAATAAGATAATTAATAATCTTATTTAGGGTTAATATGATTATAATTCAAGTGATCGCCAATAATAGTTTTGTTTGTGAATTAATATTCAACCAACATAGATTCAACAGGTTTAGGGTAAACCTATTGATTGCATGTGAGTTAGAAAGCGCACATGAATACGAGAAGAATAAAGTACAGGCCTATTATTAGGGAAGGTTCTTTCTCTTTTAGATTGGATTTGTACCTTTATCCCTGAACTTTCAGTCATGGTTCCAGACCTATTGGAGTTAACGATCTCATGGATCGTGAAGGGGTGTAACCTTCACCTTGTGAACGGTTTACAAGTTCCTAAAACTTGTTGGCGACTCTTTTTCTCTAGCTTCCTTCCCTTTGGACGCCACCATGCTTTAGTGTATGATCACAGTGGGGTTCAAGTTTGGGGTAATGATTGAAATATTCCCTACAATGAGGCAACAGTTGGCAAGGCAAAACCCTAACCTTGGAAAGAAATTGGCGAACAAGAGAAGAAAAAGGGAAAGTGAGCCAAATCAAAAAAGGGTATTCAAAGAAACACGCCCAACAAGGAGAAGTCCATTCCACCCTTACCCTCAAAGAAGGAATCCTCACCACCAACCCATTAGGAAATTACGCAACAGTGGCGATTTTCCTAACATCCTCCTTTGTCATGTGAGAAGGGTAAACATCCTTAACAGGGAAAATGTTCTGAGAAACAAATATCATCTTCTTCACACCCTCCTTAGCCCCAGAAAACACTACTTTCACCATTTCACCCATCGCAAAAAACGAAGAAGATATAAGAAATTAAAAACAGAGAAAACAGAGAAGAGAGAGAAAATACCTGAGAAAGCAATTCAAAATTGAGGCAAAAAGTGAAGTGATTTGATGGAAGCCTGCACGTCCAATAAATACATCAAAGAAATAAACCGCCCTTCACAGTTATAGAAGTACTTGCCTTAAAACCGTCACCCCACTCCCTTATTTTTGTTAACCGTTAAAATAATTTCCAAATTTGAAAAATATTCCAACGGCTTCCTTTTGGTAATTTTCATCTTCAAAGGCTTGAACATAAAAATTAGGGGCAATTGTTGGGCCCGTTTTACTAAGCAACCCAATATGATTAGGGCACAACTAGATGATAAAAAGACGTTCAAAATCAAGTAAACAGCCTGATTGGAGCAAGTATGGAAAAGAAGATAATAAAATCAATCAAGAGGATACTTTCCCATAATACACTTACTGAACAAGGAAAAAAAAATAAATCAAGGAGATATCCCCTTCATGTTAGATCAAAGTTGAAGTGTTTATGGACTATGAAAAGAATTATGAAGTAAGTTGAAACCCATATTTGAGACCAAGTAATCTTAGAGCCTTTTTTGATTACTAATTAGGCCTAAAAAATGTTCATACATGTTTAAACTTGATTAATAACGGACCATAATGCATCAAATGCAATAATTAGATCCAATGGAACCTACATTGTTGAAAAACCGAGACAAAAGGGTAAAACAACCATCAAATTCCCATGAAAGGCATATACAAATGGATACCTCTTTAAAAGATCTTTCCAACGGTATATTATAAGCCCAATTCCGAGCCAAAACAAAGAAGTTATGATCAAAACACTAAACCGGGCCCTAAAACCGACACCCTTGCACTCCAACGGCCATAACTTTTGATCCATAACATATTATAACCTAATTTCAACGGCATTGGAAAGTAGAAATTCAGAGATTTCCAATTATATCTCACACTCCTTAATCCAACTCTGCAATCAAATGTTATGGAAGTTTTAAAAACGCGTTTTCGTATAAGCCAAACCACAAACTAGCGCAAGTCAATAAGTTGCGCGCGGCTTGCGCGAGCGACTCATTGAGATGCGCGCGCGACTAATTGAGATGCGCGCGACACCCAACGCGACTCATAGAGTTGCGCACGCCACCTGACGGCGCAGCTCTAAAACCCTAAACCTAGATCCCTACGCCTATAACTAGGGTCTTCGTTCAGCATTACGGGGACCGAAAAAAATCAGAATTAAAACCCTAGTATTCTCAAAACCCTAATCTCTCAACTTCTCTTACTATCATACTACTTTTTCTTCTTTCTTCCCAAATACTTTCAAACCCTAATTGATTCCATTGAAGTCATTGAAGGTACGAAGAAGAAAGAAAGTCCATAAACACATTAAAACAGAGATTTAACATAAAAGAAGAACGATTAGTTTCCTGAGCACTTAGATAAATCGCTTTTATTTTATTGTTTAAATAACTTTAATTGATTAATTAGTGTTGTTTGATCATTTTTAACATACTATTAATTAATTAATTCACATAGTACTCTTTCGTTAATCAAGACTAGAATTTGAATAATTAATTGTTGTTTTATCACTTAAGACAAGGCGAATCTTGTTTATTTATTGATCTTTCACGAATATTATTAAATAAGAATAACGACTTTTGCAATGTAATTCCTATTTGATTAATGCTTGTAAAAAAAATTACTAACATAGTTTTAGGTATCACGTTGCGTATATTGTTTGGTAATAAAATTGTGAAAAAGGAAGAGCTAGTAGAGGCCGTACTAGGGCTAGAATAGCGATTCCTCCCTAAAAGGAACGTTATTTTAGTACCCTCGCTCCCGAACTCATTTCTGGTTTATGTAGACCAATTTGGGCATGGGTAAACTTATGATTCGTGCTAATTATTCCATGAACTCCACATGGAAGAAAGGCATGAACGAGGTTTATGAGTTTTCCTAAAACTCATTGGTGACTCCTACTTGTTTCTCACAAAAAGCGTGATGAGAGTATCATTTCTAATTCAAGGTCTCGAATACAGTCAGTGTAGACACCCATTTGTGTCTCCCCAAAAACCAAACCCAGTGATGAGTACCTTTCGCGTCGAATCATAATCGAATGAAGTGAAAGTGTGGAAAGTTAAGTGTTGCGGATACTTTTAATTTCTTTTCTCTTCTCTCTGTTTTTGAAAAATTATTTTAAGAAAATAGCCAATCCAGTTTGGTTGGTCTATGATATGGGTCCAATATTAGTTTAGTTGGATGGGGCTTGACAAGAGCTTTCCAACGATATATTATAAGCCCAATTTCGACGAATATTGAGGAAGTTATGGCCAATTTACTAAACTAGGCCTGGTTTGAGCCTTATATGCGCCCCAATGATCTAGGGGAGGGCCTTATATGATTTGTCATTCCTAATGCAATTAGGAATGGTTTTAGTCTTCTAGATTCTTCTAGAAGGTTCTTTTCATTCCTAATTCAATTAGCATTGATAAATTGACTTTTGTTGACTTATCAGAGTTTTAATTAAAATCAAAGAGCATTTTTGAGGAAGATACGATTTTATCCTCCTGTACGGAAATTTTTATCTGATTTTAAGAAAGCGCGTGATTTTCTGAATCAGCGCCAAACGCCAGCCGTAGCGCCTGGCGCCAATGGCCAGCGTTGGCGCTAATTCAGTTTTGTTTGCGTCAGAACTCTATTTGATATTTTATCTTTTTGGCTGATTTTCTTTAAAAATAACGTCGTAAAAACTCCGTTTTCGATAACCAGTTTTCTCTCTTTCATTCACCAACTCTCATCAAGATTTTTTTGATTGCTCTCTCTTTCTCTCTCTTTCTTTTCTAAACTAGCTTCTCTCAAATATAAAAATTCCGCATTCATTAGATCTAGAAACACCTAACCATATTCGAAGTTGCCTTCGCCCTAGACGTGAAAGGTTTAATTTCTGAGGGTTTGATCCCAAATCTCTCTTTCCATTATTTAATTTAATTGTTTTGATTATTATTTTCCTTGAAGTTACTAACGTGTGTATTTTGTTATTAGAAAGAGATATGAGGCATCCAAGTAAGTACTTTAGTGGTTTTTATTGATGTTATTATGTAGAAATCATGTTTAGATTGTTTGTATGATTCCTAGTATCATGTCTAGGGTAAATTTAATATCAAGTATGATTAAAAGTATGATACTTCCTATGTTCTTCCTAATATTTATGATTGTTAGTATCATGTTAGGGTTAAAGATTTGATTTTTTATGTTCAGTGACATGCTAGGGTTTGTTATTAATCTTGTTAGTATCATGCCTAGGATCTTGCTATGCTTTAACATGATTATTAATATGATTGTTATTATGATGATTATTGTTTTTATTATGATTATGATGATTATTGTTTTTATTATGATTATGATTATACTTTATGATTTATGATTATAATTGTTATAATTATGATTGTTATGATTATAATTTTATTATTTTGATTATTATGTTGCTTGATTTTTTATTGTTATTGCTTGATCACGCCTTTTATGCATGTTTAAAGGGAATTTGTACTTGTAATCACGCTTAATAAGATAATTAATAATCTTACTTAGGGTTAATATGGTTATAATTCAAGTGATCGTCAATAATAGATTTATTTTTGCATTAATGTTCAACCAACATAGATAAACAGGTTTAGGGTTAATCCTATTGATTGCATGTTAGTCAAAAAGCGCACATGAGTACGATCAAAATAAAGTAGAGGCCTATTATTAGGGCAGGTTCGGTTTCTTTTAGGTTGGATTTGTATCTTCATCCCCGAACCCTATTTGGTTCAAGACCTTATGAAGTTGACGATCTCTTGGATCGTTAAGGGGTGTAACCTTCACCTTGTGAACGGTTTACAAGTTCCTAAAACTTGTTGGCGACTCTTTTGCTCTATCTTTTTCCCTTTTGGACGCCACCGTACTTTAGTGTATGATCACAGTGGGGTTCAAGCTAGAGGATTAATGTTTGAAATATTCCCTACAGTTTTTTGGCGACTCCGTTGGGGATGATTTCTATTTTAATTCCTGAATTTGTTTCAGCAATGATTTAGAATTAGTGGATGAGACTCGAAACGTTCTAAGTATTTCATGTGCGTAGTTTTGATTAACATTATTGTCATATGCATAAAAAACATCTCATTGGAAAGACCATCCATAATGAGTTAAAAACATAGGATTTTACACGTAGGAAATTTGAGAAATATCTTTCACAACTAGGACCGAAATAACACTGCACAAAACTGGAAAGTTTTATCGAGCACAGAAAGCTGTTGAGGCATGTAGGAATTAGCGGCAGGGGCCAGAGCATTGGCGCCATAATTTTAACTGTAGCGCCAGACTCCAGCATTGGCGCCAGGCGCTACAGCTAAAACTTGGCGCGAAGCTCTGTTTGCTGGCGCCAAATTCTTCCAATACCGAGCCAGAAATATGCGTTCTAATTTCGACCAGTTTTTTGTATTGTTTGCTCGATCCTACTTCCTGATTGAATTTTTTCTCACTTTTCTGAAACCCATATGTGTTCTACATATGGACATAACCCTCTGGGAATTCATGCTCCATCTACCTGATTGAACGCTCTGAGCAACAAAGGGTAATTCCGAGATTGTTGAATTCACCAAACCATGGAAGCGAGTTTTTTCTAAAACTCGCAGTGTCCCATCCACTCGCGCCAACCCTTCATGGTTAGGCTTCCATGCGGTGCATCCGGACAATTAACCATGGACCCTTTATTGACTAAACCATATCCCGAACTTTAGAGAACTAGAGCCATGGTTAGGTTGCAAACTCATTGCATCATATTGTGCCTACTTGACTAATTGTGCATTATTTGTTGTGCATATATTATATGTTTTCTTAACCGTTTGTTTGACTTGTGTTAAGATTAAATAAATTAATGACTTAAAGAACTTTGCCTAATTAATTAATTGATTAATTAATTTGAGTCAATAAAGTCTAATATTTTAATCAGAATTGACCTAGTACGACTTTAGGCATACCCTTGTTGATTAATAACACCGAAAACAGTCCCAGATTGATGCTTCAGCATTGGCGCCAAAGTCTGGACTGTAGCGCCACTCTGTGGAGTGTGGCGCCTGGCGACAGTTCTGTCGTCTGGCACTACGCTACACAGTTCGGATTATTGGTCGAGTCATCACCTAGTGTCTAATTAACCAGTTTTCTAATTAATTCGGTTAATTTTCGCTGTCAATAGTACTTGGTTGAGTAATTAATCGAGTTTAGGCACTAAGTCCCATGGTCTTAAACAAGAGTCCAAACATGTCACTTACACTCAACGCACACACCAATACACACACTTTGACCATGTTTAAGGGAGTCTTACATGCGCGTTTTTTCCGTCATTTTTTTAGGGGGGTAAGTCGGATATTAATCCTCCAATTTAAAAACTATACTTAGTTCCCTAAAAATATATACATTGTTTTTGCCAAAAAATATGCACCTTTTTTTTTAATTTATTTTTTCCTCTTTTTTTTTAAAAAAAAAAACCGTAAAGTCAAGTAATTAAAACGCAAAATGGTTTAAATTACAGCGAGTGGTCAAGAAAGGAAGGACGGTTAATCAAAGACAACCTCTTCGTACAAGTCCAACTTTTCGACAAACCCATAGCTCGTAAGAGGAAAGCGAAGACCATAATGGCAACACAAGAAGAAGTCAATGAGCTTAGGAACCAACTAGTTACCGTGACTGAAATGTTGGGGTTTGGTGAGTCCGACTCACCGCGGAAACAAACCCAAAAACAAGACCACACTCGCAATAAATAAAACCATAAACATAATTAAATTAATCACAAGATTAAGACAAGCTAATTACCTTTGACGCGTGATTCGCTCCAAAATGAGCTCTTACTTGAAAGCTTCAAGTCCCGCTCACACGGAGACCTCCAACGAAGTCCACCCGCACCAACAAAACCGACTAGGTCCAATGTCTTGGGGTTAGCAAGACCCGACCAATAAAACCCGAGTAATTATATTGAGTTCAAAGGTTTTCACTAATTGTGATGCCTTTTTCAACTCTTACTGAAGCATCATTCCCAATGCCCATACTTGGGTATTTATAGGAAATGATGGGAGTATCATTTACTCTCCCATCACTGTGGGATAGTATGATTTTTCCATTTTATTTTAAAGCAAAAATAAAATTAATAATCAAGCTAGTAATAAATCAACAAGTGGCAAGCACATGTGAGTGGTTAGGTGAGGACCACTTGGAGAAGGGGGGGACCAAACTTGCTCCCCACTCCTTCTCCCATAACCGGCCACCTCACTCCACACACACTCAAGGACCACTAGCCACATGGCACCCACCCTTAGGCACCAAGGCTGCCAAGGTGGACTGCCATGTGCTGCTGTCCGTGGCAGCCACGCCCATCAAGCCCAGCAGGCCCAGCACTCGCATGCGGGCTGCCAGGCGCTGCTGGCCATCAAGCCCAGCATTCTTGTGCGGGCTGCTGCTGGCCTTATGCCTTGGCCAGCGCTGCTAGGCAACAAGCAATGGCCTAGCCATGCTGCTGCTAGCTGTGGCGAGCTGGCGTGCCTTGCGTGCTAGCTGCTGCAGCTTGTTGCGGCATGGATTGCTAGCCATTGCGTGCACAAGGCTGCGCCTAGCATGCTAGCACGCACTAGGCAGCGCCTAGCCTTGCGATGCTAGCATGGGTGCGCTAGCACGCACCAGCCAACATAGGCTCGGCTTGGTGCGCATGCTAGCCACCATGATTGGCCATACGCCCTTAGCACTCGGTTTGCTTGGGCATTCCGATGCTAGGGGTATTTTGGTTTTTTGTTGATTTATTACTATTTCTCGTCTCGTCTTTCACTATTTTTTGACTCGACTTCCGACGCTCGGTTTCGACGCTCTAACCTCGTATTTTCAACGTCTAAATAAATATTACTCGGTCGACTCATTAATTCTTCCGAATTAATTCGTCGGTTCGGTTTGTTGAATGCTTGGGTGTGACCCGAAGGGTTCAGTCAAGATTAAGCTGTAATATTAATTATTCATTAATATTACTGATCAGAAGCGGCCTCCACCCAGGCATTCCGATCACTTGACCTCACTGAATATATTAGATTTCTAATAATTCTGAACCCACTAACGGAATAGTACACTTGTTCGAAGGACACCATTCCTTTCAATCTCCCACTTGTCCTTCCGGACAAGTGCGCATTTTGTGTACAACCTTTTTCCTATGTCGCTTAATGTCTCTTCATGAACTATAAGGTAAGATTTATTTTGTCATCCTTATTACGTCCAGAAGTGTTTCCCGATTCCGACTTCGACTGTCAATAAACAGATTATTTCTAAAATCCATCCGAGCATGACCATGCATTTTACAGTCTCGCTTTACGAGAGGCCTTGTATACAACAAAGACATCTTCCCTTTTTTAGTAGGGGGACATTCCCAGTCTTGTAATGTAGCTCCTCTTACTGAGAGGACCTAGTCGCTCGAGTGTTGCCGTTATAATCCCCTATTACGGCATACGTTTGACAACATCAAAGCGAACTAGTACTCAAACAAGAGAACTCACAATACTCATGGTCGAGGAAATAGGTTCCGATAGCCATAATGAGAAGTATACTTATGACAAATTTTTTTAATTTCTTAAAGTATTCTCATAGGTCGATCCAGTATGGTTCTAAACTAATACCTGTGCAAATGATTTATGACAATCATGTCCTTGTAGCACATGAAACGGTGCTATAAATCAAACTACACACTAATCTCAACCGGTCATTAATCGTCCATCGTTTAAATGACCTTGATTAGGGATAATTTTCGATTATAATATTCAATGTTCACTTAATAGGTGTTTCCTTACCAAGACTGGTCTTGATACCCTATTTTGAATATTCTTAGAATCGAATGGACTCATTATTTAATCCTAAACCACAATTAAATAGCATAACGGAGTAATAAAATGTTGCATGAAATTTTATATTACTCCAAAACTTGAATGGTTTTCCTTAGCGTCTTACATTAACTTTTTTTCAAAATTAACTAAAACACTAAACAAGGAAATCAAAGCTAGTCTCCTACATGCTTGATTCCCATTGCCTCAACGTGCTTGTTGTGCTTCACTTGAGGCAAAGGTTTAGTAAGTGGATCGGCTACATTGTCATCCGTTCCAACTTTGCAAATTATGATTTCACCCTCTGATTTCCATTCTCGAATCATGTGAAATCGCCGCTTGACATGTTTGACCTTCTAATGTTCCCTAGGCTCTATGGCCTGAGCAATAGCTCCATTGTTGTCACAATAGAGGGCTATTGGACCCTTTATAGAGGGTACAACATCAAGTTCACCAACGAACTTACGAATCCAAACAGCCTCCTTAGCTGCTTCAGCAGCTGCTAAGTATTCGGCTTCAGTTGTAGAATCTGCAGTTGTACTCTGCTTTGCGCTCTTCCAACTAAACGCCCCTCCATTTAGACAGAACACATATCCTGATTGTGATTTGAAATCGTCTCTGTCTGTCTGGAAGCTTGCGTCGGTATAACCTTCCACAACTAAATCCTCTGCACCACCATACACCAGGAATTTATCCTTGTTCCTTTTCAGGTACTTTAGGATATTTTTTGCCGCAGTCCAATGCGCCTCTCCTTGGTCTGATTGGTAACGACTCGTAGCACTTAAGGCATACGATACATCTGGCCTAGTACATATCATGGCATACATGATCGATCCAATAAGCGAAGCATATGGAATCTGATTCATTCTTACCCGCTCATCAGGTGTCTGTGGATACTGCTTCTTGCTTAGGGTTATGCCATGTGACATTGGCAGGTGACCTCTCTTGGCCTCCTCCATGCCAAATCGAGCAAGTACCTTATCAATATAAGTACTCTGACTCAATCCAATCATCCTTTTCGATCTATCCTTGTAGATCTTAATTCCTAGTATGTACTGAGCCTCTCCCAAGACTTTCATTGAGAAGCACTTTCCAAGCCAGGCCTTTACAGACTCTAACAACGGAATGCTGTTTCCAATGAGCAATATGTCATCGACATATAAGACTAGGAAGGCGATGTCACTCCCACTAACCTTCTTGTAAACACAAGATTCATCTGGATTCTTGATAAAACCAAACTTACTGATGGCTTCATCGAATCGCAGATTCCAACTTCTGCTTGCTTGCTTTAATCCATAAATGGACTTCTTAAGCTTACAAACTTTCCTAGCATTGTTTTGGTCGACAAAACCTTCAGGCTGTGTCATATACACAGTTTCTTCCAAATAACCATTAAGGAAGGCGGTTTTGACGTCCATCTGCCATATTTCATAATTGTAATATGCAACAATCGCTAGGAGGATCCGAACGGATTTAAGCATTGCGACTGGTGAAAAGGTTTCATCGTAATCAATACCATGAACTTGTCTGTAACCTTTTGCCACCAATCTAGCTTTGTAAATGAATATATTTCCATCTTTGTCGGTTTTCAACTTGAAAAGCCACTTACATCCGATAGGTGTATAACCTTCGGGTAAGTCAACCAAGTCCTAGAGACTTGATTTTCAAACATGGAATCCATTTCAGATCTCATGGCCTCTTGCCATTTAGTAGAGTCGGTGCTTGCCATCGCTTGCTTGTAGGTTGCCGGTTCATCTCCATCCATAATCAGGATGTCCTGATTCTCGGTTAATACTAAACCAAGATATCTATCAGGTTGAGATCTCGGCCTCTGAGACCTACGTAGGGTAATGGATTGAGCATTTGCATTGTCGGTTTGACTTTGCACATTTTGATCATTTTGACCTGCGTCATCAGATGCTGTTTGAGCACTTTGACTGTCATTATGATTTTGTTGCTCATCCTCACGAACTTCTTCGAGTTCGATTTTCCTCCCACTTGTCATTTTGGAAAGGTGCTCCTTCTCCAAAAAGACACCATCGCGAGCAACAAACACTTTGTTCTCCGATTTGTTGTAGAAGTAATACCCTTTGGTTTCTTTTGGGTAGCCCACAAAGTAAACCTTGTCAGATTTGGGATGAAGTTTGTCAGAAATCAATTTCTTGACATATGCTTCGCATCTCCATATCTTTAGAAAAGATAACCTGGGAGGTTTCTTCGTCCATAATTCATATGGAGTCTTTTCTACAGCTTTTGATGGAGCACGGTTCAGTGTTAGTGCCACAGTTAGAAGTGCGTGTCCCCAGAAAGAGATAGGAAGATCACTAAGACCCATTGTTGATTGTACCATGTCTAACAAGGTCCGATTTCTCCTTTCGGATACTCCGTTCCATTGAGGAGTTCCTGGAGGTGTCAATTCTTAAAGTATACCCTTTTATTTCAGATGGTCATCGAATTCTTGGCTCAAGTATTCACCACCTCGATCCGATCGAAGGGCTTTGATTTTCTTGCCAAGCTTAATTTCAACTTCACTCTGAAATTCTTTGAACTTTTCAAATGATTCAGATTTATGCGACATGAGGTAGACACAGCCATATCTACTATAGTCGTATGTGAAAGTGATGAAATATCGATGTCCATTTCTTGTGGTTGAGCTCATTGGTCCACATACATCGGTATGTATAAGACCCAATAAGTCACTTGCCCTTTCTCCCAACTTGGAGAATGGCTGTTTAATCATCTTGCCTAATAGACATCCCTCGCAATTCTCAAACGATTCTAAATCAAAAGAGTTAAGAACACCTTCTTGTAGAAGTTTCTTGATGCGTTTGATGTTGATGTGTCCAAGACGACAATGCCACAAGTAAGTCTGATTTGACTCTATGGTCTTAGCTCTTTTGGTATCATTATAAACAATTTGTCCAAAGACACAAACGTGTCATTCCATAAATATAAACAAGATGATATGTCTTGTGATCAAGTTCAAAATGACGTCTAACGCCACAAGATCAAAATATGGTAGATAAAACTTAACAAGTTTTAAATCTAGACAAAATATGAGATTACAACCTTTCTTTGAAAGATTATCTTCTTCTTCCACTTGTGTACTCATATCCACTTGAAAAGCACCGCTCACTTTGTTCCTGAAACAGGAGCATATAGTGAGCCAATTTTCCGGTATCTAATACCTTATAAATGGCTTATGTTCAAGTGTAAAGATGATACCTGAGATTGAGGTTACTTCTCTTTTCGCCTCATCTTCTAGATACATGCCACATTCTCTTTTGTAGTGTCCGGGTCTACTACAATAGAAGCAGCGCATCTTAGCTTTGTTCTTGAACTCCTTCTTCTTTGGTCTCAGAGCAACCTTAGCCTTCTTGCAAGAATAGGTTTTCTGGAGCTCTTGAACAACTTCCATCAAGGACAGTTTGTTCCGCTTGGCCGTAAGTCGCATCTTTAATGCAACATACCCCGAATGGAGTGAGCTTAGTAGCATGAGAGCCGCTTGCTCATCGTCCACTGGTTTTCCAATTAGCTCCAGATGGGTTAATAGCCTTGTCATGTTGAGCACATGAGCTTGAAGTGGCATCCCGGGTCTAAGTCTTGTATTATAGACCTTAGCCCATACTTCTTGTCTCTCTTTCGTGAGACACCCATCTTGCGGTGGCTTGATCCTCATGTTCGAGAGTGACCTAGTCACATCTTCCACAACTCCATCATAGTTACCTCTGGTAATTTTGGTGACTCTCAAATTGACTACATCTTCTAGAGCTTTGAGCATCATGTCGGGAAAATAGTTGGAGAACTTCCCCTTCCATTGTACCGGGATGGAGTTTGCCATGAGTCTGGAAACTCTTTTACAATCCACACTCCATACCTCATGTGCCTCATCACTCATAATCCCCTTTAAGTAGAAACTCGGGATTTGAGTGTCCAGAATGTGCTTTAGGTAGCAATTTCGGAGGGTCTTTCGGAGTTCCTCTTCCCATTCCTTAAATTTTACCAAGTTCAGAGAAATTGGCAACTTTTCGGGCAATTCCGGGAGCATAAGGTCGTTGTAGGGAATAATTTCAAGCCTTTAAATCCCACTATCTTGAACCCCACTGTGATCATACACTAAAGTACAGTGGCGTCCAAAAGGGAAGAAGATAGAGCAAAAGAGTCGCCAACAAGTTTTTAAGGAACTTGTAAACCGTTCACGAGGTGAAGGTTACACCCCTTAACGATCCAAGAGATCGTCAACTCTATAAGGTCATGAACCAAATAAGGGTTCGGGGATGATGGTACAAATCCAACCTAAATGAGATTGAACCTGCCCTAATAATAGGCCTCTACTTTATTCTGATCGTATTCATGTGCGCTTTCTGACTAACATGCAATCAATAGGATTAACCCTAAACCTGTTTAATCTATGTTGGTTGAATTTAATGCACAAATAAACTATTATTGGCGATCACTTGAATTATAATCACAATTAACCCTAACAAGATTATTAATTATATTATTAAGCGTGGTTGCAAATACAAATTCCCTTTAAGCATGCAATAAAGGTGATCAAGCAATAAAATAAATATCAAGCAACATAATAAATAATCAACATCATTAATAACAATAATATCAATCATAATTATAATCATCATAATCATGTTAAAGCATAGCAAGATCCTAGGCATGATACTAACAAGATTAATAACAAACCCTAGCATGTCACTAAGCAATAAAAATCAAATATTTAACCCTAACATGATACTAACAATCATAAATATTAGGAAGAATATAGGAAGCATCGTACTTTTAATCATACTTGATATTAAAAATACCCTAGACATGATACTAGGAATCAAAATAACAATATAAGCATGATATCTACATCGTAATATCAATAAATCAATTAAAGTACTTACTTGGATGCCTCGTACCTCTTTCTAATAACAAAATACACACGTTAGTAACTTCAAGGAAAATAATAAACAAAACAATTAAATTAAATAATTGAAATAGAGATTTGAGACCAAACCCTCAGAAATTAAAACCTTTCACGTCTAGGGCGAAGGCAACTTCGAATATAGCTAGGTGTTTCTAGATCTTGTGAATGCGGAATTTTGTATGAAAAAGTAAAGTTTAAAAAAGAATACTAAAGAATTAATATTATTGAGAATTGATGAAAGAAAGATGATGAATGAATGAATTGCGAAGAATTAGATGAATGATAATTGGTGAATGATGAAGATAGTTGATGAAGACTTAAGAATAAGGAGAATTGGTGAATGAAAAGGGTTGATGAATGGTAATTGATGATGAAAACGAAGTTTTTGATACGATATTTATAGAGAAAATCATCCAAAAAAGATAATTTAACAAAACAGAGTCTGAAGATCGAAAACCAACCTTGGCGCCAGCCCTGGCTCATTGGCGCCAGGTCCAGTGGCTAGCGCTAGGAGCCAATGGCTGGCGTCTGGCGCCAAGGCCTGGGGTTGGACGCCAAATTGTATTTCAACGCGTTTTCGAAAATCTGATAAATTTCCCGTACTGGAAGATAAAATAATATAAATTCAGTCGAAAATGCTATTTGATCTAATTAAAACTTTGAAGAGTTCTAATTGAATTAGGAATGAAAAGAACCCTCTAGAATGTTCTAGAAGAATAAAACCATTCCTAATTGCATTAGGAATGATAAATCATATTAGGCCCTCCCCTAGATCATTGGGCCGTACTTAAAACTCAAACCGGGCCCAGTTTAGTAAATTGGCCATAACTTCCTCAATATTCATCGGAATTGGGCTTATAATATATCGTTGGAAAGGTCTTTGCAAACCCCATCCAACTACACCACTATTGGACCCATATCATGGACCAACCAAACTGGATTGGCTGTTTTCTTAAAATAATGTTTTCAAAAACAGGAAGAAGAGAAAAGAAATAAAACTTTCCGCAACACTAGACCTTTCCACACTTTCGTTTCATTCGATTATGATTCGACGTGAAAGGTACTCATCACTGGGTTTGGTTTTGGGGAGACACAAATGGGTGTCTACAGAAGCCCCCACTTTGACTGAGTTTGGAGAAACACAAGTTTCGAAAACAAAAGTCAAAGTATCGATAGGGACGGAGAATGACTCAGAACGTTCTGCGATCCTAAATCAATCTTATAACGCCGATACCTGCAAAACTAGCATTATTTAAACAGATAAAAGAGTTAAGAAACGTGTATCTTGCACCGTCGAGCACACGTCTCTGAAAGTAACCACATGTTGCCGCTTTGCTGCTGTTGTTTTGACGACCTCCTGCAAGCTAGAGAATGCCATCCCGCTTGAAAACTGCTACGCCTTGTAACTGCTTCCAAATTAGAAGATTGCTTCGCCTGAAACTATCCTCTCCGCTGTGATAATATTCCACGTCCAAGGGAATATCATCGAAAATTATTTCTCTTGAAATAATTCTCATCCGCATTATGATCATCTTCCATGCCTCAGGAATTATGATAGAAGACAATTTCGCCCTGAAATTACCTTCAGTTGTTTGTGACAACTTTCCGCAAGCTAGGGAATGATGTCGAAGACATCTTCTCTTGAAGTCATCCTCATTTGATGCGATAATTTTCCAAAGGAAAATACCGAAGATCCACGCCTGTCGATCTTTAAAAGTTCGCCTGAACTTTGCTTTTGCTATGCCTGTACGTCGGCGCTCTTTGCTCTTTAACCTATATGTCGGTGCCCTTTGCTCTTGAACCTGTATGTCGGTGCCTTTTGCTAATGAGCCAATATGTCGGTGCTTTTTGCTAATGAGCCAATGCTTAGGCGCTTTAAGCTTAGTGAGACGATCTTTTATCAGGTCGATCACTTTACGTAATCAAGCCGATTACCTAATCATGTCAAATTGCTTAGAGGGGCTAACTGGCGTACCAAGGAACCCAAAATATATTGCAGAAGGCTAGCACAACCTCAACAGGTGGCTGGCTGCTTTGGCGTCGCTGAAAAACAATCAGCGCCAGCCTTATGGCATTAGCGCCATGCGCTGAAATTGGCGTCTGGCGCCAAGCACAGAATGTGACGCCAATGCCTAGGGACTGGCGCCAGCACGGGAATCACTTTAAATTCCCGTTTTCAGTTCATTTCGTGCTCTGGTTTGTTGCGAACGCTGCTCGAAAGAAGTCGAAACTTCAATTGATTGTTGCTCATTCGTTTCTCAACCGAATTTGCTCAAATTTGTTGCAAATCAAAGCTCTTTTCATCCATATTCCCGATCTATGTAAGTTTTCCTCCAACTCACACCGGTTTTTATGAATTTTTGGCATGTTCATTCACGAATTTCATGAAAATTCGAAACTTATAATGCTCAATTTGCTTTGTTTATCAAGTTTTATGCCATGAAATTGCTTGTTTATGTTTGTATATTGCCTTGGGAGTAATTTGAGACTTGTTTGACTCAATTTGATGAAGAAATGAGCAATCTGCCATTGTTGGACCTCTTAAGGTCGTGAAGAACAATGTGGCTTGTTCTTGATGTTTTTGCTAGCAA
The DNA here is from genome assembly GCF_948465745.1 of Chenopodium album. Classification (NCBI taxonomy): domain Eukaryota; kingdom Viridiplantae; phylum Streptophyta; class Magnoliopsida; order Caryophyllales; family Amaranthaceae; genus Chenopodium; species Chenopodium album. The sequence continues at coordinate 23,582,301 of NC_137839.1, forward strand.
TTCTTGTTCAATTTGTCGCAATAATCACTATAGTGTTGCAAGAAATTGTTTGATTGCTTGAAAAAATACTATCATGCTCAATTTGAATTTGTGCTCTGTTTTAGTACTACGTACTCTGTTTTTTGCGAACATAGTATCATGCGGCTAGACAAACCTTTAGATACTATAGAACCTTAATTTATGATGATTCTGCACAATGTAGCATGGCTAGACAAAGAGGTTCAGGTTCACGGTCCCGAAACAATAGACGGGAGCATGAGCCCGTGGAGGACGACACCACACCGTCCACTTCGCTTGGTCGGTTCCCAGAGTGGGATGAGCAGACCTTGTTCTTTGCCCCTGTCCACCACATTTCTGAGAGGGTGAGACGGGGAACCGAGCCTGGGAGGACACGGCATCACGGCTCTGGCTGTGATGGTCTAGGCGATTTGTATAGGATGCACATCGCCAGAGATCGAGAAACGAGACTCCTATGGGAGTCTTGCGGACTGGTTGCCTTGTTCGAGACCTCCGAGGCTATGGTTGCCTCCAGCGGGGGTCACCACGTAGTACGCGCTCTGGTGGAGTTCTTCTGGGACACCACCAACACTTTTCATTTTCCATGGGGCGAGATGATGGTCACTCCTACAGACTTCAGTCTCATCACAGGACTGGAGTTTACTTCTGTGCCACTGCCATTCGACGGCGGTATCGACGTCTTTTCTCCAGAGGTCGAAGAGTTGTTGGGGTCGATTGTTATTCGAGCCCGAGCTGAGGTCGAGACGACTCAGTTCAGCGCTAGAGGGATTCGCCGCTCGACGCTGGCAGCGGCTCTTGATGACGATGCGACCACCCGAGAGCAGCGGGTGCGCATCTTTGTGCTGATGTTGTTGTCAGAGACACTCTCCCCTGACAAGGGTAGTAGGGCATTGCTTTACTACCTCCCTGCTATTCGCGATCTCCAGCGGATCGGGACTTATGACTGGGCCAGCTTGGCCTACACTGACTTCGTTCGCGCACTGAGGGACTCGTGTCGCCATCGGTCCTTTAGGACGAACGTTGCTCTGTCTGCTTTCTGGAAAGTCGTAGAGGTAAACATTATTCCCTATAAAGTTTAGCCCTATATGTTAGGCAGCATTTACTCACTCGTTTAACTTCTTGTAGATCTGGTTCTATGAGTATTTTCCTTCCATTGCGCCGGCGAGACCATCGCCGAGGGGGTATCCGGTGAGCGCCTCTTGGGGCGGCCACCATGTGGACCTGTCTACTGCACGTGTCCGGAGTCGGATCATCTCGGTACGACTTTTAGTGTTTATCTTGCTCTTCTGTGATGTTTTAGACATGTTCTTACCCGATTGGTATTTTTTATAGGGACCTGAGGAAGTATGCCGACCGTGGGGCGGTTGGACAGTCCCTGGATTAGCCGCACAGTACTCTGCTGAGCGCCGCTACTTTCTGGGGACCTACGGAGCGGTTGTGTACTTAGGAGAGAGAGTTGCTAGACAGCACTCCTCCGATGCTTTTGTCGTTCCTGCTCCTCCACCACGTCACATGTTCGACGAGAGAGAGTTGTCGAGCATGGCTGAGGAGTCTGGTTCCCTCTGGCGGTCTCATGTGATCCTTGGGCGGAGTTATGCTGAGGAGCTACTTCCTTTGTTGGCTCTAGCCCCTGTACCGGCCGAGGATGTGAGGGTAAGATCCTTAACTTTTTGTTTTTCGCTGAGTAGCCCCCAAGTAATACCTTGCTGATTTCTTTCTGTTTCATCAGGATGGTCCCACTGAGTTTGTGCCACCTCGTATGTCCATCCACTACCAGGGGATGTACGGGCCGATCGAGGAGATGATTTCTCCGGCTCCTGAGGGCGAGCGCTTTGTGGAGCGGTCGATTCCTCGTCACCAGACTAGGGTAAGCCTAGTTCTAATTCAGAATCTTGTATTCAGTTATCATGCATTTTACTGACTTAACTTTCCTTGACAGTTCTCACGCGAGGTGGTTTCGGCTATGGCACGATACATAGATGCCTTCCGGAGCCAACTCGTTCGGATGAGGAATGCAGCTACCTGTCGTCGAGACGACGCGGTCCGAGAGGTAACTTTTCTTTACTTATTATTTTTGCATTATGCTTCAGTTTTTACCTTGCTTCTGATTTAATCCTTTTTGCAGGGTCAGCCGATTGCTTCTCACACCCGTACGAGGCCTGAGGGGCGGAGAGAGCCGGCGAGGTCTAGCTCGAGACGTCATCGCACTTCGTCCGGAGGTAGAGGTGGTCGTTCTGAGGCTGCTCGAGCCGACGTTGCTGAGGGCTCAGGGTCTTCTTCTGAGGGTGCTCCTGCTGCACCGGTAGGAGAGGCTACCTCGGCTTTCAGAGGTGGTGGGATGCACGAGGTTGGCTCGTCATCGCAGCAACCTCCGCGGTCTCAGCCTCAAGTTGACCTTGGCTGGAGCGGTCCTGTTTTGAGTTTCCCTCCTCCTACGGAGGCTGGAGCTGGTGCTGAGGCCGGAGCTGGTGGAGAGGTGACTCCTCGGACGGCGCAGTTTTATGGCATGATGGGCCTACGTCCTCCGGCGCGTAGTTCATATCTGTATATGTTTTTTTTATTTTGACTTTTTATAGAACTTTGCCTTTGACTTATTATTTAGACACTTTGTACTTTATGTTGTGTTATTGTAAATTCATTATTATCTATTATTATGTTAGTGTGTGTTAGTGTGTGCAAATGTGATAACAATTTTGCCCAAAAATTCCTTCATTTTTATTATTGATGGAGGGTATTATCCGACTCTCTCCCCCAAAAAAGAAAATAAAAAGGAGAAAATAAAACGGAGAAAAAAGCTGATATTCGAAAATTAATATAAAATTCAAAAATAATTTGCTATATTTAATTAATTAAGAAAAGGATAGAAAGATATTTAGAAGAAATTAAAACGGGGCCATAAAGCCATTAACCGACTCCAATTTAATATCAAAACGCAAACTGAGCACGCGCGGCTGTCCTGCTGACTTGGCGCCAGCTGGCGCCAGCCTGTGGCGCGTGGCGCCAGGCGCTACAAATAGCGTGTGGCGCCATAAGCTGTTGTGTGACGCCAATATCGGGGGTTTTGACGCCAATGGACGCTGACTCCATATTTCATTCAGATTGAAATTCCTCGTAATTTGTGCATAAATAGCCCCCGCTTTAGAACATTGGAACATTGATACACATTGTTTTAGAATAGGTATGATGAAATTAGCCCTTTGCCATAGGAATTTGGTGCTATTTTAGGCTTCCCTGCAATAGACCTGGTAGTAATCCCCAGGGTAGATGCGTATTACTATAAGGATTTTGAGCGCTTCTTTAACTTGAAGGAAAGGGATTTATCAAAAATAGTAGATGGCAATGTAGTGAACTTAAAAGAATTCGCACGCTATTATTTTGATAAACCGCTTTCTGAATCTTTTCACATATATAGAAGAAGGGCGTTTTTATTCTGCATGCTTAGTCAATATTGTCTTAGTAGTGGTAAAACTAATGAGGGACAATCAATTATAACCACTGTGCTAGAACAAATTGAATCAGGGAGAAATCCAATGCCATTGATAGTTGGAGAGACTATGATTAGTCTAGATGAATTGAAAAGGGACCCAAAAGCACCTCTTCGCGGTTCTCCAATTTTATTACAGGTAGAAAAATAATATTTTTAATTACAGAAATCAAAAAAATATTTTTGTATTGTAATATTAATTTATTTGCATTGGAAATATTTTTTTTTTTTTTTTTTTAACAGATGTGGCTAATGGAGAGGCTAGGATTAATTAGCCCTCCGGACGACATCGAAAATTATACGCCCACTTGCTTTGTGAGAAGAAAGAAGCGCATCCCTAAAATTGGGCGCCATGGGTGGAAGAAAGTCTTTGAATCACGTGATTTCGCTATCAAGTGGGTCATCCCATGGTGGAAAATAAAAAGGATGGTTGGTGTTAACAAGCAACCTTTCTGCCGTCTTCCAAGCTTGTCTCGCATGACATATAATTACCCTGCAGAGTAAAAAGACAATATGGCTTGCTTCAAAATATTCCTTCCGGGGATCTTCGTCCTCCCTATGAGTATCCCATATCTCAAGAAGTAGATAAATTTGACACTTACTGGAGCGCTAGACCTTTATGGGAAGTGATTACCCAAAAGGTTCCCCCTTCTTTACCTAATGATGTAAAGAAGTGGTTGTTGAAGAAGTCTTCAATTGATCAGGGTAGAACCGATGTGAAGAATCGTCTAGGTGACAGGGTGACACCGGCCAAGGAACGCTTAGGTGTAAGAATTGAGTTCAAGACACCTACAATGCCTAAGAAGAAGAATACTACTAAAGACAAAGGGAAAAGGAAAGCTACGGACAAGAAGGCTTGGGTGGAAAAGAAGCATGGGGTGCTAGCTGAAGGAGAAACAATCTATTCTAAAATTGAATGTAGGTCCTCTAAAGGATGCCTACTGGCTAAAGTAATGGATGAAGAGGAGGAAACGGAAAAGAATTGGAAAAGGGCAAAGAAGGAGAAGAAAGACTAGAACATTGCTTAGCTTTAGATTTATTAGGTTCTTAATTTTTATTTAAATTTAATTTATTTCAACCTTATTTAAATTCCATTAACAATGCAATTTTATTTCATTAATGAAATTTCATCTTTCAATTAAATTGTTACTTTAAATTTATTTTATTAAAGCAATGAAAAACCGAAAAGAAATTAATTTTCCAGAAATTCTTCGGGTACGGAAGTCGAAAATTTTCCGAAAAACACCGAAATTCGCCCAGATTTTATGACTGAATTGGCGTCAGTAACTGCAGATTGGCGCCAGATTGAGATCTGGCGCCAGGCGCCAACTCCATCGTCTGGCGCTAATGGCTTTTGGCTGGCGCCAGACTCTGTTCTGTGACGCCAATAATTTTCCGACTTTTTGTTGACTTTTGTTGATTCTGGAACGCGGAGATATCGAAAAATAAAGTGGCCGCACCCGTAATGGGTTGCCTACGTATCCTTTCCTAAGGAATCAGGCCGAACGTAGCTATCTTGAGTGTCCTACTCAAGTAATTATGGGTAGTATTTTTTAAGTTGGTCAAGATTGGTCATGTTTGAGAATTCATTGCCATCCATGTCAGTTAATTTTGATGCACCACCTGACAGGATTGTTTTGACAATGTAGGGGCCAGACCAATTAGGTCTAAACTTTCCCCTTGGATCTAAAACATTTTTTCTTAGCGCTTTTAATACCAAATCTCCTACTTTGATATTTCTTGTCTTGACCTTCTTATTAAAATGTCTAGCCATACGAGTTTGATAGCACTGAGTGTGATGTAGAGCTTCTAGTCGTTTTTCGTCGAGTAGGATCAATTCTTCATATCGTGCCCTAGTCCATTCGACTTCATCGAGTTTACTTTCTAGCGCAATACGCAGAGATGGTATTTCTAGTTCGACATGTTGTACGGCATCCATTCCATATACCAAAGAAAATGGTGTATTTCCTGTTGACGTACGGATTGACGTGCGATAACCCCACAATGCAAAGTGAAGCTTGTCAGGCCAATCCTTATAATTTTCTGTCATTTTCTCGATGATAGTCTTTAAATTCTTATTAGCTGCCTCGACTGCTCCGTTTGCTTGAGGTCTATAAGGGGACGAATGATGATGTTGGATACCATATTTGTGTAGCAAATCTTCACATTCGGCTTGAAAGTGAGTTCCATTGTCACTTATCATTTCATGTGGGACTCCATATCGACAAATGATATTCCTCTCGATAAAGAGTGCTACATGTTTTGCAGTGAGTTTAGCATATGATTGCGCTTCAACCCACTTTGTAAAGTAATCAATTGCTACTAGAATAAATTCGTGGCCTCCTGTCCCTGGAGGAGTGATCTTGCCAATTATGTCAATTCCCCATGTAGAGAATGGCCAAGGTGACGTGTAGGTGTAGAGCAAAGATGGAGGAACGTGCTGTAAATTGGCATAAATTTGACACTTAGGGCATCTTTTCACATATTGATGGCAGTCCCTATTCATGGTAGTCCAATAATACCCTTCTCGCATTATTTTCTGGACTAACATTTTGCCATTTATATGAGTTCCACAGATTCCTTCGTGGACCATTCTCATTATTCTTTGTGCATCCACCTTCCCTACACATAGGAGAGCTCGACCTTTAGGTACCCTTTTATGTAGCTCGTTGTCTATGAGTACATATTGAGAAGCCAAAAGTCTCAAGGCTCGTTTTGCTCTTTTGTCAGCATGAGGAGGGTATTCTCCCTTGGTGACATAGTTGAGAATGTCTGTGTACCATGGTTCTTCTTCTTGTTCTTCATCTTCGTCTTGGGCTGGTTCGTCGTTTTCTATAGCCTGTATATATGCTGGTTTGTGCCTTTTTTCGATAGTTAGAGGCATTTGTTGATATCCGTGGGAATCCTAACCATTGAGGCTAATCTTGCCAAGGCATCAGCAAATTGGTTTTCTTCTCTAGGTAGATACGTGTATTCTACCTTCTCTAACTGGTCGGTAAGAGTTTCCAGATAAGTTTGGTAAGGGGCTAGGCTTTCGCTCCTTACTTTCCACCTTTTAGATATTTGATTGATGATTAGAGAGGAATCTCCGAATATCCTTAACTTCTTTACTCCCAATGCCAGGGCTGTTTCAAGGCCTACCACGCATGCTTCATATTCAGCAGCATTGTTGGTAACGTCGAAATCAAGCTTTATTGAGATTGGGACATGTTCTTCCTTAGGTGATACTAGTAGCACTCCGACACCACATCCCTTTTGGTTTGAAGCTCCGTCGAAATACAAGGTCCAAGTATCATCTTCGGTGACCATCAAATCTTCATCTGGAAATTCATTGTCCTGTATTGGTGTCGAGTCTTCTATTGGAAAATCTGCCAGAAAGTCTGACACCACAGATCCTTTAATTGCTTTTTGTGGCATAAACCGCACATCGAATTGGGCTAATTTGACTATCCATCTTGAAATACGTCCATTGAGCGTTGATTTCTCGAACAGGTATTTGAGTGGATCTAATCGAGATACCACGAAAACGGTATGCACCAACATGTAATGTCTCAACTTAGTTGTGGCCCACACCAAAGTGAGGCACAATTTCTCGAGTGGTGTATAGCGTGTTTCATATTCGAGCATCTTCTTACTTAAGTAATAGATTGCATTTTCTTTGTTTTCTACCTCTTGTGCTAGCATTGCTCCCATTGTCTCCTTGGTAACCGTCTAGTATAACCTAAGAGGTATTCCGGGAAGTGCTGGTGCTAATACGGGAGGATTTGCGAGATAGGCTTTGATCCGGTCAAAGGCTTTTTGACACTCATCATCCCATATTACTGGTACGTTCTTCTTGAGCTTTTTGAAGATTGGTTCACGTATCGTTGTTAGTTTTGATATGAACCTACTTATGTATTGCAACCAGCCAATGAATCCTCGAATCTGTTTCTCGGTCTTGGGCGGTGGCATTGACATGATTGCTTTAATCTTGGTTGGATCTATCTCTATCCCTCTAGAGCTTATGACGTACCCCAAGAGCTTGCCTGAGGTGACTCCAAAAGCACATTTTGATGGATTCAACCTCATATTGTATTTTCTTAACCTTTCGAAAAATTTCCTTAAGGCTACTTGATGGCTTGGACGGTCCTTTGATTTCACAATCATGTCGTCGACATATACTTCAACTTCTTGGTGCATCATGTCATGAAGCAAGGCAGTTGCTGCACGTTGGTAAGTAGCACCTGCGTTTTCAACCCAAATGGCATTACCGTGTAACAGTAAGTGCCCCATGGTGTGATGAAAGTTGTCTTCTCCATGTCTTCTTCCGCCATGAGAATCTGATTGTACCCTGCGTATCCGTCCATGAATGAGAGAAGCGCGTGATTTGCTGTGTTGTCTACCAGAATATCGATGTGTGGCAAAGGGAAGTCGTCCTTTGGACTTGCCTTATTTAGATCTCGATAGTCGACACACATCCTTACCCTTCCGTCTTTCTTTGGAACTGGGACGACGTTGGCGACCCATTCGGGGTATTTGGATACCTTGATGAAACCTGCAGTTATTTGTTTTTGAACTTCTTCTTTTATTTTAAGTGCTACGTCGGGTTTCATTCGACGTAACTTTTGTTTTACAGGTTTCATTCCTGGGATTAATGGTATAGTGTGTTGAGCTATTTCTCTGTTAATGCCTGGCATATCTTCATACGACCAAGCGAATACATCGATAAATTCTTTAAGTAAGTTAATTAAATCGGTTCTTTCTTGTTTATTCAACGTTAGTCCGATTTTAACTTCTCTTTTATGAGTTGAATCACTCGAGATGTCGACTGTTTCAGTCTCTTCAATTACTGGTGTTTTCTTTTCAAGTGTTTCCATTGCTTTAATAATTTCTTTATCTTTTTCATCGTTAGCTAAGCAATGTTCGTCATCTTGGGTTAGGGAAGAACACGAGAAGTAAGAAGAATGAGCGATATTATTATACTCTGAGATCATTACATCAAAGAGTGATATGTCTTCAGGGACTGGATCACTAACTATCCTAGGAGAAGAAATAGGAAGGGGAGGCATTATAGCTAAAGACTCTGACTCTGACGATTCTTCAAACATCGGCCCTTGTCCTGTCGTGATTGATATCTTCCTTCCACTCGGAGTAATCACCTTGATAGTCTTGCGCCACCCTTGCAATAATCCTTCAGCTGGAGTAATTAGCTTTGAAGGGTCGAAGTTTTCGCTTTGTAGGACCGTTTGAATGAGTGAAGAGTCGTCTTCCTCATAAACTGACTCATTCTTTTCTCGCCCAAACAGTAATCCCATGACGTTAAAGTTAAAGCATGGGGGTGCTTTCTCCTTATGGACGGGAGTTGGGACTTCGTCGGTAAAATAGCAATCCAAGAAAATCTCGAATCCTGGTTGTCGTATGCCATTTACAACAAATGGTTCGGGAAATTCATGGCATGGATAGTCCTCTCCTTCTTTTATAAACTGACCATTAAGCGTAAGGGGGTACTGATCCATTGGAATTACTTTCTTTTGAATACGAGCGTCCCTACGTGCTTTCAATTTGTCCTGGGCTCGCTTGAGATCTTTCCGAGTCGGTTCGAAACCAAGTCCGAAAGTATCTAGCTTAGGGAGGCCAGGTGACTCTATAGATTTTGCTATCCCCTTCTTCTTTCCTAAGGTCATCCCAGGGAAGTGTCCTTGTTTCTTTAGCATAGTGTTGATAATCATGTTGGAATGGGGGTCGTGGAAAAGAGATGTCCTTTCATCCTCTTGGATTAAGGAGACTTCTTCGTTAAAGCCCCATAGGTCTTCATCATCTTCGTCGTGCTCCACGTTGATGATTGGATTCTCTATTGATTTGATCCTCATTGGCGAAGCATCAATGGTGATGGGGATTCCTCCAACTATGGCTTTCACTTGTTGGTGGAGAGATGAAAGGACGGCCTTTAGGTCATGGAGCCAAGGGCGTCCTAACAACAGATTGAATGAGGCTTTGATGTCTACCACTTGAAAAGTAGTAGCATGTTCTATTGCTCCTGCCGTCACATTTAGGGTTATTTTGCCGAGAGTTTGACGCCGAGTATTATCGTAAGCTCTTATTCCTTGTGTAGACGGAGTTAAATCCTCATCCTTTATGTCGAGCATCCTTGCATTCCTAAGTGGACAGACATTAATAGCCGATCCATTGTCTACAAGAGTCATGGGAACATTCATTCTTTTGCAGACTACTGTAAGGTTTAACGCTTTGTAGTGCTTGTCACCTTCCGGGGGTAAATCTTTATCAGAGAAGGTGATTAGATTAATTGGACTAGGGAGATCACTCGTGAGGAAGTTAGCTAGTCCTTCAGGAGTGGTGTCAGAATCTATCCCGATTTTATCCAAGGCATTCATCACAGCTAACCTATGTTCTCGAGATGTTGCCAGAAGCTTCCATACGTTCATCTCAACCTTTGTCTTCTTGAATTGTTTAATGATGTCATTGTCTTCGATGATAGGTATGGGAACTTGTTGTACAGTAGGCATAGGTTGTGTTGAAACGGGAGGTTGTATTCTCCCGGATCTTGTGAGGACGTCTATTGATGAATCTTCTTCAGCCCAAATGTCGTCCGTGGTGTATGATACAGAAGGTGAAGGTCCTAATATGTCATTTAGATAGACATCTTCTTCATCACTGTCCCATACTCCATTAACATTTATGTCCTCTTCTTGTTGAACTTGGACTAATTCCTTTCTATCAATCATCTTCTGCACCAAATCCTTGAATTTGAAGCAGTTTTCTAGGGTGTGTCCTCCTGACTGATGGTATTGACAGTATTATCTATCTGTCCTTTTTAATGATTCAAATGGTCTCGGTTCGAGAGGTTTGACCTTGCCATTCTCGGAGAGCATTTCAAAAATTTGTGTATACGGGATCCCAATTGGAGTATAAACTTTATTGCTCTTCTTGGGTCTTTCGGTGACTTGTAAGGGAAAGTATTTTGCCTCATAAGTCGTTTTTACTGGTGTGAATTCTCTCTTAGGTTCTTCATCATATTCCTTGTGAAGTTCATTCAAAATTTTGAGAGTTTCATGTAATAGTTGCGATGTCTCCCTCAGATACAGTGTGAGTATTCGTATCTCTACCTCATTTGCTGGTTCTGGAAGATTATCTTCGACATCGAAAAAGGTCTCTTCTTCTTCCTCTTCGACGTTGGTTGCTTTGACAGGCTTAATGAGAGATGAGGGGTCAACTTCGCTTTCTTCATCGGAGATAGCCAATGTGTGAGCTAGAGGTGCATTGTCAATACTCGGTTTCTTACTGGCAGGGGGCAACGGCAGCTTGTTACTGTCAATTAGGTCTTGAATAGCTTCCTTAAGCTTCCAACAGCTTTCAGTAGAATGGCCCCTACCTTGATGATATTTGCAATGTGCATTGGGGTTCCAATTAGACGACCTCTTCTCGACTGGTGGATCTCCAAATGGTCCAATGGGAGTTATAAGACCTTTTGCATTTAGTCGATCAAACGCGGTGTCATAACTCATGCCAATAGGAGTGAAGTTTCTCCTAAATGGTTTCTTTTGTCCTTGATTATTCATGGCGAGGACTTCTCCTAGATTAAAGGTGCTAACATTATTTGAGTGGGCGGTTTTGAAAGAAGAAGGATTGTCGTTCTTCTTTCCTTTCCAGCCACTGTTGGAGTTATTGTTGGCAGCTTTAGATTTAGCCAAGTCATCTTCGATATTAATCCCAATATCATAAACAGCCTTAAAGGTATGAAGGTTATTTTGATATTTAAGATGTTTTGAATATTTTTCTTAGAGGTTTTTAATGAACAGTCTCACAGACTCTTTTTCACTTGGTACCTCAATCATTTTAGCTGAGGTTTCTCTCCACTTGTTAAAGAAAGATGTGAAGCCTTCATTTTCCTTCTGTTTGAGGATTTCAAGTTCTCTATGGTCAGTTTCGACTTGAACGTTGCACTTGTACCTATCGACGAAAGCGTTTGCTATGGATTCCCAGGTAGAGGTCTTTTCTTTTTCAAGAGAAAAGAACCATTGTTGGCAAACGGTCTCGAGTGATAGCGAGAACAGAGAAGGGAAAACTTTCTTATCGATACCCTTGATACTCATTATTGTTTCAAACTCTCTTAGATGGAAGTATGGGTTGTCGATTGCCCTAAACTTTGGGATGTCGTTGGCATTGAACTTCTGCGGAAGAAGATCCTTATCCACCGAGACCCCTTGGGATGTGAGTTCTTGAAACTTGTAGTCGCTGGACAACTTGCTTAGGCTTTCTTGCATGAGGTCCATTTGTTGTTGCTTCGCGGGATCCTCGATCTTAAGTGCGAGAAGCTTCAGTGTCTCAGTTACAGTAGCCAGTTGGTTCTTGAGATCGTTAACTTCTTCCTGAGTTGCCATTATGACTCTTGCTTTCCTCTTGCGAGCTATAGGTTTGTCGAAAAGTTGGACTTGTACGAAGAGGTTATCTTTGATTAATCGTCCTTCCTTTCTTGAACACGCGCTGTAAATTAAGCCAGTTTGCGCTTTAATTACTTGACTTGAATCAATTTGACTTTATGGTTTTTATTTAAAAAAAAAAAAGGGTATGTAAAAAGTATGCATATTTTTAGGGAATAATAATGTGCATGTGTTTAAGGAACTTAAGTATTATTATTTATTGGAGGATTAATATCAGACTTACCCCCCTAAAAAAAAAGACGAAAAATGACGCGCGCACACAAGACTCCCTTAATCATGGTCAAGACATGTGTATTGGTGTGTGTATTGAGTGTAAGTGACATGCTTGGACTCTTGTATAAGACCATGGAACTTAGTGCCTAAACTCGAATATTAATTCAATTAAGCATTATTGCCAGCAAAATTAACCGAATTAAACAGGAAACTGATTAATTAGACATTAGGTGATGACTCGACAAATAATCCGAACTGTCGGCCAAGCGACAGGACTGGCGTCACAATATGGTGGTTGGCGCCAGACTTTTTAGTAAATGTCTGGCGCTACACACCATACAGTGGCGCTACAGCTCAGATTTTGGCACCAATATTGGAGCCTCGGTCTGGGACTGTTTTCGATATTATTAGTCAACTGGGGTATGCCTAAAGTCGTACTAGGTCAATTCCGATTAAAAGAAGAAAAAACCTTATTGACTCGAATTAAATAATTAATTAATTAATTAGGCAAAGTTCTTTAAGTCATTAATTATAATCTCAACACAAATCAATAAACGGTTAAGAGGAGCATAGGATATATATGCACAAAAAATAATGCACAATTAGTCAAGTAGGCACAATATGGTGCAATGAGTTCGCAACCTAACCATGGCTCTAGTTCTCTAAAGTTCGGGATATGGTTTAGTCAAATAGGGTCCATGTTTAATTGTCCAGATGCACCGCGTAGAAGCCTAACCGTGAAGGGTTAACGCGTGTGGATAGGACACCGCGAGTTTTTAGAAAAAACTCACTTCCATGGTTTGGTGAATTCAACCTCTCAGATGTACCCTTTGTTGCCAGGAGCGCTCAATCGGGTAGATAGAGCATGAATTCCCAGAGGGTTATGTACATATGTAGAACACATATGGGTTTCAGAAAAATGAGAAAAAATTCAATCAGGAAGTAGGATCGAGCAAACAATACGAAAAACCGGTCGAAATTAGAACGCATATTTCTGGCTCGGTATTGGGGGAAATTGGCGCCAGCAAACAGAGACTGGCGCCAACTTTTAACTGTAGCGCCTGGCGCCAATACTGGCGTCTGGCGCTACGGCTAAAAGTTTGGCGCCAAGCTCTGGCCCCTGACGCTACTTCCCACATGCCTCAGTAGCTTTATGTGCTCAATAAAATCATCCAGTTTCGCGCGGTGTTATTTCAGTCCTATTTGTGAAAGACATTTCTCAAATTTCCTACGTGTAAAATCCTATGTTTTTGACTCATTACAGATGGTCTTTCCAATGAGAACCTTTTTATGCATATGCCAATAATGTTAATCAAAATTACGCACGTGAAATACTTAGAACTTTTCGAGTCTCATCCACTCATTCTAAATCATTGCCGAAACAAATTCAGGAATTAAAATAGAAATCCTCCCTAGCGGAGTCGCCAAAAACTGTAGGGAATAATTTCAAGCCTTTAAATCCCACTAGCTTGAACCCCACTGTGATCATACACTAATGTACGGTGGCGTCCAAAAGGGAAGAAGATAGAGCAAAAGAGTCGCTAACAAGTTTTTAAGGAACTTGTAAACCGTTCACGAGGTGAAGGTTACACCCCTTAACGATCCAAGAGATCGTCAACTCCATAAGGTCATGAACCAAATAAGGGTTCGGGGATGATGGTACAAATCCAACCTAAAAGAGATTGAACCTGCCCTAATAATAGGCCTCTACTTTATTCTGATCGTATTCATGTGCGCTTTCTGACTAACATGCAATCAATAGGATTAACCCTAAACCTGTTTAATCTATGTTGGTTGAATTTAATGCACAAATAAACTATTATTGGCGATCACTTGAATTATAATCACAATTAACCCTAACAAGATTATTAATTATCTTATTAAGTGTGGTTGCAAATACAAATTCCCTTTAAGCATGCAATAAAGGTGATCAAGCAATAAAATAAATATCAAGCAACATAATAAATAATCAACATCATTAATAACAATAATATCAATCATAATTATAATCATCATAACCATGTTAAAGCATAGCAAGATCCTAGGCATGATACTAACAAGATTAATAACAAACCCTAGCATGTCACTAAGCAATAAAAATCAAATCTTTAACCCTAACATGATACTAACAATCATAAATATTAGGAAGAATATAGGAAGCATCGTACTTTTAATCATACTTGATATTAAAAATACCCTAGACATGATACTAGGAATCAAAATAACAATATAAGCATGATATCTACATCGTAATATCAATAAATCAATTAAAGTACTTACTTGGATGCCTCGTACCTCTTTCTAATAACAAAATACACACGTTAGTAACTTCAAGGAAAATAATAAACAAAACAATTAAATTAAATAATTGAAATAGAGATTTGAGACCAAACCCTCAGAAATTAAAACCTTTCACGTCTAGGGCGAAGGCAACTTCGAATATAGCTAGGTGTTTCTAGATCTTGTGAATGCGGAATTTTGTATGAAAAAGTAAAGTTTAGAAAAGAATACTAAAGAATTAATATTATTGAGAATTGATGAAAGAAAGATGATGAATGAATGAATTGCGAAGAATTAGATGAATGATAATTGGTGAATGATGAAGATAGTTGATGAAGACTTAAGAATAAGGAGAATTGGTGAATGAAAAGGGTTGATGAATGGTAATTGATGATGAAAACGAAGTTTTTGATACGATATTTATAGAGAAAATCATCCAAAAAAGATAATTTAACAAAACAGAGTCTGAAGATCGAAAACCAACCTTGGCGCCAGCCCTGGCTCATTGGCGCCAGGTCCAGTGGCTAGCGCCAGGCGCCAATGGCTGGCGTCTGGCGCCAATCCTGATTCCAGGCGCCAAGGCCTGGGGTTGGACGCCAAATTGGATTTCAACGCGTTTTCGAAAATCTGATAAATTTCCCGTACTGGAAGATAAAATAATATAAATTCAGTCGAAAATGCTATTTGATCTAATTAAAACTCTGAAGAGTCCTAATTGAATTAGGAATGAAAAGAACCCTCTAGAATGTTCTAGAAGACTAAAACCATTCCTAATTGCATTAGGAATGATAAATCATATTAGGCCCTCCCCTAGATCATTGGGCCGTATTTAAAACTCAAATCGGGCCCAGTTTAGTAAATTGGCCATAACTTCCTCAATATTCATCGGAATTGGGCTTATAATATATCGTTGGAAAGGTCTTTGCAAACCCCATCCAACTACACCACTATTGGACCCATATCATGGACCAACCAAACTGGATTGGCTGTTTTCTTAAAATAAAGTTTTCAAAAACAGGAAGAAAAGAAAAGAAATAAAACTTTCCGCAACACTAGACCTTTCCACACTTTCGTTTCATTCGATTATGATTCGACATGAAAGGTACTCATCACTGGGTTTGGTTTTGGGGAGACACAAATGGGTGTCTACAGTCGTTGACATTAGTTGAAGACATGATTCTACAATTGAAAGAATTTGAAATGAAAAACCATTCATTATACTTAAATAGGATTGAATTCATGCATTTTAATCAAACTTATTTAAAACGTCTTATTCACACATTAAAGATTGTCCCCATTTTAGGTGAGAATAAGTCGATTCCAAGATCCAAAGAAACAAAGAGTGGTTAAGCATGCTTTGTCTTGTCTTAACACTCAATCTCCTAAGGTAAGCAATGCTTTGCAAATGGCTCCAAGCCACTCTTGGTTGAATAAATCGTCGCATCTAATGCTCTCTAAACAATTTATTCACTTTGCCACGACATGTTAGGACTCCATCACTCATATCGTTGAGTATAACCAAAACCACCTTGCATACCCGGTATGCCTTACGTTCCTTGGAGAAGTAGTGATGCCTCGCTTTGGCGTAGCCCACCACTACCCTCGTTCGGTTGGTAAGTGTGTTTTGGAATGGCAAGTTTTACTCAATATTTTAGGGACCTAGGGTTTCTATGTTGGTTGATTTAAGTGAACTTAATTAATCATCTCAACATTCGAAATCCTAAATATGCATCTAACATATAATTCATATATATATAAACATAAATATATATCGAAAACATAAATAGAGATGCATTTGGCAACTAGCATGACCCCTTGAGATCTTCAAGTCTTCAAAAGGTCTTCATTTGCAACTTCATGGCTTTGTCTTCTAAGAACCCCGTCTTCAAGACTTGACCAAAATATTACAATTGCTAGTATCTACGATTAGGACTAATCTAAATATTAAGGTACAAAAATACTCAACGATTCGTAGACCGTATTTAGATTTACAAAAATACATCACGGATCATAGTCCGTATTATCTATCCTAATCGGGCCCCACTAGTTGCCATTTCATAAAACCTGTGAGAGAATTTACATTCCATTCATCCATTCACTATCTGTGAATGGCCCATGCATTTTACAACGATAAACAAGTAACAATGCATAAAACGCGCGAGAACTACTAACTAATCTAGGTGGTTAATCCAATTAACACGCCTAATTAAACTAGTCAAAGTTGTTTTAACCGGTTATGGAAATAACTAAGAGACGCTCCCACAAAATTCCGCATCCAACTTAACTAATCCAATTAATTAAGTCGGTGAACCCAAATATTTGCCAAAATTAATTTTTGCAAATGTCGCTCAAAACCCGAGGCCTAGCCTCAAAAATTTTAATTAAATAAACAAAATAATTAAAATAATTAAAACGACAATTTAAGCAAAATTACGAATTCTAAAATGTCTAAGTGCCTAGCACTAAGACTTGGAGTCCAAAAAATAATACCCTTATTTACATATTAAGCAACGCTAAAATCAACTTTAAAATAGCATCGCCTTAATAACCCGGGGTTATTGTGCCAATTATGGGATTGTACGCACCGTACAACAAGCACATAGTATGCCCATGTGCACACCAAGCATGCATGTGGGCTGCTTGTGCTCGCATGCGCCACGCCCAGCCCAACCAAGCGTAGCAGCACGCACAGCGCGCACAGCCTTATGCTGCTGCTGTGCCATGCTGCTGCTTGCTGCTGGCTGGCGCGCTATGCTGCTGGCAGCGAGCAGCAGCCCACGCCCTTCCTCGCACACACAGACGCACAGCACCACGCACCTAAGAACGAAGCGCCCAGCCGCCTCGACAACCACATATGGGTTGCGTGAGCAGCCCAGCTGGCCGAGAGCTAGCTCGGGGCTCTTAGGCCTCGTGTTGCGTGCTAATGCTTCGAAAATTATCGATTTTTGTGTGTGACATTATAAATCAATTTTAAATTAATTTTAGAATTAATTTTGAGGAAAAATGAAAAATTACAAGTCCAACTTAAATAATTCATCCAAAAGCAATTAACCAAATTTATTTCCAAGAACCATTCTTTAATAAAATTGGTTTAACTTGGTGTAATGAAATAAATTAGGGCAATTCTTACTATTAATTTAATCACTTTAAATTAATTTTGAGATTTTGACAAACTAAAAGGGAGTTGGAAAAATGAACATAAGTTCAATAAAGACTCCAACTTTAATACTTGTGACTCCATGAAAAAATTATATCTTCCAATATAAACCAATTTCAATCACAAGTTTTAATCTTTATGATTCCAATCAACTAAAAAAATGATTAAATCAACAAAGTTTAACCAAAATTCATGGAATTTAGTAACTCATAGTTTCAATCACTTATCATAAATAAAGATTGAATGTTTAGTACTTGGAAGCAACAAAGAACAACTATTTCACACTTAATGCAATTAATTTGCAATTATGTGAAAAAATAAAACCAAACTTTCAAGCACCAATTACTACCAAGTAATCATGCTTAAAGTGGTCTAAAATTGCATATAAATAAAGGAAAGAACCAAATTCATAACCACCATAAATATGCAATCAATTTTCAAGGTTAGAAAGACTTAAAATTTTTCGTCAAAACGAAAAAATCCCTCGAAAAATGCATTTCTGGTCGTTTTTTGGCTATAAACCGAGTCCTAGAAGGGTAAAACCATTTCCAGAACGCCTTTTCCACCAAAAATTCACTATTTTTGGGTCGAAATATGGGTTCGGGAGCTGAAGACAGCTCTAATACGAGGTAAAAATTGGAAAAACGAGTTACTAATCTAATTAGCAACTTAAAACCAGAAAAATTAAGCCATAAAAAACACCTTGAAAATATTAAGATTTTAAAAATAAACGAGCGAGGCTCCGATACCGCTGTTGGGGTTTGGTGAGTCCGACTCACCGCGGAAACAAACCCAAAAACAAGACCGCACTCGCAATAAATAAAACCATAAACATAATTAAATTAATCAAAAGATTAAGATAAGCTAATTACCTTTGACGCGTGCTTCGCTTCAAAATGAGCTCTTACTTGAAAGCTTCAAGTCCCGCTCACACGGAGACCTCCAACGAAGTCCACCCGCACCAACAAAACCGACTAGGTCCAATGTCTTGGGGTTAGCAAGACTCGACCAATAAAACCCGAGTAATTATATTGAGTTCAAAGGTTTTCACTAATTGTGATGCCTTTTTCAACTCTTACTCAAGCATCATTCCAATGCCCATACTTGGGTATTTATAGGAAATGATGGGAGTATCATTTACTCTCCCATCAATGTGGGATAGTATGATTTTTCCATTTTATTTTAAAGCTAAAATAAAATTAATAATCAAGCTAGTAATAAATCAACAAGTGGCAAGCTCATGTGAGTGGTTAGGTGAGGACCACTTGGAGAAGGGGGGGGGGGGACCAAACTTGCTCCCCACTCCCTTTCCCATAACCGGCCACCTCACTCCACACACACTCAAGGACCACTAGCCACATGGCACCCACCCTTGGGCACCAAGGCAGCCAAGGTGGGCTGCCATGTGCTGCTGTCCGTGGCAGCCACGCCCAACAAGCCCAGCAGGCCCAGCACTCGCATGCGGGCTGCCAGGCGCTGCTGGCCAGCAAGCCCAACATTCTTGTGCGGGTTGCTGCTGGCCTTGTGCCTTGGCCAGCGCTGCTAGGCAGCAAGCAATGGCCTAGCCATGCTGCTGCTAGCTGTGGCGAGCTGGCGCGCCTAGCGTGCTAGCTGCTGCAGCTTGTTGCGGCATGGCTTGCTAGCCATTGCGCGCACAAGGCTGCGCCTAGCATGCTAGCACGCACTAGGCAGCGCCTAGCCTTGCGATGCTAGCATGGGTGCGCTAGCACGCACCAGCCAGCCTAGGCTCGGCTTGGTGCGCATGCTAGCCACCATGCTTGGCCATACGCCCTTAGCACTCGGTTTGCTTGGGCATTCCGATGCTAGGGGTATTTTGGTCTTTTGTTGATTTATTACTATTTCTCGTCTCGTCTTTCACTATTTTTCGACTCGACTTCCGACGCTCGGTTTCGACGCTCTAACCTCGTATTTTCAACGTCTAAATAAATATTACTCGGTCGACTCATTAATTCTTCCGAATTAATTCGTCGGTTCGGTTTGTTGAATGCTTGGGTGTGACCCGAAGGGTTCAGTCAAGATTAAGCTGTAATATTAATTATTCATTAATATTACTGATCAGAAGCGGCCTCCACCCAGGCATTCCGATCACTTGACCTCACTGAATATATTAGCTTTCTAATAATTATGAACCCAATAACGGAATAGTACACTTGTTCGAAGGACACCATTCCTTTCATGAAACACTAAAGCTCCTCACACTAAAGATCGATGATCCCGTGAAACAACAACAGATGGACCTCATGCAAGAGAGTCTAAGCAATCTATCTAGCGACTACAAGTTTCAAGGGCTTACTTCACAAGGGGTCTCGGTGGACAAAGATCTTCTTCCGCAGAAGTTCAATGCCAACGACATCCCGAAATTCAGAGCAACTGATAATCTTTATTTTCATTTAAGAGCATTCGAAACGATAATGAGTATTAGGGGTATCGATAAGAAGGTTTTCCCATCTCTGTTCTCACTATCTCTCGAGACCGTTTGCCAACAATGGTTCTTTTCTCTTGAAAAAGAAAAGACCTCTACCTGGGAGTCCATAGCAAACGCTTTCGTTGATAGATAGAAGTGCAACATTCAAGTTGAGACTGAACATAGGGAACTTGAAATCCTCAAGCAGAAAGAGAACGAAGGCTTCACCTCTTTCTTTAACAAATGAAGAGAAACCTCAGCTAAGATGATTGAGGTGCCAAATGAAAAAGAGTTTGTAAGGTTGTTCATCAAGAACCTTCAAGAAAAATATTCCAAGCATCTCAAGTAACAAAATAATCTCCATACCTTCAAGGCCGTCTACGACATTGGGATCCATATTGAAGATGACCTGGCTAAGTTAAAAGTTGCCAACAATAACTCCAATAGTGGTTGGAAAGGAAAGAAGAACGACAATCCTTCTTCTTCCAAAACCACCCACTCAAACAATGTTAGCACTTTTAATTTAGGTTAAGTCCTTGCTATGAACAATCAAGGACAAAAGAAACCATTTAGGAGAAACTTTACTCCTATTGGCATGAGTTATGACACCGCATTTGATCGATTAAATACAAAAGGTCTTATAACTCCTATTGGACCATTTGGACACCCACCAGTCGAAAAGAGGTCGGCTAATTGGAACCCCAATGCACACTATAAGTATCACCAAGGTAGGGGCCATCTCATCAAAAACTGTTGGAAGCTTAAGGAAGCTATCCAAGACTTAATCGATAACAACAAGTTGCCATTGCCCCCTGCCAGTAAGAAGCCAAGCATTGATAATGCACCTCTCGCTCACGCCTTGGCTATCTCTGATGAGGAAAACAAGGTTGACCCCTCGTCTCTCATTAAACCTGTCAAAGAAATCCATGTCATTGAAGAAGACGAGAAGATATTCTTCGATGCCATGGATAGCCTTCCAGAACCGGCAAGTAAAGAAGACATACAATCTCTCACACTGTCTACGATGGAAGGGTCGTGCTTGCTACGTGAAACTGTCAAAGCTATAAAAGAAATTCAAAAGAAATATGACGAGGTTCCACTCCTAAAAGATGAACCCAAGAGAGAATTCAGACCCATGAGAACGACTTATGAGGCAAAGCGTTTTCCTTTACAAGTCAATGAAAAACCCAAGAAGAGTAATAGAATTTACACTCCAATTGGGATCCCATATGCACAAATATTCGAAATGCTATCCGAGAGTGGTGAGATCAAACCTCTCGAACCAAGACCATTCGAATCATCGAAAAGGATAGATAGGTACTACTGTCAGTATCATCAATCTGGGGGTCACACTATCGAAAACTGTTTCAAATTCAAGGATTTAGTTCAGAAAATGATTGATGAAAAGAAACTAGTCCAAGTTCCACAAGAAGACGATGCAACCATTAATGGAGTTTGGGACAGTGATGAAGAAGACGTCTATTTAAAAGACATAGTAGGAGCTTCACCTTCTGTGTTGTACGCCATGGATGACTTTTGGGTTGAAGAAGACTCATCGATAGACGTCCTCACAAGATCCGGAAGAATGCAACCTCCCGTTTCAACACAACCTATGTCGACCACACAACAAGTTCCCATACCTATCATTGAAGACAATGATATCGTTAAGCAGTTTAAGAAGACAAAAGTTGAGATGAACGTATGGAAACTTTTGGCGACATGTCGAGAGCATAGATTGGCTTTAATGAATGCCTTGGACAAAATTGGGATAGATTCTGACACTACTCTTGAAGGGTTAGCCAACTTCCTCACAAGTGATCTTCCTAGTCGAATTAATTTGATCACCTTTTCTGACAAGGATTTACCTCCAGAAGGTGACAAACATTACAAGGCATTAAACCTCACAGTAGTTTAAAAGAGAATGAATGTTCCTATGACTCTTGTAGACAATGGATCGACCATCAACGTCTTCCCACTTAGAACTGCGAGGATGCTAGGCATAAGGGATGAAGATTTAACTCCGTCTACACAAGGAATAAGGGCCTACGACAACACTCGACGTCAAGCTCTTGGTAAAATTACCCTGAACGTAACGGCAAGAGCAATAGAACATGCTAATACTTTCCAAGTTGTAGACATTAAACTTCGTTCAATTTACTATTGGGGCGCCCTTGGCTTCATGACCTAAAGGCCATCCCCTCATCTCTCCACCAACAAGTTAAAGCCATAGTTGGGGGAATTCCTATCACCATCGATGCTTCGCCTATGAGGATCAAGTCTATAGAAAATCCAATCATTAATGTGGAGCACGACGAGGATGATGAAGACTTATGGGGCTTTAACGAAGAAGTCTCCTTAATCCAGGAAGATGGAAGGACCCCTCTTTGCCATGACCCCCATTCCAACATGGTTGTAAATGCTATGTTGAAGAAACAAGGACATTTCCCTGGGATGACTCTAGGAAAGAAGAAAGGAATAGCAAAGTCGCTGGAGTCACCTGGCCTCCCTTACTTAGACACTTTCGGACTTGGTTTCGAACCGACTCAGAAAGATCTCAAGCGAGCCCAGGAAAAGTCAAAGGCATGTAGAGACGCTCGCATTCAAAAGAAAGCAATCCCAATGGATCAGTACCCTCTTACACTTAATGGCCAATTTATAAAAGAAGGAGAGGACTATCCATGCCATGAATTTCCCGAGCCATTTGTTGTAAACGGCATAAGGAAACCGGGATTTGAGATTTTCTTGGATTGTTATTTCACAGATGAAATCCTAACTCCTGTCCATAAGGAGAAAGCACCCCCATGCTTTGACTTTAATGTCATGGGATTGCTATTTGGGCGAGAAAAGAATGAGCCAACTTATAGAGAAGACAACTCCTCGCTCATTCAGACAGTCCTACAAAGCGAAAGCTACGATCCCTCGAAGCTAATCACTCCAGCTGAAGGATCACTACAAGGGTGGCGCAAGACTATCAAGGTGACTACTCCAAGCGGAAGAAAAATATCCATCACGACAGGGCAAGAACCAATGTTTGAAGAATCGTCTAAGTCAGAGTCTGAGTCGGAGTCTCTCCCTATAGAGTCTTCTAGGTCTTTAGTAGTAGCACCTTCCCTTCCTATTTCTTCTCCTAGAATAGTTAGTGATCAAGTCCCTGAGGACATATCACTCTTTGATGTAATGATCTCAGAGTATAATAATATTTCCCCTTCTCCTTATTTCTTGAGTTCTTCTCTAAGCAAAGATGACGAGCATTGCTTAACTAACAATGAAAAGGACAAAGAACTTATTAAAGCAATGGAAACACTCGAAATGAAAACACCGGTAATTGAAGAAACTGAAACGGTTGATATCTCAAATGATTCAACCAATAAAAAAGAAGTTAAAATCGGATTAACACTAAATGAACAAGAAAGAACCGATTTAATTAACTTACTTAAAGAATTTATCGATGTATTTGCTTGGTCATACGAGGATATGTCAGGCATTAATAGAGAAATAGCTCAACACACTATACCACTAATTCTAGGAATGAAACCCGTAAAACAAAAGTTACGTCGAATAAAACCCGACGTAGCTCTTAAAATAAAAGAAAAAGTCCAAAAACAAATAACTGCAGGTTTCATCAAGGTATCCAAATACCCCGAATGGGTCGCCAACGTCGTCCCAGTTCCGAAGAAAGACGGAAGAGTAAGAATGTGTGTCGACTATCGAGATCTAAATAAGGCAAGTCCAAAGGACGACTTCCCTTTGCCACACATCGATATTCTGGTAGATAACACGACAAATCACGCGCTCCTCTCATTTATGGATGGGTACGCAGGTTACAACCAGATTCTCATGGCAGAAGAAGACATGGAGAAAACAACTTTTATAACACCATGGGGCACTTACTGCTACACGGTAATGCCATTCGGGTTGAAAAACGCGGGTGCTACTTACCAACGCGCAGCAACTGCCTTACTCCATGACATGATGCATAAAGAAGTCGAGGTATATGTCGACGACATGATTGTGAAATCAAAAGACCGTCCAGGCCATCAAGTAGCCTTAAGGAAATTATTCGAAAGGCTAAGAAAATATAATATGAGGTTGAATCCATCTAAGTGTGCTTTTGGAGTTACCTCAGGCAAGCTTTTGGGTTATGTCATAAGCTCTCGAGGAATAGAGATAGACCTAACCAAGATCAAAGCAATCATGTCAATGCCACCGCCCATGACTGAGAAACAGATTCGAGAATTTATTGTAGAAAAAATGCTATTTGTAACGCCTTATTTGTAGCTGGCATAAATTATATTAGTTACAACAACAATATTAGTAACTGACATAGATTGTGCTGGTTACAAATAAAATAGTATTAGTAACTAGCATAACCAAGGTTAGTTACAAATAATAGGTCAATCATTGGGCAGATCAACTATTAGTAATGGACATATATAAGGTCAGTTATAAATAATAAGTCAAATTTTATTGACCGTATTAATTGTAAGGAAAAATACACTTTAATAATCCCAACTATGGGCGATTTACCTACAATAATCCCAACTACCGTTTATTCTACAATAATCCCAACTATTAGGTCGATTTTCCTCCAGCGGTCCCAAACCGGTCAACAAA
Source organism: Chenopodium album (assembly GCF_948465745.1). Lineage (NCBI taxonomy): Eukaryota > Viridiplantae > Streptophyta > Magnoliopsida > Caryophyllales > Amaranthaceae > Chenopodium > Chenopodium album. The sequence goes on from NC_137839.1 coordinate 23,606,930, forward strand.
AGTCAACAACCTATTATTGTAGGTTGTTTGACACGTGTCAGCGTGTGAGTGGTTCCAAAAAAAAATTAAAAAAAATTAAAAAAAAAAGAAAACTAAAAAAAAAAAAAAAAATTTGGCAGCCACCTCCACCACCTACCGCCCAAACACCACCTCCAGCCCTAACCACCACCTCCACCTCCTGCCGAACACCTAAATCGCACCACCTCCAGCCCTAACCACCACCTCCACCTCCTGCCGACCACCTAAATCGCACCACTTCCAGCACCAACACCCCCGAAACCACTGAATCGCACCACCAACACCCCGAAACCCCTAAATCGCACCACCAACAACCCCGAAACCCCTAAATCGCACCACCAACATCCCAGAAACCCCTAAATCGCACCACCAACCGCACCCCCGAAACACCTAAATCGCACCACCAACACCCCCTTGCCCGTGAAACCCTTGTGCGTCACAACCAGCCGCCCCTTGAAACCCTTGCCTGCGAAACCACCAGCAGCCCCAAATTGCCCCGAAACCCTTGCCCGTGAACTGATTGGAGCTTGAATCCGCGACATCCCGCCGGAAATTGCTTCGCGAGATCGCAGGCGGTGGTCGGGTTAGCTACGGGGCTGGGATTTGGGAATAAAGGGTGGTTGTCGTGGCTGAAGGGAGGAGGGGGTGGCGGGCTAGGCTGAGCTGATTTTTTTTTTTTTATATTTTTTTTTAATTTTTTTTTAAATTAAGCCAATCATGTTCTGACATGTGGCAATTAAAAAACCCAAAAAAAAAAAGTTTACCATTTCAGCAGGTAACCGGTTTTTGGGACTGCTGGAGGAAAACTGACTTAATAGTTGGGATTATTGTAGAATAAACGTTAGTTGGGATTATTGTAGGTAAATCGCCCATAGTTGGGATTATTAAAGTGTATTTTTCCTAATTGTAATGGGTTTTATTAAGGTTAGTTACTAATACTAGCGTTCACTTTTATTTCACACTTTTTTTTTGAGAAATCAGTCGCATGCATTATTTGTTCCTCCTACCTTCACTTTTATTTTTTTCCCCACACATAAACCCACAACTCCCCTCTCCCCTGAAACTGCTCGAAAGCTCCCCTAAAGCTTCTCTTAAAATGGTTCATCAAGAATATTATCAAGGTATGCTCCCAATCTCTACCAAATTTATGTATTTTTGATCAATCAGAAATGATTATTTGATTATATGAACTAAAAAGAATTCTAGGGTTTGTTTTGAACTTTCTTAATTAGTTTGTTTAGTAGTTTACACTATCTAATTTGCATGAATTTATGTCTAATTCATCCTTGAGATAGGCGAGTTGGATGAATTTCTAGTTGATTTGTCGATTTTTGATTTTTTTATTTTCCTTTATATGTTTTAAACTTTATGGAACATTGTTTTTCTATTCGTTATGATTCCTTGCTATATTTTTCTTATTTAATCTGAATATTTTAGTACCTGTGACTAGAAACGTCAGTTTTTGAGAATTTTAAGCCAAATTTTGAGTTTATTGAGAAATTATGTAGAATCTCGCTGGAACAGTTTACAGGCCTAACTTCTCTAGGCTCGTTCTCCTTCATTACACATGATTTTTAGGTGATTTTTTTTTTGAATTTGGATAATTTTTTGTCTACTCTCTGCCTGTAAAATTTCATAATTTTTTGAGTTTGTTTTATATTAATCTGGGTTGTTTTTGTAAAACTGGTCAGTTTTGGCTCAATTTGGTATGTGCTTCTGTTTTGGTTCGTTTTTCTAAGAGTTGTGTTGAGATTTTTGCTGTAATTCCTATGTGATTTAGGGTGTTTTAAGAGTGTTTCACTCATATAAATTGCATCCTTGCTACTGATATACTTGTGTGGTTTTTTGCTCTGATTTGTTCTATCAATTTCTGAATAGGGATAGGTCATCAATCAGTGATTGTGAAAAATATAGCCCTCTTAATGAGATTATTAGTTCTATCAATATTTGATTTACAATCAGCATTACCTATTTCTGAAGAGGAGCGTGACTAAGAAAGTTGTGGTCGTCTTTTCTTCTTGTGACTTGGTAAAATTCCATTTAGAACTTTGATCTCCACATGCGAAGAAAAATCAGACTAAGAGAGTGACAACATTTTTAAACTTCTGCTAAGCAGATAAAGGCATACTTTTGTGCACTGATCTTGTTGTTTGTGGACTTAAAATTCCTGCTGTGGTAGTATCTTACATGACTTAATTACTGTAATCTTAACAGAATACAGGTTATGGTTTAGTAATAGTTCTTACAGTTGAATTTTCTGTTTTCTTGACTTCTTGTAGGATTGGATTGTACAGTATGATCCTCCAGTTGACCCAAAGGTACGCGACTTCACTGACTTTCTGTATAACTAGCTTCAGTTGATTTGGTTAGCTGATGCGTTGTATATGGCTGGACGAATGGCTCGTGGGGAAGGTGCAAAGGCTAATGCTTTGCTTTTGGACTTAAACTTTAGAAACTTAATCATGAATCCTTGTGAAATAGTTTGGAGATAAGCCCCAAAGACTGACTGCAAACTATGGGTGAAACCTCAGTTATGTTAAGTTCTTGGTTGTGCTAGCCTGCTAGGCTATGATAAGCCCTAAGTTTTTTGAACAATTATTTGATGTTAATTTTTCTTTCCTAGGTAATTAATTGTAGACTTATAGAGTAGTATTTCTGCAGTATATGAGCCAAATTTAGAGTTCATTAATTAGCACTTGGGTGTTAGATTTGAACAATTTTGTGAATTAATAAAGTTGTATAGTATGCATAATACTAATCATGTGAAATTCCACTACTAGATTTTTATATGTTCAGCAAGATTACAGTCATTACACTTTCATTTGCCAATTAAACGAGGTATTCTAATTGCATATATTTTTTTTTGGTGATTTTCTTGCTATTGTTGTATATAATGAAGCTGATTTTTTTGTTTATGTATGAGGTGGTGTTGAATGTCAGAGTCTTAAAGGTAGTATGAGGTGTATATGAAACTATATGCTAGTGTTTAAGAGTGTATATGTGAGGCTGCATGTGTGCAAGAGTGATTTTGAGGTTGTGATTTTATGTATGGGGTAATGTGCTTTAGATTACTGGTTTATTATTTTTAAACAATAATTTATTTAATCAATTCATGATATTAATGATTAATTTCATTCCAAATAGGCGCTATCTTTACCAAGTAAATTATGTTGTAGAAGAACTCCAAAAGTGCCAATGATGATGCTGATGATGTAAAGACATTAAAGAAATTCTCAAAGGTTATTCCTGAAGGGGCACCCTAAAATATGTTGATTCTCAAAAGGATAGATGATGCAAGTGATCCAAAGAAAGGAAAAGATAAGAACATCAAGAAGAAAAAGAAGAAACTCTAAGCATGAGAGTGAATACAAGAAGGGTTTGAGACCTGTTCTCTGGTTGACCCCATCTTTGACAACAGAGGAGCTTTTGCCATTGCTAGATATATTAGCGAATAAGGGTAAGGCTGTTAGGGGACTTCGAGAACTTTTAACCACTAAGCTACCACCTGGGACATTCCTGTCAAGGTACTTTCATTTACCTCTTCTATATCATCTTTCAATGCTTCCTTGTGTTGATTTTTTTTATTAATGTATGTTTACGTTTTATTTCTCATTTATTACCTTTATATGAGAGTTTGTAAAATTATTATTACCCCGTCATTTATTGAGTGGCATGTACCTGTCCTCTAACGACCATTTTATACTAACAATTTCAAAACTTGTTTTTTTTTTTCTCTGATATTGTCTTTCATTGGATGAAACAATTCACAATTACTAGGATCTTATGGTAAAATCTTGCATGAGCTGACAATGTCATATAGAACGGGCCACTTATGCATGTTCCCGTCCATGAAATAGATATGGACCTATGGTAATTTATTGTTCTTCAAAATTTAGTTAGATAAGTCTACTATTGCACCACTCTATTGTAAACTAGTTTACTTGCACATTCCACCATAATATGGTTAGCAGAATAATTCCATGGATGGGAGTTTGTGTGAAATCGGATGTGAATTGAGTAAAGATCTATAACTCATCTATTCAAGCCTTTATCTCTCTGCCTTCCTCCCCCCATTAAGAGATAATTCATAATTGACAAAAAGTGCGAACATATATATATATATATATATATATATATATATATATATATATATATATATATATATATATATATATGCTCTGTGGTTCACTAGTTTAGTGTGCTGTAGATGGGATTGGTTGGTTCTACTGCGTCGTGATCTAATTTTAGTTGATGCTCTGGTCCCATACTAAGTTGGAATCTGATTTTACCATTAGAAGAGTATGCAAAAATGATGTGATTGTTTTTTTTTAAATTTTTTTTTTGTGGTTAAACAGATTGGTTGTTTGCATTTCCTATTCCCTATTTCCCTTGGTAGGAGAACGCTATTGTATCTTGCATGATAAGTAGAGGATATAAATTTTTCCCTTATAAAATAAGTATGTGAAAAAAATTTATTTTTAATGTGATTTACAAGCTCTTTAGAAAGTTCTTTGGGATATTTGAGGGTCTCTTATTTGGATAAATTTCTATTTGAACATTGCTAAAACTAAATATAGCACAAGTCAAGTGATATGATCTTGTAGTACAGCTTCTGCAGAATAAATTGTATTATGACAATTGCATATTGTGACCATTTTTTTATGAAAGTTTCCAAGGTCTAAACATCACTATTTTACAGGAAGCTTGTACTCAATCTGTAATTTCTGCTCTCATTGCTAATAAAGTTGCTGTTGTCGCTGCTGCCTCTGTTGCTATTGTCGAGCGCTGCTGCCTCTGTTGCTGTTGTCGCTGCTGCTTTAATTGGTGCAGTTAATTATGCTACCTTGTTTAGTTAATATCAATCTAATCATTGTACAATTGTCAGGATGAATAATTATATTACACTAGTAATTATTTTGGAGTACGTGTTTTATTGGTTGAATTATAACAGGTTTTAACCCATAAATTAATACTCATTGTATTTATTACTGTACAGAAGTTGGGTTAATAATTTATGGTGCTTCACATTAAAAAAATGTAACATAGGTAATGGTAGTAGGGTCATCTGCTACTACTGCCTTTTTTTTTTGAATTAAATAAAATGTTATTCGTAACCGGCGTTAAGATTTGCTAGTTACTAATAATATCCTAATTGTAACCGGCGCAACTAAATGTTAGTTACGAATAGTATCCTTTCTAACTAGGAAAATTGACTTTTTGTAACTGGCGTTAGGTTAAGCCAGTTACGAATAGTACATTATTTGTAACTAACATTAGCCGGTTACGAATAATTTTCACTAGTTGTAACGGTGGCATTCGCAACTAACAATGCTAGTTTCAAATAACATTTTTTCTACTAGTGACATAAGTAGGTTCATATCAAAATTGACAACAATATGTAAACCAATCTTCAAAATGCTCAAGAAGAATGTACTAGTGATATGGGATGATGAGTGTCAAAAAGCCTTTGAAAAGATCAAAGCCTATCTTGCAAATCCTCCCGTATTAGCACCAGCACTTCCCGGAATACCTCTTTGGTTATATTTGACGCTTACCAAAGAGACAATGGGAGCTATGCTAGCACAAGAAGTAGAAGGCAAAGAAAACGCAATCTACTATCTAAGCAAGAAGATGCTCGAATACGAAGCACGCTATACATCACTCGAGAAGTTGTGCCTCGCCTTGTTGTGGGCCACAACCAAGTTAAGACATTACATGCTAGTGCATACCGTCTTCGTAGTCTCCCGATTAGATCCACTCAAGTATCTATTTGAGAAATCTACACTCAATGGACGCATATCGAGATGGATAGTCAATCTATCCCAGTTTGATGTAAGGTTTATGTCACAAAAAGCTATCAAAGGATCCGTGGTGTCAGACTTTCTAGCAGACTTCCCAATAGAAGACTCGACGTCAATACAAGACAATGAATTTCCAGATGAAGACTTAATGGTCACTGAAGATGATACCTGGATCTTATACTTCGACGGAGCCTCAAACCAAAAGGGATGTGGCGTTGGAGTATTACTAGTATCACCTAAAGAAGAACATGTTCCAATCTCCATAAAGCTTGATTTCGACGTTACCAACAATGCTGCTGAATATGAAGCATACGTGGTAGGCCTTGAAACAAATTTGGCATAGGGAGTAAAAAAGTTAAGGATATTCAGAGACTCTTCTTTAATTATCAATCAAATATCTAAAAGGTGGAAAGTAAGGAGCGAAAGTCTAGCCCCTTACCAAACCTATCTGGAAACTCTCACCGATTAGTTAGAGAAGGTAGAATACACATATCTACCTAGGGAAGAAAATAAATTTGCTGATGCCTTGGAAAGACTAGCCTCAATGGTTAGGATTCCCACGAAAATCGAGCAAATGCCTCTAACTATAGAGAAAAGGCACAAACCAACATACATCCAGGCTATAGAAGACGGCGAAGTAGTCCAAGACAAAGAAGAAGAAGAAGAAGAACCGTGGTACATGGATATACTCAATTATGTCACCAAAGGAGAATACCTTCCCCATGCCGACAAAAGAGCAAAACGAGCATTAAGACTCTTGACTTCCCAGTATGTACTCATAGGCAACAAGCTACATAAAAGGGTACCTAAGGGTCGAGCTCTCTTATGTGTAGGGAAAAAGGATGCACAAAGAGCACTGAGAATAGTCCACGAAGGAATCTGTGGCACTCATATAAATGGCAAAATGTTAGTCCGAAAAATAATGCGAGAAGGATATTATTGGACTACAATGAATAGGGATTGCCATCAATATGTAAATAGATGCCCTAAGTGCCAAATCTATGCCAATTTACAACATGTTCCTCCATCCTTACTCTACACCTATACGTCACCATGGCCATTCTCTACATGGGGAATTGACATCATCGGCAAAATCACTCCCCTAGGAACAGGAGACCACGAATATATATTAGTAGCAATTGATTACTTCACAAAGTGGGTCGAAGCGCAATCATACGCTAAACTCATTGCAAAACACGTGACACTCTTTATCGAGAGGAATATTATTTGTCAATATGGAGTCCCACATGAAATGATAAGTGACAATGGAACTCACTTTCAAGCCGAATGTGAAGAATTGTTACAAAAATATAGCATTCAACATCATCATTCTTCCCCTTACAGACCTCAAGCAAATAAAGCAGTCGAGGCAGCTAATAAAAATCTAAAGACTGTCATCGAGAAAATGATGGAAAATTATAAAGATTGGCCTGAAAAACTTCACTTCGCATTGTGGGCTTACCGCATGTCAATCCGTACATCAACAGGAAATACGCCATTTTCCTTAGTATATGGAATGGATTCCGTACAACCTGTCGAACTAGAAATTCCATCTCTATGCATCGCGTTAGAGAGCAAACTCGATGAAGTTGAATGGACTAGGGCAAGATATGAAAAGCTAATTTTACTCGATGAAAAACGACTAGAAGCTCTACATCACACTCAGTGTTATCAAACTCGTATGGCTAGACATTTTAATAAGAAGGTCAAGACAAGAAACATCAAAGTAGGAGACTTGGTGTTAAAAGCATTAAGGAAAAATGTTTTAGATCCAAGGGGAAAATTTAGACCTAATTGGTCTGGACCCTACATTGTCAAAACAATCCTGTCAGGAGGTGCAGCAAAACTAACTGATATGGATGGCAATGAGTTCTCGAACATGACAAATCTTGACTAACTTAAGAAATACTACCCATAATTACTTGAGTAGGATAGTCAAGAGAGCTACGTTTGGCCTGATTCCTTAAGAAAGGATACGTAGGCAACACTTTATGGGTGCGGCCACTTTATTTTTCGACATTCTCGCGTCCCAGAATTAATTAAAATTTCGACAGAAGATCGGCGAAATATCGGCGTCGCAGAGAAAACTCTGGCGCCAGTCAACGACCATCAGCGCCAGCCAACAACACTGTCGCCTGACGCCAAACTGCTGTGGCCGGCGCCAGTCACAGATAAGCGGCGCCAATTCATAACTAAATTCTGGGCATGTTTCGGTGTTTTTCGGAAAATTTTCGACTTCCGTACTCGAAGAATTTCAGGAAAATTACTTTTTTTTTTCGGTTTTCATTGATTTAATAAAATAAATTTAAAGTAAATAATTAATTAAAAGCTGAAATTTCATTAATAAAATAAAATTACATTATTGATGGAATTTTAATAAAGTTGAAATAAATTAACTTTAAATAAAAAATATAAACTAAGTCTAGTAATTGGAAATTAAGCAATGCTCCTAATCTTTCTTTTCTTTCCTAGCCCTTTTCCAATTTTTGTCTGCTTCCTCCTCCTCATCCATAACCTTAGCTAGTAGGCATCCTTTAGAGGACCTACATTCAATCTTAGAGTAGGTATTTTCCTCTTCATCTAGGACTCCATGCTTCTTTTTTCCCTTATCTTTTGTAGTACTTTTCTTCCTAGGCATTGTAGGTGTTTTGAATTCAACTCTTTCACCCAAGCGTTCCTTGGTAGGAATCACCCAATCACCTAGACGACTCTTCGCATCAGTTTTTACCCTGATCTTTCTTCAAGTCCTTTGAAGGTTTCCTTAGCAACCACTTCTTCACATCATTGGGCAAGGAGAAGGAACCTTTTGGGTAATTACTTCCCATAAAGGTTTAGTACTCCAATAAGCATCAAATCAGTATACTTCCTGGGAGACAGGGAACTCGTAGGGAGGACGAAGATCTCCGGAAGGAATATTCTGAAGCAAGCCGTATTGTCTTTTTACCCTGCAGGGATAGTAATAAGTCATACGGGACAAACTTGGAAGACGGCTGTAGACACCCATTTGTGTCTCCCCAAAACCAAACCCAGTGATGAGTACCTTTCACGTCGAATCATGATCGAATGAAACGAAAGTGTGGAAAGGTCTAGTGTTGCGGAAAGTTTTATTTCTTTTCCTTTCTCTTCTCTCTGTTTTTGAAAACTTTATTTTAAGAAAACAGCCAATCTAGTTTGGTTGGTCCATGATAAGGGTCCAATAGTGGTGTAGTTGGATAGGGCTTGCAAAGACCTTTCCAACGATATATTATAAGCCCAATTCCGATGAATATTGAGGAAGTTATGGCCAATTTACTGAACTGGGCCCGGTTTGAGTTTTAAGTACGGCCCAATGATCTAGGGGAGGGCCTAATATGATTTATCATTCCTAATGAAATTAGGAATGGTTTTGGTCTTCTAGAACATTCTAGAAGGTCTTATCATTCTTAATTCAATTAGGATTCTTTAGAGTTTTAATTAGATCAAATAGCATTTTCGACTGAAATTATATTATTTTATCTTCCAGTACGGTAAAATTATCATAGTTTCGAAAACGTGTTAAAAGCCGGTTTGGCGTCCAACCCCAGGCCTTGGCGCCTGGAACCAGGATTGGCGCCAGACGCCAGCCATCGGCGCCTGGCGCTAGCCACTGGTCCTGGCGCCAATGAGCCAGGGCTGGCGCCAAGTTGTTTCTGTGATCTTCAGACTCTGTTTTGATAAATTATCTTTTTTGGCCGATTTTCCTTATAAATATCGTATCAAAAACTCCGTTTTCATTCACGAATTCTTCTTAATCTTAAGTCTTCATCAACTATCAATAATCATCTACATCTATCATTCACCAATTCTCTCTATTCTTAAGTCTTAACCAACTTTCATCAAGATTTTCTTGATTAGTCTCTCTCTCTCTTTCTAAACTTTATTCTTAACACAAAATTCTGCATTCACAAGATCTTGATACACCTAGCCATATTCGAAGTTGCCTTCGCCCTAGACGTGAAAGGTTTTAATTTATGAGGGTTTGGTCCCAAATTTCTCTTTCAATTATTTAATTTAATTGTTTTGATTATTATTTTCCTTGAAGTTACTAACGTGTGTATTTTGTTATTAGAAAGAGGTACGAGGCATCCAAGTAAGTACTTTAATTGATTTTATTGATATTATGATGTAGAAATCATGTTTATATCGTTATTATGATATTCCTAGTATCATGTCTAGGGTAACTTTAATATTAAATATGATTCATGCGATGCTTCCTATTCTCTTCCTAATATTTATTCATGTTAGTATCATGTTAGGGATAAAGCTTAGATTTTTATTGCTTAGTGACATGCTAGGGTTTGTTAATCTTGTTAGTATCATGCCTAGGATCTTGCTATTATTATGCTTTAATATTAACATGAACATGATTATGATTATAATTGTTATAATTTATTATTATTTTGATGATGATTATTTTATTTATGATGATTATGATCATTATTATGATATGATTATTATTATTATTCATGATTATTATTTATTATGTTGCTTGATACATATTATGTTTATTCTTTATTGCTTGATCACCTTTATTGCATGCTTAAAGGGAATTTGTACTTGCAATCACGCTTAATAAGATAATTAATAATCTTGTTTAGGGTTAATTGTGATTATAATTTCAAGTGATCTCCAATAATAGTTTATTTGTGCATTAATATTCAACCAACATAGATTAAACAGGTTTAGGGTTAATCCTATTGATTGCATGTTAGTCAGAAAACGCACATGAATACGAGCAGAATAAAGTAGAGGCCTATTATTAGGGCAGGTTCAATCTCTTTTAGGTTGGATTTGTACCATCATCCCCGAACCCTTATTTGGTTCATGACCTTATGGAGTTGACGATCTCTTGGATCGTTAAGGGGTGTAACCTTCACCTCGTGAACGGTTTACAAGTTCCTTAAAAACTTGTTGGCGACTCGTTTGCTCTATCTTCTTCCCTTTTGGACGCCACCGTACTTTAGTGTATGATCACAGTGGGGTTCAAGCTAGTGGGATTTTTAAGGCTTGAAATTATTCCCTACAGTTTTTGGCGACTCCGCTGGGGAGGATTTCTATTTTAATTCTTGAATTTGTTTCGGCAATGATTTAGAATGAGTGGATGAGACTTGAAAAGTTCTAAGTATTTCATGTGCGTAATTTTGATTAACATTGTGGCATATGCATAAAAAGGTTCTCATTGGAAAGACCATCCGTAATGAGTCAAAAACATAGGATTTTTACACGTAGGAAATTTGAGAAATGTCTTTCACAACTAGGACTGAAATAACACCGCGCGAAACTGGATGATTTTATTGAGCACAGAAAGCTGCTGAGGCATGTGGGAAGTAGCGTCAGGGGCCAGAGCTTGGCGCCAAACTTTTAGCCATAGCGCCAGACGCCAGTATTGGCGCCAGGCGCTACAGTTAAAATTTGGCACCAGTCTCTGTTTGCTGGCGCCAATTTCCCCCAATACCGAGCCAGAAATATGCGTTCTAATTTCGACCGGTTTTTCGTATTGTTTGCTCGATCCTACTTCCTGATTGAATTTTTTCTCACTTTTCTGAAACCCATATGTGTTCTACATATGGACATAACCCTCTGGGAATTCATGCTCTATCTACCCGATTGAACGCTCCTGGCAACAAAGGGTACATCTGAGAGGTTGAATTCACCAAACCATGGAAGTGAGTTTTTTTTCTAAAAAACTCGCGGTGTTTTATCCACACGCGTTAACCCTTCACGGTTAGGCTTCTACGCGGTGCATCTGGACAATTAACCATGGACCCTATTTGACTAAACCATATCCCGAAATTTAGAGAACTAGAGCATGGTTAGGTTGCGAACTCATTGCATCATATTGTGCTTACTTGACTAATTGTGCATTATTTGTTGTGCATACTCTATGTGATTTTTCCTAACCGTTTGTTTGACTTGTGTTAAGACTAAATAAACTGATTAATGACAAAAGGACTTTGTTTAATTAATTAATTAATTAATTTGAGCTAATAAATAAACATAAAATCGAGTCAAAGTTCCTTTAAGTCAACCCGGATTTTTATTGCCGTATACTGTACAAACGTCAACTTGTTTTGGTCATAGATGGAGTTCTAGAAAGAACTATGATTCTTACAACCTATGGATCTGTAGCCCCGAGTTTTTTCTTTAATTTGGCGTTGGTTTCATCCCAATCAGAGTCGCGGATTAAAAGTTATGACTAAAATACCACAGTCTGTCCAGTTTAATGCATATACGTGAAGTCTTAACTTAGTCTTTGCTTGAGTCTAGTCACATAGTCTAGCCACATGGTCATGACATGAGCCTTAACATGTCATCTACACTCACTAATCTTAGCACACACTTTGAGTACACGTCACCATGACCATGTCGTAGGTCCATGCATGAGTCGATCTTTCCGTCATTTGAGCTGGGGGGTACATTCTATTCCTAATTCTTCATATCCCTCCATCTAAATCTTCTTTCACATTTTATTCCAATTTTCCTTCATTCCTCCATCCATTGCATGTTGAATAAATTTTGATTTAAATAATTAATGATAAGTATCCCCAAATTCCTTTCCCACAGTACTTGGTCGAGGAGAGAAGGGCGATTAATCAAGGACAACCTCTTTATTCAAGTCTCGCTTTTTGATAAACCGATTCGTCAGAAGAGGAAGGCTAAGAAGATAATGGCAACTCAAGAAGAAGTCAATGAGCTTAGGAACCAATTGGTTACCATGACTGAAACACTGAAGCTACTCACCCTCAAGGTTGATGATCCCGTGAAGCAACAACAGATGGATCTCATGCAAGAAAGCTTGAGCAAGCTATCTAGTGACTACAAATTTCAGGGCATGAGTTCGCAAGGGGTCTCGCTGGACAAGGAACTTCTTCCGCATAAGTTCAACGCCACTGACATCCCTAAATTCAAGGCAACAGATAACCCTTACTTCCATCTAAGAGCTTTTGAAACTATAATGAGCATTAAGGGTATCGATAAGAAGGTTTTCCCCTCTCTGTTCCCACTATCTCTTGAAACCGTTTGCCAACAATGGTTCTTCTCCCTTGACAAGGAGAAAACCTCTACCTGGGAATTGATATTGAACGCTTTCGTCGGTAGGTACAAGTGCAATACCCAAGTTGAAACCAACCATAGACAACTTGAGATGCTAAGACAAAAAGAGAATGAAGGCTTTACTTCTTTCTTTAATAAGTGGAGGGAAACTTCCGCCAAGATGATTGAGGTCCCCACTGAAAAAGAATCCGTGAGGATGTTTATCAAGAATCTCCAAGAAAAGTATTCAAAGCACTTAAAATATCAACACAACTTGAATACTTTCAAGGCCGTCTATGACATAGGTATCGAGATCGAAGATGACCTCGCAAAGCAAAAAGCTACTAACAATAGCAACCACGGTGGCTGGAAAGGAAAGAAGAGCGACAATCCTTCTTCTTCCGAAAACGCCCACTCTAGTAATAATGTTAGTACCTTTGACCATAATGATGTCTTGGCCATGGACAATCAAGGATCTAAAAGGAAACCCAGGCGAGAGTTCACATCCATTGGAATGACCTACGATGCTACTTTCGATCGTCTCTATGATCGAGGATTAATCAAACCTATTGGCCCTACCGAGGATCCAACACCAGAAAATCGATCTTCGAGATGGAATCCAAATTCCTATTGCAAGTACCATCGAGGAAACGGTCATACCACTGATGAATGCTACAGGTTTCAAAATCTCATTCAAGACCTCATAGAAGCAAACAAGGTCCCATTGCCTCTAGCTAGCGAGAAGACTGGGTAATGATGAAGCGAATGACACAAGACAAGAGGCGAGCTGCAACGACAAGATTTCATGGCCTCTTTTTTCTATTTCTTTTTCATTTTTTCCTTTCCCAATAAGTCTAGCATAGACACCTTTCTTTTCCCTCAGATTAATTTTTGTAGATTCTTTATTTATTTTCTTTTAATAAAATGAGCATTTATTTCCTTGCACATGATCATCACATTGCATTGCATCAAAAAAAAAAAAAAAAAAAAAAAAAAAAAAACCCATGTCGAATTAAGCACAAGGTATACCAATGATTTGAGGCACCTCTTGTAGCCACATCATATCTCCTTTCGCCCTTCAATTATACGATCCTTTCTTCATAAACCCTTTGAGCCTCGTCTAACGATAGACCTTTCTTTTTTCAACCTACATCTATCTAACCTAGGGATGGGATGGTGTGCAACTTATGCCATTCTAAAGAAAGCTTGAGCAAATTCAAAAGAAAGCAATAGCAAAAATAAGCAAAAAATAAATAAATAAAAGTGTACAAAAGGGCAAGTGTTCCAATGTCTATGATGTGAAAATATCTTTGATAAGAACACGTCTCAGATTGCGTCTCTTATCGAGTGCTCGGTACCGTGCCTGAGAAACATGAATGTCAAGTGAGTGATAGACCGCATGATCGAGATTGCCCACACTTATAAAAATAAAATAAATGCTAAAGCAAAAGGAGCTAAAAAGAGTAGAAACTCAAGCATAAAAGCAAGGTTGCATACCTTGGGGGCTTATCTAGGGTCTTGAGCCTTTATCCCCTTCTTCTTTAAACCTTTAGCCTAACCACGTTACAACCCTTAAAAAGACCTTTTTGAGGTATACACACTTGTGCGAGGTTTGGCTAGAGCTACGTTCGGCCTGATTCCTAACGGATACGTAGGCAACCTCACATCGAGGTGCGGCCGTAATAAACATGCATTCATATTCACATTCACACACTTACACCATGATCATATCAAGGAATTCCCAATGCTCATCCCTATTCACTTAGAGCTAGACTTGGGGGCTTGATCCCTACATCATTAGCTTACCTAGCCTAAGAGTCACCACCATTTGACTCTTTTCGATATATTTTTCCACACACTTAGCTCTTGCGGCCCAGCCTTAGTGTCACTATCACACACTGCACAGATACATGACCAAATATATTTCCCTTAGGAACCCTTTGTCATGAAATCTTAACATAACGATGAAGCATGCCTTGTCACATCACTCATAATTGTCATTACATAGAAGTATGAAGTGCTTAGCCTCCGTGCCTAAGTTACCCAAATACTTTCATCATGGAGTCAACCATTGAGATAGACTAGGATGAATTAATCCTTGAACCTTGAGAGATAGTATCAAACAACATTTGACTAAGCTCATTCAACATGCATCTTCAAACTTTTGATTTTCTTTTTCGCGTCTTTCTTTTTCGGGAGAAAGCCGGTACCCTCCACAAAAATGACGGAAAATTCTTTGCATTTTCGAGTCGCATAATCAACACTATGCACACACGGGTCATGAGTCTAACACATGTGTCATTACACTTTGAGTCGAGTCAACCTCGAGTCAGTCAAACATATCGAGTCAAGTTTATGCCTTGAGTCGTGTCAAGTCGATGAGTCAAGCAACATTAAGCCTTAAGATCAACCCTAAGATAATTAAAAAAGATTGGCAAAGTTCTATAGTCAAAAATAAATATAGATGCAGCAGAACAGGGAAGACCCTACTCCAGCGCCTGGCACCTGAGATATTTCAGCAACGACAGAGCTCGAAGCCTACCAGAAAGGTGATTTCGACTTCATGCAGCAATTTCGGGTTCCTTGGTACGCCAGTTAGCCCCTATAAGCAATTTGACATGATTAAGTAGTCGGTTTGATTACAATCGTAGTAAGTGATTGACCTAACAAAAAATCGTCTCACTTAGCTTAAGCGCCTAAGTATTGGCTCATTACAAGCACCAAAGCATCAGTTCAAAAGCAAGCACTTAAACGGCAATATTTCCAAATATGGATTGTCGCGCATTCTTATTAAATGACAAAGTTTTCCAAAAATTGGATTGTCATCCCCAACTGACAATATTTCCAAAAATGGATTGTCGTGCATCTTCTTCAACGACAGTTTTTCCAAGATTGGATTGTCATCTCTGGCAAAGTTTCCAAGCGTGGATTGTCGTGCTCCTTCTTTTATTGGAAAGTTTTTGCAAGTTTGGATTGTCATACATTCATCGGCTCGTTGGCAAGTTTTCCGAGATTGGATTGTCATACACCCAGTTCCCTATGGCAAAATTTCCCAAAGGATTGTTGTAGGTCTCTATTCATCATAAATATCGGCAAAAGTTCCTCAACGTGGATTGTCATTCATTTCAGTAAGTGGCAAATTTTCCCGAAGTGGATTGTCGGTCGACTCTTTTTTGCAAATGTTCCAAGACGCGGATTGTCAATAGTGGCAATATTTTCCCAAAAGGATTGTCGCATAGCGTTGGCAAATTTCCAAGGTGGATTGCTTTCAAGAGTTATATTCCAAGATGTGGATTGTCGATCGTAGCAAAGTTCTCATGAAAGATTGTTACGAAGCATTGGCAACTTTTCCCAAAATTGGATTTTGGCAAATTTTCTGAGATATGGATTGTCACTTCATCGTGGCAACATTTCCATGGATGGATTGTTACGTGGCATTGACAACTTTCCCTAAATCGGATTGTCATACATCATACAAGAGTTGTGTTGGCAACTATTCCCAAAGAAAAGAGGATTGTCATCACAGCAAAAGCACCGACATACTGGTTCACAAGCAGCAAAGCACCGACGTACTAGCATAGCAAACATTAAGAAGCAGTGATCTTTTCGAAGACTATCACAGCGGAAATTGGTGAACATATCAAAAAGAAGCTCTTTGTTCAGAGACGAGTGAACATCGAAACAGCAAGGTGGCGTTCCCTGGATTATGGAGAGTTGTCACAAACAACTGAGGATTGTTTCAAGAGAAGCAATCTTCGATAGTATTCCTTTGGACGTGGAATGTTATCAATGCGGATGAGGATTGTTTCAAGAGAAATAATCTTCGATGATGTTCCCTAGGATGTGGAATATTATCATTACGGAGAGGATAGTTTCAAGAGAAGCAATCTTCTAATTTGGAAGCAGTTATAAGGCGTAGCGGTTTTCAAGCGGGATGGCATTCTCTAGCTTGCAGGAGGTCATCAAAACAATCGGTTACTTTCAGAGACGTGTGTTCGACGGTGCAAGATACGCGTTTCTTAACTCTTTTATCTGTTTAACTAACATTGTTTTGTAGGTATTGGCGTTATAAGATTGATTTAGGATCGCAGAACGTTCTGAATCATTCTCCGTCCCTATCGATACTTTGACTTTCGTTTTCGAAACTTGCGTTTCTCCAAACTCAGTCAAAGTGGGGGCTTCTGTAGAAACCCATTTGTGTCTCCCCAAAACCAAACCCAGTGATGAGTACCTTTCACGTCGAATCATGATCGAATGAAACGAAAGTGTGGAAAGGTCTAGTGTTGCGGAAAGTTTTATTTCTTTTCCTTTCTCTTCTCTCTGTTTTTGAAAACTTTATTTTAAGAAAATAGCCAATCCAGTTTGGTTGGTCCATGATAATGGTCCAATAGTGGTGTAGTTGGATAGGGCTTGCAAAGACCTTTCCAACGATATATTATAAGCCCAATTCCGATGAATATTGAGGAAGTTATGGCCAATTTACTGAACTGGGCCCGGTTTGAGTTTTAAGTACGGCCCAATGATCTAGGGGAGGGCCTAATATGATTTATCATTCCTAATGAAATTAGGAATGGTTTTGGTCTTCTAGAACATTCTAGAAGGTCTTATCATTCTTAATTCAATTAGGATTCTTTAGAGTTTTAATTAGATCAAAAAGCATTTTCGACTGAAATTATATTATTTTATCTTCCAGTACGGTAAAATTATCATAGTTTCGAAAACGTGTTAAAAGCCGGTTTGGCGTCCAACCCCAGGCCTTGGCGCCTGGAACCAGGATTGGCGCCAGACGCCAGCCATCGGCGCCTGGCGCTAGCCACTGGTCCTGGCACCAATGAGCCAGGGCTGGCGCCAAGTTGTTTCTGTGATCTTCAGACTCTGTTTTGATAAATTATCTTTTTTGGCCGATTTTCTTTATAAATATCGTATCAAAAACTCCGTTTTCATTCACGAATTCTTCTTAATCTTAAGTCTTCATCAACTATCAATAATCATCAACATCTATCATTCACCAATTCTCTCTATTCTTAAGTCTTAACCAACTCTCATCAAGATTTTCTTGATTAGTCTCTCTCTCTCTTTCTAAACTTTATTCTTAACACAAAATTCCGCATTCACAAGATCTTGATACACCTAGCCATATTCGAAGTTGCCTTCGCCCTAGACGTGAAAGGTTTTAATTTCTGAGGGTTTGGTCCCAAATTTCTTTTTCAATTATTTAATTTAATTGTTTTGATTATTATTTTCCTTGAAGTTACTAACGTGTGTATTTTGTTATTAGAAAGAGGTACGAGGCATCCAAGTAAGTACTTTAATTGATTTTATTGATATTATGATGTAGAAATCATGTTTATATCGTTATTATGATATTCCTAGTATCATGTCTAGGGTAACTTTAATATTAAATATGATTCATGCGATGCTTCCTATTCTCTTCCTAATATTTATTCATGTTAGTATCATGTTAGGGATAAAGCTTTGATTTTTATTGCTTAGTGACATGCTAGGGTTTGTTAATCTTGTTAGTATCATGCCTAGGATCTTGCTATTATTATGCTTTAATATTAACATGAACATGATTATGATTATAATTGTTATAATTTATTATTATTTTGATGATGATTATTTTATTTATGATGATTATGATCATTATTATGATATGATTATTATTATTATTCATGATTATTATTTATTATGTTGCTTGATACATATTATATTTATTCTTTATTGCTTGATCACCTTTATTGCATGCTTAAAGGGAATTTGTACTTGCAATCACGCTTAATAAGATAATTAATAATCTTGTTTAGGGTTAATTGTGATTATAATTTCAAGTGATCTCCAATAATAGTTTATTTGTGCATTAATATTCAACCAACATAGATTAAACAGGTTTAGGGTTAATCCTATTGATTGCATGTTAGTCAGAAAGCGCACATGAATACGAGCAGAATAAAGTAGAGGCCTATTATTAGGGCAGGTTCAATCTCTTTTAGGTTGGATTTGTACCATCATCCCCGAACCCTTATTTGGTTCATGACCTTATGGAGTTGACGATCTTTTGGATCGTTAAGGGGTGTAACCTTCACCTCGTGAACGGTTTACAAGTTCCTTAAAAACTTGTTGGCGACTCTTTTGCTCTATCTTCTTCCCTTTTGGACGCCACCGTACTTTAGTGTATGATCACAGTGGGGTTCAAGCTAGTGGGATTTTTAAGGCTTGAAATTATTCCCTACAACGGCATAAATGTTGCTTGTTGACACCAACCATCCTTTCTATTTTCCACCATGGGATGACCCACTTGATAGCAAAATTGTGAGATTTGAAGACCCTTCTCCACTCATGGCGCCCCATTTTAGAGAAGCGTTTCTTTCTCCTCACGAAGAAATTTGGAGTGTACTTCTCAATGTTGTCCGGAGGTCTAATTAATTCTAGCCTTTCCATTAGCCACATCTGTAAAAGATTGCAATGCAAATAAATTATTATTACTATACAAAAATATATTTTTGATTTCTGCAATTAAAAATATTATTTTTCTACCTGTAATAAAATTGGAGAGCCTCGAAAAGGTGCTTTTGGGTTCCTTTTCAATTCATCAAGACTAATCATAGTCTCTCCAACTATCAATGGCATTGGATTTCTCCCTGATTCAATTTGTTCTAGTACGGTGGTTATAATTGATTGACCCTCATTATTTTTACCACTACTAAGGAAAAATTGATTAAGCATGAAAAATAAGAAAGCCCTTCTTCTATAAATATGAAAAGATTCAGAAAGAGGTTTATCAAAATAATGGCGAGCAAATTCTTTCAAATTAACTATGTTGCCATCTACTATTTTTGATAAATCCCTTTCTTTTAAATTGAAGAAGCGTTCAAAATCCTTGTAATAATATGCATCTATTCTAGGGATTACTATGAGGTCTATTGCAGGGAAACCTAAAATAGCACCAAATTCTTCCGACAAAGGGCTAATTTCATCATACCCTATTCTAAACCAATAAGTATCAACATTCCAATATTCTAGAGCGGTATGAATGAAATCTAAGTCAAGATCTACCCCTTTGATACCGTAAATTCCCCCCAAGTGAAACAAATCTAATTCTTTTCTTTATTTGGCATTAAGAGACCGACACCATTCATGGGTGTATTGGGTAAAAGTTTTGGTGACTAGAGACATGATATTATTTTTCTAAGGCCAAGAATTATTTTATTTGCTGAAATTATGAAAAGAATCGGCTGGGCAGGGGGCTATTTATGCATGACTTAGGAGCAGTTTTAATCGGGGTAGAATACTGAGTCAGCGCTAATTGGCGCTAGACGCCAAAGCTTGGCGCCACACCCAATTGCGTGGCGCCAGCTGGAGCCAATTTTCCACGTCATACGCGCTTTCTAAAACCGCGATTTTACCTTAATTCGAGTCTACTAATTACTTTACGGCTACCTTATATTTTCTAAACATCTTTTTATCCTTTTTTAATTAATATAGCTATTATATTATTCTTGTTTGGATTTTATTTAGGTTAATTTCCAAGTTTTTTTTATAAACCCAAGCTTTTATTTGACTTTTCCTTTTTTCATTTTTCTTTTTGGGGGAGAAAGTCGGATACCTTCCATCAATAATAAAAATGTTGGAATTTTTGCGCAAAATTACTTGTCACACTTTCTTGCACACACAAACATGCACATAATAATAACAATAATAAAAAATGAAAAAATAAAACATGATAATTAAAATAAACTCATAATAGTATGTATATACAAAATATGTCTAAAAAAATGAGTCTAACTAAAAAGCAAAGTTCTATACAAAGTAAAAAAAAAAAAGCACAGGAACAAACTACGACACCGGGGGACGTACACCCATCATCTCGTAAAACTGCGCCGTACGAGGAGTAACCTCTCCACCAACTCTGGCTCTAGCTCCAGTCTTCGCAGGAGGAGGAAAACTCAACGTGGGTCCACTCCACCCAAGATCAACCTGAGGCTGAGGCTGCGGAGGCTACTGCGATGACGAGCCAACCTCGTACATCCCACCACCTCTAAGAGCCGAGTTAGCCTCTCCCTGGCCTACCGGTGCAGCATGAGCACCCTCAGAAGAAGAACCCGAGCCCTCTGCCACGTCGGCACGGGCAGCCTCAGAGCGACCGCCTCTACCTCCTGACGTAGTGCGGCGACGTCTCGAGCTAGACCTTGCCGGATCCCTCCGCATCTCAGGTCTCGTGCGGGTATGAGAAGCAATAGGCTGACCCTGCAAAAAGAATTAAAATCAGAAACAAGGCAAAATCAAAGCAGTAATGCCAAAACATATGAAAGGGAGACTACCTCCTAAACGGCGTCATCTCGACGGTAGGTAGCCGCATTCCTCATCCGGACGAGCTTGCTCCGGAAGGCATCTATACATCGTGCCATCGCCGAAAACACCTCGCGCGAGAAATGTCAAAGAAATAAGTCAGCAAACATGCATAATATATATGGACAAAAGTTGCAAAAAAAAAAAAAAAAAAAAAAAGCTTACCCGAGTCTGGTGGCGAGGAATCGGCCGCTCTACGAAGCGCTCGTCCTCAGGAGCCGAAGGAATCATCTCCTCAATCGGCTCGTATGTCCCCTGGTAATGGATAGACATACGGGGTGGCACGAACTCATCAGCATCGTCCTAATAAAGCAAAACAAAATCAGTAAAGCATTACTCGGGGGCTACTTAATGAAAGGTAAAAGCAGAAAAATCATACCGCCACATCCTCTGCCGGTACAGGAACTGGAGCTAACAGCGGCAGTAGCTCCTCCGCATAGCACTGCCCAGGGATCGTGCAAGATCGCCAAGGGGTACCAGCTCCCTCTAACATGCTCAACAACCTCGCGGCGTCAAACATGTGACGTGGTGGAGGAGCAGGAACGACAAAAACATCGGAGGAATGCTGTCTAGCAACCCTCTCTCCCAGGTATGTGATCGCTCCGTAAGTCCCCAGGAAATAGCGACGCTCAGCGGAAAACTCTGCGGATAACCCAGGGACTGCCAAGCCAACCCATGGCCGGTACACCACCTCAGGCTCCTGCAAAGAGCATCAATCAAGCAAGGATCTGTCTAGAGCATCACAAAATGGAAAATAAGAAAGAATCGTACCGCGATAATCAAATCTCAGACATACGCAGTGGACATCCCCACACAGCGGCTGCCCCAAGAAGCACTCACTAGAAACCCGCGCGGCGACATTCTCGCCGCCGCAGCAGAAGGGAAGTACTCGTAGAACCAGATCTACAAGGAGTTAAAATTATAAGCAAGTGCTAGCTAAAATATAGAGCTAAACTTTATAGGGAATAATGTTTACCTCTACGACCCTCTAAAAGCCGGACAAAGCAACATTCGTCCCAAAGGACCGGTGTCGACACGAGTCCCTCAGCGCACGAATGAAGTCATCATAGGCCAAGCTGGCCCAGTCATAAGTCCCGATCCGATGTAGATCGCGGACAGCAGGAAGGTAGTAAAGCAGCGCCCTACTACCCTTGTAAGGGGAGAACGTCCCTGACAACAAAATAAGCGCAAAGATGCGCACCCGCTGCTCTCAGGTGGTCGCACCATCATCGAAAGCCGCTGCCAGAGTCGAGCGGCGAATACCCCTAGCACTGAACTGAGACGACTTGACCTTAGCTCGGGCCCGAATGGTAATCGGCCCCAACAGCTCCTCGACCTCGGGAGAAAATACGTCGATCCCACTACCGAACGGCAGTGGCACAGAGCTGAACTCCAGTCCTGTGATAAGACTAAAGTCGGTAGGAGTGACCATCATCTAACCCCTGGGAAAGTGGAAAGTGTTGGTGGTGTCCTAGAAGAACTCCACCAGAGCACGCACTACGTGGTGACCCCCGCTGGAGGCAACCATCGCCTCGGAGGTCTCAAACAACGCAGCAAGACCGCAAGACACCCATAGGAGTCTCGTCTTAACGTCCTTGGCGATGTACATCTTGTACAGGTCGCCTAAACCGTCATAGCCGGAGCCATGACAACGCGTCCTCCCAACGGTGATGCCCCGTCTCACCCTCTCAGAAATGTGGTGGACGGGGGCAAAGAACAAGGTCCGCTCGTCCCACTCGGGGAGTCGACCAAGCGAAGTGGACGGCGCGGCGTCGTCCTCCACGGGCTCATGCTCCCGTCGAGTGTCTCGGGACCGTGAACCAGAGCCTCGCTGTCTAGCCATGCTACATTGTGCAGAATTATTATAAATTAAGGTTCTATGGTATCTAAGGTTCGCCTAGCCGCATGATACTATGTTCGCAAAAATCAGAGTACGTAGTACTAAAATAGAGCAAATTCAAATTGAGCATATACTGCATTTTTCAAGCAATCAAACAGTTTCTTGCAATAATATAGTAATTATTGTGACAAATTGGACAAGAATTTCTAGCAAAAACATCAAGAACAAGTCACATTGCATTCCCGACCTTAAGAGGTCCAACAATGGCAATTTGCTCATTTCTTCACCAAATTGAGTCAAACAAGTCTCAAATTACTCCCAAGGCAATATATAAACATAATTAAGAAATTTCATGGTATAAAATTTGATAAATAAAGAGAATAAAGCATTCAAAATTTCAAAATTTCATGAAATCCGAATATAAACATGTGCAAAATTCATAAAAAACCGGTGTGAATTTGAAGAAAACTTACATAGATCGGGAAAATGGATGAAAAGAGCTTTGATTTGAAACAAATATGAGTGAATTCGGTTGAGAAACGAGCAAGAACGAAGCAAATGAAGTTCTGCGGTTTTTCGAGCAAAGCACGGCGAGCAAAATAGCAAAAAGGAAGAAGAAAGGGGTATTTAAGGAAAATCCCGTTCTGGCGCCAAGCGCTAGGCTTTGGTGTCAGAAATCAGGCTTGGCGCCTGGCGCCAATCCCAACGCCTGGCGCTAAGGCTAGTTGTGTGGCGTTGATGCTTTTTCAGCGGCGTCAGAACACTCAGCCACTCAGTGGGGTTGTTCTACCTTTTTGTAATATATTTTGGGTTCCTTGGTACGCCAATTAGCCCCTCTAAGAAATTTTAGACGATTTTTAGTAATCGGCGTGATCGCACAAAGTGAGCGACCTGATGAAAGATCGTCTCACTTAGCTTAAAGCGCCTAAGCATTGGCTCATTAACAAAAGGCACCGACATAGTGGTTCATTCGCAAAAGGCACCGACGTATAAGTTCAAAGCAACAAAAGCACCGACGTACAAGAATAGCGGGAGCAAAGTTCAAGCGAGCTTTTAAAGATCGACAGGCAGAGATCTTTGGTAATTTCCTTTGGAGAATTATCGCAACAAATGAGGATGGCTTCAAGCGAGGATATCTTCGACGACATTCCCTAGATTGTGGAGAGTTGTCACAAACAACTGAAGGTAATTTCAAGCAAAATAATCTTCGATAGTATTCCCTTGGACGTGGAATATTATCAATGCGAAAGAGGATTGTTTCAAGCGAAATAATCTTCGATAGTATTCCCTTGGACGTGGAATATTATCAATGCGGAAGAGGATTGTTTCAAGTAAAATAATCTTCGATGGTTTTCCCTTGGACGTGGAATATTATCATAGCGGGAGAGGATCGTTTCAAGCGAAGCAGTCTTCTATATTAGAAGCAGTTACAAGCGTAGCAGTTTTCAAGCGGGATGGCATTCTCTTGGCAGGAGGTCGTCAAAACAACAGTAAAGCAGTAGCAAATCGGTTACT
This sequence comes from Chenopodium album, assembly GCF_948465745.1. Lineage (NCBI taxonomy): Eukaryota > Viridiplantae > Streptophyta > Magnoliopsida > Caryophyllales > Amaranthaceae > Chenopodium > Chenopodium album. Next base: position 23,631,503 of record NC_137839.1, read on the forward strand.
TTCAGAGACGTGTGCTCGACGGTGCAAGATACGCATTTCTTAACTCTTTTATCTGTTTAACTAACGCTAGTTTGCAGGTATCGGCGTTATAAGAGTGGTTTAGGATCGCAGAACGTTCTGAATCATTCTCCGTCCCTATCGATACTTTGAATTTTGTTTTTGAAACTTGCGTTTCTCCAAACTCAGTCAAAGTGGGGGCTTCTGTAGACATCCATTTGTGTCTCCCTAAAAACCAAACCCAGTGATAAGTACCTTTCGCGTCGAATCATAATCGAATGAAGTGAAAGTGTGGAAAGTTTAGTGTTGCGGATAGTTTTAATTTCTTTTCTCTTCTCTCTATTTTTGAAAACTTATTTTAAGAAAATAGCCAATCCAGTTTGGTTGGTCCATGATATGGGTCCAATAGTAGTGTAGTTGGATGGGGATTAACAAGAGCTTTCCAACGATATATTATAAGCCCAATTCCGATGAATATTGAGGAAGTTATGGCCAATTTACTAAACTGGGCCTGGTTTGAGCCTTATATGCGGCCCAATGATCTAGGGGAGGGCCTACTATGATTTATCATTTCTAATGCAATTAGGAATGGTTTTAGCCTTCTAGATTCTTCTAGAAGGTTCTTTTCATTCCTAATTCAATTAGCATTGATAAATTGACTTTTGTTGACTTTTAAGAGTTTTAATTAAAATCAAAGAGCATTTTTGAGGAAGATATGATTTTATCCTCCTGTACGGCAATTTTTATCAGATTTTAAGAAAACGTGTGATTTTCTGAATCAGCGCCAAACGCCAGCTGTAGCGCCTGGCGCTTCGCATGGCGCCTGACGCCAGCATTAGTGCCTGGCGCTAGTGTTGGCGCCTGGCGCCAATGGCCAGCGTTGGCGCTAATTCAGTTTTTTTTGCGTCAGAACTTTGTTTGATATTTTATCTTTTTGGCTGATTTTCTTTATAAATAACGTCGTAAAAACTCCGTTTTCGATAACCAGTTTTCTCTCTTTCATTCACCAACTCTCATCAAGATTTTCTTGATTACTCTCTCTCTCTTTCTTTTCTAAACTAGCTTCTCTCAAATATAAAAATTCAGCATTCATTAGATCTATAAAACACCTAGCCATATTCGAAGTTGCCTTCGCCCTAGACGTGAAATGTTTAATTTCTGAGGGTTTGGTCCCAAATCTCTCTTTCCATTATTTAATTTAATTGTTTTGATTATTTTTTTCCTTGAAGTTACTAACATGTGTATTTTGTTATTAGAAAGAGGTACGAGGCATCCAAGTAAGTACTTTAACGGTTTTTATTGATGTTATTATGTAGAAATCATGTTTAGATTGTTAGTATCATGTTAGGGTTAAAGATTTGATTTTTGATGTTTAGTGACATGTTCGGGTTTGTTATTAATCTTGTTAGTATCATGCCTAGGATCTTGCTATGCTTTAACATGATTATTAATATGATTATTATTATGATGATTATTGTTTTGATTATTATTATGATTATGCTTTATTATTTATGATTATAATTGTTATAATTATGATTGTTATGATTATAATTTTATTATCTTGATTATTATGTTGCTTGATTTTTTATTGTTATTGCTTGATCACACCTTTTATGCATGTTTAAAGGGAATTTGTACTTGTAATCACGCTTAATAAGATAATTAGTAATCTTGCTTAGGGTTAATATGGTTATAATCCAAGTGATCGATAATAATAGATTTATTTGTGCATTAATGTTCAACCAACATAGATAAACAGGTTTAGGGTTAATCCTATTGATTGCATGTTAGTCAAAAAGCGCACATGAGTACGATCAGAATAAAGTAGAGGCCTATTATTAGGGCAGGTTCGATCTTTTTTAGGTTGGATTTGTACTTTCATCCCCGAACCCTATTTGGTTCAAGACCTTATCTAGTTGACGATCTCTTGGATCGTTAAGGGGTGTAACCTTCACCCTATGAACGGTTTACAAGTTCCTAAAACTTGTTGGCGACTCTTTTGCTCTATCTTATTCCCTTTTGGACGCCACCGTACTTTAGTGTATGATCACAGTGGGGTTCAAGCTAGGGGATTAATGCTTGAAATATTCCCTACAGTCAGGAATTCAAATCCTACTGTACCCTAACAAGTGTAAAGTCCTAGCCTTTTAAATGGCCATGGGCATTTAAGGAGAGGACCCCTTACGATGGGAACCCCCTCCTTACAGTGGCGGCTCCGCTGGGGACTTCGAGGTTACAAGATTAGTTCGTAGTTATGGTTCAAGGTTTCCAACACTAGGTTGCCTATGGATTGTAACGAGAACTAACTTGGATAATCTCTAGTTAGAGAGCGAGATTTGAACGCATAATACCTTCCTTTTTCACAAAAGTAAAAACCGAACAAGCAACATTGTATCATGCATAATCATAGCACAATTTAACCATTGGAGATTGGCTCACTAACTAGGGGTTGCCAACAGTAGGCTTTTATCCCGAAATCAATAACAATCATCCCACCCATATTATCAACAAAATGTTGAGAGGGTGATATCATGAGTCAACGCGTTGAGTGATTGATTTGTGCATCGTTTCTTAAGATATGGTACCCTTGGACACCCAAGCCTTGATCTTAGAATGACATTGTATGTTGACGGTTCCTTTTATGCGCTTATGCGACTACATGAATATGTGCTTTGTGTCTAATCTAACTAATTCCAACTTGTTACCTAGAGATATATTAAAAAAAAAATCGCAAAAATTATGGTTCGAAAAAAAAAACAAAAATAAATAAATAAATAAATAAAAAAAACCGTTCTTTTTGCGTTTTCGCATAAAAAAAATTATCGTTATTTTTGCGTTTTTGTAAAAAAAAAATAAAAAAAATTGTCGAACCTACCAGGTGGCACGCGCAACTATCAAAGTTGCGCGCGCCCTCCTAGCGCAAGTTCAGAAGTTTTGCGCGGCTCCTCCGCGCAACACTGTGTCTTGCGCGCGCCCACTGTTCAACGTTGACTTTGACTCGTTACGAGCAATATCATACGGAGAAAACGATACTACCGCTTCAAGGTTAATCGTTAAGTAGGTGTTAAAAATATCTCTTTGGCTAACAACGTTGTCTTACTTTTACTATGATCGTATTTTTTTCGAAAAACATGTTTTTTATATTGTTCTTTTTGCGTTTTCGCAAAAAAAAAAAATCAAAAAATATATTTTATCATTCTTTTTGCGTATTCGGAAAAAAAAAAAAAAAAAAAAAAAAAAAAAAAACCTTGCATGTGGTAGATGCTACTCTTGAAGATGCACTTTCCACCTTAGCGCAAGATGGAAAATTGCGCGCGATACTATTTTTGATTATGATGATTCGTTTACGTACTTTATAATCGAGCTAATGATATTACTTCTTATGAGGTTAGTCATTAGAAGTTTGCATCTCTTAATAGGACGTCATCAATATGTTTATTCTTAAACGTGCCTATTTTCGCGTTCATCATTTTTTTAGTTGTAATTGGTCAACCTTGTTTTGAGAGTATAATTTATTTACCTCTTCTATGGTTTAAAAAGAAAATACTTAGAACTTTACTTGGGATGATTGCCTCAAAAAAAAAAAAAAAAAAAAAAAAAAAGAGAGAGAGAGAGAAATAGAACGAAAAAAAAAGAAATGTTGTTCTTAAAAAAAAAAGAGTATGATACAAAAAAAATATTATTCTTAAAAAAAAAGAGAGAAGATAATGAATGATAAAACCGAGAAAATAATTTAATTATTTTTTGGATTTTACATTCGGAGGCCATCGTTCTTTTTAAGCAAATAGTAAAATATTATCATTTAAAGATGAGCAATATAAGAATCATAATTAAAAAAAAATGATATAGATCTCTATTGCAATCTAAGTGATCAACAAATACCATAGTATATTTGATCATTTTAAGGAGTATGTTCAGGTTGATTATTATTCCTAAAATTTGATAAGCGTTTTCAATCCAACTTTCTTGTCTTTCTCTTCTACCTTTTTCGAAAACAGTTCATTTAAAAAAAAAATCCTTAGATGATTACCTTTTTGAAGTCAACACAAATCATGACATTCCACTAATGATTGTTCGTGAATTTTTTGACATTCTTCATCAACAAACTTGCTTAAAGTGAATTCGTATTACAAGGATTAAAAAAAAGAAATAAAACAATCATTTTGACTTTTGTTTATTGTTTGAATGCTTGGCAGAAAAAGGTTTAAGTGAATGCGCTCAATTTCTCGTGATACCCATTACTAGATCATCTTCCACATTCGCATACTAGTCCAATAATGGGTGACAAAGTAGCATTGGAGAAACTTAGAGAGGAACTCCAAAACCTAAGGGCCCTACGAGAAGAAGAAGCCCAAAGGAAGGTTCATTAAAAAGCAGAAAAGGCTAAAATAAAAGCAGAAAAAGAAAAAGAAAACATTCTGCAAGAAAAAGCAAGAGCTGAAAGAGTAGAGGCCTTGGAGAAACTTGTCCTTAGAGCTAACTCAGGGAATAAGTACTTCAATTATGAGATTGCACCACAACCTAACGGCAAGACTCTTCCAGAAAAGTTCTTGACTACGGATTTTCCAACCTTTAAGGTTACAGACAATCCTAGAACTCAATTAATGAGCTTTATTAAGGCATTGAAAGGGGTTGAGCCAAGCCTATATGCATGTACTTTTCCTCTTTCATTGGACCCAACTGCTAGATCATGGTTTTATAACCTCGATGCAAAACAAACTTCCACTTGGAGTGACATTGTAAAAGCGTTTTTAACCCAATATGGAGATAACATTGAGCTCACAACTACCTTGCACGATCTCGAATTGCTTAAGCAAGCGAAAGAAGAAGGCTTCACTGACTTCTTTTCCAGGTGGCGATCAAAGGTTGCACTTATTCAACAAAGACCTCCGGATCATGAACTTGTCCCAAAGTTCATAGACAATATGTCTCCACCATACAAGTGCCATTTACAATACCTTGGTTTAGACACATTTCAAAAAGTCTATACTGTGGGAACATTAATTGAAAGGGACTAGGTAAATGAAACCATGAATCATACATATGGACTTGATTTTTAGAGAGGATTTAACCTACGTCAGAAATGGATAAAGCCCGAAGACGCAATCTCAATAAGTTGTCAACAATTCAAGATGTAGCACCCTAGGTCTTGTTTTGTTTCTTTCCTTTGTTTTTTATGATAGACTAAGAGATTCATGTTGTCGAATCTACTTATTTTGTACTCTCATTAATTAATGAATAAAAAAATATATTTTCAAGTACATCTATCTTGTTCTCTTTTCAATATCTTTATTGTTATTGACTTGAATTAAATAGAACGTATATATACAAACAGGCAAATATCAAAAGGCATACATACTCAACACTTTAAGAATCTTGATAAGCTTTGGCTTACTAGATTTATCAAACGAAAAGAGGCCCATCTTTGGCCCACAAAGAAAGGTTATGATGATTTCACCAACACAGGAGGCAACTTGAAACTCCATAAATATAATCCCATGTTCTTAACCTTAGAGAAAATCCATGTTTTTGGAAGCCCTTTTGAGCCTCGTCAATTGAGCCTTAGTTATTCAACCTACATTATTTCATACCTTGGAATGGGAATGGTGCAAAGATGCAAATAGGAAGTTGGGGGAACGAAACATAAGAGGGGGACATAAAGTTAGTCTAAACCCAAAAGTAAAGATCAAATGCAAAAGAAAAAAGAAAATCGTTCTAAACCAAAAACAAAACTTGTCAAAAAAAAAAAAAGAAAGGAGAGACGACAAGGAAAAGGCACCTAATGTTGGAGTTGTCACACAAAGCAGAAAAGTTCTAATTTGATAAGCACCAAAAGTAAAGTATTTTGGGAGTATACTTGAGCCTGTCCATTGTTCATAACCCCAAGCCTAGCCACGTTACGAATTTGGAAAGACCCTCCTTGAGGCAGACCATAACCATATACCAAAATCATCATTCCATGAAAATATGGCCAATCTTAGGCCTTTGCACATATGAACCTACTATTAAGTAGTCATGCCCATATATAAAATGCATGAAAGTGTTAATTTATGATTACAAGATCATATATTAAAAAAAAATTAAATGATTAGGATGATTTGATAGCCATTAGCTTGATTACATCATGTTAGTAAAGCAACCGAATCAAAATAAATTCGATGTTTTCCATATCTTTTTGCCAAAGAAAAATGAGACGACTATCAATTTAAAAAAAAAACACAATCATCTTATTTTCTTTTAATAATAGGGCTATTTATTACCAAGGTAATTCAGGTTCTATATACATTGCCTAAAAGAAAAAGAGTTCATACAATAAATTGATTTGATATATCGACAGCCTCGACGTCCAGTTTAGATGTCTTTTACAACTCTTGAGAATTAGTCTTTTCACTTGTCATGAGAAACTAAAATGTTTGCCTACGTGGGATATCTCCATCTTCTCTAAGCGAGGAATATTGATTGAAAATGATCGCTACATGAAAAAAATGATCGTTATCGCTATCACACGTATACCTCACTGCTAAGTCATCATGATGATTCAAATATTAAGTCAATAATCCTTGTTTTTCAAAAACATGTCTAATTTTCTTTCTTTATTCTTCTATGGGAAGTTGGATTCCCTTTCCTTTTTATACAAATCCGTTTTTTTGTTCATTTCTTTTTTAAGGGGGTAAGTCGGGATGATCCTTCCCATTTGACATCTAAAATACTCAAAAATAGTATAATTTTTTCGCTCTTTGCCTCAAATTGGGGGCTTAAAAAAGCCAGGACATCTCCACTTCTCTCTATTTACATATTTGAACACGCTATTTATGCTGCAAAATCAATGTCATGCAAAGCTTATTACAAACTATCTTAATAACTTTAGATGACAAAGGGAAGAATACCACTTCCTATTATTTGACCAAGATAATTAATTATGTTACTTAGTCAAACAATTTGTGATAAACATATGCAATATTCCACAATTAAAAAAACAAGTCTTGGGGCTTTAAATAAACATGAGAAGCATCCCCTATCATATGTATACATGAATTCCAAAAGCCACCTAAAGTCTACGCTTGGGGGCTTCAAATTAAAAATATAGGTCACACCTTAACTTTTATTTTAAAATGAGACAATATTTTAGAAAGTGATTCGAATGATTTTATAAATTATTCAAACACTTCACCAAACCTAGGTTTGATAAACATTCATTTTCAAACTACGGTACTTATTTAATTGAAAGAACTTCACTTTTAATTAAAAAAATATGACAATGATGACAAGTAGAAAAACATAAACAAAATCAGATATACGAAAGTTTGCTCACATTTTCATATCTTTGTTGAAATAAGTTGCAAATTACAACTTATTTTCATCAATCTTGGACAAAAAAGTTACACTCAATTACGAGCTAGACTTTTCTTTCCATGTTGGGTCCAGTTTTTTAAAATAATATAATTATTGGATCCCTTTTCCAATTTTGAATTCTAGTTCGAAACAACATTTTTCTAATAAAAAATAGTATTCAAAATTTCCTTTCGGAATTTTTGTTTTCTCAAATAAATAATGTTTAAATTCTCTATAACTGTTAAGATAATACATGTATTTTTCCCAAAGGAATGAATTAAGATTTGACTTCTTCTTTATTCAAACTTGTTCTCGCTTAGTTCTCCTGTGAATATTGGCTAAGGGATGGTAAACAAACCACCTACTAGACAAAAATCAAAGATCGATAAGAACAAAGAAAATATTTGATGTTCTAAATCAACTTTGAGAATAAAATCACCACAATGACCTTTACAAACGTTTAGACATTAGGTATGATATACTAAACCTTAAATACAATTGTTTTGGTTTATAAACAAGTAAAGAACTAACTTGCTTTCTTGAACATGACTTTAACTAAAATGTGAAAGCCATGTCATTGTCCTAAATATCTCAAAACAAAATAGGACATATACATAGGTCCATCTCAGTATCATATGAATGGCCTAAATAATAGCAAGTCATTAGAACTACCCCAAATTGGGGGCTCCAAGACTTGTGAAATAGAAAGAATGCGCATAACTCGACACATGGGGGCTCCAATATCAACTAAAAAACAAAATGAGATATTCATACCATTCGAGCTACTTTCGGGAATCGCCTAAACTACAAATGGTTTACATAGACCTCGAGCCTTACAAATTTTCAAATATATCACAATGATATAATAATCATGTATGTTGTTCCTTTGAAAACCAAGTTTGCAACTAAACTTGGCCATTAAACATGTTACATATTCAAGCCTTTTTCAAGTTCAACTTCAAAAACTAATCTTAGTGCATAATTTTTGTTTCAATACTTCAATTTACTTTAGAGATTAGAGAGTATGACTAGTATAGAGCAAAAGAAACAAAATCATACTTGCTCATACGAAAGTTTAGTACTTAATCATTCATCATGAAAATTGTATGAAGACACTTTATTAACATAATACAAACAATTTCATGAGTTAGAATGTAAACAAAAGACTCCTAAATTCTAAATTAAGGAGTCTTCATTTAAAATTATTCTCCATTGTTGCACACATTGGAATTTTGCAAGGAGGATAACATCTACTTTCTCGAGCTTCAAAACAGTGAAAAAATTTGAACTCAAAAGAAAGAATTCAAAAGCAGCAAGAATAGACGAAAAATTTGAACAACATTTCATTTTTCTCCTTACTTGTTCTAATGAATGACCAATATTACTAGACTTAGCAAATTTATTTGTTAAAACTATGAATGGTAAAAAAACAGTTTAAACAAACTAGTTTAATCGTTTCCAAGATCCTAGTTGTTATCATAATAAGACGAAACACGGGATTTATAGACCCATTTTAAGCAACATGAAGGGGTCTAGTTATTGACAACAAGAAAATCCTCGAAGTCACCCAACACTGGGGCTACAACATTCGAAAATGTAAAATGGGGGCTTACGAACCCGAAATATAACCAAGCTACACCAGTTCGATAATCTCTTCAAGATAGAATTTCCTAAACTAACTAGTTTTGTACAAATTTTGAAATCACAGTTTTATAAGTGAATAATAATAACCATCGGTTATTTTTATCATTTATAAAGCCAATTTTGCAACTTACGCATGAAAAATAAACATGAGTCGCAAGAACAAATTCATGCTATTATAAAAGTTCAAAATTTCATTTATTATTTTAATGCATAATTGTTATTCTAAACACTTCAATTTACATTAAAATAAACAAGTGTTGTCTATGTGAGTAAAACAAAAGGGAAATAAAGTTCAAGCACAAAGTCAAAATTAGAACAAAAAAAACACATATATGCTTGACATGCTCATAAAGGATCAATACTTTGTCACTTAACATGAAATTTGATGCAATATATTGCTTAAACATGTCACAACGACAAACAAACGAATTCATGAAAACAAGTCGAATAAAAAACCCCCCAAATTCAAAATTTGGGGTTTAACGGTTTAAAAATCACCCAAATTCAGCCAAGAATGAAGGAATTATGGCAAATATGAATAAGGGACGAGATATACTTCCTTTAGCTTTGAAAAACAAGAAAATCTGAGCTCTTTAGAGAGAGAAAGAAGTGAAAATCGTGAAGGAAGGAGAGAGAATGCGAAATGAAAAATTGCGCTCAGCGATTCTCTTTTTGCTGACTTAAATGTCGCGCGCAACTGAATTAGTTGCTCGTGACAGACCAGCGCAACTCAGAGAGATGCACGCGCCTGACCAGCGCGACCTACTGAGTTGCGCACAGATATTGGTCACTAAAATGACCGGTATCCGGATTTTGATCCATTTGATCATTTTTCAACGGTTTTTGCTCGTCATTAGACGTAATGGGCGCGCGAATTATCAAAATCTTTTAAATTGCTTTGCATTCTGTAGTTTATTTCCTTCTTTGTTAGTTTTTTGCATCATATTGCATGCACACCGTGCATTGTGCCTTCCCCAAGCATACGTTTTGAACGTTTTTCGTACGAGTGCCTTAAGACGTTTCGTGGTGGTGCTTTACGTAAAAGCACCCATAGACTGGTTTGTCATTTTATTGTACTGACGTTACAAATGTCCGGTTTTTGTCTTTTTTCACGTTTGAAGCAAAAAGGAAGGTGTTTTCATGCAGCGCAAAAATGCAAATGGCGTATCGTACGGCGCAAAATTGTACGGCGTAGGTGCTACATAAAATTTAACTTCAGCCCAAGCTTTGCGAGATCTACCTCTCGGAACTAAAAGGTAGAGAATTACTGTAGGCGTTATCTCACGAGTCGAAAGGAGTGTCGAACCATTAGGAACAGGCACTTCTTGAATGGGAGCAAATACGGTAGTTAGTGCGTTTACTAACTTACCGGACAGTTAGGGTGTCGAATCACCCCCTTTATAAAGAAGCGATGAGACGATGTTGCGCCAATGTAGTCACGTGCCCCTAGTCTTGAGACACGTGTACTAATCTTGTGGACAAAACTGTTGAGAGAGTTGTTGACTTTCTTCCCTCTCCCTTGATTTGGATATATGCCTCCAGTCCCGCGACATGTATTTCTATCCTGTGGACATCCGGCTCGAATATCGGACCAATTCGGCTCGAATATCGAAAACCCCTTTTCATCTTTTTTAATTTGTTAAAGTCAGGCTAAATTTTCAATGACATATCGAGGGACTTAGACCAACGATGACACGATTGAGAGGAAATCATCCCCTTTTATTCTTTTTTAAAACCGATCTCTTCTCATGACATGACATCACCCAGAACACCTTTAATTGTAAAAGTGTTCTACAAATGAAAAGGATCGATGTAGATTCTTTAGCGCGTTGAGACTAGAGATAACTATTTCTAGCCTAAATAGCTATTTGTTTCAAACACTTAGCGAACCAAGGATCGTTTCGACATCCTTAATATTTCTGAAAGATTCTCTATTCTTAGGGAACTTCACAGAATGAGTCTCGGATTTATTTCCTTGACTACTTTGATCATCGTCTATTTTAGACTCGATCAAAGTGGGGGCTAACTGTAGACACCTACTTTTGGCCTCTTGTCCCGAAAGGAAGTGCGATGATGTTACAAAAATCCGTTCTTCATGTTAGATCAAAGTTGAAGTGTCTATGGACTATGAAAAGAATTATTAAGTAAGTTAAAACCCATATTTGAGACCAATTTATCATAGAGCCTTGTTTGATTACTAATTAGGCCTAAAACATGTTCATACATGTTTAAACTTGATTAATAACAGACCCAAATGCGTCAAATGCAATGATTGGATCCAATGGAACCTACATTGTTGAAAAACCGAGCCAAAGAGGTAAAACAAACATTAAATTACCATGAAAGGCCTATAAATATGGATATCTCTTTCAAAGAGCTTTCCAAAGGTATATTATAAGCCCAATTCCGAGCCAAAACGAAGAAGTTATGATCAAAACACTAAACCGGGCCCTAAAACCGACACCCTTGCACTCCAACGGCCATAACTTTTGATCCATAACATATTTTAACCTAACTATACCGGAATTGGAAAGTAAACATTCATATCTTTCCAATTATATCTCACACGCCTTAATTCAACTTCTCAATCATAAGTTATGGAAGTTTTAAAAACGCGTTTTCGTATAAGGCAAACCGCAAACCAGCGCAACTCAATCAGTTGTGCGCGGCACCCAGCGCGACTCAGAGAGTTGTGCGCGCCACCTGACGGCGCGGCTCTAAAACCCTAAACCTAGATCCCTAGGCCTATAAATAGGGGTCTTTGTTCAGCATTACGGGGACTGGAAAAAATCAGAATTAAAACCCTAGTATTCTCAAAACCCTAATCTCTCAACTTCTCTTACTATCATACTACTTTTTCTTCTCTCTTCCCAAAGAGTTTCAAACACTAATTGATTCCATTGAAGTTCTTGAAGGTACGAATAAGAAAGAAAGTCCATAAACACATTAAAATGGAGATTTAACATAAAAGAAGAACGATTAGTTTCCTGAGCAATTAGATAAATCACTTTTCTTTTATTGTTTAAAGAACTTTAATTGATTAATTAATTTTTTTGATCACTTTAAACATACTATTAATTAATTAATTAATTAATTCACATAGTACTCTTTCGTTAATCAAGACTAGAATTTGAATAATTAATTTTTGTTTTATCACTTAAGACAAGGCGAATCTTGTTTATTTATTGATCTTTCACGAATATTATTAAATAAGAATAACGACTTTTGCAATGTAATTCCTATTTGATTAATGCTTGTAAAAAAAATTACTAACATAGTTTTAGGTATCACGTTGCGTATATTGTTTGGTAATGAAATTGTGAAAAAGGAAGAGCTAGTAGAGGTCGTACTAGGGCTAGAATAGTGATTCCTCCCTAAAAGGAACGTTATTTTAGTACCCTCGCTCCCGAACTCATTTCTGGTTTTGGGCATGGGTAAACTTATGATTCGTTCTAGTTATTCCATGAACACCATATGGAAGAAAGGCATGAACGAGGTTTATGAGTTTTCCTAAAACTCATTGGCGACTCCTACTTGTTTCTTACAAAAAAGCGTGATGAAAGTATCATTTCTAATTCAAGGTCTCCCAAACAGTCAGGAATTCAAATCCTACTACACCTAACAAGTGTAAAGTCCTAGCCTTTTAAATGGCCATGGGCTTTTAAGAAGATGACCCCTTACGATGGGAACCCCTTCCTTACAAATATATTCTGATATTTTTGTAACCGTAGCTGCTGCTAGGTATAAATAATCGAATTAGACATTATAATACTCATTTACGCTCACTCATTCATCAAGACAAAGAATATATCTTGCTTACTCATTCGGAATTAAGTCCTTGCTGGGAAAGGAGCCTATCCTTTCTCAGTATTGTGTCTCTAAACTCTATCTCCTTTAATATAATTGCTTAATAATTGTTCTTGGTTATTGTGTTCATGTTTATGGTTTGATTGTTATTACCCCTTAATCCCTAAGCAAATCCATAGTCATCCCAACTGAGATTTTCCCAAACAGGTATAACAATATGCTCTGCCCCCATATCATCAGCTATGGCCTCAAAGAAATACATGTTACAGAATAAAAAGACAAAACAATTTCATCTATTACTTTCTTTTAATTGGATGGTTTGAAATTTGATGGAGTTTCTTAGACATGTAAGAAGAGTAACCCACAAGCCACAATTATAAAGGACACTTTAGAACATGTTTGTCCTAGTTTGTCTCTCTTACATCAACTTGTTTGCTACATGTAGTTTCGTCCTTTTAAGTCAAGGTGCTTTATTCGGATTAATGTCCATGTATCTCATTTCCCCAGTATGCATGCTTTTTCCTAAAATTCCCTCTAATTTACGAAACACCTTGTATACAGAAAACAAAAGAAAATCATTTGTTTAATGTAACAATTTTATCTACCATTTTTTAGTTTTGAGAGAAAAAAATGTAGATTATTAGAGAAACCTACCTTCAAGTAGGTGTTCCACACTCCAAAGAAGGGGATGGTGTGTGGTTGAGGCCTTGAGACAGTTGAGAGTATGCTATCGAACATAGCATAGCCAATGATTTATATAGTAATAGAAAACTATTATATCAACTAATAATATTCTACCTAATGTTCTATATAAACATATAGAAGTTTTATAAACATATTGAAAAAATGGAAAGAGCTTCATAGTATTTTACAATAGCAATAAGAACAAAGCCACTTGTCTCGAGGGATGTCTTGGAGTTTAAGGTAGAAAATCATACAGTAAGGAAATCTTACCTATTTAATACATGCGTTTTTCTAAATTTGAAGATCACCTTCTGATATTTCTTACCTATTAATTATTACCTATCAAAGACTAATGTGTAAGACTCTTTTAAGTTCATATTGTTGTCAAACTAGCTATATACCTTTTTTCAAGATTTAAAACAAAAAACTAAAAAAATCCACTAACACTAACATTTTTGTAAGATACTTCTTGTTCCCTCCATAACTAAAAGATATGTGTTAATTATAAAAAGAATTGAGGAAATTTGTTTAAAATCTTTCTCCATATATTATGATATTGTAGGGATTTGGATACTCTAAGGGCAATTTCATGAATCATATTCATAAGCATCTAATAACCCAAGATCAATGCATAACATATAAAGAATAAGTAATTATACCTTTGAAGCGTGATTCCACGTATGATCGAGCAAGAGCAAGGGAGACAAAGAACCTCAAGTGTGATTCCTATACTTGGTCCACGAGCACGGATTAAACCTCTACTAATGCTAGTTAGTTACTATTGAACCCTTGAATTGACCTTCTACAGAGAAGAGAGAACAACAAACCAACCACGAACCATCACACAAGCCACAACAAGGGGGCGGATGTACGGACGAGGGGAGGAGAGAGAGAGGGTCGTGAGTGAGAGAGAGAGGATTAGGGTTTTGGGATTTGGTTGCTTGAGTTACAATTAATTAACTTGTCAAATGTTATGTCAATCTAAGTCATGGATCTTATTTATAGATCACATCTCTAAATAAGAGTCAATGTCAAGCCCAAACTCCTAATCCTAATCAAACTACTCTAGGCCAACACTCTTTATGGTTTGTTATAATCTAATGAGGTCCATTAATGGGCCTCTAACTTGTTTAACCCAATACTCTTGATTTGTGACCTCATAGGATCCATTCTAGAGGGATTTGGACTATTTGACTAGCCCAAAGATCATTTATCATAATCTAGCAATAAACAATGACGACCCAAAAGAACGAACTTGTTATTTCCATAATTAGTGATCCTTGATATAGCTAGTAATTGCACTTATCGAAGACATAATTCCTTCAATCTCTCACTTGTCTGAGATAAGTGCGCAATATTCAAATTCATTAACTCAATGTGTGTCGATTTGATAATAATATGATTGCATCTCATGTCGTGATCATATTAATATACAAATCTTTTCTTTATATCTGAGTTAGAATTACAAAACAAATGATTACTATATAATCCATTTGAGCACGGGCATGTATTTTCTGAATTTTTCCTCTTTAAGGGGCCAAGACACATTCTTAATCAAATAGGTAGACTCAATCCAATCTTGTGGCAACCAAAGCTCCCACTCAACTCTTGAATTAACCAGGAAACATCTTTTATAATCTCCTGTTATGGGAAGACATTTGAATGTACCTCAGTCAAATCAATTATTAAATAGAATAAGTGTTCCATTCATGTCAAAGGAATCCACTAATATATCCGGAAGCTCTATACTTGAACTTCAAAGTAGGTCTATAGTTTGATCATGCATCATACATGCATATCAATGTGATTGACCAAGCTTCACTACGCTCCTATAGCCCATGAAACGTCGCTATCCAATCAATCATACATGCTAGTCCTTGTATTGAAATCATTAATGTCCACTTTAATGATTTCAAACTAGGAACTTAAATAATATATGAATTTTTTTTCACATGTGGGGTTTTATTCACCAGGTCATCAACCTGATGAGCCCATCAATCCATAATTATTTTGGACATTTTATTTTGTATCAAAACCATAATTAAATAAAAGAAATAATGAATTTCTTATTAAACATAGTTCTGCAAATGAATGTATTACATATGTTATATGTTTTTTCTCAAAAACTAATACAAATTAAATTACATCATTAGCCTCAATCTAGTTTCACTAGCATGTTTCACTAGCATGTTTCTCATGCTTAGGAAATGGAAGGGGTTTAGTAAGAGGATCAGTGATATTCTCATCCGTATGAACTTTGCACATCTTGAAACCTCCTCTGCCAACGATCTCTCGAATGAGGTGATATTTCTTCTGAACATGTTTGGATTTGAAATGTTACCTTGACTCCTTTGATTAAGCAATGGTGCCATTATTGTCACAATGCAACTCAATTCCTTTCTGAGCACTTGTTACAATGTCAAGCTCAGTTATGAACTTTTTTTATCCAAACTGCCTCCTTTTCTGCTTCAACTACAACAAAATATTTTTATTCTGTCGTAGATTCTGCGATAGTTCTTTACTTCGAACTCTTCCATCTCACTGCTCCATTCAGACAACAAATGTACCTAGCTTGGGATCTAAAATCATTTCTGTCTATTTGGAAACTCACATCTATATAGCCTTGGACAAACAATTCATCTTTGCTGCCATATACAAGAAAGATTCCTTTAGTTCTTCTCAAGTATTTAAGGATGTTCTTGACATCTATCTAGTGTGTCTTACCTGGTTTTGCCTGAAATATGCTACACATGCTTAAAGAATATGCAACATCCGACCTTGTACAAATCATGGCATACATTATCGACCCTACTGCCGAAGCATAAGGTAAGATGGCCTTACGTCTCATCTTGTCTGGCATAACAAGACACTAAGATTTACCGAGCATAATGCCATTCCAATCATCCTTCGAGACCTGTCTTGATGGATATTGATTCCCAAAATTTACTTGGCGTCACCCAAGTCCTTCATAGAGAAACAACTCTTCAACCACTCCTTTACTAACTTAAGCATTAGTATTTCATTCCCCATGAGTAGTATGTCATCTACATACAAGACTAAGAAAACCACGCTGCTCCCACTAGACAACTTGTATACACAAGGTTCCTATTCTCTTTTGAGAAAACCGAAAATTTTGATCGCCCCATCAAGACGAAGATTCCAACTCCTTAATGCTTGCTTCAATCCATAAATGGATTTATGAAGTTTTCATACCTTTTTAGGATTTTATGGATCTTTAAAACCCTTAGGTTGTGTCATATACACTTCCTCCGCCAAGAACCCATTCAAGAAAGCGGTTTTGAGATCCATCTGCCACATTTCATAGTTGAACAATGCAGCAATTGCTAGAAGAATTCGAATGGACTTAAGCACTGCTACTAGGGAAAAGGTTTCATCATAGTCAATACGATTAATCTGTTTGTATCCTTATGCAACCAGTATTGCTTTTTGGATGTAGGCATTTCCATCCTTTTCTGTTTTAATCTTGTAGACCCACTTGCATCCAATGGGTTTTACCCCATAAGGCAAGTCTACAAGGGTCCACATAGCGTTTTCCGACATTGATTCCATTTCGGACTTCATGCCATCAAGTAAGACATTTATCTGAGTTGGGGCTTGCCAAATCTTGCTTGTAGGTTGTAGGATCTTCATTCTCCAATAAGAATACTTCAAAGTCCTCAGTTAACAGAATCTCAACTAACTGTTTGTTCCTGATTCCGCCCCCTACGTGGGGTAGGAGTAACAATAGAAATATTCTTTTCAACTCTTTGAAGGTTTTCACAAGAATTAGATTCAAGTGGGACGATAGGAGTCCTGCTAGTTGAATTAGCTTGCTCCAACACATGATTTATCGTATTAGTCGACTCATGCGCCCTCACCTCTGATGTGGTGTTATCGACATCCATTTGTTGCTCGTCTCGAATTTATTCAAGAACCACTTTAATCCCACTTGACTTTGTAGAAAGAAATTCTCTTTCCAGAAAGACACCATTGTGAGCAACAAACACTTTGTTATCTTCACGATTGTAGAAGTAATACCCTTTTGTCCTTTTGGGATAACCCACAAAGAAACATTTGTCTAATTTAGGGCCTAGTTTATCGTCCTGTAAACGTTTTACATAGGATTCACATCCCCAAATCTCGAGATAAGAAAACTTTGGAACTTTTCCAGTCCAAAATTCATATAGAGTCTTCTCAACTACTTTGGACGGGCTTCTGTTCACTATGTTCGCAGCTTTTTCTAATACATATCCCCCGAACGATATGTGTAAATCAGTAAAGCTCATCATGGATCGAACTATATCAAGTAAAGTTCTTCTTTCTGAAACACCATTTAACTGTGGTGTTCCTGGAGGACTTAACTGTGAAATTATTCCAGAATTAATCATATGTTCATAAAATTCTTGAGTCAAATATTCACCACCACGATCAGATCGCGGTGCTTTAATTGTCTTCCCAAGCTGGTTTTGTATCTCATTTTGGAATTCCTTGAACTTTTCAAAGGATTCCGATTAATTCTTCATTAAATAGATATATACATCCCTACTTAAATCATTAGTAAAAGTAACCAAGTAGTTAAAACCACCTCTAGCTTTTTAACTCATTGGTCCAAATACATCTGTATGTATAAAGTCAAAAAGGTCATTAGCTCTTTCACCCTTTCCAATAAAAGGTGGCCTGGTCATTTTACCTAACAAGCATGACTCACATTTCTCAAATGATTCATAACCAAATGAATTTAGGAGTCCATTCTTTTGTAATTTCTGGATGCGCGATAGGTTTATATGACCTAACCTACAATGACACAAAGTGGTTTGGTTTCATTCATCTATTTTTCACTTTTTCTTATCAATGTTGTAAACATAAGTAGTATAATCTTAGACATACAAACCATTAATCAATGTTACGTTATCATATAACATATTTCCTTTGGAAATAAAACAACTCTTGTTTGTTAATTCAAAAGAAAAACCCTGAGTATCTAAAACAGGAACTGAAATAATGTTTTTAGTAATAGTAGGGACACAATAACAATTATTAAGCACCAAAATAAGACCTGACAGATTTCTCAAATGATAGTTTCCACTAGCAACTGCTGCAACTTTTGCTCCATTTCCTACTCAAAGTGTGACTTCCCCTTTAGCTAACTTCCTACTCTCTCTCAAGCCCTGTATGTTATTAACAATGTGATCAGCACCATAACCAATATTGAATACCCAATTGCTAGAAGAGGTAAGATTGATTTCAACAATAAAAACATTAGGTAACTCCTTACCTTCTGTTTTCACTAGTGTGTAATCGGGACACCCTAGAGTGTTGCAAGACCACCTACCGCAATAGAAGCATTAGCTTCCCTCCTTCTTCAATTACTCCTCTGTGTGGTTGATCAAAAGGTTGACTAGTGTAACTGTCGAGCCTTCATCATCATGAATAAGCTTGACGAGATCAAATCCATCATGGATTGAGAACTGAATAGTGTGATGATTAATTATTCAACCAAGAGTTACAAGAGTTGTAATCAGTAAAGAGTTTACTCACCTTGAAAATGTAATGGTTGATGGTAGGGCCAAAGTCCGGTCAATTATTACACAAATAAAGGGTCTTGGAATCATTTTATTCAATTGGGATCATTTAATATAGAATAAATGTTTTAAAGTTACTAATTTAATTCGTTTATGATACTTATATTTATTAAACATAATTATTCAACTTTGCCTCGTTTTGATTTTGTTTGTAGATAAATAGCTTTAATGACAACACTAACTTGCCAACCAAACTGAAAACAAGGTTTAACCTCAGAAATTTCATAGAATGGGAAGAAGAGCTAAGAAATGTTCTTAGGAGCCACAGGCTTGAGGCTCGACTCTATAGTCCAATTGATAGAAGATTCACAGTTGGTTTTACTCTTGATAGGCATTCGAAAGATGTTTCGGATGCAGAGAAAATCAAGGAACTTATATTGGCTTCCGTTCCAACTTGTTTGAAGAGAAGGTTCAAGGACTATGAGTTGATCAATCTGCAAAATTGTCTTCGTGCCTTCTATCAAGGTGGCATTGGGGCATTAGGAAGTGGAGGCATCAACGATGAGAATGTTAAACAGATTGTTAACTCGACCCCTCTAATGTACTACTCCCAAACTGACAGTGTAAGGTATGAGACTTACAATATTCATTGTAATGTAATAGCTAAGAAACTAATTCCTGGCCAGTCTGTTAAGGACCATGTGAAGGAACTGATTGATTCATTCAATCGGATAGATATCTTAGGGAGACCATTTTATGATGACTTTGCTCATGGCACCATTCTATTCTCACTCCATTATGGATGTGATCTCGTCAAGCTTATTCATGATGATGAAGGCTCGACAGTGACATTAGTCAACCTCTCGATCAACCACACAAAGGTGTACTTGAAGAAGGAGGGAGGCTAATGCTTCTATTGCGGTAGGCGGTCTTGCCACACACTAGGGTGTCCCCATTACACACCAGTGAAAACAGAAAGTAAGGAGTTACCTAATGTTTTTGTTGTTGAAATCAATCTTACCTCTTCTAGTAATTGGGTATTCGATACTGGTTGTGGTGCTCACCTTAATAATAACATACAAGGATTGAGAGAGAGTAGGAAGTTAGCTAAAGGGTAAGTCCCAGTTTGAGTAGGAAATGGAGCAAAAGTTTCTGGACTTGCTACAGGAAACTATCATTTGAGACTTTCGTCTGGTCTTATTTTTGTGCTTAATAACTGTTATTATGTCCCTACTATTACCAAGAACATTATTTCACTTCTTATTTTAGATATTGAAGGTTTTTCTTTTAAAATAACAGACAAGAGGTTTTTTATTTCTAAAGGAAATATGTTATATGCTAACGTAAAGTTGATTAATGGTTTGTATGTCTTAGATTATACAACTCATATTTACAATATTGGTCAGAAAAAGTGCAAAACAGATGAATCAAACCAAACCTATTTATGGAATTGTAGGTTAGGTCATATAAACCAATTGCGCATCCAGAAATTACAAAAGGATGGTGTAGACACCCATTTGTGGAAAGTCTAGTGTTGCGGATAGTTTTAATTTCTTTTGTTTTCTCTCTGTTTTTGAAAACCTATTTTAAGAAAACAGCCAATCCAGTTTGGTTGGTCCATGATATGGGTCCAAAAGTAGTGTAGTTGGATGGAGCTTGAAAAGAGCTTTCCAATGATATATTATAAGCCCAATTCCGATGAATATTGAGGAAGTTATGGCCAAATTACTAAACTGGGCCCGGTTTAAGCCTTATATGCGGCCCAATGATCTAGAGGAGGGCCTAATGTGGATCTATCATTCCTAATGCAATTAGGAATAGTTTTAGTCTTCTAGATTCTTCTAGAAGGTTCTTTAGATTCCTAATTCAATTAGCATTGATAAATTGACTTTTGTTGACTTTTTAGAATTTTAATCAGAATAGAAGAGTGTTTTTGAGGAAAATACAATTTTATTCCTCCTATACGGTTAAATTTTATCTGATTTTAGAAAATGCGTAAAAAAACCTGGTTAGCGCCTAACGCCAGCATTAGCGCCTGACGCTAAGCTTGGCGCCTGGCGCTAGCATTAGCGTTTGGCGCTAACTTCGTTTCTTCACGTCAGAATTCCGGTTTATTTTTCTATCTTTTTGGCTGATTTTCGCTATAAATAGCCTCCTCAAAACTTCGTTTTCAATCATCAATCATCAATTCTCATCTACGATCAACAACTCTCTAATTCTCTTCTCTCTAAGCTAAAACTTATTCTCTCTCTCTTTTCTAAACCAACCCTTTTACATACAAAATTCTGCATTCACAAGATCAAGAAACACCTAGCATTGTTCGAAGTTGCCTTTGCCCTAGACGTGAATGGTTTTAATTTCTGAGGGTTTGGTTCCAAATCTAGCCCAAATCACTATTTCAATTATTTAATTTAATTGTTGTTTATTATTTTCCTTGAAGTTACTAACGCGTGTATTTTGATATTATAAAGAGGTACGAGGCATCCCAGTAAGTGCTTTAATTTTTTAATTGATATTATGACGTAGAAATAATTCTTAGATTGTTATTATGATTTCTAGTATCATGTTAGGATGCCTTTTTTAATTTGATGTTTAGGGTGACAACAATAAATTCCTAGTATCATGTTTAGGGTAAAGAATACAATGTCAATTATGATTTCTATGATGCCTTTTATTGTCTTTTCTAATAGCATGTTAGTATCATGTTAGGGCTAAAGCTTAAATCTTTATTGTTTTGTGACATGCTAGGGTTTGTTATTAATCTTGTTAGTATCAGGCCTAGGATCTTGCTATTATTATGCTTTAACATGATTATTTTTATAATTATGATTTTTATGATTATTATTATTATGCTGCTTGATGATTTTATTGTTATTGCTTGATCACGCCTTTTATGCATGTTTAAAGGGAATTTGTACTTGAAATCACGTTTAATAAGATAATTAATAATCTTGTTTAGGATTAATTTGATTATAATTCAAGTGGTCGCCAATAACAGATTTATTTGTGCATTAATATTCAACCAACATAGATAAACAAGTTTAGGGTTAAACCTATTGATTGCATGTTAGTCAGAAAGCGCACATGAATACGATCAGAATAAAGTAGAGGCCTATTGTTAGGGCAGGTTCAATCTCTTTTAGGTTGGATTTGTACCTTCATCCCCGAACTACCAGTCATGGTTCCAGACCTATTGTTGTTGACTATCTCCTAGATCGTTAAGGGGTGTAGCCTTCACCTCGTGAACGGTTTAAAAGTTCCTAAAACTTGTTGGCGACTCTTTTTCTCTATCTTCTTTCCCTTTGGATGCCACCGTACTTTAGTGTATGATCACAGTGGGGTTCAAGCTAGGGATAATTCTTCAAATATTCCCTACATTTTTTTGGCGACTCCGCTGGGGAGGATTTCTATTTTAATTCCTGAAATTTATTTCGGCAATGATTTAGATTGAGTGGATGAGACTCGAAAAGTTCTAAGTATTTCATATGCGGAATTTTGATTAACATTATTGTCATATGCATAAAAAAGATTTCATTGGAAAGACCATCCGTAATGAGTTAAAACATAGGACTTTTACACGTAGGAAATTTGAGGAATATCTTTCACAACTAGGATCGAAATAATGCTGCGCGAAACTGGAAAATTTTATCGAGCACAGAAAGCTACTGAGGCATGTAGGAACTAGCGTCAGCGAACAAAGATTAACGCCAATATTTTGACATTATCGCCAGGCACTTAATCCAAAACGTGGCGTTGGCCTCTGTTTGCTGGCGCCATGTTCTTCCAATACCGATCCAGAAATATGCGTTCTAATTTTGACCAGTTTTTAGCACTGTTTGCTCGATCCTACTTCCTGATTGAGTTTTTCTCACTTTTCTGATACCCATATGTGTTCTACATATGGAGATAACCCTCTGCGAATTCATGTTCCATCTACGTGATTGAACGCTCTGAGCAACAAAGGGTACATCCGAGAATGTTGAATTCACCAAACCATGGAAGCGAGTTTTTCTAAACTCGCGGTGTCCCATCCACTCGCACCAACCCTTCACGGTTAGGCTTCCAAGCGGTGCATCCGGACAATTAACCATGGACCCTTTATTGACTAACCCATATCCCGTACTTTAGAGAACAAGAGCCATGTTTTGGTTGCAAACTCATTGCATCATGTTGTGCCTACTTGACTAATTGTGCATTATTGGTTGTGCATACTCTATGTGTTTTTTCCTAACCGTTTGTTTGACTTGTGCTAAGATTAATTAAATTGATTTATGATTAAAAGAACTTTGCCTAATTGATTAATTAATTAATTTATTTGAACTGTAGCGCCACTCTGTGGGGTGTAGCGCCTGGAGACAGTCATGTCGTGTGGCGCAACACTACAAAGAGAGGCGCCAGTCTTGTCGTTTTGGCGACAGTTCGGTTTATCGCTCAAGTCATCACTTTATATCTGATTGAGCAGTTTTCCATCGATTCGGTTAATTTTTACTGGTAATTATACCTTGTTAAGTCATTAATTGAGTCTAAGCACTAAGTCCCATGGTCTTACACAAGAGTCAAAGCATGTCACTTACACTCGTTATATGAAGCACACACTAATATACACTTTGACCATGTCCAAGGGAGTCTTGTATGCGCGTTTTTTTCCGTTATTTTTTTTAAGGGGGGTAAGTCGGATATTAATCCTCCAAATAAATTAACTTGTTTAAACCTTATACTTAATATATACCTTATTTTTGCCAAAAATATGCACCTACTTTTTTTACTTTTCTCTTTCAAACCGTAAAGTCAATGTCAATTTGAGTCAAATAATTAAAACAAAAAAATGTTTTGATTTACAGCGCGTGGTCAAGAAAGGAAGGGTGTTTAATCAAAGACAATCTTTTTATACAAGTCCAACTTTTCGACAAACCCATCGCTCGTAAGAGAAAAGCTAAGACAATAATGGCAACTCAAGAGGAAGTCAATGAGCTCAGGAACCAACTGATTACCGTGACTGAGGCGTTAAAGGTTCTAACCCTCAAGATTGATGATCCTGTGAAACAACAACAGATGGACCTCATGCAAGAGAGTCTGAGCAAACTTTCTATCGACTACAAGTTTCAAGGGATTAGCTCACAAGGGGTCTCGGTGGACAATGATCTTCTTTCGCAGAAGTTCAACGCCAACGACAGCCCAAAATTCAAAGCAACTGACAACCCTTACTTTCATTTAAGAGCCTTCGAAACAATAATGAGTATTAAGGGTATCGACAAGAAGGTGTTTCCCTCTCTGTTCTCACTATCTCTCAAAACCGCTTGCCAACAATGATTCTTTTCTCTTGTGAAATAAAGAACCTCCACTTGGGAGTCCATAGTAAACGCTTTCAGTGATAGATACAAATGCAATATTCAAGTTAAGACCGACTATAAGGAACTTGAAATCCTCTAGCAGAAAGAGAATGAAGGTTTCACCTCTTTCTTTAATAAATGGAGAGAAACCTCTGCTAAGATGATTGAGGTGCCAAGCAAAAAAGAGTCTGTAAGGTAATTCATCAAAAACCTTCAAGACAAGTACTCCAAGCATCTCAAATACCAGAATAATTTCCATACCTTCAAGGCCGTCTACGACATCGGAATTAATATTGAAGACGACCTGGCGAAGTTGAAAGCTGCTAACAATAACTCCAACAGTGGCTGGAAAGGAAAGAAGAACGACAGTACTTCTTCTTCCAAAACCACCCACTCAAATAATGTTGGTACCTTTAACTTAAGTAAAGTCCTTGCTATGAATAATCAAGGACAAAAGAAGCCGTTTAGGAGAAACTTTACTCCTATTGGCATGAGTTATGACACCGCATTTGACCGATTAAATGCAAAAAAGGTCTTATAACCCCTATTGGACCATTTGGGGACCCACCAGTCGAGAAGAGGACGGCTAACAAGAACCCCAATGCATATTGCAAGTATCACCAAGGTAGGGGCCATCTTACCAAGAACTGTTGGAAGCTTAAAGAAGCTATCCAAGACTTAATCGACAATAAAAAGCTACTGTAACACCCCAATAATTCTCTCTTTAAACCTGTGAGGACCCTGAACAATATTCAAGAGAATTAAAGGCGTGCTACCGCCACGTGTTCAAACGTTAAGGCTTTATCAGAAAATAGCAGCGGAAAAACTAAATTAGTTATAAATAAGTTTCAAAACCAACGAATGAAACCAAATTAAGTCATACAACTTGGAACCATTAAGGCCCTTATTCAAAACCCAATAAAAGTAGTAAGTGATTAAATTCAGTGTTCAAATAAATTCAAACCCAGAAGAAATAGTGTCGAATAAAATTGAATTAAAATAAATAAACATACAACACGAATTCATTAATCAAGACTCCACTCTTAAACAATTCAATCGACTCAACATACTTGCTAATCAATTCCAAACACTTGACTCTTTATATTTAATTTAATTAATTTAGTTTGGAGTAAGCAATAGACAAGGTTGTCCAACCCATGCTCCATTTGGAACATCGATAAAAGAAAAACCCCATGCCTCCTTTCGGAAACATCAATAAACATCCAACGACCACGGGCGCGACTCCGTGACCGTAATTAGTATGAGATCTCACCTAACTCCTAGTTTTGAAAAATATTTGAAATAAGAGACTCGTAGATCAGACGGCCTCGAGAAAAGTACACGGCTAATACCCCATGTACCCCAACCCCTGGTTGTCATTACTCCAAAAGTGCACTAATCCAGAGTTTTATTGCTCATCCATCTTGCACTTTACGTGATTTACAGGTTTAGACTTGGTGATGACTCATATCAATTCAATCAAGTAAAACAACTTTTCAATTTCAATTCTTGATACATTAGTGGCAAGCAACATTTATTATTTATTCCTTTACTACCTCGGTGTATAAACACCTTGAGTGCATAAGGCACCCCAAAACCTTAACCTCGTCTTAGAAGACTTAAATTCTTCCTTTACTCATCCTGCTTCCATAATCATGAATGAGTAATAAATTAATCATTACACTAATCATATACCTTTGCCTCTAAGCGCACCTTGCATAATTAGAGCACAAATAATACTTGCAATATAAAATAGTGCACATCATTTGAAATTCACAATGTATAACCAAACAATTTAACCCAGTCAACCCTATACATGATACTAAGTTCTCGATCCGTCCTTAAACATGCACCTATAAGCAAGGTTTCGTAACTTGTACGTACCTTGAGCAAACGAATTGGTATGCCATTTTACTAACTAGAAATCACCTTCAATAAACTCCTCTCCTAAGCCAAATAATAATATCTCAATCAATACCCAATCAATCAAATATACAGCACTACTAACTTACTTTAAAACCTTCAAAATCCAAATCAAACAACACTTTAAAACCTTCCCTTTAGTTAAAATTAAAGGCTTATATATAGTTCTTTAAATTTTCATCATAAAAACCTTAAAATACACTCTTATACATGAAATTACAGCAAGTTCAAAGTCTAATAAAAATCTGAAAATTATATAAAAACCCCTAAAAATCTTCCTTTTTAATGGGTGATTAAACCCTCTTTATAAAACATCAAAAGTAGTACTTAGAAACTATTTACAACACTTAAAACTTCAATAAAAACATATATTTATGCTTAATTAACTTTAAACATAATTAATTTTATTAATCAAACTCAAGGATAATATTTTAAGTATAAAAAAACTTCGTTAAAATCAAAAACTGCCCGAAAATTATATTTAGAGGCTGAATTTGGTCACGAGAGGGTGGTGCTCACTACAAAATGTAGTGAGTCTTTCTTAAAACGTTGTTTTCACATGGAAAACACTACTTTTTCATCAAAATCGGATGAGTTCAGAATCTGATCGGGATTAAAACGGGATTAATATTAACGAACGAAAATCTAAAAATTAAAACACGAATCTACGTGTTCAAAATAATCTGGAATTAAGTTAAACTAATAAGTAGTTATAATCACCAAAATTTCAAAACATCATTACTATAAAAGCCCTAAATCAATTGTTCATAAAAACCCTAAAATCATAATTTTCAATAAATTGAAACCCTAGGTTTATAATTCATAAAATATGAAATTTCTAACTTAAATATAATCTGAAATTTATAATCTTTATACCATTAAAATATAATTTGATACTAAAAATATAATCTTTATACTAAAATCAAAACCCAAAATAATTAAATTAACATTAAGCAAAATAATGAAACAAAGGAGGATGAAAATAAGACTAACCTTTTTGTGTGGGAAATTTTTCGAGATTCATGGGGTATTTATAGGAGAGAATTATTGTAGGGTAAAAAGAAAGATTGGGCCTCATAAAAATAATGGGTCGATTAAGTAAACAAATGGGTTAGGCTTGTGTGATTGGACATAAATTGTAGAATAAAGGTGCATAAAATAATTTGTTCAAATAATTTTCGATCCAGATTAATAATATGAAACTTTTGAAATTAAATTATGAAAAATAACAAATAATATATAAATAAAATAAATTTTCATTTATAAAATATTTAAAAATACGGGGGATTACAATCTACCCTTCTTAAAAGAAGTTTCGCCCTCGAAACTTAACCCAAAAGCCATAAATTTTCCAAAACCATTCAAACTTTTGTGTTTTATATTGCTGTAAATTGATTGATTCTCAACATGCACACTCAGCAAACTGAACTTAATGCTTAATAGACTCGTACTTGGCCAAAGTTTACATACTTTAATTGCATGTAAATACAACAATAATGCATATTAATAAGCAAAATAATGCAAACTCAAGCAATAAATAGCATAATTGAGGTAAAAAGCGCGAAATTACATCGCATTCTACCCCTTTTAAAGAAAAGAGTTACGCCCCCGTAACTCACCTCAATAACATCATTAGGCATTTCTTTTTCATTTCTTCTTTCTGCAATAATTTATCCATAACTTGTTATTCTATAATTTCCTCAAATTTGAATAGTTCAATTCATAGGCACTCAATAATCCCTTTAGCTCTCCTTAGCTAACAACCGAAGGCTATTAAGATCTGTAAAAATCTTACAGGTGACACTGTATTTCGAATGAATCTCCAATGTAACAATATATACGCAATCTTAAGATCATGGTAGGGTAATTGGTCTCATAAGATTTGTCTTGGCAAGAAGCATTATCATTTTTCCATTTTGTTGCAACACACTCCATTAAGTAAAAACATCAAGTCCACCACTTCCATTAGGCAAGACTAAAACAAGTGCAACGATTAAATGTTCTTTAAGAATTAAAAGGCTTGTTTACACTTCTCATACCATTCAAACTAACTCTCTTTCATCAAGGTATATACAACAATCCTCAAAAGTCCTTCACAACCCTCTTTAAACATCTAATCCCAATAAACTCCTTATATCGGTCACATTGCATTGTTAGGTTCACTACAGTCCTACAAAGCGGATAACTCCTCGCTCATCCAAACAGTCCTACAAAGCGAAAGCTTCGATCCCTCGAAGCTAATCACTCCAGTGGAAGGTTCACTACAAGGGTGGCGCAAGACCGTCAAGGTGACTACTCCAAGGGAAAGGAAAATCTCCATCACAACGGGGCAAGGACCGATGTTTGAAGAGTCGTCTGAGTCTGAGTCAGAGTCACAATCTCTCCCTATAGAGTCATCTAAGTCCTTAGTTATAGAACCCCTCCTTCTATCTCTTCCCCTAGGATAGTTAGCGATCAAGTCCCTGAGGATATATTCCTCATTGATGTAATGATCTCAGAATTTAATAATATGTCTTCTTTTCCTTACTCCTTATGTTCTTCTTTAACCCAAGATGATGAGCATTGCTTAACTATCAATGAAAATGACAAAGAACTTATTAAAGCAATGGAAACACTTGAAGAGAAAACACCGATAATTGAAGAAACTGAGACGATTGATATCTCAAATGATTCAACCAATAAAAGAGTAGTTAAAATCGGACTAACACTTAATGAACAAGAAAGAACCAATTTAATTAACTTGCTTAAAGAATTCATCAATGTATTCTCTTGGTCATACGAAGATATGCCTGACATTAATAGAGAAATAGCTCAACACACCATACCACTAATTCCAGGAACGAAACCTGTAAAACAAAAGTTACGTTGAATGAAACTCGACGTAGCTCTTAAAATAAAAGAGGAAGTTCAAAAACAAATAACTGCAGGTTTCATCAAGGTATCCAAATACCCCTAATGGGTCGCCAATGTCCTCCAAGTTCCGAAAATGGATGGAAGGGTAAGAATTTGTGTCGACTATCGAGATCTAAACAAGGCAAGTCCAAAGGACGACTTCTCTTTACTACACTTCGATATTCTGGTGGATAACACAGCAAATCATGCACTTCTCTTGTTCATGGATGGATACGCGGGCTATAATCAGATTCTCATGGCGAAAGAAGATGTGGAGAAAACAACCTTCATAACACCATGGGGTACTTACTGCTATATGGTAATGCCATTTGGGTTGAAAAACGCGGGTGCTACTTACCAACTAGCAGCGACTGCCTTGCTCCATGACATGATGCATAAAGAAGTTGATTGTGAAATCAAAAGATCGCCCAGGCCATCAAATAGCCTTAAGAAAATTCTTCGAAAGGCAAAGAAAATACAAAATGAGGTTGAATCCATCTAAGAGTGCTTTTGGAATCACCTCCGGCAAGCTTTTGGGTTATGTCATAAGCTCTAGAGGAATAGAAATAGACCCAACCAAGATCAAGGCAATCATGTCAATGCCACCGCCTAAAATTGAGAAGCAAATTCGAGGATTTATTAGCCGGTTGCAATACATAAGTAGGTTCATATCAAAATTGACAACAATATGTGAACAAATTTTAAAGAAGCTTAAAAAGAATGTACCAGTGATATGGGATGACGAGTGTCAAAAAGCCTTTGAAAAGATAAAATCCTATCTCGCAAATCCTCCCGTATTAGCACCAGCACTCCCGGGAATACCTCTTAGATTGTACTTAACAGTCACCAAAGAGACAATGGGAGCCATGCTAGCACAAGAAGTAGAAGGCAAAGAAAATACGATTTACTATCTAAGCATAAAGATGCTCGAGTATGAAGCACGCTATATACCACTTGAGA
Organism: Chenopodium album; assembly: GCF_948465745.1. NCBI lineage: Eukaryota > Viridiplantae > Streptophyta > Magnoliopsida > Caryophyllales > Amaranthaceae > Chenopodium > Chenopodium album. Next base: position 23,661,594 of record NC_137839.1, read on the forward strand.
AATTGTGCCTCGCAATGTTGTGGGCCACAACCAAGTTAAGACATTACATGCTCGTGCATACAGTCTTCGTAATTTCCCGATTAGATCCACTCAAGTATTTATTCAAAAAATCTACACTCAATGGGCGCATATCAAGATGGATATTCAACTTAGCCCAGTTCAATGTAAGGTTCATGCCACAAAAAGCTATCAAAGGATATGCGGTATCAGATATGTAGCAGACTTTCCAATAAAAGACTCGACGCTAATACACGACAATGAATTTCCAGACGAAGACTTGATGGTCACTGAAGATGGTACTTGGACCTTGTACTTCGATGGAGCCTCAAACCAAAAGGGATGTGGCGTTGTAGTATTACTAGTATCACCTAAAGAAGAGCATGTCCTAATCTCCATAAAGCTTGATTTCGACGTTACCAACAACGCTGCTGAATACGAAGCATGCGTGGTAGGCCTTGAAAAAGCTTTGGCATTGGGAGTAAAAAAAATTACGGATATTCGGAGACTTGTAGGGAATAATTTCAAGCGTTAAATCCCTATCTTGAACCCCACTGTGATCATACACTAAAGTACGGTGGCGTCCAAAAGGGAAGAAGATAGAGCAAAAGAGTCGCCAACAAGTTTTTAGGAACTTGTAAACCGTTCATAGGATGAAGGTTACACCCCTTAACGATCCAAGAGATCGTCAACTCCATAAGGTCTAGAATCAAATAAGGGTTCAGGGATGATGGTACAAATCCAACCTAAAAGATATTGAACCTGCCCTAATAATAGGCCTCTACTTTATTCTAATCGTATTCATGTGCGCTTTCTGATTAACATGCAATCAATAGGATTAACCCTAAACCTGTTTAATCTATTTTGGTTGAATATTAATGCACAAATAAACTATTAATGGCGATCACTTGAAATATAATCACATTAACCCTAAACAAGATTATTAATTATCTTTTTAAGCGTGATTACAAGTACCAATTCCCTTTAAACATGCAACAAAGGTGTGATCAAGCAATAAATATAAATAATCAAGCAACATAATAAATAAAATCATAACAATAATTATAATAATAAATATCATCATCATAAAAATAAATTATAATTCAAATAATCATGATAATAATCATAAAATAAAATAATCATCATATTAATAATAATTGAAATAATTATCATAAATAAAATAATCATCATCAAAATAATAATAATAGTAATAATATTCATAACCATCATGAATTATAACAATCATAATCATGTTCATGTTAATATTAAAGCATAATAGTAGCAAGATCCTAGGCATGATACTAACAAGATTAATAACAAACCCTAGCATGTCACTAAGCATTTAAAAATGATACTAACATGAATAAATATTAGGAAGAACATAGGTAGCATCGTAGGAATCATATTTAAAATTAAAATTACCCTAGACATGATACTAGGAATATCATAATAACAATATAAACATGATTTCTACATCATAATATCAATTATTTAATTAAAGTACTTACTTTGATGCCTCGTACCTCTTTCTAATAACAAAATACACACGTTAGTAACTTCAAGGAAAATAATAAACAAACAATCAAATTAAATAATTGAAATAGAGATTTGGGACCAAACCCTCAGAAATTAAAACCTTTCACGTCTAGGGCGAAGGCAACTTCTAATATGGCTAGGCGTATCTCAGTCTTGCGAATGCGGAATTTTGTATTTGAGAAAAGGCTAGTTTAGAAAAAGAGAGAGAGAGAATAATCAAGAAAATCTTGATGAGAGTTGGTGAATGATTACGAGAGAATTAGAGAATTAATGATTGCAAATGAAAATTGATTGTTGATGAATGAAAACGGAGTTTTTACTACGATATTTATAGAGAAAATCAGCCAAAAAGATAAAATAAACAAAACAGAGTCTGAAGCACAAAAAACAGAGTTGGCGCAAACCCTGGCTAACTGGTGCTAGGCACCAACACTGGCGCCAGGCGCCAGACCTGGTTCTAGGCGCCAAAGCCTAGGGTCAGGCGCCAAGCGTTTTTTCAACTCGTTTTCGAAAATCAGATAAATTTGCCGTACTGGAGGATAAAATCATATAATTTGCTCGAAAATGCTATTTGATTTTAATTAAAACTCTGAAAAGTCAACAAGTCAATTTATCAATGCTAATTGAATTAGGAATGAAAAGAACCTTCTAGAAAAATCTAGAAGACTAAAACCATTCCTAATTGCATTAGGAATGATAAATCATATTAGGCCCTCCCCTAGATCATTGGGCCACATATAAGGCTCAAACCGGGCCCAGTTTAGTAAATTGACCATAATTTCCTCAATATTCATCGGAATTGGGCTTATAATATATTGTTGGAAAGCTTTTGTCAAGCCCCATCCAACTACACTATTATTGGACCTATATCATGGTCCAACCAAACTGGATTGGCTGTTTTCATAAAATAAGTTTTCAAAAACAAAGAGAAGAGAAAAGAAATTAAAACTATCCACAACACTAGACTTTCCACAATTTCACTTCATTCGATTATGATTCGACGCGAAAGGTACTCATCACTGGGTTTGGTTTTGGGGAGACACAAATGGGTGTCTACAGAAGCCCCCACTTTGACTGAGTTTGGAGAAACGCAAGTTTCAAAAACAAAAGTCAAAGTACCGATAGGGACGAAGAATGTTTCAGAACGTTCTGTGATCCTAAATCACTCTTGTAACGCCGATACCTGCAAAACTAGCATTGGTTAAACAGATAAAAGAGTTAAGAAACGCGTATCTTGCACCGTCGAGCACACGTTTCTGAAAATAACCGATTTGCTGCCGCTTTACTGTATCCTTGTTGTTTTGATGACCTTCTGCAAGCTAGAGAATGCCATCCCGCTTGAAAACTGCTACGCCCGTAACTGCTTCTAATTAGAAGATTGCTTCGCCCGAAACGATCCTCCTCCGCATTGATAATATTCCACGTCCAAGGGAATACTATCGAAGATTGCTTCTCTTGAAACAAATCCTCATCCGCATTGATAATATTCCACGTCCAAGGGAATACTATCGAAGATTATTTCTCTTGAAACAATCTTCATCCGCATTATGACCATCTTCCATGCCTAAGGGAACATGATCGAAGACAACTTCGCCCTAAATTACCTCTAGTTGTTTGTGACAACTCTCCGCAAGCTAGGGAATGCCGTCAAAGATATCCTTTCTTTTAGTCATCTTCATTTGATGCGATAATTTTCCGAAGGAAATTACCGAAGACCCACACCTGTCGATCTTTAAAAGTTTTCCTGAACTTTGCTCCCGCTATGCCTGTACGTCGGCACTTCTGTTGCTTTGAACCTGTATGTTGGTGCTCTTTTGCTTTTGAACCTATATATCGGTGCTTTTTGTTAGTGAGCCAACGCTTAGGCGCTTTAAGCTAAGTGAGACGATCTTTCATCAGGTCGATAACTTTATGTAATCAAGCCGATTACTAAATCATGTCAAATTGCTTAGAGGGGCTAACTGGCGTACCAAGGAACCCAAAAATATGTTGCAGAAAAGGTAGAACAACCTCACCAGGTGGCTGGGTGCTCTGGCGCCACTAAAAAACCATCAGCGCCACACTATTAGCCTTAGCGCAAGGCGCCAAGCCTAATTTTTGACGCCAATGCATAGGTCTTGGCGCCAGCACAGGGATTTCCTTAAATACCCCTTTCCTCTTCATTTCACTACTTTGCTCGTCGCGAAACTGCTCGAAAAAACCCAAAAGCTTCAATTGCTCGGTTCTTGCTCGTTTCTCAACCGAATTCGCTCAAATTTGTTGCAACTTAAGCTCTTTTCATCTATTTTCCCGATCTATGTAAGTTTTCTACAAAATCAAATCAGTTTTTATGAATTTTTGGCATGTTTATTCACGAATTTCATGAAAATTCGAAACTTATAATGCTCAATTTGCTTTGTTTGTCAACTTTTATGCCATGAAATTACTTGATTATGTTTGACTCAATTTGGTGAAGAAAGGAGCAATTTGCCATTGTTGGACCTCCTAAGGTCGTGAAGAACAATGTGGCTTGTTCTTGATGTTTTTGCTAGCAATTCTTGTTCAATTTGTCACAATAATTACTATAGTGTTGCAAGAAATTGTTTGATCGCTTGAAAAATGTCGTATATGCTCAATTTAAATTTGTGCTCTGTTTTAGTACTACGTTCTCTGTTTTTTGCGAACATAGTATGATGCGGCTAGGCAAACTTTAGATACTATAGAACCTTAATTTATGATGATTTTGCAAAATGTAGCATGGCTAGACAGCGAGGCTCGGGTTCACGGTCCCAAAACACCAGACGGGAGCATGAGCCCGTAGAGGATGACGTCGCACCTTCCACTTCGCTTGGTCGACTCCCAGAGTGGGATGAGAGGACCTTGTTCTTCGCCCCCGTCCACCACATTTCTGAGAGGGTGAGACGGGGCATCATGGTCCGGAGGACGCGGTATCACGGTTCCGGATGTGATGGTTTGGGCGATTTGTACAAGATGTACATCTCTAGGGATCTTGAGACGAGACTCCTATGGGAGTCTTGCGGACTAGCTACTCTGTTCGAGACCTCCGAGGCTATGGTTGCCTCCAGCGGGGGTCACCATGTAGTGAGCGCTTTGGTGGAGTTCTTCTGGGACACCACCAACACTTTCCATTTCCCTTGGGGCGAGATGATGGTCACCCCTACAGACTTTAGCCTCATTACAGGACTGGAGTTCACTTCTGTGCCACTACCGTTCGACAGTGGGATCGACGTCTTTTCTTCGGAGGTCGAGGAGCTGTTGGGGACGATCGCTATTCGGGCCCGAGTTAAGGTCGAGACGACTCAGTTTAGCGCTAGGGGAATTCGCCGCTCGACACTGGCAGCGGCTCTTGATGACGATGCGACCACCCGAGAGCAGCGGGTGCGCATCTTTGCGCTGATGTTGTTGTTAGGGACATTCTCCCCTGACAAATGTAGTAGGGTGTTGCTTTACTATCTTCCTGCTGTCCGCGATCTTCACCGGATCGGGACCTATGACTGGGCCAGCTTGGCCTATGCTGACTTTGTTCGTGCGCTGAGGGATTCGTGCGACACCGGTCCTTTGGGACGAACATTGCCTTGTCTGCCTTTTGGAAGGTCGTAGAGGTAAACATTATTCCCTATAAAGTTTAGCTCTATATTTTAGCTAGCATTTACTCACAATTTTAACTCCTAGTAGATCTGGTTCTACGAGTACTTCCCTTCTGCTGCGCCGGCGAGACCATCGCCGCGGGGATTTCCAGTGAGCGCCTCTTGGGGCGGCCGCAACGTGGATGTGTCTACTACACATGTCCGGAACTGGATTATTGCGGTAAGACTTTTATTATTTATTTGCTTTTTTGAGATGCCTTAGGGATATTCTCGCCTGATTGATGTTCTTTGTAGGGGCCTGAGGTGGTGTACCGGCCGTGGGGCGGTTGGACAGTCCCTGGGTTAGCCGCACAGTATTCTGCTGAGCGTCGCTATTTCTTGGGGACTTATGGAGCGATCGCGTACTTAGGAGAGAGGGTTGCTAGACAACATTCCTCTGATGTCTTTGTCGTTCCTACTCATCCACCACGTCATATGTTCGACGATGCGCGATTGTCGAGCATGTCTGAGGGAGCTGGTATCCCTTGGCGGTCCTATGTAATCCTCGGGCGGTGCTATGCTGAGGAGCTACTACCTTTGTTAGCTCCAGCCCCTGTACCGGATGAGGATGTGAGGGTAAGATTTTTCATCTTTTACTTTCCATTAAGTAGCCCCCAAGTAATGTTTTATTGACCTCTTCTTGTTTTATCAGGACGGTGCTGCTGAGTTCGTGCCACCCCGTATGTCCATCCACTACCAGGGGATGTATGGACCGATTGAGGAGATGATTCCTCCGGCTCCCGAGGGCGAGCGCTTCGTAGAGCGGTCGATTCCTCGCCACCAGACTCGAGTAAGCCTAGATATTCACAATTTTGTGTTCATATATCATGCATATTTACTGACTTATTTTTCTGACAGTTTTCACGCGAGGTGGTTTCGGTGATGGCACGATGCATAGATGCCTTTCGGAGCCAGCTCGTCCGGATGAGGAATGCGGCCACTTGCCGTCGGGATGACGCCATCCGAGAGGTAGCCTTTATTTACTTATTTTTTGCATTGCTGGTTCAATTTTACCTTTTTTCTAATTTAATTCTTTCTGTAGGGCCAGCCTATTGCTTCTCACACCCGCACGAGACCTGAGGGGCGGAGGGATCTGGTGAGGACTAGCTCGAGACGCCGTCGTACTTCATCAGGGGGTAGAGGTGGTCGCTCTAAGGCTGCTCGTGCTGACATTGTAGAGGGCTCGGGATCCTCTTTTGAGGGTGCTCATGTTGCACCGGTAGGAGAGGCTACCTCGGCTTTCAGAGGTGGTGGGATGTACGAGATAGGCTCGTCATCGCAGCAGCCTCCGCAGCCTCAGCCTCAGGTTGATCCTAGGTGGAGTGGTCCTATATTGAGTCTTTCTCCTCCTACGGAGACTGGAGCTGGTGGAGAGGTGACTCCTCGTACGGCGCAATTTTATGATACGATGGGCATTTGTCCTCCGGCGCCGTAGTTTGTTCCTGTGTATATTTTATTTTGACTTTTCATAGAACTTTGCCTTAGACTCACTATTCTTTTACATATTTTGTATATTTATGCTATTATGAGTTTATTTGTTTGTTATTGTTATGTGTATGTTAGTGTGTGCAAGAGAAGTGTGACAAACAATTTTGCGCAAAAATTCTGTCATTTTTATTATTGATGGAGGGTATCCGACTCTCTCCCCCGAAAAGAAAAAAATAATAAAGGAAAAAGTCAAATAAAATGTCGGGTGTTTGGAATTTAATTTAAATAATAAAGTCCCAAAAAAAAAAGAATAATATAATAAAAAATAATAGCTATTTTAGTTAATTAAGAAAAAAGATTAAAAAAAATGTTTAGGAAAGATAAACAGAGCCATAAAGTAATTAGCCGACTCGAGATTAGGAATAAAAACGCAAGTTAAGCACGCGTGGCTGATGTGGCAACTTGACACCGGCTGGCGCCACAATATGGCGCGTGGCGCCAGGCGCTACCCTTGGCGTGTGGCGCCAATTGACGCTGATACCGTATTTCATTCTGATTAAAACTTCTCGCAATTTGTGTATAAATAGCTCCCTGCCCAGCCGATTCTTCTCATAATTCCAGTGAACAAAATAATTCTCTGCTTTAGAAAAAATAATAATCATGTCTTTAGTCACCAAAACCTTAACCCAATACACTCATGAATGGTGTCGATCTCTTAATGCTAGAGATAGAAAAGAATTAGATTTATTTCACTTGGGGGGAATTTATGGCATCAAAGGGGTAGATCTAGACTTAGATTTCATACATACCGCTCTAGAATTGTGGAATGTTGATACTCATTGTTTCAGAATAGGGTATGATGATATTAGCCCTTTGCTAGCGGAATTTGGTGCTATTTTAGGCTTCCCCGCAATAGACCTCGTAGTAATCCCTAGAATAGATGCATACTATTATAAGGATTTTGAGCGCTTCTTTAATTTGAAAGAAAGGGATTTATCAAAAATAGTAGATGGCAACATAGTTAATTTGAAAGAATTTGCACGCCATTATTTTGATAAACCTCTTTCTGAATCTTTTCATATATATAGAAGAAGGGCGTTCTTATTTTGCATGTTTAACCAATTTTTTCTTAGTAGTGGTAAAAATAATGAAGGCCAATCAATTATAACCACCGTTTTAGAACAAATTGAATCAGGGAGAAATCCAATGCCATTGATAGTTGGAGAGACTATGATTACTCTAGATGAACTGAAAAGGGACCCAAAAGCACCTTTTCGCGGCTCTCCAATTTTATTAAAGGTAGAAAAATAATATTTTTAATTACAGAAATCAAAAAATATATTTTTGTATTGTAATAATAATTTAATTGCATTGTAATTTTTTTACAGATGTGGCTAATGGAAAGGCTAGGATTAATTAGCCCTCCGGACGATATTGAGAAGTATACTCCCAATTGCTTCATGAGAAGGAAGAAACGTTTCCCTAAGATTGGGCGCCATGGGTGGAGAAAAGTCTTCGAATCACGTGATTTTTCTATCAAGTGGGTCGTCCCATGGTGGAAAATAGAAAGGATGGTTGGTGTTAACAAGCAACCTTTCTGTCGTCTTCCAAGCTTGTCTCGTGTGACTTATTATTACCCCTGCAGGGTAAAAAGACAATACGGCTTGCTTCAGAATATTCCTTCCGGGGATCTTCGTCCTCCCTATGAGTACCCTGTTTCCTAAGAAGTAGACAGATTTGATGCTTACTGGGGTGCTAGACCTTTATGGGAAGTGATTACCCAAAAGGTTCCTCCTTCCTTGCCCAATGATGTGAAGAAGTGGTTGCTGAAGAAACCTTCGAAAGATTTAAATAAAAATCAGGGTAAAACTGATGTGAAGAGTCGTCTGGGTGACAGGTTGATTCCTACCAAGGAACGTCTAGGTGCAAGAATTGAATTCAAAACACCTACAATGCCTAGGAAGAAAAATGCTACCAAAGATAAAGAGGAAAGGAAAGCTAACACCACAGATAAAAAGGCCTTAGTGGAAAAGAAGCATGGAGTGTTAGCTGAAGGGGAGACTATCTGCTCTAAAATTGAATGTAGGTCCTCTAAAGGGTGCCTACTAGGTAAAGTTATGGATGAGGAGGAGGAAGTAGACAAAAATTGGAAAAGAGCTAGAAAGGAAAAGAAAGATTAGGAGCATTGCTTGTCTTTTAATTTATTAGACTTAGTTTATTATTTTTTATTTAAAGTTAATTTATTTCAGCTTTATTTAAATTCCATCAATAATGTAATTTTATTTTATTAATGAAATTTTAGCTTTTAGTTAAATTATTTACTTTAAATTTATTTTATCAAAGCAATGAAAACTGAAAAAATTAATTTTCCAGAAATTCTTCGAGTACGGAAGTCGAAAATTTTCCGAAAAAACACCAAAATTCGCCCAGAATTTATATTCCAATTGGCGCCTGTCATTGAAGTCTGGCGCTAGGCGCCAATTTCATCGACTGGTGCTGATGGCTGTTGGTTGGCGCCAAGCTCTTCTCTGTGACGCCGATAATTCGCCGATCTTTTGTTGAATTTTTAATTAATTCTGGAACGCGGAGATGTCGAAAAATAAAGTGGCCGCACCCGTAAAGGGTTGCCTACGTATCCTTTTTTTAAGGAATCAGGCCGAACGTAGCTCTCTTGAGTATCCTACTCAAGTAATTATGGGTAGTATTTCTTAAGTTGGTCAAGATTTGTCATGTTTGAGAATTCATTGCCATCCATATCAGTTAGTTTTGCTGCACCTCCTGACAGAATTGTTTTGACAATATAGGGTCCAGACCAATTAGGTCTAAATTTACCCCTTGGATCTAAAACATTTTTCCTTAGTGCTTTTAACACCAAATCTCCTACTTTGATATTTCTTGTCTTGACCTTCTTATTAAAATGCCTAGCCATACGAGTCTGGTAACACTGAGTGTGATGTAGAGCTTCTAGTCGTTTCTTGTCGAGTAGAATCAATTCTTCATACCTTGCCCTAGTCCATTCAACTTCATTGAGTTTACTCTCTAACGCGGTGCGTAGAGATGGTATTTCTAGTTCGACAGGTTGTACGACATCCATTCCATATACCAAGGAAAATGGCGTATTTCCTGTTGATGTACGGATTGACGTGCGGTAACCCCACAATGCGAAGTGAAGTTTGTCAGGCCAATCCTTATAATTTTCCGTCATTTTCTCGATGATAGTCTTATAATTTTTATTAGCTGCCTCAACTGCTCCATTCGCTTGAGGTCTATAAGGGGAAGAATGATGATGTTGAATGCCGTATTTTTGTAGCAATTCTTCACATTCGGCTTGAAAGTGAGTTCCATTGTCACTTACCATTTCATGTGGGACTCCGTATTGGCAAATAATATTTCTCTCGATAAAGAGTGCTACATGTTTTGCAGTGAGTTTAGCGTATGATTGCGCTTCGACCCACTTTGTGAGGTAATCAATTGCTACTAGAATAAATTCGTGGCCTCGTGTTCATGGGGGAGTGATTTTGCCAATGATGTCAATTCCCCATGTAGAGAATGGTCATGGCGATGTGTAGGTATAGAGCAAAGATGGAGGGACATGTTGTAAATTGGCATAAATTTGGCATTTAGGGCATCTTTTTACATATTGATGGCAATCCCTATTCATTGTAGTCCAATAATATCCTTCTCGCATTATTTTCTGGACTAACATTTTGCCATTTACTTGAGTGCCACAGATTCCTTCGTGGACTATTCTCATTGCTCTTTGTGCATCCTTCTTTCCTACACATAAAAGAGCTCGACCTTTAGGTACCCTTTTATGTAGCTCGTTGTCTATGAGTACATATTGGGAAGCCAAAAGCCTTAATGCTCGTTTTGCTCTTTTGTCAGCATGAGGAGGGTATTCTCCATTGGTGACATAATTGAGTATGTCCGTGTACCACGGTTCTTCTTCTTCTTCTTCTTGTTCTTCGCCTTAGACTACTTTGTCGTCTTCTATAGCCTGGATGTATGCTGGTTTGTTCCTTTTTTCTATAGTAAGAGGCATTTGCTCGATTTCCGTGGGAATCCTAACCATTGAGGCTAATCTTGCCAAGGCATCGGTGTAGGGAATAATTTCAAGCCTTTAAAATCCCACTAGCTTGAACCCCACTGTGATCATACACTAAAGTACGGTGGCTTCCAAAAGGGAAGAAGATAGAGCAAAAGAGTCGCCAACAAGTTTTTAAGGAACTTGTAAACCGTTCACGAGGTGAAGGTTACACCCCTTAACGATCCAAGAGATCGTCAACTCCATAAGGTCATGAACCAAATAAGGGTTCGGGGATGAAGGTAAAATCCAACCTAAAAGAGATTTAACCTGCTCTAATAATAGGCCTCTACTTTATTCTGCTCGTATTCATGTGCGCTTTCTGATTAACATACAATCAATAGGATTAACCCTAAACCTGTTTAATCTATGTTGGTTGAATTTAATGCACAAATAAACCTATTATTGGCGATCACTTGAAATTATAATCACAATTAACCTAACAAGATTATTAATTATCTTATTAAGCGTGATTGCAAATACCAATTCCCTTTAACATGCATAAAAGGTGATCAAGCAATAAATAAATAAAATATGATACATATCAAGCAACATAATAAATAAATAATCAACATCATGAATAATAAAAATAATATCAATAACAATCATGTTAAAGCATAGCAAGATCCTAGGCATGATACTAACAAGATTAATAACAAACCCTAGCATGTCACTAAACAATAAAAATCAAATCTTTAGCCCTAACAGGATACTAACATGAATAAATATTAGGAAGAGAATAATAGGAAGCATCGTAGCAATCATATTTGATATTAAAAATACCCTAGACATGATACTAGGAATCATAATAACAATCTAAACATGATATCTACATCATAAATCAATTAAACCAATTAAAGTACTTACTAGGATGCTTCGTACCTCTTTCTAATTACAAAATACACACGTTAGTAACTTCAAGGAAAAATAATAATCAAAGCAATTAAATTAAATAATTGAAAGAGAGATTTGGGACCAAACCCTCAGAAATTAAAACCTTTCACGTCTAGGGCGAAGGCAACTTCGAATATGGCTAGGTGTTTCTAGATCTTGTGAATGCGGAATTTTGTATTCGAGAAAACAAAGTTTTAGAAAAGTAAGAATGATTGATTTTAAGAAAAGAATTGAAGATTCTTGGTGAATGAATATTGATAATCCATCCATGAAAATGGAGTTTTTGATACGATATTTATAGAGAAAATCATCCAAAAAAGATAATTTATCAAAACAGAGTCTGAAGACCATAAAAACACCTTGGCGCCAGCCCTGGCTCATTGGCGCCAGGACCAGTGGCTAGCGCTAGGCGCCGATTCTGGCGTCTGGCGCCAATCCTGATTCCAGGCGCCAAGGCCTGGGGTTGGACGCCAAACCGGCTTTCAACGCGTTTTCGAAAATCTGATAAATTTCCCGTACTGGAAGATAAAATAATATAATTTCAGTCGAAAATGCTATTTGATCTAATTAAAACTCTGAAGAATCCTAATTGAATTAAGAATTATAAGACCTTCTAGAATGTTCTAGAAGACCAAAACCATTCCTAATTACATTAGGAATGATAAATCATATTAGGCCCTCCCCTAGATCATTGGGTCGTACTTAAAGCTCAAACCGGGCCCAGTTTAGTAAATTGGCCATAAATTCCTCAATATTCATCGGAATCGGGCTTATAATATATCGTTAGAAAAGTCTTTGCAAACCCCATCCACCTACACCACTATTAGACCCATATCATGGACCAACCAAACTGGATTGACTGTTTTCTTAAAATAAAGTTTTCAAAAACAGGGAGAAGAGAAAAGAAAAGAAATAAAACTTTCCGCAACACTAGACCTTTCCACACTTTTGTTTCATTCGATTATAATTCGACGTGAAAGGTACTCATCACTGGGTTTGGTTTTGGGGAGACACAAATGGGTGTCTACAGAAGCCCCCACTTTGACTGAGTTTGGAGAAACGCGAGTTTCAAAAACAAAAGTCAAAGTATCGATAGGGACGGAGAATGATTCAGAACGTTCTGCGATCCTAAATCAATCTTGTAACGCCGATACCTGCAAAACTAGCATAAGGTAAACAGATAAGAGAGTTAAGAAACGCGTATCTTGCACCGTCGAGCACACGTCTCTGAAAGTAACCGATTGTTGCTGCTGTTGTTGTTTTTTTTTATGATCTCCTGCAAGCTAGAGAACGTCATCCCGCTTGAAAACCGCTACGCCTTGTAACTGCTTCCAATCAGAAGATTGCTTCGCCTGAAACTATCCTCTCTGCTATGATAATATTCCACGTCCGCATTATGATCATCTTCCATGCCTCAGGAATTATGATCGAAGACAATTTCACCCTGAAATTACCTTCAGTTGTTTGTGACAACTTTCCGCAAACTAGGGAATGATGCCGAAGACATCTTCTCTTGAAGTCATCCTCACTTGATGCGATAATCTCCCAAAGGAAAATACCGAAGATCTACGCCTGTCGATCTTTAAAAGTTCGCCTGAACTTGATTTTGCTATGCCTGTATGTCGGCGCTCTTCTGCTCTGAACCTGTATTTCGGTGTTCTTTGCTCTTGAACCTGTATGTCGGTGCTTTTTGCTAGTGAGCCAATGCTTAGGCGCTTTAAGCTCAGTGAGACGATCCTTCCATCAGGTCGATCACTTTACGTAATCAAGCCGATTACTTAATCATGTCAAATTGCTTAGAGGGGCTAACTGGCGTACCAAGGAACCCAAAATATGTTGCAAGAAGCTAGCACAACCCCATCAGGTGGCTGGCTACTTTGGCGTCGCTGAAAATCAATCAGCGCCAGCTTTATTGCACTAGCGCCATGCGCTGAAATTGGCGTCTGGCGCCAAACACAGAATGTGACGCCAATGCCTAGGGACTGGCGCCAGCACGGATTCTTCTTTAAAAACGGTTTTCCGTTTTATTTCGTGCTTTGTTCGTCACGAAACAGCCCGAGAGAAGTCCGAAAACTTCAATTGATCGTTGCTAATTCGTTTCTCAACCGAATTCGCTCAAATTTGTTGCAAATCAAAGCTCTTTATATCCATATTCCCGATCTATGTATGTTTTCCTCCAACTCACACTGGTTTTTATGAATTTTTGGCATGTTCATTCACGAATTTCATGAAAATTCGAAACTTATAATGCTCAATTTGCTTTGTTCATCAAGTTTTATGCCATGAAATTGCTTGTTTATGTTTGTATATTGCCTTGGGAGTAATTTGAGACTTGTTTGACCCAATTTGGTGAAAAAATGAGCAATCCACCATTGTTGGACCTCATTGGGTCGTGAAGAACAATGTGGCTCGTTCTCGTTGTTTTTGCTAGCAATTCTTGTTCAATTTGTCACAATAATCACTATAGTGTTGCAAGAAATTGTTTGACTGCTTGAAAAAATGCTGTCATGCTCAATTTGAATTTGTGCTATGTTTTAGTACTACGTACTCTGTTTTTTTGCGAACATAGTATCATGCGGCTAGACGAACCTTTAGATACTATAGAACCTCAATTTATGATGATTTTGCACAATGTAGCATGGCTAGACAACGAGGCTCAGGTTCACGGTCCCGAAACACTAGACGGGAGCATGAGCCCGTGGAGGACGACACTACACCGTCCACTTCGCTTGGTCAGCTCCCAGAGTGGGATGAGCAGACCTTGTTCTTTGCCCCTGTCCACCACATTTCTGAGAGGGTGAGACGGGGAACCGAGCCTGGGAGGACACGGCATCACGGCTCTGGTTGTGATGGTCTAGGCGATTTGTACAGGATGCATATCGCCAGAGATCGAGAGACGAGACTCCTATGGGAGTCTTGCGGATTGGTTGCCCTGTTTGAGACCTCCGAGGCTATGGTTGCCTCTAGCGGGGGTCACCACGTAGTACGTGCTCTGGTGGAGTTCTTCTGGGATACCACCAACACTTTTCATTTTCCTTGGGGTGAGATGATGGTCACTCCTACAGACTTCAGTCTCATCACAGGACTGGAGTTCTCTTCTATGCCACTGCCATTCGACGGCAGTATTGATGTATTTTCTCCAGAGGTCGAGGAACTATTGGGGCCGATTGCTGTTCGGGCCCGAGCTGAGGTCGAGACAACTCAGTTCAGTGCTAGGGGAATTCGTCGCTCGACGCTGGCAGCGGCTCTTGATGACGATGCGACCTCCCGAGAGCAGCGGGTGCGCATCTTTGTGCTGATGTTGTTGTCAGGGACATTCTCCCCTGACAGGGGTAGTAGGGCATTGCTTTACTTCCTCCCTGCTGTTCGCGATCTCCGGCGAATCGGGACTTATGATTGGGCCAGCTTGGCCTATACTGACTTCGTTCGCGCACTGAGGGACTCGTGTCGCCACCGGTCCTTTAGGACGAATGTTGCTCTGTCTGCTTTCTGGAAAGTCGTAGAGGTAAACATTATTCCCTATAAAGTTTAGCCCTATATGTTAGGCAGCATTTACTCATGCTTTAGCTTTTTTGTAGATCTGGTTCTATGAGTACTTTTCTTCCATTGCGCCGGCGAGACCATCGCCGAGGGGGTATCCGGTTAGCGCCTCTTGGGGCGGCCACCATGTGGACCTGTCTACTGCACGTGTCCGGAGTCGGATCATCTCGGTACGACTTTTAGTGTTTATCTTGCTCTTCTGCGATGTTTTAGGCATGTTCTTATGTGATTGGTGCTTGTAGGGACCTGAGGTAGTATACCGACCATGGGGTGGTTGGACAGTCCCTGGATTAGCCGCACGGTACTCTGCCGAGCGTCGCTACTTTTTGGGGACCTATGGAGCGGTTGTATACTTAGGAGAGAGAGTTGCTAGACAACACTCTTCCGATATTTTTATTGTTCCTGCTCCTCCACCACGTCACATGTTTGACGAGAGAGAGTTGTCGAGCATGGCTGAGGAGTCTGGTTCCCTTTGGCGGTCCCATGTGATCCTTGGGTGGAGTTATGCTAAGGAGCTACTTCCTTTGTTAGCTCCATCCCCTGTGCCGACCGAGGATGTGAGGGTAAGATTCTTAACTTCTTGTTTTTCGCTAAGTAGCCCACAAGTAATACCTTGCTGATTTCTTTCTGTCTTAACAGGATGGTCCCACTGAGTTTGTGCCACCTCGTATGTCCATCCACTACCAGGGGATGTACGGGCCGATTGAGGAGATGATTTCTCCGGCTCCTCAGGGCGAGCGCTTCGTGGAGCAGTCGATTCCTCGTCACCAGACTAGGGTAAGTCTAGTTCTAATTCAGAATCTTGTATTTAGTTATCATGCATTTTTACTGACTTGACTTTCCTTGACAGTTCTCACGCGAGGTGGTTTCGGCTATGGCACGATGCATAGATGCCTTCCGGAGCCAACTCGTTCGGATGAGGAACACGGCTACCTGTCGTCGAGACGACGCTGTCCGAGAGGTAACTTTTCTTTACTTATTATTTCTGCCCTATGGCTTCAGTTTTTTCTCTTGTTCCTGATTTAATTCTTTTTGCAGGGTCAACCGATTGCTTCTCACACCCGTACGAGGCCTGAGGGGCGGAGAGAGCCGGCGAGGTCTAGCTCGAGACGTCGTCGTACTTTGTCTGGAGGTAGAGGTGGTCGTTCTGAGGCTACTCGAGCCGATGTTGCTGAGGGCTCCGGGTCTTCTTCTGAGGGTGCTCCTGCTGCACCGGTAGGAGAGGCTACTTCGGCTTTCAGAGGTGGTGGGATGTACGTGGTTAGCTCGTCATCGCAGCAGCCTCCGCGGTCTCAGCCTCAGGTTGACCTTGGCTGGAGCGGTCCTGTTTTGAGTTTCCCTCCTCCTACGGAGACTGGAGCTGGAGCTGGTGCTGAGGCCGGAGCTGGTGGAGACGTGACTCCTCGGACGGCGCAGTTTTATGGCATGATGGGCCTACGTCCTCCGGTGCCGTAGTTTGCTTCTGTATATGCATTTTATTTAGACTTTGCCTTTGACTTGTTATTTAGACACTCTGTACATTCTGTTATTGCTAATTTATCTACTATTATGTTAGTGTGTGCAAATGTGATGACAATTATGCGCAAAAATTCCGTCATTTTTATTATTGATGGAGGGTATTATCCGACTCTCTCCCCCAAAAGGAAAAATAAAAAGGAAAAATAAAACGGAGAAAAAGGCTGATTTTTGAATTTTAATATAAACTCAAGAGAAAATAAAAATTAACTAAAAATAATCGCTATAGTTAATTAATTAATAAAAGGATAGAAAAATGTTTAGAAGAAATTAAAACGGGGTCATAAAGCCATTAACCGACTCCAATTTAATATAAAAACGCAAACTGAGCACGCGCGGCTGTCCGCTGACTTGGCGCCAGCTGGCGCCAGCTGTGGCTCGTGGCGCCAGGCGCTATTTCTAGCGTGTGGCGCCAATAGCAGATGGGTGACGCCAATTTCGGGTGTGTGACGCCAATTGACGCTGACTACGTATTCCAGTCAGGTTGAAATTCCTCGCAATTTGTGCATAAATAGCCCCCTGCTCAGCCGATTATTCACATAATTCCAGCGAAAAAATTATTCTTCTCCTTTAGAAAAAATAATTATCATGTCTTTAGCCACCAAAACCTTCACCCAATATTCTCATGAATGGTGTCGATCTCTCAATGCTAGAGAAAGAAAATAATTAGATTTATTTCACTTGGGGGGAATATATGGCATAAAAGGGGTAGATCTAGACATAGACTTCATACATACCGCTTTAGAATATTGGAACATTGATACACATTGTTTTAGAATAGGGTATGATGAAATTAGCCCTTTGCCAGAGGAATTTGGTGCTATTTTAGGCTTCCCTGCAATAGACCTGATAGTAATCCCTAGGGTAGATGCATATTACTATAAGGATTTCGAGCGCTTCTTTAACTTGAAGGAAAGGGATTTATCAAAAATAGTAGATGGCAATGCAGTGAACTTAAAAGAATTCGCACGCTATTATTTTGATAAACCGCTTTCTGAATCTTTTCACATATATAGAAGAAGGGCGTTTTTATTCTGCATGCTTAATCAATATTGTCTTAGTAGTGGTAAAATTAACGAGGGTCAATCAATTATAACCACTGTGCTAGAACAAATTGAATCAGGGAGAAATCCAATGCCATTGATAGTTGGAGAGACTATGATTAGTCTAGATGAGTTGAAAAGGGACCCAAAAGCACCTCTTCGCGGTTCTCCAATTTTATTACAGGTAGAAAAATAATATTTTTAATTACAGAAATCAAAAAATATATTTTTGTATTGTAATATTAATTTATTTGCATTGGAATTTTTTACAGATGTGGCTAATGGAAAGGTTAGGATTAATTAGCCCTCCGGACGACATTGAAAGTTATACGCCCACTTGCTTTGTGAGAAGAAAGAAGCGCATCCCTAAAATTGGGCGCCATGGGTGGAAGAAAGTCTTTGAATCACGTGATTTCGCTATCAAGTTGGTCATCCCATGGTGGAAAATAAGAAGGATGGTTGGTGTTAACAAGAAACCTTTCTGCCGTCTTCCAAGCTTGTCTCGCATGACATATTATTACCCCTGCAGAGTAAGGAGACAATATGGCTTGCTTCAAAATATTCCTTCCGGGGATCTTCGTCCTCCCTATGAGTATCCCATATCTCAAGAAGTAGATAAATTTGACACTTACTGGAGCGCTAGACCTTTATGGGAAGTGATTACCCAAAAGGTTCCCCCCTTCTTTACCTAATGATGTAAAGAAGTGGTTGTTGAAGAAGTCTTCAATTGATCAGAGTAGAACCGATGTGAAGAATCGTCTAGGTGACAGGGTGACACCGGCCAAGGAACTCTTAGGTGCAAGAATTGAGTTCAAGACACCTACAATGCCTAAGAAGAAGAATACTACTAAAGACAAGGGGAAAAGGAAAGCTATAGATAAGAAGACGTGGGTGGAAAAGAAGCATGGGGTGCTAGCTAAAGGAGAAACAATCTATTCTACAATTGAATGTAGGTCCTCTAAAGGATGCCTACTAGCTAAAGTAATGGATGAAGAGGAGGAAACGGAAAAGAATTGGAAAAGGGCAAAGAAGGAGAAGAAAGATTAGAACATTGCTTAGCTTTAGATTTATTAGATTGTTAATTTTTTTTATTTAAAGTTAATTTATTTCAGCCTTATTTAAATTCCATTAACAATGCAATTTTATTTCATTAATGAAATTTCAGCTTTCAATTAAATTGTTACTTTAAATTTATTTTATTAAAGCAATGAAAAACCGAAAAAATTGATTTTCCAGAAATTCTTCGAGTACGGAAGTCGAAAATTTTCCGAAAAAAACACCGAAATTCGCCCAGATTTTATTACTGAATTAGCGTCAATAATTGCAGATTGGCGCCAGCTATTGAGGTCTGGCGCCAGGCGCCAATACCGTCGTCTGGCGCTAATGGCTTTTTGCTGGCGCCAGGCTCTGTTCTGTGACGCCAGTTGCTTTTCCGACTTTTGTTGACTTTTTGTTGATTCTGGAACGCGGAGATGTCGAAAAATAAAGTGGCCGCACCCGTAATGGGTTGCCTACGTATCCTTTCCTAAGGAATCAGGCCGAACGTAGCTCTCTTGAGTGTCCTACTCAAGTAATTATGGGTAGTATTTTTTAAGTTGGTAAAGATTGGTCATGTTTGAGAATTCATTGCCATCCATGTCAGTTAATTTTGCTGCACCACCTGGCAGGATTGTTTTGACAATGTAGGGGTCAGACCAATTAGGTCTGAACTTTCCCCTTGGATCTAAAACAATTTTCCTTAGCGCTTTTAATACCAAATCTCCTATTTTGATATTTCTTGTCTTGACCTTCTTATTAAAATGTCTAGCCATACGAGTTTGATAGCACTGAGTGTGGTGTAGAGCTTCTAGCCGTTTTTCGTCGAGTAGGATCAATTCTTCATATCGTGCCCTAGTCCATTCGACTTCATCGAGTTTACTCTCTAGCGCAATACGTAGAGATGGTATTTCTAGTTCGACAGGTTGTACGACATCCATTCCATATACCAAAGAAAATGGTGTATTTCCTGTTGACGTACGGATTGACGTGCGATAACCCCACAATGCAAAGTGAAGCTTGTCAGGCCAATCCTTATAATTTTCTGTCATTTTCTTGATGATAGTCTTTAAATTCTTATTAGCTGCCTCGACTGCTCCGTTTGCTTGAGGTCTATAAGGGGACGAATGATGATGTTGGATACCATATTTGTGTAGCAAATCTTCACATTCGGCTTGAAAATGAGTTCCATTGTCACTTATCATTTCATGCGGGACTCCATATCGACAAATGATATTCCTTTCGATAAAGAGTGCTACATGTTTTGCGGTGAGTTTAGCATATGATTGCGCTTCAACCCACTTCGTAAAGTAATCAATTGCTACTAGAATAAATTCATGGCCTCCTGTCCCTGGAGGAGCGATCTTGCCAATTATGTCAATTCCCCATGTAGAAAATGGCCATGGTGATGTGTAGGTGTAGAGCAAAGATGGAGGAACGTGTTGTAAGTTGGCATAAATTTGACACTTAGGGCATCTTTTTACATATTGATGGCAGTCCCTATTCATGGTAGACCAATAATACCCTTCTCACATTATTTTCTGGACTAACATTTTGCCATTTATATGAGTTCCACAAATTCCTTCGTGGACCATTCTCATTATTCTTTGTGCATCCACTTTCCCTACACATAGGAGGGCTCGACCTTTAGGTACCCTTTTATGTAGCTCGTTGTCTATAAGTACATATTGAGAAGCCAAAAGTCTCAAGGCTCGTTTTGCTCTTTTGTCAGCATGAGGAGGGTATTCTCCATTGGTGACATAGTTGAGAATGTCTGTGTATCATGGTTCTTCTTCTTGTTGTTCATCTTCGTCTTGGACTGGGTCGTCGTCTTCTATAGCCTGTATATATGCTGGTTTGTGCCTTTTTTCAATAGTTAGAGGCATTTGCTCAATATCCGTGGGAATCCTAACCATTGAGGCTAATCTTGCCAAGGCATCAGCAAATTGATTTTCTTCTCTAGGTAGATATGTGTATTCCACCTTCTCTAACTGATCGGTAAGAGTTTCCAGATAGGTTTGGTAAGGGGCTAGGCTTTCACTCCTTACTTTCCACCTTTTAGATATTTGATTGATGATTAGAGAAGAATCTCCGAATATCCTTACTTCTTTACTCCCAATGCCAGAGCTGTTTCAAGGCCTACCACACATGCTTCATATTCAGCAGCATTGTTGGTAACGTCGAAATCAAGCTTTATTGAGATTGGGACGTGTTCTTCTTTGGGTGATACTAGTAGCACTCCGACACCACATCCCTTTTGGTTTGAGGCTCCGTCGAAATACAAGGTCCAAGTATCATCTTCGGTGACCATCAAATCTTCATCTGGAAATTCGTTGTCCTGTATTGGTGTCGAGTCTTCTATTAGAAAATCTGCCAGAAGGTCTGACACCACAGATCCTTTAATAGCTTTTTGTGGCATAAACCGTACATCGAACTGGGCTAAGTTGACTATCTATCTTGAAATACGTCCATTGAGCGTTGATTTCTCGAATAAGTATTTGAGTGGATCCAATCGAGATACCACGAAAACGGTATGCACCAACATGTAATGTCTCAACTTAGTTGTGGCCCACACCAAAGCGAGGCACAATTTCTCGAGTGGTGTATAGCGTGTTTCGTATTCGAGCATCTTCTTACTTAAGTAATAGATCACATTCTCTTTGTTTTCTACCTCTTGTGCTAACATAGCTCCCATTGTCTCTTTGGTAACCGTCAAATATAACCTAAGAGGTATTCCGGGAAGTGCTGGCGCTAATACGGGAGGATTTGCGAGATAGGCTTTGATCCGGTCAAAGGCTTTTTGACACTCGTCATCCCATATTACTGGTACATTCTTCTTGAGCTTTTTGAATATTGGTTCACATATCGTTGTTAGTTTTGATATAAACCTACTTATTTATTGCAACCGGCCAATGAATCCTCGAATCTGTTTCTCGGTTTTGAGCGATGGCATTGACATTATTGCTTTAATCTTGGTTGGATCTATCTCTATTCCTCTAGAGCTTATGACGTACCCCAAGAGCTTGCCTGAGATGACTCCAAAAGCACATTTTGATGGATTCAACCTCATATTGTATTTTCTTAGCCTTTCAAAAAATTTCCTTAAGGCTACTTGATGGCCTGGACGGTCCTTTGATTTCACAATCATGTCGTTGACATATACTTCAACTTCTTTGTGCATCATGTCATGGAGCAAGGCGGTTGCTGCACGTTGGTAAGTAGCACCTGCGTTTTTCAACCCAAATGGCATTACCGTGTAACAGTAAGTGCCCCATGGTGTGATAAAAGTTGTCTTCTCCATGTCTTCTTCCGCCATGAGAATTTGATTGTACCCTGTGTATCCGTCCATGAATGAGAGAAGTGCGTGATTTGCTGTGTTGTCTACCAGAATATCGATGTGTGGCAAAGGGAAGTCATCCTTTGGACTTGCCTTATTTAGATCTCGATAGTCGACACACATCCTTACCCTTCCGTCTTTCTTTGGAACTGGGACGACGTTGGCGACCCATTCGGGGTATTTGGATACCTTGATGAAACCTGCAGTTATTTGTTTTTGAACTTCTTCTTTTATTTTAAGTGTTACGTCGGGTTTCATTCGACGTAACTTTTGCTTTACAGGTTTCATTCCTGGAATTAATGGTATAGTGTGTTGAGCTATTTCTCTGTTGATGCCTGGCATATCTTCATATGACCAAGCAAATACATCGATAAATTCTTTAAGCAAGTTAATTAAATCGGTTCTTTCTTGTTTATTCAATGTTAGTCCGATTTTAACTTCTCTTTTATGAGTTGAATCATTTGAGATGTCAACTGTTTCAGTCTCTTCAATTACTGGTGTTTTCTTTTCAAGTGTTTCCATTGCTTTAATAAATTCTTTATCTTTTTCATCGTTAGCTAAGCAAAGTTCATCATCTTGGGTAAGGGAAGAACACGAGAAGTAAGGAGAATGAGCGATATTATTATACTCTGAGATCATTACATCAAAGAGTGATATGTCCTCAGGGACTGGATCATTAACTATCCTAGGAGAGGAACAAAGAAGGGGAGGCATTAAAGACTCAGAAGATTCTAAAGGGAAAGACTCTGACTCAGACTCTGACTCTGACGATTCTTTAAACATTGGCCCTTGTCCTGTCGTGATTGATATCTTCCTCCCACTCGGAGTGGTTACCTTGATAGTCTTGCGCCACCCTTGCAGTAATCCTTTAGCTGGAGTAATTAGCTTTGAGGGGTCGAAGTTTTCGCTTTGTAGGACCGTTTGAATGAGTGAGGAGTTATCTTCCTCATAAACTTGCTCAATCTTTTCTCGCCTAAACAGTAATCCCATGACGTTAAAGTCAAAACATGGGGGCGCTTTCTCCTTGTGGACGAGAGTTGGGATTTCGTCAGTGAAGTAGCAATCCAAGAAAATCTCGAATCCTGGTTGTCGTATGCCATTTACAACAAATGGTTCGGGAAATTCATGGCATGGATAGTCCTCTCCTTCTTTTATAAATTGTCCATTAAGCGTAAGAGGGTACTGATCCATTGGAATTGCTTTCTTTTGAATGCGAGCGTCCTTACGTGCTTTCAGTTTGTCCTGGGCTCGCTTGAGATCTTTCCGAGTCGGTTCGAAACCAAGTCCGAAAGTATCTAGTTTAGGGAGGCCAGGTGACTCTATCGATTTTGCTATCCCCTTCTTATTTCCTAAGGTCATCCCAGGGAAGTGTCCTTGTTTCTTTAGCATAGTGTTGATAATCATGTTGGAATGGGGGTCGTGGCAAAGAGATGTCCTTTCATACTCTTGGATTAAGGAGACTTCTTCGTTAAAGCCCCATAGGTCTTCATCATCTTCGTCATGCTCCACGTTGATGATTGGATTTTCTATTGATTTGATCCTCATTGGCGAAGCATCAATAGTGATGGGTATTCCTCCAACTATGGCTTTCACTTGTTGGTGGAGAGATGAAGGGACGGCCTTTAGGTCATGGAGCCAAGGGCGTCCTAACAACAGATTGAATGAGGCTTTGATGTCTACCACTTGAAAAGTAGTAGCATGTTCTATTGCTCCTGCCGTCACATTTAGAGTTATTTTGCCAAGAGCTTGACGTCGAGTGTTATCGTAAGCTCTTATTCCTTGTGTGGAAGGAGTTAAATCCTCATCTTTTATGCCAAGCATCCTTGCAGTCCTAAGTGGACAAACATTAATAGCCGATCCATTGTCTACAAGAGTCATGGGAACATTCATTCTTTTGCAGACTACTGTGAGGTTTAATGCCTTGTAGTGCTTGTCACCTTCCGGGGGTAAATCTTTATCAGAGAAGGTGATTAAATTAATTGGACTAGGGAGATCACTCGTGAGGAAGTTAGCTAGTCCCTCAGGAGTAGTGTCAGAATCTATCCCGATTTTATCCAAGGCATTCATCACAGCCAACCTATGTTCTCGAGATGTTGCCAGAAGCTTCCATACATTCATCTCCACTTTTGTTTTCTTGAATTGTTTAACGATGTCATTGTCTTCAATGATAGGTATGGGAACTTGTTGTACAGTAGGCATGGGTTGTGTTGAAACGGGAGATTGTATTCTCCCGGATCTTGTGAGGACGTCTATTGATGAATCTTCTTCAGCCCAAATGTCGTCCGTGGTGTATGATACAAAAGGTGAAGGTTCTAATATGTCTTTTAGATAGACATCTTCTTCATCACTGTCCCATACTCCATTAACATTTATGTCCTCTTCTTGCTGAACTTGGACTAATTCCTTTCTATCAATCATTTTCTGCACCAAATCCTTGAACTTGAAGCAGTTTTCTAGGGTGTGTCCTCCTGACTGATGGTATTGACAGTAATATCTATCTGTCCTTTTTAATGATTCAAATGGTCTCGGTTTGAGAGGTTTGACCTTGCCACTCTCGGAGAGCATTTTAAACATTTGTGCATACGGGATCCCTATTGGAGTATAAACTTTATTGCTCTTCTTGGGTCTTTCGGTGACTTGTAAGGGAAAGTATTTTGCCTCATAAGTCATTTTTACTGGTGTGAATTCTCTCTTAGGTTCTTTATCATATTCCTTGTGAAGTTCATTCAAAATTTTGAGATTTTCACGTAACAGTTGCGACGTCTCCCTCAGATACAGTGTGAGTATTCGTATCTCTACCTCATTTGCTAGTTCTGGAAGATTATCTTCGATATCGAAAAAGGTCTCTTCTTCCTCCTCTTCGACATTGGTTTCCTTGACAGGCTTAATGAGGGATGAGGGGTCAACTTCGCTTTCTTCATCGGAGATAGCCAATGTGTGAGCTAGAGGTGCGTTGTCAATACTCGGTTTCTTACTGGCAGGAGGCAACGGCAGCTTGTTACTGTCAATTAAGTCTTGAATAGCTTCCTTAAGCTTCCAACAGCTTTCAGTAGAGTGGCCCCTACCTTGATGATATTTGCAATGCGCATTAGGGTTCCAATTAGGCGACCTCTTCTCAACTGGTGGATCTCCAAATGGTCCTATAGGAGTTATAAGACCTTTTGCATTTAGCCGATCAAACGCGGTGTCATAACTCATGCCAATAGGAGTGAAGTTTCTCCTAAAGGGTTTCTTTTGTCCTTGATTGTTCATGGCGAGGACTTCTCCTAGATTAAAGGTGCTAACATTATTTGAGTGGGCGGTTTTGGAAGAAGAAGGATTGTCGTTCTTCTTTCCTTTCCAGACACTGTTGGAGTTATTGTTGGCAGCTTTAGATTTAGCTAAGTCATCTTCAATATTAATCCCGATATCATAAACAGCCTTAAAGGTATGAAGGTTGTTTTGATATTTAAGATGTTTTGAATATTTTTCTTGGAGATTTTTAATGAACGATCTCACGGACTCTTTTTCACTAGGTACCTCAATCATTTTAGCTTAGGTTTCTCTCCACTTGTTAAAGAAGGATGTGAAGCCCTCATTCTCCTTCTGTTTGAGGATTTTAAGTTCTCTATGGTCAGTTTCGACTTGAACGTTGCACTTGTACCTATCGACGAAAGCGTTTGCTATGGATTCCCAGGTAGAGGTCTTTTCTTTTTCAAGAGAAAAGAACCATTGTTGGCAAACGGTCTCGAGAGATAGCGAGAACAAAGAAGGGAAGACTTTCTTATCGATACCCTTGATACTCATTATTGTTTCAAATGCCCTTAGATGGAAGTAGGGGTTGTCGATTGCCCTAAACTTTGGGATGTCGTTGGCACTGAACTTCTGTGGAAGAAGATCCTTATCTACCGAGACCCCTTGGGATGTGAGTTCTTGAAACTTGTAGTCACTGGACAACTTGCTTAGGCTTTCTTGCATGAGGTCCATTTGTTGTTACTTCGCGGGATCCTCGATCTTAAGTGCGAGAAGTTTCAGTGTCTCAGTTACAGTAGCCAGTTGGTTCTTGAGATCATTAACTTCTTCCTGAGTTGCCATTATAACTCTTGCTTTCCTCTTGCGAGCTATAGGTTTGTCGAAAAGTTGGACTTGTACGAAGAGGTTATCTTTGATTAATCGTTCTTCCTTTCTTGACCACGCGCTGTAAATTAAGCCAGTTTGCGTTTTAATTACTTGACTCGAATCAGTTTGACTTTATGGCTTTTATTTAAAAAAAAAAAAAAAAGTATGCATATTTTTAGGGAGCAATAATGTACATGTGTTTAGGGAACTTAAGTACTATTATTTATTGGAGGATTAATATCCGACTTACCCCCCTAAAAAATATGACGAAAAAAAAAACGCGCGCACACAAGACTCCCTTAATCATGGTCAAGACATGTGTATTGGTGTGTGTATTGAGTGTAAGTGACATGCTTGGACTCTTGTGTAAGACCATGGGACTTAGTGCCTAAACTCGAATATTAATTCAAATAAGCATTATTGCCGGAAAAATTAACCGAATTAAACAGGAAACTGATTAATTAGACACTAGGTGATGACTCGACAAATAATCCGAACTGTCGGCCAAGCGACAGGACTGGCGTCACAATATGGTGGTTGGCGCCAGACTTTTTAGTAAATGTCTGGCGCTACACACCATACAGTGGCGCTACAGCTCAGATTTTGGCACCAACTTTGGAGCCTCGAACCGGGACTGTTTTCGGTATTATTAGTCAACTGGGGTATGCCTAAAGTCGTACTAGGTCAATTCCGATTAAAAGGAGAAAAAACGTTATGGACTCGAATTAATTAATTAATTAATTAAATAGGCAAAGTTCTTTAATTCACTAGTTTTAGTCTCAACACAAATCAACAAACGGTTAAGAGGAACATAGAATATATATGCACAACAAATAATGCACAATTTAGTCAAGTAGGCACAATATGATGCAATGAGTTCGCAACCTAACCATGGCTTTAGTTCTCTAAAGTTCGGGATATGGTTTAGTCAAATAGGGTCCATGGTTAATTGTTCAGATGCACCGCGTAGAAGCCTAACCGTGAAGGGTTAACGCGTGTGGATAGAACACCGCGAGTTTTTAGAAAAAACTCACTTCCATGGTTTGGTAAATTCAACCTCTCAGATGTACCCTTTGTTGCCAGGAGCGTTCAATCAGGTAGATAGAGCATGAATTCCCAGAGGGTTATGTCCATATGTAGAACACATATGGGTTTCAGAAAAGTGAGAAAAAATTCAATCAGGAAGTAGGATCGAGCAAACAATACGAAAAACCGGTCGAAATTAGAACGCATATTTCTGGCTCGGTATTGGGGGAAATTGGCGCCAACAAACAGAGACTGGCGCCAACTTTTAACTGTAGCGTCTGGCGCCAATATTGGCGTCTGGCGCTACGGCTAAAAGTATGGCGCCAAGCTCTAGCCCCTGATGCTACTTCCCACATGCCTCAGCAGCTTTCTGTGCTCAATAAAATCATCCAGTTTCGCGCGGTGTTATTTCAGTCCTAGTTGTGAAAGACATTTCTCAAATTTCCTACATGTAAAATCCTATGTTTTTGACTCATTACGGATGGTCTTTCCAATGAGAACCTTTTTATGCATATGACACAATGTTAATCAAAATTACGCACATGAAATACTTAGAACTTTTCGAGTCTCATCCACTCATTCTAAATCATTGCCGAAACAAATTCAGGAATTAAAATAGAAATCTTCCCCAGTGGAGTCGCCAAAAACTGTAGGGAATAATTTCAAGCCTTTAAAATCCCACTAGCTTGAACCCCACTGTGATCAAACACTAAAGTACGGTGGCGTCCAAAAGGGAAGAAGATAGAGCAAAAGAGTCGCCAACAAGTTTTTAAGGAACTTGTAAATTGTTCACGAGGTGAAGGTTACACTCCTTAACGATCCAAGAGATCGTCAACTCCATAAGGTCATGAACCAAATAAGGGTTCGGGGATGAAGGTACAAATCCAACCTAAAAGAGATTGAACCTGCCCTAATAATAGGCCTCTACTTTATTCTGCTCGTATTCATGTGCGCTTTCTGATTAACATACAATCAATAGGATTAACCCTAAACCTGTTTAATCTATGTTGGTTGAATTTAATGCACAAATAAACCTATTATTGGCGATCACTTGAAATTATAATCACAATTAACCTAACAAGATTATTAATTATCTTATTAAGCGTGATTGCAAATACCAATTCCCTTTAACATGCATAAAAGGTGATCAAGCAATAAATAAATAAAATATGATACATATCAAGCAACATAATAAATAAATAATCAACATCATGAATAATAAAAATAATATCAATAACAATCATGTTAAAGCATAGCAAGATCCTAGGCATGATACTAACAAGATTAATAACAAACCCTAGCATGTCACTAAACAATAAAAATCAAATCTTTAGCCCTAACATGATATTAACATGAATAAATATTAGGAAGAGAATAATAGGAAGCATCGTAGCAATCATATTTGATATTAAAAATACCCTAGACATGATACTAGGAATCATAATAACAATCTAAACATGATATCTACATCATAAATCAATTAAACCAATTAAAGTACTTACTTGGATGCCTCGTACCTCTTTCTAATTACAAAATACACACGTTAGTAACTTCAAGAAAAAATAATAATCAAAGCAATTAAATTAAATAATTGAAAGAGAGATTTGGGACCAAACCCTCAGAAATTAAAACCTTTCACGTCTAGGGCGAAGGCAACTTCGAATATGGCTAGGTGTTTCTAGATCTTGTGAATGCGGAATTTTGTATTCGAGAAAACAAAGTTTTAGAAAAGAAAGAATGATTGATTTTAAGAAGAGAATTGAAGATTCTTGGTGAATGAATATTGATAATCCGTCCATGAAAACGGAGTTTTTGATACGATATTTATAGAGAAAATCATCCAAAAAAGATAATTTATCAAAACAGAGTCTGAAGACCACAAAAACACCTTGGCGCCAGCCCTGGCTCATTGGCGCCAAGACCAGTGGCTAGCGCCAGGCGCCAATGCTGGCGTCTGGCGCCAATCCTGATTCCAGGCGCCAAGGCCTGGGGTTGGACGCCAAACCGGCTTTCAACGCGTTTTCGAAAATCTGATAAATTTTCCGTACTGGAAGATAAAATAATATAATTTCAGTCGAAAATGCTATTTGATCTAATTAAAACTCTGAAGAATCCTAATTGAATTAAGAATGATAAGACCTTCTAGAACTTTCTAGAAGACCAAAACCATTACTAATTACATTAGGAATGATAAATCATATTAGGCCCTCCCCTAGATCATTGGGTCGTACTTAAAGCTCAAACCGGGCCCAGTTTAGTAAATTGGCCATAAATTCCTCAATATTCATCGGAATCGGGCTTATAATATATCGTTAGAAAGGTCTTTGCAAACCCCATCCAACTACACCACTATTGGACCCATATCATGGACCAACCAAACTGGATTGGCTGTTTTCTTAAAATAAAGTTTTCAAAAACAGGGAGAAGAGAAAAGAAAAGAAATAAAACTTTCCGCAACACTAGACCTTTCCACACTTTCATTTCAATCGATTATGATTCGACGTGAAAGGTACTCATCACTGGGTTTGGTTTTGGGGAGACACAAATGGGTGTCTACAATCGGCAAATTGGTTTTCCTCTCTAGGTAGATATGTATATTCTACCTTGTCTAATTGATCGGTAAGAGTTTCCAAATAGGTTTGATAATGGGCTAGGCTTTTGCTCATTACTTTCCACCTTTTAGATATCTGATTGATGATCAAAGAAGAGTCTCCGAATATCCTTAACTTTTTCACTCTCAATGCCAAAGTTGTTTCAAGGCCTACCACGCATGCTTCATATTCAGCAGCATTGTTGGTAACGTCTAAATCAAGCTTTATGGAGATTGGAACATGCTCTTCTTTAGGTGATACTAGTAGCACTCCAACGCCACATCCCTTTTGGTTTGAGGCCCCGTCGAAGTATAAGGTCCAAGTATCATCTTAAGTGACCATTAAGTCTTCATCTGGAAATTCATTGTCTTATATTGGCGTCGAGTCTTCTATTGGAAAATCAGATAGAAAGTCCGACACCACGGATCCTTTGATAGCTTTTTGTTGCATAAACCTTACATCAAACTGGGCTAGATTGACTATCCATCTTGATATGCGTCCATTGAGTGTAGATTTCTTGAATAGATACTCGAGTGGATCTAATCGGGAGACTACGAAAACGGTGTGCACAAACATGTAATATCTTAACTTAGTTGTGGCCCACACCAAGGCGAGGCACAACTTCTCAAGCGGTGTATAGCGTGCTTCGTATTCGAGAATCTTCTTGCTTAGGTAATAGATTGCGTTCTCTTTGCCTTCTACCTCTTGTGCTAGCATGGCTCCCATTGTCTCTTTGGTGAATGTCAAATATAACCTAAGAGGTATTCCGGGAAGTGCTGGTGCTAATACGGGAGGATTTGAGAGATAGGCTTTGAACTTTTCAAAGTCTTTTTGACACTCGTCATCCCATATTTCTGGTACATTCTTCTAAAGTTTTTTTCAAAATTGGTTCACATATCGTCGTCAGTTTTGATATGAACCTACTTATGTATTGCAACCAGCCAATAATTCCTCGAATTTGTTTCTCGGTCTTGGGCGGTGGCATTGAAATGATTGATTTGATCTTGGTTGGGTCTACCACTATTCCTCTAGAGCTTATGACGTAACCGAAGAGCTTGCCTAAGGTGACTCCAAAAGCACACTTAGATGGATTCAACCTCATATTATATTTTTTTAGCCTTTCGAAAAATTTCCTTAAGGATACTTGATGGCCTGGATGGTCTTTTGATTTTACAATCATGTTGTCGACATATACTTTGACTTCTTTATGCATCATGTCATGGAGTAAGGCAGTTGCTGCACGTTGGTAAGTAGCACCCGCGTTTTTCAACCCGAATGGCATTACCGTGTAGCAGTAAGTGCCCCATGGCATTATAAAAGTTGTTTTCTCCATGTCTTCTTCTGCCATGAGAATCTGGTTGTAACCTGCGTATCCATCCATGAACGAGAGAAGTGCGTGATTTTCCGTGTTATCTACCAGAATATCGATGTGTCGCAAAGGGAAGTCGTCCTTTGGACTTGCCTTATTTACATCTCGATAGTCGACACACATCCTTACCCTTCCGTCTTTCTTCGGAACGGGGACGACGTTGGCGACCCATTCGGGGTATTTGGATACCTTGATGAAACCTGCAGTTATCTGTTTTTGAACTTTTTCTTTTATTTTAAGGGCTACGTCGGGTTTCATTCGACGCAACTTTTGTTTTACAGGTTTCATTCCTGGAATTGGTGGTATAGTGTGTTGAGCTATTTCTCTATTAATGGCTGGCATATCTTCATATGACCAAGCGAATACATCGATAAATTCTTTAAGTAAGTTAATTAAATCGGTTCTTTCTTGTTTATTCAACGTTAATCCGATTTTAACTTCTCTTTTATGAGTTGAATCATTTGAGATATCAACTGTTTCAGTCTCTTCGATTACCGGTGTTTTCTTTTCGAGTGTTTCCATTGCTTTAATAATGTCTTTGTCTTTTTCATCGTTTGTTAAGCAAGGCTCGTCATCTTGAGTTAGAGAAGAACACGAGAAGTAAGGAGAATGAGAAATATTATTATACTCTGAGATCATTACATCAAAGAGTGATTTGTCCTCAGGGACTGGATCACTAACTATCCTAGGAGAGGAAATAGGAGGAGGAGGTGTTACTACTAAATATTTAGAAGACTCTAAAGGGAAGGACTCTGACTCGGACTCTGACTTAGACGACTCTTCAAACATCGGTCCATGCCCTGTCGTGATGGATATCTTCCTTCCGCTTGGAGTAGTCACCTAAATAGTCTTGCGCCACCCTTGTAGTGATCCTTCAGCTGGAGTAATTAGCTTCGAGGGATCGAACCTTTCACTTTGTAGGACTGTTTGAATGAGCGAGGAGTTATCCTCTTTATAAGGTGGATTATTCTTTTCTCGCCCAAATAGTAATCCCATGACGTTAAATTCAAAGCATGGGGGTGCTTTCTCCTTGTGGACAGGAGTTGGGATTTCATCAGTGAAGTGGCAATCCAATAAAATCTCAAATCCCGGTTGCCTTATGCCGTTTACAACAAATGGCTTGGGAAATTCATGGCATGGATAGTCCTCTCCTTCTTTTATAAACTGACAGTTAAGCATAAGAGGGTACTGATCCATTGGGATTGCTTTCTTTTTAATGCGAGCATCCCTACGTGCTTTTGATTTTTCCTGGGCTCGCTTGAGATCTTTTCGAGTCGGTTCGAAACCAAGTCCGAAAGTGTCTAACTTAGGGAGGCCAGGTAACTCCAGCGGTTTTGCCATTCCTTTCTTCTTCCCTAGGGTCATCCCAGGAAAGTGTCCTTGTTTCTTCAGCATGGCATTGACAATCATGTTTGAATGGGGGTCATGGCAAAGAGGGGTCCTTTCATCCTCCTGAATTAAGGAGACTTATTCGTTAAAGCCCCATAGATCTTCATCATCCTCGTCGTGCTCCACATTAATAATTGGTTTTCTATAGATTTGATCCTCATAGGCGAAGCATCGATGGTGATTGGAATTCCTCCAACTGTAGCTTTCACTTGTTGGTGGAGAGATGAAGGGACGGGCTTTAGGTCATGAAGCTAAGGGCGTCCCAACAATAAGTTGAATGAAGCTTTGATGTCTACTACTTGGAAAGTAGTAGCATGTTCTATTGCTCCTGCCGTTACATTTAGGGTAATATTGCCAAGAGCTTGACGACGAGTGTTGTTGTAGGCCCTTATTCCTTGTGTAGACAGAGTTAAATCTTCGTCCCTTATGCCGAGCATCCTCGCAGTTCTAAGTGGACAGACGTTGATAGCCGATCCATTGTCTACAAGAGTCATAGGAACATTCATCCTTTTGCAAACTACTTTGAGGTTTAATGCCTTGTAATGTTTGTCACCTTCTGGGGGTAAATCTTTGTCAGAAAAGGTGATAAAATTAATCGGGCTAGGAAGGTCACTTGTGAGGAATTTGGCTAGTCCCTCAGGAGTAGTGTTAGAGTCTATCCCAATTTTGTCCAAGGCATTCATTACAGCCAACCTATGTTCTCGAGATGTTGCCAGTAGCTTCCACGCATTCATCTCAACCTTTGTCTTCTTAAACTGCTTAACAATGTCATTGTCTTCAATGATAGGTATGGGAACTTGATGTGTGGTTGGCATAGGTTGTGTTGAAACGGGAGGTTGCATTCTCCCAGATCTTGTGAGGACGTCTATCGATGAGTCTTCTTCAGCCCAAATGTCATCTGTGGTGTATGACACAGAAGGTGGAAGTCCTACTAGGTCCTTTAGATAGACATCTTCTTCATCATTGTCCCAAACTCCATTAATGGTTGCATCTTCTTCTTGTTGAACTTGGACTAGTTTCTTTTCATCAATCATTTTCTGTACCAAATCCTTGAATTTGAAACAGTTTTCTATAGTGTGACCCCCTGATTGATGATACTGACGGTAATATCTATCTGTCCTTTTCAAGGATTCGAATGGTCTCGGTTCAAGAGGTTTGATCTCGCCACTCTCGGAGAGCATTTCGAACATTTGTGCATATGGGATCCCAATTGGAGTGTAAATTCTATTGCTCTTCTTGGGTCTTTCAGTGACTTGTAAGGGAAAATGCTTTACCTCATAAGTCGTTCTCACTGGTGTGAATTCTCTTTTAGGTTCATCCTTCGGAAGTGGAAGCTCATCATATTTCTTATGGAGTTCGTTCATAACTTTGAGAGCTTCACGTAGTAGTTGCGATACCTCCCTCATAGACAGTGTAAGCAATTGTATATCATCTTTATTTGCCGGTTCTGGAAGGTTATCATTGACATCGAAAAAGATCTCCTCTTCTTTTTCTATGGTGCTGATTTCTTTGACAGGTCTAATGAGAGATGAGGGGTCAACCTCGTTTTCCTCATCGGAGATAGCCAGGGTATGAGCTAGAGGTGCATTGTCAATGCTTGGCTTCTTACTGGCAAGGGGCAACGGCAGCTTGTTGTTGTTGATCAAGTCTTGGATAGCTTCCTTAAGCTTCCAAGAGTTTTCAGTGAGATGGCCCCTACCTTGGTGATACTTGAAGTGTGCATTGGGGTTCCAATTATCCGACCTCTTCTCAACTGGTGGGTCCCCAAATGGTCCAATAGGTGTTATAAGACCCTTTGCATTTAATCGATCAAATGCGGTGTCATAACCCATGCCAATAGGAGTGAAGTTCCTCCTAAATGGTTTCTTCTGTCCTTGATTGTTCATAGCAAGGACTTCTCCTAAATTAAAGGTGCTAACATTGTTTGAGTGGGCGGTTTTGGAAGAAAAGGATTGTCGTTCTTCTTTCCTTTCCAGCAACTGTTGGAGTTATTGTTGGCAGCTTTTAATTTAGCCAAGTCATCTTCAATATTGATCTTAATGTCATAAACGGCCTTGAAGGTATGGAGATTATTTTCATATTTGAGATGCTTGGAATATTTTTCTTGGAGATTTTTTATGAACAGTCTCACAAATTCTTTTTCACTTGGCACCTCAATCATCTTAGCTGAGGTTTCTCTCAACTTGTTAAAGAAGGAGGTGAAGCCTTCATTCTCTTTCTGCTTGAGGATTTAAAGTTCCCTATGGTCAGTCTCGACTTGAATGTTGCACTTGTACCTATCAACGAAAGCGTTTGCTATTGACTCCCAGGTAGAGGTCTTTTCTTTCTCAAGAGAAAAGAACCATTGTTGGCAAACGGTCTCGAGAGATAGTTAGAACAGAGAGGGGGAAACTTTCTTATCGATATCCTTAATACTCATTATTGTTTCGAATGCTCTTAAATGAAAGTAAGGGTTGTCAGTTGCTCTGAATTTTGGGATTTCGTTGGCATTGAACTTCTGCGGAAGAAGATCTTTGTCCACCGAGACCCCTTGTGATGTAAGCTCTTGAAACTTGTAGTTGCTAGACAACTTTCTTAAACTCTCTTGCATGAGGTCCATCTGTTGTTGCTTCACGGGATCATCGATCTTGAGTGCGAGAAGCATCAGTGTCTCAGTCACGGTAGCCTGTTGGTTCTTAAGATCATCCTCTTACGAGCTATGGGTTTGTTGAAAAGTTGGACTTGTACGAAGAGGTTATCTTTGATTAACCGTCCTTCCTTTCTTGACCATGCACTGTAAATTAAACCATTTTGCGTTTTAATTACTCAACTTGAATCAACTTGACTTTACGGTTTATTTTAAGGAAGAAAAGAAAAAAAAAAAGGGTGCATATTTTTTTGGCAAAAATAATGTACATATTTTTAGGGAACTAAGTATATTTTTTTTATTGGAGGATTAATATCCGACTTACCCCCCTAAAAAAAATGACGGAAAAGCGCGCACACAAGACCCTCTTAAACATGGTCAAAGTATGTGTATTGGTGTGTGCGTTGAGTATAAGTGACATGCTTGGACTCTTATGTAAGACCATGGGACTTAGTGCCTAAACTCGATCATTTACTCAAATAAATACTGTTGACGGCAAAATTTAACCGAAATAATTAGAAAACTTATTAATTAGACTCTAAGTGATGACTCGACCAATAATCTGAACTGTCGGCTAAGCAACAGGACTGGCGTCGCACTATGGAGCTTGGCTCCAGACGACAGAGTTGTCGTCAGGCGCTACACCCCATAATGTGGCGCTACAGCTCAGACCTTGGCGCCAATATTGGAGCTTCGGTATGGGACTGTTTTCGGTGTTATTAGTCCATTGGGGTATGCCTAAAGTCGTACTAGGTCAATTCCGATTAAAAAAAAATAGACTTCATTGACTCAAATTAATTAATTAATTAAATAAATAGGCAAAGTTCTTTTAAGTCATTAATTTTTTTAGTCTCAACACAAGTCAACAAACGGTTAGGAGAAACATAGAATATATATGCACAACAAATAATGCACAATTAGTCAAGTAGGCACAATATGATGCAATGCGTTTGCCACCGAACCATGGCTCTAGTTCTCTAAAGTTCGGGATATGGTTTAGTCAATAGAGGGTCTATGGTTAATTGTTCGGATGCACCGCGCGAAAGCCTAACCGTGAAGGGTTGGCGCGAGTGGATGGGACACCGCGAGTTTAGAAAAACTCGCTTCCATGGTTTGGTGAATTCAACATCTCGGATGTACCCTTTGTTGCACGGAGCGTCCAATCGGGTAGATGGAGCATGAATTCCTAGAGGGTTATGTCCATATGTAGAACACATATGGGTTTCAGAAAAGTGAGAAAAAATTCAATCAGGAAGCAGGATCGAGCAAACAATACGAAAAACCGGTCAAAATTAGAACGCATATTTCTGGCTCGATATTGGGGGAAATTGGCGCCAGCAATCAGAGACTGGCGCAAGCTTTTAACTGTAGCACCTGGCACCAAAACTGGCGTCTGGCGCTACGGCTAAAATGCTAATGCCAATCTCTGGCCTCTGGCGCTACTTCCCACA
Organism: Chenopodium album; assembly: GCF_948465745.1. Taxonomy (NCBI): domain Eukaryota; kingdom Viridiplantae; phylum Streptophyta; class Magnoliopsida; order Caryophyllales; family Amaranthaceae; genus Chenopodium; species Chenopodium album. Next base: position 23,698,179 of record NC_137839.1, read on the forward strand.
TGCCTTAGCAGCTTTCTGTGCTCGATAAAATTTTCAAGTTTCGCGCAGTGTTATTTCGGTCCTAGGTTTGATAGATATTTCTCAAATTTCCTACGTGTAAAATCCTATGTTTTTAACTCATTACGGATGGTCTTTCCAATGAGATCTTTTTTATGCATATGACAATAATTTTAATCAAAATTACGCACATGAAATACTTAGAACTTTTCAAGTCTCAACCACTCATTCTAAATCATTGCCGAAACGAATTCAGGAATTAAAATAGAAATCTTCCCCAGCGGAGTCGCCAAAAAACTATAGGGAATAATTTCAAGAGTTAAACCCCTAGCTTGAACCCCACTGTGATCATACACTAAAGTACGGTGGCGTCCAAAAGCGAAGAAGATAGAGCAAAAGAGTCGCCAACAAGTTTTTAGGAACTTGTAAACCTTTCATAGGATGAAGGTTAGACCCCTTAACGATCCAAGAGATCGTCAACTCCATAAGGTCTAGAACCAAATAAGGGTTCGGGGATGATGGTACAAATCCAACCTAAAAGATATTGAACCTGCCCTAATAATAGGCCTCTACTTTATTCTGATCGTATTCATGTGCGCTTTGTGATTAACATGCAATCAATAGGATTAACCCTAAACCTGTTTAATCTATTTTGGTTGAATATTAATGCACAAATAAACTATTATTGGCGATCACTTGAAATATAATCACATTAACCCTAAACAAGATTATTAATTATCTTATTAAGCGTGATTACAAGTACCAATTCCCTTTAAACATGCAATAAAGGTGTGATCAAGCAATAAATATAAATAATCAAGAAACATAATAAATAAAATCATAACAATAATTATAATAATAAATATCATCATCATAAAAATAAATTATAATTCAAATAATCATGATAATAATCATAAAATAAAATAATCATCATATTAATAATAATTGAAATAATTATCATAAATAAAATAATCATCATCAAAATAATTATAATAGTAATAATATTCATAACCATCATGAATTATAACAATCATAATCATGTTCATGTTAATATTAAAGCATAATAGTAGCAAGATCCTAGGCATGATACTAACAAGATTAATAACAAACTCTAGCATGTCACTAAGCATTAAAAATCAAATCTTTAACCCTAACATGATACTAACATGAATAAATATTAGGAAGAACATAGGAAGCATTGTAGGAATCATATTTAAAATTAAAATTACCCTAGACATGATACTAGGAATATCATAATAACAATATAAACATGATTTCTACATCATAATATCAATTAATCAATTAAAATACTTACTTTGATGCCCCGTACCTCTTTCTAATAACAAAATACACACGTTAGTAACTTCAAGGAAAATAATAAACAAACAATCAAATTAAATAATTGAAATAGAGATTTGGGACCAAACCCTCAGAAATTAAAACCTTTCACATCTAGGGCGAAGACAACTTATAATATGGCTAGGCGTATCTAAGTCTTGCGAATGTGGAATTTTATATTTGAGAAAAGGCTAGTTTAGAAAAAGAGAGAGAGAGAATAATCAAGAAAATCTTGATGAGAGTTGGTGAATGATTACGAGAGAATTAGAGAATTAATGATTGCAAATGAAAACTTATTGTTGATGAATGAAAACGGAGTTTTTACTACGATATTTATAGAGAAAATCAGCCAAAAAGATAAAATAAACAAAACAGAGTCTGACGCACAAAAAATAGAGTTGGCGCAAACCCTGTCTAACTGGCGCTAGGCACCAACACTGGCGCCAGGCGCCAGACCTGGTTCCAGGCGCCAAAGCCTGGGGTCAGGCGCCAAGCCTATTTTCATCGCGTTTTAGTAAATCAGATAAATTTGTCGTACAGGAGGATAAAATCATATAATTTGCTCGAAAATGCTATTTGATTTTAATTAAAACTCTGAAAAGTCAACAAGTCAATTTATCAATGCTAATTGAATTAGGAATGAAAAGAACCTTATAGAAGAATCTAGAAGACTAAAACCATTCCTAATTGCATTAGGAATGATAAATCATATTAGGCCCTCCCCTAGATCATTGGGCCACATATAAGGCTCAAACCGGGCCCAGTTTAGTAAATTGACCATAATTTCCTCAATATTCATCGGAATTGGGCTTATAATATATCGTTGGAAAGCTTTTGTCAAGCCCCATCCAACTACACTATTATTGGGCCCATATCATGGTCCAACCAAACAGGATTAGCTGTTTTCTTAAAATAAGTTTTCAAAAACAGAGAGAAGAGAAAAGAAATTAAAACTATCCGCAACACTAGACTTTCCACACTTTCACTTTATTCGATTATGATTCGACGCGAAAGGTACTCATCACTGGGTTTGGTTTTGGGGAGACACAAATGGGTGTCTACAAGACTCTTTATTGATCATCAATCAAATCTCCAAAAGGTTGAAAGTAAGAAGCGAAAGTTTAGCCCCTAACCAAACTTATCTGGAAACCCTTACTAATCAGTTGGAAACGGTAGAATACACATATCTACCTAGAGAAGAAAATCAATTTGCTGATGCCTTGGCAAGACTAGCTTCAATGGTTAGGATTCCTACGGAAATCGAGCAAATGCCTCTAACTATAGAAAAAAGGCACAAACCGGCCTATATATATTCAAGCTATAGAAGATGATGAAGTAATCCAGGATAAAGAAGAAGAAGAAGAAGAAGAACCATGGTATACGAATATACTCAATTATGTCACCATATGAGAATACCCTCCACATGCTGACAAAAGAGCAAAACGAGCATTAAGACTCTTGGCTTCCCAATACGTACTCATAGACAACGAGCTACACAAAAGGGTACCTAAGGGTCGAGCTCCCTTTATGTGCAGGAAAAAAGGATGCCCAAAGAGCAATGAGGATAGTCTACGAAGGAATTTGTGGAACTCACGTAAATGGCAAAATGTTAGTCCAAAAGATAATGCGAGAAGGATACTATTGGACTACAATGAGTAGAGATTGCCATCAATACGTAAAAAGATTCCATAAGTGTCAAATCTACGCTAATTTACAACATGTTCCTCCATCTTTGCTCTACACCTACACGTCGCCATGGCCATTCTCTACATGAGGAATCGACATCATCGGCAAAATCACTCCCCCAGGAACAGGAGGTCACGAATATATCTTAGTGGCAATTGATTACTTCACAAAGTGGGTCGAAGCACAATCATACGCCAAACTCACTGCAAGACATGTAGCACTCTTTATCGAAAGAAATATTATTTGTCGATATGGAGTCCCACATGAAATGATAAGTGACAATAGGACTTACTTTCAAGCCGAATGTGAAGAATTGCTACAAAAATATGGTATTCAACATCATCATTCTTCTCCTTATAGACCTCAGGCAAATGGAGCAGTCGAAGTAGCTAATAAAAATCTAAAGACTATCATCGAGAAAATGACGGAAAATTACAAGGATTGGCCTAAAAAACTTCACTTTGCATTGTGGGGTTATCGCACGTCAATTCGCACATCAACAGGGAATACGCCATTTTCCTTGGTTCATGGAATGGATGCCGTACAACCTGTCGAGCTAGAGATTCCATCTCTACGCATCGCATTAGAGAGCAAACTCGATGAAGTTGAGTGGACTAGGGAAATATATGAGGAGCTAATTCTACTTGATGAAAAACGACTAGAAACTCTACATCACACTCAATGTTACCAAACTTGTAAGGCTATGCATTTTAATAAGAAGGTCAAGACAAGAAACATCAAAGTAGGAGATTTGGTGTTAAAAGCATTTAGGAAAAATGTTTTAGATCCAAGGGGAAAATTCAGACCTAATTGGTCTGGGCCCTACATTGTCAAAACAATCCTGTCAGGAGGTGTAGCAAAATTAACTGATATGGATGGCAATGAGTTCTCGAACATGACAAATCTTGACCAACTTAAAAATACTACCCATAATCACTTGAGTAGGACACGTAAGAGAGCTACGTTTGGCCTGAGTCCTTAAGAAAGGATACGTAGGCAACCCTTTACAGGTGCAGCCACTTTATTTTTTAACCCTCGCATCCCAGACTTAAAAAAAAATTCAACAGAAGTTCGACGAAACATCGGCGTCACAGAAAAAAATTTGACGCCAACCGATGAACCTTAGCGCCAGACGACAGCCTCTGTCGCCTGACGCCAGACTGTCGCAGCTGGCGCCAGTCACAAAATCGTGGCGCCAATTTACTGTAAATTATCTGGGAATATTTCGGTGTTTTTCGAAAAATTTTCGACTTCCGTACTCGAAAAAATTTCTGGAAAATTAAATTTTTGGTTCTCATTGCTTTAATAAATTAAATTTAAAGTAAATAATTTAATTAAAAAGCTGGAATTTCATTAATAAATAAATTACATTATTGATGGAATTTAAATAAAGCCTAAATAAATTAACTTTGAATTTAAAACTAAGCCTAATAATTGAAAGGTAAGCAATGCTTTTAATCTTTTTTCTCTTTCTTTGCCCTCTTCCAATTCTTATATGCGTCTTCCTCCTCATCCATAACTTTAGCTAGTAAGCTTCCTTTTGAGGACCTACATTCAATCTTGGAGTAAATAGTTTCTCCTTTAGCCAGGACCCCATGTTTCTTTTCTACCCAAGCCTTCTTCTCAGTGGTGTCAGCTTTCCTTTTTCCTTTATCCTTAGTAGAGCTTTCTTCTTAGGCATTGTAGGCGTTTTGAACACAACTCTTTCACCCAAGCGTTCCTTAACAAGAATCACTTTATCACCTAGACGACTCTTCACATCAGTTTTACTCTGATTTTTCTTCATGTCCTTTGATGGTTTCTTCAGAAGCCACCTTTTCACATCATTGGGCAAGGAAGGAGGAACCTTTTGGGTAATCACTTCCCAAAAAGGTCTAGCGCTCCAAAAAGTGTCAAATTTGTCTACTTCCTAAGAGACAGGGAATTCATAGGGACGAAGAAGATCCCCAGGCTAGAAGGAATTGTTTGAAGTAGGTCGTACTGTCTTTTTACCCTGCAGGGATAATAAAAAGTCATTCGGGACAAGCTTGAAAGACGGCAGAAAGGTTGCTTGTTAACACCAACCATCTTTTCTATTTTCCACCAAGGGATGACCCACTTGATGGCAAAATTGCAAGACCGGAAGACCTTCTTCCATTCATGGCGCCCCATTTTAGAGAAGCGTTTCTTCCTTCTCACAAACCAATTTGGCCTGTACTATTCAATATCGTCTAGAGGACTAATTAGTTCTAGTCTTTCCATTAGCCACATCTGTAAAAAAAAAAAATTCAATGCAAATAAATTATTATTACTACACAAAAATATGTTTTTAATTTCTATAATTAAAAATATTATTTTTCTACCTGTAATAAAATTGGAGAGCCTCGAAAAGGGGCTTTTGGATTTTTCTTTAATTCATCAAGACTAAGCATAGTCTCTCCAACTATTAATGACATTGGATTTCTCCCAAATTCTATATTCTCCAAAACAGTTGATATGATTGCTTGACCCTCATTAGTTCTACCACTAGTGAGAAGATATTGGTTAAGCATGCAAAAAAGAAAAGCCCTTCTTCTATAAACATGAAAAGACTCATAATAGGATATATCAAAATAATGGCTAGCAAATTCTTTCAATTTAACTATGATACCATCTACTATTTTTGTTAGATCTTTGTCTTTTAAATTGAAGAAGCGTTCAAAATCCTTATAATAATACTCGTTTATTCTAGGGATTATTACAAGATCTAATGCAGGGAAGCCTAAAATAGCACCGAATTCTTCCAGCAAAGGGCTAATTTCATCATACCCTAACCTAAAGCAATGAGTATCCACATCCCAATATTCTAGAGCGGTATGAATAAAATCTTAATCAAGATCTACCCCTTTGACACCATAAATACCCCCAGGTGAAACACATCTAACTCTTTTCTCTCCTTCGCATTAAGTTACCGACACCATTAATGAGTGAAGTTGGTAAGAATTTTAGAGACTAGAGACATGATTTTTATTTTTTCAAGAGCTAAGAAAATATTTAATTAGCTGAAATTATGAAGAAAATCGGCTGGGCAGGGGGCTATTTATACACAAAATCGGCGCAGTTTTAATTAGGAAAGTGTAGACACCCATTTGTGTCTCCCCAAAACCAAACCCAGTGATAAGTACCTTTCACGTCGAATCATAATCGAATGAAGTGAAAGTGTGGAAAGTTTAGTGTTGCGGATAGTTTTAATTTCTTTTCTATTATCTTTGTTTTTGAAAACTTATTTTAAGAAAACAGACAATCCAATTTGGTTGGTCCATGATATGGGTCTAATAATAGTGTAGTTGAACAAGTCTTGAAAAGAGCTTTCAAACGATATGTTATAAGCCCAATTCCGATGAATATTGAGAAAGTTATGGCCTAATTACTAAACTGGGCCCGTTTTGAGCCTTATATGCGGCCCAATGATCTAGAGGAGGACCTAATATAGAATTATCATCCCTAATGCAATAAGGAATGGTTTTAGTCTTCTAGATTCTTCTAGAAGGTTCTTTTCATTCCTAATTCAATTAGCATTGATAAATTGACTTTTGTTGACTTTTTAGAGTTTTAATCAGAACAAAAGAATGTTATGAGGAAAATACGATTTTATCCTCCTGTACGGCAATTTCTATCTGATTTTAGAAAACGCGTCAATATTTAAGTCAGCGCCAAACGCCAGCATTAGCGCCTGGCGCTAATCTGGTTTTATGCGTCAGAACTCTGTTTTGATTTTTTATCTCTTTGGCTGATTTTCTGTATAAATAGCCTCTTAAAATTCTGTTTTCAATCATCAATTCTCATCAATTCTCTAATTTTCACCAACTCTCATCAAGAATCTCTTTATTACTTTCTCTCTCTCTTTTCTAAACTAGCCTTTTCTCAAAGTACAAAATTCCGCATTCGCAAGACTTAGATACACCTAACCAAGTTCGAAGTTGCCTTCGCCCTAGACGTGAAAAGTTTGATATTTCTCAGGGTTTGGTCCCAAATCTAGTCTAAACTTCCTTAATCTTTATTTCAATTATTTAATTTAATTGTTTTGATTTTATTATTTTCCTTGAAGTTACTAATGCGTGTATTTTGTTATTAGAAAGAAATACGAGACATCCAAGAAAATGCTTTAATTGTTTACATTGTTATTATGATATAGAAATTATGTCTAGGTTGTTACTATGGTTCCTAGTGTAATGTTAGGGTGTTTTGATCTTCCTAGTATCATGTTTAGGGTAACAACTATAATTTATATTATCAAATATGACAATTGTGATCCCTGCGATGCTTCCTACTTTCTTTTCCTAATATAGCATGTTAGTATCATGTTAGGGCTAAAGCTTTGATCTTTATTGCTTAGTGACATGCTAGGGTTTGTTATTAATCTTGTTAGTATCATGCCTAGGATCTTGCTATTCTTATATATGCTTTAACATGATTATTTTAATTATGATTATTATTTTTATATTATGATTATTATGTTGCTTGATATTTATTGTTATTGCTTGATCACACCTTTTATGCAGGTTTAAAGGGAATTGGTACTTGTAATCACGCTTAATAAGATAATTAATAATCTTGTTTAGGGTTAATTTGATTATAATTCAAGTGATTGCCAACAATAGTTTATTTGTGCTTTAATATTCAACCAACATAGATAAACATGTTTAGGGTAAACCTATTGATTGCATGTTAGTCAGAAAGCGCACATGAATACGATTAGAATAAAGTAGAGGTCTATTATTAGGGCAGGTTCAATCTCTTTTAGGTTGGATTTGTTCCTTCATCCCCGAACTACTAGTCATGGTTCAAGACCTATTGGAGTTGACGATCTCATGGATCGTTAAAGGGTGTAACCTTCACCTCGTGAACGGTTTACAAGTTCCTAAAAAACTTGTTGGCGACTCTTTTGCTCTATCTTCTTTCCCTTTGGACACCACCGTACATAAGTGTATGGTCACAGTAGGGTTCAAGCTAGGGATAATGCTTGAATTATTCCCTACAGTTTTTGGCGACTCCACTGGGGAGGATTTCTATTTTAATTCTTGAAATTTATTTCGGCAATGATTTAGAATGAGTGGATGAGACTCAAAACGTTCTTTGTATTTCATGTGCGTAATTTTAATTAACATTATTGTCATATGCATAAAATAGATCTCATTGGAAAGACCATCCGTAATGAGTTAAAACATAGGATTTTACACGTACGAAATTTGAGGAATAACTTTCACAACTAGGACCGAAATAACACTGCGCGAAATTGGAAAATTTTATCGAGCACAGAAAGCTGCTGAGGCATGTTGGAATTAGCGTCAGCGAACAGAATTTAGCGCCAGTATTTTGACTTTAGCGCTAGACGACAGCTCTGTAGCCAGGCGCTAAAGCCAAAAGTTGGCGCCAATCTCTGATTGTTGGCGCCAAATTCTTCCAATACCGAGCCAGAAATATGCGTTCTAATTTCGACCAGTTTTTAGCATTCTTTGCTCGATCCTACTTCCTAATTGAGTTTTTCTCACTTTTCTGAAACCCATATGTGTTCTACATATGGACATACCCCCCTAGGAATTCATGCTCCATCTACCTGATTGAAAGCTTTGAGCAACAAATGGTACATCCGAGAATGTTGAATTCACCAAACCATGGAAGCGAGTTTTTTCTAAAACTCTCCGTGTCCCATCCACTCGCGCCATCCCTTCACGGTTAGGCTTCCGCGCGGTGCATCTGAACAATTAACCATGGACCCTATATTGACTAACCCATATCCCGAACTTTAGAGAACTAGAGCCATGGTTAGGTTGCAAACTCATTGCATCATATTGTGCCTACCTGACTAATTGTGCATTATTTGTTGTGCATACTCTATGCTATTTTTCCTAACCGTTTGTTTGACTTGCGTTAAGACAAAATAAACTACTTAATGGCTAAAAAGACTTTGCTTAATTAATTAATTGATTAACTAATTTTGGTAATCAGAGTCTAATAATCTAAACAGAGTTGACTCAGTATATATCACCATGACAATGTCTTAGGTTCATGCATGAGTCAGTTTTTTCCGTCATTTGAGTTGGGGGTACATTCTATTCCTAATTTTCTACATCTCTCCATCTACATGCTTTCTCCATAGCACCACCCTCATTTTTCTACCTTCTTCTATCCATTGCATGTTGAATAAAGTTTGAGTCAAACAATTAACAATGAATATCCCCAAATTCCTTTTCCACAGTAATTGGTCGAGGAGAGAAGGGCGATTAATCAAGGATAACCTCTTTATTCAAGTCTTACTTTTTTATAAACCGATTAGTTAAAAGAGGAAGGCTGAAAAGATAATGGAAAATCAAGAGGAAGTTAATGAACTTAGGAGTCAATTGACTGACGTGACTAAGGTGTTAAAGGCTTTAACCCTCAAAATTGATGACCCCGTAAAGCAACAACAAATGAACCTCATGCAAGAAAGCTTTAGCAAGCTATCTAGTGACTATAAATTTCAAGGCATTAGTTCACAAGGGGTCTTGGTGGACAAAGAACTTCTTCCGCATAAGTTCAATGCCAACGACATCCCAAAATTCAAGGCAACAGATAACCCTTACTTTCATCTAAGAGCTTTTGAAACTATAATGAACATTTTGGGGATTGATAAGAAAGTCTTTCATTCTTTGTTTTCTTTATCCCTTGAGACTGTTTGTAAACAATGGCTATTTTCCCTTGACAAAGACAAAACCTCTTCTTGGGAGTCAATAACAAACGCTTTCATAGATAGATATAAATGCAATATCCAAGTCGAAACTGATTATAGACAACTTGAGATGCTAAGACAAAAAGAGAATGAAGGCTTTACATCTTTCTTTAAAAAGTGGAGGGAAACTTCCGCTAAGATGATTGAGGTGGCCACTGAAAAAGAATTTGTGAGGATGTTTATCAAGAATCTCCAAGAGAAGTATTTGAAGCATTTAAAATATTAACACAATCTGAATACTTTCAAGGCCGTTTATGACATCAAAATTGAAATTGAAGATGACCTCGCAAAACAAAAAGCTACTAACAATAGTAACCATAGTGGCTGGAAAGGAAAGAAGAACGACAATCCTTCTTCTTCCGAAAACGCCCACTCTAGTAATAATGTTAGTACATTTGACCATAATGGTGTCTTAGCCATGGAAATTCAAGGATCTAAAAGGAAACCCAGGAGAGAGTTCACACCCATTGGAATGACCTACGATGTTACTTTCGACCGTCTCTACGATCGAGGATTAATCAAACCTATTGGCCCTACCGAGGATCCAACGCCAGAAAATCGATCTTCGAGATGGAATCCCAACTCCTATTGCAAGTACCATCGAGGAAACGGTCATACTACTGATAAATGCTAGAGGTTTCAAAATCTCATTCAAGATCTCATAGAAGCAAATAAGATCCCATTGCCTCTAGCTAGCGAGAAGACTGGGTGATGATTAACAAACAACACAAGACAAGAGGCGAGCTTCAACGACCAGATTTCATGACCTCTTTTTCCTTTTCTTTTTCTTTTTTTTACCGTTTCCCCCAATAAGTCAAGCATAGGCACCCTTCTTTTCCCTTAGATTAATTTTTTAGATTCTTTCTTTTATTTCTTTTCTTTTAATAAAATGAGAATTTATTTTCTTGCATATGATCATTTCATTACATTGCATTAAAAAAAAAACCATGCCAAATTAAGTACAAGGTATATCGATGATTTGAGGCACCTCTTGTAGTCATATCATACCTTTCGCCCTACAATCCTTTCTTGATACACAACTTTGAGCCTCGTCTAACGATAGACCATTCATTTTTCAACCCATATCTACTTAACTTTGGGATGGGATGGTGTGTAACCTATGCAATTACAAAAAGCTTGAGTGATTTCAAAAAAAAAAAAAAGCAATAAAAATAAGTAAAATAATAATAATAATAAATAAAAGTGTACAAAAGGGTAAGTGTTCCAATGTCTTTGACATGAACATGTCTTTGATATGAACACGTCTCAGATTACGTCTCTTATCGAGTGCTCGGTACCGTGCCTGAGAAACATGAATGCCAAGTGAGTGATAGACCGCATGATCGGGATTGCCCACACTCATAAAAATAAAAATAAATGCTAACGCAAAAAAAAAAAAAAAAAAAAAAAAAAAAAAAAGAGAAAAGAGAAGTAAAACTCAAGCATAAAAAAATACAAAGATTCAAAAGCGAGGTTGCACACCTTGAGGGCTTATTGAGGGTCTTGAGCCTTTATCCCCATCTTCTTCAAGCCTTTAGCCTAACCACATGACAACCCTTAAAAAGACCTTTTTGAGGTATACATACACTTGTGCGAGGTTCGGCTAGTGCTACGTTCGGCCTGATTCCTAACAGATACGTAGGCAACCCCACATCGAGGTGCGGCCGTAATAAACATGCATTCACATTCACATTCACATTCACATTCACACGTCATGGTCATATCAAGGGATCTCCAACGCTCATCCCTATTCATGTAGAGCTAGACTTAAGGGCTTGATCCTTACATTATTAGCTTACCTATCCTAAAGAGTCACCATCATTTGACTCTTTTAAAAAATAATATCTTTCCACACACTTAGCCCTTGCGGCCTAACTTTAGTGTCACTTTCACACACTGCACAGGTACATGACCAAATATACTTTCCCTCCCTTTGTCATGAAATCTTAACACAACGTTGAAGCATATATTTTCATATCAAAATCACTCATCAATCATAATCATCATTGCATTGAAGTATGAAGTGCTTAGCCTCCGCGCCTAAGTTACCCTAAACACTTTCATTATCGAGTCAACTAGGATAGTCTAAGATGTTACAATCCTTGTACTGTGAAACAACATTTGACTAAGCTCATTCAACATGCACCTTCAAAAACATCACTTCGATTCTTTTTCATGTCTTTCTTTTTTGGGAGAAAGTCGGTACCCTCCACAAAAATGATGGAAATTTTTTGCTTTTTTGCATTTTCGTGTCTCACGATCACAATACAATGTACACACGAGCCATGTACACATTGAGTCATATCATGATATCACCTTGATTTAAGTCTAACACATGTGTCAAACACTTCCACTACTACAAAAATGCTTAAAGATAACCGGTCTCTTTGTTTCAAGAGACCCAATATTACAAATAACCGGTCTCTTTGGTATAGTCTTAAGAGGTAAATATTAAACAAAGACCTTTTAATATAGATAACAGGTCTCTCTTGTAATTTTTTAATTTTTAATTCAAAAAGGAGAGACCTGTGTTAGTACATAACAGGTCTCTCTTGAATTTTTTTATTTTAAATTTAAAAAAGAGAGACCTGTGTTAGTATATAACCGGTCTCTCATTATTTTTGTAAAAAAAATTGAAAAACTTATTTAATAGAAACTCGTGACAACTGACAACTTAATTAATTGGTTTCCCTAATCTTTATATATAAAAAGGAAATGAAACCCTAAGTCTCCAATAATTCACGAACCTCATCAGTCTTCATCCCGCTGCGGCGCCGCTTCATCTCCTTCTCTCACTCCCCTCTTTCTCCAACTTTTCAACAGACGAATTAACAACCACCACCACCATGATCTACCTCCTCCTAATCTCTTTTCTCACCCAATTTATATCCGACCAAGTCAAATGAATATAATGACCCGCATTCACCTCTATCAAATTCGCCATAACCTTGTTCACTTGATTAAGAATCTCCGGGGTTTTTTTATTGTTTAGATTTTTAGAAAATTTACTAATTTTGGGTTGTATAGAGGAATTCCACCTTGCCGCAGACACTAACAATTGCAATTCCACTGCAATAATCCGCGTTGATTGTAGATCTATTGTTTGATTTTGCTTTTGTTTAGCGGGCGTTCATCGTTTAATGGTAAGTTATTTTGGTTTAATGATTTTTTTTTTAACTTGCGTCTGGAATAATTTTGACTCTCAACTAAGGAGTATCAACAAATTTTCTGGATTTGTTGAACAATATGGGTCTCCATCTTTTATGTCTTTGATTTTCATCTTCTTTATATATTCAAAGAAAATTCAATCCATCTAAAAAAAAAAAAAAAGAATATAATCTTGTGCTTTAGTGAGTTAATCTTTTACTAACGTTATATATCAGTTAACCTTTTATGGATTTGTTAAACAATTGATGCTTTAGTGAGTTAATTTTTTACTCACTAGTTATATATTTGTTCAATTTTTCAGTTAAGTCTTCTAAATAATCTTAATTATATATAATTTATTAATTATGTGGTTTTTGCTTTCACAGATGTTGTTTTCACAAGGAAGGAGTATTTCAGCTACATTTTTTGTTGATGTAATTATTTTTGTATTGTAGATTACAATCATTTGTATACGAAGTACATTATTTATTGTGGAATTTCAAGTTTTTTTTTTTGTACTTTGATACTTTCAATTTTACACCAATTTTTATTTTTATTTATTTATTTATTTATTTTTAATATAGCACATATTGTAATTTTAATTTTAATTTAAAAAATCAAATTAAATACGTTTATTTTTTTTTATTTAAAATGAGACTATAGAGACCGGTTAAGCTGAAAAAGCGGTCTCAATTTTCTTAAAAGTAGACTACCTAATTAAGATAGGCGGTCTTAGTTTTCTGAAAAGAGAGACCGCTTTTCTTATAAAAGCAGTCTCAACTTTCTCAAAATTGAGACCGCTTATCTTTAATAGGCAGTCTCAACTTTCACATTCTAGAGACCGCCTCTAACAAGCAGTCTCTTTGCCAAAGAGACCGTTACGCTAGAGACCGCCTCTAAGGCAGTCTCTTTGGTTAAATTGAACTGGTCTCTTTGGCCAATTTTGTAGTAGTGTTCGAGTCGAGTCAACCTCGAGTCAATTACAGCGAGTCAAGTTCATACCTTGAGTCACGACAAGTCAATGAGTCAAGCAACACTAAGTCTTAGGTCAACCCTAAAGAAAGATAAGCAAAGTCCTATATTCAAAGATTAAATGCAGGTGCATCCCAGCAAGCAAGAACATTCCCGGATATTTTTTTTTTCGAAAAGAAAACCTGCGAATATGACTGAATGAGATTCTTCCAAGATGAGAGGAGTTTGAGCAAAATTACATGGATTAGTAAGTTAAAGATGAAGAACTTTAATTTACAAAAGATTTGAGCGGATTTGGTTGAAAGGGAACGACCAAGTTCAAAGTTCGAAGCGAAGCTGAGCAACAGCAGCAACAAGAGCAGAATAGGGAAGACCCGACTCCAGCGCTAAACAACAATATCTGGCGTTTAACAAGAGATTTCAGCGCCTGGCGCTAGATCTCAGCGTCTGGCGACAGAGCCAATTCTTGGCGCCAGCGATATTTCAGCAGCGACAGAGCTCAAAGCCTCTCAGAATGGTTATTTTGACCTCATACAACAATTTCGGGTTCCTTGGTACGCCAGTTAACCCCTATAAGCAAATTTACATGATTAATAGTCGGCTCGATTACCGTAGTAAGTGATTAACCTGACAAAAAATCGTCTCACTTAGCTAAAGCGCCTAAAACACTGGCTCATTACAAGCACCAACGTATCGGTTTAAAAGAAAGCACTTAAACGACAATATTTCCAAATACAGATTGTCGCGCTTTCTTCTTAAACGACAATATTTTCAAATATGGATTGTCGCACATTCTTCTTAAACGACAATTTTTCCAAAAATTGGATTGTCATCCACAACTGAAAATATTTCAAAAAATGAATTGTCGTGCATTTTCTTCGAACGACAATTTTTCCAAGATTGGATTGTCATCTCCGGCAAAGTTTCCAAGTGTGGATTGTCGTTCTCCTTCTCTGTTTGGCAATTTTTTCCAAGTTCGGATTGTCATCGCTGGCATGTTTTCCGAGATTGGATTGTCATACACCCAGTTCCCTATGGCAAAATTTCCCAAAGGATTGTTGTAGGTCTCTACTCATCATAAATTTCGGCAAAGGTTCCTCAACGTGGATTGTCATTCATTTCAGTAAGTGGCAAATTTTCCCGAAGTGGATTATCGGTCGACTCTTTTTTGCAAGTGTTCCAAGACGCGAATTGTCAATAGTGGCAATATTTTCCCAAAAGGATTGTCGCATAGCATTGGCAAATTTCCAAGGTAGATTGCTTTCAAGAGTTATATTCTAAGATGTGGATTGTCGATCGTAGCAAAATTCTTATGACAGATTGTTACAAAGCATTGGCAACTTTTCCCAAAAATTGGATTTTGGAAAATTTTCCGAGATACGGATTGTCGCTTCATCGTGGCAACATTTCCAAGGATGGATTGTTAAGAAGCATTGACAACTTTCCCTAAATCGGATTGTCATACATCACACAAGAGTTGTTTTGGCAACTATTCCCAAAGAAAAGAGGATTGTCATCACAGCAAAAGCACCGACATAATGGTTCACAAGCAGCAAAAGCGCCGACGTACTGGCATAGCGGAAACAAAGTTCAAGCGAGCTTTTAAAGATCGACAAGCGGAGGTCTTCGATAATTTTCTTTGGAATATTATCACAACAAATGAGGATTGCTTCAAGCGAGGATATCTTCGACAACATTCCCTAGCTTGTGGAGAGTTGTCACAACAACATAAGGTAATTTCAAGCGAAGTTGTCTTCGATCGTGTTCACTAAGATGTGGAAGATGGTCCTAGAGTGGAAGAGGATCGTTTCAAGCAAAGCAATCTTCGATAATGTTCCCTGGCTTGCGAAAGATTATCATGGCGGAATTGGAGGCATTTACAAGCAAAGCAATCGTTGATAGTGTTCTCTAGCTTGCGGAAGATCGTCACATCAAATCGGCTACTCTTTCAGAGACGTGTGCTCGACGGTGCAAGATACGTGTTTCTTAACTCTCTTATCTTTTTTAACTAAGGCTAGTTTGCAAGTATTGGCGTTACAAGAGTAATTTAGGATCGAAGAACGTACTGAATCATTCTCCGTACCTATCGATTTAGGATCGCAAGTATCGGCGTTACAAGAGTAATTTACTTGCGTTTCTCCAAACTCAGTCAAAGTGGGGGCTTCTGTAGACACCCATTTGTGTCTCCGCAAAACCAAACCCAGTGATGAGTACCTTTCACGTCGAATTATGATCGAATGAAGTGAAAGTGTGGAAAGTTTAGTGTTGCGGATAGTTTTAATTTCTTTTCTATTCTATCTCTTTTTTAAAACCTATTTTAAGAAAACAACCAATCCAGTTTGGTTGGTCCATGATATGGGTCCAATAATAGTGTAGTTGGATAGGGCTTGAAAAGAGCTTTCCAACGATATATTATAAGCCCAATTCCGATTAATATTGAGGAAGTTATTGCCTAATTATTAAATTGGGCCGGGTTTAAGCCTTATATGCGGCCCAATGATCTAGAGGGGGGCCTAATATAGATTTATCATTCCTAATGCAATTAGGAATGGTTTTAGTCTTCTAGAAGGTTCTTTTCATTCCTAATTCAATTACCATTGATAAATTGACTTTTGTAGACTTTTTAGAGTTTTAATCTGAACAAAAGAATGTTTTGAGGAAAATACGATTTTATCCTCCTGTACGGCAATTTCTATCTGCTTTTAGAAAACGCGTCAATATTTTAGTCAGCGCCAAACGCCATCATTAGCGCCTAACGCTATGCTTTGCGCCTGGCACTAGCATTAGCGCTTGGCGCTAATGTCAACGTCTCGCGCTAATCTGGTTTTACGCGTCAGAACTCTGTTTTGATTTTTTATCTATTTGGCTGATTTTCTCTATAAATAGCCTCTTAAAATTCTGTTTTCAATCATAAATTCTCATCAGATCTCTAATTTTCACCAACTCTCATCAAGAATCTCTTGATTACTTTCTCTCTCTCTTTTCTAAACTAGCCTTTTCTCAAAATACAAAATTCCGCAGTCGCAAGACTTAGATACACCTAGCCAAGTTCGAAGTTGCCTTCGCCGTAGACGTGAAAGGTTTGATATTTCTGAGGGTTTGGTCCCAAATCTTGTCTAAACTTCCTTAATTTTTATTTCAATTATTTAATTTAATTGTTTTGATTTTATTATTTTCCTATAAGTTACTAACGCGTTTATTTTGTTATTAGAAAGAGATACGAGGCATCCAAGTAAGTGCTTTAATTATTTACATTGTTATTATGATATAAAAATCATGTCTAGGTTGTTACTATGGTTCCTAGTGTCATGTTAGGGTGTTTTGATCTTCCTAGTATCATGTTTGTGGTAATAACTATAATTTTTATAATCAAATATGACAATTTTGATTCCTGCAATGCTTCCTACTTTCTTTTCCTAATATAGCATGTTAGTATCATGTTAGGGCTAACGCTTTGATCTTTATTGCTTAGTGACATGCTAGGGTTTGTTATTAATCTTGTTAGTATCATGCCTAGGATCTTGCTATTCTTATGCTTTAACATGATTATTTTAATTATGATTATTATAATGATTATTATTTTTATATTATGATTATTATGTTGCTTGATATTTATTATTATTTCTTGATCAAACCTTTTATGCATGTTTAAAGGGAATTGGTACTTGTAATCACGCTTAATAAGATAATTAATACTCTTGTTTAGGGTTAATTTGATTATAATACAAATGATTGCCAATAATACTTTAGTTGTGCATTAATATTCAACCAACATAAATAAACTGGTTTAGGGTAAACCTATTGATTGCATGTTAGTTAGAAATTGCACATGAATACGATTAGAATAAAGTAGAGGCCTATTATTAGGGCAGGTTCAATCTCTTTTAGGTTGGATTTGTACCTTCATCCCCGAACTACCAGTCATGGTTAAAGACCTATCGGAGTTGACGATCTTATGGATCGTTAAGGGGTGTAACCTTCACCTCGTGAACGGTTTACAAGTTCCTAAAAAAACTTGTTGGCGACACTTTTGCTCTATCTTCTTTCCCTTTGGACGCCACCGTACTTTAGTGTATGATCACAGTGGGTTCAAGCTAGGGAATGCTTGAAATATTCGCTACAGGAAGGATTCGGAGTCAGCGCTCATTAGCGCTGGAGGCCAAACATTAGCGCCTGACGCCAGCGGCGCTACACCAAAACGCGTGGCGCCAGGTGGCGCTAACGTGTCTTATTGTACGAGCTTTCCAAAAACCGCATTTTTTGGTCTGATTCGAGTCTGACTAATGACTTTATTTTTTTTTTATTCCTTTATACCTTTCATTTATTTCTTCCTCTTAATTAATACAACTATTATATTAATTATATTATTTTCGGATTTTATTCTTACTAACTTCCAAGTTTTTATAAATCCAATATTTTTTTTTATTTTTTCTTTTTTTCTTTTTTGGGGAGAAAGTCGGATACCCTCCATCAATAATAAAAATGGCGGAATTTTTGCGCAAAATTAATTTTAACAATTCTTTGCACACACAATAATGCGCATTAAAAAATGAAAAAATAATAAATAATAAATAAATACTGAATAAACACATAAGTAATATGTATATACAAGCATGTCTAGATAATGAGTCTAATTAAAGGCAAAGTTCTATGCAAAGTCAAAATAAAATAATAAAAAGCACAGGAACAAATTACGGCGCCGGGGGACGTACACCCATCATCTCATAAAATTGCATCGTACGAGGAGTAACCTCCCCACCAGCTCCAGCTCCATTTCTGGTCTCCTCGGGAGGTGGAAAACTCAGCACAAGACCCATCCACCCAAGATCAACCTGAGGCTGAGGCAGCGGAGGCTGCTGCGATGACGAGCCAACCTCGTACATCCCACCACCTCTAAGAGCCGAGGTAGCCTCTCCCTGGCCTACAGGCGTAGTATGTGCACCCTCAGATGAAGAGCATGACCCCTCTACCGCCTCGGTGCGGGCAGCCTCAGAACGAACACCTCGACCGCCTGAAACCAGTGCGGCGATGTCTCGAGCTAGACCTCGCCGGCTCCCTCCGCACCTCAGGTCTCGTACGGGTACGAGAAGGAATGGGCCGACCCTGCAAAAGAAACTAAAATCAGAAACATGCAAAGTAGAAGCAGTAATGCAAAAATATAAGAAGGAAGCTACCTTCTGAACGGCGTCGTCTCGACGACATGTAGCCACGTTCCTCATCCGAACGAGCTGGCTCTGGAAGGCATCTATGCATTGTGCCATCTCCGTAACCACCTCGCGCGAGAACTGTCAAGAAAATAAAGTCAGTAAACATGAATAACATATAGGGACAAAAGTTGCAAATAACTAAGCTTACCCGAGTCTGATGGCGAGGGATCGACCGCTCCACGAAACACTCATCCTCAGGAGCCAGAGGGATCATCTCCTCAATCGGCCGGTATGTCCCCTGATAATGAATAGACATAAAGGGTAGCACGAACTTAGTAGGTTCAGCCTGACAAAAGTAAATCGAAGTCAGTAAAGCATTACTTAGGGGCTACTTAACGAAAAATAAAAGTTGAACATCATACCGCCACCTCCTCAGCCAATAAAGGGACCGGAGCTAATAACGGCAGTAGCTCCTCCTCATAGCACCGCCCAGGGATTGTATAAGATCTCCAAGGGGTACTATCTCTCTCTAACATGTTCACCAACCTCGCAGCGTTGAACATGTGACGCGGTGGAGGAGCGAGAACGACAAAGGTGTCCGAGGAATGCTGAACAGCAACCCTCTCTCCAAGGTAAGCGATCGCTCAATATGTCCCCAAGAAATAGCGGCGCACAGAAGTATACTGCACGGCTAGCCCAGGGCAACAAAGCCGACCCACAGCCAGTACAACACGTCAGGCCCCTGCAAAGAATGCCTATTAGATAAGAATCTATCACCAGTAGAAAAATACAAATAGGCAACCCCCTAATGGCACCGGTTCAGGCCAAACCGGTGCCAAAAACCGGCCTAAAAATGAGCAGGTTTTTAAACAAAGAGAAATGGCACCGGTTCAGATCAAACCGGTGCCAAAAATAAAAAGGGCACCGGTTTGAACCGGTGCCTAACCGAACCGGTTTTTAATTATTAAAAAAAAAACTGCCGATTTAAATACCCCCAAACCCTAAATGAGCCTATTCTCTCTCCTCTCCTCTCCTCTTTCTCTCTCCTCTCCTCCTCTCCTCCTCTTTCTGAAACTCCTATTCACCATCGATCTATTTCTGAAACTCCTATTCACCATCGATCTATTTCTGAAACTCCTCCTCCTTTTTCTATCACTCGAAGACGAAAAAGAAATCGAAGACAACAACAAATCGAAAACCAAAAACCGCGCATTTTAATCGATATCTTGGTTTTTTTTTACCATTTCAATCTATTTCTGGGTTTTGTTTTTCGATTTCAATTTTGATTGTGATGTTTTCGATTTTGATGTTTTTCGATTTCAATTTAAATTTCGATTTTGATTTTGTTTTTCAAGTTGCATGCGGTTTTGGGGTTTTATTTTCGTGATTTTTAGGGTTTTTTTTTTTATTTTCAAGTAATTTCGATTTCGGGGTTTCTATTTTCGATTTTGTTTTTTTTTTTTTCTATTTCTGGGTTTTGTTTTTCGATTTCAATTTTGATTGTGTTGTTTTCGAATGTGATTTTGTTTTTCGATTTCAATTTCAATTTCGATTTTGATTTTGTTTTTCAAGTTGCATGCGGTTTTAGGGTTTTATTTTCGTGATTTTTAGATTTTTTCGATTTTCAAATTTTTTTTAATCTCTGGTTTTATTTTATTTTTGTTTTCAAGTTTGTTTTAATCAAATTTTTAATCAATTTCGATTTTGATTTTTTTTTCAGATTTTGATTTTTTTTTCGATTACAATTTTGTTTTTTTTTTTCTGGGTTTTTGTTCGATTTTTATTTTTTTTCGATTTCTAATTTTTTTTCTGGGTTTATTCGAATGTTGTTATATTTTATTTTTTGGGTTTTTATAATCGAATTTAATTTATTTATTTTCTGGGTTTTTTAAATCGAATTTAATTTTATTTATTTTGTGGGTTTAATTCTTTTTTAACTGTTCTGGTTTTTTTTTTCGATTTCTAATTTTTTTCTGGGTTTATTCGAATGTTCTTTTTTATTTTTCTGTTTTCTGGAATTTTTTTTGGAATTTTTTTCGCAGCTTAATTAAATCATTTTAATCATTTATTTTGGTTGTTTTAATTGGTGTAGGTACATGAATTTAGATCATAAATTGAAGAATCAAGATGCAAGTATATTGATTTAGATGTTGTTTTTTTTTATTGTGAAGTTGTAAATTTTTATTTTGATTTATATTGTAATTTTTTTTATTTATGTTGTAATTTTTTTATTTTGATTTATATGTTGTAATTTTTTTTATTAATCTATATTGGAATTTTTTTTTATTATATATATATTGAACAGATTTGATTATATTTATTGTGATGTTCTATTTATATTTTGTATTCTCATTTAATTATAGTTTATTTAATTTTTAAGTTAAAAAAAAAAAACTTAATTTTTTTTGCACTTTTGGCACCGGTTAACCGGTGCCAAAAGTGGTGAATTAATTTCAAGTTTTGGCACCGGTTTGAACCGGTGCCTTTTTAAACCCCTTTTTGGCACCCCCCCCCCACTTTGGCACCGGTTCAAACCGGTGCCTTAGGCCGGGTTTGAACTGGTGCCAAAGTCATTTTTTCACGTAGTGTATCGAAGGTAATGTAAAGTACCCAAATATACAAAGAATCATACCGAGATGATCCAATCTCGGACATAAGCAATGGATATCCCAGGACGACGGCTTCCCCAGGAAGCGCTCACTGGAAACCCGCGCGGCGATGGTCTCGCCAGCTAAACCCAGGGAAAGTACTCGTAGAACCAGATCTACAAAAGGCAAAAATCGTTAGCAAGTGCTAATCAAATCTTAGAGCTAAACTTTATGGGAGATAAAGTATACCTCTTCGACCCTCCAAAAGCCGGATAAAGCGACGTTCCCCGTGAAGGACCCGTGTCGACACGAGTCTCGTATTGCTCGGATGGAGTCAGCATAGGCCAAGCTCGCCCAGTCATAAGTCCCAATCCGGTGTAGATCACGGACTGCAGGCAGGTAGTAAAGCAGCACTCTACTACCCTTGTCAGGCGAGAACATCCCTGACAGCAAGATAAATACAAAGATGCGCACCCTCTGCTCTCGGGTGGTCGCATCGTCATCAGAAGCCGCTGTAAGAGTCGAACGGCGAATCCCCTTCGTGCTGAACTTGGTCGACTCCACCTCAACTCAAGCCCGAACATCAATCGGACCAACAGCTCCTCGACCTCGGGAGAAAATACGTTGATCTTATTATCGAATGACAGCGCAACGGAGCTAAACTCTAGCCCGTAATGAGACTGAAGTCGGTCGGGATGACCATCATCTCACCCCAAGGAAAGTGGAAAGTGTTGGTGGTGCCCCAAAAGAACGCCACCAAAGCACGAACCACATGGTGACCCCCACTAGAGGCAATCATAGCCTCTGAAGTCTCGTAAAGAGTAGTCAGTCCGCAAGACTCCCATGGAAGTCTCACCTCGTTGTCATTGGCGATGTACATCTTGTACAAGTCGCTCAAGATGTCGCAGCCCGAACCATGGCAACGCGTCCTACCAAAAGTGATACCATGTCGCACCATCTCATAAATGTGGTGAACAGGAGAGAAGTACAGAGTCCGCTCGTCCCACTCAGGGAGTCGGCCGAGTGAAGTGGACGGATCGACATCGTCCTCTACGGGCTCGTGCTTCCGTCGAACGTCTCGGGACCGCGAACCCGAACCTCGCCGTCTAACCATGCTACATTGTGCAAAATTATCATAAATTAAGGTTCTATAGTATCTAAGGTTCGCCTAGCTGCATGATACTATGTTCGCAAAAAACAGAGTACGTAGTACTAAAAACAGAGCACAAATTCAAAATGAGCATATATGAAATTTTTCAAGCATTCAGACAATTTCTTGCAAAACTATAGTAATTATTGTGACAAATTGGACAAGAATTGCTAGCAAAAACGTCAAGAACAAGCCACATTGTCTTCCCGACCTTAAGAGGTCCAACAATGGTGTTTGTTCGTTTCTTCACCAAATTGAGTCAAACAAGTCTCAAATTACTTCCAAGGAAATATATAAACATAATCAAGCAATTTAATGGAATAAAATTTGACAAACAAAGAGAATTTAGCAATTTAAGTTTCGAATTTTCAAGAAATTCGTGAACAAACACATGCAAAATTCATTAAAACCAGGGTGAGTTTGAAGAAAAATTACATAGATCGGGAAAATCTATGTAATAAGCTTTGATTTGCAACAAATTTGAGCGATTTCTCGAGCAAAACACGAGCAGTAGTAGCGGAAATGAAGAAGAGAAAGGTATTTATGGAAAACTCGACTCTAGCGCCAAGCGAAAGACTTTATCGCTAGTCGATAAGGTTCAGCGCCTGGCGCTAGTGCCAGCGTCTGGCGCTACAGCCAAATATGCGGCGCTAGCGTTATGTGAGTGGCGCCAGACTGTCTAGCCACTCAGTGCGGTTATTCCAACCTCTTGCAATATATTTTGGGCTCCTTGGTATGCCAGTTTGCCCCTATAAGCAATTTTACATGATTT
The DNA here is from genome assembly GCF_948465745.1 of Chenopodium album. Taxonomy (NCBI): domain Eukaryota; kingdom Viridiplantae; phylum Streptophyta; class Magnoliopsida; order Caryophyllales; family Amaranthaceae; genus Chenopodium; species Chenopodium album. The sequence goes on from NC_137839.1 coordinate 23,721,703, forward strand.
TAGTAATCGATTTGATTACATTTGCATAAAGTGATCGACCTGATGAATGATCGTCTCACTTAGCTTAAAGCGCCTAAACATTGGCTCATCGCAAGGCACCGACATACTGGTTCATTCAGCAAAAGGCACCGACATACTGGTTCATATAGAAAGGCACCAACATGCTGGTTCGTTCAGCAGAAGGCACCTACATACAGGTTCAAAAGCAGCAAAAGCGCCGACATACAGGCATAACAGAAGCAAAGTTCAAGTGAGCTTTTCAAAGATCGACAAGCGTGGGTCTTCGGTAATTTTCCTTGGAATATTATCGCAACAAATGTGGATAGCTTCAAGCGAGGATATTTTCGGCAGCATTCCCTAGCTTGCGGAGAGTTTTCACAAACAACTGAAGGTGATATCAAGGGAAGTTGTCTTCGATCGTGTTCCCTCGCTTGCGGAAGATGGTCACAAAATGCTAGAAGGTCGTTTCAAGCGAAGCAATCTTAGATGGGGTTCTCTAGCTTGCAGAAGTCTATTATAGCGGAATTGGAGGCAGTTACAAGCGTAGCGGTCTTCAGGCGACATTCTCTAGCTTGCAGGAGGTCGTTAAAAATACAAAAATACAGCAATAATACAACAGCAAATCGGTTACATTCAGAGGCGTGTGCTCGACGGTGCAAGATACGCATTTCTTAACTCTTTTATCTGTTTAACTAACGCTAGTTTGCAGGTATCGGTATTACAAGAATGATTTAGGATCGCATGACGTTCTGAATCATTCTCCGTCCCTATCGATACTTTGACTTCTGTTTTCGAAAGTGGCGTTTCTACAAACTCAGTCAAAGTGGGGGCTTCCGTAGACACCCATTTTTGTCTCCCCAAAACCAAACTCGGTGATGAGTACCTTTCACGTTTAATCATAATCGAATGAAGTGAAAGTATGGAAAGTCTAGTGTTGCGGATAGTTTTAATTTCTTTTCTTTTCTCTCTGTTTTTTAAAACCTATTTTATGAAAACAGCCAATCCAGTTTGGTTGGTCCATGATATGGATCCAATAGTAGTGTAGTTGGATGGAGCTTGAAAAGAGCTTTCCAACGATATAATATAAGCCCAATTCTGATGAATATTGAGGAAGTTATGGCCAAATTACTAAATTGGGCCCGGCTTGAGCCTTATATGCGGCCCAATGATCTAGAGGAGGGCCTAATGTGGATTTATCGTTCCTAATGCAATTAGGAATGGTTTTAGTCTTCTAGATTGTTCTAGAAGGTTCTTTTAATTCCTAATTCAATTAGCATTGATAAATTGACTTTTGTTGACTTTTTAGAATTTTAATCAGAATATAAGAGTGTTTTTGAGAAAAATACGTGTAATACCCGAGATTTTTAAACATGATTTATTATATTCTAATCTATATTATAAGCTTGATTAAGATTTAATCTCTATTTTAACCGTTAAGGATGTGTTAGTCTTAAATTTTATTATAAGATTAGATATTTTCGGAAGCTAATTTTACGAAGAAAGTTATTTATTTTGAAATATATTTCGGGTCAAGTAATATTTTTCTTTTGTTGTTTAGTGATTTTTCATTAAAATCTGTATTTTCACCCAAGACTGTAAAATGACCAAAATACCCTTACTCATAAAAATTGACAAACACCACCTCTTATTTCTTATACTCCTTCACGGTTAAGAAATGGGGATTGAAAGCCATTTGCTTTTCTTTCATTTGTACAATTTATTAGGGAATAAGAAGACAAAACCCACCTCTTCCCTTCACCCCTTTATTCTTCATGGTTTATGAAGACCAAAGTCAATTTTATTTGTTCTTTTTACTTGTTTCTTAATTTGGGCAAACCAATCAAAGTTGATTGATTATGCTTAGCTCAATCTAGAGCTTATCTCACTCCTTCACGGCTAAGAATTGATGATTCGAAGTCACATTTTGCTTCCTTATAAGTGGCTGTCTAATACTCAAGCTTATCACTTTAGCAAACTTCATCTTATGATCCCTATCTTTTATTTCTTTCAAGTTCTTGGAATAATAATATTCCATATATATTTAACGTATTGCTGTCCATCACTACGGCACGGCTATCACCGCTCTTTCCTTTGCTTGAAATGGTTGTGGTCATCTCTTTTCCTTGCCACCAAGCTCACGCACCGCAGCCACGTACTCTTCTCTTTCCTCCATTCATGACATGCTTGGTGAAACTAAGAATGGTCTTTGAGACTACTCTGTACACATGAAACCAAAGTAAGCTTATTTTGTTGCTCTTATTTTGATTATAAGTTTATCCTTTATTTGAGATACAAACTTTTTACTTTCTTTGTAAACGATTATGTAGATATTTTGATAATAAGAAAATGATGTTAAATTATAGTAGTAGCTTGCTATCTAAGTTCTATGTTTGTTCTTATTTTACTCTTAAAAGTGTAGTGTTTGTAAATATTCTAATATTATTTTGCACAAGGAATTGATGATTATGTACTTCGTACATTCAACTTCCTAAAAATGAGTTTTAATACCAAAGCAATTTGAGAGTTCTCTAAATTAAAGTTTTTATAGTAATATTTTCTACTAATATGAATAGTAGTACTATCTATTTTTAAAGTAATGCTCATTTTACTCAAAATGAGGTACTACTTGTTTTGTTCTCTAAAAATAAGTTTATACTTTATTTTATCAAAGGTTTTGAATTAAGAAGTTATTAATGAATATTTATTATTTTTGGGTATGATCGAATAAATCATGACGATGAGGAATTAATGACGGAGGTTGAGAGTTCGAATGATGATTATTGGAGAACAAGCTAAGTGAGATGATTAAGGATAATCGAATGAGGTAATCATTATGTCTAACAATTGTGTCTGTCATGTATATGTAACTATTATATATGTCTAGCAACTGTGTTTCACTAGTAGAAAAATACAAATAGGCACCCCCCTAATGGCACCGGTTTAGGCCAAACCGGTGCCAAAAACCGGCCTAAAAATGAGCAAGTTTTTGAACAAAGAGAAATGGCACCGGTTCAGCTCAAACCGGTGCCAAAAATAAAAAGGGCATCGGTTTGAACCGGTGCCTAACTGAACCGGTTTTTATTTATTAAAAAAAAAAAAAAACCCGCCCATTTATATACCCCAAACCCTAAATAATGACCCTATTCTCTCTCTCCTCTCCTCTCCTCTCCTCCGCCTCTTTCTCTCTCCTCTCCTCCTCTTTCCTTCTTGCTCAGGCCAATTCACCATCGATCTTGCTTCTTCATTTCTATGTATTTCTGAAACTCCTCCTCCTTTCTATCACTTGAAGACGAAAAAGAAATGGAAGATAACAACAAATCGAAGACCAAAAACCGCGGTTTGATGTTGTTTTCGACTTTGATGTTTTTCGATTTCAATTTCAATTTAGATTTTGATTTTGTTTTTCAAGTTGCATGCGGTTTTGGGGTTTTGATTTCGTGATTTTTAGGTTTTTTTTTCGATTTTCAAGTAATTTCGATGTTTTATTTTCGTTTTTCGATTTTTTTTTTCAATTTCTGGGTTTTGTTTTTCGATTTTTTTTTTCAATTTCTGGGTTTTGTTTTTCAATTTATGGATTTTTTTTTTCAATTTCTGGGTTTTGTTTTTCGTGATTTTCTGGGTTTTGTTTTTCAACTTCAAATTTGATTGTGTTGTTTTCGATTTTGATTTTATTTTTCGATTTCAATTTCAATTTCGATTTTGATTTTGTTTTTCAAGTTGCATGCGGTTTTGGGGTTTTATTTTCGTGATTTTAAGGTTTTTTCGATTTTCATTATTTTTTCAATCTCTGGGTTTATTTTATTTTTGTTTTCAAGTTTGTTTTAATCAAATTTTTAATCAATTTCGATTTTGATTTTTTTTTCAGATTTTGATTTTTTTTTTCAATTACAATTTTTTTTGTTTTCTGGGTTTTTGTTCGATTTTAATTTTTTTGTCGATTTCTAATTTTTTTTCTGGGTTTATTCGAATGTTGTTAGATTTATTTTTTGGGTTTTTTTTAATCGAATTTAATTATATTTATTTTTTGGGTTTTTTTATATCGAATTTAATTTTATTTATTTTGTGGGTTTAATTCTTTTTTTAACTGTTCTAGGTTTTTTTTTATTTTTTTCGCAGCTTGTTCATTTTAATCAATTTATTGTTGATGTTTTAATTTGCGCAGGTATACATAATCCAAGAATCAAGAATCAAGAATATGGGGATTTTTAGATTGTGATGTTGTAATATTTTTTTTTTTTGATTTATATTGTAGTTTTTTTTTTTTATTTATATGTGTAATTTTTTTTGATTTATAAGTAATTTTTTTTATTGATCTATGCTGTAAAATTTTATTGATTATATGTTAAACAGAATCGTTTATATTGATTGTGATGTTTGATTTATATTTTGTGTTTTTATTTAATTTAGTGTATTTAATTTTTAAGCAAAAAAAAAAAAAAAAAAAAAAAAAAAAAAAAAAAAAAATTGATTTTTGGGGGTTTTTTGGCACTGGTTAACCGGTGCCAAAAACTTTGAAAAAAAATTTAGTTGGCCTTTTTAGCACTGGTTTTGAACCGGTGCCAAAAACTTGGTTTTAGGCACCCCTCACATAGGCAGCGGTTCAAACCGGTGCCTTAGATCGGGTTTTAACCGCTGCCAAATGCATTTTTTCACCTAGTGTTTAGTCCCGTATGTGTGTCAATTATGTCTGGTTATTGTGAATGAATGTGTGTAATTTTAAATGGCATGTTGTTTTATAACATGTATGTCTGTATGATATGTTTGGCATGTTATGATTTAAAAGTGTGTTATGTGCAAATGACATGACATGACATGACCTTTTATATCCTTGTATATATATATTTTTAATGACTTATGATATGATAAACATGTTTATTGATGTATTTCAGCCTAATGATTTATATTAATGATTTTATATATACAATGTTCATTTGGTTTGCGGATCTCTCGAAAGTATGTTAATAATCTACGAATAACTTATTAAAAGATACACAACATAATAAATGAAAGTAAAAGATCTAGTTAGTCTAGCAGTATATGTTATGTTTCGGTCATGCAATGCATGTACCCATGGGGCACCAGCCTAACTATGTCGAGCACCTGCTCTATGTTATGGGCACCGGCCCATCGCGGAAGATGTTCTTCCATGTCATACTGTCCAGCAACTAGCATGTCCACCAAAAAGATTACGAATACATGAATTTTATTTAAGGACTTATGAGAACTCACAAGGATACTCAATTGATGAGTTTTACGATGAACTGATATGTACGATAGTTCATAAAGATATCTTAACATCATACAAGGTGATAAGAATGCTATGAACGACATGTATTTCTAGTTATTTTATTTATTTATAAATTATGTGTAAGTGAGTTGTTATGTTAAGCCCCTGTTAAATGTTTAACGCTAATGATTATTTTATTTAATTAAATGTTACGAATCAATGATTATGATATGTGTCAATGTGCTATGAATTTTTATGAAGTGTAAAGTTGTTCTAAAATGATTTAATATGATACGATAGATGTAACTTTTGTCGGCATTGGAAAGTGAACTGAACGTGGAAAATAGGCGAGTTACAGTTGGAGGAAAGTATGTTAATGAAAGGGGGAAACATTCCCACACGAATGAAAGTTATGTTATGTCTGAAACCTGTAATTACCTATGATCTTACGTAAAGGGAATGATCCTTGCCGACACAGCTTTTAAAAAAATAATGATGTTAGATTATTTCTGAACAACTATGTATGTATGATATATGCTCAAATGATTTTGAAAGAAAAAACTGTTTTTATAGGCTAGAGTAATGTTACTGAGTTTTCCACTCATTTTTGGAATTTCCTGTGTTTTCTATTTTTATGGATAACTACAGGGATAATAATGATGGAGCTGAAGATAATCAAAAGCAAAAGGATTAAAGGAGTTTACTTAGTTTAGGGATTATGGAATCAAGGCTTATTTATTATCGATCATCGATATCTGAGATGGATTGGTTATTTTATTACAGTAAGGAAGACTGGAGTTATATTTTTTTTTTATTGAATATTCTCATTAAGGAGTATGTTTATTTGTGGGCCCATAACCCACAGGTGGCTATGAGATTATCTATATATAATTGATTCCGCTTAGTATGATGAGTAAAGAATGGTTTATCTATGGTTAATTAATTCCGCTACGAATGACGAGTTATATACGGTCCGGTGACGCCGATTAAAAGTCAGGGCGTTACAATACGATTTTATTCCTCTTGTACGGTTAAATTTTATCTGATTTTAGAAAATGCGTAAAAAAAACCTGGTTAGCTCCTAACGCCAGCATTAGCGCCTGACGCTAAGCTTGGCGCCTGGCGCAAGCATTAGCGTCTGGCGCTAATGTCAGCGTCTGGCGCTAACTTCGTTTTTTCACTTCAGAATTCTGGTTTATTTTTCTATCTTTTTGGCTGATTTTCTCTACAAATAGCCTCGTCAAAACTCCGTTTTCAATCATCAATCATCAATAATCATCAATTCTTATCTACGATCAACAACTCTCTAATTCTCTTCTCTCTCTAAGCTAAAGCTTATTCTCTCTCTATTTTCTAAACCAACCCTTTTACATACAAAATTCCGCATTCACAAGATCAAGAAACACCTAGAATTTTTCAAAGTTTCCTTCGCCCTAGACGTGAAATGTTTTAATTTATGAGGGTTTGGTCCCTAATTAAGCCCAAATCTATATTTCAATTATTTAATTTAATTGTTGTTTATTATTTTCCTTGAAGTTACTAACGCGTGTATTTTTTTATTATAAAGAGGTACGAGGCATCCAAGTAAGTGCTTTAATTGTTTAATTGATATTATGATGTAGAAATAATTCTTAGATTGTTATTATGATTCCTAGTATCATGTTAGGATGCTTTTGTTAATTTTATGTTTAGGGTGACAACAATAAATTCCTAGTATCATGTTTAGGGTAAAGAATATAAAGTCAATTATGATTTCTATGATGCCTTTTATTGTCTTTTCTAATTGCATGTTAGTATCATGTTAGGGCTAAAGCTTAAATATTTATTGTTTTGTGACATGCTACGGTTTGTTATTAATCTTGTTAGTATCATGCCTAGGATCTTGCTATTATTATGCTTTAACATGATTATTTTTATACTTATTTTAATAATTATGATTTTTATGATTATTATTATTATGCTGCTTGATGATTTTATTGTTATTACTTGATCACGCCTTTTAAAGGGAATTTGTACTTAAAATCACGTTTAATAAGATATTAATAATCTTGTTTAGGGTTAATTTGATTATAATTCAAGTGATCGCCAATAACAGATTTATTTGTGCATTAATATTCAACCAACATAGATAAACAGGTTTAGGGTTAAACCTTTCGATTGCATGTTAGTCAGAAAGCGCACATGAATACGATCAGAATAAAGTAGAGGCCTATTGTTAGGGCAGGTTCAATCTCTTTTAGGTTGGATTTGTACCTTCATCCTCGAACTACCAGTCATGGTTCCAGACCTATTGGAGTTGACAATCTCCTGGATCGTTAAGGGGTGTAACCTTCACCTCGTGAACGGTTTACAAGTTCCTAAAACTTGTTGGCGACTGTTTTGCTCTATCTTCTTTCCCTTTGGACGCCACCGTACTTTAGTGTATGATCACAGTGGGGTTCAAGCTAGGGATAATGCTTGAAATATTCCCTATAGATGGACTCCTAAATTCATTGTGTTATGAATCATTTGAGAACTGTACTGTAGGGATTTAGATATGTAGGGATTTAGATACTCTAAGCAGAATTTCATGAATCATATGCATAAGCAACTAATAACCAATATCAATGCATAACACATGAAGAATAAGTAATTATACATTTGAAGCGTGATTCCTTGTATGATCCAGCAAGAAGAAGGGAGACAAAGAACCTCAAGTGTGCTTCCTCTACTTTGTCCACGAGCACGGATTGAACCTCCACTAATGCTTGTTAGTTGCAATATAACCCTTCGATCGACCTTCTATAGAGAAGAGAGAACAACAAACCAACCACAAACCACCACACAAGCCACCACAATGGGGCGGTCGTACGGACGAGGGGAGGAGATAGAGAGAGGGTCGTGAGTGAGAGATAGAGGATTAAGGTTTTGGGAATTGGTTGCTTGAGTTATAATTAATTAACTTGTCAAATGTTATGTCAATCTAAGTCATGGATCTTATTTATAGATCACATCTCTTAATAAGAGTCCATGTCAATCCCAAACTCCTATCTTAATCAAACTACTCTAGCCCAACACTCTTTATGGTTTTTTATAATGTCATGAGACCCATTAATGGGCCTCTAACTTGTTTAACCCAATACTCTTAATGTGTGACCTCCTAGATCCATTCTATTGGGATTTGGAATATTTTACTACCCCAAATATCATTTATCATAATCTAGCAATAGACAATGGCGACCTAAAAGAACGAACTTATTATCTCCATAATTAGTAAACGTTGATATATTTAGTAATTGCACTTATCGAAGACATAAGTCTTTCAGATATAGGATTATGTACTTCATAACATTAAAACTAAATTATTTTTCTAATAGCATCCTAAAGTTTTATAATTTTTAAACCAACAACACCCTATAGTGATGATAAGTATTGAAAGACACATATAGCATTATTTATACTAATTGTTATGGGTAAAAATATGCAAGACTTAGTCAACGACAGTCAATGAAGGTCAGTGACAAAGACTTCCCTCGACGAAGCCATAAGTTCGACGAAGCCTGAAGCATCGACATAAGACCAAGTCAAGTAATAGCCTCCTATTTCTTAGGGAAGGGATAAGCTCAGACTTAGTCCAACTTCAGCCGCTCCAATCCGTTGGAATTCAAAATAGAAGAGAAGTAACCTCCGTAACTAACGTCCTAAAATCATGGGCACGATATTATCTCCTTGCAACGGCTAGGATGTGACCTAGAAAATCATCTATATAAGGGTCAAGGTAGCAACGAGTATAGCCATCATCCCGCAACATACATCATACACTAAACCTTGTAAACTGATATTATTTTTTGCATAGTGAAAGTTTGGTAGATCCTCATTCTACCCGCGGTTTTTACCTTCATTGGGTTTTCCACGTCACCAATTTCTTGTGTCGTTTACTCTCTTTTTATTTTCGCCTTATGTTTGAAATTGCTTAGTTGATCCATAGCCTAGATTTTGATACTCAATCCCACTTAGCAAAAATTAGCGTAAACAATTTGGCGCCCACCGTGGGGATACAACTAGGTAAAATCTAAAAATTCCTCGCCAAACCTTCAACATGTCAGCCGACGAAATGACCCCAGAACAGCTAAAAGTTGCCTATGAGAAAGTTCAAGCCAATCTCGAAGCAGTTAGGGAATCTAATGAGCGTCTAAGCAAGGAAAAAGAAGCGTCAGACTCCGATGCAGCCGCTCTCCGCCAGCAATTGGAATCCGCCCAAAGCAATCGTCATCGCCGGCCAAGGCAGCTAGGCCTGATTCCTAGGATGCCATCGCTGGATGTCATTGAGTCCCCCCATGATACTGATACTGAGTCCAGTGACGGAGAAATGAACGTGGACCCCGCTGTTACAAATGCTGGGCAAGGGACCATTCGGACTTCAGGCGACCATCAAGGTAGCCCGCAGCTAGATCATACGGAAATCCTGCTCCAGAGGCTGGTTGCCTTAGAAAAGAAGAACTCTAAGGTCCTGTCAATGATGAAAAAGATGCCCGACGTGCCGATCCCCGTCCAGCGAGAAGCTCCAGATGGATTCGCAGCTACCCCTTTCTGCGACGAGTTGGCCCTGGCCCGAATTCCCAGAAGATTGTCGCTCCCAACGTTTACATCGCTATATGACGGAACGACTTGTCCAGAGCAGCATGTCGAGTACTACAAGCAGCAAATGTGGCAAGCTTCGATCCCGTTCGAGTGCTGGGAAGCATGCATGTGCAAGTCATTTGGTGCGACGCTGACAGGCCCCGCCCTCAAGTGGCTCGGCAAACTTGAACCAGGTAGTATAACCAGTTTTGCTATGTTAGTTAACAAATTCTATTCCCATTTTGAAAGTAGCAGGCAGTTCGACAAGCAGACGAGCGATCTGTATCGGATCGTCCAGGGTCCTAAGGAGACCATCAGAGCTTATTGGTCTCGGTTCAACAAAGAGAAAGTCTCAATAAAGAATGTCGACAATAGGACTGCCATTGAAGCCTTCCTCCGAGGACTGCATACGGACTCGGACCTTTATAAAGATATGGTCAAATATCCATGCTCAACATTCGAAGAAGTCCGGACCAGAGCCGTGGCTCAAATGCGCTTCGACGAAGATATCGCCAATCGTAGTTCCTACCCAAGTTCCAGAAGTTCATCCGATCGAAAGGCCACAAGCAACACAAGAGGATCGTGGCGGCATCAGCCTTACGAGGCAACAGGTAGATCACGCTCTATTAATGCTGTGCAGGTAGAAGATATCCTCGACGCCCCCCAATACCCCGAGATATCGGAGTAAGGCTTCGATGTGAATATCGTAGCGGTAGTGAAAGAATTGGAGCCCTTGGGAAGAAAAGTGTGCTGGCCGTCAAAGAGCAACAAGCCAGAATCAGAGAAAGATATGAGCAAATGGTGCGAGTTCCATAGCGATCATGGCCATAAGATGGAAGACTGCTATGCCTTGCGAAGAGAAGTCACCTTCCAGCTGAAGAGAGGCAACCTCAAGCATCTATTAGGGAAAAAGAAAATCAATGACGCAGGTCGCCGTGAGCCAGAAAAGACGACGACAGCTGGACCTCCCAAGCCCCCTGTACCTAAGGTAATAGTTAATGTTATCACTGGTGGTTCCGATATTTGTGGACTAACCTACTCTGCAGCATAAAGGATCGCAAAGTCGACGATAGATAATGCAGATGTCCCGGATGAGATTAGAGACCCCCTGGAAAAGAAGCTAGAAGCAATGTCAATTACTTTCGATGATGACGACGTCAACAACATCAACAGAGAGCATGAAGACTCTTTGGTAATTTCTTTGGTTGTCGGAAATTGTCTGCTTCGAAGGGTGCTGGTCGACGGAGGAAGCTCCGCAAATGTCCTGTTCAGAAGGGCCATGGAAGACATGGGATTAAAAGATAGCAACATCACCAGAAGGTCAACGACTCTGGTCGGTTTCAGTGGAGAAAGCATGTCAACTCTCGGAGACATAACCCTTCCAACCTATGTAGGAGGCCTAAACCCTCAAACCATATTCAACATCGTCGACTGCCCATCAGCCTATAATGCCATATTAGGACGACCCTGGATCCACCGATTGAAAGCCATTCCTTCCACCTACCACCAATCAATCAAATCTCCCACCCCGTGGGGAGTCCAAGAAATTAAAGGGGAACACCGCGAAGCCAAACACTGCTACAAAACAACCCTTAAACCAACTATGAGAACCGCATAGCAATTATAGCATGGCCCGACACCAGACAATCCCAACGACCTCGAAATCGACGAAAAACCTTTAGACCCCAAAAAACCTGATCAAACCGTTTGTGTCGGAGCCAACTTAACACCTGAACTCAAAGACAACATATTAGCCTTTCTCCGAGAGAACAAAGACTGTTTCGCCTGGTCTCATAAGGACATGACTGGTATAGACCCGAGCATCATCTCACATAAGCTGAACGTCGACCCAAATCATAAGCCGGTCAAACAGAATCGTCGGAAGTTTGCTCCGAAAAGGAATAAAATCATCAACGACGAAGTGCAGCAGCTGATCGATACAGGAAAAATAAGAGAAGTCAAGTATCCAGATTGGCTCGCAAATGTTGTCGTCGTTAGCAAAAAGAATGGCAAGTGGACAGTGTGCATCGATTTCACCGATCTTAATAAAGCATGCCCTAAGGATCTGTTCCCGCTCCCGCACATCGAAGCCATGGTAGATGCAACGCCAGGTCACGAGTTCTTAACATTCATGGACGCCTACTCCGGATACAACCAGATCCTAATGCATCCCGATGATCAGGAGAAGACGGCCTTCATGACCGACAAAGGTATATATTGTTATAAAGTTATGCCATTTGGACTAAAAAATGCAGGTTTGACGTACCAAAGACTCGTCAACAAGATGTTCAAGGACCAGCTAGGAGAGACGATGGAGGTATACATCGACGATATGCTGGTGAAATCTAAGAAGTCGAAGGACCACGTTGATCACCTCAGACAGACATTTGAGGTCTTGCGAAAATATGGTATGAAACTTAACCCTACTAAATGCTCATTTGGAGTGTCCACTGGAAAATTTTTGGGCTATGTAGTAACACAAAGGGGAATTGAAGCTAGCCCTGACCAGGTCAGAGCCCTAATAAATATTCAATCCCCCCGAAATTTTAAAGAAACCAAAAAATTGACAGGACGAGTGGCGGCATTAAATTGCTTCATCTCCCGATCGTCAGATAAATGTCATCTGTTTTACAAAGTTTTGAGAAAAAATAAAGGTTTTGAATGGACTGACGATCACGAGAAAGCTCTGCAAGATTTAAAAAAATACTTAATGACGCCACCCCTCCTGTCGAAACCCAAAACTAATGAGCCTTTGCGTGCAGCTTTATATTGCCGTCAGTACTGTAGCCGTTAGCGCAGTCCTGACAAGAGAAGACGACGAAGCTGGGCAGATTCCGGTTTACTATGTAAGTAAAACCTTACTCCCAGCCGAGGTAAGATACACTTCCCTAGAAAAGTTAGCCTCGCTTTAATCACTGTTGTTAAAAAGCTAAGGCACTATTTTGAAACCCACCACGTAGTGGTGATTACTAATTATCCACTTAAGTCTGTCTTGAGAAAACCAGACCTGACAGGGCGTTTGGGTAAGTGGAGCATCTCGTTGAGCACGATGGACATCGAATACCAACCCAGAAAAGCATTTAAATCCCAAGCTCTTGCAGATTTTGTGGCTGACTTCAGCCCCGACATACAGGTTATAGCCGACAAAGAGCTGGAAGAAAGAAACAACGTTAAGAGCAAAAGTAAATGGATCCTGTTCGTCGACGACTCATCCAACCAACGAGGAGCTGGCCTGGGAATGGTGCTAAAGTCGCCACAAGGGGACATGATAGTAAGGTCTGTATCTTATGATTTTAAAGAAACTAACAATGAAGCAGAATATGAAGCTTTGATTTCAAGAATGACCATTGCTAAAGACCTAGGCGCAACAGCCTTGGATGTGTACAGCGACACCCTCCTCGTCGTCAGTCAAATAACAGGTGACTTCGCAGCAAAAGACTCCAAAATGTCAGCGTACCTCGACATAGCCAAAGAAAAATCCAAACATTTTGATCCTTTTACCATCTCTCAAATCCCAAGAGACCAAAACGCCCAAGCCGACGCATTAGCAAACCTAGCCTCCGCCCTCAAAAAGACCACCTTCACAAATATCCCCTTAGTCCATTTGCAAAAACCGTCCATATCCTTTAAGGAAATCCTACCAGTCGACGACGTTAACAACAACGACGACTAGACCAAACCTATCATAGACTACTTGACCAAAGATATCCTACCCAATGACAAAGAAGAATCACGAAAACTAAAATACAAAGCCTCCCGATACCACATCATTGACGGAGTCCTATTCCATAAATCAGCATCGGGGTTATCCCAAAGATGCATCCAAAATCATGAACAACAGTCCATCCTTAGCCATTTGCACGATGGAATATGCAGTAGTCATGTCGGAGGGAGAAAACTAGCCAAAATTGCAAAGCGACAAGGATATTTTTGGCCAACGCTTCATGAAGACGCAATACAATATGTGACCAAATGCGACAGCTGTTAGCGATTCGCCAATACCGTCCATAAGCCGTCGGAGCCTCTCCACCAGACATTATCTCCATGGCCCTTCATGAGGTGGGGAATGGACATCGTCGGAAAGCTACCCGCGGCGCCAGGGCAAAGAGTATTTATGTTAGCATTAACCGACTATTTTTCTAAATGGATTGAAGAAGTTGCTTTGAAACAGGTGACGGACAAGGAAGTCATTACATTCATATGGACTAACATTATATGCAGGTTTGGAATTCCGTTGGTGATCGTCTATGACAATGGGTCACAGTTTATTAGCGACAAAACTCGTTCTTTTTTGCAGAAATTTCGCATAGAATTGAAGACGTCGACACCAAGGTACCCACAAGCCAATGGACAAGCTGAGTCCAGCAACAAAGTCGTCATGGAAGCCATTAAGAAAAGACTAAAAGCAGCAAAAGGCAAGTGGGCTGACGAGCTCCCATCAGTCCTATGGGCCAACCGGACGACGCCAAGAGAAGTGACGGGGTAGACGCCCTTCTCCCTTGTCTATGGGTGCGAAGCCGTTCTACCAGTCGAGGCAGACTTCCCAACGTCGAGGTTCGGTCTCATGACAGAGGAGAGAAATCATTAGGAAATGGAAGATAACTTAGATGCAGTTGAAGAACTAAGAGAAACAGCGCTAATCAGAATGGCAGCACAACAACAAATTGTCGCTAGAAGCTTCAACAAAAACGTCAAAGCCAAAACGTTTAATTTAGGAGACTGGGTACTTAGGAAAGCATTCCGGAATACAAAGAATCCGGCCGACGGAAAGCTCGCCCCCCCATCGGAAGGACCATATGAAATTACCCAAGTCATCGGCAACGGTGCATATCGATTAACCGACCAGCAAGGTAACCCCGTTCCACGATGTTGGAACGCAACCCATCTTAGAAAATACTAGTTTTAAACAGACATTCGAAAGCGTTTGTCGACAAAACGGTAATGTTCTAAATAAAACACTCTACTTACTTCATTCATTCAAAGTTTTTATTTATGACTAAATGTACTGACTTAAGCATCGGAGGGCCGTTGGCCGTGCCAACGACCAACGACCAACGGTGCTTTAACCACGTTTATTTTGCAGTTCAATCAACCGACGAGACATTCAACTAAGGAAAAGAAAAACACGGCTTTATCACCAGCAGTAGAAAACAAACGACGACGGACGTCAGCTACACTAGCGTCCTTCAAAAAGCGAGCAAAGCTACCGTACAATCGACCTTAGCGTCTGACGCCAAACACCCGATACCTGAGCCACGAACTAGTCTTCAGGGTTCAGCGTCGACGCTGGGACGCAAGGGGCATTGGCAAACAATGCAACCATAGGCCTAAAATCACAAAGTCTTCAACGAGGCATACTGTGTAGCTACACATCTGTATTTAAAAACGTCAATTATTATTTAGACATGTTGTCTTAAAAAGTTAATAAAAAGTTTTTCGAAGTCTTTTGGAATTTAATAATCTTACTTGTTGACTTATCAATTTTAGTAAACAAATTTTCTTACTTGTTGACTTATCATTTTTGGTAAACAGATTTTAATTGCTTTTTGCCTTACGTCCACAGATAACAACTTGAGCAAAAGCAAAGGAATACTTAGCATATAAAACGAAAGCAAATTGTCAAAAGAACCACTTTCCCTCAAGTGGAACAAAAGATACAAGTTACCAAATCAAAATACAAGTTCTTCAAGCAAAAGCAAACATCCTTTAAAAGCATACAAAGCAAAGTTCAAACCATCACAAACGACGGCCTTCAAGCGTCGGCCCCATCAGTAGGGAGCCAATCGACGACCTCCTTGACGACTTCATTAGCTCGAACATTGTCATCGACAACTTCAACCCGCGGCTCCTCAGCACCGTCGACGGATTGGTCGACAACAGTAGTAGGCTGATCTTCAACAACAGACGGCTGGTCGTCAGCAATCACAGGCTGATCCTCGACGACGATAGACTGGACATCAACTGCAGCGATTGACGAAGCAATAGTGACGGAAGGACCAGGACCTGAATCCGCGGTCGACGCCACTGCAGCGTCCTCTTCCAGCTCGTCAAGTGTCCCGCCGTTAGCAAGGAAACGGTCGATTACCTCTTGAGGACGCCATTCTGAAGCCTTTCCGTCTTAAAACTTCTTCATTAGCTTCGCCCTCACTTTGATATCCAGCTCGGCATAATCATCCAGCGCGTCGTCCAATTCATTCTAGGTCGATGCCAACTCATCCTGAACCTTCGACAAAGCCTCATCCTTTGCAGCGATAACCCCCACCTTATCTTCCAAATGCTTAGCTTGTTTCTTCAGCTGATCCTTGAGCTTCTGAGTTTCCTCCTCCATCGTCTTCGATTGAACCTGTAGTTGCTTCTCCAGATCATCCACCTTCTTCTTTGTCTCGTCCAACTCCTTCTTGGTCATCTGGAACACATTGACCGCAGTCTTGCGCTGAGCCTCACTGCTCTTGGCAACACCGTCCAACCTTTGCATCTCCTTAGCCAGCCCGATCACCCTGTCCCTTAACACCAAAGAGTTTTGCAGACACTGGCCAAACACATCCCCAATTACAAACCTCGAAGATAACAATTGACGAGTAAAAATGAAACCAAAATAAAGACTTACGTATAAGTGAACCGAAGTCGCTTCAGATGCTATGTCCAGGACGGACGATCCGGCCAAGACCTCCCTGGACTTAGGAAACAGTAGTTGATTCAGGGCGGGAAACAAAGAATGTTGATCATCCTTGTGGCGATCCAGGAAGTTGGCAGGAAAACGCATCAAGATATCATGAACCGGGGGCTCGTCGTCGGTCTTCTGCTGCTTGCGTGGAGGGGTCGCCGACAGCATAATAGTCCCCGACTCATCAACCATCCTCTCAGGTGGCGGAGTCAGGACAGGCTCCACCTTCTCGACCACAGGCGCCGGCTGTTGTTCTCGAGACGACAATCCTCGCTTCCTCCTCATTCGCAAGTCAGCCTCTTGCTGAGTCAAGCTTCGACTTCGACGAGCGCCTTGAGCGGCCGATTCTGACAAGGCATTAGATACTGTTAATTATAAAGCAACGACATAATGACGACGCAACGAAAATAAATAAATACTTACGAGTTGACATTGTTTCTTCACAATCTTCTGCTTGATTTGGTGTGCTCACCGGAGTACTCTTGTCTGTTCTTGCCCCGCTTGATCACCCGTCGGCTTCTTTTTTCGCACAAACGTTCTTGATAAAGGATTGATGGCAAGGAATTCTTTCACCTTTGACGAAGAGGTTTCCGACGACTCAAGAAAGCCTAAGTCCAACTCTGCATTATGGGGGAAAAGATCAAACCATTTTAGCCAAAATCAAGCTATGAGAACAAGAATACCATAAAAATACTTACCCTTCTTTGGCCATGCTTCTGTCAACCACAAACCATCGTTACCCAACGACACCCTTTTAACAAACAAGAACCACTTCTTCCAACCCCTGTCATTCACATCAGTATTCAAAACCAACCGATCTCCTTTTTTGTACAGACTGACGAAACCACTTTCCGCCATCTTTATCTCATACCCTGCCGCCAAATCTTCTAAAGTAAAAGGATCCTCCCAATCTTTGGTCAATTCTACTATTACTGATAAAATTTTCCAACCAAAAGGCATCAGTTGTCCAGGACTAATGCCTAGAACTTCAAAGAAAGAGCGAACCAGGGGCGGGAAAGGGAATTTAATTGTCGTCTCCGCAAAAGGATATCTAAAGAAAACAACGAAATCCTCAGGACAATCAGCCACCGTCTGGCCGGGCCAGGAATATAGGCAAAGGTAGTGCCGGGAAAACCCGTCATCTTGACGAAATCACTCGTCATGTTTGGAGCCATCAACGATTTAGACTGAGACTTTGAATTCCGCTGTGAAACAATTGTTCCTCTTTTTTCAACAACGCGAAGAGAAAACCTAGTTCTAATTTTTGGAGTTTTGTTCGACATTGTGCTTAAAATTGATTAATGTAAAAGGAAGTAGAGTAGATTACCTGGTAATTGGATTTGCCGAGAGTTTGAAATCGCCGCCGCACGCTGCCACCAAACCGCTGGAAAAACCTCGCAAGAGAGAAAGGAATTGGAGAGAAGAAAGTAGAAGAGGGTAGAAGTTTGGGGAAGCGCGAAGCGTGTTGCAGTTAATAAAGAGTGAAATGACGGTTAGAGTAAGGGAGTGGGAGAAGTGGAATAACTGCTCTGAAGGACGTGCGTGGTAAAGGACGAAAACGCCCTCCAGATAATTTGAAATTTTTCAGTTATTTGATTTGTGTTTATTTTTGCATTTTTATTTTTTAAGTAATTGCCAAAAGTGTGTAGTCGTCCACGTTTTAGCAATTAGGGGCAAATTGTTATGGGTAAAAATATGCAAGACTTAGTCAACGACAGTCAACGAAGGTCAGTGACGAAGACTTCCCTCGACGAAGCCATAAGTTCGACGAAGCCTGAAGCATCGACATAAGACCAAGTCAAGTAACAGCCTCCTATTTCTTAGGGAAGGGATAAGCTCAGACTTAGTCCAACTTCAGCCACTCCAATCCCTTGGAATTCAAAATAGAAGAGAAGTAACCTCCGCAACTAACGTCCTAAAATCATGGGCACGATATTATCTCCTTGCAACGGCTAGGATGTGACGTAGCAAATCATCTATATAAGGGTCAAGGTAGCAACGAGTATATCCATCATCCCACAACATACATCATACACTAAACCTTGTAAACTGATATTATTTTTTGCATAGTGAAATTTTGGTAGATCCTCATTCTACCCGCGGTTTTTACCTTCATTGGGTTTTCCGCGTCACCAATTCCTTGTGTCGTTTACTCTCTTTTTATTTTCGCCTTATGTTTGATTTTGCTTAGTTGATCCGTAGCCTAGATTTTGATACTCAATCCCACTTAGCAAAAATTAGCATAAACACTAATCACACTTGCAAATGATTACTCCTTTAACGACTATAAACAATGAATATATTGATAGATAATTCAAAGTCACATAATAAGCTAAGTGGTCACGTCCTCAAAAATTTAAAAACAATTATATCACATTAATTGAAACAAGGTTCATATGTTAACCAAATAAATTTAAAATGCACAAGAATCAATAAAGAAATGACTAAATATTAAATAAACCAATACAATTTGTGTACTTGTGAGATATTATATTTGATGATATAGTGACGATTAGACAAAGAAACCATGGTCGAATATGCCCCTGCATTATCACGATCAATTTCGAAGATAGAATGACAATAGATAGTAAATACCAAAAGAACACGTTCCATTATTGCGTTATATATATAATTAATAATATTTTTAAACAATCCTAAAATCGCCTCAACGTCTTACAAATATTCTCATCTCTTATTGTTGGAAGGAGTGACTAATAAAATGAGATGAAACTTGAGTGTGAATTTATAATGACTATTTCAACCGAAGAAGATATTTTTTTATATGGGACAGACTATTCACTGATGAGTCATCAAAGGGGATAGGGTCATTAATAAGGGATTGGATCAAATGAATGTAACATCATCATTACATATAGTGAAAACTAGGTAAAATTCTATGCAATCATGATTGTTTAAATTTATTGTGAAAGAATCACAATTATTTAAGTCTTAGTATGGTTGTTTATTATTACTTTATTAATAAATTTATTAAGGGTCATATATATTTTTTTTCAATGATTTTTTCTATTTTCTGTATGTAAATTAAGTGATCAATTTAATTAAGCTCGAATCCATTGGTCCCTTGCTTAGGGTTTCGTGGTGCCTTGCTTAGGGATTGTGGTTTTTCCTCGTAAGTGGCCTGTTTCGATCGACAAATTGGGTAATTAGATTGCTCTGATTGCGATTAAGTAATTGATAGTCACTATGGAAGCAGATTTAATTCGAGATTGGGAGAAGTTTAAACTGGCGGATGAGGAGAATGCAGTTATTGGAGGAAACGGTGAGATCGAAGATGAGAATGCGTCGAAGGATCAACTCAGACTGGTGCTAGTTGGAAAATTATGAACTGTTCGGACCTTCAATGTCGAATCCATGAAACGTACTCTGACGAATGTTTGGGGCCTTAATGACAACATTGCAATTCGAATGGTGGAGACAAATCTGTTTGTCTTTCTGTTTTTTAATGATGCTGATAAAGAAAGAATCCTGGAGGGAAGTCCATGGTTTTTCGACGGTAAATTGCTTGTGCTTAAGGCGATTCAAGGGGAAGAGCAGCCATCGGAAGTGGTTTTTGAGAAATCACCAATATGGATTCGATTATTTGATGTGCCTTTCAATCGACGTAATCATTCGACAATGTTTGATATTGGAGAAGCTCTTGGTGGTTTTATTGAGTTTGATGACTCGGACCCTCTTGGATGGGGCGAATTCATGAGATTGAAAATCATGATTGATATCAGGAAGCCCCTCAGAAGGGGAGTATTCATTGCCGCTGGGGGATCATAGTCAAAGTGGGTGGATATTAAATATGAAAGGCTTGGGGATTTTTGCTTTTATTGCGGAAAGATCGACCATACAGATAAAGATTGTGAATCCAAGGAGCTGGAGAGGAATGTCATGAGTACTGTGGTGTATCAATATGGCACTTAGCTGAGGTCATCTCCTCTTAAAAAATCTGATAAGAATTATACTCTTAGAGAGAAGGAAAGAGTTTGGGGGGGGGGGGGAAATTGGATGTTATACGCAGGGGTGGCTGTGTGGAATTTGATAAGCATACGGTTAGGCTAGGTTCGGTGGGTGTGGCTCGTAAGCTTCATTTCTCAAAGCAATGTGATGACAGCCATATTACTCAGCCGAAGGCGCGGGAGGCTAGCTTAGCATTGGTGTTTGATTCTCAGAAAAGTAAGATGGTTCTACGCCCGCAAAAATTTGTGAAAGGGGGTGATGGAGGTGGCGATCAGGGAGGGGGGAGATGGATATGTTGGATGAGGTTGAAAAAGACATGAATGAGGGTTTGGGTGAGAGAGATGTAGGGGAAAAAGCAGCAGGTAGTGGTGATAAGAGAGGGGAAGCTTTGAGGGCGGAAAGCTCTGTCCAGGAAGGTGTTGTAGAGATGCCAAGGGAGGGGAAGCTTGTGGGGCAAGTGGGTCAGATTCAGAGTAAGAGGGAGGTCAAAGAGGGTAGACAAGAAAAAGTTAAGGTACAAAAGGGTGGAAAAGAATAGAAAGAATGGAGGAGGGATATAAGGGAGAGGGCAGTGGGGTGAGTGTTGTGATAGCAGGGGAGGTGGGGTTAAAAAAGATGGCTCTTTCCACAATGGAGTATGAAGGGGGTGTGAAGTCTAATTTGGTGGACAAAAAGAAGAGGAAAACTAATGTTCAAACTCAATCTGGGGACAGTATTATCCAAGTAGAGGGTGTTGGTCATAACCAAGCCCTCGAACAGAAATGAAAATATAGAGTTGGAACGTCTATGGGATTGGCAACCCGTGGACGGAGAGGACTCTCCGAGACTTGTGCTGGAGAGAGAGGTCGAATATAGTTTTTCTAATGGAAACCAAAGTAGATAGTAGTGTTTTGGAAAGAATTAAAAGACGATGTGGCTTTGAGAATAGGATTTGTCTTAGTAGTACGGGTCACTCGGGTGGTATGTGCTTTTGGTGGAGGGAGCTGAATGTTGCTATGCTATCTTTCTCTACTAACCATTTTGCAGCCAATGTATGTAGTAGTGATGGAACACCGTTATGGTGTGCTATGGGTATATATGGTTGGCCGGAGATGGAAAATAAACATAAGACATGGGATTTGATGCGAAACCTCAAAAATTCGTGCAATATCCCGTATATTATGTTCGGTGATTTTAATGAGATAGTTAGTATGACGGAGAAAGATGGGGGTGCAATCCGTAGAGAGAGTTTGATGGATGCTTTCCGTAATACAATTGATGATTGTGAATTACGTGATCTTGGCTATAAGGGGTGCATCTTCACATGGCAACAAGGGAAGAATGTTGACACGGTGGTAAGGGAACAGTTAGACAGGTTTTTGGGTAATGATGATTGGTGTAGTATCTTTCCAGATTTTTCAGTGCAACATTTGTCTAGGGTAGCTTCGGATCATACTCCTATTTTTCTTGATACTATTAATTATTATGAGAGAGGGCGGAAAAAGAAATTATTCCGTTTCGAAGCTATGTGGCTATCAAATGTGGAGTGCGCAAAAACTGTCTCGAAATCATGGAAGGAGGGGGAGGGTAGTGCACCGCATCAGCGAATTTCTTTGTGTGCCCAACATCTGACTAAATGGGCAGTAAAGACTTTCGGCGAGTTGAAGAAAAAAATTATTAAATGCGAAGCTGAATTACAGGAGGCTCAAGGGGCTCAAATCGATGCTGTGATGTTGGATAAATGTGAAAAATTGGCGGGTGAAATTAATGAGCTTCGGAGAATGGAGGAGTCATACTGGTACACAAGGTCTCGATCTAATGAAATGCGGGATGGGGATAAAAATACGGCTTATTTCCACAGGAAAGCAAGTCAAAGAAAAAAGAAAAACCGCATCAATGGCTTGATTGATTCGAATGGTGATTGGCGCACTGATAAGGGGCAGATTAGAAGCATTATTTCGGAGTACTTTGGGTCGCTTTTTTCGACGGACAATCCTACTGATTTTGCAGCAGCTCTGGAGGGTATAGAACGGGTTGTCTCTGATGAAATGAATAGTGTGATGGACTCGGTACCAAGTTCGGAGGAAATTAAAAATGCTCTCTTTCAAATGCACCCTAACAAGGCCCCAGGAACGGATGGTATGCATGCTCTCTTTTTTTAAAAATTTTGGCATATTATAGGCCCCGATATTGTTACTTTGGTGAAAAATTGGTGGAAGGGTTTAGTTGATATTTCGGATATTAATAAGACTTGCATTGTGTTAATTCCCAAATGTAATGACCCGAAGTATATGACTGAATTTAGGCCAATTAGTTGCTGTAATGTGATTTATAAAATAATATCTAAGACTTTGGCAAATAAGCTTAAGCCATTTCTTAATGATATTATATCTGTGAACCAAAGTGCTTTTATTCCGGGGAGACTGATTACGGACAATGCCATGATTGCTTTTGAGATTTTCCATTCTATGAAGCGAGGAGGGGAAGGGAGAGATGGTACGGTTGCTCTAAAATTGGATATGAGTAAGGCGTACGATAAAGTAGAGTGAAGTTTTCTGAAAATGGTTATGTGTAAGATGGGTTTCTCGGAGTTGTGGATTCGTCGGGTGATGGAGTGTATTTCTAGTGTGTCTTTCTCTTTTAAGGTGAATGATGAAATCTTCGGATTGGTGGTGCCATCTTGGGGCCTTCGGCAGGGGGACCCGATTTCACCTTATTTATTTCTCTTATGTGCGGATGCTTTTTCTTGTATACTTACAAAGGCTTCTCATGAGAAGAAACTTAGAGGGGCAAGGATATGTAAAGCTGCTCCTAGGGTGTCGCACTTGTTTTTTGCCGATGATAGTATTTTGTTTGCTAAAGCTACTCTCCAGGAATGCTCGAAAGTTGCTGATATTATCAGGGTGTATGAGAGAGCATCTGGCCAGAAAGTCAATCTAGACAAGACAGAGGTTGCTTTTAGTAAGTGTGTAACTATCGAAAGAAGACAAGAGATTGTTGATACACTAGGGGTCCGCGAAGTTGATAGACATGAGAAGTACTTGGGATTGCCGACGATCATAGGGAAGTCCAAAAAAGCCATATTTGCATTCCTGAAGGAGAGAATTTGGAAGAAATTGAGTGGATGGAAAGAAAAGTTGTTGTCGAAACCGGGTAAGGAGGTGTTGATTAAAGCGGTGGCTCAAGCAATACCGACTTACATTATGAGTATGTTCAAGATCCCGGAGGGACTTATAGATGAAATTCATAATTTGTTGTGTAGATTTTGGTGGGGTTCGATGGTTGATCATAGGAAAATGCATTGGCAAAGGTGGGAGAGGTTGTGTTTACCGAAGGCAAAGGGGGGATTGGGATTCCGAGACCTTAATTGTTTTAATCAAGCTTTGTTCGCTAAACAAGTTTGGAGGCTACATTCGAATCAAAATTCCCTTATTTTTAAAATACTTAAGGCTAGGTATTTTAAGAATTCTTCGGTGATGGAAGCTTTGAGGGGTCATGACCTAAGCTACTCGTGGCGGAGTATTTTGGGGTGCCAAGGGGCTTCTTAGGGATGGCTTGGCTTAGAGGGTGGGTGATGGTAGGAACATTTAAGCTTGGTACGATGCTTGGTTAATCAAGGAAGGAAGACCTTTTATTATACCATAACCTGCTGGAGTTGAGGAGGGTATGTTGGTCAGTGATCTGATGGTGGAGGGGACTTTGTGTTGGGATGCGACCAAGGTTCGTGAGCTAGTTGATGGGGTTACTGCTGCTGCTATTATGTCTACCCCGTTACCCCACCACATGAAGCCTGATTGTAGATATTGGTGCTACACAAAGAATGGGATATTTTCGGTTAAGACAGCATATTGGCTAGCAAGGAGTGTGGGTAGTGATATTGATGTGAGCAGCCATGCTGAGGAGCTATGGTCTTCTGTGTGGAAAATGAGTGGTCCACCAAAGCTTAAATACTTTGTTTGTGGTGCTGGGAAGGGGAATTTAGCAGTCAAGGACAGATTGGTGTCGCGTCATGTGCTTGAGGATGCTTCGTGTCAAGTCTGTGGTGATCAAAGGGAAACAATTATTCACTCTCTATTTCACTGCACTGCTGCTCGTGAAATTTGGGGTCATAGTGGGTTGGTTGATCAATTTGTGGATGCACCAACATAGTCTTTTGCTGAGTGTTGGAGCTGGCTGCAGGGTAAGGTGGATGGGCAGGTTCTGAAACGTATGGCAGCACTTATGTGGGCTGCATGGAGATGTAGGAATTTGATTGTTTTCGAGAATGAAACACCCAATTTTGTGATGCTCGCTACTGGGTTCTGCAAATTGGTGAGTTATTATGATGATTATGCTAAGAAAGTGATCCTTCCTGTGTCCCAACAAAGCGTTTCCAGTAATGTTAGTTTGATGTGCCCACCACAAGGCTGCATCAAAGTGAATACTGATGCATATGTTCCTGCAAGTGGGTTAGCTGGACTTGGGGTCGTGTTTAGGGATGAAAATGGCAGCCTACTTTTGACAGCAACAAAGAGAGTCGAGATCTCATCCCCGGAATGCATCGAAGCTCAGGCTATTAGGTATGCTCTTCTCCTTGCTCGGAGATTTGGGTATAGGAATGTGTGGGTGGAATCGGATGCAATTAATGTAATCAAGGCAATCACTTATAGTGCTTCGGGCTTTTCTCCAATCCATATTGTTTATGATGATATTAGTGTAGATAGAGCTTGGTTTAATGTTTGTTTGTTTTCTCATGCGAAGAGAAGTTGTAATATCGCTGCTCACTTGGTTGCAAGGAGTGATATGGGTGATAGTTTGGAGTTTGTACGCTTTAGTTCCTTTCCCCAAAGCATTATTACTTTGGCGGAATTGGACCTCTCTTCATGATTAATATATGCTCTATCTTCCTTTCAAAAAAAAAAAAAAATTAAGTGATCAATTTAATACAATTTTTTTTTTAAAAAAAATTGTATGAATCAGCAAAGTAGTGGATAAGAAAGTGTATTAATAAGGGATTGGATCAAATGAATGTAACCTCATTATTACATATAGTGAAAACTAGGTTAAATTCTATGCATTCATGATTATTTATATTTATTGTGAAAGAATAACAATTATTTAAGTCTTAGTATGGCAAGTTTTATTTTATTTTTTTTTGTATAAAATTATTCAAGGTGATATATTTTTTCAATGTTTTTTTTTTTTTTAAATTTTCTTTATATGAACAAAGTGATGAATTTAATTCAATTTTTTTAAAAAAAACAAAGTTTGTATGAGTCATCGGGTAGGAAAGTGTATTAATAAGGGATTGAATCAAATGAATGTAACCTTATTATTATATATCGTGAAAACTAGGTTAAATTCTATGCATTCCGGATTATTTAAATTTATCATGAAAGAATCACAATAATTTAAGTCTTAGTATGGATTTTTTTTTAATAAATTTATTAAGTGTCATATAGTTTTTGTAATGATTTTATCCATTTTCTTTATGTAAATAGAATGATCAATTTAATTCTTTTTTTTGTTTAATTCGTATCAAATTTTACATAACAAAACAATGGTACAAGTATAATAAAAAGAAAAATTAGACTATTATACATACATATATTTTTATAGTACTACGTGTTTTGAAAATCGGTTTTCTGTAACTACGTATTATAAAAAGTGAGTGAAATATTTATGTAATATTAGGTAACAGAGTAAAAAGTTAAAGAAATAGTTTAATGATGTACCTATAATAAAAACAAAATTATTAATCCAAGTAGGAATGTACTCTCCATATTAATCTTTAATTTTAAAAATAATTTGGTGTTAAAATGAGTGCTCCTCTAAACCACAAGCAACCTCTTCCATCAATGGTGATTGACATCAATTTGAGTTCCGAAATTGTGCTTATAATTAGTTTTTATATAATATAATTTTGCGCTCTTATTCAATAACATAAACTTACATATTTAATGGTGTAAACTTCTTTTATGAGCATCGTATAAATAACTTCTCATAGATTATCTAGTATGTAACCACAACATTTTATTTATCCTTTCTCTGTTAACCTTATCTTACTTAATTTATGAACACATTTTTTTTAATATGTTCAAATAAAGATTAATAAATTTAAATAAGTTCATAAACGAGACCTATTCATGAAAAAAAGTTTTGATATGTTTTAATAATTCAAGGGTTAGGTTTATATTGACCCTAAGTCTTGATGATGACTCCAAGGAACCTAAGCAAAGTCATAACAATTTAACTTTATATTTTAGCTGTGAGTAATGACAGGTTCTTGGTTGGACTAAGTTGTATGCTTTGAAAATCTGGAGTAAAAAGAGCATAGAACAATGTTTGAAGAGAGCTAATGAAGATAAGAAGAGTAATGAAGACAATTAGAAGTCGAATTCCTTGAGTAAGGAACTAAAGCCTCAAAGTCCAAGTTTCACAAGAGTGTTCTAAGAGTCTAATTTTTTGTTATTTATTTTTGGCTTCTTATGTACATGTTAAGTAAATTGAAGTTAAATAGGAGTCAAGTGGATTTTATTTATATAAGATAAAGTTTTAATTTTCTTACCTTAACTTGAATATTTATTTATGGAATATTTTGGAAAATATCTTTTTTCTTAACTATCTTTTCCTGTTTAAAAGGTTTTAATTTCAGTTTAATTGTTAAAGTTTATCTTTTGAAAAATCAGTTTTTGGAAAAGAATTTTATGCGTGTGTTTTTACTTGGTCAGTCTTGGTTAGGATAATTTAGGGAGCAGTAAAACACTTTCAGCATTATTAGGAAAAGTGTGTTTTGCTTGCTGCCCAAGATCCCACTATTTGCACTTCCTAGTCTTAAGGAAGTTGTGACTTAGTGGAGCTTAAGCAATAGAAAATCTAACCACATCTCCTCTCTATAGATAGACTTGGATTTTCTATTGAAAGACGCAGTTGAGCATTGTAATATTTCTAGTTTTCGAAAAGAGTGTATATCCACTTGAGTCATTGAGTGTCTTTGTACTTAGTATATTAGGGTATAATCTTAAGCTATATTGGGTTAGAATTGGAGTGAACACTAAAGTGTTTACTGCTTTGAGTGAAGTAAGGAGAAAGAGAGTTTTGTGAGATCAACTGATTGAGGGATATATTGGTTGAAGGGGAGCTCAAGTTTGTTGCGGAACTTCAGTGAGAGTCTTAGAATGTAATAGGTTGTTTTCCCTAATATAATCAAGAATTGAGTTTAAAATCCCTTGTGGTCGTGGTTTTTCTTCTTGATTAGAGCCAAGAAATTTTCCACGTATAATCTCTCTTTGCACTTAAAGTTTCTTTAAGATTTATTTTATAAATTTCGTGAAAGTTACCTTATTTCCCTACAATAAAATTCACCCCCTCTTGTATTGTTCATTAGAGTCAATAGGTTAGCCAGCCTATATTTGTTCAAATTACCACTAAAATAGAGTCTAATAAAGTTTAGCAAGTTCAATAAAGTCAAGATAAAATCAATATATTATGTAAAAATTATGCTATTAGAATTTAGAACTCACTCTTTAATAATAACCAGTTTCCCTAATAATAAACTCTTATTTTTATGATATGTGACTATTTATTCTACAACTATACAGCTCTTCAAAACTCTTTGTCTCTTTATACTAGCGTTACATGGGATATTATTAAGCTCCATTCATTAAAAGCTATAAGCTAAGTTATCACAAGAATTTTTACAGACTAATTATCTTATGAAATATTTCACCAAAAAAGTTATCTTATGAAATACAATACTTGTCTTAAGAACTCTTTATAGACATACTAATTATCTTAGACAACATATTTTCTTCTTAGTTTTTTCCACTAATTTAATAGGTTGGGATTTTGTCATGAAAGAATCCCCCCATCATTTTGTATCTCTTTTAACAAGAACAAAAAATCAATCACATTTACATTTTTAAACATTTGTACCTAATAAATTGATTGTATATTTTTAAGGAAAAATTGTTCTGATTAATCCCAACTTTGCCTCGTTCGCCAATAATAATCCCTACTTTTGATTATTCACTATCACTACCAACTTTGTATGGGATTAATTTCTATTGTACCCAAATGACTTGGAAACGGTTGAAGAGGTAAATTTTGCTGACTTATGATTAGTTGCACACGTGTCGCAACCTGATTGGTTCAAAATTTTTTAAAAAAAAAACAAAAAACAAAAAATTAAAAAAAAAAACCACAATGTAGGGAATATTTTAAGCATCCCACACTTTAGCTCCACTGTGATCATACACTTAAGCATGGTGGCGTCTAAAGGGAAGAAAACTAGAGCAAAAGAGTCGCCAACAAGTTTTAGGAACTTATAAATCGTTCAGAGGATGAAATTACACCCCTTCACGATCCATGAGATCGCTAACTCCATAGTGGTCTGGAACCATGACTTGATATTCGGGGATGAAAGTACAAATCCAACCTAAAAGAGATTGAACCTACCCTAAAAATAGGCCTCTACTTTATTCTTCTCATATTCATGTGCGCTTTCTAATTAACATACAACCAATAGGTTAAACCTAAACCTGTTTAATCTATGTTGGTTGAATATTAATACACAAACAAATCTATTATTGGCGATCACTTGAATTATAATCACAATAGCCTAAACAAGATTATTAATTATCTTATTAAGCGTGATTACAAGTACAAATCCTCTTTAAACATGCATAAAAAGCGTGATCAAGAAGTAACAATAATATATATCAAGCAACATAATAATAACAATAATCATCATAAAATAATCTCAATAAAGCATAATAATATCAGCAAGATCCTAGGCATGATACTAACAAGAGCAATAACAAACCCTAGTATGTCACTAAACATTAAAAATCAAAGCTTTATCCCTTATAAAATATGATACTAACATAATATTAGAAAGAAATAGGGAGCAACCTAAACATGATACTAGAAAGCAATAAAAGCATCCTAACATGATACTAGGAATTAAAATAATTTAAGCATGCTTTCTACAAGAAGGGAGTAAGCCAATAACTTACTTGGTTGCCTTGTATCTTTTCATAATTACAAAATACACGCGTTAGTAACTTCAATGAAAATAATAAATTAAACAATTAATTAAAATAATTGAAATAGAGATTTGGGACCAAACCCTCAGAAATTATCAACCTTTCATGTCTAGGGTGAAGACAACTTCGAACTTGGCTAGGTGTGTCTAAGTCTCGTGAATGCGGAATTTTGTAAATGGGAAAGGTTTAGAAAGAGGGGGAATGAAGAAGCTAATGCTTGAGAGAGAGAGAAAGAATTAGTGATTGTTCATGATTGTGAATGATTAAAAATGGGGAGATACGACCCCTATTCATAAAAAAAAATAGTCTGTAATCGATAGAAACAAATAAGAATTTGAATCAGAATAAAACTGTTGCCTGTCGCGGGCGGCAGAGCCTGTGGCCATGCGACATGAATCACGCATGGCGACAAGTGCTATCATTTGGCGACAGGATTGTCGTTATGCGACAGCTTAAAAGATAAACGCACTTTTGTATGGAATCATTTTCTTAATATAATTAAACGATAAAAACTCCATTTTAATTAATTTTAAATCAGATTTTATCTTAATAAAACACTTGTTTTTTTTCAAACCAAATTCAACATTTTTTCTAAAATATTAATTATCAATCCTAATGATATTAGAACTCAAAATAACCTTCTAGACTATTCTAGAATATTATAATCAATCCATAAAACCATTTCAGACCCATATTAGTATTTGGACCATAACTTCCTCATTATTCATCAGAATTGGGCTTATAATATATCATTAGAAAGCTATTTGCGAGCCCGATCCAACTACACTATTATTGGACCCTTATTATGGACCAAGCTAAATTGGAATGGCTATTTTCATAAAATACAGTTCTTTTCTAAAACAGAAACAAAGATTTTTATTAAAACAAACACATCACAAGACCTTTCACACTTTCACCGACCTATTCAATAATCAAGCAACGTGAAAAGTATTCATCACTGGGTTTGGTTTTTTTTGGGGAGACAGATTCCTAACCCCAACCCTCAATTCCACCGGAATATGGTCGGCCGACCTCCGTCTTCCACCAAAAACCACCGACCATCCTCCGCCACCTATCCCCGACCCTCGAAACCTCCCACACAATCGGTTTTCATGGTCGATTATCAAGGAAGGGGTTAAATCGAGGGTGAGGGAAGGGACAGGGGTGGGTTTAGACAAAGGGGGAGGGTTAGGCCTAGTTTTCCGGCAGCGGGGGAGGAGGAGGGGTTCTAGGGGGTAGGGGAAGGGAAAGGGTGGATTTCGAGAGAAGGGGGAGGGTTGGGCGCCATTTTCCGACAGCGGGGGAGGGGAAAGGGGTGGGTTTCGAGGGAAGGGGGAGAGCTAGGCGCCATTTTCTAGCAGCGGGGGAGGGGTTTTTGGGGGTGGGGGAAGGAAAAGGGTAGGTTTCGAGAGAAGGGGGAGGGCTGGCTGCCATTTTCCGGCAACAGGGGATGGGTTTTCGAGGGCGGGGGTGGGGCTTTTGGGTGTGGGAAAAGGGAAGGGGTAGGTTTCGAAGGAGAGGCTAGGGAGGGCCAAGCGCCGTTTTCTAGTAGCGAGGGAGGGGTTTTCGGGGATGGGGGTCGTTTTTTGGGGGTTGGGGTGGGGGTATGGTATTTTCCGGGATAGGGTTAGAGGGCTGGGTGTGGTGGCAGCTGTTGGGCATGGGTGGTTTAATTTGTGGGGTTTTTTTTTTTAATTTTTTAAAGCCAATTATAGGCAGACACGTGTCTTATAACTTTTAATATTAGGTTGGATGACCGGTTGGGTGCGATAGAAATTAATAGGGAATAAAGTTGGGAGTGATGGTGAATAATCAAAAGTAGGGATTATAATTGGCTGATAAGGCAATGTTGGGATTAATGGTGGCAATTTTTTCTATTTTTAATTGACAAGCCTATATATATATATAATACATCACTAATAAACTCTTTATGTGATAAGATTAAGATATAAGAATGTAGTGGAATATATATATATATATATATATATATATATATATATATATATATATATATATATATATATATATATATATATATATATATATATATATATATATATATATATGATATAACAGGTAATATATAGAGAATTTGCACTATGGGTGTTTTGAGATGGTGAAGATCGAAATAAGATATTAAAATTCATATTGTTAATGGTAATTGTACACACCTAAAAATGTCTCCCCAAAACTAAACCCGATGATGAACAACCTTTAACCGCCACTATTGGTCGGGTTCAGTATTTAATCCCGAGAATGCTTAAAAAATAATATTAGATTAAATTTGTATTTTTGAACAGTCCATGGATTAGTCTTGATGTTTGGTAAAAGCACAGTTTTAATTTCAGCCCAAATTTATTATTTAATTTTAGCCCAAACCTTTTTTTATTTATTGTTTTATTATTTATTTTTGCCCCAACCCTTTTATTTATTTTATTTAATTATTTTCTTATTTTAGCCCAAATAATAATAAATCAGAAAAAGGCCCGAAATTATCAATCGGCACTTAAAATGCTGAACGAAATTAGGGTTAAAAATGTATTTAGACGGAAAAGAGGAATGGGAATTCCCGCGCCACGGCAGGTACCAACCGTGTCACGGGAATCATTCCCGTGTGACGGTGGGATTTCTCGTGACACGGGTGTCTTTTCCGCGTAAACCCTTAATGCTTTTTCTTCCCCGTTTAGTAAAAATTTCCCGCGTCACACTAAAAATGCACCGTGTCACGGGAATATTTCCCGTCTGACGGTGGGATTTCCCGTGTCACGGTACAATTTGTCGTGTCACGGGATACTTTTTTAGGGTTTTTATCATTTTAGGGTTCCGTGTGCTCCCTCAGCACATTTTCTCTATAAATACCCCCTCATTTCTGATGTACGGGGCACCAATTAATTCTCTATTTTTCTCTCTTCTATGCTTTAGCCTAAACAATAACCTACCCTTCTTTTTTCAAAATTTCTTCTTCAAGTACTCCAAGGAGTCCGTACTTTACTCGTGGTTCTGTCCTTAAGCCAAGGCGTGAAAGATAGAACTGTTTGAGGGTTTGGCCCCAAATCAACTCTACTTTATTTAATTTAATTTAATTTTTTTTTTATTTCCTTGAAGTTACTAATTCGTTTATTATTTTGTAGTTGCAAACAAACAAAATCAAAGTAAGAATTATGTTCCTTTTATTTTTATTATTTTTCTAACGATTTTGTATTGTTGGAACTATGGTTAAATTGGTTCCAATATTAATGTTTATTCTATTGTTATTATTATCACCATATTGCATGTTTAAAGGGAATATGTAATTGAAAATCACGCCTAATAAGATAATTTGGACAACCGGTTTAGGTTCCTTTTTAATCTTGTTGTTTAATTCAAGTGATCACAAATTTTATAGAATTATGTGTTGCATTAATATTCAACCAATTTAGCTAAATAATAGATTGGAGCAAATTGAATATTTTGTTTGTACGCCTTTGAGATCGTAGGAATCACTTTTCACAACAAGAATCGAGAAGAGGCCGATTTGGGCGAATGTGACTCCATTACTCACTTCGTACCATCATCCCCGATCCACCTTTCGTGGTTCCGAACCATATGGAGTTAATAATCTCATGGATTATGAATGGGGTGTAACCTTCACGGGTCAATCGTTGTTGCTTATCGTTGTCCCTTATCGTGGTTGCCTTTTTATGATCCGTCAACGGTTTACAAGTTCCTTAAAAAACTTGTTGGCGGCTCCCTACTTTATTTGTCCCTAATCGTATTATGTCAAATCCCACTTCCTACAAGTGCCAAGCATATTCACAACATGCTTTTTCGTAGGCGCACTTCGAACGACGCCTACAATTAGGCGACTCCACTAGGGAGGATTCTTTGTTATTTATCGATTTGAGTGATCGGTATTTAATTAAGATGAGTGGATGAGACTTGAAAGATTCTTGAAATAATATTCCTGTGATTAATTTGGCATTTTTGCATACGCATAGACGTTTTAACGTCGCATTTAGGTCTGTCCCGTAGGAAAAATTGAATAACTTGGTTGCGCACGAAGAAAAACAGGGCACCAGTCAGATCTTCTGACTGCCGTGCCACGACAAAATCTGCCGTGTCACGGCATTCATAAAATCAGTCTGGTGGCTTATTTTCTCTTCTCACAGTCAACTTCTTTCGATTTTTCTAAAAAAACGTATGTGTTCTACATGCGTCTTAGCCCAAGGGGATTTAAGCTCTATCAACCCAAAACCGCTCATGGCAAAAAGGGTTCATTCGAGTTATTAAATCCACCCAAACCATGGGGTCGAGTTCAATTTCGTCACGAACTCGCGGAGCCGCCCATTGGCATACACCGTTAAGGGAGGCTGCCTTGCTAACGCGTCCAAACTTAACCATTGTACTCTTTTGACACCCAAAGCTTGACCAATAGTTGAACATAAATCTTGACTCTAGGTTGCAAACTTTTTTACATCATCGTGCCTAAATGCTACATGGTTGTTTGGTGCTAACCTTCATGTGTTTATTCTTTTGTTTAACCCATGACTGAGGGTTTTTATTTTCACATAGTAATTAGTATGGACCTAAAGTCGATTAAAATCTGGAAAAATGACCTGGAACTGTGCACCGTGTCACGACATGTTCTGCCGCGCCACGGTGAACAGTGCCGTGACACGGAGCTTTCCACCGTCTAACGGTAGACTTCACCGTGTCACGACAGTCAGCACCGTGACACGGTGCCCGGGAAAAGTGTCCCGTCAGTCTTTTTTGGTTTTTGTGCGTATGTATGTCAATGTGTGGTTTATGTGTCCAGTTTGGTGTCATGTCTAGCTGTACGGTCAAAACACGCGTCCATAACCTCACTTAATCACTCACATATCATGTTCACACATTTTTTTTTCCTTGGTCGTGCACCACTTTTTGACCGTATTTTAGGGTAGTCTTGTTTTTTGTGTCATTTTTTTTCGGAGTAAGTCAGATAGTATCCTCCCATATTTTTTAAAAAAAAAAACAAAAAAAAAAAACAAATAGAATTTCAAAATTATAGAATTTTTTTAAAATTCATTTTTTTTTTATCCGGATGGGTAAAGGTTAAGTTTGGTCATTAAATGTGTGTTTGTTTCGGTGTCACAGCACTTGGTCAAGAAGCAGAGGTAGATTGTTACGGTTCGAGTCAATACCTCAATAACCTCATATACCAAAGAGGCGTACAAGGAAACCACCACAATCATCTCCACAAGATCCATCTCTAGTCTACTTTCAACCAATGGCTACTAAGGAAGATATCGAGAACATCAACAAGACAATTGAAATGTTGTCTAACATGATGCAGACACTCACCACTAGAGTCAACACGGTAGAGCAAGCCAATCAAAACAATGTAACTACTGCTACAATGGACAAGATTAAGGAACAGATTAGTAAGATTTCTGAAGAATTAACCTATGTGGGACAACCTGTCACCTCTTCGTCCATAAGGGACAAGCTTCCTGAGAAATTTTCCACTGCTGACATTCCCAAATTCAAGCCTACTGATAATCCGCTTTTTCATTTATAGGCTTTTTCTGCAACCATGGCTCTTAAGGGAGTAGATGTGACACTCTTCCCTACAGTGTTCCCTCTTTCCTTTGAGCATGCCTGTCAACAGTGGTTCTACTCTTTGGAATCCAAACATGTTGCGACCTGGGAAGACGTTGCTGAAAGCTTTATGAATCGTTACAAGTGTAACATTCAGGCCAAGACTTCTGAACGTGAACTCTCCATTCTCAAACAGAAAGAGAATGAAGGCTTCACCACTTACCTAAGCAGGTGGAGGGAAACAGTCGCGCTCTTGGTGGATCCCCCCAAGGAAAAGGAGATGGTTCGCTTGTTCATTGCCAATCTGACTCATAAGTACAAGCAACACTTGAAGTTTCTGCCTCTAAGTACCTTTGAAGCTGTATATGATATTGGAATCAATATCGAGGACGAACTAATGAAGACTGCTGGTAGCAACAATAATAACAGCACTTGGAAAAACAAGAAGAACGACACTCCTTCTTCTTCGTCTTCCAAGCCAAATAATGCTACCAACAATATCAATATCAATGATGTGCTGGCCCTTAATGTTCCTCCTCAAAGATTCCAAAGGCAAAGGAGGGTTTACACGCCTTTGGGAATGACTTATGATGTTGCTTTTAATCGTTTGCATGGTCAAGGACTGATTATGCCAATTGGACCATTTCCAAAACCTCGACCAGAGAATAAGACCGCTAGCTATGACCCCAATGCTTATTGCAAGTTTCATCAAGGCAAGGGTCATAATACTGAGAAGTGTTTGAGGTTGAAGGATGCAATCCAAGACCTAATTGATGCTAATCAACTTCCTGTCCCTCCAGGGGGCAAGAAGCCTAACATTCAAACAGGTCCTCTTTTTTATGCTTTGGCAATCATGGGAGATGAAATCTCCTTTGATCCGTCAATACTCATTCAACCTGTAAATGAACCTCTGCCGAAAGTTGTATTGGTCTTGAGTTCTGAGGAAGTGAATTGAATTTGGGATAGTGATGATGAAGACGTCTATCTCAATGATATAGCCAGTTCATCTCTTGAAACAAGTGAAGATGTTTGGGGAGACTTTGAGGTCAAGGTTCTCACCAGAAGTGGACGGTTGCAACAACCTTGTCCACCTCCACCTCCACCACAATCACATCCGAATCCCATCGACCCTGTAAACAGCGATGTGGTCAAACAATTGCAAAAGACCAAGGTGGAGATGAATGTATGGAAGCTTTTGGCCACCTCCCACAAGCATCGAAAGGTTGTGATGAATGCTCTGGTGAAAATAGGAGTTGATGATGACATGACTCCTCAAGGACTGGTCAACTTTCTCACTACTGAATTGCCATGTACTAGCAATCTGATTTTATTTTCTGACAAGGATCTGCCCCCGGAAGGGGATCAACATAATAAGGCCTTACACCTCACCATTGTGTGTAGGCAGATGAATGTTCCTATGAGCCTGGTTGATAACGGCTCTGCAATCAATGTATGCCCACTTCGCACTGCAAAGAAGTTGGGCATAAAGAATGAAGAATTGATTCCCTCGACCCAAGGGATTTGTGCTTATGATAATACTCGTTGTCAAGCCGTGGGTACTGTCACACTAAACATAACTACTGGGCCATTGAACGTCGCACCAAGTTTTAGGTGGTAGATATTAAGGCCTCTTTTAATCTGTTGTTAGGACGCCCTTGGCTTCCTGAGCTAAAGGCGATTCCATCATCGCTGCACCAGAAAGTGAAAGCCATAGTTGGAGGGGTTCCAATTACCATTGATGCTTCTCCTATGCGCATTCAAGTTATCGACACTCCTATCGTCCATGTCAAACATGACGAAGAAGACGAAGATCTTTGGGGGTTTTCACTCGATGATGTTCTCGTGATTGAAGAGGAGGAAAAGTGCCATCTCGACTTCGATCCCTATTCAAACACCAATATTAATGCCATTCTGAAGAAGCAAGGGCGTTTCCCTAGAATGACCCTCGGACTCAAAATGAAAATGGCTGAATTTTGGGGCCATCCTGGTGCAATCAAGAAGGATACTTTTGGCTTAGGATTCAAGCCGACAAAAGAATATGTGAGACAAGCCCTCTTGAAGATGAAGGCTCGCAATAATGCTCAAATCATGAAGACGGAAATGGCCATGGATCCATATCCATTCACCCTCAATGGCCAGTACATCAAAGAGGGGGAACACTTCCCATGTTATGAATTCCCTGAGCCATTCGTCCACGATGGGAAGCGTGAACCAGGATTTGAGATGTTCCTCGATTGTGACTTTGTTGATTAAAACGAAGAGCCCTTCGAAACGGAGAAACCAGCAAGCCAAAACTCTGATGATTTAGGCATCAACCTGCTTTTTGGAATGGAGAAGAATGAGTCTAAGCCCGTCTACAATGATAACTCCGAGCTCGTTCAAGCTGTCATAGCGAACAAGGATTTTGATCCCTCCGAGTTAATCGTCCGAGCTGATAATATTTCAAAGGGGTGGCGCAAGACATTAAGGATTACTACACCAAGCGGAGAGAAGTTGGAAATAACCGCTGGCGAAGGTCCTATGTTTGATGAGTCTGAGTCGTCTGAATCCGAGTTTGAGTCCGAGTCTAAGTCTGTAGACGAGTCCTTAGAGTCTGAGGCCAACACTCTTTCTGTTATAGAGCCTAATCCCGAGTCTCTTGTTGAGTCTTCTTTTTCCGGTGAGGTCGCAGCTGACCTTGCCCCTCTTGATGTATTAGCCAATGAATTCAATAAACTGAGTACCTTTGCTTACGATGCGTGTCATTCCCCTAACCCTGATCAATATTGTTTTGCTAATGATAAAAATGACAAAGAAATAATAAAAGCAATGGAAGAACACGAAAATAAAACGGAAGTTATCAAAGATACATAAACAATAAACATTTCCAATGATACGACTGTTAAAGAAGTAAAAATTGGATTAACACTAAGTCAAGATGAACGCAAAGAGCTAATTAACTTGCTTAGTGAATTTGTTGATGTATTTGCTTGGTCCTACCAAGATATGCCAGGAATTGCCAGGGATATAGCTCAGCATACGACACCACTCATTCCAGGTATGAAGCCTGTCAAACAAAAGCTACGCCGTATGAAACCGGATGTGGCTCTCAAAATCAAAGAAGAAATCAGAAAGCAGTTGGCCGCAGGTTTCATTAAAGTATCCAAGTATCCAGAATGGATAGCAAATGAGGTTCCAGTTCCAAAGAAGGATGGAACGGTCATAATGTGTGTTGATTACAGGGACCTCAATAAAGCAAGCCCGAAAGATGGGTTCCCTCTACCTCACATTGACATTCTGGTCGATAACACATCAAACCATGCACTCCTATCATTCATGGACGGTTACGCTGGATATAATCAAGTATTGATGGCTGGAGAAGATATGGAGAAAACCACATTCATCACACGATGGGGTACATATTGCTATACGGTAATGCCATTCGGGTTGAAAAACGCGGGTGCCACCTACCAAAGAGCAGCTACGGCATTTTTACATGACATGAAGCACAAAGAGGTGGAGGTCTATGTCGATGATATGATCGTTAAGTCTAAATATCGCCCAGGCCATATCATTGCACTTCGCAAGTTTTTTGAAAGACTCCGCAAGTACAACATGAGATTAAATCAGGCAAAGTGTGCATTCGGAGTCACGTAAGGAAAATTACTTGGAGATATGATCGGTTCTCGAGGGATTGAAATAGATCCCACAAAAGTAAAAGCGATCATGGCCATGCCACCGCCTAAGAATGAGAAAGAGATTCGAGGTTTCATTGGAAGGCTGTAGTATATAAGTAGGTTCATATCAAAGCTCACAGCGATATGTGAACCTATATTCAAGAAGCTTAAGAAAAATGTCCCAGTCACATGGGATGACGATTGCCAAAAAGCTTTCGAAAAAATCAAAGAGTACATGGAAAACCCACCCGTGCTAGCGCCAGCAATACTTGACTTTCCTCTTCGACTCTACCTTACGATCACAAGAGAAACTATGGGGGCAATGCTAGCACAAGAGATTGAAAGCAAGGAGAATGCAATCTACTACTTGAGTAAGAAGCTTCAAGGATATGAGACACGATAAACACCACTTGAAAAATTGTGTCTCGCACTTGTGTGGGCCGCACAGAAACTAAGACATTACATGCTCACTCATACAGTGCATGTCGTGTCCAAGATGGATCCTCTCAAATACTTGTTCGAAAAAGCTACACTTAATGGCAGATTATCAAGGTGGATAGTCAATCTTGCTCAGTTTGACTTGAAATTTGTACCACAAAAAGCCATCAAAGGTTCTGCGATTTCTGACTTCTTAGCAGACTTTCCGCTAGAAGAAGTTGAGAAAGAAGAAGATGAGTACGATTTCCCTGACGAAGATTTACTCATGACCGAAGATGATAGCTGGACGCTCTATTTCGATGGAGCTTCAAACCAAAAAGGATGTGGTGTAGGAGTCTTGCTTGTATCACCCAATGAAGAGCACATCCCAATTTCCATGAAGCTCGACTTTGATGTCACCAACAATGTCGCAGAATATGAAGCATGTATTTTGGGGTTAGAAACAGCTGTCGCCTTGGGAATTAAGAAGCTCAGAATCTACGATGATTCTTCACTAATCATTAACCAAATCTCCAAGAGATGGAAGGTGAGAAGTGAAAGTCTCGCTACGTATCAAGCTCATTTAGAAACTCTCACGGAGCAACTAGATGAAGTGGAATATATGTATTAGCCGAGAGAATAAAACCAATTCGCCGACGTACTAGCTAAATTAGCATCAATGGTGCGAATTCCAACGGATACAATCAGAATGCCGCTGACCATAGAAAGAAGATATGAACCGGCTTATGTTTACGCACTCGATGATGAACAAGAACCACAAGAAGAAGATGAAGAACCATGGTATACAGATATCCTTAACTATGTGACAAGAGGAGAATACCCTCCCAATACTGATAAAAGGGCACGCTGCGCTTTGAGGCTCCTGGCCTCACAGTATGTGCTTATCAGGGAAGAACTCCACAAGAGAAGTGCAATGGGGAGAAACCTCTGATGCATAGCCAAGAAAGAAGCACACAGAACCATGGAAAACCTCCATGCCGGTATATGTGGAACGCACATGAATGCAAAGATGTTAGTTCAAAAGATTCAACGACAAGGTTATTATTGGACTACTATGGAGAGAGATTGTCACGAATACGTCAAGAAATGTATGAAGTGTCAAGTCTACGAAAATATACAACATGTTCCACCTTCGCTTCCCTACACATATACTTCTCCATGGCCTTTCTCCGCTTGGGGTATCTACATCATTAGAAAAATAACACCACCAGGACAAGGGGGGCATGAATTCATCCTCGTAGCGATCAACTATTTCACCAAATGGGTCGAAGCTGCCTCATATGCTAAGCTGACGGCAAAACACGTAGCTCAATTCATTGAGAAAAATATCATATGCCGCTATGGGGTACCACATGAGATGATCAACGATAATGGAATGCATTTCCAAGCCGAATGCGCGGAATTATTACAGAAATATCATATCAAGCATCACAGATCATCACCTTACAGACCACAAACAAATGGTGCGGTCGAATCGGCCAACAAAAATGTGAAAACTATCATCGAAAAGATGACAGAAAATTATAAGGATTGGCCAAGTAAGCTACATTTCGCCCTTTGGGGTTATCGAACCTCTGTTCGTACGTCAACGGGGGCTACACCTTTCTCTCTGGTTTATGGAGTTGAAGATGTACAACCAATAGAACTCGAAATCCCTTCTCTTTGAATCGCATTGGAAATCCAACTAGCTGAAGTCGACTGGATTAGAGCAAGATTTGATGAACTAGTCTTACTTGATGAAGAACGCTTGACAGCTTTGCATCATGTCCAAACCTACCAACAGCGTATGGCGCGACATTTTAATATAAAAGTCAAGACTAGGAACATCAAAGAGGGTGATCTGGTGCTTAAGGCACTTCGTAAAAATGTGTTAGATCTAGAGGAAAATTCAGACCAAATTGGTCAGGCCCGTACATTGTTAAAGCCTTCTTGTATCGCGGAGCGGCGCAATTGGTAGACATGGACAGTAATGGTTTCCACAATTTAACCAACTTGGATCAACTCAAGAAATTCTATGCCTAGTCGCATAGGTTCATGACCCAATAGAGCTACGTTCGGCCTGATTCTTTTTTAAGGATACGTAGGCAACCCCTCATTGGGGCCCGGCCACTTTAAAAAAAAAAAATCCTCCCTCCGTCGATCAAGTATACGCGTCAGTTCAGCATTGCGTCACGACAAAAAAAAAGGGGGGGGGGGGTTTGCCGCGACACGGGACATTCCACCGTGTCACAACACAGTCCACCGTGGCATGGTGGACCTGAGCAAAAAAAAAAAAAACTTGACGTGACGCGGGAATTTGCAACGTGACACGGAATTTTTCACCGTGACACGGTGAAATTTCAGATTTTCCGATTAATGACGCAGTCTTTGCGAATTCATTATTTGTTCGAGGTTTTTTATTTTCATTCTTCCATTGCGTCCGACTCCTTGACTCGGATAAATAAATAAATAAAAAAAGTCATTATAATTTTCCATTTAAGGCTAAAATAAATATGCTATTATTATTGAAATAAATGTGACTACAATTATTGGCATCATACGCCTTATTTTAAATAACAAATTATAAATCATAAAAGCAAAGCAATACTGATCTAATCCCTCTTCACTTTAGCAACCTCATTCTCTTTTTCAATTAGGTCGGCCTTCACCATTAATGTGTCTTTTGTTGCCCGAACTGTCACACCCCTAGTCGAACTTTCACCCCTTTCAACTTTCTTAAAATTCTTCGGTTGTTTCTCTCTATAGACCATCTTCTCTTTACCCTTCCCTTTCACATAATTCTTCCTTTATCAGCATTATAGGAGTCTTAAACTCAATCCCTTGTGTTCTTGGACCTAGAAGATCTTTAGGAGGTGCTTTCTTATAGCCAAGACGACTCTTCACATCAGATTTGCGTGATCCGAATTGTTCTCTCCTACTTCTAGGGTTCAACCATGCCTTGTATGCACTAGATAAAGGAGGAGGAGCTTGGTTACTTGCAGAAACGGTCCACAAAGGTCTTCCAATCTAATAAGTTTCGTATTTGTGAACGTTACTCTCATGCAACGATACTTCGCGAGGACTATCGTTATAGCGTGGAACTACTTGTTCAAGTCCATACTGCCGCATCATTCGAGATGGACAATAAAAAGTTAGTTTTAAGATACTAGGAACACGCCAATATGGAGTATCATTCGTGCCAACCATCCTAGTAAGCCTCCACCAAGGCACCACCCAACGAATGGAAAATTCTCTCTTTGCAAAGAAATTTTTCCAGTCTTCATACGACATGTTCATAGAGTAATTCTTCTTCCTGCAGACTAGATCGTTAGGGCCATATTTTTCAACATCGTCGGGGGCTTCAAATAGTTCTAAACGCTCCATCAACCAAATCTTAAAAAAAAAATGTAGATTCCCGTGACACGGTGCCTGTTTTGTGTCACGGGGGCAGAGAGCCCTTCCTGATGGCTTTCCGGTCAGCTTTTGCTTCGTCAAGGCCACGAAACGTTTCTCCAAGGCACGTAGGCATAGGAGATCTCCCAGATTAAACATGTTCAAGCACAGACGCTAGACAAGCATGTCCTACCCTATCGTTTGCAAATAAAAGCTTGCTAAACATGCAAAAAAAATATGCCCTTCTACGATATACATGATAAGACTCAGAGATAGGGCGATTAAAATATAAATTTGCAAGTTTTTCTAAATCTACCTAATTACCACACACAATTCTATTTAAAGCTGGATCTGTTAGATTTAGATAGCGTTCAAAATCTTGGTAATAATATTCACGTAGGGTAGGCATGGCAATAAGATTTCTAGCAGCAAATCCAAATATTGCACCGAATTCCTCCGGCAAGAGACATATTTCATCGTAATCAAATTTAAAACAATGTGTTTCTGGACTCCAATAATCTAATGCTGCCCTAAGAAAATCATGTTCAATCGTTACAGGCCTCAAGACTAGTAAACCCTTGACATGAAACAATTCTAACTCTCTTTAGTCAGCATTGGTCAGAGAATAAGACCAGTCGTGCAATGTATTATCAAAATTCTGAGACATTATTATTGAAATATGAATTTCTAATTATTTTTTGTTTTGTAATTATGCATATCACGAATATACTGGTCCTATTTAATAGCAAAAGCGCTCAGAACTACTCAGAAATTATCTTTCCATACGCGTAAACCACACCGTTGTAGAATACGCGCACCGTGACACGGGGAATCCCACCATGTCACGGGATTTTTTGCCGCGACACGGCAGATTTTTCCCTGACACGGTGTACAGTGCCGTGTTGTGGTACCCCACGCGTTTTCTTTTGTTATCTTTTCCCGTATCTATC
This sequence comes from Chenopodium album, assembly GCF_948465745.1. Classification (NCBI taxonomy): domain Eukaryota; kingdom Viridiplantae; phylum Streptophyta; class Magnoliopsida; order Caryophyllales; family Amaranthaceae; genus Chenopodium; species Chenopodium album. The sequence goes on from NC_137839.1 coordinate 23,765,139, forward strand.
CGGATTTTTTTTAGTATTTTATCTTCTCCATTTATTTTTCAGTTTTCTGAGAGTTTCATTCTCAACTTTTTTATTTTTTATTTTATTATTATTATTTTTATCATTTCATTTTTATTATCAATTTTTATTTATTTATTCATTACTTTAGTATTTTATTCTTTTTATTTCTATTTTTTCTTTATCATTTATATATTTACTTATTTATTCTATTTATTATTTTCTTGTCTTTTTATTTCTTTTTCTTTTGGGGAAGGTCGGTACCCTCCACTTACTCCACTTACGTTTTTTGTCGCGTCATTAATAAATACACGATCACACACAATGAGTCTCAAGCACACACTAACACACACTAATAAATGCATAAACTATGAATAATATACAGCGTCAAGTGTCATCACAGTATGTACAAATAAAGACCCTCGGTCAAAAGTCTGCAGAACTAGAAGAATTAGGATCAGTATCGTCTCCAGCCTGTGAATACGGGAACGGTGAGCCAAAGAGTCCAGCCATCATCCGAGTACGGGGAGTATTGTCCCTACTAGTCCCTGTGACTCAAGAAGAAGTCAAACTCAAAGCAGGACCCGTCCAACTGGCAAACGTTGTAGACTGACTCAAAGACACGGGAATCGTCGGCGGAGGCATCGTCCCATACATTGGAACTGAGAACAAGCCCGACACCGGTAGAGGAATCTTAGACGATGGAGCTGAAAAATAAACCAGGATCCACGGGAGTCAAAATAGGCCTAAACTCAGGCTATGAAGGCTGTGAAAACGACGGCCGCTGCCCCTGACCCTGACCTTGAAAGCACTGGGAAGACTGAGGCTGCTGCCACTGAGCCTCTTGAAACGGCTGAGTAATATGAGGCTCCCGCTGAGACTAAGAATGCCGATGAACCTCAGGAGATCGTCTATCACGACCAAGCTCCCCCTTGTCCGAGCATCTATGCCTCGAGCGCGAGCGGGACCTCTGCTGCTCTTGAAAGATACAAAATAAAAAGGCGTCAACAATGCAAAATAAAACAAATGGTAGAAGTGGAAAAAAATGAGCATACCTTAAGAACATCGCTAGAACTGCTCCGACAACTCGCACCACGCCGAAGCTTGATGATGTAGTACTTCAGAGCGTCAACCAGCTTCATGAGTCCCATCATCTCCGGGCGGTAAGGCTGAGAACAAAACAAAGAAAAATCAGTAACAAGCGATGTTAAAAGGATAAATAATGCATCAAAAACTTACCCGCTCAAAAACCTCGGGCAGAGACTCATGTGCCTGTCTAAAACCCTCTAGCGCGTCAGCAATATGATCCTCAGTAATACCAATAGGCCCTGGATAACGGACAGATTGAGGCGGAATCTCAATCCTCCCCACGGGGCAAACAGTCGTCTGAAAATACGATCGAATAATCAAGTTATTCGACTATTTAAACAGAGACTAGTGACAAAAATCCTCAAAAGAAATCATACCTCAGGAAGGCAGGGTGGAGGAGCCAAGGAGGGAAGTAAGTCCTGCGCATAATCACCCTCCATGTGCATAAGCTCCTGCAAAGGAAAAGTGTAGCGCTCTCCCCTGTTTATCAACTCCCTAAGCAAGTGCAAGTCTAGCATCGACTCCGGTGGAGATGAGGGCACCACAAAGCGATCACTATTATGCTGACGAACGACACGCTCCCCCAAATACCAGACAAAGCGTCCGGTACCAACCAAAATGATGCGGTGCGCTGAAAGATGCAAGGCCTCGGGAAGATTAGTCATCCCAGCCCAAGGACGATACTGGACATCAATGGCAACCTGAAAACCATAAAAAGTTGGCATAAAACACCGGAAATAACAACAGAGACAAAATAACAGGCAACAAAACTAATTCTTACGCCAACAGAAAAGGTGCCTCGGCATAGCAGCCCGCGCAGCGCAGAGACAGATTCCACCCGTGACTCTCCTCGGTCACTTCAGCTAGCCCCGACAGGGAAGTCATGAACCGCTCCACGACAGGGAAGTACTCGTAGAACCATAGCTGCAATGAAAAGTAATCTTTGAGCACATGAGTCGAACAAATTAAAATAAAACAAGAAGAGGAAAGGATCATCACCTCTACGACTCTCCATAGACCGTAGACAGTGACGGGAGACCTGTCGTTCAGCTGCCTACAACCATTACGCAACGACAAGAGAAGGTCGGCGTATCCGAGGCTGGCCCAGCTAAAGGATCCTATCTCAATGATCCTGATTAAAGAAGGGAGGTAGCAAAGTAGTGCACGTGAACTCCTATAAGGAGAAAGAGTCATGGAGATTAGAATCAGAATGAAGATCCGCACTCGCTGCTTAGCCGACGTCTCCTCCATGTCAAAACCACGAGCTGGAACCAAAGCCAGCTCTGATCGCCCGATCTTAGGACCACCTCAAGACACTGGATGGGTCCTGATATGCTGAACGATCGGACCTAACAAATCGGCTGCCTCAGCCGCTCCCCAAGAAAGATCAGACATATGTGCTACGGCCCGGTCAGTGAAGCGTAGACCGCTATGCTTAAGTCCAGAGGGGTCACTGTCATCTCCCCCTAAGAAAAGTGAAAGATGTTGGTAGTATCCCAAAAATACTCCAAAAATGCTCAAACGATTGTCGCACCGCAACCCCGAGGGCTGCGAAACCCTACGACCGCCGAATAAAAATCCACTAAACCAGCCGATTCCCATAAGGCGTTCGTAGTAGGATCCCTCATGATAATCTGGTGAAGTCGAGGAATCAAATCTCCGGCTCCAGAACCGTGGTGGCGAAGCGTGCCGTCAACTATGCCGGCAAGTGGGCAATGAGAAACGTGGTTCTCTTGACAGAAAACCAATTGGTCTGGAGTCCACAGAGGTGGAACCCACCTACCCCCTACCCGTAGAGGCCCGAGGCTCAGACTCTAAGACGTCATCGTCCATACCCTCGGGAATTGTGGGAGTGTCCTCCCGAAAAGCCTGACGCCGGCCATGGGTAGAAAGATCGCGATCCTGACACCTAGGCATGCTATTATAAAAATAAAAATCTAAATGCTTAGAATCACTTCCTAAGTTATTTAGTTATTTATCGCATTATACGCTAAATTTTTACCTCAAGGCTAAAAATTGGCAAAATAATGGAATTATTTATAGTATTTAGTTTCTCCATGACGAACTAATACTATGTTCTCCTAAATGCATGATACTATGTTCTCCATGACAATGTAGTACATACACAATACAAAGCATGTCTCAAAATTGCACAAAAACAATAGATCGACGCATCATAGCATATTTTACAGGATCTAAAACCAACATGTCATCATTTCATGTGCAAAAGAAACAACATGAACAACAAGGAACACCATTTACCACAAGTAGTACCAAAAATGGTGATTTTGCTTAATTCTTCACCAACTCATTCAATTTTTGTCTCAAAATGCTCACAAGCACGCATACATACTGTAGGGAATAAATTTTAAGCGTTAAACCCCTAGCTTGAACCCCACTGTGATCATACACTAAAGTACAGTGGCGTCCAACAGGGAAAAAGATTGAGCAAAAGAGTCGCCAACAAGTTTTAGGAACTTGTAAACTGTTCACAGGGTGAAGGTTGCACCCCTTAATAATCCAAGAGATCATTAACTCCATAAGGTCTAGAACCAAACAAGGGTTCGGGGATGAAGGTACAAATCCAACCTAAAAGAGATTGAACCTTCCCTAATAATAGGCCTCTACTTTATTCTGATCGTATTCATGTGCGTTTCTTGACTAACATGCAATCAATGGGTTTAGCCTTAAACCTGTTTATCTATGTTGGTTGAATATTAATGCACACATAAACTATCATTGGTGATCACTTGAATTTATAATCAAATTAACACTAAACTAGATTATTAAATATCTTATTAAGTGTGATTACAAGTACCAAATTCCCTTTAAACATGCATAAAAAAAGGGTGATCAAGCAATAAAGAATAAATAAATATCAAGCAACATAATAAATAATCATAAATATCATGACAATAAAATTATAATCATAATAATAACAATTATAAATAAAATAATCATCATCAAAATAATAATAATAATAATAATAATAATAATAATAATAATAATAATAATCATAAATCTTAACAATTATAATCATAATCATGTTCATTATAATATTAAAGCATAATAATAGCAAGATCCTAGGCATGATACTAACAAGATTAATAACAAACCCTAGCATGTCACTAAGCAATAAAAATCAAAACTTAAACCCTAACATGATACTAAGATTCATAAATATTAGGAATTATAGGGAATAATTTCAAGCCTTTAAAATCCCACTAGCTTGAACCCCACTGTGATCATACACTAAAGTACGGTGGCATCCAAAAGGGAAGAAGATAGAGCAAAAGAGTCGCCAACAAGTTTTTAAGGAACTTGTAAACCGTTCACGAGGTGAAGGTTACACCCCTTAACGATCCAAGAGATCGTCAACTTCATAAGGTCATGAACCAAATAAGGGTTCGGGGATGATGGTACAAATCCAACCTTAAAGAGATTGAACCTGCCCTAATAATAGGCCTCTACTTTATTTTGCTCGTATTCATGTGCGCTTTCTGATTAACATACAATCAATAGATTAACCCTAAACCTGTTTAATCTATGTTGGTTGAATTTAATGCACAAATAAACTATTATTGGCGATCACTTGAATTTATAATCAAAGTTAACCTAACAAGATTATTAATATCTTATTAAGCGTGATTGCAAATAACAATTCCCTTTAACATGCAATAAAAGGTGATCAAGCAATAACAATAAATATAATGAAATAATAATATGTACATATCAAGCAACATAATAAATAATCAACATTATTAACAATAATAATAATCAATCATAATCATAATCATAATCATGTTAAAGCATAGCAAGATCATAGGCATGATACTAACAAGATTAATAATGAACCCTAGCATGTCACTAAGCAATAAAAATCCAATCTTTAGCCCTAACATGAATAAATATTAGGAAGAGAATAAAAGGCATCATAGCAATCATATTTAATATTAAAATTACCCTAGACATGATACTAGAAATCATAATAACACTGTAAACATGATGTCTACATCATAATATCAATAAATAAATTAAAGTACTTACTTTGATGCCTCGTACCTCTTTCTAATAACAAAATACACACGTTAGTAACTTCAAGGAAAATAATAAATCAAAACAATTAAATAAAATAATTGAAAGAGAGATTTGACACCAAACCCTCAGAAATTAAAACCTTTCACGTCTAGGGCGAAGGTAACTTCGAATATGGCTAGGTATATCAAGATCTTGTGAATGCGGAATTTTGTATGAGAAAGCAAGAGAGAATATAAGAAAAGAATTCTAATGAATGAAATAGATGAATGAATGAATGAAGAATTGATGAATGCTTGTTGATGAATGAATATTGATAATTGGTGAATTGGTAATTGGTGAATGAAAACGGAGTTTTTCATACGATATTTATAGAGAAAATCATCCAAAAAAGATAATTTAACAAAACAGAGTCTGAAGATCGCAAAAATACCTTGGCGCCAGCCCTGGCTAGTTGGCGCCAGGACCAGTGGCTAGCTCCTGGCGCCAATCCAGATTTCAGGCGCCAAGGCTTGGGGTTGGACGCCAAACTTACTTGTAACGCATTTTCGAAAATCTGATAAATTTCCCGTACTGGAAGATAAAATAATATAATTTCAATCGAAAATGCTATTTGATCTAATTAAAACTCTGAAGAATCCTTATTGAATTAGGAATGATAAGACCTTCTAGAATGTTCTAGAAGACTAAAACCATTCCTAATTACATTAGGAATGATAAATTATATTAGGCCCTCCCCTAGATCATAGGGCCGTACTTAAAGCTCAAACCGGGCCCAGTTTAGTAAATTGGCCATAACTTCCTCAATATTCATCGGAATTGGGCTTATAATATATCGTTGGAAAGGTTTTTGCAAGCCCCATCCAACTACACCACTATTAGACCCATATCATGGACCAACCAAATTGGATTGTCTGTTTTCTTAAAATAAAGTTTTAAAAAACAGGGAGAAGAGAAAAGAAATAAAAACTTTCCGCAACACTAAACCTTTCCACACTTTCGTTTCATTCGATTATGGTTCGACGTGAAAGGCACTCATCACCGGGTTTGGTTTTGGGGAGACACAAATGGGTGTCTACAGAAGCCCCCACTTTGACTGAGTTTGGAGAAACGCAAGTTTCGAAAACGAAAGCCAAAGTCTCGATAGGGACGGAGAATGATTCAGAACGTTCTACGATCCTAAATCAATCTTGTAACGCCGATACCTGCAAAACTAGGATTAGTTAAACAGATAAAAGAGTTAAGAAACGCGTATCTTGCACTGTCGAGCACACGTCTCTGAAAGTAACCATATGTTGCTGTTGCTGTTGTTTTGACGACCTCCTGCAAGCTAGAGAATGCCATCCCGCTTGAAAACCGCTACGCCTTGTAACTGCTTCCAAATTAGAAGATTGCTTCGCCCGAAACTACCTTCCCCGCTGTGATAATATTCCACGTCCAAGGGAATATCATCGAAAATTATTTCTCTTGAAATAATTCTCATCCGCATTATGATCATCTTCCATGCCTCAGGAACTATGATCGAAGACAACTTCGCCCGAAATTACCTTTAGTTGTTTGTGACAACTTTCCGCAAGCTAGGGAATGATGCCGAAGACATCTTTTCTTGAAGTCATCCTCATTTGATGCGACAATTTCCCAAAGGAAATTACCGAAGATCCATGCCTGTCGATCTTTAAAAGTTCGCCTGAACTTGTCTTTGCTATGCCTGTACGTCGGCGCTCTTTTGCTTTGAACCTGTATGTCGGTGCCCTTTGCTCTTGAACCTGTATGTCAGTGCCTTTTGCTCTTGAAACTGTATGTCGGTGCCTTTTGCTAATGAGCCAATGCTTAGGCGCTTTAAGCTTAGTGAGACGATCTTTTTATCAGGTCGATCACTTTATGCAATCAAGCCGATTACTTAATCATGTCAAATTGCTTAGAGGGGCTAACTGGCATACCAAGGAACCCAAAATATATTGCAGAAGGCTAGCACAACCCCAACAGGTGGCTGGCTGCTTTGGCGTCGCTAAAAAACAATCAGCGCCAGCCATATGGCATTAGCGTCAGGCGCTAGCATTGGCTTCTGGCGCCAGGAAAATAACGTGACGCCAATGCCTAGGGACTGGCGCCAGCTCGGATTCTTCTTTAAATTCCCGTTTTCGTTCATTTTCTTGCTCTGGTTTGTCGCGAACGCTGCTCGTAGAACCGAAAACTTCATTTGATCGTTGCTCACTCGTTTTTCAACTGATTTCGCTCAAATTTGTTGCAAATCAAAGCTCTTTTCATCTATATTCCCGATCTATGTATGTTTTCCTCAAACTCACACCGGTTTTTATGAATTACTGGCATGTTTATTCACGAATTTCATGAAAATTCGAAACTTATAATGCTCAATTTGCTTTGTTTATCAAGTTTTATGCCATGAAATTGCTTGTTTATGTTTGTATATTGCCTTGGGAGTAATTTGAGACTTGTTTGACTCAAATTGGTGAAGAAATGAGCAATCTGCCATTGTTGGACCTCTTAAGGTCGTGAAGAACAATGTAGCTTGTTCTTGATGTTTTCGTTAGCAATTCTTGTTCAATTTGTCACAATAATCACTATAGTGTTGCAAGAAATTGTTTGATTGCTTGAAAAAATGTTGTCATGCTCAATTTGAATTTGTGCTCTGTTTTAGTACTACGTACTCTGTTTTCGCGAACATAGTATCATGCGGCTAGGCGAACCTTTAGATACTATAGAACCTTAATTTATAATGATTTTGCACAATGTAGCATGGCTAGACAACGAGGCTCAGGTTCACGGTCCCGAAACACTAGACGGGAGCATGAGCCCGTGTAGGACGACACAACACTGTCCACTTTGCTTGGTCGGTTCCCGGAGTGGGATGAGCAGACCTTGTTCTTTGCCCCTGTCCACCACATTTCCGAGAGGGTGAGACGGGGAACCGAGCCTGGGAGGACACGACATCACGGCTCTGGCTGTGATGGTCTAGGCGATTTGTATAGGATGCACATCGCCAGAGACCGCGAGACGAGACTCCTATGGGAGTCCTGCGGACTAGTTGCCCTGTTCGAGACTTCTGAGGCTATGGTCGCCTCCAGCGGGGGTCACCACGTAGTACGCGCTTTGGTGGAGTTCTTCTGGGACACCACCAACACCTTTCATTTTCCCTGGGGTGAGATGATGGTCACTCCTACAGACTTCAGTCTCATCACAGGACTGGAGTTCACTTCTGTGCCGCTGCCGTTCGACGGCAGTATCGACGTCTTTTCTTCAGAGGTTGAGGAGCTGTTGGGGCCGATTGCTGTTCGGGCTCGAGCTGAGGTCGAGACGACTCAGTTCAGTGCTAGAGGGATTCGCCGCTCGACGCTGGCAGCGGCTCTTGATGACGATGCGACCACCCGAGAACAGCGGGTGCGCATCTTCGTGCTGATGTTGTTGTCAGGGACATTCTCTCCTGACAGGGGTAGTAGGGCACTGCTTTACTACCTCCCTGCTGTTCGCGATCTCCAGCGGATCGGGACTTATGACTGGGCCAGCTTGGCCTACACTGACTTCGTTCGCGCGCTGAGGGATTCGTGTCGCCACCGGTCCTTTAGAACGAACGTTGCTTTGTCTGCTTTCTGGAAAGTCGTAGAGGTAAACATTATTCCCTATAAAGTTTAGCCCTACATGTTAGTTAGCATTTACTCACGCGTTTAACTCCTTGTAGATCTGGTTCTACGAGTACTTTCCTTCCATTGCGCCGGCGAGACCATCGCCGAGGGGGTATCCGGTGAGCGCCTCTTGGGGCGGCCACCATGTGGACCTGTCTACTGCACGTGTCCGGAGTCGGATCATCTCAGTACGACTTTTAGTGTTTATCTTGCTCTTCCGTGATGTTTTGGACATGTTCTTACCCGATTGGTGCTTTTTATAGGGACCTGAGGTAGTATACCGACCGTGGGGTGGTTGTATAGTCCCTGGATTAGCCGCACAGTACTCTGCTGAGCGTCGCTACTTTCTTGGGACCTATGGGGCGGTTGTGTACTTAGGAGAGAGAGTTGCTAGACATCACTCTTCCAATGCTTTCGTTGTTCCTTCTCCTCCACCACGTCATATGTTCGACGAGAGAGAATTGTTGAGCATGGCTGAGGAGTCTTGTTCCCTCTGGCGGTCCCATGTGATCCTTGGGCGGAGTTACACTGAGGAGCTACTTCCTTTGTTGGCTCCAGCCCCTGTACCGGCCGAGGATGTGAGGGTAATATCCTTAGCTTTTTATTTTTCGCTAAGTAGCCCCTAAGTAATACCTTACTGATTTCTTTCCGTCTTATCAGGATGGTCCCACTGAGTTTGTGCCACCCCGTATGTCCATCCACTACCAGGAGACAGATGGGCCGATCGAGGAGATGATTTCTCCTGCTCCTGAGGGCGAGCGCTTCGTGGAGCGGTCGATTCCTCGTCACCAGACCAGGGTAAGTCTAGTTTTAATTCAGAATCTTGTATTCAGTTATCATGCATTTGCACTGACTTATTTTCTTGACAGTTCCCACGCGAGGTGGTTTCGGCTATGGCACGATGCATAGATGCCTTCCGGAGCCAGCTCATTCGGATGAGGAACGCGGCTACCTGTTGCCGAGACGACGCTGTCCGAGAGGTAACTTTTCTTCACTTATTATTTCTGCATTATGCTTCAGTTTTACCTTGTTTCTGATTTAATTCTTTTTGCAGGGTCAGCCGATCGCTTCTCACACCCGTACGAGGCCTGAAGGGCGGAGAGATCCGGCGAGGTCTAGCTCGAGACGTCGTCGCACTTCGTATGGAGGTAGAGGTGGTCGTTCTGAGGCTGCTCGAGCCGACGTTGCTGAGGGCTCAGGGTCTTCTTCTGAGGGTGCTCCTGCTGCACCGATAGGAGAGGCTACCTCGGCTTTCAAAGGTGGTGGGATGTACGAGGTTGGCTCGTCATCGCAGCAGCCTCCGCGATCTCAGCCTCAGGTTGACCTTGGCTGGAGCGGTCCTGTTTTGAGTTTCCCTCCTCCTACGGAGACTGGAGCTGGTGCTGAGGCCGGAGCCGGTGGAGAGGTGACTCCTCGGACGGCGCAGTTTTATGGCATGATGGGCCTACATCCTCCGGTGCCGTAGTTTGTTTCTGTATATGTATTTTATTTTGACTTTTTATAGAACTTTGCCTTTGACTTATTATTTAGACACTTTGTACTTTATACTATGTTATTGTAAATTCATTATTATTTATTATTATGTTAGTGTATGTTAGTGTGTACAACTGTGATGACAATTTTGCGCAAAAATTCCGTTATTTTTATTATTGATGGAGGGTATTATCCGACTCTCTCCCCCAAAAAGAAAATAAAAAGGAGAAAAAGCTGATTTTTGAAAATTAATATAAATTTCTAAAAAGAAATAAAATTAACTAAAAATAATTGCTATATTTATTTAATTAATTAAGAAAAGGATAGAAAAAATTAAAACGGGGCCATAAAGTCATTAACCGACTCCAGTTTAATATCAAAAACGCAAATGAGCACGCGCGACCTCTCTGCTGATTTGGCGCCAGCCTGTGGCGCGTGGCGCCAGGCGCTACACCTAGCGTGTGGCGCCAAAAGCTGATGGGTGACGCCAATGTCGGGTGTGTGACGCCAATCGACGCTGACTCCGTATTTCATTCAGATTGAAATTCCTCGCAATTTGTGCATAAATAGCCCCCTGCTCAACCGATTCTTCACATAATTCCAGCGAAAAAATTATTCTTCTCTTTAGAAAAAATAATAATCATGTCTTTAGCCACTAAAACCTTCACCCAATATTCTCATGAATGGTGTCGATCTCTTAATGCTAGAGAAAGAAAAGAATTGGATTTATTTCACTTCGGGGGAATTTATGGCATTAAAAGGGTAGATTTAGACATAGACTTCATACATACCGCTTTAGAATTTTGGAACATTGATACACATTGTTTTAGAATAGGGTATGATGAAATTAGCCCTTTGCCAGAGGAATTTGGTGCTATCTTAGGCTTCCCTGCAATAGACCTGGTAGTAATCCCTAGAGTAGATGCATATTACTATAAGGATTTTGAGTGCTTCTTTAACTTGAAGGAAAGGGATTTATCAAAGATAGTAGATGGCAATGTGGTGAACTTGAAAGAATTCGCACACTACTATTTTGATAAACCGCTTTCTGAATCTTTTCACATATATAGAAGAAGGGCGTTCTTATTCTGCATGCTTAATCAATATTGTCTTAGTAGTGGTAAAATTAATGAGGGACAATCAATTATAACCACTATGCTAGAACAAATTGAATCAGGGAGAAATCCAATGCCATTGATAGTTGGAGAGACTATGATTAGTCTAGATGAATTGAAAAGGGACCCAAAAGCACCTCTTCGCGGCTCTCCAATTTTATTACAGGTAGAAAAATAATATTTTTAATTACAAAAATCAAAAAATATATTTTTGTATTAATTTATTTGCATTGCAATTTTCTGCAGATGTGGCTAATGGAGAGGCTAGGATTAATTAGCCCTCTGGACGACATTGAAAATTATACTCCCACTTGTTTTGTGAGAAGGAAGAAGCGCATTCCTAAAATTGGGCGCCATGGGTGGAGAAAAGTCTTTGAATCACGTGATTTTGCTATCAAGTGGGTCATCCCATGGTGGAAAATAAAAAGGATGGTTGGTGTTAACAAGCAACCTTTCTGCCGTCTCCCAAGCTTGTCTCGCGTGACATATTGTTATCCCTGCAGGGTAAAGAGACAATATGGCTTGCTTCAAAATATTCCTTCCGGGGATCTTCGTCCTCCCTATGAGTATCCCGTATCTCAAGAAATAGATAAATTTGACACTTACTGGAGCGCTAGACCATTATGGGAAGTGATTACCCAAAAGGTTCCCCCTTCTTTACCTAATGATGTAAAGAAGTGGTTGTTGAAGAAGTCTTCAATTGATCAGGGTAGAACCGATGTGAAGAATCGTCTAGGTGACAGGGTGACACCAGCCAAAGAACGCTTAGGTGCAAGAATTGAGTTCAAAACACCTACAATGCCAAAGAAGAAGCATACTACTAAAGACAAAGGGAAAAGGAAAGCTACAGATAAAAAGGTTTGGGTGGAAAAGAAGCATGGGGTGCTAGCTGAAGGAGAAACAATCTATTCTAAAATTGAATGTAGGTCCTCTAAAGGATGCCTACTAGCTAAAGTAATGGATGAAGAGGAGGAGACAGAAAAGAATTGGAAAAGAGCAAAGAAGGAGAAGAAAGACTAGAACATTGCTTAGCTTTAGATTTATTAGATCGTTAATTTTTATTTAAAGTTAACTTATTTCAGCCTTATTTGAATTCCATTAACAATGTAATTTAATTTCATTAATGAAATTTCAGCTTTCAATTAAATTGTTACTTTAAATTTATTTTATTAAAGCAATGAAAAACCGAAAAAAAAAATATTTTCCAGAAATTCTTCGAATACGGAAGTCGAAAATTTTCCGAAAAACACCAAAATTCGCCCAGATTTTATTGCCGAGCTGGCGCCAGTAATTGCAGATTGGCGCCAGCTATTGGGGTCTAGCGCCAGGCACCAATACCATCGTCTGGCGCTAACGACCTATTGCTGGCGCTAGGCTCTGTTCTGCGACGCCAGTAGCTTTTCCGATTTTTTGTTGACTTCTAGTTGATTCTGGAACGCGGAGATGTCGAATATTAAAGTGGCCGCACCCGTAATGGGTTGCCTACGTATCCTTTCCTAAGGAATCAGGCCGAACGTAGCTCTCTTGAGTGTCCTACTCAAGTAATTATGGGTAGTATTTTTTAAGTTGGTCAAGCTTGTTCATGTTTGAGAATTCATTTCCATCCATATCAGTTAATTTTGCTGCACCACCTGACAGGATTGTTTTGACAATGTAGGGGCCAGACCAATTAGGTCTAAACTTTCCCCTTGGATCTAAAACATTTTTCCTTAACGCTTTTAATACTAAATCTCTTACTTTGATATTTCTTGTCTTGACCTTCTTATTAAAATGCCTAGCCATACGAGTTTGATAGCACTGAGTGTGATGTAGAGCTTCTAGTCGTTTTTCGTCGAGTAGGATCAATTCTTCATATCGTGCCCTAGTCCATTCGACTTCATCAAGTTTACTCTCTAGCGCAATACGTAGAGATGGTATTTCTAGTTCGACTGGTTGTACGACATCCATTCCATATACCAAAGAAAATGGTGTATTTCCTGTTGACGTACGGATTGACGTGCGATAACCCCACAATGCAAAGTGAAGCTTGTCAGACCAATCCTTATAATTTTCTGTCATTTTCTCGATGATAGTCTTTAAATTCTTATTAGCTGCCTCGACTGCTCCGTTTGCTTGAGGTCTATAAGGGGACGAATGATAATGTTGGATACCATATTTATGTAGCAATTCTTTACATTCGGCTTGAAAGTGAGTTCCATTGTCGCTTATCATTTCATGTGGGACTCCATATCGACAAATGATATATCTCTCGATAAAGAGTGCTACATGTTTTGCAGTGAGTTTAGCATATGATTGCGCTTCAACCCACTTTGTAAAGTAATCAATTGCTACTAGAATAAATTCGTGGCCTCCTGTCCCTGGGGGAGTGATCTTGCCAAATATGTCAATTCCCCATGTAGAGAATGGCCATGGTGATGTGTAGGTGTAGAGCAAAGATGGAGGAACGTGTTGTAAATTGGCATAAATTTGACACTTAGGGCATCTTTTCACATATTGCTGGCAGTCCCTATTCATGGTAGTCCAATAATACCCTTCTCGCATTATTTTCTGGACTAACATTTTTCCATTTACATGAGTTCCACAGACTCCTTCGTGGACCATTCTCATTATTCTTTGTGCATCCACCTTCCCTACACATAGGAGAGCTCGACCTTTAGGTACCCTTTTATGTAGCTCGTTGTCTATGAGTACATATTGAGAAGCCAAAAGTCTCAAGGCTCATTTCGCTCTTTTGTCAGCATGAGGAGGGTATTCTCCATTGGTGACATAGTTGAGAATGTCTGTGTACCATGGTTCTTCTTCTTGTTCTTCATCTTCGTCTTGGACTGGGTCGTCGTCTTCTATAGTCTGTATATATGCTGGTTTGTGCCTTTTTTTGATAGTTAGAGGCATTTGCTCGATATCCGTGGGAATCCTAACCATTGAGGCTAATCTTGCCAAGGCATCAGCAAATTGGTTTTCTTCTCTAGGTAGATATGTGTATTTCACCTTCTCTAACTGATCGGTAAGAGTTTCCAGATAGGTTTGGTAAGGGGCTAGGCTTTCGCTCCTTACTTTCCACCTTTTAGATATTTGATTGATAATTAGAGAGGAATCTTCGAATATCCTTAACTTCTTTACTCCCAATGCCAGAGCTGTTTCAATGCCTACCACACATGCTTCATATTCAGCAGCACTGTTGGTAACGTCGAAATCAAGCTTTATTGAGATTGGGACGTGTTCTTCTTTAGGTGATACTAGTAGCACTCCGACACCACATCCCTTTTGGTTTGAGGCTCCGTCGAAATACAAGGTCCAAGTATCATCTTCGGTGACCATGAAATCTTCATCTGGAAATTCATTATCATGTATTGGTGTCGAGTCTTCTATTGGAAAATCTGCCAGAAAGTCTGACACCACAGATCCTTTAATAGCTTTTTGTGGCATAAACCGCACATCGAACTGGGCTAAGTTGACTATCCATCTTGAAATACGTCCATTAAGTGTTGATTTCTCGAACAGATATTTGAGTGGATCTAATCGAGATACCACGAAAACGGTATGCACCAACATGTAATGTTCTCAACTTAGTTGTGGCCCACACCAAAGCAAGGCACAATTTCTCGAGTGGTGTATAGCGTGTTTCGTATTCGAGCATCTTCTTACTTAAGTAATAGATTGCATTCTCTTTGTTTTCTACCTCTTGTGCTAGCATGGCTCCCATTGTCTCTTTGGTAACCGTCAAATATAACCTAAGAGGTATTCCGGGAAGTGCTGGCGCTAATACGGGAGGATTTGCGAGATAGGCTTTGATCCGATCAAAGGCTTTTTGACACTCATCATCCCATATTACTGGTACATTCTTCTTGAGCTTTTTGAAGATTGGTTCACATATCGTTGTCAGTTTTGATATGACCCTACTTATGTATTGCAACCGGCCAATGAATCCTCGAATCTGTTTCTCGGTCTTGGGCGGTGGCATCGACATGATTGCTTTAATCTTGGTTGGATCTATCTCTATTCCTCTAGAGCTTATGACGTACCCCAAGAGCTTGCCTGAGGTGACTCCAAAAGCACACTTTGATGGATTCAACCTCATATTTTATTTTCTTAACCTTTTGAAAAATTTCCTTAAGGCTACTTGATGGCCTGGATGGTCCTTTGATTTCACAATCATGTCGTCGACATATACTTCAACTTCTTTGTGCATCACGTCATGGAGTAAGGCAGTTGTTGTACGTTGGTAAGTAGCACCTGCGTTTTTCAACCCAAATGGCATTACCTTGTAACAATAAGTGCCCCATGGTGTGATAAAGGTCGTTTTCTCCATGTCTTCTTCCGCCATGAGAATCTGATTGTACCCTGCGTATCCGTCCATGAATGAGAGAAGCGCGTGATTTGCCGTGTTGTCTACCAGAATATCGATGTGTGGCAAAGGGAAGTTGTCATTTGGACTTGCCTTATTTAGATCTCGATAGTCGACACACATCCTTACCCTTCCGTCTTTCTTTGGAACTGGGACGACGTTGGCGACCCATTCGGGGTATTTGGATACCTTAACGAAACCTGCAGTTATTTGTTTTTGAACTTCTTCTTTTATTTTAAGCGCTACGTCGGGTTTCATTCGACGCAACTTTTGTTTTACAGGTTTCATTCCTGAAATTAATGGTATAGTGTATTAAGCTATTTCTTTGTTAATGCCTGGCATATCTTCATATGACCAAGCAAATACATCGATAAATTCTTTAAGCAAGTTAATTAAATCGGTTCTTTCTTGTTTATTCAATGTTAGTCCGATTTTAACTTCTCTTTTATGAGTTGAATCATTTGAGATGTCAACTGTTTCAGTCTCTTCAATTACCGGTGTTTTCTTTTCAAGTGTTTCCATTGCTTTAATAATTTCTTTATCTTTTTCATCGTTAGCTAAGCAATGTTCGTCATCTTGGGTTAGGGAAGAACACGAGAAGTAAGAAGAATGAGCGATATTATTATACTCTGAGATCATTACATCAAAGAGTGATATGTCCTCAGGGACTGGATTACTAACTATCCTAGGAGAAGAAATAGGAGGCATTATAGCTAAAGACTTAGAAGATTCTACAGGGAAAGACTCTGACTCTGACGGTTCTTCAAACATCGGCCCTTGCCCTGTCGTGATTGATATCTTCCTTCCACTCGGAGTAATCACCTTGATGGTCTTACGCCACCCTTGCAGTGATCCTTCAGCTGGAGTAATTAGATTTTAGGGGTCGAAGCTTTCGCTTTGTAGGACCGTTTGAATGAGTGAGGAGTTATCTTCCTCATAAACTGGCTCATTCTTTTCTCGCCCAAACAGTAATCCCATGACGTTAAAGTCAAAGCATGGGGGTGCTTTCTCCTTATGGACGGGAGTTGGGATTTCATCAGTGAAGTAGCAATCCAAGAAAATCTCGAATCCTTGTTGTCGTATGCCATTTACAACAAATGGTTCGGGAAATTCATGGCATGGATAGTCCTCTCCTTCTTTTATAAACTGACCATTAAGCGTAAGAGGGTACTGATCCATTAGAATTGCTTTCTTTTGAATGCGAGCGTCCCTACGTGCTTTCAATTTGTCCTGGGTTCGCTTGAGATCTTTCTGAGTCGCTTCGAAACCAAGTCCGAAAGTATCTAGTTTAGGGAGGCGAGGTGACTCTATCGATTTTGCTATCCCCTTCTTCTTTCCTAAGGTCATCCCAGGGAAGTGTCCTTGTTTCTTCAGCATAATGTTGATAATCATGTTGGAATGGGGGTGGTGGCAAAGAGATGTCCTTTCATCCTCTTGGATTAAGGAGACTTCTTTGTTAAAGCCCCATAGGTCTTCATCATCTTCGTCGTGCTCCACGTTGATGATTGGATTCTCTATTGATTTGATCCTCATCGGCAAAGCATCAATAGTGATGGGGATTCCTCCAACTATGGCTTTCACTTGTTGGTGGAGAGATGAAGGGACGGCCTTTAGATCATGGAGCCAAGGGCGTCCTAACAACAGATTGAATGAGGCTTTGATGTCTACCACTTGAAAAGTAGTAGCATGTTCTATTGCTCATGCCGTCACATTTAGGGTTATTTTGCCAAGAGCTTGACGACGAGTATTATCGTAAGCTCTTATTCCTTGTGTGGACAGAGTTAAATCCTCATCCCTTATGCCGAGCAACCTCGCAGTCCTAAGTGGACAGACATTAATAGCCGATCCATTGTCTACAAGAGTCATGGGAACATTCATCCTTTTGCAGACTACCGTGAGGTTTAACGCTTTGTAGTGTTTGTCACCTTCCAGGGGTAAATCTTTATCAGAGAAGGTGATTAGATTAATCGGACTAGGGAGGTCACTTGTGAGGAATTTAGCTAGTCCCTCAGGAGTGGTGTCAGAATCTATCCCGATTTTATCCAAAGCATTCATCACAGCCAACCTATGTTCTCGAGATGTTGCCAGAAGCTTCCATACGTTCATCTCATCTTTTGTCTTCTTGAATTGTTTAACGATGTCATTGTCTTCGATGATAGGTATGGGAACTTGTTGTACAGTAGGCATAGGTTGTATTGAAACGGGAGGTTGTATTCTCCCGGATCTTGTGAGGACGTCTATTGATGAATCTTCTTCAGCCCAAATGTCGTCCGTGGTGTATGATACAGAAGGTGAAGGTCCTACTATGTCTTTTAGATAGACATCTTCTTCATCACTGTCCCATACTCCATTAACATTTATGTCCTCTTCTTGTTGAACTTGGACTAATTCCTTTTTATCAATCATTTTCTGCACCAAATCCTTGAACTTGAAGCAGTTTTCTAGGGTGTGTCCTCCTGACTGATGGTACTGACAGTAATATCTATCTGTCCTTTTTAATGATTCAAATGGTCTCGGTTCGAGAGGTTTGACCTTGCCACTCTTGGAGAGAATTTCAAACATTTGTGCATACGGGATCCCAATTGGAGTATATACTTTATTGCTCTTCTTGGGTCTTTCGGTGACTTGTAAGGGAAAGTATTTTTCCTCATAAGTCGTTTTTACTGGTGTGAATTCTCTCTTAGATTCTTCATCATATTTCTTGTGAAGTTCATTCATAATTTTGAGAGTTTCACGTAATAGTTGCGATGTCTCCCTCATAAACAGTGTGAGCACTCGTATGTCTACCTCATTTGCTGGTTCTGGAAGATTATCTTTGACATCGAAAAAGATCTCTTCTTCTTCCTCTTTGACATTGGTTGCTTTGACAGGCTTAATGAGAGATGAGGGGTCAACTTCGCTTTCTTCATCGGAGATAGCCAAAGTGTGAGCTAGAGGTGCATTGTCAATACTCGGCTTCTTACTGGCAGGGGGCAACGACAGCTTGTTACTGTCAATTAGGTCTTGGATAGCTTCCTTAAGCTTCCAACAGCTTTCAGTAGAATGGCCCCTACCTTGATGATATTTGCAATGTGCATTGGGGTTCCAGTTAGGCGACCTCTTCTCCACTGGTGGATCTCCAAATGGTCCAATGGGAGTTATAAGACCTTTTGCATTTAATCGATCAAACGCGGTGTCATAACTCATGCCAATAGGAGTGAAGTTTCTCCTAAATGATTTCTTTTGTCCTTGGTTGTTCATGGCGAGGACTTCTCCTAGGTTAAAGGTGCTAACATTATTTGAGTGGGCGGTTTTGGAAGAAGAAGGATTGTCGCTCTTCTTTCCTTTCCAGCCACTGTTGGAGTTATTGTTGGCAGCTTTAGATTTAGCCAAGTCATCTTCAATATTAATCCCAATATCATAAACAGCCTTAAAGGTATGAAGGTTATTTTGATATTTAAGATGTTTTGAATATTTTTCTTGGAGGTTTTTAATGAACAGTCTCACAGACTCTTTTTCACTTGGTACCTCAATCATTTTAGCTGAGGTTTCTCTCCACTTGTTAAAGAAAGATGTGAAGCCTTCATTCTCCTTCTGTTTGAGGATTTCAAGTTCTCTATGGTCAGTTTCGACTTGAATGTTGCACTTGTACCTGTCAACGAAAGCGTTTGCTATGGATTCCCAAGTAGAGGTCTTTTTTTTTCAAGAGAAAAGAACCATTGTTGGCAAACGGTCTCGAGAGATAGCGAGAACAAAGAAGGGAAGACTTTCTTATCAATACCCTTGATACTCATTATTGTTTCAAATGCTCTTAGATGGAAGTAGGGGTTGTCGATTGCCCTAAATTTTGGGATGTCGTTGGCACTGAACTTCTGCGGAAGAAGATCTTTATCCACCGAGACCCCTTGGGATGTGAGTTCTTAAAACTTGTAGTCGCTGGACAACTTGCTTAGGCTCTCTTGCATGAGGTCCATTTGTTGTTGCTTCACGGGATCCTCGATCTTAAGTGCGAGAAGCTTCAGTGTCTCAGTTACAGTAGCCAGTTGGTTTCTTGAGAACGTTAACTTCTTTCTGAGTTGCCATTATGACTCTTGCTTTCCTCTTGCGGGCTATAGGTTTGTCGAAAAGTTGGACTTGTACGAAGAGGTTATCTTTGATTAATCGTCCTTCCTTTCTTGACCACGCGCTGTAGATTAAGCCAATTTGCGTTTTAATTACTTGACTCGAATCAATTTGACTTTATGGTTTTTATTTAAAAAAAAAGGTATGCATATTTTTAGGTGAGCGATAATGTATATGTGTTTAAGGGACTATGTATTATTATTTATTGGAGGATTAATATCCGACTTACCCCCCTAAAAAAAATGACGAAAAATAACGCGCGCACACAAGACTCTCTTAATCATGGTCAAAACATGTGTATTGGTGTGTGTATTGAGTGTAAGTGACATGCTTGGACTCTTGTGTAAGACCATGGGACTTAGTGCCTAAACTCGAATATTAATTTAACTAAGCATTATAATCAGCAAAGTTAATCGAGTTAAACAGAAAACTGACTAAATAGACATTAGGTGATGACTCGACAAATAAACCGAACTGTCGGCCAAGCGACAGGACTGGCGTCACAATACGGTGATTGGCGCCAGACTTTTTAGTAAATGTCTGGCGCTACACACCAAACAGTGGCGCTACAGCTCAGATTTTGGCATCAATATTGGAGCCTCGGTCTGGGACTGCTTTCGGTATTATTAGTAACCTGGGGTATGCCTAAAGTCGTACTAGGTCAATTCCGATTAAAAGAAGAAAAAACTTTATTGACTCAAATTAATTAATTAATTAATTAATTAGGCAAAGTTCTTTAAGTCATTAATTATAATCTCAACACGAATCAACAAACGGTTAAGAGGAGCATAGGATATATATGCACAACAAATAATGCACAATTAGTCAAGTAGGCACAACATGATGCAATGAGTTCGCAACCTAACCATGGCTCTAGTTCTCTAAAGTTCGGGATATGGTTTAGTCAAACAGGGTCCATGGTTAATTGTCCAGATGCACCGCGTAGAAGCCTAACCGTGAAGGGTTAACGCGTGTGGATAGGACACAACGAGTTTTTAGAAAAAACTCACTTCCATGGTTTGGTGAATTCAACCTCTCAGATGTACCCTTTGTTGCCAAGAGCGTTCAATCGGGTAGATAGAGCATGAATTCCCAGAGGGTTATGTCCATATGTAGAACACATATGGGTTTCAGAAAAGTGAGAAAAAATTCAATCAGGAAGTAGGATAGAGCAAACAATACGAAAAACCGGTCGAAATTAGAACGCATATTTCTGGCTCGGTATTGGGGGAAATTGGCGCCAGCAAACAGAGACTGGCGCCAACTTTTAACTGTAGCGCCTGGCGCCAATACTGGCGTCTGGCGCTACGGCTAAAAGTTTGGCGCCAAGCTCTGGCCCCTGACGTTACTTCCCACATGCCTCAACAGCTTTCTGTGCTCAATAAAATCATCCAGTTTCGCGCGGTGTTATTTCAGTCCTAGTTGTGAAAGACATTTCTCAAATTTCCTACGTGTAAAATCCTTATGTTTTTGACTCATTACGGATGGTCTTTCCAATGAGAACCTTTTTATGCATATGACACCATGTTAATCAAAACTACGCACATGAAATACTTAGAACTTTTCGAGTCTCATCCACTCATTCTAAATCATTGCCGAAACAAATTCAGGAATTAAAATAGAAATCCTCCCCAGCGGAGTCGCCAAAAAACTGTAGGGAATAATTTCAAGCCTTTAAAATCCCACTAGCTTGAACCCCACTGTGATCATACACTAAAGTAAGGTGGCATCCAAAAGGGAAGATGATAGAGCAAAAGAGTCGCCAACAAGTTTTTAAGGAACTTGTAAACCGTTCACGAGGTGAAGGTTACACCCCTTAACGATCCAAGAGATCGTCAACTCCATAAGGTCATGAACCAAATAAGGGTTCGGGGATGATGGTACAAATCCAACCTTAAAGAGATTGAACCTGCCCTAATAATAGGCCTCTACTTTATTCTGCTCGTATTCATGTGCGCTTTCTGATTAACATACAATCAATAGATTAACCCTAAACCTGTTTAATCTATGTTGGTTGAATTTAATGCACAAATGAACTATTATTGGCGATCACTTGAATTTATAATCAAAGTTAACCTAACAAGATTATTAATATCTTATTAAGCGTGATTGCAAATACCAATTCCCTTTAACATGCAATAAAAGGTGATCAACCAATAACAATATATATAATGAAATAATAATATGTACATATCAAGCAACATAATAAATAATCAACATTATTAACAATAATAATAATAAATCATAATCATAATCATGTTAAAGCATAGCAAGATCCTAGGCATGATACTAACAAGATTTATAACGAACCCTAGCATGTCACTAAGCAATAAAAATCAAATCTTTAGCCCTAACATGAATAAATATTAGGAAGAGAATAAAAGGCATCATAGCAATCATATTTAATATTAAAATTACCATAGACATGATACTAGGAATCATAATAACACTGTAAACATGATGTCTACATCATAATATCAATAAATCAATTAAAGTACTTCTTTTGATGCCTCGTACCTCTTTCTAATAACAAAATACACACGTTAGTAACTTCACGGAAAATAATAAATCAAAACAATTAAATTAAATAATTGAAAGAGAGATTTGGGACCAAACCCTCAGAAATTAAAACTTTTCACGTCTAGGGCGAAGGCAACTTCGAATATGGCTAGGTATATCAAGATCTTGTGAATGCGGAATTTTGTATGAGAAAGCAAGAAAGAATATAAGAAAAGAATTCTAATGTATGAAAGAGATGAATGAATGAATGAAGAATTGATGAATGCTTCTTGATGAATGAATATTGATAATTGGTGAATTGGTAATTGGTGAATGAAAACGGAGTTTTTGATACGATATTTATAGAGAAAATCATTCAAAAAAGATAATTTAACAAAACAGAGTCTGAAGATCGCAAAAACACCTTGGCGCCAGCCCTGGCTAGTTGGCGCCAGGACCAGTGGCTAGCGCCAGGCGCCAATGGCTAGCGCCTGGCGCCAATCCTGATTCCAGGCGCCAAGGCCTGGGGTTGGACGCCAAAATGACTTTTAACGCGTTTTCGAAAATCTGATAAATTTCCCGTACTGGAAGATAAAATAATATAATTTCAATCGAAAATGCTATTTGATCTAATTAAAACTCTGAAGAATCCTAATTGAATTAGGAATGATAAGACCTTCTAGAATGTTCTAGAAGACTAAAACCATTCCTAATTACATTAGGGATGATAAATTATATTAGGCCCTCCCCTAGATCATAGGGCCGTACTTAAAGCTCAAACCGCGCCCAATTTAGTAAATTGGCCATAACTTCCTTAATATTTATCGGAATTGGGCTTATAATATATCGTTGGAAAGGTTTTTGCAAGGCCTATCCAACTACACCACTATTAGACCCATATCATGGACCAACCAAACTAGATTGGCTGTTTCCTTAAAATAAAGTTTTCAAAAACATGGAGAAGAGAAAAGAAATAAAAACTTTCCGCAACACTAAACCTTTCCACACTTTCGTTTCATTCGATTATGGTTCGACATGAAAGGCACTCATCACCGAGTTTGGTTTTGGGGAGACACAAATGGGTGTCTACAGGAATAAAATAGGAAGCATCGTAACAATCATATTTAATATTAGGAATATCATAATAACAACCTAAACATGATTTCTATATCATAATATCAATTAAAACCATTAAAGTACTTACTTTGATGCCTCGTACCTCTTTCTAATAACAAAATACACACGTTAGTAACTTCAAGGAAAATAATAATCAAAACAATTAAATTAAATAATTGAAAGAGAGATTTGGGACCAAACCATTAGAAATTAAACCTTTCACGTCTAGGGCGAAGGCAACTTCGAATATGGCTAGGTGTTTCTAGATCTTGAGAATGCGGAATTTTGTCTGTAAAAGCAAGTTTACAAAAAGAAAGAATTGGTGAATGGTTAAGGAAAAGAATGAAAGAATTAATTGAATGAAAACTTATTGTAGGTGAATGTTAATTAAAAACGACTGTTGATGAGATTTGCTGAATGAAAACGTAGTTTTTACGACGTTATTTATAGAGAAAATTAGCCAAAAAGATAAAATAAACAGAACAGAGTCTGGCGCACGAAAAACAGAGCTGGTGCCAATCCTTGCTAAATAGCCAGGCACCAACACTAGCGCCAGGCGCCAATGGCTGGTTCCAGGAGCCAGGCGCCAGGCCTGGTTCCAGGCGCCAAGCCTGTTTTTAACGCGTTTTCGAAAATCAGACAAGTTTGCCGTACTGGAAGATAAAATCATATATTTTCCTCAAAAATGCTATTTGATTTTAATTAAAACTCTAATTGAATTAGGAATGAGAAGAACCTTCTAGAAGAATCTAGAAGACTAAAACCATTCCTAATTGCATTAGGAATGATAAATCATATTAGGCCCTCCCCTAGATCATTGGGCCGCATATAAGACTCAAACCGGGCCCAGTTTAGTAAATTGGCCATAACTTCCCCAATATTCATCGGAATTGGGCTTATAATATATCGTTGGAAAGGTCTTGTCAAACCCCATTCAACTACACTACTATTGGACCCATATCATGAACCAACCAAACTGGATTGGCTGTTTTCTTAATATAAGTTTTTAAAAACAGAGAGAGGAGAAAAGAAATTAAAACTATTCGCAACACTAGACTTTCCACACTTTCGCTTCATTCGATTATGATTCGACGTGAAAGGTAATCATACTTGGTTTGTTTTTGGGGAGACACAAATAGGTGTCTACAGAAGCCCCCACTTTGACTGAGTTTGGAGAAACGCGAGTTTCGAAAACAAAAGTCAAAGTAGCGATAGGGATGGAGAATGATTCAGAACGTTCTGCGATCCTAAACTACTCTTGTAACGCCGATACCTGCAAAACTAGCGTTAGTTAAACAGATAAAAGAGTTAAGAAACGCGTATCTTGCACCGTCGAGCACACGTCTCTGATAGTAACCGATTGTTGCCGCTTTTGTTGTTTTTATGACCTCCTGCAAGCTAGAGAATGCCATCCCTCTTGAAAACCGCTACGCCTGTAACTACTTCTACATTAGAAGATTGCTTTGCCTGAAACGATCCTCCTCTGCTATGATAGTATTCCACATCCAAGGGAATACTATCGAAGATTGCTTCTTTTGAAACAATCCTCAGTTGTTTGTGACAACTCTCCACAATCTAGAGAACGCCACCTTGCTGTTTCGATGTTCACTCGTCTCTGAACAAAGAGCTTCTTTTTGATATGACTCCAATTTCCGCTGTGATAGTCTTCGAAAAGATCACTGCCTTTTAATCCTTAATGCTGCTATGCCAGTACGTCGGCGCTTTGCTGCTTGTGAACTAGTATGTCGACAATCCTCTTTTATTTGGGAATAGTTGCCGACACAACTCTTGTATGATGTATGACAATCCGATTTAGGGAAAGCTGTCAATGCCACGTAACAATCCATCCTTGGAATTGTTGCCACGATGAAGCGACAATCCGTACCTCGGAAAATTTGCCAAAATCCAATCTTTGGAAAAGTTGCCAATGCTTCGTAAATAACAATCTTTCATAAGAACTTTGCTACGATCGACAATCCACATCTTTGAATATAACTCTTGAAAGCGATCCACCTTGGCAGTTTTCCAATGCTATGCGACAATATTGCCACAATTGACTATCCGTGTCTTAGAACATTTGCAAAAAAGAGTCGACCGACAATCCACTTGGGAAAATTTGCCACTTGCTGAAGACAATCCACATTGAGGAACTTTTGCCGAAATTTATGATGAATAGAGACTTACGACAATCTTTTGGGAAATTTTGCCATAGGGGACTGGGTGTATGACAATCAAATCTCGAAAAACTTGCCTGCGATCTATGAATGTATGACAATTCGAACTTGGAAAAACTTGCCAAACAAAGAAGGGGCACGACAATCCACGCTTGGAAACTTTGCCAGAGATGACAATCCAATCTTGGAAAAATTGTCGTTGAAGAAGATGCACGACAATCCATTTTTGGAAATATTGTCAGTAGGGGATGACAATCCAATTTTTGGAAAACTTTGTCGTTTAATAAAAATGCGCGACAATCCATATTTGGAGAATATTTTCGTTTAAGTGCTTGCTTTTGAACCGATTGTAATGAGCCAGTGCTTAGGTGCTTAAGCTAAGTGAGACGATTTTTTGTCAGGTGAATCACTTACTACGATTGTAATCGAGCCGACTACTAATCATGTCAGATTGCTTATAGGGGCTAACTGGCATACCAAGGAACCCGAAATTGCTACATGAGGTCAAAATCACCATTCTGAGAGGCTTCGAGCTCTGTCGCTGCTGAAATATCTCTAGCGCCAGGAAATGGAGTAGGGTCTTCCCTATTCTGCTGCACCTGTATTTATTTTTGACTATAGAACTTTGCCAATCTCTTTAATCATCTAAGGATTGACCTAAGGTTTAGCATTGCTTGACTCATTTACTTGACACAACTCAAGATATAAACTTGACTTGCAATGATTGACTGACTCGAGGTTGACTCGACTCGAAGTGAAATGACGCGTGTGACTCATGACCCGTGTGTGCATAGTGATGATTATGCGAATCGAAAATGCAAAAAAGCAAAAAATTTCCGTCATATTTGTGGAGGGTACCGACTTTCTCCCGAAAAAGAAAGACGCGAAAAATAATCGAAGTTTTGAAGGTGCATGTTGAACGAGCTTAGTCAAATGTTGTTTGATACTATCTCTCAAGGTGCAAGGATTAACCCATCCTAGGCTATCTCAACTGTTGACTCCATGATGAAAGTATTTGGGTAACTTAGGCACGGAGGCTAAGTACTTCATATTTCGTGATGCAACGATGACTGATAAGTGATGAGCGATGTGACAAGGCATGCTTCAATGTTGTGTTAAGATTTCATGACAAATGGTTCCTAATGGAAGTATATTTGGTCATGTATCTGTGTAGTGTGTGAAAGTGACACTAAAGCTAAGCCACAAGAGTTAAGTGTGTGGAAAGATATTATTTGTTAAAAGAGTCAAATGGTGGTGACTCTTAGGCTAGGTAAGCTAATGATGTAGGGATCAAGCCCCCAAGTCTAGCTCTAAGTGAATAGGGATGAGAATTGGAGATCCCTTGATATGATCATGGTGCAAGTGTGTGAATGTGAATATGAATGCATGTTTATTACGGCCGCACGTCGATGTGAGGTTGCCTACGTATCCGTTAGGAATCAGGCCGAACGTAGCTCTAGTTGAACCTCGCACAACTGTGTATACCTCAAAAAGGTCTTTTAAGGGTTGTAACGTGGTTAGGTTAAAGGTTATAGAAGAAAGGGATAAAGGCTCAAGACCCTAGAAAAGCCCCCAAGGTGTACAACCTTGATTTTGAATCTTTGTATTTTTATGCTTGAGTTTCTACTCTTTTTTAGCTCTTTTTGCTTTAGTATTTATTTTATTTTAATAAGCGTGGGCAATCCTGATTATGCGGTCTATCACTCACTTGGCATTCATGTTTCTCAGGCACAGTACCGAGCACTCAATAAGAGACGCAATATGAGACATGTTCATATCAAAGATATTGGAACACTTACCCTTTTTTACACTTTTATTTATTTTTTACTTATTTTTTGCTATTTTAATCTTCTGAATTCACTCAAGCCTTTTGAAATTGCATAAGTTACACACCATCCCATGCCAAGGTTAGGTAGATGTAGGTTGAAAAAAGAAAGGTCTATCGTTAGACGAGGCTCAAAGTGGTTTATGAAGAAAGGATGTATAATTGAAGGGTGAAATGATATATGATGTGGCTACAAGGGGTGCCTTTAATCATTGGTATACCTTGTGCTTAATTCGACATGGATTTTTTTTTATTTATTTTTATTTAATGCAATATAATAAAACGATCATATATAAGGAAATAAATGCTGATTTTAGTAAAAAGGGAAAAAGGGAAAAAAATTACAAAATTAATCTAAAGGAAAAGAAAAGGTGCCTATGCTAGACTTATTGGGGAAAGGAAAAAATGAAAAAGAAATAGAAAAAGAGGTCATGAAATCTTGTCGTTGAAGCTCGCCTCTGTCTTGTGTTGTTTGCTCCGACATAATCCAGTCTTCTCGCTAGCTAGAGGCAATGGGATCTTATTTGCGTCTATGAGATCTTGAATGAGGTTTTGAAACCTGTAGCATTCATCAGTAGTACGACCATTCCCTCGATGGTACTTGCAATAGGAGTTTGGATTCCATCTCGAAGATCGATTTTCTGGTGTTGGATCCTCGGTAGGGCTAATAGGTTTGATTAATCCTTGATCATAGAGACGATCGAAAGCAGCATCGTAGGTCATTCCAATGGGTGTGAACTCTCACCTGGGTTTCCTTTTAGATCCTTGATTGTCCATGGCTAAGACACCATTATGGTCAAAGGTACTAACATTATTACTAGAGTGGGCGTTTTCGGAAGAAGAAGGATTGTCGTTCTTCTTTCCTTTCCAGCCACCATGGTTGCTATTGTTAGTAGCTTTTTTCTTTGCGAGGTCATCTTCGATTTCAAGTCCGATGTCATAAACGGCATTGAAAGTATTCAGATTGTGTTGATATTTTAAATGTTTTGAATACTTCTCTTGGAGATTCTTGATAAACATCCTCACAGACTCTTTTTCGGTGGGGACCTCAATCATATTAGCGGAAGTTTCCCTCCACTTATTAAAGAAAGAAGTAAAACCTTCATTCTCTTTTTGTCTTAGCATCTCAAGTTGTCTATGATCGGTTTCAACCTGAATATTGCACTTGTATCTATCAATGAAAGCGTTTACTATCGATTCCCAGGTAGAGGTTTTCTCTTTGTCAAGGGAGAAGTACCATTGGTTGCAAATGGTCTCAAGAGATAGTGGGAACAGAGAGGGGAAAACCTTCTTATCGATACTCTTAATGTTCATTATAGTTTTGAAAGCTCTTAGATGGAAGCAAGAGTTATCTGTTGCCTTGAATTTAGGGATATCAGTGGCGTTGAACTAATGCGGATGAAGTTCCTTGTCCAGCGAGACCCCTTGTGAACTCATGCCTTGAAATTTTTAGTCATTAGATAGCTTCCTCAAACTTTCTTGCATGAGGTTCATTTGTTGTTGTTTCACGGGATCATCGACCTTGAGGGTGAGGAGCTTCAGTGTTTCAGTCATGGTAACTAGTTGGTTCCTAAGCTCATTGACTTCTTCTTGAGTTGCCATTATCCTTTTAGCCTTCCTCTTTTGACAAATCGATTTATCGAAAAGTAAAACTTGAATAAAGAGGTTGTCCTTGATTAATCGCCCTTCTCTCCTTGACCAAGTACTGTGGAAAAGGAATTTGGGGATATTCATTGTTAATTATTTAACTCAAACTCTATTCAACATGCAATGGAAGGAGGATGTGAAGAAAGATTGGAATAGAATGTGAAGGAAAATGATGTAGATGGGGGGATATGAAGAATTAGGAATAGAATGTACCCCCCAACTCAAATGACGGAAAAAGACCGAGCATGAACCTAAGACATGGTCATGGTGATATATACTCAAAGTGTATGCTAAGACTAGTGAGTGTAGATGACATGTTAAGACTCTTGTCATGACCATGTGGCTAGACTATGTGACTAGACTCAAGCAAAGACTAAGTTAAGACTTCACGTATATGCATTAATCTTGACAGACTGTGGTATTTTAGTCATAACTTTTTATTTGTGACTCTGATTTTGATGAAACCAACGCCAAATTAAAGATAAAACTCAGGGCTACAGATCCATAGGCTGGACGACTCGTAGTTCTTCCTGGAACTCCGGCTATGACCAAAACAAGTTGGCATTTGTGCAGTATACGGGAATTAAAATCTGGGTTGACTTAAAGGGACTATGACTCGATTTTATGTTTATTTATTAGCTCAAATTAATTAATTAATTAATTAAACAAAGTCCTTTAGTCATTAATCAGTTTATTTAGTCTTAACACAAGTCAAACAAACGGTTAAGAGAAATATAGAATATATGCACAACAAAAAATGCACAATTAGTCAAGTAGGCACAATATGATGCAATGAGTTTGCAACCAAACTATGGCTATAGTTCTCTAAAGTTCGGGATATGGTTTAGTCAATAGAGGGTCCATGGTTAATTGTCCGAATGCACCGCGCGGAAGCCTAACCGTGAAGGGTTGGCGCGAGTGAATGGGACACCACGAGTTTTAGAAAAAATTCGCTTCCATGGTTTGGTAAATTCAACATCTCGGATGTACCCTTTGTTGCACAAAGCGTTTAATCAGGTAGATGGAGCATGAATTCCCAGAGGGTTATGTCCATATGTAGAACACATATGGGTTTCATAAAAGTGAGAAAAAATTCAATCAAGAAGTAGGATCAAGCAAACAATACGAAAAACCGGTCTAAATTAGAACGCATGTTTCTAGGTCGGTATTGGGGGAAATTGGCGCCAGCAAACAGAGACTGGCGCCAGCTTTTAACTATAGCGCCTGGCGCCAATACTGGCGTCTAGCGCTACGACTAAAATGCTAGCACCAAGCTCTGGCCTCTGGCGCTACTTCCCACATGCCTCAGCAGCTTTCTGTGCTTGATAAAATTTTCCAATTTCGCGCGGTGTTATTTCGGTCCTAGTTGTGAAAGATATTCCTCAAATTTCCTACGTGAAAAATCCTATGTTTTTAACTCATTACGGATGGTCTTTCCAATCAGATCTTTTTTATGCATATGACAATAATGTTAACCAAAATTACGCACATGAAATATTTAGAACGTTTCGAGTCTCATCCACTCATTCTAAATCATTGCCGAAACAGATTCAGGAATTAAAATAGAAATCCTCCCCAGCGGACTCGCCAAAAACTGTAGGGAATAAATTTCAAGCGTTAAACCCCTAGCTTGAACCCCACTGTGATCATACACTAAAGTACGGTGGCGTCCAAAAGGGAAGAAGATAGAGCAAAAGAGTTTAGGAACTAGTAAACCGTTCACAGGGTGAAGGTTACACCCCTTAACGATCCAAGAGATCGTTAACTCCATAAGGTCTAGAACCAAATAAGGGTTCGGGGATGAAGGTACAAATCCAACCTAAAAGAGATTGAACCTGCCCTAATAATAGGGCTCTACTTTATTCTGATAGTATTCATGTGCGTTTCTTGACTAACATGCAATCAATAGGTTTAGCCCTAAACCTGTTTATCTATGTTGGTTGAATATTAATGCACACATAAACTATCATTGGTGATCACTTGAATTTATAATCAAATTAACCCTAAACAAGATTATTAAATATCTTATTAAGCGTGATTACAAGTACCAAATTCCCTTTAAACGTGCATAAAAAAGGGGTGATAGAATAAATAAATATCAAGCAACATAATAAATAATCATAAATATCATGAAAATAAAATTATAATCATAATAATAACAATTATAAATAAAATTATCATCATCAAAATAATAATAATAATAATTATCATAAATCATAACAATTATAATCATAATCATGTTCATGTTAATATTAAAGCATTAATAGCAAGATCCTAGGCATGATACTAACTAGATTAATAACAAACCCTAGCATGTCACTAAGCAATAAAAATCAAATCCTTAACCCTAACATGATACTAACATTCATAAATATTAGGAAGAAAATAGGAAGCATTGTAACAATCATATTTAATATTAAAATTACCCTAGATATGATACTAGGAATATCATAATAACAACCTAAACATGATTTCTATATCATAATATCAATTAAAACCATTAAAGTACTTACTTGGATGCCTCGTACCACTTTCTAATAACAAAATACACACGTTAGTAACTTCAAGGAAAATAATAATCAAAACAATTAAATTAAATAATTGAAAGACAGATTTGGGACCAAACCCTCAGAAATTAAATTTGTCACATGTAGGGCGAAGGAAACTTCGAATATGGCTAGGTGTTTCTAGATCTTGCGAATGCGGAATTTTGTATGTAAAAGAAGGTTTAGAAAAAGATAGAATTGGTGAATGATTAAGGAAAAGAATGAAAGAATTAATTGAATGAAAACTGATTGTTGGTGAATGTTAATTAAAACCGACTGTTGATGAGATTTGCTGAATGAAAACGGAGTTTTTACGACGTTATTTATAGAGAAAATCAGCCAAAAAGATAAAATAAACAGAACAGAGTCTGGCGCACGAAAAACAGAGCTGGTGCCATCCCTTACTAACTAGCGCTAGGCACCAACACTAGCGCCAGGCGCCAATGGCTGATGCCAGGCGCCAGGCCTGGTTCCAGGCGCCAAGCCTGTTTTTAACGCGTTTTCGAAAATCAGATAAGTTTGCCGTACTGGAAGTTAAAATCATATATTTTCCTCAAAAATGCTATTTGATTTTAATTAAAACTCTAATTGAATTAGGAATGAGAAGAATCTTCTAGAAGAATCTAGAAGACTAAAACCATTTCTAATTTCATTAGGAATGATAAATCATATTAGGCCCTCCCCTAGATCATTGGGCCGCATATAAGACTCAAACCGGGCCTAGTTTAGTAAATTGGCCATAACTTCCCCAATATTCATCTGAATTGGGCTTATAATATATCGTTGGAAAGGTCTTGTCAAGCCCCATCCAACTACACTACTATTGGACCCATATAATGAACCAAACAAACTGGATCGGTTGTTTTCTTATAATAAGTTTTCAAAAACAGAGAGAGGAGAAAAGAAATTAAAACTATCCGCAACACTAGACTTTCCACACTTTCGCTTCATTCGATTATGATTCGACGTGAAAGGTACTCATCACTAGGTTTGGTTTTGGGGAGACACAAATGGGTTTCTACACATACATATACAAGTAAATTCATAGCAAGAATTTCATCATAGACCACAAAATCAAAAAATCCCCAAATTGATTTTTAAGGGTTTTTCATGAAATTACTCATTTGAAGCAAATTCGAGGCAAAATCAAGGGAAACTTACATAGATCCTTGTAGAGAATCGAAAATGAGGAAAGTAGAAAAAAAATTAGAGCAGAATTGATGAAGATTTGAGCTCCAAAAGCTCGAAAAACCGTGAAGATCAAAGCAGCCGCCGCGAAACGGTCAGGAAACGCCGCGACGCGGTGAGCAGAAAACGTGTCACGAGGAAAAGATCCCGTGTCACGGTAATTTCAGGGGACGCCGGAGCTCTGATAAACAGCAACATCAACACGGTAGTGAGCAGCAATAAATAAGCAACAAGCAGTAGCATAAAATTAAAAAAAAAGGGGAGGAAGAAAAAGCGCAGAACCGCCGTGACACGGGAGGTGATTCTGGCTGACGGGAGCAAACTCCGAGCGCCGGTGAGCCGCCGCCGAGACACGGGAACCGAGCAGTGAAAAAAGAAAATTTCTTGGGTGAAAACAAGACAAGAAAGAGAAACGGTGAATGAGCAAATTGGGCGAAATGGTTGATATTTAAAGCCAAAAGTAATCGTTGCATGACCCCGTTACCGTTCCACATTTTTCGTTATTAAGCAACGGTGTACAGGCGCGTGAAAACAAGCGCGTGGAATTTTTTTTGTTCCGAAAATTCCCGCGACACAGGAATTGGTCCCGTCTGACGGCAAAACACTACCGTGTTGCGAGATGTGTCCACGTGGCACGGGGTTCAGGAGGTTATTTTGCACGTTTTTTGAAGCTAGCAACAAATATTTCTGGTATTTTTTACCAAAGCTGCACGATTTTCCGCACAAATTAGACAGTTAATTTTTCAGTAAAATTACGCGGAAAATTCTAATAGACGGTTGGAGGGTACCAAAATTACTATTTTGCCCCTAGAAGCATTGAAGTCATTTTGTTGATATTTTAAGCACCTAATATGGTCCGATAATCGACTTGAAGGTATGAATCATCTGCGGCCCACGTTCGGGGATAATCGAACCATCATTCACTTGCAAATTTTAGCGATTACAGTAGTCGTCGGCTTTCCTCAAGCTTGGAAAGCGTTATCGGTGGATTTTTCTTCAAGTATAGAAAATCGCTAAGTCGGCTTTCCTCAAGCTTGGAAAGCGTTATCGGTGGATTTTTCTTCAAGTATAGAAAACCGCCAAGTCGGCTTTCCTCAAGCATGGAAAGCGTTATCGGTGGATTTTTTCTTCAAGTATAGAAAACCACCAAATTCCTTTGTCGGCTTTCCTCAAGCATGGAAAGCATCATCGGTGGATTTCTTCAAGCATAGAATGACACCAAATTCATACGTCGACTTTCCTCAGGCATGGAAAGTATTATCCGGTAGGTTTCTTCAGGCTTAGAAAGCTACCAAGTCCCTTAGTCGGCTTTCCTCAGGCATGGAAAGCGTTTCAACGAACGTTATCCGGTGGATTCCTTCAAGCATAGGAAGCTGCCAAACTCATTTGTCACCGATACACTGGTGCCAGATACGTATTTTATCCTTTTACTCTTTTATGTGTGGAATTACCATTTTTCTACAGGTATCGGCGTATACAGAGTGATTTAGGATCGCAGAACGTCTTAAATCATTCTCCGTCCCTATCGACTACTTTGACTATTGTTTTCGAAACCGACGTTTCTACAAACTCAGTCAAAGTGGGGGCTTCTGTAGACACCTAAAAATGTCTCCCCAAAACCAAACCCGATGATGAACAACCTTTCACCGCCACTATTAGTCGGGTTCAGTATTTAATCTCGAGAGTGCTTGAAAAATCATATTTGATTAAATTTGTATTTTTGAACAGTCCATGGATTAGTCTTGATGTTTGGTAAAAGCACAATTTTATAATTTCAGCCCAAATTTATTATTTAATTTTAGCCCAAACCTTTTTTTTATTCATTGTTTTATTATTTATTTTTGGCCCAAACCTTTTATTTATTTTACTTAATTATTTTCTTCTTTTAGCCCAAATAATAATAAATTAGAAAAAGACCCGAAATTATCAATCGGCACTTAAAATGCTGAACGAAATTAGGGTTAAAAATGTATTTAGACGGAAAAGCGGGCTAGGAATTGTCGCGCCACGGTAGGTACCCACCGTGTCACGGGAATCATTCCCTTCTGACGGTGGGATTTCCCGTGACACGGGAAATCTGCCGTGACACGGGAATTTCCGTGTCTTTTCCGCGTAAACCCTTAACGTGTTTTCTTCCCCGTTTACTATAAATTTCCCGCGTCACACTAAAAATGCACCGTGTCACGGGAATGTTTCCCGTCTGACGGTGGGATTTCCCGTGTCACTGTACAGTTTGCCGTGTCGCGGGATATTTTTTTTAGGGTTTTTATCATTTTAGGGTCCCGTGTGCTCCCTCAACACATTTTCTCTATAAATACCCTCTCATTTTAGATGTACGGGGCACCAATTAATTCTCTATTTTTCTCTCTTCTATGCTTTAGCCTAAACAATAGCCTACCCTTCTTTTTTCAAAATTCCTTCTTCAAGTACTCCAAGGAGTCCGTACTTTACTCGTGGTTCTGTCCTTAAGCCAAGGCGTGAAAGGTAGAACTGTTTGAGGGTTTGGCCCCAAATCAACTCTACGTTATTTAATTTAATTTAATTGTTGTTTTATTATTTCCTTGAAGTTACTAGTTCGTTTATTATTTTGTAGTTGCAAACAAACAGAATCAAAGTAAGAATTATGTTCCTTTTATTTCTATTATTTTTCTAACGATTTTGTATTGTTGGAACTATGGTTAAATTGCTTCCAATATTAATGTGTATTCTATTGTTATTATGATCACCATATTGCATGTTTAAAGGGAATATGTAATTTAAAATCACGCCTAATTAATAAGATAATTTGGACAACCGGTTTAGGTTCCTTTTTAATCTTGTTGTTTAATTCAAGTGGTCACAAATTTTATAGAATTATGTGTTGCATTAATATTCAACCAATTTATCTAAATAATAGATTGGAGCAAATTGAACATTTTGTTTGTTTTCCTTTGAGATCGCAGGAATCACTTTTCACAATAAGAATCGAGTAGAGGCCAATACGAGCGAATGTGACTCCATGACTCACATCGTACCATCATCCCCGATCCCCTTTCCTGGTTCCGAACCATATGGAGTTAGTAATCTCATGGATTATGAATGGGGTGTAACCTTCACGGGTCAATCGTTGTTGCCTATCGTTGTCTCTTATTGTGGTTGCCTTTTTATGATCCGTGAACGGTTTACAAGTTCCTTACAAAACTTGTTGGCGGCTCCCTACTTTATTTGTCCCTAATCGTATTATGTCAAATCCCACTTCCTATGAGTGCCAAGCATATTCACAACATGCTTTTACGTAGGCGCACTTCGAACGACGCCTATAGTATATAAAACTAGAATTAGTAAGATCTCATAATTTTCTATCAATATATAAGTTCAGTATCTCTTTTTGGATAACAAACTCTTACATATTCTGTATTTATAACTTACCATACCATATATAAATTCTCATTCAAAATATTTTCTATCGGTTGAAATATGTCATTTTACATGTACCCCCTCCGTCCCAAATTACTCGCAACGTTTTGACTTTTTGCACTATTCACACATCTCACTTTGACCATCTTTTTTAGCTATTTAATTAAAGCCAGTGTAATCATGTAATATGTTGTTGGGTCTAGTTTAATGTATAGTTTTTTAATATAAACTTTTGATAGCTTATATAAGTATATAATATAAGATATTAACACTCTTTTTCTTTGGAAAGAAAACGTTTATCAAATTAATTAAAGAAAATTTTTAAAATAAAAATATCAAAAAAGGGGATTTTGTTTCATGATAACCGACTTACATACCTAATATTGATTGGAAGTTCCCTTTAGGTTTTCCTTGTGAGGGTTTCGTTCTAGTGTTCGACTAGGGTTTCCGTTTTCTTGGGGTTTTTCTAGATTTCTTTCGAGTTTCTTGATCGGTGATTGTTGATTGTTCGCTTTAGTTTACTGGAATGGCGAATTTAGACAATAATCTCTCTATCATAAAACCTGTTGGCAAAGAAGATGTTACCACGGATGCTTCAAAAACAGAGGAGATAGAGGAAGTTATTGAATGGGATGATAATGAAGAAGAGGACGAGGATCCTCGTATAGAGCTTGCTTTGGTAGGCAAACTATGGACGAATGGAAATGTGAATACTAATGCTTTCATAGCGACAATGAAGGATGTTTGGCAACCGAAACATGGCGTTGATATCTCAAACATTGGGAAAAATATGTTTATGTTCCAATTCCATAATTAGAGGGATAAGTATAAGGTATTCGAAGAACAACCTTGGCATTTCGACAGACATGCTCTGATCCTTGGAGAGACGACCGATTCGATTAAACCTTCTGAAACTCAACTCCACTTCCAGCCAATGTGGGTTAGGGTTTATACTATCCCTCTCAAGGGAAGGCTTAATCTGAGTAATGTGGAGAAAAGAGGAAATAAATTGGGATCATTTGTCAAGATGGATAACTCTACGCAGATTGGGATAGACAAATCAATTTCAATTCGAGTGCTCGTTGATGATCTAAAGCCCCTAGAAAAATCAATTAGATTAATGATGAGGGGAGGGATGGAGGAGAGCTTTGATGTTCGATATGAAAAACCACCTATTTTCTATTTCTATTGTGGGAGAATGGGACATGGGGTGGAGGATTGTGATGACTGTTGAGAAGTAGAGGAGAAGGTGGTTTCATATGGGGTGTAGATGAAAGTATCTCCATGGAAATATAAAACCAGTTTTAAGAGGGAAAAGAGTGGAAGGGAAGAAGAAAAGTGCACAAGAGAGTTGTTCATCACAAAGCCAAAAAAAACCTGTCGAACAACTTACCCATTCTGCAAAGGTGAGTGAGGTTGTTGATAAACTTGGAGTAGTTTAATTAAGCAGCAAGGAGGGAGAGAAGAATAACTCACTTTGCCAAAATAGTGAGATTTTTACTTTCAGCAGTGGCGACAATTTAAATAATTTGACTGCTTTTCTCCCTAATGTGAGTAAGGGGAGTAGTGGAAAGAAGGCTTCGGGAAAGGTGGGGAAACGAAACCCGAGAGACATGGATCATAGCATGGATGATGAAGTGAAACTATTAGGAGAAAAGAGAAGGAACAGTGATGAAGGAGGGAGCAATGAAAATCTAATGGAAATAGACGATATTGATAGTAGCAAGAGGAGAATTGTGTCTCAAATGGTAGATCGAGTGGCAAGCCCCACCAATAGTGTTCTCGGTGAACAATGAATTACACCCTCTCTTGAAATTGTAGAGGCCTGAGGAGCACCTCTGCAATTAATGCT
The DNA here is from genome assembly GCF_948465745.1 of Chenopodium album. Lineage (NCBI taxonomy): Eukaryota > Viridiplantae > Streptophyta > Magnoliopsida > Caryophyllales > Amaranthaceae > Chenopodium > Chenopodium album. Next base: position 23,803,178 of record NC_137839.1, read on the forward strand.
ATGAAACGTGTGGTGTTTCTAGAGAGCCCCCAACTGGTGTGTTTCTTTCGGAGACACGTTTGAAGAGGCATGAGCTTGAAAAAATTAAATTTAAGTTGAATTTCAATTCTGCCTTGATTGTTGAATGTGTAGGTGAGGGTAGAAGAAGGAGAGGTGGTGTAGACACCCATTTGTGTCTCCCCAAAACAAAACCTGGTGATAAATACCTTTCACGTCGAATCATTATCGAATGAAGTGAAAGTATGGAAAGTCTAATGTTGCGGTTAGTTTTTATATAAAATCTCCCTTTCTGTTTTCGAAAACCTACTCTTTTTTATGAAAAAAGCCAATCCAGTTTAGTTTGTTCCATAACAAGGGTCCAATAATAGTGTAGTTTGATAGGGCTCGAAACGAGCTTTCCAAAGATATATTATAAGCCCAATTTCGATAAATAATGAGGAAGTTATGGCCAAATTACTAAACTGGGCCCGGTTTGATCTTTATATGCGGCCCAATGATCTAGAGGAGGCCCTATTATGAATTATCATTCGTATTGCAATTAGGATTGATTATAGTCTTCTAGAATCTTCTAGAAGGTTCTTTTGAATCCTATGGGGTTAGGATTGATAATTATGTTTTATGAGTTTTATTTGGAATAAAAGAAGTGTTTTATGTGAAATTACGATTTTACCCGTCGTACGGACTTTTACTACTTGATTTTATCAAAAAGTAGAAAATGCGTGGGAAAACCTTCTGCGTCGCCAAATGACAGGCTGTCGCCTGGCGACGGACCCTGTCGCGCGGCAACAGATGCTGTTGTTGGCGACAGAGGCGTGTTTAATTCCTTTTTGAAAATTGATTCTTTTTATCAATTCCGAACTATTTCATTATAAATACCGTCCTTAGACCTCCGTTTTTAATCATCAACTCTCATCAAGAATTTCTTGATTTTCTCTCTCTCTCTTTCTAAACCAACCCTTTTCAAACAAAATTCCGCATTCACAAGATCTAGACACACCTATCCAAGTTTGAAGTTGCCTTCGCCCTAGACGTGAAAGGTTTGATATTTCTGAGGGTTTGGTTCCAAATCTCTATTTTAATTATTTAATTTAATTGTTTAATTTTATATTTTCGTTCCTTGAAGTTACTAACGTGTGTATTTTGTTATTAGAAAGAGGTACGAGGCATCCAAGTAAGTGCTTTAATTGTTTAATTGATATTATTGTATAGAAATCATGTTTAGGTTGTTATTTTGATCCCTAGTATCATGTTAGGATGGTTTTCCTAGTATCATGTTAAGATGCTTTTCTTAGTATGATGTTTAGGGTAAGAATAAGTTTCTTAATTATATCAATTATTGTTTTTATGATGCTTCCTATTGTCTTTCTTAATAGCATGTTAGTATCCTGTTAGGGCTAAAGCTTTGATCTTTGGTGTTTAGTGGCATGCTAGGGTTTGTTATTAATCTTGTTAGTATCATGCTTAAGATCTTACTATTATTATTATGCTTTAATATGATTACATTAATCATGATTGTTATTATGATTATGATTATTATTGTTATGATTATTATGTTGCTTGATATTTATTGTTATTGCTTTATCACGCCTTTTATGCATGTTTAAAGGGAATTGGTACTTGTAATCACTCTTAATAAGATAATTAATAATCTTGTTTAGCGATAATACGATTATAATTCAAGTGATCGCCAATAATAGTTTTATTTGTGCATTAATATTCAACCAACATAGATTAAACAGGTTTAGGGTTAATCTATTGATTGCATGTTAGTCAGAAAACACACATGAATACGAGAAGAATAAAGTAGAGGCCTATTATTAGGGCAGGCTCTTTCTCTTTTGGATTGGATTTGTACCTTCATCCTCGAACTTCCAGTCTTGGTTCCAGACCTATTGGAGTTAACGATCTCTTAAATTGTTAAGGGGTGCAGTGTAACCTTCACCATGTGAACAGTTTACAAGTTCCTAAAACTTGTTGGCAACTCTTTTGCTCTAGCTTCTTTCCCTTTGGATGCCACCATGCTTTAGTGTATGATCATAGTGGGGTTCAAGTTTGGGGTAATTCTTGAAATATTCCCTACAGGCGGGCTTGCGCTTTTGTGGAAAACCCTTTGGATGTGGTTGTTAGATCATTCTCCCAAAATCACATTGATGTTTGGGTTAACTCATCTTTGCATGATTGATGGAGGTTCACTAGTGTTTATAGGTACCCTGAAGAGGAGAATAAGTATAAGACAGAGATTTTATTGAAAAATCTGATGGATATGAATGGTGAACCATGGCGATGTGGAGGTGATTTTAACCTCATGTTACTTTCTAGTGAGAAGCAAGGAGGCTGAGACTTTTGTAATGAAGAAGCTGATATATTATATGATGCTATACAATTCTGTCAGTTCATTGATTTTGGATACATTGGCCATGACTTAACTTGAACCAATAATAGGGGGGCATTGAAAATGTATAAGAATGGCTTGATCGCTTTTTTGCTAATCAAGCTTGGAAGGACTGTATTGTAGATTCCTTTGTTACGCATCTGTCCAAGAGATGGCCAGACCACCTCCCTATATTATTATAAATTATAGAAGCCTTACACACTCCGAAGAAGAAGAAGAAGAAGGTACGGCTCCATCGCTTTGAGGAAATGTGGTTAAGGGATGAAAATTGTGCAACTATCATTGAAAATGCATGGGTTAGGGGAGGAGATATTTGCTCCAAAATTGCCTTCACCTCGGCAAACTTGAGTGCTTGGAGTAGGGAAAAATCTAGAGACTTTATTAAAGAGATGAAAGATTGTAGAGCGAGGATGGAGAGTCTTATGAGTGAGACTCAAACCGATGAGGTGACTGCTCAAATGCGTGCTATAGATGATAGGATGGATGAGTTGGAGCGGAGGGAGAAGTTATATTGGAAGCAAAGAAGCAAGAGTGGTTAAAAAATGGGGACAAGAATATGATGTTCTTTAATAATAAGGAAAAGCAGAGAGCATAGAGAAATCAGATCAACAAAATAACAAATGCGGCTGGTAATACTTTCTTCAATGAGGAACAGATTTCCGCGTTTTTGTGGACTACTTCTGATCTTTTCGCCTCCAATAGCCATGTTAAGGTTGAGCAAGTTATTGACAAGGTGGAGGTTAAGGTCACTGATCGACAACATGCTACATTGTCTGCCCCATTCCATGCCGAGGAGGTTCGAGAAGCCCTGTTCAAAATGTATCCCACAAAAGCTCCTGGACCCAATGGTATGTCTGCTATCTTCTTTCAAAAATTCTGGGATATTGTTGGCGTTGATGTTGTTGGAAAATTACTTGATATTCTCAATAATAATGGTGACATAGGCTCTATTAATAAGACTCACATTGTTCTCACTCCAAAAAAAAAATATTGCGAGTCTCTGGTTGATTATTGTAGGGAATACTTCAAGCGTTACCCCTAGCTTGAACCCCACTGTGATCATACACTTAAGTACGGTGGCGTCCAAAGGGAAGGAAGCTAGAGAAAAAGAGTCACCAACAAGTTTTAGGAACTTGTAAACCGTTCACAAGGTGAAGGTTACACCCCTTAACGATCCAAGAGATCGTCAACTCCAATAGGTCTAGAACCATGACTGGTAGTTCGGGGATGAAGGTACAAATCCGACCTAAAAGAGATTGAACCTGCCCTAATAATAGACCTCTACTTTATTCTGATCGTATTCATGTGCGCTTTCTGACTTACATGCAATCAATAGGTTTAACCTAAACCTGTTTATCTATGTTGGTTGAAATTAATGCACAAATAAATCTATTATTGGCGATCACTTAATTATAATCAAATTAACCCTAAACATGATTATTAATTATCTTATTAAGAGCGATTACAAATACAAATTCCCTTTAAACATGCATAAAAGGTGTGATCAAGCAATAACAATAAATATCATCAAGCAACATAATAATAATCAAAATAATAATCATCATAATAATAATCATCATAATAATAATAATAAAAATAATCATGATTAAAATAATCATGTTAAAGCATAATAATAGCAAGATCCTAGGCATGATACTAATAAGATTAATATATAACAAGCCCTAGCATGTCACTAAATATTAAAAATCAAATATATAGCCCTAACATGATTATATTAGGAAAGACAATAAAAGGCATCATATAAATCATAATTGACATGATATTCTTTACCCTAAACATGATACTAGGAAATTATTGTTGTCACCCTAAACATCAAATTAAGAAAAAACATCCTAACATGATACTAGGACTCAACATAACAACCTAAACATGATCTCTATATCATAATATCAATTAAACAATTAAAGCACTTACTTGGATGCCTCGTACCTCTTTCTAATAACAAAATAGACACGTTAGTAACTTTAAGGAAAATAATAAACAAACAATTAAATTTAATAATTGAAATAGAGAATTAAGAAAGTTTAGACTAGATTTGGGACCAAACCCTCAGAAATTAAAACCTTTCACGTCTAGGGCAAAGGCAACTTCGCACTTGGCTAGGTGTGTCTAGTGCTAATGTATGATGAATTGTGTTTGTAAAAGGCTAGGCTAGAAAGAGAGAGAGAATCAAGAAATTCTTGATGAGAGCTGGTTAGAGTTGATGAGATTTAGAGAGAATTGATGATTGTAGAGAATTGATGATTGAAAACGGAGGTTTTAGGAGGCTATATATAGAGAAAATCAGTCAGATGGATAAAAAAACGAATTAGAGTTTCAACGAGAATAAAATACGATTAGCGTCAGACGCTGGTCATTAGCGCTAGGCGCTGAAGGTTAGCGCCATGCACTAATGCTTGTCGTCAGGCGCTAATAATCAGTTTCGCGAATTTTTTATTTTTATGATATCTTTTTATCCGGAAGTCCAAATAAGGCATATAATATGTCGTTGGTAATCTCTTGAAGTCTAATTTCCAACCCAATTAGAATTAGATTAAAATATTTTGTAGATATAAAGATATGGCCGAAATAGTGGAACGGTGTCAGTTTTGGATAGAGTTTCATATCTAATTCATATCTTTTTCGTTATAGCTTGGATTTAATATTTTAATATATCATTGGAAAGATAATTTCAAGATATATCCAACCATATAAAATTTGGATACAGATTATGAGGCACGAAAATAAAATCTGACTGTATTCCACTTCGTACAAGACAAGGATTCTTAAAAGGAGTAGTTTTATTCCATTTCAAACTCTTTGAAACATAATTATCAATCCTAATTCCATTAGGATTTAAAAGAACCTTTAGAGTATTCTAGAAGACTATAATCAAACCTAATAGCTTTAGGAATGATAATTAATAATAGGCCCTCTTCTAGATCATTGGGCCGCATATAAAAACCAAATCGGGCCCAGTTTAGTATTTTGGCCATAACTTCCTCATTATTCATCGGAATTGGGCTTATAATATATCGTTGGAAAGGTCTTTTCAAGCCCTATCCAACTACACTATAATTGGACCCTTATCATAGATAAAACTAAACTGGAATGCACTTTTTCATAAATAAGGTAAGAAAAGAAATATTTTCAAAAACAGAAAGAAAAAATCTTTTAATAAAAACATCCTCATCACTAGAGTTTTCACACTTTCGCTTTGTTCAATGATCATATGACATAAAAGGTATTCATCACTGGGTTTGGTTTTGGGGAGACATAAATGGGTGTCTACAGAAGCCCCCACATGGACTAAGTTTGGAGAAACGCAAGTTTCGAAAACAAAAGTCAAAGTATCGATAGGGAAAGAGAATGATTCATAACGTTCTGCGACCCTAAATCACTCTTGTAACGCCGATACCTGCAAACGCGTATCTTGCACCGTCGAGCACACGTGTTTGTTACCGATTTGTTGTGACGATCTTCCGCAAACTAGAGAATACCGCCTAAAGACTGCTAAGCCTGTAACCGCCTCAAATTTTCGTTGTGATACTCTTCGAAAAGATCATTGCTTGTTGATCCTTACTGATGTTATGCCAGTACATCGACGCTTTACTGCTTGTGAACCAGTATGTCGGTGCTTGTGCTGTGATGACAATCCTCATTTCTTTTGGTATAGTTTCCAACACAACTCTTGTATGATGTATGACAATCTGATTTAGAGAAAGTTGTCAAAGCCACGTAACAATCCATCCTTGGAAATGTTCCCACGATGAAGCGACAATCCGTATCTCGAAAAATTTGCAAAATCAAATTTTTGGGAAAAGTAGCCAATGCTTTGTAACAATCTGTCATAACAATTTTGCTATGATCAACAATCCACATCTTGGAATATAACTCTTGAAAGCAATCCACCTAGGAAATTTGCCAACGCTATGCGACAATCCTTTTAGGAAAATATTGCCACAATTGACAATCCGCATCTTGGAACATTTGCAAAAAAAAGTCGACCGACAATCCACTTCGAGAAAATTTGCCACTTACTGAAATGAATGACAATCGACGTTGAGGAACCTTTGCCGAAATTTATGATGAATAAAGTCCTACAACAATCCTTTAGGAAATTTTGCTATAAGGAACTGGGTGTATGACAATCCAATCTTGTAAAACTTGCCAGCGATGACAATCCAAACTTGGAAAAACTTGCCAAACAAAGAAGGAGCACGACAATCCACAATTGGAAACTTTGCTAGGGATGACAATCCAATCTTGGAAAAATTGTCGTTTGAAGAAGATGCGCGACAATCCATATTTTGGAAATATTGTTAGTTGGAGATGACAATCCAATCTTGGAAAAGTTGTCATATAAGTGATGCGCTTGCTTTTGAACCGATGCCTTGGTGTTTGTAATGAGCCAATGCTTAGGCGCTTAAGCTAAGTGAGACGCTTTTTTGTCAGTTCAGTCACTTACTACGATTGTAATCGAGCCGACTACTAACCATGTCAATTTTCTTATAGGGTCTAACTAGCGTACCAAGGAACCCGAAATTGTTGTATGAGGTCGAAATAACTGCTCTGAGTGGTTAAGCGTTCTGTCGCTGCTGAAATATCGCTGGCGCCAAGAATTGGCTCTATCGCCAGACGTTGGGATCTAGAGTTAGGCGCTGCACTCTGTTGCCAGGCGCCAGATGTTGTTGCCGGACGACATCCTTGTCGTCTGGTGCTGGAGTCGGGTCTTCCTTATTCTGCTCTTCTTGCCGCTAGGATGCACCTTTATTTATCTTTGACTATAGGACTTTGCTAATCTCTTTAATTATTTTAGGGTTGACCTAAGGCTTAGCGTTGCTTGAGTAATTGACTTGAAACGACTCAAGGTATAAACTCGACTCGCTGTGATTGACTCAAGGTTGACTCGTCTCGAAGTGAAATGACACGTATGACTCATGACCCGTGTGTGCATTTTATTGTGATCATGCGGCTCAAAAATGCAAAAAAGCAAAAATTTTCCGTCATTTTTGTGGAGGGTACCGACTTTCTCCCAAAAAAGAAAGACACAAAAAAGAGTTAAAGTGAAGTTTTTTTTAAGATGCATGTTGAATGAGCTTAATCCGTTAAGTTGTCTCTCACAGTACAAGGATTGTAACATCTTAAACTATCCTAGTTGACTCGATAATGAAAGTATTTAGATAACTTAGGCGCGGAGGCTAAGTACTTCATACTTCGATGCAATGATGATAATAATTGATGAGTGATGTTGATATGACAAGGCATGCTTCAGCGTTATGTTAAGATTTCATGACAAAGGGTTCCTAAGGGAAGGACTATTTGGTCAGGTATCTGTGATTTGTGTGATAGTGATTCTAAAGTTAGGCTGCAAGGGCTAAGTGTGTGGGAAAATATTATTATTACAAGAGTCAAATGATGGTGACTCTTTAGGCTAGGTAAGCTAATGATGTAAGGATTAAGCCCCCAATTCTAGTTCTAAATAAAAAGGGATGAGCATAGTGTTGGGATTTGGTGAGTCCGACTCACCGCGGAAACAACCCTGACCAAAGGAACCACTTGTAATTAATAAAACCATAAAGCATAAATAAATAAACAAAAGAAAAGGAAGAACGAATCATACCCTTGAAGCGAGCTTCGCCCTCTCAAAACGGGCTCTTATTTGAAAGCCTTGAGCACCGCAAATGTCGTGCCTCCAACGGTAGCCACCCACAAAGGACAAACACAACTTTTTAGGTCCGCTAACTTGGAGTTAGCAAGGTCTGACCAAAACCCAAGTGTTAATGGAGTTTAAGAGTTTTTCCAAAATATGGAATGCTCTTTCTAACTCCCACTCAAGCACTTTTCTCCAAATCCCAAGATTGGTATTTATAGAGAAATGTGGGAGTGAGAATTTCAATCCCATCAATGTGGGATCATGAAATTCCTCAATTTAATTTAAAGCTCAAATAAATTAAATATGCAAGCCAGTAATAAATCAACAAGTGTCCTAGTCATATGTAAAGAGGAGTATGGACCACTTGGAGAGGAGGGGACCATACTTGCTCCCTACTCCTTCCTCTCCTTGTGACACTTGTCCACACACAAAAGCAAGCTTCCTCACATGCTCTCCCATTTACCTGACCCTAGGACTCGGCCCATCACGCCCCACGCAAGTTGGTGCGGGCTGCTGATGCCGAGTGGCGCTGCTAGCAGCAGCGCACGCCAGCACGCCTCGCTTTGCTTGCGGGCTGCTGGCCATGGCTTGCTAGCATGCCTCGCACATGGTGCGGGCTGCTAGCTTGCCTAGTCCCCTAGCACTCGGGATTCCGATGCTAGGGGTATTTTAGTAATTGTTGATTTATTACTAATTTTGCGCGTCTCGTCTTTTTATTATTTTTGACTCGAATTCCGACGATCGGTTTCGACGCTCCAAGCTCGAATTACCAACGTCTAAATATTTAACACTCGGGCGACGAATTAATTTCTTCCGAATTAATTCGTCGAGTCGGTTCGTATATTTTGCTTGGGTGTGACCCGAAGGGTTCAGTCAAGATTAAGCTGTAATATCAATTATATTAATATTACTGATCGGAAGCGGCCTCCACCCAGGCATTCCGATCACTTGACCTTACTGAATATATTAGCTTTCTAATAATTCTGAACCCGCTATCAGAATAATACACTTGTTCGAAGGACACCATTCCTTTCAATCTCCCACTTGTCCTTCCGGACAAGTGTGCATTTAGTGTATAGCCCCTTCCTATGTCTCTTCATGAACTACAGAGTAAGATTACTCGTCATCTCTGTTACGTCCAGAAGTGTTTCTCAAAATCCGAGTTTGACTGTCAATAAGCAGATGATTTCTAAAATCCATCTGAGCACGGCCATGCATTTTCACAGTCTCGCTCTTCGAGAGGCCTTGTAAACAACAAGACATGTTCTGTATTGTTAGTAAGGGGACATTTCCAGTCTTGTAATGTAGCTTCTCTTACTAAGAGGACATAGCCGCCCGATATCTGTCGTTATAATCCCCAGTTACTAACATTTGGCGGATACCAAAGAGGACTAGTACTCAAACAAGAGACCTCCCACTATTCATGGTCAGGGAAAAGAGTTCCAATAGTAATAATGAGAAAAATACTTATGACGATTTTAAATCTCTTAAAGTATTCTCATAGGTCGATCCAGTATGGTTCTAAACCAATACCTGTACAAATGATTTATATCCTCATAGCACAAGAAACGGTTCTATAAATCATACTACACACTAATCTCTAATGGTCATTAATCGTCCACAAAAAATATAACCTTGATTAGGGATAATTTTCGATTAAAATATTCAATGTTCACTAAATAGGTGTTTCTTTATCCAAGCCATTGACTTGATACCCTATTTTGAATATTTATTAAAATCGAATGGACTCATTATTTAATTCTAAACCACAATTAAATAGTTTTGTGGAATATTTGGAAATATTTGATTCCACTATGAAACTTCACAATGTTTCATCTTATGATAAATGGTTTTTCCCAAATGTTTTAAGAGCAATACTCTTCATAAAACATTCATAGAAATCACACTCATATTTGATATGCTTGATTTCTTTCATGCAATTATGAATGTTGTCGTTCACTTATTGCATAGGTTTAGTTATAATTACTTTGCAAACCTTAGCATATTCATTATCCACCATTTCCATAATAAGATGATAAAATTTTGAGAGTGTTAATGGATTTCATGTGATTCAGGATTTATTGTCCAAGCAATGACTCCCACTCATTTTCATGATTTGAGACCTTCTACTTGACAACCTACAATCATCAATGTTCAACAACGAACTTTTCCATTTAATATCTATCTTATTATTGCCTTTAAGGCATTAATATTCTTAACATATGTTTTAGTAGACTCTTCGATGATGCCTTGCATGGATTTCACTCCAAACGACTCACAATGATTTGGAATACTCAAATCACTTACGATCATGGAAATTTATCTTAAATTTCCGCACATTATACATGGATGCATATCCATGTTACCATTCTCAAGCCACGACACTTCTTGCCTCGTGCTTATAAATGGCTTCCTTGCTAAGGATCTAATCCTTGTTAAGGTTTGTGCTTGCAACATCAAAACTCAAGTTGTATTTGTTTACATGCGTCAAGAACTCATCCAACTACTTATTTAAGTGTTATGGATGTTCTTGACTATAATCTAATGATCTAATACTTAGATTAATGTTGACTGGTATTATATACGTACTTCACATGCTCTAAGCAAGTAAGTCGTCTGACGATTCTATATCATAGCTTTACATGATGGATTTAATTCTAGAATGATTCTCAATTCTATTCCATCCATGTGACATTTAGCTCATTCAGTTACACTGAGTCTTGCCAAAATGTTCGCTATGTGATATGGTTGAAAGTCTCTTACTAGAGTCTTTCTTGGTTGACTTAGTATTTAGCCTAGCTTATACTTAGTTCAAACATTTACTTAGCTTCATACATATATGGGTCGAAAGCCTTTCAAAGTCCTTCATGTTTAACATGGTAAATTCCTTTACTCATTTAACTATTTAATTAAGTCTATACCATAGAACTTAATTCCCAAAATGTACTAAGTATTGTCTTTAGCTTGGTCCATTGTCGAAAATACTTTCAAATCTAAGCATTTAGCATTTGATAGTTGTTTCACAATAGAGTTCGTAAACTTCTCTTTGGACCTTTACTTTTGCTCCCACTAAACTTCTTGTTCATCAGAATTTCTATGTTTCTCCATAAGTCAATCATCTTATTAACTTTATGAGAAAACACGTTCTAATTCCTTCATGCAATGCTTCCTTTAATCCCATGACGGATTCCATGTGCTTGCTTTCAAATCTAGCATTATTTTGATTTTCAAAACCCTTAGACTATTCCATAGTCACTTCCAAGATCCTATTTTGGGAAGGCGGTTTTGGTATCTATTTTTCCATATTTCATATGTGCAATTTTGCTAGATCAATCACGAAAATACTTAAGCATTCCGATTGGTGAATAGGTTTTTATTAAAATAAACTCCTTGAAATTAATTATATCCTTTTCAACCAATCTAGCTATGTATGCATATACATTTCCATATTTGTTAGTTTTCTCCTTGAAAACTTATTTGCAATTGATGGATCTTTCATCCTTCATGCAAATTAATCAAGTTTCGAACATGATTTTCAAACATGGAGTCTATTTCGGATTTTCATGGCCTCTAACCATCATTCGAAATTTGGATTTGTCGTAGCTATCTTACAAGACATTATTCCTTTGCTTGTAAGTCTTAGTTTTATTTCTAACTTAATAGAAAATTTATAGGATTCAATCCAAGCCTTTGGTGAATTCTATACCTATACGAGGTAATTGCATCAAACACTGAGTTTTTAAGGCGCTTTCAAATCCCTTTTATGATGTTGATCTTACTCCAATATTTTTAATGTTTTGTGAGTAATGAATTCTCTTTTAAGGAACTTGTAAAGTCCTTTAGAGTATTCTTGATCAAGCATTCTCATGAAGTCCTTTAAGGTCTTCCGAGATTCTCAGTTCTAGTTTGTTGCTAAGCTCGATGGTCATCGAGTACATTTTCCTCCCACTTGTCGTTTTGGAAACGTGTTACTTTCCAGAACGACACCACTTAGAGCAACAAACATTATGTTCTCAATTAGAATGTGGAGGTAATGCCCGTAGTCTCACTTGAATGCTTACAAAGAGACATGTATATTGTCTTTGGGTAAAAGTTCGTTGTGAAACAAACAGTTAGCTCCCACTTGAGTTATCTTTAGTCTTTATTGAGCCATTCAGCTCCAACTAAGCCACCTAGCTCCCACTGAGCCACTTATCTCCCACTGAGCCTCTTAGCTCCCACTGAGCTAGTGAACTCCCACTGAGACTATGAGCCTTAGACATATAATTGAAAAGACTTTTACAAGTTATTTCTATCCATAACTGAATAGGGCGTCCTTTCTTAGCTTCGACATATTGTTTAGTGTAATATTAGTCATTTGTGCAAATATTTAAGAACTTTATAGAAAGGGTTGTGAACCATCATCGTTTGAGTCATTTTCCAATGAACATCGAGATCTCCGTGAGGACACACTATGTTCTTTGTGGAGTTCTTTATGAAAATTTCCATTCATAACTTTGAGATGGTCACGCTTGGCTCAAGCAAACATTGCTCGATCTAATCTAGAAGTTTTGATATCTTGCCAAGTAGATTTTGTACTTCACTGGACTCTTGAGCTACTCAGGTCAAGTTTGTTCACATTTGATGAATATAGAAATATCCTTCCAAATTCTTTGTGAAACGTTGAAGTAATTGATTCCTCTTTAGCCTTAGAAGTCAATTGTCTATACCAAGAACAATAGCTCTCTGCTTTGTCGGTTTCAACAACTAAGACTTGCTTGTCTTAGAATGTTTCCAAATCGAGCAACTATCAAGAGCCTATCTAATAGAATCTTGAGTACGTTCTTGTCAATATAACATTGCTAAAGATGTTTGGAACGCAAATCAAGCCCATGACTTGAACTTAGTGAGTTAATCATGTTAGGGAAATGTTTGTTTATAATCAAGCATTCTTGACTAAACGCTTGGATAACCATGCCATTCAAATAAATCTAGCAACTATTGCTCATTACTTTGAATGTGAGTCTTCCGTGTGTAAACGGATCAATTACTTATTATGGAACATAATAACCATTATTTGTTCTAGCCTTTGGCTTAAAAGGTCTCTAAACCAAACATACGACCTTACAACTGATGTAGCTCTTCTTGCTTCATTCTAAGCTTGTAAGTCGATAATTTAGTTTAACTTAAATATTTTGAGGTCACTATCATAGTGGAACACTCAAGCAGTATCCGATACTTGTGAAGATAACAAATTGCTAAGTTAACTACAATAACATGAACTCATGAGTTGAAATGGAATCTAATTCCTTTTCTTTGTTCCTTCTTTCTTATATTTCTTATCATACAATATCTCATAATCTTACTTTAAGAATTATTTCTTTAAGTACCTTGACTCTTATACTTTGTTAGGCATAATCAAGCACCTAGTGCGCCGTAAAACAAAGTTCCATCTTTTCCATTAATTCTTACTCGAATTACTACATCAATGAGTCCTACTCAATTATGTATGATGCGAAAAGATACATTGGTTGTCAAACATTGACAATCTTGAGTTTGCAACTCAATACCTCATGTTTTATCAAAACTACCTAGTATTTTGAATACATGATGTCCAACCTTCTTAGTTATAAAAGTCATTTATGAGAATTGTATTTTATAAATGCTTTTCCTGTCTTTGAGAACTATTCTCAAGGATTTCCTTTACCAATCATGGAAACAATATTATTTGATTTAGAATACTATAAATATAAGTGCAAAGTATAACCATTTATCAAGAACATAATAAGTTTGAAATTTAATAGCATTCATGCAAACTTCAATCTTATTAAACGTCTTATTTATGCATAAAAATTGTCCCTATTTGGCGAAAATAAGGTGATTCCAAGATCCGAAGAAACAAAGAGTGGTTAAGCATGCTTTGGCTTGTCTTAACACTCAATCTTCTAAGGTAAGCATTGCCTTGCTAATGGCTCTAAGCCACTCTTGGTTAGATAATCGGCGCATCTAATGCATCTTTGACGATGTATCTCTTTTTCCACGGTATGTGAGGACTCCTCACTCATACCGATGAGTTCAACCAAAACCAACGTGCACACCCGGTGTGCCTTATGAGCCTTGGAGAAGTGATGGCACCTCGCTTTGGCGTAGCCTACCATCACCCTCATTCGGTTGGTAAGTGTTGTTTTGGAAAGGCAAGTTTGACTCAATATTATTAGGGACCTAGGATTTCTATGTTGGTTGATTTAAATGAACTTAAATAATCATCGCAACATAAAGAAAACCTAAACATGCATCTAACGAATAATTCACATGTATATATAAGCATAAAATATAAAGAGAAATTATAGATGCATATTGGCAACTAGCATGACCCCTTGAATTCTTCAAGTCTTCAAAAGGTCTTCATTTGCAATTCAAGGCTTTGTCTTCCAAGATACGCCGTCTTCAAGACTTAACCAAACTATGCAAATACTAGTGTCTACGACTAGGAATAATCTAAATATTAAGGTACAAAAATACTTAACGGTGCGTAGACCGTATTTAGATTTACAAAAATACATAAAGGCACGTAGTCCGTATTTTCTATCCTAATCGGGTCCCACTAGTTGCCATTTCATGAAACCTGTGAGAGAGAATATACATTTCATTCATCCATTCACTATTTGTGAATGGCCCATGCTATTTACAATATCAAATAAGTAAAAAGCATTTAAACAACGCGCGCACTAGTGACTAATCTAGGTGGTTAATCCGATTAACACGCCTAATTAAATACTAGTCAAAGTTGTTTAACCGATTATGTAATTGACGTCATTAATAATTGAAGCTCCCACTAAATTCCGTATTTCCCTTAATTAATCCAATTAATTAAGTCGGTAGCACCCAAACTTGTATTAATAAAATTTTGCCAATGCCGCTCAAAACCAAGGCCTAGTTGTGAAAGACATTCCTCAAATTTCCTACGGGTAAAATCCTATGTTTTTAACTCATTACAGATGGTCTTTCCAGTGAGATGTTTTTTATGCATATGACAATAATGTTAATCAAAATTACGCACATGAAATACTTAGAACTTTTCGAGTCTCATCCACTCATTCTAAATCATTGCCGAAACAAATTCAGGAATTAAAAATAGAAATCCTCCCCAGTGGAGTCGCAAAAAAACTGTAGGGAATAATTTCAAGCTTTTAAATCCCACTAGCTTAAACCCCACTGTGATCATACACTAAAGTACGGTGGCGTCCAAAAGGGAAGAAGATAGAGCAAAAGAGTCGCCAACAAGTTTTTAAGGAACTTGTAAACCGTTCACGAGGTGAAGGTTACACCCCTTAACGATCCAAGAGATCGTCAAATCCATAAGGTCATGAACCAAATAAGGGTTTGGGGATGAAGGTACAAATCCAACCTAAAAGAGATTGAACCTGCCCTAATAATAGGCCTCTACTTTATTCTGCTCGTATTCATGTGCGCTTTCTGACTAACATACAATCAATAGGATTAACCCTAAACCTGTTTAATCTATGTTGGTTGAACATTAATGCACAAACAAACTATTATTGGCGATCACTTGAATTATAATCACATTAACCCTAAACAAGATTATTAATTATCTTATTAAGCGTGATTACAAGTACCAATTCCCTTTAAACATGCGATAAAGGTGATCAAGCAATAAATATAAATAATCAAGCAACATAATAATCATAATAATAATAATAATCACGATAACAAATATCATAATCATAAAAATCATAATGAATAATAATAATCATAATTATAATAATATTCATGTTAAAGCATAAAATAAGTAAGATCCTAGGCATGATACTAACAAGATTAATAACAAACCCTAGCATGTCACTAAGCAATAAAAAATCAAATCTTTAACCTTAACATGATACTAACAATCATAAATATTAGGAAGAAAATAAAAGGCATCATAGCAATCATATTTAATATTAAAATTACTCTAGACATGATACTAGGAATCATAATAACAATCTAAACATGATTTCTACATCATAATATCAATAAAAACCAATAAAGTACTTACTTTGATGCCTCGTACCTCTTTCTAATAACAAAATACACACGTTAGTAAATTCAAGGAAAATAATAAAACAAACAATTAAATTAAATAATTGAAAGAGAGATTTGGGACCAAACCCTCAGAAATTAAACCTTTCACGTCTAGGGCGAAGGCAACTTCGAATGTGGCTAGGTGTATCTAAGTCTTGCGAATGCGGAATTTTATATTTGAGAAAAGGCTAGTTTAGAAAAAGAGAGAGAGAGAATAATCAAGAAAATCTTGATGAGAGTTGGTGAATTGAAATAAGAATTGATGAAATCTCGTTATCGAAAACAGAGTTTTAATACGATATTTATAGAGAAAATCAGCCAAAAAGAAAAAATTAACAAAACAGAGTCTGGCAGACGCCAAACGAGGTTGGGGCCAGGCGCCAATGGCTAGACCCAGGCGCCAATGGCTGGCGCCAGGCCTGGTTCCAGGCGCCAATGCCTGGAGTCAGGCGCCAAACCCGTTTTTAATGCGTTTTTGTTTTTATCACATCTTTTGATCCGGAAGTCCAAATCAGGCATATAATACGTCGTTGGAAAGATATTAAAGTCTAATTTCCAACCCAATTAAAATCAGATTAAAATATTTTGTAGATAAAAAGATATTGCCAAAATAGTGGAAGGGTGACAGTTTTGGATAAAGTTTCATGTCTCATTCATATCTTTTTCGTTATAACTCGGATTTAATATTATAATATATCATTGGAAAGATAATTTAAAGATCTATCCAAACATATAAAATTTATATAAATATTATGAGGCAGGAAAATAAAATCTGAATATATTCCACTTCATACAAAACAAGGATTCTTAAAAGGAGTAGTTTTATTCAATTTCAAACTCTTTAAAACATAATTATCAATCCTAACTCCATTAGGATTTAAAAGAACCTTCTAGAGTATTCTAGAAGACTATAATCAATCCTAATATCTTTAGGAATGATAATTAATAAGAGGCCCTCCTCTAGATCATTGGGCCGCATATTAGGCTCAAACCGGGCCCAGTTTGGTAAATTGGCCATAACTTCCTCAATATTCATCGGAATTGGGCTTATAATATATTGTTGGAAAGGTCTTTGTAAGCCCCATCCAACTACACTACTATTGGACCCATATCATGAACCAACCAAAATGGATTGGCTGTTTTCTTAAAATAAGTTTTCAAAACCAGAGAGAAAAGAAAAGAAATTAAAACTATCCGCAACGCTAGACTTTCCACACTTTCACTTCATTCGATTATGATTCAACGCGAAAGGTACTCATCACTGGGTTTGGTTTTGGGGAGACACAAATGGGTGTCTACAGTTAGTGTGTGCTTGAGACTCATTGTATGTGATCGTGTATTTATTAATGACGCGACAAAAAACGTAAGTGGAGTAAGTGGAGGGTACCAACCTTCCCCAAAAGAAAAAGAAATAAAAAGACAAGTAAAAATAAATAGAATAAATAAGTAAATAAAATACTAAAGTGATGAATAAATAAATAAAAGAAAATAAAATAAATGATAAAGATAATAATAATAATAAAAAATAAAATAAAAATAAAAGTAAAAAAGTTGAGAATTTTATTAGGAGTGAAACTCTCAGAAAACTGAAAAATAAACGGCGAAGATAAAATACTATACAAAATCCGGATAGATAAGGAAAAAGATAAAAAAAAAACGCGTGGAGTGCAGTGACACGACACTGTACACCGTGTCACGGCAAAAGCCGCCGTGTCGCGGCAAAGATTCCCGTGACACGGTGGGATTTCCTGTGTCACGGTACGCGTATTCTACAGTGGTGTGGTTTACGCGTATGGAAAGATAATTTCTGAGTAGTTCCGAGCGCTTTTGCTATAAAATAGGACCATTATATTCACGATATGCATAATTACGAAACACAAAATAATCAGAATTTCATATTTCAATAATCATGTCTCAGAATTTTGATAATACATTGCGCGACTGGTCTTATTCTTTGACCAATGCTGACAAAAGAGAGTTAGAATTATTTCATGTTAGGGGTTTACTAGCCCTGCGACATGTAGCGATTAAACATGAGTTTCTTAGGGCAGCATTAGATTATTGGAGTCCAGAAACACATTGTTTTAAATTTGATTACGATGAAATCTGTCCCCTGCCGAAGGAATTCGGTGCAATCTTTGGATTTCCTGCTAGAAATCTTATTGCCATGCCTACCCTGCATGAATATTATTACGAAGATTTTGAACGCCATTTGAATCTAACAGATCCAGATTTAAATAGAATTGTATGTGGTAATGAGGTAGACTTAGAAAAACTTGCAAATTTATATTTTAATCACCCTATCTCTGAGTCTTATCATGTATATCGTAGAAGGGCATATATTTTTTGCATGTTTAGCAAGATTTTATTTGCAAACGGTAGGGTAGGAAATGCTTGTCTAGCGTTTGTGCGTGAACATGTCAAATCTGGGAGATCTCCTATGCCTACTGATAAGTGGTTTATTGGACAACTTATTGTGTTAATTTAAACCCGGTTTTGCGATCATTTCCCCTCTTTCTAACCCAATTTTTGAATGAAAATGTTTTGTCTCGGCTTTCCCCCTCTTGGTTTGTGTTTGTCCATGTTTTGCAGGTCTATGGACTCAATTTGGCAAGCTTTCGGTGCATGGTTTGTGTTTAAGGCAAGAGAATTAAAGAATGGAGAGGGCGCTCCAGCAGGAGCGGGCGTGCACCCCTCAGGAGCGGGCGCTCCGACCTTTCTGCCAAATTTCTGCCAAAGCTTCAAGAATTGCACACCCTGTGAGGAGCGGGCGTGCAGCCTTGAGGAGCGGGCGCTCCTGGCTGTGGAGCGGGCGCTCCTCGCTGGGAAATCTGTTTTCTTTGACGGATTTCTCTATGTGTTACGGGGAGTATAAATACTTCCTCCTTTATTCATTTGTAACCTAGACAGATATAGCCTAGTTTTTAGAGACTCCTCTTAGTTTGAAACATTCCTTTTAATTAATTTAGCTTAATTTTCATCAATTCAATCATTGTAATAGTTGGTTTCAAGTTTGTTTCTCAAGATTGGCACTTTGTATTCAACAATTTCAAGCCTCAATTAGTAACTTCCTTCTACTTTTCTCCATTTAATTTCTGATTTTATTTGTTGTTGCATGATATTTAAATCTTTTTAGTTCTTGATAATTTGTTATTGGATGATAGTTATTTCAATTGTTAATCATTTTTCCCCAATTATTGAAGAAGTTAGAACCCTAATACTTGTTTGCATGTTGATAAATATGAGTTGTGAGTAGTCTACTTGCTAGGGGTTGGGTGAAGCTCAACCTTTTGGGTTAATTATGCAAATGGGGGAGAAGCATTGATGCTTGTATTGCAATTAAATTGATTATATGAGATTGCTTGTTAGTTCTTCAATGATAGGATTAGCTACCCTTGATTTAGGAGCTCGATAGCATGATATGCTTAGTTTGACATGGAAATGTGAATGAAGCATGGAATTACTTATTGCAATTTGATTATGTATCTTCTATTGCCAAACTAATGAGGAATCCAAGTTTAGTAGTGTGAGTTATTTCCTAATTGCATGAGGTTGATCTTACATATAGTCCTTGCTATATCTTATCAATTTCACTCCCCGTTTGTCTATTTGCCTTGGTCGAGTGGATCCCATTCCCTAGTGTCCTCAATCCATTGATTTAGAACCATAGTTTGTTTGTCTTCTTGACGAACCCCAATTCACCATTGACTTCGAATTAGCTTAAGTGTTAAGATCTTTGGCAACCATATCCCGTTCCTTATAGACCAAACTCTTACTTGTCATTATGCTTGGTTTGTAAGGTGTTTGTTAATAAATGTGTTTGATTGAGTGTGGAATGTGCAACCGTTCTAACGCCCATCAAAATGGCGCCGTTGCCGGGGAACGGTGTTGTTGATTGCTGATTGATTACTTGAGTCTAGTTCACCATAAAATAAAAAAAATTTCAAAAAGATTGTTTCTTTTTTGATACACTTGTAGCCTTGGTACTAATTGCGTTTGTTGAGAGTGTATGCGCAGAACTCATAACAGGATCTTGGTACCTTACGATCCCGAGATTGAGCAAACTTAGAGAAGGAGAAAAAGAGCCGGTTCTAGGCCGTTTACTACTCCCCCAACTAGAGAGACCAATTTCGAGGAGGATCGAGATCAAATGGGTGACGCGGAACCACCACCTCAAAGACCTTTAAAGGAGTTGGGAACTCCGGGAGCTTATAGAGCTTCAAGTGGCATTGCTCCACCCGTCACTTAAGCCAATGACTTCGAGATTCGGCCCACGATGATAAATTTGATTGAAAGAAAGCAATATAGTGGAGCAAAACATGAGAGCTCTCTTGCACACTTGAACGAGTTCGAAAAATATTGCAACACAATCAAGGTAAATGGGGGTAACTCAAGAGTTTGTGAGACTAAAGCTATTTCCTTTTTCTTTGATAGGAAGGGCTCTTGAATGGCTTGATAAGGAGGTGAGGCCTAACTCCTTGAGAACTTGGGACGAGGTCACCACGGCTTTCTTAGGGAGATTCTATTCTCAAAAGAAGACGGCCGAGGCAAGGGCTTTGATCCAAGGCTTCCGTCAAAAGGCTAGTGAAACCATATATGAGGCATGGGAACGATACAAGGAATATCAAAGGGAGTGCCCTCATCATGGAATTCCGTCATATCAAGTGCTTCAAATTTTCTATGGGGGCTTGAGCCCACAAGGAAAGACTAGCTTGGATGCGGGAGCGGGTGGCCCGATTATGAACAAGACGGAGGAGCAAGTCATAGAGATAATTGAGGATGTGGTGAGGCACCATATGGATTGGCAAGAAGGAGAGAGAGATTCTCTAAACAAGGGAGGAAATGCGGTGTACTCCGTTGATCACCTTAATGCCATCAACAATTTGACTTCCCAAATCGCCAACCTTGGAAAGGAGATGACGTCCATTAAGGAAAAACTAGAGACCTCTAGTTCAACGCAAGAGCATCCCTCCCAATCTAAGGGGAGAGGTATGAATTCTAACTCTTCTCCCTCTACTTCTAATAACATGCCTCATGGATGTTTGTTTTGTGAAAATTGTGGGTCATATGACCATGATACCTCTTCTTGTAATTATGATTCCCAACCCCAACCCCAATACGAAGATGGTAATGAAAATGAAAATGAACAAGTCAATGCCTTGTCTTATGATAATAGACATAGGAATGACAATCAAAGATACTTACCACCAAATAGAAGAGAACAAGGGGGGAATTCCTATAACCAAAGAGGAAATGATTACGATTACCATAACCAAAATCAATGGGGAAATAGGAACCAAAGGGACCAAAATCCCCAAGGTAACTACAACCAACAAGGTGGTTATGGTAACCATAATCATAATAATCAAGGAAACTATGGGAATCAAGGGCAATTTCACCAAGGGGGAAACTCTAATAATCGGAACAATTGGAACAACAATAATCATAGAGGTTCTTCTAATCAAAATGCGTCCAATTCGAATGTTAGAGGTAATAGGGCTTCCCAAGACAACTACTATGCACAAGCACCACATAGTAGGTCTAGCTTGGAGGAAATGATGGAAAATCAAACTAAAATGTTCAATACTTTCATGGCCTCTAGTGAAAAGAAATTTAGTGAAGTGATGACCCATAATAAAATGCTAGAGACACAAATTTCTCAATTGGCCAATGCTTTGAAGGAAGGGACTAGCACTTCTAAACTACCACCCCAAGGACTAGATCCTAAGAGGCCCGTAAATGTTATATCAAAAAGGAGTGGTAAAGTGTTGGAAGAAAGTGTTACTAAAAAAACCAATGAGAGAATGAACATGAGTGAGCCTCCCTTTAAAAGTGATTTTGAACAAGAGAGAGAGAGCAAAACCATGAGAATGAAAAGGAGAAAGAATGTGAGAAAGAAAAAGAATTTGAGAAAGAGAAAGATTTTGAAAAAGAGAGTGAAGAGAGAAGAGAAAAAGAGAGAGAAACAAAACAATTGCAAAAGTTACCATATCCTCACAAATTTGTTAGAAACAAATTAGATGTGCAATTTGGAAAATTTCTTGAAACATTGAAACAAATTCACCTTTCAATTCCTTTTACCGATGATATCAAGCAAATGCCTAACTATGCTAGGTTTTTGAAAGATATTTTGAGTGGAAGGAGAAAGTGTGAATTGGTTGAAACGGAGAGTCTCACCGAGAATTGTAGTGCAATTATCATGAACAAGATTCCACCCAAATTAAAAGACCCCGGTAAATTTTCTATCCCATGTGCTATATACAAGATGCAAATTGATAATGCTTTGTGTGACCTAGGGGCTAGTGTTAGCCTAATTCCATACTCGGTATACCAAAGACTTGGGATAGGGGAACATCTACCCACCAACATCACCCTACAATTGGCCGATCGCTCTATTAAATTCCCAAAGGGTAAGGTAGAGGATGTTCCTCTAAGGGTGGGGAAGTTTGTAATCCCGGTGGATTTTGTTGTGTTAGAGATGGATGAAGATGTCAACATTCCAATAATTCTAGGAAGACCTTTTCTTGCTACTTCGGGTGCTTTAATAGATGTTAAAAGTGCTAAAATTTCACTAAAAGTAGGAGATGAGGTGATAGAATTTGATTTGAATGAGAGCATGAAATATCCAAGCTCTAGTCTTGATAATTGTATGATGATTGATACTATTGATTCTATTGTGACTTCTATGCATGAGCACTTGCTCACTACTAACGATGCCCTTGAGAATGTCCTTTTGAATAAGGAAAAGATAGGTGAGCAAGGCAAGGAGATGACATTGTATGAAGAAATGCTTGAAGGAAGTACGGAAGAAAGCATTGAGCAAGTATGCATGGGAATCATAAGCAATGATGCTTTGAAAATAGCCACCTCGAGAGAAGGTAAGGGTGTTCCAATGGTAGAGTTAAAACCTCTACCATCACAGCTAAGGTATGAGTTTTTGGGTCCTATTTTTCCGGTAATAGTGAATTCTTCTTTGAACGAGTGCCAAACTCAAATGTTATGTGGAATTTTAAGAAACCACCAAGGTTCTTTGGGCTATACCATTGATAACCTCAAAGGTATTAGTCCCGCTTTATGTATGCACCACATAACACTTGAGGAGGGTGCTAAGCCTTCCATTGAGAGGCAAAGGAAACTCAATCCTCAAATGGGGGAGGTGGTGAAGAAAGAAATCACCAAACTCCTTGATGCCGGCATCATCTTCCCCATTTCGAGTTCTAGATGGGTTTCCCCCGTTCATGTGGTCCCTAAAAAGGGAGGAATGACCGTAGTTGAAAATGAGAATGGTGATCTCATTTCAACTAGAACGGTGACCGGTTGGAGGATGTGCATAAACTATAGACGTCTAAATGCATCCACTAATAAGGATCATTTTCCTCTTCCTTTTATCGACCAAATGCTTGAAAGACTAACAAAGCACAAGTATTATTGCTTTCTTGATAGTTATTCGGGTTTCTTTCAAATCCCCATAAACCCGGATGATCAAGAGAAGACAACTTTTACTTGTCCATATGGTACTTTTGCATACAGGAGAATGTCGTTTGGACTTTGCAATGCACCGGCAACCTTTCAAAGGTGCATGATGAGTATATTTAGAGACATGCTTGAAGCCGAAATGGAAGTGTTCATGGATGATTTCTCGGTTGGGGGCCTTTCATTTGAAGATTGTTTGTCCAATTTGGGAAAATGCTTAGCAAGATGTGAGAAGGTCAACTTGGTCCTAAATTGGGAAAAATGTCACTTCATGGTTGAAGAGGGAATCGTCCTTGGTCACAAGATATCAAGCAAGGGGATTGAGGTCGACAAGGCCAAAGTTGAAGTGATTGAAAAATTGCCACCTCCAATTAATGTGAGAGGAGTAAGATCCTTTTTAGGGCATGCCGGGTTCTATAGGAGATTTATCAAGGATTTCTCACAAATTGCTAGACCCCTAAATGCTCTTCTTCAAAAGGATGCCATATTTATTTTTGATGAAAAGTGTCTTCAAGCTTTCAACAAATTAAAGGAAGCTTTGATCTCTACTCCAATCGTGCAAGGTCCAAGATGGGATTTGCCGTTTGAACTTATGTGCGATGCTAGTGATGTTGCAATTGGAGGGGTGTTGGGACAAAGAATTGAGAAGAAACTTCACGTCATTTACTACATGTCCAAGACCTTAAATGAAGCTCAACGGAACTACACCACAACGGAGAAGGAGTTTCTTGCCGTGGTGCATGCTTTTGAGAAGTTTTGGAATTACCTAATTGGTTCCAAAACTATTGTTTATACCGATTATGCGGCTATTAGGTACCTTGTGGCAAAGAAGGAGTCCAAACCTCGTCTTCTTCGATGGGTCTTGTCTCTCCAACAATTTTATGTTGAAATCCGGGATAAGAAAGGGGCCGAAAATGTGGCTGCGGACCATCTTTCCCGATTAGAGAATGTGAAAGCTAGTGATGATGAAATTCCCATTTGTGATGAATTGAGAGATGATGTGCTCTATATCTTGAATGAGAAGGAGCTTCCATGGTTCGTCGACTTGGTGAACTATTTGGCTTGTGGAGAATTCCCTCCCGATTTCTCAAAAAATCAAAGGAAGAAGCTAAAAAGGGAAGCAAGACACTATGTGTGGGATGACCCCATTCTCTACAAGAGAGGAGTAGATGGTTTGCTCCGTAGGTGTGTTCCGGATGAAGAAGTACAAAATGTGCTCAAGATGTGTCATTCCGATCCTTGTGGAGGGCATATGGGAGCAAACAAAACGGCATTGAAGGTTTTGCATAGCGGGTTGTGGTGGCCTCACATCTTTAAGGATGCTTGGGGGTTTGTGAAGACTTGTGACCGGTGTCAACGAACCGGCAATATATCCAAGCGAAACGAGATGCCTCAACAACCGATTCTTGAGCTAGAGGTATTTGATGTGTGGGGTGTTGATTTCATGGGGCCATTCCCTACTTCTTATGGAAATCAATACATCCTTGTGGCGGTCGATTACGTATCAAAATGGGTTGAAGCCATTGCCTCCCCAATTAATGACCACAAGGTAGTCATGAAGATGTTCAAGAAAGTCATATTTCCAAGATTCGGAATTCCTAGAGCAGTGGTAAGTGACAACGGTTCACATTTCGTTCATTGTGCTTTTCAAAAGATGCTAAGAAAGCACGGGGTTCACCAAAGATTCGGCCTTACCTATCATCCACAAACTAGTGGGCAAGTGGAAGTGTCTAACCGTCAAATTAAATTAATCCTTGAGAAGACGGTTGCAAGTAATAAGAAGGATTGGTCAGAAAAGCTTGATGACGCTCTATGGGCATATAGAACGGCATAAAAAACCCCAATAGGCACAACTCCATATCGTCTTGTGTATGGAAAATCTTGTCATCTACCGGTGGAGCTTGAACACCGAACTCAATGGGCAATCAAGAAGATTAACTTCGACTTGGCTAGCGCGGGAGAGCAAAGATGGCTTGATTTGCATGAGCTTGAAGAGATAAGATTGGAAGCCTATGAGTGTGCTAGCAACTATAAGAATCGCACTAAGGATTTCCACGACTGGAACATTGAAAAGAAATCATTTCTAAAAGGCGATAAGGTACTCCTCTACAACTCTAGGATGAAATTTTTTCCCGGGAAACTTTTATCAAGGTGGAGTAGACCTTTTGTTGTTAAGGAAGTGTTTCCTCATGGAGCCGTGGAAGTTTGGGATATGGACGGCAAGAGATCTTTCAAGGTGAATGGGCATCGCCTCAAGCTTTACTACGAGGGTGCTCATGTAGGTGTTTTAGAATCAACTCAATGTAATCTTACCTCCTGAGTGTGGAGGTCGTCAAGCTATTGACGTTAAAGAAGCGCTTCCGGGAGGCAACCCGAGTAAAAAAAAAAAAAGAAAAAAAAAGAGAGAGAAAAGAGAGTAAAAAAAAAATAAAAGGAGTGAGAAATTAAACAATGAGTGAGTGAAGAAAAGAATAAGAGTGTTAAGAATATCTGATTTTGGATAATTTTGTTGGATTATGTCCTTGTGGTTTTAATGTAAGAGAAAGAAGCAAAAAAAAAAGAAAGCAAGGAAGAATTTAATCAAAGCATTAAGTAGTGAGGAGCGGGCGCTCCTCAGCCTTGCGCGCCCGCTCGTCGTAGGAATTTAGTTTCAGCCAAAACAGAAGAAAAACATAAAGTTCCAGTAAGTTTGGAGCGGGCGCTCCGGAATGAGGAGCGGGCGCTCCACCCCCAGGAGCGAGCGCTCCAAATTCTGCATGCCCGCTCCTCACAGGGTGTCCCAAATAAAAAAAAAACAGAAGGTTCTCCAATGAATTGGAGCGGGCGCTCCAATGATCTGCACGCCCGCTCCAAAGCCAGGAGCGGGCGCTCCAAATTTTGCACGCCCGCTCCTCACAGGGTGAACCAAATTTAGGAAAAAATAGAAGGGTGAAGAAGAGTTCGGAGCGGGCGCTCCGGAATAACGAGCGGGCGCTCCAAATTTTGCACGCCCGCTCCTCATAGGAAAATTCAAAAAAAAATACAGAAGTTAATTCCCAGGATCGGAGCGGGCGCTCCTCTTCCCTGCACGCCCGCTCCAGCGGATCTGGGTAAAAAAAAAAAGTGGAATATTTCTCCTTCTTTTAATCTCCTTCACCCATTTTCACCAATCATTCTAACATTTGCTCTCTCTCCTCTTCCCCATCTACTTCTCACTCTAAAAACCCTCACTTTCTCCAACTTCTCTCTTCATTTTCATCATCAAATCTCAACTTTCATCAATCAAAATTCACAAATTCTTAATCTACATCAAATTCTCTCTCCAAAAACCACAATTTTACAAAAATTTGGGCAAAATTTTCGAAGACCCACAAGTGGGAATTGAAGAAAATCAAAGGGAAAGGGGCCAAGCTTGTTAGAAAAGGAGAAATTTGGGTAATTTTGAGGATTTTAGAGTATTTTCATACTCTAAGTGGTATAATCTTCTTCCTTACTTCACTTTCCCTCTTAAACCTAAGGGTTTTTCTTCAATCTTTCTCTCAATTTGTTTATTTCATGATTGTTGTGTAATTAGTTGCATGATTAGGTGATTTAAACAAATTTTATTGCCTTTGATAATTAAATTGTTGATTTTTGTGGATAATTGTGGAGTAAAAGAATGGCTTGTGCATGAAAAATTGATTATACTTTGTGAATTTGTGAATTTGTGTGGGAATTGTTGTGTTGAGATTGTTGGTTGGTTGTGTGGAATTATTATTGAATTGTGAGCAGGTACATTGGTTTTATTTGGGGGTTTGAAGATATGGAGATTGCTTGTGGTTTGTTGACTGTTGTTTGTGGTGATTTTTGTAAGCTTTCCTGTCCAAAAAAAAAAAATTCAAAATGGTTCTTTGTTTATTTGGAGGTGCGGGAGGGAAGAAGAGGAAGACTACTTCCGGCATCCAAATAAATGAAAACCGTTCCTCCGGAAGCCCTAACGAATCCCTAAACCAAGCAATAGCCCAAAACCAAGCAATAAGCCAATCCGGTCCTCCTCCTTTGATAAAAATACCAGAAAAATCCAAAAATCTTCATAAAAAGCTTTGCTCGCGAAAAATGCTTCCAACACGATTCTATGACCAAGGTGCCAAATTCTAGGAATAGACGACGGAATTCGTCAAGTGGCTGCTAATTTCGGATGGTTAGAATTCCTTAAAAAAAGGGAGGAAACATTCGAATCACTCACTCTCGAATTCCTATCCACCCTAACCGTGGTAAAGACTAGTGGGGAAGGAGAGCCGATTGAGTGTGAGATTGAGTTTAACATGTTCAATAGACCTCAAGTCATAAGCTTAACTCAACTCAATCAGATATTCGGGTGGCCCGTTAACAACCAAATAACCAGACCCGATAGTTACAAGCTCACCAGTTACGACGAGTGTAACTGGTGGAACACTATCGCGGGGTACCCCACATTCACATCCCGGTCTAGTCACGCTAGCCATATCATCCACCCCGTACTCCGTATATTCATGAGAATTATGGGGTATGCTTGCTTCACAAAGCAAGATCTCGGGAAGCTAACAAAAGAGGAGATTAAATGCCTCTTTATAGCTTCCCGATTTGAGGGGGATCTTGAGGGGAACGTGAATATGGGGTACATATTCATAAAGCGGTGCTACGATATTAAGACGAGCACGGAGTTGACGGGTGAGATTAAGTGTGGTGGGATGATCACAATCATCGCCAAGGCATTGGGTTTCAACGGTTGGGTTAACCAATTAACCCCAATTGAAGGCCCAAATGCTCTTGACCTTGCCGGTTTTGCCACAATGAATATGATTGTGTAAATCCGGGGAAATGTGACCACCTACTCTTGGTTGGTCAAAGGGAAGCACCGCTGCATTCTCCCTAATGCGGCGGTTATGAACACCGTGGGAACCACTTGGCAAGTGCCAAATGAGCCACTCCCCGACAATGTTCCCGACCTTGATCAACCATCTCAACCCCGCCGCTATAGCATCTCTACCATTCCAAATTTCATGGGCGGTCAATCCTCCTCCTCATCTTCCTCCTTCAACCTCGAGTCGGCTTTCCACCACCTTAACCTTTCTAACCAAAGAATTCTCCAAGAAAATGAATATCAAAGCTATGTCTCCCTAATGTCCTACCAAAACCTCGTTGAAAGTGGAGACTTTCTCCCTTATGTCAACTATCCTCACCGACCCGTTCAAGAAGGGCCGGTTGCGGGTTGGAACAACAACCAACCCACCTACTCTTATTGGCAAGGACCCCGTAGCTCCATTTTGGAGCTTCGTTCCTTCCCTCCCTACGATTATACACAACCCGGGGGTTGTGATTTTAGGGGGGACCCCTCTTACTACCACGTCCCCGAGACATGTGGTAGGATGACTCCGGAGGAGATCGATAACCACCCCCAAAGGGGATACTTCGGGTTCCCACCCGGGTATAATGGTGGTTGGGGCACTAGTGATGCACCGGACTACGGTCATTACCGTAGTAGCCCCAACTATGATCTCCCTCCCTATGTGGATCAACCTTCCTACTCCGGCGATGTAGATCCTAACTACAATTTCATGCCATCGCCGAGTAGGGAGGAGTGATCGGGAGTAGGCTTAGGCTTTTGTATTTACCGTTCCCTTTTACTCTTTCCCGTCTTTTGTGACACTAAGGGCGGTGTCAAGTTCTAGCTTGGGGGGGAGAGTTTTCCTCTTCGTGTCTATCTTTTGTGGGTACGGTATTCAAAAGTCTAGCTTGGGGGGTAGTCTTGGGGTTTTAATGCCTATGAGTGGGTTTTGGTTTTGGTAGGATGTGTGCTTTCTTGTGATGCTTTTTGTGCTATGTATGGAGAAGTTTGAGTTTGTATGTGGAATGTTTGGCATGAAAGGCTTAGTTTAGCCTTTGGGACTTGTGGTAGGATTCATATGGTATTATGTTCTAGTTTGCATGCCTATTTTAGGTTGGTTGTTGCCCTTTTCACGTTTTTATGGCATGCCTAGGCTAGAACAATTGCATATTGATGTTTTTGTCTCACTTCTCCTTATGTGTGTACTATTTGGAGCATCTTATCTATGGCTTTGATATGATTATGCTTTGGTTGGTTTGCTTGTTGGTTGGTAACATGGGTTGATTGGCATTGTCCTTGGTCTTTCTTGATGATGAATTTTGATGATGATCTGTGCGGATTTATGATGATGGTTTCCCCTAATATCCAAATTTCTTTTTCTTATCCTCTAACCCCTCTAACATCCAAATTCCCTAATATACAAAACCCTAATATCCAAATTCTTTAATTAGTTTTCCTTTCCCCCATTTTCAGCTTTCTAAAAAAAAAAATGAGCTAAAAAAAAAAAAAGGATTTTGTTTGCCTTTGATCGGTTTGCAATGATGATATTGAATTGTATGTGGTGTATGTTTGTTTTATTTTTGTAATAAAATTTCGAGCATGGTTTAGATGCCCTTGGTTGAAAATAGAATTGGTTAGTTTAGGCTAGTGTGAGAATAACTTTCCCGAATGTACGAGACTTAAAGTCTAGGTTTGTGGTAAGATGGAGTCGCCTATCTCAAAGGAATTTGATCCCCGAATGGTAGTATTTGATCCCACATTGTTCCAAAAAAAGGTGAGGTTTTATTATTTTTCAAGCCTACTACATTTTGCATGAGTGGCAAGGATCCTCTTTGATTTGGTACCTAGATCGAGAACTTGAGTCTCAACTCCCAAGGCCGTGGCCTAAACTACTCTTAGTATTGATAAAAGGTGTCATGTAATGTTTATTCACAAAGGGTTAAGGCATATCATTTTCCTTATTTCTATTATTACCATTTCGATAGTTTAATTTTTAGTTCTCTATAATTAGTAGTTAGTGATGTATATACCAAAAAAAAAAAAAAAAAAAAAAAGGGAAAAAACAGGGGATGAATGAAGAATAAAAAGAAAGGGAAATAATGCGAAGAAGGAATGTATTGTCACCGCCCTAGCAACCAAATAAGCTTGGGGGTGTACTCTAAAAAGTTCATTCATAGTTGCAACTTGGGTCAAGGTTAGAAGCCTTTTTGGGTTTACTATAAATGATACAATTTAGTCGGCTCATATTGCAAAACACTTCTAGTTTTATATATATGCCTTAACCTTGTGTCGTAGTCCTTGAGTCTTGTAATGATTAGGAGAGTAGTGGATGCCTTTGTCGGTGGAGGGAGTTGATTCGCAAGCATATGGAGAGGGTACTCTTTCATTGAGATGTCGAGCGTTCGAAACCCGCTTTATCTATGTTTTTCCGGCTCCTTCGTGGAGTCACGAGACACTACTATTAGGGGGGATTTGAAATTTTTGATAGGGACGCGGTAAGATATGTTGAATAGGCTTGAGTTGAGTATTTTCGGGAAGGTTAGCTTGGCTTTGGCTATTCATAACCGTGGTTGATCTTAGGCATATACCTCATGCTCGAGTTTTATTGCTTAAGTATTCTTATATCTATGCATGTGCTTTTCTTTGAGCAAATTGATCTTTCGGTTTGTTTTTGGGCAATGTGAATTGCTTGAGGACAAGCTTTTGGCTAGCTTGGGGGGATTTGATAAGTGGTTTATTTGACCACTTATTGTGTTAATTTAAACCCTGTTTTGCGATCATTTCTCCTCTTTCTAACCCAATTTTTGAATGAAAATGTTTTTTCTCGGCTTTCCCCCTCTTGGTTTGTGTTTGTCCATGTTTTGTAGGTCTATGGACTCAATTTGGCAAGCTTTCGGTGCATGGTTTGTGTTTGAGGCAAGAGAATTAAAGAATGGAGAGGGCGCTCCAGCAGGAGCGGGCGTGCACCCCTCAGGAGCGGGCGCTCCGACCTTTCTACCAACTTTCTGCCAAAGCTTCAAGAATTGCACACCTTGTGAGGAGCGGGCGTGCAGCCTTGAGGAGCGGGCGCTCCTGGCTGTGGCGCGGGCGCTTCTACTTTCGGAGCGGGCGCTCCTCGCTTGGAAATCTGTTTTCTTTGACGGATTTCCCTATGTTTTACGGGGAGTATAAATACTTCCTCCTTTATTCATTTGTAACCTAGACAGATATAGACTAGTTTTTAGAGACTCCTCTTAGTTTGAAACATTCCTTTTAATTAATTTAGCTTAATTTTCATCAATTCAGTCATTGTAATAGTTGGTTTCAAGTTTGTTTCTCAAGATTGGCACTTTGTATTCAACAATTTCAAGCCTCAATTAGTAACTTCCTTCTACTTTTCTCCATTTAATTTCTGATTTTATTTGTTGTTGCATGATATTTAAATCTTTTTAGTTCTTGATAATTTGTTATTGGATGATAGTTATTTCAATTGTTAATCATTTTTCCCCAATTATTGAAGAAGTTAGAACCCTAATACTTGTTTGCATGTTGATAAATATGAGTTTTGAGTAGTCTACTTGCTAGGGGTTGGGTGAAGCTCAACCTTTTGGGTTAATTATGCAAATGGGGGAGAAGCATTGATGCTTGTATTGCAATTAAATTGATTATATGAGATTGCTTGTTAGTTCTTCAATGATAGGATTAGCTACCCTTGATTTAGGAGCTTGATAGCATGATATGCTTAGTTTGACATGGAAATGTGAATGAAGCATGGCATTACTTATTGTAATTTGATTATGTATCTTCTATTGCCAAACTAATGAGGAATCTAAGTTTAGTAGTGTGAGTTGTTTCTTAATTGCATGAGGTTGATCTTACATATAGTCTTTGCTATATCTTATCAATTCCACTCCCCGTTTGTCTATTTGCCTTGGTCGAGTGGATCCCATTCCCTAGTGTCCTCAATCCATTGATTTAGAACCATAGTTTGTTTGTCTTCTTGACGAACCCCAATTCACCATTGACTTCGAATTAGCTTAAGTGTTAAGATCTTTGGCAACCATATCCCGTTCCTTTTGGACCGAACTCTTACTTGTCATTATGCTTGGTTTGTAAGGTGTTTGTTAATAAATGTGTTTGATTGAGTGTGGAATGTGCGACCGTTCTAATGCCCATGACCTACGTGCCTTGGAGAAACATTTTGTGGCCTTGACGAAGCAAAAGCTGACCGGAAAGCCATCAGGAAGGGCTCTCTGGTAGTGCTACAGGTAAAAATACGCTCCGAGTAGCTCCCGTGACACAAAACAGGCACCGTGTCACGGTGGGTGTCTGCCGTGACATGGTGAGATCTGCCGTGTCACGGGAATCTACACTTTTTTTTATTTCATTTTTTTTTATTATTATTTTTTTTATTTTTTTAACGACTGATATTTTTTTTTTCTTTGCAGATTTGGTTGATGGAGCGTTTAGAATTATTTGAAGCCCCCGACGATGTTGAAAAAATGGTCCTAACGACCTAGTCCGCAGGAAGAAGAATTACTCTGTGAACATGTCATATGAAGACTGGAAAAATTTCTTTGCAAAGAGGGAATTTTCCATTCGTTGGGTGGTGCCTTGGTGGAGGCTTACCAGGATGGTTGGCACGAATGATACTCAATATTGTCGTGTTCCTAGTATCTCAAAACTGACTTTTTATTGTCCTTCTCGACTGATGCGGCAGTATGGACTTGAAAAAGTAGTTCCACGCTATAACGATAGTCCTCGTGAAGTATCGTTGCATGAAAGTAACATTCACAAGTACGAGACTTACTGGATTAGAAGACCTTTGTGCACCGTTTCTGCAAGTGACCAAGCTCCTCCTCCTTTATCTAGTGCATCCAAGGCATGGTTGAACCCTAGAAGTAGGAGGGAACGATTCGGAT
The DNA here is from genome assembly GCF_948465745.1 of Chenopodium album. Lineage (NCBI taxonomy): Eukaryota > Viridiplantae > Streptophyta > Magnoliopsida > Caryophyllales > Amaranthaceae > Chenopodium > Chenopodium album. Next base: position 23,836,486 of record NC_137839.1, read on the forward strand.
CAGGCAAGTATGATGTGAAGAGTCGTCTTTGAAACAAGAAAGCACCTCCTAAAGATCGTCTAGGTCCAAGAACACAAGGGATTGAGTTTAAGACTCCTATAATTCCGAAAAGGAAGAATTATGTGAAAGGGAAGAGTAAAGAGAAGATGGTCTATAGAGAGAAACAACCGAAGAATTTCAAGAAAGGTGAAAGGGGTGAAAGTTCGACTAGGGGTGTGACGGTTTGGGCTACAAAAGACACATTAATGGTGAAGGCCGACCTAATTGACAAAGAGAAGGATATTCCTAAAGTGAAGAGGGATTAGATCAATATTGCTTTACTTTTATGATTTATAATTTTTTATTTAAAATAAGGCGTATGATGCCAATAATTGTAGTCACATTTATTTCAATAATAATAGCATATTTATTTAAGCCTTAAATAAAAAATTACAATGACTTATTTATTTATTTATCCGAGTCAAGGAGTCGGACGCAATGGAAGAATGAAAATAAAAGCCTCGAACAAATAATGAATTCGCAAAGAATGCGTCACTAAAAAAAATCGGAAAACCTGAAATTCCACCGTGTCACGGTGAAAAATCCCGTGACATGTTACAAATTCCCGCGTCACGGCAATTTTTTTATTTTTTTATTTTTTTTGCGCAAGTCCACCGTGCCACGGTGGACTGTACCGTGACACAGTGGAATATCCTATGTCGCGGCAAAAATCTTTTTTTTTTTTTATTTTAATTTTTTTTTTGTCGTGACGCAATGCTTAACTAACGCGTATACTCGATCGACGGAGGGTGGATTTTATTTTTTTTAAGTGGGCGGGCCCCCTTGAGGGGTTGCCTACGTATCCTTAAAAAGGAATCAGGCCAAACGTAGCTTTATTGGGTCATGAACCCATGCGACTAGGCATAGAATTTCTTGAGTTGATCCAAGTTGGTTAAATTGTTGAAACCGTTACCGTCCATGTCTACCAATTGTGTCGCTCCGCAAGACAAGATGGCTTTAACAATGGCGAAGTGCCTTAAGCACCAGGTCACCCTCTTTGATGTTCCTAGTCTTGACTTTTAATTAAAATGTCGCGCCATACGCTGTTGGTAGGTTTGGACGTGTTGCAAAGGTGCCAAGCGTGTTTCATCAAGTAAGACTAGTTCATCATATCTTGCTCTAATCCAGTCGACTTCATCTAGTTGGCTTTCCAATGCGATTCGAAGAGAAGGGATTTCGAGTTCTATTGGTTGTACAGCTTCAACTCTATAAACCAGAGAGAAAGGAGTAGCCCCTGTTGATGTACGAACAGAGGTTCGATAACCCCAAAGGGCGAAATGTAGCTTACTTGGCCAATCCTTGTAATTTTCTGTCATCTTTTCGATGATAGTTTTCACATTTTTGTTGGCCGATTCGACCGCACCGTTTGTTTGTGGTCTGTAAGGTGATGATCTGTGATGCTTGATATGATATTTCTGTAATAATTCCGCGCATTCGGCTTGGAAATGTGTTCCATTATCACTGATCATCTCATGTGGTACCCCATAGCGGCATATGATATTTTTCTCAATGAATTGAGCTACGTGTTTCGTCGTCAGCTTAGCATATGAGGCAGCCTCGACCCATTTGGTGAAATAGTCGATCTCTATGAGGATGAATTCATGTCCGCCTTGTCCTGGTGGTGTTATTTTTCCAATGATGTCAATGCCCCAAGTGGAGAAAGGCCATGGAGAAGTATATGTGTAGAGAAGAGAAGGTGGAACGTGTTGTAAATTTGCGTAGACTTGACACTTCATACATTTCTTGACGTATTCGTGACAATCTCTCTCCATAGTAGTCCAATAATAACCTTGCCGTTGAATCTTTTGGACTAACATCTTTGCATTCATGTGCGTTCCACATATACCGGCAGGGAGGTTTTCCATGGTTTTATGTGCTTCTTTCTTGGCTATGCATAAGAGATTTCTCCCCATTGCAGTTCTCTTGTGGAGTTCTCCCCTGATGAGCACATACTATGAGGCCAGGAGCATTAAAGCACAGCGTGCCCTTTTATCAGTATTGGGAGGGTATTCTCCTCTTGTCATATAGTTAAGGATATCTGTATACCATGGCTCTTCATCTTCTTCTTGTGGTTCTTGTTCATCGTCGAGTGCGTGAACATAAGCCGGTTCATATCTTCTTTCTATGGTCAGTGGCATTCTGATTGTATCAGTTGGAATTCGCACCATTGATGCTAATTTAGCTAGTGCGTCGGCGAATTGATTTTCTTCTCTCGGCAAATACGTATATTCCACTTCATCTAGTTGCTCCGTGAGAGTTTCTAAATGAGCTTGATACGTAGCGAGACTTTCACTTCTCACTTTCCATCTCTTGGAGATTTGGTTAATGATTAGTGAAGAATCACCGTAGATTCTAAGCTTCTTAATTCCCAAGGCGACAGCTGTTTCTAACCCCAAGATACATGCTTCATATTCTGCGGCATTGTTGGTGACATCAAAGTCGAGCTTCATGGAAATTGGGATGTGCTCTTCATTGGGTGATACAAGCAAGACTCCTACACCACATCCTTTTTGGTTTGAAGCTCCATCAAAATAGAGCGTCCAGCTATCATCTTCGGTCATGAGTAAATCTTCGTGAGGGAAATCGTACTCATCTTCTTCTTTCTCAACTTCTTCTAGTGGAAAGTCTGTTAAGAAATCAGAAACCGCAGAACCTTTGATGGCTTTTTGTGGTACAAATCTCAAGTCAAACTGAGCAAGATTGACTATCCACCTAGATAATCTGCCATTGAGTGTCTCTTTTTCGAACAAGTATTTGAGAGGATCCATCTTGGACACGACATGCATTGTATGAGTGCGCATATAATGTCTTAGTTTCTCTGCGGCCCATACAAGTGCGAGACACAATTTTTCAAGTGGTGTGTATCGTGTCTCATATCCTTGAAGCTTCTTACTCAAGTAGTAGATTGCATTCTCCTTGCTTTCAATCTCTTGTGCTAGCATTGCCCCCATCGTTTCTCTTGTGACCGTAAGGTAGAGTCGAAGAGGAAAGTCAGGTATTGCTGGCGCTAGCACGGGTGGGTTTGCCAGGTACTCTTTGATTTTGTCGAAATCTTTTTCGCAATTGTCATCCCATGTGACTGGGACATTTTTCTTGAGCTTTTTGAATATAGGTTCACATATCGCTGTGAGCTTTGATATGAACCTACTTATATACTGCAGCCTTCCAATGAAACCTCGAATCTTTTTCTCATTCTTGGGTGGTGGCATGGCCATGATTGCTTTTACTTTTGTGGGATCTATTTCAATCCCTCAAGAACTGATCACATATCCAAGTAATTTGTCGGACGTGTCTCCGAATGCACATTTTGCTGGATTTAATCTCATGTTGTACTTGCGGAGTCTTTCAAAGAACTTGCGAAGTGCAATAATATGGCCTGGGCGATCTTTAGACTTAACGATCATATCATCGACATAGACCTCCACCTCTCTGTGCGTCATGTCATGTAACAATGCTGTAGCTGCTCTTTGGTAAGTGGCACCCGCGTTTTTCAACCCGAATGGCATTACCGTATAGCAATATGTACCCCATTGTGTGATGAATGTGGTTTTCTCCATATCTTCTTCAGCCATCAATAATTGATTATATCCAGCATAACCGTCCATGAATGATAGGAGTGCATGGTTTGCTGTGTTATCGACCAGAATGTCAATGTGAGGTAGAGGGAACCCATCTTTTGGGCTTGCTTTATTGAGGTCCCTGTAATCAACACACATTCTGACCCTTCCATCCTTCTTTGGAACTACAACCACATTTGCTATCCATTTTGGATACTTAGATACTTTGATGAAACCTGCGGCCAACTGATTTCTGATTTCTTCTTTGATTTTGAGAGCCACATCCGGTTTCATACGGCCCAACTTTTGTTTGACAGGCTTCATACTTGGAATGAGTGGTATCGTATGCTGAGCTATATCCCTGTCAATTCCTGGCATATCTTGGTATGACCAAGCAAAAACATCAACAAACTCACTAAGCAAGTTAATTAGTTCTTTGCGTTCATCTTGACTTAGTGTTAATCCAATTTTTACTTCTTTAACAGTCGTATCATTGGAAATGTTAACTGTTTCTGTATCTTCGATAACTGCTGTTTTATTTTCGTGTTCTTCCATTGCTTTTATTATTTCTTTGTCATTTTTATCATTAGCAAAGCAATATTGATCAGGGCTAGGGGAATGACACGCATCATAAGCAAAGGTACTCATTTTATTGAATTCATTGGCTAATACATCAAGAGGGGCAAGGTCGGCTGCGACCTCACCGAAATTATTTGGACTAGAAAGAGAGGACTCAACAAGAGACTCAGGGTTGAAATCTATAGCAGAAAGAGGGTCGGCCTAAGACCCTAAGGACTCGTCTACAGACTTAGACTCAGACTCGGACTCGGACCCAGACGACTAAGACTCATCAAACATAGGACCTTCGCCGGCGGTTATTTCCAACTTCTCTCCACTTGGCGTAGTGATCCTCAATGTCGTACGCCATCCCCTAATGTTGTCAGCTTGGACGATTAATTCGGAGGGGTTAAAATCCTTGTTTGCTATGACAGCTTGAACGAGTTCGGAGTTATCATTGCAGACGGGCTTAGACTCATTCTTTTCCCTTCCAAAAAGCAAGTTTATGCCTAGATCATCAGAACTCGGGCTAGCTGGCTTCTCGGTTGTTAAGAGCTCTTCGTCTTCATCAACAAAGTCACAATCGAGGAACATCTCAAATCCTAGTTCACGGATCCCATCGTGGACGAATGGCTCAGGGAATTCATAGCACGGAAAGTCTTCCCCTTCCTTGATGTACTGGTCATTGAGTGTTGATGGATATGGATCCATGGTCATTTCCTTCTTCATGATTCGAGCGTTATTGCGAGCCTTCATCTTCAATAGATCTTGTTTCACATCTTCTTTTGTTGGCTTGAATCCCAAGCCAAAAGTATCCTTCTTGAGTGCACAAGGATGGCCCCAAGATTCAGCCATTTTCTTTTTCAGTCCGAGGGTCATTTTAGGGAAATGCCCTTGCTTCTTCAGAATGGCATTAATGTTGGTATTTGAATAGGGATCGAAATCGAGATGGCACTTTTCCTCCTCTTCAATCACGAGAACATCATCGAGTGAAAACCCCCAAAGATCTTCGTCTTCTTCGTCGTGCTCGACATGGACGATAGGAGTGTCGATGACTTGAATGCGCGTAGGAGAGGCATCAATTGTAATTGGAACACCTCCAACTATGGCTTTCACTTTTTGGTGCAGCGATGATGGAATCGCCTTTAGCTCATGAAGCCAAGGGCGTCCTAACAACAGATTGAAGGAGGCCTTAATATCTACCACCTGAAACTTAGTACGACGTTCAATGGCCCCAGTAGTTATGTTCAGTATGATAGTACCCACGGCTTGATGGCGAGTATTATCATAAGCGCGAATCCTTTGAGTGGAGGAAGACAGTTCTTCATTCTTTATGCCCAACTTCTTTGCAGTACGGAGTGGACACACATTGATTGCAGAGCCATTATCAACCAGGCTCATAGGAACATTCATCTGCCTACACACCACAGTGAGGTGTAAGGCATTATTATGTTGGTCCCCTTCCGGGGGCAGATCCTTGTCAGAAAACGAAATCAGATTGCTAGTACTTGGCAATTCAGTAGTGAGAAAGTTGACCAGTCCTTGAGGAGTCATGTCATCATCAACTCCTATTTTCACCAGAGCATTCATCACAGCCTTTCGATGCTCGTGGGAGGTGGCCAAAAGCTTCCATACATTCATCTCCACCTTGGTCTTTTGCAATTGTTTGACCACATCGCTGTTCACAGGGTCGATGGGATCAATTATCGGATGTGATTGTGGTGGAGGTGGATTAGGTTGTTGCAACCGTCCATTTCTTGTGAGAACCTTGACCTCAAAGTCCCCCCAAACATCTTCACTTGTGCCAAGAGATGAACAGGCTATATCCTTGAGATAAACGTCTTCATCGTCACTATCCCAAATTTCATTCACTTCTTCAGAACTCGAGACAAATACAACTTCTGGCAGAGGTTCATTCACAGGTTGAATGAGTATTGACAGATCAAAGGAGACTTCGTCTCCCATGATAGCCAAAGCATCAGAAAGAGGACCTGTTTGAATGTTAGGCGTCTTTCCCCCTGGAGGGACAGGAAGTTGATTAGCATCAATTAGGTCTTGGATTGCATCCTTCAATATCCAACACTTCTCTGTATTATGACCCTTGCCTTGATTAAACTTGCAATAAGCATTGGGATCATAGCTAGCGGTCCTATTCTCTGGTCGAGGTTCTGGAAATGGTCCAATTGGCATAATCACTCCTTGACCATGAAAACGGTCATAAGCATCATAAGTCATTCCCAAAGGCGTGTAAACCCTCCTTTGCCTTTGGAATCTTTGAGGAGGAGCAGTAAGGGCCAGCACATCATTGATATTGATATTGTTGGTAGCATTATTGGGCTTAGAAGACGAAGAAGAAGGAGTGTCGTTCTTCTTGTTTTTCCAAGTGTTGTTATTATTGTTGCTACCAGCAGTCTTCATTAGTTCGTCCTCGATATTGATTCCAATATCGTATACAGCTTCAAAGGTACTCAGAGGCAGAAACTTCAAGTGTTTCTTATACTTATGAGTTAGATTGGCGATGAACAAGCGAACCATCTCCTTTTCCTTGGGGGGATCCACCAAGAGTGCAGCTGTTTCCCTCCACCTGCTTAAGTAAGTGGTGAAGCCTTCATTCTCTCTCTGTTTGAGAATGGAGAGTTCACGTTCAGAAGTCTTGGCCTGAATGTTACACTTGTAACGATTCATAAAGCTTTCAGCAACATCCTCCCTGGTCGCGACATGTTTGGATTCCAAAGAATAGAACCACTGTTGACAAGCATGCTCCAAGGAAAGAGGGAACACTGTAGCCTTCAAATGGAAAAGCGGATTATGAGTAGGCTTGAATTTGGGAATATTAGTAGTGGAAAACTTCTCAGGAAGCTTGTCCCTTATGGACGAAGAGGTGACAGGCTGTTCCACATAAGTGAATTCTTTAGAAATCTTGCTCATCTGTTCCTTAATCTTGTCCATTGCAGCGGTAGTGACATTGTTTTGATTGTCTTGTTCTACCGTGCTGACTCTAGTGGTGAGTGTCTGCATCATGTTAGACAACTTTTCAATTGTCTTATTTAGGTTCTCGATGTCTTCCTTAGTAGCCATTGGTTGAAAGTAGACTGGAGTTGAATCTTGTGGAGATGACTGAGGTGGTTTCCTTATACGCCTCTTTGGTATAAGAGGTTGTTGAGGTATTGACTCGAACCGTAACAATCTACCCCTGCTTCTTAACCAAGTGATGTGACACCAAAACAAACACACCTTTAATGACCAAACTTAACCTTAACCCATCCGGATTAAAAAAAGGAAAAAAGAATTATTTTTTTTATTAAAAATCTATAATTTTGAAATTCTACTTGTTTATTTTTTTTATTATTTTAAAAATATGGGAGGATACCATCCGACTTACTCCGAAAAAAAATGACACAAAAACAAGACTACCCTAGAATACGGTCAAAAAGTAGTGCACGACTTATAGTAAAAAAGTGTGTGAACACGATATGTGAGTGATTAAGTGAGATTATGGACGCGTGTTTTGACCGTATAGCTAGACATGACACCAAACTGGACACAACATCGATACACATATGCACAAAAATCAAAAAAAGACTGACAGGACACTTTTCCTGGGCACCGTGTCACGGTGCTGACTATCGTGACACGTTGCAGTCTACCGTCAGACGGTAGAAAGCCCCGTGTCACGGCACTGTTCACCGTGGCACGGCAGAACATGCCGTGACACGGTGCGCAGTTCCAGGTCACTTTTAAGATTTTTCCAGACTTTAATCGATTTTAGGTCCATACTAATTACTATGTGAAAAAAAAAACCCTCGGTCATGGGTTAAACAAAAGAGTAAACACATGAAGGTTAGCACCAAACAACCACATAGCATTTAGGCACGATAATGTAAGAAAAGTTCGTAACCTAGAGTCAAGATCTGTGTTCAATTATTGGTCAAGCTTTGGGTGTCAAAAGGGAACCATGGTTAAGAGTTTGGACGCGTTAGCAAGGCAGCCTCCCTTGAGGGTATATGCCAACGGGCGGCTCCGCGAGTTTGTGTTGAAATCGAACTCGGCTCCATGGTTTGGGTGAATTTAATAACTCGGATGAACCCTTATTGCCATGAGCGTTTTTGGGTTGATAGAGCTTAAATCCCCCGGGGCTAAGACGCATGTAGAACACATACGTTTTTTCAGAAAAATCGAAGGAAGTTGACTGTGAGAAGAGAAAAATAAGCCACCGGACTGATTTTAGGACTGCCGTGACACGGGAAAAATTCCCGTGCCACGATACTGTGCACCTTCAGACGGTGCACTGTACCGTGACACGACAGATTTTGCTGTGGCACGGCAGTCAGAAGATCTGACTTGTGCCCTATTTTCCTTCGTGCGCAACCAAGTTATTAAATTTTTCCTACGGGACAGACCTGAATGCGACGTTAAAACGTCTATGCAGATGAAAAAATGCCAAATTAATCACAGGAATATTTTTTCAAGAATCTTTCAAGTCTCATCCACTCATCTTAATTAAATACCGATCACTTAAATCGATAAATAACCAAGAATCCTCCCCAGTGGAGTCGCCAAATTGTAGGCGTGGTTCGAAGTGCGCCTACGTCAAAGCATGTTGTGAATATGCTTGGCACTCATAGGAAGTGGGAATTGACACAATACGATTCGAGAAAAGGAAAGTAGGGAGCCGCCAACAAGTTTTCAAGGAACTTGTAAACCATTCACGGATCATAAAAAGGCAACCACGAATAAGGAACAACGATAGGCAACAACGATTGACCCGTGAAGGTTACACCCCATTCATAATCCATGAGATTACTAACTCCATATGGTTCGGAACCACGAAAGGAGGATCGGGGATGATGGTACGAAGTGAGTCATGGAGTCACATTCGCCCGTATTGGCCTCTACTCGATTCTTATATTGAAAAGCATTCCTGTGATCTCAAAGGCATACAAACAAAATATTCAATTCGCTCCAAACTATTATTTAGCTAAATTGGTTGAATATTAATGCACACATTATTCTAAAATATTAGTGATCACTTCAATTAATAACAAGATTAAAAAGGATCCTAAACCGGTCGTCCAAATAATCTTATTAGGCGTGATTTTCAATTACATATTCCCTTTAACATGAAATATGGTAATCAATAAATAATATAGAACAAACATTAATATTGGAAGCAATTTAACCATAATTCCAATAAAATCGTTAGAAAAATAATGGAAATAAAAGGAACATAATTCATACTTTGATTCTGTTTGTTTGCAACTACAAAATAATAAACGAGTTAGTAACTTCAAGGAAACAATAATAAAACAATAATTAAATTAAATTAAATAAAGTAGAGTTGATTTGGGGCCAAACCCTCAAACAGTTCTACCTTTCACGCCTTGGCTTAAGGACATAACCACGAGTAAAGTATGGACTCCTTTGAGCACTTGAAGAAGGAATTTTGAAATGAGAAGGGTAGGATAGTGTTTAGGCTAAAGCATAGAAGAGAGAAAAATAAACTAGAGAATTAATTGATGCCCCGTACATCAGAAATGAGGGGGTATTTATAGAGAAAATGTGCTGAGGGAGCACACGGAACCCTAAAATGATAAAAACCCTAAAAACGTATCCCGCGACACGGCAAACTGTACCGTGACATGGGATGTCCCACCGTCAGACGGGAAACATTCCCGTGACACGATACATTTTTAGTGTGACGCGGGAAATTTTCAGCAAACCGGGAAGAAAACGCGTTAAGGGTTTACGCGGAAAAGACACGGAATTTCCCGTGTCACGGCAGATTTCCCGTGTCATGGGAAATCCTACCGTCAGACGGGAATGATTCCCGTGACACGGTGGGTACCTGCCGTGGCGCGGGAATTCCCAGCCCGCTTTTCCGTCTAAATACATTTTTAACCTTAATTTCATTCGGCATTTTAAGTGCCGATTGATAATTTCGGGCCTATTCTGACTTATTATTATTTGGGCTAAAATAAAAAAATAATTAAATAAAATAAATAAAAGGTTTGGGCCAAAAAAAAATAATAAAACAATAAAATAAAAAAGGTTTGGGCTAAAATTAAAACTATGCTTTTCCAAACATTAAGACTAATCCATGGATTGTTCAAAATATGAATTTAATACGATTTTTTAAGCACTCTCGGGATTAAATACTGAACCCGACCAATAGTGGCGGTGAAAGGTTGTTCATCATCGGGTTTGGTTTTGGGGAGACATTTTTAGGTGTTTACAGGTCTACATCCCCCCCAAACCCACCAAAAGGTACATCGGTCCCATAACCATGGACCGATGAGTAGTCCACATAGGTACCGTAGGCACTTGGGTCCGTGTATCCACCTTGCGGATATTGGAACCAATCGGGAACAAGTGAATCGGAACCGATTAGGTGAAGTAATTCAACTGCACCGATTGTAGCCCCCTCATGATATAGCTTGAGTCTTTAACCATTAACCTTAAACTTGTTACCATGTTCGTCTAAAACCTCCACAGAATCGAATTTATTGGCCTTTTTTACGATAAAAGGACCCAACCACCTTGACCTTAACTTTCCTGGGAAAAGTTTAAGTTGTGAGTTGAATAGTAACACTTTATCACCCTCCTTGAACTCTCTCGGAAGGATCATCTTGTCGTGCCACTTCTTCGTCTTCTCTTTGTAGACTCGAGCACTATCATAGGCCGTCAACCTAAACTCATCGAGTTGATTAAGTTGAAGTAACCTCTTTTCTCTCGCTAGTTTGGCATCTCGATTGAGCTCCTTAATGGCCCAATATGCCTTATATTCCAATTCGATCGAGAGATGACATGCTTTTCCGTACACGAGTCTATACGGAGTAGTACCTATAGGGGTCTTGAATGCAGTTCTGTACGCCCAAAGGGTGTCGTCCAACTTGTCGCTCCAATCTTTCCTTGACTTTGCCACCACCTTCTCTAGAATGGCCTTGATCTCACGGTTAGAAACCTCAAATTGGCCACTAGTTTGGGGGTGGTAGGCTAAACCTACCCTATGGTAGACACCATACTTTTTGAGGAGTGTGTCCAACTTCCGTTCATGAAAGTGAGATCCTCCGTCACTTATTATATCTCTGGGTACACCAAATCTTAGAAAGATGGTCTTCTTGAAAAGTTTGTGGATGACCTTGGCGTCATTGGTAGGAGTGGCGATGGCCTCAACCCACTTGGATACATAGTCGATGGCGACAAGAATATAACGGTTCCCTTTTGAAGAAGGGAACGGTCCCATGTAATCAACACCCCAAACGTCAAAAATTTCAACTTCTAAAATTCCTGTTTGGGGCATCTCATGCCTCCGCGAGATGTTGCCAGTCCTCTGGAAAGAGTCACAAGCCTGCACAAAAATGTTAGCATCCTTAAACATTTTAGGCCAATAAAAACCTGACTCATTAATCTTGGCCACCGTTTTAGTGGGGCCATGATGTCCTCCATATGGTGAGGTGTGGCAACTAGTAAGCACACCGTTAACTTCCCATTCGAGAACACACCTGCGAAATAATCCATTTGCACACTCACGAATCAAAAAAGGATCATCCCAAAAATAATGTTTAACATCAGAAAGAAATTTCTTTTTTTGTTTGTAGGACAAATTAAGAGGTAGAGTACCACCCACTAAATAATTAGCAAAATCCGCAAACCATGGGTGTTGCTCTACAATTGCATACAGGTTGTCGTCGGGGAATGAATCATCTATAGGAAGAGAATCCTTACCCTCATCATACCTGATTCGTGACAAGTGATCTGCCACTACATTCTCTGCTCCCTTTTTATCTTTTATTTCAATGTTGAAGTCTTGGAGCAAAAGAACCCATCGGAGTATCCTTGGCTTTGATTCCGCCTTAGATATCAAGTACTTCAATGTTGCATGGTCAGTAAAAACAATGACTTTAGAACCAACAAGATATGATCTAAATTTTTCTAAAGCATAGATAGCAGCAAGAAACTCCTTTTCCGTAGTGGCATAGTTGACTTGGGCTTCATCCGAAGTTTTGCTTGCATAATAAATAGCATGTAAAACCTTGCTCTTTCTCTGTCCGAGCACGCCTCCTAGCGCAAAGTCACTTGCATCACACATGATCTCGAAAGGAAGGTTCTAATCGGGAGCACATATGATGGGTGCCGATATCAAAGCCTGCTTAATCCTGTTGAAAGCCTCAAGACACTCGTCAGTAAAAATATAAGGGGTATCCTTGAGCAAAAGCTGCGTTAGTGGTTTAGCAATTTTAGAAAAATCTTTGATAAAGCGGCGATAAAACACCGCATGACCCAAGAAACTTCTAACTCCCATAACATTAACTAGGGGAGGTAATTGCTCAATCACTGATATCTTAGCTTTGTCTACTTGTATGCCCTTATGAGATACAATGTGACCTAGGACTACTCCCTCTGTCACCATGAAGTGACATTTTTCCCAATTAAGAACTAGAATGCACTCTTCACATCTTTTCAAAATTTTAGCGAGATTAATTAAGCATGAATCAAACGAAGAGCCATATATGCTAAAATCATCCATAAAGACCTCCATAATAGACTCTATGAAATCAGAAAAAATGCTCATCATACAACGTTGAAAGGTAGCGGGTGCATTACATAAACCAAAGGGCATTCTACGATATGCAAAAGTGCCATAAGGGCATGTAAAAGTAGTCTTTTCCTAATCTTCAGGGTGAACGAAATTTGGAAAAATCCCGAATACCCATACAAATAGCAAAAGAATTTATGATTGGCTAACCTCTCAAGCATTTGATCTATAAAGGGAAGAGGGAAGTGGTCCTTTTTAGTGGCGATATTTAATCTACGATAATCAATGCACATACGCCACCCTGTTACAGTTCTAGTGGGAATTAATTCATTCTTTTCATTTGTTATCACAGTCATCCCACCTTTTTTCGGCACTACCTGCACAGGACTTACCCATTTGGAGTCAGAAATAGGATAGATAATACCTGCATCAAGTAATTTCATAACCTCTTTCTTAACTACTTCCTGCATGTTGGGATTTAATCTTCGTTGGGGTTGGATGCAGGGCTTATAATTGTCCTCTAGATGTATCCTGTGCATACAAAAGTCAGGGCTAATACCCCTGAGATCATCAATACTGTACCCAATAGCTTTCTTATGGGTTTTGAGAACCCCTAGAAGTTGGGAAGTTTGTAGGTCAGTAAGTGCAGTACTGATGATCACGAGGTGTAGTTCCTGTTCATCCAGAAAAATATATTTTAAATGATAAGGGAGAGGTTTTAGCTCAGGTTTCTTGACCTCTGCAGGTTTTGATTCCTAAACTAAATTTACTACCTTCATTGTTTCCTTGGGGCTTAACTCTTTTAAGGAAAGAGCCTTTTCAATATCTTGTACCTCATTACCCTAAACGCTTGCATTGTCTCTAGATAAATTCCCGCAGAGAACTTCCTTTAGGGGATCCTTCGCAAGAACCTGTGACAAGCTATCATCACAAATATCATCCATTATATCAATTACATCAATATATCAACAATTTTCCTCTAGCATAGGCCCCTTCAAAACCTTCCCTAAATGAAAAGTAACATTGTCATTGTTTTGGGTGATTTTGTCCCTCGGGAGAGTTACAACACAAAGACAGGTCCGGTGCGGCCTGTACCTGCAAAACAAATGGAGACACCGGTTGGGTGGTGCTCCGCCTCCGACAAACAAGTTAGTAACTTGAAGGTAGAGAGGAAAGTGCGGAAATCTAGGTGGGTATCTGCTCGGATTCCAAGCTCAGATGTCTCTATCACAGGGACAGTTTGTAATAAATGGTAAAACGTACCCTCCAAAAGAGGGGAATCTCCCTATTTATAGGGTCCTCGGGATTTGTGCCCCTGATTAGGTCACTGAACCCTAATCATTGGTGGGCTGCGCCGTATTGCGACTTTCTCGGGATTTGGGCCTGAAGGCCGCCATTTTCCCCTTGGTTTCTGGAATGACACGTGTCAAGCAGGTATAGGTCCACTTTGGGCCATCCTGGGGCTGACACGTGTCATCCTCTGATTGGACCACGTGGCGGGGTAAATTACCCTAAACATTTGCCCCTCACAGATGTGACGTGGCACACCACGTGGCATCTGTGACGCGTGTCACGCACCGGTTGGTGGTAATTTTACCGCCAAAGAGTAACCGTTTAACTTCTGAGTAAATTACGGGAATGCCCCCGCATTTACCCCCTATATATAGCCGTTTACCCTCATAATTTTGTACGTTTACAAAAAATTTTCAAGAGAGAGAACTTTGAGAGAACAGAAGTCAGCCGTCTGAGTCAAGCACAAGTACAAAAACTTGTTCCCGTCAACCCAGCTGGACCCGCCTTTCTTCAGATATCAAATCCAAAGGTACCTTCTGTGCTTCTCTCAGCTCTTTTTCATATTTCACCGCTTGTACATATTTCTTGCAATAAATGGATGCATCACCAACACACACGGCACAGCCTAGGTTAGAGTCCAGCCGGTCACCAGGGACGGCTGAGTCTAGGACTGAAGTGCCGTCTCGGGGTGTTGGGACCACCCTTTTGCTTGGATTCCGACCATTTACGTGTATGTGCAGGACACAATGGCTCGGACTATACAGACGGCCCCCGATCCAGACTACAGAAGCGAGGGCTCAGGCGACCAAACGCCTGAGAGAGAAACGTCTGGTCAGTGAAACCAGACGGCTCTGGAGAGATCCTCTCCGCGTGCCCCTTCAACTCCCGCAAATTCCTTTTTGGAAGAATGCGACCAAGGTGGCGATGAAGCCGTCTCAGCTCCTTTGCCACAAAATGAGGAGGAGACGGAAAGCGACAGTTCTACCTCCACTTCTGAGAGCAGTGACGACTTGCCACCGCTTGAAGACAGTGAGGAGGAGGAGAGGAAGAAGTGGAGTGAGAAGGACGACCCCTTCAAAATCCACGTCTCAGCCAAAGACAGGGGTCACATGGAGGAGAACTTAAAGAGATTTAAACAAATGCACCTGTTAGGAGACGGGTACAAAATCAGAGTGTCGCTTGAGGACGGCACCATCGCCTGGGAAAACGATCAACAGAACGCCAACAGCTACTTTGGTTGTTATGAGGCGGCGTTCAAGGCCGGTCTTCGCTTTCCCCTTCACCATGTGGTGAAGGAAATCTTGAGAGGCTACGGCCTCGGAGTCTGGCAACTTACCCCCAATTCTTAGGCAAACATCTTGGGGTATGTTGCCGCCTGCAAACTCCAGGGGCTCCATCCCGGCTGGGAAGCTATTGCTAGGATGCATTATCTTAGCCGAAGCCCAGGCGGTTGGAGGGAGTTGTACTCTTTAACCACGTATCCCCAATACATGATGACCTTAGACGAGGTCTCCAAATTTGACGGCTGGAAGCATAGGTTCTACCTGCTGTCGGCTCCTAGCAGGCGGGAGAACTACGAATTCCGCCAATACAATAAGAAACCCGACCTGATGGGCCAGAAGTGCGCTCTTCGCCGGATCCCCGATGAGGACTTTGACAAAATAATTGAGGCAGACTTTTTCGGCCTCACAGACGCAACCTTGTTAATCGGGGAGACAATAAAAGTCCCCAAGAACTAGATCCTTAAGAGCACTTAGTTCAGGGACGAGTGTTTCTTAGCCGCCTGCGGGCTAGGAAACATGTTTACCAAACGTATGCGCCTGAGTTCACATCTGCCTGCAGTACTTCTGTATCAGAATTGCTTGATGATGTATTAATCAACTTTTTTCTTTTTGCAGAAGAAGCTTTAAGCATGTTGCAGACGAAAAAGACACCCAAGCAGTCCTCTGCAACCATCTGCAAGGAGCTTGCGGAAAAGCAGGCGGCCGCAGTCAGGGCCAAGGTAAAAAACGCTTGACTCTTCCTTAGATTGGCCTCAAAGTTTATTATCTCCGGATGTTAACTTTAACTTGGTTATTTTCAAAGGGAGGAGAGGTAGGAAAGACGTTTGAGAAAGATCTCAAACGGGCCAGGGAGGAATCCGCCTCTACCCCTAACAAGACCAAAAAGTCCGCCTCCGCCTTAATTTCGGGCGCCTCAACCGGGAAGCAACAGATGCGGATAGGGGGGCGAAATGAGAGGATAGGCGGCATTCTGTGCCTCGACCTCGTCAACCCCCTATCAGCAACTGCGGGGTTCACCACGCCTGCAAGTGGCTCCTGCTTGGCCGGCTTTGAAGGTAAGAACCCATTTGAATCCCCGCCTGAGCTGGGGTGGCCTTTGCGAGTGAAATCCCACTCCCAACAGACGTCATCCTCAGACGGTCGGCAACAGATAGGTGCTGCCTTAATTTCCCACTCATCACCTATTGATTATGGTGCAGATCAATCTCCCCGCTGGCCAGACGTCCAGAAGCATGCTAAAGCCATGTTGGAGGCGGTGAGCAGGAAGGACAAGAACGCTATCCCTAGGATAGAGACGTTCAACCTGGAACGAATCTTGTCCTTTCTGGCAGAGGTAAGATACTTAACAATTTTTTCCAAGTGCTTTACTTCGCCTGCAATATTAACTTGATTTGCTTTTGCAGGCTCTGCTGCGGGTAAACGGGCTCAAGCGTCCTTATTCCCACAAACGGGAAGAGGTAAAAAGGGCCAAGAAGTCCGCCACAGACGCTGATAATGTTGCTTTATACTCCACTATCGTAAATGAACTTGAAACTAAAGCAATCACAATGACACAAGCGTCGAAAATCCAGCAGCTAGAGGCGTATATGAAGACGGCCAACCAGCGGGTGAGCGACGCTGAGACGGCTCAGAAGAAGGCGGAGGAGGCCCAGAAAAAGGCAAATGAGGGCCTCAAGAATGCTGACAAGGCGCCCAAGAAGGCCCAGGAGGACCTTGGCACACTCCAAGGTGTTTCTGAAGAGAACACCAACTTAAAAACCAAGGTTAAGAAGCTGGAAAAGGAGGCGGCCCAGGCTTAGATAAACTTTGCAGCAACTCTTAAGGCGGAGCAAAACCGCCTGGTTGCTGAAAGCGATGCTTACAACGATGCCAAAATGAAGATCGCCTTGGCCGCCTTGTACCCAGACAAGGATTATGGCATCTGGGCACTAGCTCACAGGTACGCCGAGGACGTGGTGTACTTGAGAGAGAAAGGTGAGTCAGAGCCTGAGTCCTTCGACGCCTGGGCAAACGCCAACACTAAGCTTCCCGCGCCCGAGCTACCCCGTCCTGGTGAAGCACAAGAGATTCCCTCAGATGATGAGGAAGAGAAGGACCAGAAGGAGCCGCCTGTGGGCCAGAAGTGATTTTCAGCGGCAGTATGCCAACTCTTTTTTATTTTTATTTTCTTTAATCTGCGGCAGTATGCCAACTCTTTTTTATTTTTATTTTCTTTAATCTGCGGCAGTATGCCAAGAACATGCTTTTCCGGCCTGCGTGCCAAGTATCCTTGTATTTAGCGGTTGAGGAGCCGGGTAATCAACAATTTCTATCTTCTCCCAGACGGGGTCTAGTTAACATTTGATCCACTACAACTGTTTGCTTGGGTGGACTTTTTA
The DNA here is from genome assembly GCF_948465745.1 of Chenopodium album. Lineage (NCBI taxonomy): Eukaryota > Viridiplantae > Streptophyta > Magnoliopsida > Caryophyllales > Amaranthaceae > Chenopodium > Chenopodium album. Next base: position 23,854,130 of record NC_137839.1, read on the forward strand.
TGAATGCACCGACTGAGTCAGTTTTGATAATTTTGCATTTATGTTTGGATTTCAATTTTTGCATTTGTGCGTATATGCCTGATGTTGGCCTAACTTATTAAAAGCATGCGGGGATTTTTTACCTAACTCATTAAAAGCCGGCTGTCCTTGCCCCTGGACGGCTGTGTGGTTGGTTTCAAATTGAGTTGGTTGATTGACTTGGGAACGTCTGATGCTGCAAAGAGCATGATACGTTTGTAAGTCAATCAATCACAGTAGTGATTGCCCCAAACCAAGTGCACAGCCGTACACCAACAGGCGTTCCAGTCACTAACCAAACGGTTTTTCTCCGTCTTGGTAGAGACTACATAGCCATTGCACAACACTTTTGCCCTAATTGGGATAAAAAGTGAAACTTTGGAATAAATAATCTAAGTGAGAACTTCAGCCGGTGGCCGACTGATGCCCTAGGTCATCTGGCATTCGGTAACTTGATCGTTCTTCACAGATCATTCTTGTCAGACGGCTATGAGTTGACCAATTCGGTCGTTCAATTTTTGCCGTCTGCAAAGGTACGTAGAACCGACGAATAGTCTGTTCTCTACGATGATTTCACCCGGAGGGGTGTCACCGGACGCCTTTTGTCCATGTTGGGACAGGCGGTTTTATAAAATAAGCAACCATCCGGCCATTTTAGCCATTGGTCTTGTTTAAGACCGGTTGTATAGCCACTAAGAATTTTCGTGCTTAGTTTTTATTCGGAGCATTATTACAACATTGAATTTACACTAAGTGTCGAACTTAGTTCGTTAAACAAAAAAGTCTGTCTGGGTATTGCCCAGGCGGACAGGCAATTATTAAATCAGACCAAGTATCAAACCTAGTTAAATAAACAAAGGATCCGCCTGAGTATTACCCAGGAGGTCAAACAATTATAACCTTTACTAAGTATCAAACTAAGTTAGTTAAATAAAGAATCCGTCTGAGTATTACCCAGGCGGATAATAAAAAAATAACAAAAGAATTTTACAAACAAAGTCTGAATTCTCATTAATTAACTCATTGTTTACAAAAAAATTTTCATTCTCAGAAGTAGTACTTTTTCAAATTGTCTACATTCCAAATTCTAGGCAGGTGTCTGTCGTCTGGAGTTTCCAGGCGGTAGGTGCCGTCTCTTACTTCTTCATAGATCCGGTAGGGACCTTCCCAATTTGGAGTTAGCTTTCCCAGCTCATTGGCCCTACTGGTTGCCTCCATTTTCCGTAACACTAAGTCGTCAACTTTCAAGGGACGCTTGTGTACTTTCTTGTTGTAAGCTCTGGTCATTCTCAGACGGTAAATCTCATGGCGCAAGGCGGCATTTCCTCTACGTTCTGGGAGTGAATCCAATGCCACGCGCATTGATTTCCAGTTTGCCTCTTTGTCATATAGCATGACTCTGAGAATCGGCTCGTAATGTTCGATGGGCAAGACGGCTTCCGCACCGTAAACTATGAGAAATGGGGTTTCACCGGTTGCCCCCTTTGCTGTTGTCCGGATGGCCCATAGGACATGGATTAACTCTTCTGCCCACAAGCCACCGGCTCTTTTAATTTTCTTCTTAATGCCGTATGAGATTAGTTTGTTGAAGGCTTCAACTTGGCTGTTTGCTTGGGGTCGGCCTACTGATGCAAAACAGCTTGAGATCCCTTGATCTCCCAACCAAGTTTTGAGCTAAGGCGTCTCAAATTGAGGACCATTATCGAACACCATAGACATAGGCACCCCATACCGGGTGATAATGTTCTTCCAGATGAAGGAAATTAAGTTTGAGGTCTTGATGTTCTTAACCGCCTAAGCCTCCACCCACTTGGTTAAATAATCCACAGCCACCAAGATATAGCGCTTTCCGCTTGGAGCAGGCGTGTAAGGACCTAAGATGTCCATGCCCCATTTTGCAAGCGGGATTGGGCTGTGGATGGCCGTCAGATCAGTAACCGGACGGTGAATAAGTTTGCCAAATTTTTGGCACTTGTCATATTTCTTCACCAACTCCTTGGCGTCTGCCTCAAGAGTGGGCCAAAAATAATGTCGTCTGGATCTAACGGCTAGGGACCTGCCGCCTATGTGGGAGGCGCAGAATCCCGAGTGCAAGTCTTCGAGAACTTCCTTCCCCTTTTGTGGGGTGACACACTTCAACAGAGGCTTCAGAAACCCCGCCTTAAAGAGTTCTCCATTTCTCAACTCGAAGCTTGCAGCTCGCTTCTTCAGGACGGCTGCCTCCTGTGGCGAATCAGGAAGTGTACCGTCTTGAAAGGTAGACCCGGATACCATCCATCCAGGTAGAGCTTCGGTCAAGAGTTCCAATGGGATCTTCATAGATGCTTCTTTTTTCAAGTACTTCCCAGAAGACTGACCGAGGCGTATCATGGCAGGCAAAAGATGCCATTTTTGACAATGCATCCGCCTGGTTGTTGTCTGACCTAGGCACTTGATTCAGACGGAATTCCTCAAGTGCCCCAGCCTCCTCTTTGACTGCCTGAAGGTATTTGATCATAGCCGGATGAGTTGCTTCATATTTTCCCTTATACTGGCTAACGACCAATTGTGAATCAGAGTAGGCGTCAATTTTCATTGCCCCTGCCGCCTTACACATACAGATACCGGCTAGCAGGGCTTCATATTCCGCCTCATTGTTAGAGGCCTGAAACTTGAACCGTAGTGCATACTCATATCTGTCCCCTTCAGGAGACTCGTAGATTACACCTGCACCACATCCATTCTTTGTAGAGCTCCCGTCTACATACACTTTCCAAACCTGTTCAAGGTTATCCGGAGCCACCGGACGGGTCATTTGAACAATGAAGTCGGCAAACGCCTGACCTTTCACTGCCTTTCTTGGTTCGTAAGTGATTTCAAGACTTTGCATTTCAATAGCCCATTTCAACATTCTCCCGGATGACTCCAAGGTGGACATTGGCCGCTTGAGTGGCTGGTCGGTGTAAACCACCACCGGATGTGCTAGAAAGTAAGGCTTCAGCTTTTTGAATGCCATATACAAAGCAAGGCCAAACTTTTCAACCATGGGGTACCGGAGTTCAGCATTTTTTAGAACATGGCTAATGAAGTAAATCGGGAGCTGAACGCCGTCTCGCTCAGCAAGGAGAACGGCACTGAGAGCATGATCTGGGACGGCTAAATACATGTACAACGTCTCCTTAGGCAAAGGACTGACTAGCCTAGGTAGAGAATGCAAGTGCTCTTTTAACTTCAGAAATGCCGTCTCAGCATCGTCTCCCCATTCAAACCTGGTCTTCTCCCTGATTGCTTAGAAGAAGTAAAGGCATTTGTCGCCTGACTGGCTGAGGAACCTCCCCAAGGCGGCCAAGCAACCAGTGAGTCTCTGAACTTCCTTGACAGAACGGGGTAACTTCATGTCAATCACCGCCTATATCTTTTCAGGGTTAGCCTCTATCCCCCTTTGATCAATCAGGAATCCGAGAAACTTCCCAGACTCAACACCAAAGACGCATTTCTTGGGGTTTAACATGACCTTATGCCGCCTGAGGGTGGTGAATATTTCTCGGAGATCAGCAAGGTGATCCGCCTGTTGCTTGGATTTGACTATCATGTCATCAATGTACGCCTCCACATTCCTCCTAATTTTATTAATGAAGACCGTATTAATCATCCGTTGGAAAGTGGCAGGCGCATTTTTCAAGCCAAACGACATCACAGTATAACAGAATAACCCCAAATCAGTGACGAAGGCCGTCTTCTCTTGATCTTTCTTCCAGAGGGGTATCTGATGGAAGCCAGAATAGGCATCCATAAAACTCATCAAGGCGTGACCGGCTGTAGAGTCGACAAGACTGTCGATCTTTGGAAGCGGGTAACTGTCCTTTGGACACGCCTTGTTGAGGTCTGTGTAATCAACACACATGCGCCAGGTCCCATTTGGTTTCTTAACAAGGACCACATTGGCCACCTAGTCAGGAAAATTACAAGGCCGAGTGAACCTGGCATCTAGCAGCTTTTTGACTTCGGCAGCCGCCGCCTGACTTCTTTCCTCGCCGTGGTTTCTTTTCTTTTGCCGGATGGGCTTCTTTTTGGGGTCCACAGCGAGTTTGTGGACAGCGAGATCCGGGCTAACGCCTAGCATCTCCTCCACTTCAAAGGCAAAAATGTCTTTGAATTCCTTCAGCAGAAGGTGCAAGCTTGCACCCAGAGTAGCATGAGCAACCGTCCCAACCTTTACAGTACGATCTGGACGGCTGTCATCCAGAACGAGATCAATGCTTTCACCAGCCGGTTAGGGACGGAGCTCGTCTGACCGTTCACCGGTCAGTGATTGCTATTTTGTCTCTTTTTCCACCTCCACCAGCAGATGTGCCTTTCTTTTCTTCCCGACTGCTGGTGGGGCAGGTACTGGGTCGGCATCCTTGACATTGTCAAGGTCTATTGGTTCCTGTAGGGAATAATTTCAAGCCTTTTAAATCCCACTAGCTTGAACCCCACTGTGATCATACACTAAAGTACGGTGGCGTCCAAAAGGGAAGAAGATAGAGCAAAAGAGTCGCCAACAAGTTTTTTAGGAACTTGTAAACCATTCACGAGGTGAAGGTTACACCCCTTAACGATCCACGAGATCGTCAACTCCATAAGGTCATGAACCAAATAAGGGTTCGGGGATGATGGTACAAATCCAACCTAAAAGAGATTGAACCTGCCCTAATAATAGACCTCTACTTTATTCTGCTCGTATTCATGTGCGCTTTCCAATTAACATGCAATCAATAGGATTAACCCTAAACCTGTTTAATCTATGTTGGTTGAATTTAATGCACATATAAACTATTATTGGTGATCACTTGAATTATAATCACATTACCCTAACAAGATTATGAAATATCTTATTAAGCGTGGTTGCAAATACAAATTCCCTTTAAACATGCAATAAAAGGTGATCAAGCAATAACAATATAAAATATAATATGTATCAAGCAACATAATAAATAATCAACATCATTAATAATAATAATATCAATCATAATCATGATCATGTTAAAGCATAGCAAGATCCTAGGCATGATACTAACAAGATTAATAACAAACCCTAGCATGTCACTAAGCAATAAAAATCAAATCTTTAACCCTAACATGATACTAATAATCATAAATATTAGGAAGAAAATAGGAAGCATCGTCTTTTTAATCATACTTAATATTAAAGTTACCTTAGACATGATACTAGGAATTTATTGTTGTCACCCTAAACATCAAATTAAGGAAAACATCCTAACATGATACTAGGAATCAAAATAACAATCTAAGCATGATTTCTACATCATAATATAAATTAAACCATTAAAGTACTTACTTGGATGCCTCGTACCTCTTTCTAATAACAAAATACACACGTTAGTAACTTCAAGGAAAATAATAATCAAAACAATTAAATTAAATAATTGAAAGAGAGATTTGGGACCAAACCCTCAGAAATTAAAACCTTTCACGTCTAGGGCGAAGGCAACTTCGAATATGGCTAGGTGTATCTAGATCTTGTGAATGCGGAATTTTGTATGAAAAAGCAAGAAAGAATTGAAAAAAGAAAAGAATACTAAAGAATTAATATTTGTTGAGAATTGATGAATGAGAGATGAAGATTGAAGATGAATGAATTTCGAATGAAGAGAATTAGTGAGAATTGATGAAAATTGATAATTGGTGAAATTGGTGATAATTCGTGTCAATTGGTGAATGAAAACGGAGTTTTTGATACGATATTTATAGAGAAAATCATCCAAAAAAGATAATTTAACAAAACAGAGTCTGAAGATCGCAAAACAGCATTGGCGCCAACCCTGGCTAGCTGGCGCCAGGCACCAGTGGCTAGCTGGCGCCAGGCACCAGTGGCTAGCGCCTGGCGCCAAGCCTGGTTCCAAGCGCCAAGGCCCGGGGTTGGACGCCAAACTGGATTTCAACGCGTTTTCGAAAATCTGATAAATTTCCCGTACTGGAAGATAAAATAATATAATTTCTTCGAAAATGTTATTTGATCTTGATTAAAACTCTGAAAAGTCAACAAAGTAAACTTATCAATACTAATTGAATTAGGAATGAAAAGAACCTTCTAGAAGATTCTAGAATACTAAAACCGTTCCTAATTGCATTAGGAATGATAAATCATATTAGGCTCTCCCCTAGATCATTGGGCCGTACATAAAGCTCAAACCGGGCCCATTTTAGTAAATTGGCCATAACTTCCTCAATATTCATCGGAATTGGGCTTATAATATATCGTTGGAAAGGTCTTTGCAAGCCCCATCCAACTACACCACTATTGGACCCATATCATGGACCAACCAAACTGGATTGGCTGTTTTCTTAAAATAAAGTTTTCAAAATCAGGGAGAAGAGAAAAGAAATAAAACTTTCCGCTACACTAGACCTTTCCACACTTCGTTTCATTCGATTATGATTTGACGTGAAAGGTACTCATCACCGGGCTTGGTTTTAGGGAGACACAAATGGGTGTCTACAGTTCCTGGCCACCTGGGGCCACAGTATCTTTGACGGCTGAGAGATAGCACTCTCGGGCCGTCTTCTGATCCCCATTCAAGGAACCAACAGAGCCATCATCCCTCTCATACTTGATGAGCATGAGAGAAGGGATGATTACCGCCTTGACTTCGTTGAGAGTTGGCCGGCCAAGGATAATGTTGTAGGTGGTTTACTCCTCAATGACTAAGAATCTGACGACAATATGTCGTCCCTGGCCTTTCTCTCCCAGCTGGATTGGTAAGTCAATTCTTCCGGCTAGGTAGACCATCCCACCCCCAAAACTAACCAGGGGGTGGGTGACCGGATGCATGCTGCTGACATTGTATTTCAGCTTTTGCAGGCACCGGAGACTAATGATGTCTGATGAGCTGCCGGTGTCAATAAGGATCCGTCAAACCAGCTAGTTGGCAACCTTACATTCAATGATGACTGGGTCATCATGCGGACGGCAGACGCTGTCCCTGTCCTTCTCAGTGATCAGGACATCTGGGAAGGAGGAGCTTGCAGACGCCTGCTCATCATCATCTTTGTCCATCTTTCGAAGATGGCTCTTGGTGCCCCGGATGGTAGGGCCACCACATGAGAACCCGCCTGCTATTGTGTAGACCGGCTCCTTGTCGGTATCCGAGCTACTAGCAGGCTAGGGGGTAGTCTTGGAGTACAGGCCCTTGCTCTTCTTCTTTGCCCCGGCTGGGGACTTAGAAATGTAGGACTTTAACATCCCCTTATCAGCTAGACGGTCCAACGCCCGTTGAAGGCTGAAGCAGTCATTGGTGTCATGGCCAACTTCCTCATGGTATTGGCAGAATTTTTTTTTTCCTTGATTGAATGGAACTTTTCATTGGATTCGGCTTCTCTAGGGACAGCCGGTCCTTAATTTCCATGAGGATGGTGTTGCAGTCCTTGTTAAACTCGTACTTAGGGACGTACGGTTTAAATTCTTTCTTCTTCTTCTGGGACGGCTGGTCTGAATCACTAACCGCCCAAACTTCTTTTCTTTTCTTGCTCACTTCTTTATTTTTGGCCGGCTGAGCAGGCCGGCTGTCTTTCTGTTTGTCAGACTTCTTGGAGTCCGACTGATTACCAGGCGAGCAGAGGTCGATTTCTTGAATATAGCTTTCCGCCTCCCTCAAGGCCGCCTGTAAAGTAAAAGCCCCTTTTCTGACTAGGTCAAACTTAAAAGTTGACCCGTCTCTCAGACCCTTGAAAAAGTCTGTAAAAGCTACCTCATCAGACAGTCCTTGAATCTGAATTCTGATCAGATTGAACCGCCTGACATAGGAGCGCAGCCCTTCTCTCTCCCCCTGCTTAATGGTACTCAAGTCCAGGCTTGTTTTCTTAGCAGGGATGTTCATTGAGAAGTTGGAAGCAAACAGGAAGACAAGCTTCCTGAAACTATCAATGGACCTGGCTGGCAAATTACCAACCATTGTTGGGCAATGCCCTTCAATGTAGGTGGGAAGCATCGGCACCAAGTGGCATCATCCAACCCCTGTAAGTACATGAGGTTGGTGTAAGACATGAGGTGATCTTCCGGGTTGGTGGTACCATCATAGGTACCTACCAATACATTCTTAACCTTGGCCGGCTGTGCCGCCTCGGTTATCTCCCGGGTGAACGCAGAAGGTTGTTCACCCAGACGAAGCAGACGGAGCTGCCAGTCCAGTGGATGGACATTGTGATATGCCGCCTGACCTTCGAAAAGGGTCGGCTGCATATAGTAAGGTGGGTACTGACCGTAGACCTGAGAAGGTACATATGGTGCAGTCCCGGTCATCTGAGGGCCAGAGTGGATGGTATCACCGCCTGTCTGACTCTCATGCAAGGAAAGAGCATTCCCTACAGAAGTATTGTTAAAGCTGTCTGAAAAATTTGACGTAGAAGCCAACTCAGACAACTGTTGATTTCTCTTCCGGTTGATAATCTCTCGGGCATCAAGAGTTGATTTTTTACTTCCCACCGACTGCTAGGTCCGGCGGGTATTGTTGGTATTCCTCTTAGGTTGAAGAATTTTGGACCAGTCAATGGTCCCGGCTGCCTTCTCCTTTGGGTGAGGAGTGGGCCGCCGATCTCTGTCTGACTTCCCCTTTTCCAGAGGAGTCTTCTTGGCCGTCTGACCCCTACTTGGGCCAGCCCGGCTCTTAGTGATCAGTTCTTTAATTTCACCCTTGAAACTTGTCATGAATCTCATGAGTTCGTCTAGGGTGACAGGTGCTGATCCAGCTGCCGTATGGGTTTCCCCTTCGAGCTGCCCAGGGGCCCGATTTGCACCCGCCTTGGAGGCACCCCGCTCCAGAGTCTCTCTGGGCCGGATGCGCTTAGTTATCAGAGAGCCATCATCGGCTGTATAGGTCTCGACCTGAGGATCTTCATCCTCCTGGTCTGTAAATACTTCTGGGTCATCGCCCAGACGGTTAGGAGGTGGTACAGACTCTTGAACCATCTTCGAGGTACTCTCCCCACAGACGGCGCCAAATGTTTTGGGTGATTTTGTCCCTCGGGAGAGTTACAACACAAAGACTGGTCCGGTGCGGCCTGTACCAGCAAAACAAATGGAGACACCGATTGGGTGGTGCTCCGCCTCCGACGAACAAGTTAGTAACTTGTAGGTAGAGAGGAAAGTGCGAAAATCTAGGTGGGTATCTGCTCGGATTCCAAGCTCAGATATCTCTATCACAGGGACAGTTTGTAATAATTGGTAAAACGTACCCTCCAAATGAGGGGAATCTCCCTATTTATAGGGTCCTCGGGATTTGTGCCCCTGATTAGGTCACTGAACCCTAATCATTGGTAGGTTGCGCCGCATTGCGGCTTTCTCGGGATTTGGGCCTGAAGGCCGCCATTTTCCCCTTGGTTTCTGGAATGACACGTGTCAAGCAGGGATAGGTCCACTTTGGGCCATCCTGGGGCTGACACGTGTCATCCTCTGATTGGACCACGTGGCGGGGTAAAATTACCCCAAACAGTCGTCACCTACAGAAAGGGTTAGTATACCATTTTTAACATCAATAATTGCTCATGTAGTATGGAGAAAAGGCCTACCTAATATAATGGGTATTTGTGTATCCTCTACCATGTCTAACATAACAAAATCAACAGGATTAAAAAATTTACCAACTCTGACAAGGACGTCCTCTAAAATACCCAAGGGGTATTTTACCGAACGATATGCCATTTGCAAAGTTATATTAGTAACTTTTAATTCTCCCATATTAAGTTTAGCGCAGACAGACGATGGCATGACACTGACACTAGCACCCAAGTCACACAAAGCTTTATCAATAAAAATATTCCCTATATGACAAGGGATAGAAAAACTACCGGGATCCTTTAATTTAGGAGGGGATTTGTTTTGCAATAAAGCGCTACACTCCTCTGTGAAAGCTACAGTTTCTACTTCATTAAAGGCCCTTTTCCTAGTTAGAATGTCTTTCATGAATTTAGCATAAGCAGGAACTTGAGTGATTAAGTCAGTAAAAGGAACTGCTACCTGCAGGTTTTTCACAACCTCTAAAAACTTATCGAATTGTTTATCAAACTTACTCTTCAGTTGTCTATTAGGGAATGAAAGTTTGATAACCGGGCTCTGCACATCTCCTCCCTTATCCTGCGATTTACCCTGCACAGAAACATTAGTAGAGTTAGTATCTATTGTAGCCTTGCAGGGCTAGCAGGATTAGCGTTTGGTATAGAGGAATCTAGATCAAGAACTGGTCTATCTTCCTTTGGAATAGGAGGTCCATCATAATGTGAACCACTCCTTAGAGTGATTGCATTGGCATGATCTGTAGGATGGATAGGTTGTGATGGTAGAGCTCCCTGCTGACGGGATTGTAGGGTAGATGAAAGTTGTGAAATTTGATTGTCCATGATTTTATTATGGGCTAGGATAGAATCAGTTTGCGCATCCCTACTCTCCATATGCTTTTGCATATTGGCAAGTATTGCTCTAATTTATGTCATGGCAGGGTCGGAAGATGATCAGGGTGATGCTTGGCTTTTCTGGTCGGAATTAGGATGATAATATTTTTGCTGTGGTGGGGTTTGCTGTTGTGATTGTTGTGGAGGTGGAGGGTTGTGTACATTGGTGCTCCGGTACGAAAGATATGGATGGTTCTTATAACCGGCATTGTAGGAATTGGAATATGGGTTATTCTGCTTATAGGTTTGAAAGGCATTAACTTGTTCCATAGAGCTCCTAAAATCTTGCTCCCAATGACCTACAATTCCACAATTTTCACAAAAAGCTTCATTGTTAGCAACAGCAGAAACATTAGCTACAGAGTTAGGAGTAACAGTAAGATTATCTAATTTTTGACAAATAGACGTTAATTGAGCTTGCAAAAAGGATACGGAATCGACATTATGTTTTCCTTTATTTGCAAACCCTCTCGGATTCCCATATTGGGAATTGTGTATTGCCATGTCTTCAATAACCTATCCTGCATCGTCTGCATTTAAATTCATGAACCTCCCACTAGCTGCAGAATCTAGCACTGATCTAGAAGAATTTCCAAGTCCATTATAGAATGCTTGGATCAATTTCCATTGTGCTAGATTGTGGCGGGGGCACTCACTTTGTAGATCCTTGAACCTCTCCCAAGCCTCATATAACGTTTCGTCGGCCTCTTGAGCGAAGTTCTGAATAGCACTCCTTAGCACCGCTGTTCTCTCTACAGGATAGTATTTATTATAGAAATTCAAAGCAAGAGTTTCCCAGTCAGTAATACGAAGTGCAGTTCTATTCAGACCATTAAACCATAATTTAACTTTGCCACAAAATGAAAAAGGAAAAAGAATCTCCCTGATTTGGTCTTGCGTTACCCCAGCTTGTCTAATGGTGATACAATATTGGCAGAAATCTGCGATGTGAAGATTAGGATCTTCACCCTCAGCTCCACTGAATTGCTTCCTCTCTATCATAGTGATAAATTGGGGCTTGGTTTCAAATTGAACTCCATCTAGTGTCGGAATCGGAGTAAGGTGCGGGAAATCTGTGAGCTTCGGCTACGAGTAGTCACTGAGTTTCTTCAGGGCCGTCATCTCTGATTCTGAATCTGAAGGAATATCTGTGTCACTAGAATCTGAGGGAGGATCTCTTCGACTGTTGTCCTCCTCAGAACCCGCCAGAATTTGTCTATAGATTTTCCTTTACCTATGAAAAGAGCGCTCGATCTCAGGATCGAATGGGATGTAACCTGATCTGGAACACCTGGGCATAAACAAGGAACTAAAAGAAAAATATGAGAATTGCCTCAAAGAACTAACGTTCTCTGAGACAAAAGGGGATAATATAGACTAAAAAAAATAACCAGAAAACAAAAATAAAACCGTTTCCCCGGTAACGGCGCCAAATTTTGACAGGGTAAAGTCGTATCCCCTAATAAAAAATAATTACCTAAGTCCTCTAACTAAAGTAGATAGGGAAGTAGGGTCGAACTCCACAGGGAAACAAGTCCTTTTACTCCTAATTAATTATTATAGTCTAAATTATCTAAGTAACCAATATTTTTGTGAATAATATCTATACTACGGAGAAAAAGGTCGAAAGAAATAAAGTAGGGGAAAATCAAATATTAAAAGACCTAGGGCATAGGTTCACTAATAAACAATATTCCAGGGCAAATCATAATAAGCAATCATCAAGCATTGGTTAATCAGATTATAAAGGGCTTTCGCTACGTATTATAATCACAGAGTTAATTTACTGGTATTAAATCTCATCTGTCGAATCTCGACTTAACCATTTATAAATTAGTCCGCCTATTGAAACTAAGCCTAAATATCAATTCTCATCTGTCAAATCTCGAGTTAATATTGCTAAACTCATACAATTAAATCTGGCCAAACCTAATTGCATAGCATTAAATCAATCAATAGGAAATTAACCAAGCATTGATAATTAACAATCACAAAATTACCCCTTCATATCATTTATTAGAGCCCCATAAACCCTAGAAATAAAACTACTCAAGCATCATCATAAGTAAACTAATCAAATAAATAAAGCAAAGCATAATCAAAGAAGTAAGTAAAATAGTTGAAATTAAAAGAGAAGAAATTGTTACCAAAAGAAATCTAGATTAATGGAAGTAATTAAGAAAAAAAGTTGAGAGAGAATTTAAGAGAGAGAAAATATACTAAGTAGAGAGAGAAAGTTTAAAAAAGAAGGTAATCAAAAATTACGTACAAATCTCGTACTTAAATCTTCCCTAAAACAAAAATTAAAACTAATCTAATTAAGTCTGAGAAAAACACGCGCCCGATCGGGCTAGAAGCCGCCCGATCGGGCGCGCCTTTTTCCTTACGCTCCTTCTCAGCAGCGTCGCCCGATCGAGCTAGATGCTCACCTGATCGGGCGCGCCTCTCCCTTGAGGGTCCATATGCGCGCAGCCGCCCGATCGGGCGTATGCTTGCCCGATCGGGCCTGGTCTTCTTCTTCGAGGCTCGATTTCGATTGGGCTCAATTCCTCGCCCCAATCTAAGTTTCCTCATCGGGTCTAGATTAAACGATCCAATAACCTCAGTGTCTCATACCGAGCCCTTAATCATCGGCTCTCACCGATCCTGGGCTTCAAAAGTGGTCGTGTCCTTCTAGCTTCCGTAGTTGATCCATAAAACCCGGGAAAATGCTCCAAAAGTGCAATTTCCTTTAAAATATAACTAAAACTACGAAAACACTATAAAACACAAATTAGTAATAAAAGTGGCTCGAAAGAGCCAAAAACACTACTAATTATGACCAAGGGACGGGGGTAAATTACTATATAAAATGGACATATCACTCTTGTTCGTGTTAAGAGGCAAAGGATAAGAACGAAGAAATCAATAGTTGAAGCTGGTGAAGCTGGTGGTGATGTACCTACGTAAGTAACTTTGTTTACTTTGGAGTGCTCTCAAAAAGTTAGATTCCACATGCATGTTTGTGTGACTATGCATTATTTCTATTTTGCATATTGCGGCCATTTAAAACTAAATGTAGGCCTTTGCAATTGGTTGACATGATGTCTAAGTTTACTGATGATAAAAAAATTTATGTTAATGAAATCGGCTTTAGAGGGTTGTTATCATTGAAGTTGAAAAGGAATACTACTAGTATGTTTAGGTGGCTAATTGATTGCTTTGACTGTGGTAGCTGCATGTTTTCAATTGATAATAGTAAGGAGTTTGTGGTGACTGAGCATGATGTGTATGATGTGTTTTGCCTTCCTTTGAACCCCAAAAATGTTGAGGAGATACCTCGATCTGCTAATAAAAATAATCCTGACTTTGTTTTCAAACATAATTGGAGGTTGAATTTTGGGTTGACAGATGAAAATGACCAAATTCCACTTAATTTGTTATAGGATAGGATACCTACTTTAGGTCAAGGTGGAGATGAGTTTTAGCAACTCTTTGTTATGCATGCAGTATCCTCATTTTTAGCTCCTACTTCTAACAGAACTGCTGATCTTAGGATTTCTTAGGCACTTGATGATGTTGGAAAAATTAAAAATTTGAATTGGTGTAAATATGTTCTTGAAAAATTGTGTGAAGGTGTTGAAAGTTACCAAAAAGGAGAAATTCAGAACTGTTGTGGTTGTATTTTGATGTTGGAGATTATTTACTTTCATAGGTTGAAATTTAGGAATGTTGAATTAAGTACTTCTTTACCCTTAATTCAACATTGGAATGATGAGTTGACTAGGGACAGAATTAAGAAGGAAAAATTGTCGAAAAGTTTTGGGTGTGGGATTTTACTCTTTGATGTGTATCCTGTTAGTGGTAAGCTGAAGTTTCAGGATGCTCATGTTGGTACTATGGGGGGAAGTATGGGGAATGTTGATTATGTAAGGGGGGGTAATGATGTACTTGGTACGATACATTTCATTCTCCCACCAGGTTCGATGTCAGATCAAGAGATACATTTGGATGTTATTGATGTAAGGAGTAGCTGACTTTTATTCTTTTTTTTTTTATATATAATTATTAGATATGATTTAAATATTTATACATGATTTTTTTAATGTCTTTGAAGCCCATTCATGAACAAAATTTGTTCATGAAAAGAGATATGAATGTGATTTCTTGTTTTTACAATGACAAGATAAAACAGATTCTTCATTCACGCCGCAATGAGACCAACAATGCTCCTGGTATTAATGTGTCTCAGGATGATAAGTTTTTTTTTGGATCCTCAAGTTCAATCTGTGATTGATGAGATCTCTGAACTTGCTATTTGGGTGATAAAAATGCATGAGGTGTTGGATCAAGTTTCTACATTTGACCACAACAAAACAAATGAAGGGAGGGAGGAAATTAGAGGCACTTTGCCTGTGATTGGCTTTGAAAATATTCTTACAAATAGAGGGTCCAAGTGTTCAATTTCTTTTAATTGGAAATTTGATGAAAAGCTTATAGTTATTCACACTTTTTGAAGTCAAATAACAAGAAAATGAAGCTATTGGATCCATTAGTCCTAGAGATTGCAGACTATTGCATTATCAATTATTCTTGTTTGCCTTCTAAGTAAGTAATCTTTTGTTTGATTACATTGATTTTATTTTATTTATTTATTTATGAAACACTTTTTTAATTCTTATTTTATACTCTTTGACACAGTGAACTGTTGGTATGTTTACACGAAAAGAATTTGATTCAAAGGCAAGACTTCTACACATTAGGAGAGCCGTCTGAAATCATGAGCAGTAATATTTTGGATTGTTGGGCATTGCTTCTCAATGAAAATCAGAAATGTCTTAAGGATGGACCTAAAAAATTGTACTTTGGTTCTTCAATTAGTGTGAGTTGTTTAATTATTTCAATGTTTATACATGTTTATACTTTTCACTTATTTTTTTATTTGTTTAAATATTATGAAGGTTACAATAGTAGAAGCTGCCGGCAGTGATGACAATTCACAACTAGTGGACAATGTTTATCAAGAATTGGAGGAGTGGATGAAAATAGCTTGCAATAATTTTGATTTGTCAGAAGTGGAGCTGGTAATACTTTCTGTTTTTTTATGCTTTGAAAAATATAGTTCCCTTTTTTTATGTTGTAGATACCTTTATTTAAATGAGAGTGCCTATTGTAAAATACTCTTAGAAAGTCTAGATTATAAGTGAAAAGACCAGCGATATCATTAATAACAAGAACTACTAACTGATTAGTCCAGTTTTCAGTCCACAGAGAATATAGCAAGTTAGGGCCATATCTTGTAAGTTTTTAACTGTATCAGTTCAGCATAAACAATATAAAAAGAGTGTAGCTGGAAGGGGCTTTCATTTTCCGTGTAGCCTAGCCTTGTGGAGTTGGTCAAAGGCTCTAAAATGGGCCTACATGGAAGTAAGCTTAAGAGTTGGAGGTGTAATAGTTAAAATTAGTTTGGCAAGGCATGACCTAGAGAGGGTATATTTATGACCTTCAGATTAGGTTTCACAGCAACAAGAACAAAATTGCTTAATTACCTTGACTAAGTGGCAGAATAATGTTCATTATTGAACATGGTTGCTAATGTATTTTTGTGAAACTAATGATTGTTGTAATACAAAAGCAATAAAATCACCAATGGCGCAATACAACATATAACCTAGACCTCAGAGTGGCTGGAAATTAGTAGTATATTTTTAAAAGAGGTCACTATAATATGAAAAATGGAATCTATATGTGTTTTTTTATTACTAATTGTGGTATCTTTGATGAAGATATTTTTACCTTGTCTTTGTGGCAATCACTATTGCTTAATTGTGGTGAATTTGACTGAAGGAAAAATTCAGTTTATTGATAATCTGAATTATGATGAGGACGGTCGTAACTTCTTGAAAAAGTTATATAGTCTCCTGGTAGTACTTTCTCACTCTTCCATATTCTCACTATTTTCTTGTCTAAAGGTTTTGATTGTGAGTTTTAAGAATTAGGATTTGGACAAATTTTAAAGTAGTTTACATGTGAAACTAGCATTGTGAGGTTGTGAAGTGTAATTTTTATAGTAGTATCTGAGACAAAAGTCGAATAGATTGTATCATAAAGTTGCAGCATGGTTGTTATAATGACTCTTAATAGATCATTTAATGTGACTGTGATCTGATTATATGCTTTTTTTCTAGTGTGATATGATCAGTACCTTCTTTGATCAAAGGCTTACTCAATCTGGAGCTATGGTTGACTATTCTTTGGAGTTTCCTACTTTAAATTGGAGATCTAGCAAAGATAATTCAGATTTTGGTGTTTATACTATAATGAGTATGCTTTTATTCAATGGAGCTGATGAGTTTAAATGTGAAATTTTAAAAACAAATATGATTCTATCCCTTTTAAATTATTTGTTTTATTTCTTTTAATTAATATCACAATATCTTATGTTGATTATTTACCTTTTTAGGCTTCAAATAGGAAGATTCTCCGGATTCAAATTGCTGCATCTTTAGTGTTATCTGATATGAATAAAGCTAGATCAAATATAATTGGTAAGGTGGATGAATTTAAACCTGATAGGCAGCGTCTTTCAAAATATATTGAAGAAAGAAGGAAGAAAGAGATTGAGCAAAGGAAGAATAAGAAGGAGCAGACTATAGACAAGAAGAATAAAGGAAAGGATTAAGATGTCAGAACATTGTGTAACTGATTTTTAAACTTAGTTGTGATCATAATTTTCTGAAACTAAGCAAAGTACTTTGAAGATTGTATAGCTAATTAGTATTCATTCAAATTTTGTGTAGGTTATTGAATGAAGATTGGAAAAATATTCATTTGTGTAAACAAGCTTTTGCCAATATTTTATGAAAATGGTATATTGTTTGTTTAATTCAATTATTAAAGTTCTCTGTTATCTTAGGTCACTATATGTTAAAATAAAGTCACTATATTATTTATAAGGTCTTTATTTGGTGAAAAAAGGTCACTTCATTTTCATTAATTTATAGTGTCAAAATTAAGGACTATGTTTTATTAAATTAATGGTAATTATCATAGGTCATTATATGTTAAAATAAAGTCACTATATTATTTATAAGGTCTTTGTTTGGTAAAAAAAGAGGCCACTTCGTTTTCAATATTTTATAGTGTCAAAATTAAGGATTATGTTTTAAATTAATGGTAATTATCATAGGTCACTATATGATAAAATAAAATCACTATTTTATTAATAAGGTTACTATTCTAAATATAAAGGTAACTATGTCAAAATTATAGACTATGTTAATTAATGGTAGTAAACTGACAATACAAGGGTATTATATAAAGATTACTATTTTAAAATAAATATCACTATATTGTAAAAAAAGGTTACTATTCCAAGAAGTATATATCTCAAAATTAAAGGTTATTATGTTAATCATAAACGAGACTATATCATAATAATCAGTAGTTAGTTATAAGATTTGAGCATTTCATTTTCTTGATTTCTTATCTATTGATCACAGGAAACATTGAAACAAGATATCTTTAACAACTAAAAGGAGCCTTCGTTTAACAACTAAAAGGAGCCTTCCGTTTAGGACATCAAACTACCAATTAACAACAAGTTTAGAGAAGGAGGCTTTGGGTATAAGGTATTATAGTACTCATGTGCTTTATTCCTTGTTTGTTTGAAAAGGATTAAGAACAATTAAGATCAAATTAAAAAGACACTATATGATAACAAAGGACAATATGTCAATCATAAAAGACACTATACCATAAAAAAAGACAATAATTCTGAATCCAACCTTACTCTGAAAAAGAAGTTAGGGTCCTCAGAATAAATAAGCTTCCTGTAATTTGTCACAAACTACTTGAGAATCTCCTCCTTTAATGGCCTTTATTTTAAGTTTATAACAATAATTCATGTGGTCTTTCACTGTATTACCAATAGCATCTTCTCCTCCAGCTTCATTTCACATGTAATTAAAGGATTCCATAGGTCTTAGTCTAGATTCTTGCATGGCCTCAATCACTTGCCCTTTAATTCCAGTCATTGCACGCTTTGAATGGTGGAAATGGTTCCATTGTGGTCTAGTGAGTGGATGATTGTGCACCAACACATGCTGAACTATCTCAAATTGCCCTTCCTCGTTCAATTTCGCTATTATCAAAGCATTACAGTTTGTCCTTGTTATTGGAACTCTCCTACTTTGTCTTGTTTTTTTTTAACTAAAGAACTTTCCTCTGTCAAGAGTTCTTCTGCAATTTTTTCCTTCTTTTTACAAGAATTTCTTAATCCAGCTGCAAAACATACAAAGAAATTTTTGTTAATGATATATTTAGTTCCAATTTTGCTTGTTTGTTTTACTTTTCTAACACTAAAACCAACTGCAACAGCATGTTGACAATACAATTCATGTATTTCCGCAAGTGTTGCTCGAGTTTCTCCTACTAACCAGCCACTAATCTCATCGTTATTACTTGCACCTATTATTTTAAAAATATAGATCACTATACTATCACTAAAGGCAACTATGTTTCTTAAAAGTGGCTTTGCATGTCAGAAAAGCTTTAACAAGCATCATATAAGTACCATGTATTTATTTTAAAAAATAGATCACTATACAATCACTAAAGGCAACTATGTTACTTAAAAGTGGCTTAATTATGCATAATTGTTTAATTCACAATTACATAATCGCTTAATTCACAATTACGCATAATTCAATCAGCATAAATTACGTATAATCGCTTAATTTTCAATCAACATAAATTATGCATAATCGCTTAATATTCAATCAACATAAAATACGCATTATCGCTTAATTCACAACTGCATAATCGCCTAATTCACATTATCAAATTAATACCTAAATGCCTAATTTAATTTTCCAATCAAACAATTGCATAATCGCTTAATTCACATTATCAAATTCTAATATGAATTGAAATATATTCGTATAATACCTTGAGCTTGCATTAGAGATTGATTTTCCTCATGAACTTCATTCTCATCCTCAGCTTCAATAATAGCTTGTTCTTCATCTTCAACAACTTCATTCAGATCGAAATTGATGACATTAATATCAAAGTTTTCTATAGTGTCCTGTATACTTCGATTTAGATCCATTTCAATTGATTGTATAGAAGAATTCTCCATGAATTTTGAAGAAATTGATTAATTAAACAGAAAATAAACCCTAAAATTGAGAAGAATTAGAAGGAGAGAGATGAAAATTCGAGCTCTAGGATAGTTGTTAATGGTGTCGAAAATAAGGCTTGGGAAGGAAGTTAGTAGGCTGTGGTAGAAGAAATGTTAGTAAGCTTGTGAAACAAGTCAGTGGGCTGTGTTTTGTGGCAATTGGCACGTGAGACCATAAGGTCCACAAAAAATTTATTGTGTACCAGGTCCACCCAAGAATTTTTGCCGTTCCTAAATGTTTTTTACGTTTCCATTTAGGGTGTTCCTTTTTATTCTTTACATTTAGTATCTTTCCTAATTTAGACAAAATTACCCTTGTTTTACAATTTTTTTTACTCAAAAGTCCTTACTTTTCCATGTGCTATTGTACTTTTTGCACTATTTTAATAGTTTTTTAACACTTATTATTACTTTCTCCCTCCTCTCTCCTCTAATTTCTTCACCCCACATGCTCAACAATGTACTTTTCAATAAAATTGTACTTTCAATCATTGAAATATTCCAATATACCTCAACTTTACACAATTTCTTAATAATCGCGCATAATTCCAAACGTAAAAAACATTAGGGAACGGAGGGAGTACTATGGTACTACACTGGAATTTGTTATATACACCTATGTTTTGTTCTCATTGACTGAGCTGAACTTGTTAAAGCTGAACTGAACTGAACTGAGTTGAACTGAACTGAATATTTTATAAGAGAAGGAAATTAGGAGATGAACTGAAGTGAACTGAAATGAAGTGAAATGAATTGAACTTATTAGAGCTGAACTGAACTGAAAACAATCGTATCAAAACAGGGCCCTAGTGTCTTTTTTTTTTTTTTTTAAACATATACACGTAGTGTCTTGATTGTACCATACACGCGGAGTCATTTACTTATTTAATCAATAAAGAGCAAATAATATGTTTACTCATTTGCTTATTGATTGAACAAATAACCCCGGGTGTACATAATAGGTTCTCGTCCTACAGAGACAGTGGTTGTTTTTTTGGAAGGAAAGTACAATCATGTTTTTAATTGTACTCCCTTCGTGTCAAAATAATAGACACAGTTTAACTTTGCACATATATCGATGTATTAGTTTGAATTCTTTATATAATTATATACATGTTAATAAAAATTATTAAAAAAATATATATTATTATATTAGTACATACGAAGTATCTAAGAGCATATTTTATTAAAAAAAAATATATTTTTATTACATTAATAAAATAAAATAAAATACTACCTCTGATTTTTTTTTTTTTTTTTTTTTTTAGTTGCAACTTTGGAATATTTTATATCCCACAAACAATACCCCAAAATTGCAACTAAAAAAAATCGAAGGTAGTAAATATACTCAAACATAATCATTGGCGGATCTATTTAGGTGCATGCTGAGTCACGTGACTCAACAGTAACAAGAAAAAAAATGATTTTTTTTTTTTTTAAAATAAAATATTAAAGAGACCGCTTATTGTAGAGAGGTGGTCTCTTTGATGCTGCTATTGTCACAAGAACTTTGCACTGCGTCATTGGTTTACTTTTTTAAAAAATCAAAGAGACCAGTTATTTAGGTAACAAGTCTCTTTGTTAATGCTATTGCAATTCACAATTTTAGCGTTGCTTTCTTGTTTCAATATATAAAGAGATCGGTTATACTTAATAACCGCTCTCTTAAGTTATCTCATTTTTAATTAGAAATTTATTAATAATTTTTGCTTTTATTTATATCCTATATTTGTGCAACCAATTTTAATATTTTCCCACAAATCTTATCAATTAAATAAAAAATCATAAGGTTAATGTAATAGTTATATAGTACTATTTGTTTGTAACATATTATTTGTAGTACTTTCAACTTGTAAGATTGAATTTTTAAGTACTACGGAGTATTTGGTTGTAGTGTGGATTTTTGTGTCCTATTTTAGATTGAAATCAATTTGGTAAAATATATATATATTTTTTTAATATAACCGCGTGAGAAACTTGTTTCGAACTGTCCCTTTTTTCCACTCACCAACATTGGCATAAAAAATGTAAGAATGGGATATGGGTTTTCAAAATGCTTAGGCCTCCTTCGGTTCATCAAGGAAAAACCCTACCCTCCCTTTCTGTCCTTGAGGCTGGGTAATTTTTGGATTGAAATTAATTATGAACAAGATTTGGGAAAAAAAAATTGTATTTTCACAAGTGATCAATAATTGACGGTGACTCACTGTGTCGGAAATACGGCCTGGATCCGCCACTGAACATAATAAATGTATAGTGAAAAAAATTTCATGCGTAAGTTATTTTGGGACGGAGATAACATAAATTCTTTTTTTTTTTTTAAAAAAAAAAAAAAAAAAAAAAAAAAAAAAAAAAAGAGGGTAGCATAAACTTGATATTATATTCCATAGATTAGTTTTATATAATAGCAAAAAAGATGGTCACATAGTGTCAATTATTATAAAACGGATGCAGTAAATTTATTTATTTATTTATTTATTTTTACTGAACTTAAATTATTCTTAACGTTTTTCTGAAAGCTGGTTTCTTTACTAATTGAACTATTTTTACTAATTGAAACTTAATTTGCTAAACTTATATCTAACAAAAAAAAATTGCTGAAATGAAATTATTCTCACTAAAATTTAAATATTTAACTAAATATTATTTGAATAAGATGTTTGAAATTTCTACTATTTTGGAGAACTCTTGGTGGATTTATCGGGTTACCTAGGCTAAGCGTATGACACATTTTATGTTTGAAATTGGCTAACATCATTCTCATCACATTTAGTTTAATATAGATCATCATGGTTGATTTGATTCTTCATGGCATGGTCGATGAGTCAAAACTAAATGTTTGAGCGTTGCTAGGCTATAGTGGCTCATATATAGCTCTTGGCATAGGGAAGCAAAGGCCTTGTGGCTAAGAAAACCATGGCGATAAACCCATTGCTCAGCTAGCAAGCAACAGTTGCAGGACATTGCAGCATGTCGCTAGCACTTCAAAGCATTCTATGAGGGCACTTGCCAACCATTGGGCAATGGTCGCTAGCATCGTAGGCTCATAGCATAGCACTAGCAGCTCGTTGAACCCATCGCCCATCAAGCACCCGATAGGCCTAGCGTGCATAACAAGTATCTCCATGTGTTTCACTCTCTTGTGAAATGTGGAGTCTACTCCAACATTAATTTTGCATTGGTTCCTCCCCTAATTCTTATCTGCAAGAAGAAAAAAAAAAGTATTATCTGTGTTTTCCCAAGTCTTACTTTCCGTTTTCATCCATTTTTTCTAAGCTTTACTCACTTTTACTTTATTCCATTTAAGACAGTTTTTTATTCCTTTTTTTCATCTATAACCTCACTTTAAGGATGCACACCATATAGTGTCTTGCCTCTCCTCTCCTCTTCTCTCCTCCTCTCTTCTAGGGTTTCTCCAAAATCTTGGTTGTTTAGGCCAAAAATAGTTTAATTTCTTCGGAAATTAGACTATTTCCGACCCTTTTTCCTTAATTTTATTTAATTTTGCATTTTTGGTTTCAATAAATCTACACAAGTAGTGTAAATATTTGTCTGTCTCCTTATGGTGGAGTGTCTCCCTATAGTGGAGTCGTTAGTTTTTGTTAGTTTAGTTGTTTATTTACGTTTAAGGTTTGTTTGTGTGTTAGGGTTCATAAAAAAGGTAATCATCTTTGGCCCTATTGTCAGATCTTTGGTAAAGATTTGTTCAAGATCGCAACGGTTGTTAAGTTTTCAAATGTGTTCAGGCGAATCAG
The DNA here is from genome assembly GCF_948465745.1 of Chenopodium album. NCBI lineage: Eukaryota > Viridiplantae > Streptophyta > Magnoliopsida > Caryophyllales > Amaranthaceae > Chenopodium > Chenopodium album. Next base: position 23,877,491 of record NC_137839.1, read on the forward strand.
ATGAGAATCATCCTTACGGCTACAACAAATCATTAAACCGTCTCTCCGAAAAGGTTGTATATTCCAGCGATGTGTGCGAGAGATGTACCACAGTGCAAGATATTTTCAATGAACGTAGCTTTGATAAAGGAAACCCTAATTTGATCCAATTTTATGTATTTGTTAATTTACATTTCATTTGTAGATGCCGGATGGCTTTTTATTAATAAAATGATTTGCTTCAAAAAAAAAACCTCACTTTATGGAACTCAATTTCATTTATTAAATCTCTCACTTACTATCTCTCTTATTTTTAAAACAAAAGTATCCACGTGTATCTACTTTTCCTAGATTTACGTTAGGGGTGAAAGTTCGATTTTCGATTTGGTTTATTGTCAAACCGAAACCAAACAACAATATATCGGTTTTTAGATTTTGCAAACCACACCGCATATTAGTTTTGAAACCGATCCAAACCAAACCACACTGAATTTTCCCATCAAGCATCATAAACATAAAAAAATGCACATAAACCAAACCAAACCAACATAAACCGAACAAAACCAAATCAATCCATAAAAAAATATAATAAAAAAAGTTTTAAGTTTTAACTTAAAATTTACAAGTTCTTGGCTTTAATTTGGCTAGAAAATTCAACACTTCACCCAAAAAAAAAAAATGTTTATAGCATTACTGAAAAACACAACAAACTAGCAGTAGCATAGACCGAGCATGCACTCCACGCAATTAGCAACAACATAGCTAGGGGTGTTCAAAAATACCCGATCTGGTTGACCCGACCCGCTGACCCGACAAATTTGTAACGGGTATTTTTTATTTTTTTTCCCAAATAACCAGGTCGGGTACCCGACCCGTTGAAAAAGGAAGTATCACGGGTCGGGTCATGGGCCGCCCTTCAAGCTAAACGGGTACCCGGTTGACCCGCTAAGTTTTTTTTAAATATAAAAATTACTACAGAAGTACCTGCTCGTATAAACCCTTTAGGTTATTTGTTCCACTTAGCAGCCAATAGCCAACTATATTCTCTCTCTCCATCATCTCCCTGACACCCCCTCTCTCTCTCTTGGTCTCTCCGTCCATCTCTTTCTCTGTCCCCCCCCCTCTATGATCTCTTCCGCTCTTCGTCCCCTCTTTCTCCGCTTTCTCCGTCTCCGTCCGAGCAAATCGAAGCAGCACAACCTCAAATTGAAATAGCAAGCAAATGATGATGGGTCGAAAGAGATGAGTCCAAGTTCTTTTGTATTTTGATTTGCTAGATTGAATGGGTATTGACCATTGGGTTTCGTTGAAACTAGGTACAACTCATTTTTGAAGTAGGAGCTTTGTCAAATGATCCTGGAATTTTATATTGTTGTAAGGTTTTGATGATTGTGAACAAATGATGCTTATCTAACTAACATGTGTATTGAGATGTGCATGAACAAGTCATGAAGCAAGAAGATGATTGAGTACAGGTTAGATCATTATTGAAGATGGTTCCAACATACAATGTATGGATCGTGCTTAAGTTCCTTAAGGGGAACACAAAGAGAAGAAGAGTTTCCAAGGGGGAACACAAAGAGAAGAAGTCTAAACGTACAAACGTATTGTTAGACTTTGTATGCAGTTCCTAAGAAGAATGAGAAGTAGTTCTTTGCAAGGAATAAGCAGCAATTCGTAAGTGAAGACAAGAGAAGAGAAGTTCCTTTGAAGGAACAGAAGCTTTGGAGTAGAAGCTTCAAGACAGAAAAATAGGAGCATATTTTTCTAGGAATCATGTAAGTATGTTGGACACGAAAAATTGTTTGGAACATGCCTATGGAACTAAATTGGAACTTCAGTCTCGAAGGAACTGACAGTCTGGAAGGAACTGGGTGTTGCTGACCAGCCAGTTCCTTACAGGTTAGTCTAAAATTCGTGTATAGAAGGAACACGAGTTTGCACAGCACTAGTAGTCAGTTTTCCACGTTAAATAGTCATTGCATTATGTTTGCCTACTTTATAGGAAGTTAGTTTTGACTCGGTATTAATATTTATTATTAGATTTTATTTTATAAAAGATAAGTTTTTGAAAATAAAATCTGATTTTCTCTTAGTAAAAAAAGATAACTCATTTTCCTAGTTTCTAGGGATTTAGTTTTCAAATAAACTAATTTATAAAATGATTTTATTTTATAAAACAAAGTTTTATAATCGAAATCTGATTTTATTGTAGTCAAAGTCGTGGGAAAAAGATTTTCAAAGTGGTTACCTTAAAAGTAGGAGTTCAGTTGAGATTTTGTTTGTTAAGGAACAAAATGAATCTGGTCTATATGTGAAGTTAAATTAATGAACGGGTGTATTATTTTAACTTATCTTCTTAAAGAAGTCAGTTTTAAACTCCTATTTTTTAGCACAAGAACTTGGTCCCCAAGGAACTTGTGGCTGGTATTTGCAAAACGTGCTGATTGCTTTCCTAACAAAAAGGAAGTTATTGAGCAAGTCGTGGAGCAACTAATTGACCCATTATTGTTGCTTATAATCAAAATTAGTTTTCTATTCGTGGGCTTTAAGATTCGGACCACTTCTGATCATAAGGAACATGGGCAATTAGTGGGTTTTCTAATCTTCTATAAATAGAACGTTTTTAATTCTTTCAAAATGGTCTGACTTTAGAGAGTCATTCCATATAGTGTCTCACTTAAGTGGAATAGTTTTTCATGAGAAATATACTATGTCTTCCACGTTGGTGAGTCAGTTCCTCCAGGTTCCAAGTTCCTTACATATCTCAAAGTGTCCAACATATTAGTTTTATACATTATATCTTTTATATGTATTTGAGAGTTGTTTAAGGGTTTGAGTGAACTCTTGTAATGGGGAATTAATAAGGGTTTGAGTGAACTCTTGTATTGGGGGTGAGAACTTGAGTGAGTTCTTTGTATGTAGAGAAGGCTTTGAGTGAAGCTTGAGAGAAAGAGAAAGAGTAAGGTTTTGAGTGAAGTCTTGAGTGAGAAGAGAGGTCTTTGAGGGAAGATTTCGAGCTGCAACTATTAGAGGGAATAGTTGTTGGGGATATGAGTTCGTTGAGGAACTCGGTAGAGGCTCAAGTTCCTCATAGGTTGTAACAGAGTCGTTGGCCTATTTTAGTGGAATGTTTTGAGTCAAAATCCCTTTGGGTCGAGGTTTTTCACTTCCTATTTGGCCTAGGAAGTTTTCCTCGTAAAATCTCTCTTGCACTATTTCTCTATTGCGTTAAGTTTCTTTTAATTCCGCAAAAAGTAACTAGCAATCTCCATACTACAATTCACCCCCCCCCCTCTTGTAGTATTTCATCTAAATAACAATTGGTATCAGAGCCAGAGCTCTTGATGAAGCAGGAAACCCTGACGAGCAAGTTCTTGGCTAAGATGAGTACGTACAAGAATATTGAAGAAAGGAACTCAGCCCGTCGTTGTTCCAAGCATCACGTGGAGATTAATGTTTACTGGAGAAGTGAAAGGTATTCAAAGACTCATACTTTGAGGTAAGTATTCTGTTTTTGAGTTCTTCATTATATGCATACATTAGTTTAACCTTGTTCCTTGTAGTATTTTTGTTAATATGATTTTAATTTTTATGAACTTTTTTCATCAAATTTGGATAATGTCTATTCTGATTTTTACTGTGTTTAAAAGTCAGTATGTTAGATTTCATGTTTGATTATTTATTCATAACGAATTGATTGATTAAAAGTATTTCAAGGAACACATCTTGTGGAACAACAAACTTGGATTCCTATCAAAAGGAACTTTATTTTTCTGACTTGTTAGTACACGAAAATTTTGATTATATGTCAGAGAAATAGTTTTTCCATGTATCTTGAATTATTTGAATATATATTATATAGATACATGTTTTTTCTTGGTTGTAGAAGTAGTTATATTGATTTTGACTACTATTACTAACAAGAAGGAACTTGAATTTATTTTGGGTTCCAAAGACCTAGAGGTAACCTTATTTGCAGAATGTATATGAGAGGAAGAAGGCTATAATCATTGAGATGATAGATGATTTGGCTTTTTGTATATTAGGACACATGTACAAGTTCCTCTCACAATAGTTCTTCATAAGAAGTATGTAAAGATGAAACTTTTTGTAGGCGGTATTTGGTAAGTTGCTCTTACGTCTTCTTATAAGTCTAGATCTGCATTTGTTTACCTTTTTATTTTATTTTATTTTATCTTTTACTTAATTTTGCTAACCAATATTCTTTATCATAAATGCATAATTGTAAAAGATTATAGTAGAAAAGTTGACTTACATCGTTTTCATGATGGAATCTAACTTCTCTTTAAGTTTTGTGCAGATTAATAATGATTATCTTGTAGGTATGTGAATAAATGCATAAAAAGAAAGTTTTTTTGATCAAGGAACTTTGGACGTTGATCTGAAGGAACTTGGTGAATCTAAGAATGCAGGAAGGAATCAACAACAAGGAAGTAACACAACTTTACATTAAGTTGTCACGATATATAATATACAAGTTTCGATTCAAGTTCCTGCTGATTTTGGTTCCCAAAAATAAATCATAAATTCCTTTTTCAATTCTCTACAAAGGATGTTGGTAACTATATGATGACTTCTAAGCAAAGTATTGGAAGTACAAAAGTCTACTGCTAGACTTAAATATGGGATGACATTCTTAAGGGAGTATACGTTGGAGCTTTATGATTTGAGCTTTTTATGTCATATCTCTATTCACTAACCTACTAACCTTGAATATTGCACAAGATCATTTAATTGGGTTCTTGAATTTCAGGTCATATGCTTATGAGAAAGATATGAGGATCCAAGATTGATACGGTGTTGAAACATTGAAGATCAAATCAACACATTCAGTTTCTCATATTAGAAGAGCCCAAGAGAATGTGGAATGGTCCAAAAGGACCAAAGGAACATGTTCTAGTTTGAGATCAAGAGGAACATGTAAAAGAAGGTGATATCTAGTGAGGGGGAACAACTCGTGGTATCTCGACAACGGGTACTCTTAACATGTGATAGAAGGCTTGACATAAGTTTCTCACTAGTGGCTTACGATGGAGGAACTTCAATTAAACTTTTGGTATTAACTTAAAAGGTTGGTAAGTTAAGTTCCTACTCCATTATGAACATTCTTTCGAGATCATGAAGCACATTACGATATTTTCAATGTTTTGTAACTTTATTTGTTTTACCAATAATAGTTCATCATCTATAAAACTAGGAATGTCATATTGAAAGGGAATCAAATAAGGAACTCATACTATGTATGAGGGTCACAATTTGATTCCTTACAATAACCGGACATTTCAAGGATTTATTGAAGATGAATTCTTCTGTGTTTCAAACATATTTGACATGCTGGTTTTCCATACTTGATAAACATCAAGGAACCTGGTAGTTAGCTTATCTTATATCAAGTTCCTTACCATAAGTTTGTGAAGTATGAAAAGTTAGTAATTCTGTCTAATTTATCTTCTTTCAAAACTAAATGATAAGAAACACAAACCTATTGGACCTCATTCAATTGGATTTGTGTAAACCCTTGAGTATTTAAAGTTGAGATTAAAAGAGATATGTCTTGGTTATATTTGATAATTGTTATTCAATCACTTACCTTAGAATGTAACAAAGATTATATTCTTGTTATCCTTTCTATGAGGGATTAAGTGATTAAGCAGAAATCAAATGTTATATTAAAGATCTAACCATGGAACCAAGTTCCTTTGAAGTTTAATGATTTGTGCAGGAATAAAGTGTTGATTACAAGCTCTCGATGTTGAAATCACTACAAATTTATCAATGCTACTTGCTGCATCATATACAAGGAAATGGTTAGACCTTTGAGAAACAAGACACCCTTCATTTGAAAAGGGAAGTTTTGATAACAGAAGTAGTAAGGTGGTGTTCTTATGGTGCACCTCCAAATGAGAAACATGTACAGGTTACAACAAGACATTAATGTGCATTAAGTGACCATAAATTTTATGAATCTAACATGTTTGTTCCCAGCATGCAGGGTTAAGAGAATTTAGTGTAGAACTCATTAGTTCCTTTGAAACTAGTGGAAATTCTACAGAAGTATGTCACTCTATAAAGCAGCATTAATCAGCTACATTGTCCTATAGTTCCTTAAGAGCTCCAACGTATCATAAAGTGTTGATTCCTTGAAGGAACTTAGAACGTATCTTGACCAAGGAACATATGAAGCCTTCCAACAAGGTACAAAGGAACTAGCTAAGGTGCAAAACCTTAAACTTATTCAGGAACACCAAAAATCATTTGATAAGTGTTAATGAATACATTTGAGCATAATTCTTACATCAAGGAATGTTGTCAAGTTCATGTTTTTGTAGCTAAATAATGAGTTGATTGCATATCATTTATTTTGCTGCTTACATGGGAATCAAGTTGTTTTTTAAAAGATGTCTAATATGAATTTTCTAAAGATTCTAATTATGGATGTCTATGAGGAACAACCTTTAGGATTTGAAAATCCTAAATCTTTTTGCCATATTTAATTATGAATCTAACAAAGTTCTTTAAATGTTGAAGCATGCAGGTTCATACTCAATGGTATAGGAGATTATTCAAGTTTCTTCTTGAAACTAATCTGAAAGTTAATTGTTTTACTTTCAAGAGGAACTTATTGATTTATTAGTTGTACATACTTATATTGTTTATATCTTTGGTGCAACTAACAAATCTTTCTGCAAGGGCTCTCTAAACTTGTAAAAGCATGATGGGGAACTCAGTTTCTCTTTGGATCTGCATCCAAAATAAGAGAAAGGCATGGTGGTCTAATCGACAAAAATACGACAAGGAACTTCCAAAGAAAGATGGCCAATGACATCAAAGTCACTTAATGAGTTTCAAGACAAAAGTGATTGTTCGCATCGGATGAGAGGACATCAAGAGGATGGAACGAATCCTTAAGGAACTTGTATCATAGCCATCAAATTTCAGTCCATTGCAAATTGACTATGATACATGGTGAAATATAGCTTGAGGTACATCCTTTAATATTCACGATATTGCATAGTTGATGCTTAAATTGAGTATTGTTTTTACTATATGGAACTTGCAATATGTTGTTTGAATATGTGGAACCTCTTTCTTATGATTTTACCTAATTAGAAAATTATGGACTGTTTTAAGGAATAAGATTTGTTGAAGTATGGCATGAGCATATATACATATTCTTTTCTTAAATAATTGTCAAAGTGTCGTGGTTTCTTGTGCACATTACAATAAATTAAATTATGTACGTCTAAGTGTAATGTGTCACACTTAATTATTGTGCTGTAAAAGGCATACTCACTTGCCTAAAAGTGTTAAAGGTCTCGTTGAGAATTGTGGATGTTGTCAATAACAAAAATCCTAAGTTGCCAAAGGAACAATGGAAGAAACTTTGATGGAACAAGACAGGTACATTCCCAAACTATTCTATCTTATATGGTCATATATTCTAGACGGAACAAACCTATCTTTTTGCCAACTTTCAAATTATCCACACCATTCATCTTCGAAAACAACATTATTCTACAACATTATGTTGTGTATCCGTGTTGTATACTGTTATGGTTTGTGTTTCTCATTTTCATATCTTACATATACATAACTTCGAAGATCCTTATTCTCATTATATTTTCCTCATTCATATCCTCCCACTTTATTTTCACACAACCCATGTGCTCTAAGTTAAAATTCATTCATGGTTCAAGGATACATGAAGAGTTGGATGAATACAAGTTGAGGGGAAAGTTGATGTGGAAGGGGTGAAGTGCTTGTGATCTATCATTTGATGTTTTGGAGGAAGAATCAGCTTGAGGAATTTCTACAATAAATTCCAAGATGAAAAAAAAAAAAAATTTGACAAGGAACTCAGGGGGAATAAGGTAAGAATTGAACAAATTAAAGTGGTTCATTTATTTGGTGTTGGAACACCAGAGTATATGAGTAAGTTCTATCTTGATTACTATACGTAAATGAAAGAAAGATTTGAAAGTCACCCTTAAAAAAAAAAAAAAAAAAAAAAAAAAAAAAAAAAAAAAAAAAAAAAAGGTGATTATTGAATCTTTATACTTTCTTAGATGAAGAAGAATTTTATTCATGAAGCTTGAGAAAGCTAAGGAACAGAAGGAGATATGAGAACTTGATTATATGAATCTAAATTCAAGTTTCCTTATAAGCATGTTCCTTACAGAAGGTTGGTGGTTGAAGTAAAGGGAACTTGGTTAATACATACCAAGGTAATGTGTGTTGTGAACATTCAAGAGTATGAGATGAAGGTAATTAAACTCTTATGATTGTTAAGAACCTTATCTCAAACTTTCTAAACTAAGAGCACAACATTCGTCTCAAGTTCCTTCTACCCGAAATATTTCCATTATCTTCTTTCGTATCTTTTGAGCCAAATATTCATTATCCTTTTCTCTAACTTTCAAAATCGATCTTTGCTTGATTTTGTATCTTATATGTCAAGTTCCTTCATTGGTTTTGAAGTTGGATCTTTGGATTGTGAATTGGAAATTTGTGTAGCAGTATCCTATTTTGAAAATTGAGTCTCTTAAACTTTTAGGAATACCAAGTGTTTAACCATTTTTATGGTGGTATGTGTGACATTTGCCCTTATGTATGTATGCATAAATGATTGAATTGAATTAATAATTGTGTGCAAGAATACCCTTTTCGATAATGACAAAAGGGGGAAGAATATGTGTGTTTGATGCTTATTATGTGATGTGCTAATAGAAGAGTTATTGAATATTTATTCATGAGAGATGCGTATTGAATATTTATTTATATAGTTAAGCTAAGTCATATTGATGAACATCCATATCATGTACTTTAAACATGTTATTGTCCTTTTATGAGTAGTTCCTTATCGTACATGCATGAATTGTTCAATAGCTCCTAATTTGCATGATTAAGGGGGAATATATATACATCTTCTGTTATTTATCTTGTGATAAGCATCATTTGTTTGTCATCATCAAAAAGGGGGAAATTGTTGTAAGGTTTTGATGATTGTGAACAAATGATGCTTATCTAACTAACATGTGTATTGAGATGTGCATGAACAAGTCATGAAGCAAGAAGATGATTGAGTACAGGTTAGATCATTATTGAAGATGGTTCCAACATACAATGTATGGATCGTGCTTAAGTTCCTTAGGGGGAACACAAAGAGAAGAAGAGTTTCCAAGGGGGAACACAAAGAGAAGAAGTCTAAACGTACAAACGTATTGTTAGACTTTGTATGCAGTTCCTAAGAAGAATGAGAAGTAGTTCTTTGCAAGGAATAAGCAGCAATTCGTAAGTGAAGACAAGAGAAGAGAAGTTCCTTTGAAGGAACAGAAGCTTTGGAGTAGAAGCTTCAAGACAGAAAAATAGGAGCATATTTTTCTAGGAATCATGTAAGTATGTTGGACACGAGAAATTGTTTGGAACATGCCTATCGAACTAAATTGGAACTTCAGTCTCGAAGGAACTGACGGTCTGGAAGGAACTGGGTGTTGCTGACCAGCCAGTTCCTTACAGGTTAGTCTAAAATTCGTGTATAGAAGGAACACGAGTTTGCACAGCACTAGTAGTCAGTTTTCCACGTTAAATAGTCATTGCATTATGTTTGCCTACTTTATAGGAAGTTAGTTTTGACTCGGTATTAATATTTATTATTAGATTTTATTTTATAAAAGATAAGTTTTTGAAAATAAAATCTGATTTTCTCTTAGTAAAAAAAGATAACTTATTTTCCTAGTTTATAGGGATTTAGTTTTCAAATAAACTAATTTATAAAATGATTTTATTTTATAAAACAAAGTTTTATAATCGAAATCTGATTTTATTGTAGTCAAAGTCGTGGGAAAAAGATTTTCAAAGTGGTTACCTTAAAAGTAGGAGTTCAGTTGAGATTTTGTTTGTTAAGGAACAAAATGAATCTGGTCTATATGTGAAGTTAAATTAATGAACGGGTGTATTATTTTAACTTATCTTCTTAAAGAAGTCAGTTTTAAACTCCTATTTTTTAGCACAAGGACTTGGTCCCCAAGGAACTTGTGGCTGGTATTTGCAAAACGTGCTGATTGCTTTCCTAACAAAAAGGAAGTTATTGAGCAAGTCGTGGAGCAACTAATTGACCCATTATTGTTGCTTATAATCAAAATTAGTTTTCTATTCGTGGGCCTTAAGATTCGGACCACTTCTGATCATAAGGAACATGGGCAATTAGTGGGTTTTCTAATCTTCTATAAATAGAACGTTTTTAATTCTTTCAAAATGGTCTGACTTTAGAGAGTCATTCCATATAGTGTCTCACTTAAGTGGAATAGTTTTTCATGAGAAATATACTATGTCTTCCACGTTGGTGAGTCAGTTCCTCCAGGTTCCAAGTTCCCTACATATCTCAAAGTGTCCAACATATTAGTTTTATACATTATATCTTTTATATGTATTTGAGAGTTGTTTAAGGGTTTGAGTGAACTCTTGTAATGGGGAATTAATAAGGGTTTGAGTGAACTCTTGTATTGGGGGTGAGAACTTGAGTGAGTTCTTTGTATGTAGAGAAGGCTTTGAGTGAAGCTTGAGAGAAAGAGAAAGAGTAAGGTTTTGAGTGAAGTCTTGAGTGAGAAGAGAGGTCTTTGAGGGAAGATTTCGAGCTGCAACTATTAGAGGGAATAGTTGTTGGGGATATGAGTTCGTTGAGGAACTCGGTAGAGGCTCAAGTTCCTCATAGGTTGTAACAGAGTCGTTGGCCTATTTTAGTGGAATGTTTTGAGTCAAAATCCCTTTGGGTCGAGGTTTTTCACTTCCTATTTGGCCTAGGAAGTTTTCCTCGTAAAATCTCTCTTGCACTATTTCTCTATTGCGTTAAGTTTCTTTTAATTCCGCAAAAAGTAACTAGCAATCTCCATACTACAATTCACCCCCCCCCCTCTTGTAGTATCTCATCTAAATAACATATATGTAATCATTTATTTAGTTTTAAACTTTTAATTGTGTTTGGTATATATGGATGCACAGTTGACTGACTTGACTCTTGCTAATTTAACTCTACTCAATTAGAATTAATTGTTATAATTCTACTTGTTTTTCTTTTTTTATTTGTTTTACCAGTAATTAATTATAATTTTGTATATCAAGTTTTTTTTTTTTTTTTACAAGATTGTATATTAAGTTTTATAGTATAAAATTAAGCAATAAAACTCCATAAAAGAGATGAAACTATGAAAGATGATAAATTGATATAGATACGAGTTCATAAATCCGGGTACCCATTGACCCAACCCGAGAAAATCGGGTACCCGAAAACTGGGTACCTGTATGCGTCGTTCGAAGTGCGCCTACGTTAAAAGCATGTGGTGAATATGCTTGGTACTCATAGGAAGTGGGATTTGACATAATTCGATTAGGGACAAATTAAGTAGGGAGCCGCCAACAAGTTTTTAGGGAACTTGTAAACCGTTCACGGATCATAAAAAGGCAACCACGATAAGGGACAACGATAGGCAACAACGATTGACCCGTGAAGGTTACACCCCATTCATAATCCATGAGATTACTAACTCCATATGGTTCGGAACCACGAAAGGAGGATCGGGGATGATGGTACGAAGTGAGTCATGGAATCACATTCGCCCGCATTGGCCTCTACTCGATTCTTATAGTGAAAAGTGATTCTTGCGATCTCAAATGCATACAAACAAAATATTCAATTCACTTCAAACTATTATTACGCTAAATTGGTTGAATATTAATGCAATATATAATTCTAAAATATTGTGATCACTTGAATTAAGCAACAAGATTAAAAAGGAACCTAAACCGGCTGTCCAAATTATCTTATTAGGCGTGATTTTCAATTACATATTCCCTTTAACACGCAATATGGTGATCGTAAATAATAATAGAATAACATTAATATTGGAAACAATTTAACCATAATTCCAACAATATAAAATCGTTAGAAAAATAATAGAAATAAGAGGAACATAATTCTTACTTTGATTCTGTTTGTTTGCAACTACAAAATAATAAACGAGTTAGTAACTTCAAGGAAATAATAATAAAACAATAATTAGATTAAATTAAATAAAGTTGAGTTGATTTGGGGCCGAACCCTCAAACAGTTCTACCTTTCACGCCTTGGCTTAAGGACAAAACCACGAGTAAAGTATGGACTCCTTGGAGTACTTGAAGAAGGAATTTTGAAATAAGAAGGGTAGGCTAGTGTTTAGGCTAAAGCATAGAAGAGAGAAAAAAACACTAGAGAATTCATTCATGTCCCGTACATAAAAAATGAGGGGGTATTTATAGAGAAAATGTGTTGAGGGAACACACGGAACCCTAAAATGATAAAAACCCTAAAAAAGTATCCCGCGACACGGAAAACTGTACCGTGACACGGAAAGTTCCACCGTCAGACGGGAAACATTCCCGTGACACGGTGCAATTTTTGAGTGACGTGGGAAATTTTTAGTAAACAGAGAAGAAAACGCGTTAAGGGTTTACGCGGAAAAGACACGGGAATTACCGTGTCACGGGAAATCCCACCGTCATACAGGAATGATTCCCGTGACACGGTGGATTCCTGCCGTGGCGCGGGAATTTTTTGCCCACTTTTCCGTCTAAATACATTTTTAACCCTAATTTCGTTAAGCATTTTAAGTGTCGATTTATAATTTCGGCCTTTTTCTTATTTATTATTATTTGGGCTAAAATAAGAAAATAAGCAAAAAAATTAAATAAAAGGTTTGGGCCAAAAATAAATAATAAATTTGGGCTGAAATTAGAACTATGCTTTTACCAAACATCAAGACTAATCCATGGACTGTTCAAAAATACGAATTTAATCAAATACGATTTTTTAAGCACTCTCGGGATTAAATACTGAACCCGACCAATAGTGGCGGTGAAAGGTTGTTCATCATCGGGTTTGGTTTTGGGGAGACATTTTTAGGTGTCTACAGAAGCCCCCACTTTGACTGAGCTTGTAGAAACGACAGTTTCGAAAACGATAGTCAAAGTAGCCGATAGAGACGGAGAATGATTTAAGACGTTCTGCGATCCTAAATCACTCTGTATACGCCTATACCTGCAGAAAAATATTAATTTCACAGATAAAAGAGTAAAAGGATAGAATACTTATCTGGCACCAGTGTATCGGTGGCAAATGAGTTTGGCAGCTTCCTATGCTTGAAGGAATCCACCGATAACGTTCGTTGAAATGCTTTCCATGCCTGAGGAAAGCCGACTGAGGAGTTTGGTAGTTTTTTAAGCCTGAAGAAACCTACCGGATGATACTTTCCATGCCTGAGGAAAGTCGACGTATGAATTTGGTGTCATTCTATGCTTGAAGAAATCCACTGATGATGCTTTCCATGCTTTAGGAAAGCCGACAAAGGAACTTGGCGGTTTTCTATACTTGAAGAAAAAATTCCACCGATAACGCTTTCCATACTTGAGGAAAGCCGACCTGGCGGTTTTCTATGCTTGAAGAAAAAATCCAGCGATAACGCTTTCCATACTTGAGGAAAGCCGACCTGGCGGTTTTCTATGCTTGAAGAAAAATCCACCGATAACGCTTTCCAAGCTTGAGGAAAGCCGACTTGGCGGTTTCCTATACTTGAAGAAAAACCAACCGATAACGCTTTCCAAGCTTGAGGAAAGCCGACTTGGCGATTTTCTATACTTGAAGAAAAACCCACCGATAACGCTTTCCAAGCTTGAGGAAAGCCGATGACTACTATAATCGCTGAAATTTGCAAGTGTATGATGGTTCAATTATCCCCGAACGTGGGCCACAAATTATTCACACCTTCAAGTCGATTATCCGACCATATTAGGTGCTTAAAATATCGACAAAAATTGACTTTAATGCTCCTAGGGGCAAAATAGTAATTTTGGTACCCTCCAATCATCAGTTAGAATTTTCCGCGTAATTTTACTGAAAAATTAACTGTCCAATTTGCGCGGAAAATCGTGCAGCTTTGGTCAAGATGCCAGGAATATTCGCTGCCAGCTTCGAAAAATGTGCAAGAAACATCCTGAACCCCGTGCCACGTGGACCCATCCCGCGACACGGTGGTGATTTGCCGTCAGACGGAAGTAATTCCCGTGTCGCGGGAATTTTTTGGCACAAAAAAATTCCACGCGCTTCGTTCCACGCGCCTGAACACCGTTGCTTAATAACGGAAAATGTGGAACGGTAACAGGGTCGTGCAACGGTTATTTTTGGCTTTAAATATCAGCCATTTCTCCCACTTTGCTCACTCACCATTTCTCTTTCTTGTCCAGTTTTCACTCCATTTTTGTTAACTGCTCGGATTCCCGTGTCTCGGCGGTGGCTCACCGGCGCTCGGTTTTTCCTTCCGTCTGCCGGATTTACTTCCCGTGTCACGGCGGTTCTACGGTTCTTTCCTCCTTTTTTAAAAAATTTTTTGCTACAGCTTGCTGCTATTCGTTGCTGCTCACTGTCGTGCTGCTGTTGCTGTTTATCGGAGCTCCGGCGACCCCTGGAATAACCGTGACACGGGATTTTATCCCCGTGACACGTCATCTGTTCACCGAGTCGCGGCGTAGCGTGACCATGTCGCGGCGGTTGCTCTGGTCTTCACGGTTTTTCGAGCTTTTGGAGATCAAATCTTCATCAATCCTGCTCTAATTTTTTGCTAATTTCTTCAGTTTTGGTTCTCCACAAGGATCTATGTAAGTTTCCCTTTATTTTGCCTCAATTTTGCTTCAAATGAGTAATTTCATGAAAAACCCTTAAAAATCAATTTGGGGATTTTTTTAATTTTGAGGTTTATGTTGAACTTCTTGCTATGAATTTACTTGCTTATGTGTGTATGCGTGGTTGTGAGCGATTTGAGACAAAAATTGCATGATTTGGTGAAGAATTTAGCAAATCACCATTTTTGGTACTACTTGTGGTAAATGGTGTTTCTTATAGTTCATGTTGTTCTTTTGCACTTGAAATGATGACATGTTGGTTGTAGATCTTGTAAAATATGCTATGATGCGTCGATCTATTGTTTTTGTGCAATTTTGAGACATGTTTTGTATTGTGTATGTACTACATTCTCATGGAGAACATAGTATCATGCAATTAGGAGAACATAGTATTAGTTCGTCATGGAGAAACTAAATACTATAAATAATTCCATTATTTTGCCAATTTTTAGCCTTGAGGTAAAAATTTAGCGTATAATGCAATAAATAACTAAATAACTTAGGAAGCGATGCTAAGCACTTAGATTTGCAACTCGATATAAATAACTAAATATCTTAGGATATGATGCTAAGCATTTAGATTTTTATTTTTATAATAGCATGCTTAGACGACGGGATCGCGATCTTTCAACTCATGGCCGGCGTCAGGCTTTTCGAGAGGACACTCCCACGATTCCCGAGGGTATGGATGACGACGCCTTAGAGTATGAGCCTCGGGCCTCCACGGGTAAAGGTAGGTGGGTTCCACCTCCGTGGACTTCAGACCAGTTGGTTTTCTGTCGTGAGAACCACGTTTCTCATCGCCCACTTGCCGACATAGTTGACGGCACGCTTCGCCACCACGGTTTTGGAGCCGGAGATTTGATTCCTCGACTTCACCAGATTATCACGAGGGATCCTACGAACGCCTTATTGGAATCTGCTTGTTTAGTGGACTTTTATTCGGCGGTCGTAGGGTTTCGCAGCCCCCGGGGTTGTGGTGCGACAATCGTTCGCGCACTGTTGGAGTATTTTTGGGATACTACCAACACCTTTCACTTTGCTTGGGGGGAGATGACAGTGACCCCTCTGGACTTTAGCATGATTAGTGGTCTACGCTTTACTGACCGGGCCGTAGCACAGATGTCTGATCTTTCTTAGGGAGCGGCTGAGGCAGCCGATTTGTCAGGTCCGATCGTTCAGCATATCAGGACCCAGCCAGATTCTCGAGGTGGTCCTAGGAGTGGGCGATTGGAGCTGGCTTCGGTTGTAGCTCGTGGTTTTGACATGGAGGAGACATCGGCTGAGCAGCGAGTGCGGATCTTCATTCTGATTTTCATTTCCATGACTCTTTCTCCTGATAGGAGTTCACGTGCACTCCTTTGCTACCTTCTCTTTTCGTTACGTCATGGTTGTAGGCAGCTGAACGACGAGTCTCCCGTCACTGTCTACGGTCTATGGAGAGTCGTAGAGGTGACGATCCTTTCCTCTTCCTGCTTTATTTTAATTTGTTCGACTCATGTGCTCAAAGATTACATTTCATTGCAGCTATGGTTCTACGAGTACTTCCCAGGATTGGCTCCTCGACGGCATCGTGGAGCGGTTCATGACTTCCCTGTTGGGGCCAGCTGGCATGACCGAAGAGAGTCACGGGTGGAGTCTGTCTCTGCGCTGCGCGGGCTTGTAACACCCCAATAATTCTCTCTTTAAACTTGTGAGGACCCTGAACAACATTCAAGAGAATTACTGGCGTGCTACCGCCACGTGTTCAAACGTTAAGGCTTTATCAGAAAATAGCAGCGGAAAAACTAAATCAGTTATAAATAAGTTTCAAAACCAACGAATGAAACCAAATTAAGTCATACAACTTGGAACCATTAAGGACCTTATTCAAAACCCAATAAAAGTAGTAAGTGATTAATTCCAGTGTTCGAATAAATTCAAACCCAAAAGAATTAGTGTCAAATAAAATCGAATTAAAATAAATTCAAACTTGCAAAAGAAATAAAATGCAAACAATCAACTCTCTACTCAAGATCCCACAACCCAGATGAATGTTGCATGTGTAAGAACCTGTGGTAATTCTGCTCCCCAATATTACAAGTGTAAAAATTGGATCGTCACAGGGTCATTGAAAGGCGAAGGCCATGACCAACGAAAGACACACAAAGCACGCAATCAGCAAAGCTGAGTACATACAAGCTGCAAAATAAATTAAGAAATCCATAACATGCTACTAATAATCAATCATCATGCATCATTAAATTATAGACTCAACACACGACTCAACTATTTATATTACTAAGACTCCATTAATTAATAATAGGTAAATTATTATTTTTATTCATTGGATTACGCAATAGACAAGGTTGTCCAACCCATGCTCCATTTGGAACATCAATAAAAGAAAAACCCCATGCCTCCTTTCGGAAACATCAATAAACATCCAACGACCACGGGCGCGACTCTGTGACCGTAGTTAGTATGAGATCTCACCTAACTCCTAGTTTTGAAAAATATTTGAAATAAGAGACTCGTAGATCAGACGGCCTCGAGAAAAGTACACGGCTAATACCCCATGTACCCCAACCCCTGATTGTCATTACTCCAGAAGTGCACCAATCCAGAGTTTTATTGCTCATCCATCTTGCACTTTACGTGATTTACAGGTTTAGACTTGGTGATGACTCATATGCATAACAATACAATCAATCCAATATCAATTCAATCAAGTAAAACAACTTTTCAATTTCAATTCTTGATTTATTAGTGGCAAGCAACATTTATTATTTATTCCTTTACTACCTCGGTGTATAAACACCTTGAGTGCATAAGGCACCCCAAAACCTTAACCTCGTCTTAGAAGACTTAAATTCTTCTTTTACTCATCCTGCTTGCATAATCATGAATGAGTAATAAATTAATCATTACACCAATAATATACCTTTGCCTCTAAGCGCACCTTGCATAATTAGAGCACAAATAATACTTGCAATATAAAATAGTGCACGTTATACGAAATTCACAATGTATAACCAAACAATTTAACTCAGTCATCCCTATACATGATACTAAGTTCTCGATCCGTCGTCCTTAAACATGCACCTAAAAGAAAGGTTTCGTAACTTGTACGTACCTTGAGCAAACGAATTGGTATGCCACTTTACTAACTAGAAATCACCTTCAATAAACTCCTCTCCTAAGCCAAATAATAACATCTCAATCAATACCCAATCAATCAAATTTACAGCAATACTAACTTACTTTAAAACCTTCAAAATCCAAATCAAACAACACTTTAAAACCTTCCCTTTAGTTAAAATTAAAGGCTTACATATAGTTCTTTAAATTTTCTTCATAAAAACCTTAAAATACACTCTTATACATGAAATTACAGCAAGTTCAAAGTCTAATAAAAATCTGAAAATTATATAAAAACCCCTAAAAATCTCCCTTTTTAATGGGTGATTAAACCCTCTTTATAAAACATTAAAAGTAGTACTTAGAAACTATTTCCAACACTTAAAACTTCAATAAAAACATATATTTATGTTTAATTAACTTTAAAAATAATTAATTTTATTAATCAAACTCAAGGATAATATTTTAAGTAAAAAAAAAACTTCGTTAAAATCAAAAACTGCCCGAAAATCATATTTAGAGGTTGAATTTGGCCACGAGAGGGTAGTGCACACTACCAAAGGTAGTGAGTCTTTCTTAAAACGTTGTTTCCACATGGAAAACACTATTTTTTCATAAAATCGGATGAGTTCAGAATCTGATCGGGATTAAAACGGGATTAATATTAACGAACGAAAATCTAAAAACTAAAACACGAATTTACATGTTCAAAATAATCTGGAATTAAGTTAAACTAATCATTAGTTATAATCACCAAAATTTCAAAACATCATTACTATAAAAGCCCTAAATCAATTGTTCATAAAAACCCTAAAATCATGATTTTCAATAATTAAAAACCCTAGGTTATAAAATTTACAAAATCTGAAAATTATGATACTTATAAAATCTGAAATTATAAAGTTTAGTCATCAAAATACAACTTGATAATTATTAAATTACTTTCAAACAATAAAATCAAAATCCATAAATCAATAATTATAATTATACAAATTAATAAAACAAAGGAGAGAGAAAATAAGACTAACCTTTTGGTGTGGAAAATTTTTGGGGATTAATGGGGCATTTATAGGAGAGAATGTTGTAGGGTAAGTAAGAAGATTGGGCCTCATAAAATTATTGGGCCAATTAGGTAAATGAAATGGACTAGGCTTTGTTTGTATGATCATGAATTGTAGAACATAGGTTCATAAAATAGTTTGTGCTAAAATAATTTTTGACCAATATTAATAATTTGAAACTTTTGTAATTAAATTTCGGAAAAGTACAAATAAATATTATAAATAAAATAAAATTTCATTTATAAAATATTTAAAAATACGGGGGATTACAGGGCTGCTACGCCGAGGCACCTCTTTTGTTGGCGTAAGAATTAGTTTATTTTGTAGCCTATTATATTCTCTTTGACGTTATTTTCGGTGTTTTATGCCAACTTTTTATGGTTTTCATGTTGCCATGGATGTCCAGTATCGTCCTTGGGCTGGGATGACTAATCTTCCCGAGGCCTTGCATCTTTCAGTGCATCGCACTGTTTTGGTTGGTACCGGACGCTTTGTCTGGTATCTGGGGGAGCATGTTGTTCGTCAGCACAGTGGTGATCGCTTTGTGGTGCCCTTATCTCCACCGGAGTCGATGCTGGACTCGCGCTTGCTTAGGGAGTTGATAAACAGGGGAGAGCGCTACACTTTTCCTTGGCAGGAGCTTGTGCGCTTGGAGGGTGATTATGCGCAGGACTTACTCCCCTTTCTGGCTCCTCCATCCTGCGTTCCTGAGGTATGATTTCTTTTGAGGAGTTTTGTCGCTAGTCTCTAATTAAATAGTCGAATAACTTCATTATTCGATCGTATTTTCACACGATTGTTCGCCCCATGGGGAGGATTGAGATTGCGCCTCAATCTGTCCGCTACCCAGGGTCCATTGGTATTACTGAGGACCATATTGCTGACGCGCCAGAGGGTTTCAGACAGGTGCAGGAGTCTCCGCCTGAGGTTTTTGAGCCGGTAAATTTTTGATGTATTATTCATCCCTTTTAACACCGCTTGTTACTGATTTTTATCTGTTTGGTTCTCAGCCCACCCGCCCGGAGATGATGGGATTCATGAAGCTGGTTGATGCTCTGAAGTACGACATCATCAAGCTTTGGCGTGGTGGGAGTTGTCAGAGCAGTTCTGGCGATGTTCTTGAGGTATGTTCACTTTTTCTCACTTCTACCATTTGTTTTATTTTGCATTGTTGACACCTTTTGATTTTGTATCTTTCAAGAGCAACGGAGGTCCCGCTCGTGCTCGAGGCATAGAGGCTCGGACGAGGGGGAGCCTAGTCGTGGTAGACGATCTCCTGAGGTTCATCGTCATTCTCAGTCTCAGCGGGAGCCTCATCCATTTCAGGAGGCTCAGTGGCAGCAGCCTCAGTCTTCCCAGCGCTTTCAGGGTCAGGGTCAGAGGCAGCGACAGTCGTTTTCACAGCCTTCACAGCCTGAGTTTAGGCCAGTTTTGACTCCCGTGGATCCTGGCTTATTTTCAGATCCATTGTCTGGGATTCCTCCGCCGGTGTCGGGTTTGTTTTCAGTTCCAGTGTATGGGACGATGCCTCCGCCGACGATTCCCATGTCTTTGAGTCAGTCGACACCGTTTGCCAGTTGGACGGGTCCTGCTTTGAGTCACAGGGACTAGTAGGGACACTACTCCCCGTACTCGGATGATGGCGGGACTCTTTGGCTCACCGTTCCCGTATTCACAGGCTGGAGATGATACTGATCCTACTCTTCTAGTTCTGCAGATTTTTGACCGAGAGTCTTTATTTGTACATACTGTGATGACACTTGACGCTGCTTATTTATTATGACTCATTTTGTACATTATTCACAATTTATGTATTATTAGTGTGTGTTAGTGTGTGCTTGAGACTCATTGTGTGTGATTGCGTATTTATTAATGACGCGACCAAAAAAAACGTAAGTGGAGTAATTGGAGGGTACCGACCTTCCCCAAAAGAAAAACATACAAAAAGACAAGAAAAAAAAATAAATAGAATAAATAAATATAAATAATAAAGAAAAGATAGAAATAAAATGAATAAAATAATAATAAATAAAAAAATAAAAATAATAAAAATAAAATGATAAAAATAAAAAATAAAAAAAATAAAAAAAAAAAGAATTAATAAAAAAAAAAAAGTTGAGAATTTTATTGGGATTGAAACTCTCGAAAAATAGAAAAATAAACGGTGAAGATAAAATACTAAAAAAAATCCGGATAGATACAGGAAAAGATAAAAAAAAAAAAACGCGTGGGTGCCGCGACACGGCACTGTACACCGTGTCACGACAAAATCTGCCGTGTCGCGGCACAAATTCCCGTGACACGGTGGGACTCCCTGTGTCACGGTGCGTGTATTCTACAACGGTGTGGTTTACACGTATGGAAAGATAATTTCTAAGTAGTTTCGAACGCTTTTGCTATAAAATAGGACCAGTATATTCGTTATATGCATAATTACGAAACACAAAATAATTAGAATTTCATATTTCAATAATAATGTCTCAGAATTTTGATAATACATTGCGCGACTGGTCTTATTCTTTGACCAATGCTGACAAAAGAGAGTTAGAATTGTTTCATGTCAGGGGTTTACTAGCCCTGAGGCATGTAGCGATTGAACATGATTTTCTTAGGGCAGCATTAGACTATTGGAGTCCAGAAACACATTGTTTTAAATTTGATTACAATGAAATATGTCCCTTGCCGGAGGAATTCGGTGCCATCATTGGATTTCCGTCCAGAATTCTTATTGCCATGCCTACCCTACGGGAGTATCTTTACCAAGACTTTGAATGCTATCTGAATCTAACAGATCCAGATTTAAATAGAATTGTGTGTGGTAATGAGGTAGACTTAGAAAAACTTGCAAATTTATATTTCAATCGCCCTATCTCTGAGTCTTATCATGTATACCGTAGAAGGACATATATTTTTTGCATGTTTAGCAAGCTTTTATTTGCAAACGGTAGGGTAGGACATGCTTGTCTTGCGTCTGTGCTTGAACATGTTGAATCTGGGAGGTCTACTATGCCTACGGGCCTTGGAGAAACATTTCGTGGCCTTGAAGAAGCAAAAGCTGACTGGAAAGCCATCAGGAAGGGCTCTCTAGTACTGCTGCAGGTAAAAATACGCTCCAAGTAGCCCCCGTGACTCAAAGCAGGCACCGTGTCACGGTGGCTCTCTGCCGTGACACGGTGAACTCTGCCGTGTCACGGTGGAATCTGATTTTTTTTTTCTTTTTTTCAGATTTGGTTGATGGAGCGTTTACAACTATTTGAAGCCCCCGACGATATTGAAAAATATGGCTTAACGATCTAGTCCGCAGGAAGAAGAATTACTATGTGAACATGTCGTATGAAGACTAGAAAAATTTCTTTGCAAAGAGAGAATTTTCCATCTGTTGGGTGGTGCCTTGGTGGAGGCTTACTAGGATGGTTGGTACGAATGATACTCCGTATTGCCGTGTTCCTAGTATCTCAAAATTGACTTTTTATTATCCTTCTCGACTGATGCGGCAGTATGGACTTGAACAAGTAGTTCCATGTTATAACGATAGTCCTCGTCAAGCATCGTTGCATGAAAGTAATGTTCACAAATACGAGACTTATTGGATTGGAAGACCTTTGTGGACCGTTTCTGCAAGTAACCAAGCTCCTCCTCCTTTATCTAATGCATACAAGGCATGGTTGAATCCTAGAAGTAGGAAGGAACGAGTCGGATCACGAAAATATGATGTGAAGAGTCGTCTTGGAAATAAGAAAGCGCCTCCTAAAGATCGTCTAGGTCCAAGAACACAAGGGATTGAGTTTAAGACTCCTATAATGCCGAAAAGGAAGAATTATGTGAAAGGGAAGGGTAAAGAGAAGATGGTCTATAGAGAGAAACAACCGAAGAATTTTAAGAAATGTGAAAGGGGTGAAAGTTCGACTAGGGGTGTGACGGTTTGGGCTACAAAAGACACATTAATGGTGAAGGCCGACCTAGTTGAAAAAGAGAATATAGTTCCTAAAGTGAAGAGGGATTAGATTAGTATTGCTTTGCTTTTACGATTTATAATTTTTTAAAATAAGGCACATGATGCCAATAACTGTAGTCACATTTATTTCAATAATAATAGCATATTTATTTTAGCCTGAAATAAAAAATTACAATGATTTTTTTTTTTAATATCCAAGTCAAGGAGTCGGACGCAATGAAAGAATGAAAAAAAAAACATCGAACAAACGATGAATTCGCAAAGACTGCATCACTAAAAAAATCGGAAAATATGAAATTCCACTATGCCACGGTGAAAAATTCCGTGACACGTTGGAAATTCCCGCGTCACGGCAACTTTTTTTTTTTTCGCTCAGGTCCACCATGCCACGGTGGACTATGCCGTGACACGGTGGACATTCCACGGTGGACATTCCCGTGTCGCGGCAAAACCTCCTTTTTTTTTTCTTAGGTCCACCGTGCCACGGTGGACTGTGCCGTGATACGGTGGACATTCCCGTGTCGCGGCAAAACCTCCTCTTTTTTTTTTTCGTGACGCAATGCTGAACTTACGCGTATACTTGATCGACAGAGGGAGGATTTTATTTTTTTTAAAGTGGCCGGGCCCCCTTGAGGGGTTGCCTACGTATCCTTTAAAAGAAATCAGGCCAAACGTAGCTCTATTGGGTCATGAACCCATGCGACTAGGCATAGAATTTCTTGAGTTGATCCAAGTTGGTTAAATTGTGAAAACCGTTACCGTCCATGTCTACCAATTGTGTCGCTCCGCCAGATAAGATGGCTTTAACAATGTACGGGCCTGACCAATTTGGTCTGAATTTTCCTCTTGGATCTAACACATTTTTACGAAGTGCCTTAAGCACCAGGTCACCCTCTTTGATGTTCCTAGTCTTGACTTTTTTATTAAAATGTTGCGCCATACGCTGTTGGTAGGTTTGGACATGATGCAAAGCTGCCAAGCGTTTTTCATCGAGTAAGAATAGTTCATCATATCTTGCTCTAATCCAGTCGACTTCATCTAGTTGACTTTTCAACGCGATTCAGAGAGAAGGGATTTCGAGCTCTATTGGTTGTACAACTTCAACTCCATAGACCAAAGAGAAAGAGGTAGCCCCCGTAGATGTACGAACAAAGGTTCGATAACCCCAAAGGGCGAAATGTAGCTTACTTGGCCGATCTTTGTAATTTTCGGTCATCTTTTCGATGATAGTTTTCACATTTTTATTGGCCGATTCGACCGCACCATTTGTTTGTGGTCTGTAAGGTGATGATCTGTGATGTTTGATATGATATTTCTGTAATAATTCCGCGATTTCGGCTTTGAAATGCGTTCCATTATCACTGATCATCTCATGAGGTACCCCATAGCGTCATATGATATTTTTCTCAATGAACTAGGCTACGTGTTTCGCTGTTAGCTTAGCATATGAGGCAGCTTCGACCCATTTGGTGAAATAGTCGATCGCTACGAGGATGAATTCATGCCCCCCTTGTCCTGGTGACGTTATTTTTCCAATGATGTCGATGCCCCAAGTGAAGAAAGGCCATGGAGAAGTATATGTGTAGAGAAGCGAAGGTGGAACATGCTGTAAACTCGCGTAGACTTGACACTTCATACATTTCTTGACGTATTCGTGACAATCTCTCTCCATAATAGTCCAATAATAGCCTTGTCGTTGAATCTTTTGGACTAACATCTTCGCATTCATGTGCGTTCCACATATACCGGCATGAAGATTTTCCATGGTTCTGTGTGCTTTTTTCTTGGCTATGCATAAGAGATTTCTCCCCATTGCAGTTCTCTTGTGGAGTTCTCCCCTGATGAGCACATACTATGAGGCCAGTAGCCTCAAAGCACAGCTTGCCCTTTTATCAGTATTAGAAGGGTATTCTCCTCTTGTCACATAATTAAGGTTATCTGTATACCATGGCTCTTCATCTTCTTCTTGTGATTCTTGTTCATCGTCGAGTGCGTGAACATAAGCCGGTTCATATCTTCTTTCTATGGTCAACGACATTCTGATTGTATCCGTTGGAATTCGCACCATTGATGCTAATTTAGCTAGTGCGTCGGTGTAGACACCCATTTGTGTGTCCCCAAAACCAAACCCAGTGATGAGTACCTTTCACGTCGAATCATAATCGAATGAAACGAAAGTGTGGAAAGGTCT
Organism: Chenopodium album; assembly: GCF_948465745.1. NCBI lineage: Eukaryota > Viridiplantae > Streptophyta > Magnoliopsida > Caryophyllales > Amaranthaceae > Chenopodium > Chenopodium album. The sequence continues at coordinate 23,902,527 of NC_137839.1, forward strand.
AGTGTTGCGGAAAGTTTTATTTCTTTTCTTTTCTCTTCTCCCTATTTTTGACAACTTTATTTTAAGAAAACAGCCAATCCAGTTTGGTTGGTCCATGATAGGGGTCCAATTGTGGTGTAGTTGGATGGGGCTTGCAAAGACCTTTCCAACGATATATTATAAGCCCAATTCCGATGAATATTGAGGAATTCATGGCCAATTTACTAAACTGGGCCTGGTTTGAGTTTTAAGTACGGCCCAATGATCTAGGGGAGGGCCTAATATGATTTATCATTCCTAATGTAATTAGGAATGGTTCTGGTCTTCTAGAACATTCTTAATTCAATTAGGATTCTTCAGAGTTTTAATTAGATCAAATAGCATTTTCGACTGAAATTATATTATTTTATCTTCCAGTACGGGAAATTTATCAGATTTTCGAAAACGCGTTGAAAGCCGGTTTGGCGTCCAACCCCAGGCCTTGGCGCCTGGAATCAGGATTGGCGCCAGACGCCAGCATTGGCGCCTGGCGCTAGCCACTGGTCCTGGCGCCAATGAGCCAGGGCTGGCGCCAAGTTAGTTTTGTGGTCTTTAGACTCTGTTTTGATAAATTATCTTTTTTGGATGATTTTCTCTATAAATATAGTATCAAAAACTCCGTTTTCATTCACGGATTGTCCATATTCATTCATCAATTTTCAATAACATTCATGCATTCTTTCTTCTTTGCTTTTTAAACATAATTCCGCATTCACAAGATCTAGAAACACCTAGCCATATTCGAAGTTGCCTTCGCCCTAGACGTGAAAGGTTTTAATTTCTGAGGGTTTGGTCCCAAATCTCTATTTCAATTATTTAATTTAATTGTTTGTTTATTGTTTTCCTTGAAGTTACTAACGCGTGTATTTTGTTATTAGAAAGAGGTACGAGGCATCCAAGTAAGTACTTTAATTGGTTTTATTGATTTATGATGTAGATATCATGCTTACATTGTTATTTTGATTCCTAGTATCATGTCTAGGGTATTTTTAATATCAAGTATGATTAAAAGTATGATGTCTTTTATTCTCTTCCTAATATTTATGATTGTTAGTATCATTTTAGGGCTAAAGATTTGATTTTTATTGCTTAGTGACATGCTAGGGTTTGTTATTAATCTTGTTAGTATCATGCCTAGGATCTTGCTATTTTTTATGCTTTAATATTAACATGAACATGATTATGATTATAATTGTTATTATTATAATTATTATTCATGATATTGATTATTTATTATGTTGCTTGATATGCATTATGTTATTTATTTTATTGCTTGATCACCTTTATTGCATGTTAAAGGGAATTGGTATTTGCAATCACGCTTAATAAGATAATTAATAATCTTGTTTAGGGTTAATTGTGATTATAATTTCAAGTGATCGCCAATAATAGATTTATTTGTGCATTAAATTCAACCAACATAGATTAAGCAGGTTTAGGGTTAACCTATTGATTGCATGTTAATCAGAAAGCGCACATGAATACGAGCAGAATAAAGTAGAGGCCTATTATTAGGGCATGTTCAATCTCTTTTAGGTTGGATTTGTACCTTCATCCCCGAACCCTATTTTGGTTCATGACCTTATGGAGTTGACGATCTCTTGGATCGTTAAGGGGTGTAACCTTCACCTCGTGAACGGTTTACAAGTTCCTTAAAAACTTGTTGGCGACTCTTTTGCTCTATCTTCTTCCCTTTTGGACGCCACCGTACTTTAGTGTATGATCACAATGGGGTTCAAGCTAGTGGGATTTTTAAAGGCTTGAAACTATTCCCTACAGTTTTTGGCGACTCCACTGGGGACGATTTCTATTTTAATTCCTGAATTTGTATCGGCAATGATTTAGAATGAGTGGATTAGACTCGAAAAGTTCTAAGTATTTCATGTGCGTAATTTTGATTAACATTGTGTCATATGCATAAAAAGGTTCTCATTGGAAAGACCATCCGTAATGAGTCAAAAACATAGGATTTTACACGTAGGAAATTTGAGAAATGTCTTTCACAACTAGGACTGAAATAACACCGCGCGAAACAGGATGATTTTATTGAGCACAGAAAGCTGCTGAGGCATGTGGGAAGTAGCGTCAGGGGCCAGAGCTTGGCGCCAAACTTTTAGCCGTAGCGCCAGACGCCAGAATTGGCGCCAGGAACTACAGTTAAAAGTTGGCGCCAGTCTCTGTTTGCTGGCGCCAATTTCCCCCAATACCGAGCCAGAAATATGTGTTCTAATTTCGACCGGTTTTTCGCGTTGTTTGCTCGATCCTACTTCCTGATTTAATTTTTTCTCACTTTTCTGAAACCCATATGTGTTCTACATATGGACATAACCCTCTGGGAATTCATGCTCTATCTACCCGATTGAACGCTCCTGGCAACAAAGGGTACATCTGAGAGGTTGAATTCACCAAACCATGGAAGTGAGTTTTTTCTAAAAACTCGCGGTGTTCTATCCACACGCGTTAACCCTTCACGGTTAGGCTTCTACGCGGTGCATCTGAACAATTAACCATGGACCCTATTTGACTAAACCATATCCCGAACTTTAGAGAACTAGAGCCATGGTTAGGATGCGAACTCATTGCATCATATTGTTCCTACTTGACTAAATTGTGCATTATTTGTTGTGCATATATATTCTATGTTCCTCTTAACCGTTTGTTGATTTGTGTTGAGACTAAAACTAGTGACTTAAAGAACTATGCCTATTTAATTAATTAATTAATTAATTTGAGTCCATAACGTTTGTTCTCCTTTTAATCGGAATTGACCTAGTACGACTTTAGGCATACCCCAGTTTACTAATAATACCGAAAACAGTCCCGGATCGAGGCTCCAAAGTTGGTGCCAAAATCTGAGCTGTAGCGCCACTGTATGGTGTGTAGCGCCAGACATTTACTAAAAAGTCTGGCGCCAACCACCATATTGTGACGCCAGTCCTGTCGCTTGGCCGACAGTTCGGATTATTTGTCGAGTCATCACCTAGTTTCTAATTAATCAGTTTCTTGTTTAATTCGGTTAATTTTGCCGGCAATAATGCTTAATTGAATTAATATTCGAGTTTAGGAACTAAGTCCCATGGTCTTACACAAGAGTCCAAGCATGTCACTTACACTCAATACACACACCAATACACATGTCTTGACCATGATTAAGGGAGTCTTGTGTGCGCGCGTTATTTTTTCGTCATTTTTTTTAGGGGGGTAAGTCGGATATTAATCCTCCAAATAAATAATAATACTTAAGTTCCCTAAACACATGTACATTATTGCTCCCTAAAAATATGCATACCTTTTTGAAAATAAAAGCCATAAAGTCAAACTGATTCGAGTCAAGTAATTAAAACGCAAACTGGCTTAATTTACAGCGCGTGGTCAAGAAAGGAAGGACGATTAATCAAAGATAACCTCTTCGTACAAGTCCAAATTTTCGACAAACCTATAGCTCGCAAGAGGAAAGCAAGAGTTATAATGGTAACTCAGGAAGAAGTTAATGATCTCAAGAACCAACTGGCTACTGTAACTGAGACACTGAAACTTCTCGCACTTAAGATCGAGGATCCCGCGAAGCAACAACAAATGGACCTCATGCAAGAAAGCCTAAGCAAGTTGTCCAGTGACTACAAGTTTCAAGAACTCACATCCCAAGGGGTCTCGGTAGATAAGGATCTTCTTCCGCAGAAGTTCAATGCCAACGACATCCCAAAGTTTAGAGCAATCGACAACCCATACTTCCATCTAAGGGCATTTGAAACAATAATGAGTATCAAGGGTATCGATAAGAAAGTCTTCCCTTCTTTGTTCTCGCTATCTCTCGAGACTGTTTGCCAACAATGGTTCTTTTCTCTTGAAAAAGAAAAGACCTCTACCTGGGAATCCATAGCAAACGCTTTCGTCGATAGGTACAAGTGCAACGTTCAAGTCGAAACTGACCATAGAGAACTTGAAATCCTCAAACAGAAGGAGAATGAGGGCTTCACATCTTTCTTTAACAAGTGGAGAGAAACCTCAGCTAAAATGATTGAGATACCAAGCGAAAAAGAGTCCGTGAGATTGTTCATTAAAAATCTCCAAGGAAAATATTCAAAACATCTTAAATATCAAAATAACCTTCATACCTTTAAGGCCGTTTATGGCCAACAATAACTCCAACAGTGGCTGGAAAGGAAAGAAGAACGACAATCCTTCTTCTTCCAAAACCGCCCACTCAAATAATGTTAGCGCCTTTAATCTGGGAGAAGTCCTCACCATGAACAACCAAGGACAAAAGAAACTGTTTAGGAGAAACTTCACTCCTATTGGCATGAGTTATGACACCGCGTTTGATCGGCTAAATGCAAAAAGTCTTATAACCCCCATTGGACCATTTGGAGATCCACCAGTCGAGAAGAGGTCGCCTAATTAGAACCCCAATGCGCATTGCAAATATCATCAAGGTAGGGGCCACTCTACTGAAAGCTGTTGGAAGCTTAAGGAAGCTATTCAAGACTTAATTGACAGTAACAAGCTGTCGTTGCCTCCTGCCAGTAAGAAACCGAGTATTGACAATGCACCTCTAGCTCACACATTGGCTATCTCCGATGAAGAAAGCGAAGTTGACCCCTCATCCCTCATTAAGCCTGTCAAGGAAACCAATGTCGAAGAGGAGGAAGAAGAGACCTTTTTCGATATCGAAGATAATCTTCCAGAACTAGCAAATGAGGTAGAGATACGAATACTCACACTGTATCTGAGGGAGACGTCGCAACTGTTACGTGAAAATCTTAAAATTTTGAATGAACTTCACAAGGAATATGATAAAGAACCTAAGAGAGAATTCACACCAGTAAAATTGACTTATGAGGCAAAATACTTTCCCTTACAAGTCACCGAAAGACCCAAGAAGAGCAATAAAGTTTATACTCCAATTGGGATCCCGTATGCACAAATGTTTAAAATGCTCTCCGAGAGTGGCAAGGTCAAACCTCTCGAACCGAGACCATTTGAATCATTAAAAAGGACAGATAGATATTACTGTCAATACCATCAGTCAGGAGGACACACCCTAGAAAACTGCTTCAAGTTCAAGGATTTGGTGCAGAAAATGATTGATAGAAAGGAATTAGTCCAAGTTCAGCAAGAAGAGGACATAAATGTTAATGGAGTATGGGACAGTGATGAAGAAGATGTCTATCTAAAAGACATATTAGAACCTTCACCTTCTGTATCATACACCACTGACGACATTTGGGCTGAAGAAGATTCATCAATAGACGTCCTCATAAGATCCGGAAGAATACAACCTCCCGTTTCAACACAACCTATGCCTACTGTACAACAAGTTCCCATACCTATCATCGAAGACAATGACATTGTTAAACAATTCAAGAAAACAAAAGTGGAGATGAATGTATGGAAGCTTCTGGCAACATCTCGAGAACATAGGTTGGCTGTGATGAATGCCTTGGATAAAATCGGGATAGATTCTGACACTACTCCTGAGGGACTAGCTAACTTCCTCACGAGTGATCTCCCTAGTCCAATTAATTTAATCACCTTCTCTGATAAAGATTTACCCCCGGAAGGTGACAAGAACTACAAGGCATTAAACCTCACAGTAGTCTGCAAAAGAATGAATGTTCCCATGACTCTTGTAGACAATGGATCGGCTATTAATGTCTGTCCACTTAGGACTGCAAGGATGCTTGGCATAAAAGATGAGGATTTAACTCCGTCCACACAAGGAATAAGAGCTTACGATAACACTCGACGTGAAGCTCTTGGCAAAATAACTCTAAATGTGACGGCAGGAGCAATAGAACATGCTACTACCTTTCAAGTGGTAGACATCAAAGCCTCATTCAATCTGTTGTTAGGACGCCCTTGGCTCCATGACCTAAAGGCCGTCCCTTCATCTCTCCACCAACAAGTGAAAGCCATAGTTGGAGGAATACCCATCACTATTGATGCTTCGCCAATGAGGATCAAATCAATAGAAAATCCAATCATCAACGTGGAGCATGACGAAGATGATGAAGACCTATGGGGCTTTAACGAAGAAGTCTCCTTAATCCAAGAGGATGAAAGGACATCTCTTTGCCACGACCCCCATTCCAACATGATTATCAACACTATGCTAAAGAAACAAGGACACTTCCCTGGGATGACCTTAGGAAAGAAGAAGGGGATAGAAAAATCGATAGAGTCACCTGGCCTCCCTAAACTAGATACTTTCGGACTTGGTTTCGAACCGACTCGGAAAGATCTCAAGCGAGCCCGGGACAAACTGAAAGCACGTAGGGACGCTCGCATTCAAAAGAAAGCAATTCCAATGGATCAGTACCCTCTTACGCTTAATGGACAGTTTATAAAAGAAGGAGAGGACTATCCATGCCATGAATTTCCCAAACCATTTGTTGTAAATGGCATACGACAACCAGGATTTGAGATTTTCTTGGATTGCTACTTCACTGACGAAATCCCAACTCCCGTCCACAAGGAGAAAGCACCCCCATGTTTTGACTTTAACGTCATGGGATTACTGTTTGGGCGAGAAAAGATTGAGCCAGTTTATTAGGAAGATAACTCCTCACTCATTCAAACGGTCCTACTAAGCGAAAACTTCGACCCCTCAAAGCTAATTACTCCAGCTGAAGGATTACTGCAAGGGTGGCGCAAGACTATCAAGGTGACCACTCCGAGTGGGAGGAAGATAACAATCATGACAGGACAAGGGCCAATGTTTGAAGAATCGTCAGAGTCAGAGTCAGAGTCTGAGTCAGAGTCTTTCCCTTTAGAATCTTCTGAGTCTTTAATGCCTCCCCTTCTTTGTTCCTCTCCTAGGATAGTTAATGATCCAGTCCCTGAGGACATATCACTCTTTGATGTAATGATCTCAGAGTATAATAATATCGCTCATTCTCCTTACTTCTCGTGTTCTTCCCTAACCCAAGATGATGAACTTTGCTTAGCTAACGATGAAAAAGATAAAGAATTTATTAAAGCAATGGAAACACTTGAAAAGAAAACACCAGTAATTGAAGAGACTGAAACAGTTGACATCTCAAATGATTCAACTCATAAAAGAGAAGTTAAAATCGGACTAACATTGAATAAACAAGAAAGAACCGATTTAATTAACTTGCTTAAAGAATTTATCGATGTATTTGCTTGGTCATATGAAGATATGCCAAGCATCAACAGAGAAATAGCTCAACACACTATACCATTAATTCTAGGAATGAAACCTGTAAAGCAAAAGTTACGTCGAATGAAACCCGACGTAGCACTTAAAATAAAAGAAGAAGTTCAAAAACAAATAACTGCAGGTTTCATCAAGGTATCCAAATACCCCGAATGGGTCGCCAACGTCGTCCCAGTTCCAAAAAAAGACGGAAGGGTAAGGATGTGTGTCGACTATCGAGATCTAAATAAGGCAAGTCCAAAGGACGACTTCCCTTTGCCACACATCGATATTCTGGTAGACAACACAACAAATCACGCACTTCTCTCATTCATGGACGGATACGCAGGGTACAATCAGATTCTCATGGCGGAAGAAGACATGGAGAAGACAACTTTTATCACACCATGGGGCACTTACTGTTACACGGTAATGCCATTTGGGTTAAAAAACGCAGGTGCTACTTACTAACGTGCAGCAACTGCCTTGCTCCATGACATGATGCACAAAGAAGTTGAAGTATATGTCGACGACATGATTGTGAAATCAAAGGACCGTCCAGGCCATCAAGTAGCCTTAAGGAAATTTTTTGAAAGGCTAAGAAAATACAATATGAGGTTGAATCCATCAAAATGTGCTTTTGGAGTCACCTCAGGCAAGCTCTTGGGGTACGTCATAAGCTCTAGAGGAGTAGAGATAGATCCAACCAAGATTAAAGCAATCATGTCAATGCCATCGCCCAAAACCGAGAAACAGATTCGAGGATTCATTGGCCGGTTGCAATACATAAGTAGGTTCATATCAAAAATAACAACGATATGTGAACCAATCTTCAAAAAGCTCAAGAAGAACGTACTAGTAGTATGGGATGACGAGTGTCAAAAAGCCTTTGACCGGATCAAAGCCTATCTCGCAAATCCTCCCGTATTAGCGCCAGCACTTCCCGGAATACCTCTTAGGTTATATTTGACAGTTACCAAAGAGACGATGGGAGCTATGTTAGCACAAGAGGTAGAAAACAAAGAGAATGTAATCTATTACTTAAGTAAGAAGATGCTCGAATACGAAACACGCTATACACCACTCGAGAAATTGTGCCTCGCTTTGGTGTGGGCCACAACTAAGTTGAGACATTACATGTTGATGCATACCGTTTTTGTGGTATATCGATTGGATCCACTCAAATACTTGTTCGAGAAATCAACACTCAATGGACGTATTTCAAGATGGATAGTCAACTTAGCCCAGTTCGATGTACGGTTTATGCCACAAAAAGCTATTAAAGGATCTGTGGTGTCAGACTTTCTGGCAGATTTTCCAATAGAAGACTCGACACCAATACAGGACAACGAATTTCCAGATGAAGATTTGATGGTCACCGAAGATGATACTTGGACCTTGTATTTCGATGGAGCCTCAAACCAAAAGGGATGTGGTGTCGGAGTGCTACTAGTATCACCCAAAGAAGAACACGTCCCAATCTCAATAAAGCTTGATTTCGACGTTACCAACAATGCTGCTGAATATGAAGCATGTGTGGTAGGCCTTGAAACAGCCCTGGCATTGGGAGTAAAGAAGTTAAGGATATTCGGAGATTCCTCTCTAATCATCAATCAAATATCTAAAAGGTGGAAAGTAAGGAGTGAAAGCCTAGCCCCTTACCAAACCTATCTGGAAACTCTTACCGATCAGTTAGAGAAGGTGGAATACACATATCTACCTAGAGAAGAAAATCAATTTGCTAATGCCTTGGCAAGATTAGCCTCAATGGTTAGGATTCCCACGGATATTGAGCAAATGCCTCTAACTATCGAAAAAAGGCACAAACCGGCGTATATACAGGCTATAGAAGACGACGACCCAGTCCAAGACGAAGATGAAGAACAAGAAGAAGAACCATGGTATACAGACATTCTCAACTATGTTACCAAGGGAGAATACCCTCCTCATGTTGACAAAAGAGCAAAACGAGCCTTGAGACTTTTGGCTTCTCAATATGTTCTCATAGACAACGAGCTACATAAAAGGGTACCTAAAGGTCGAGCCCTCATATGTGTAGGGAAGATGGATGCACAAAGAATAATGAGAATGGTCCACGAAGGAATCTGTGGAACTCATATAAATGGAAAAATGTTAGTCTAGAAAATAATGCGAGAAGGGCATTATTAGACTACCATGAATAGGGACTGCCATCAATATGTAAAAAGATGCCCTAAGTGTCAAATTTATGCCAACTTACAACACGTTCCTCCATCTTTGCTCTACACCTACACATCACCATGGCCATTTTCTACATGGGGAATTGACATAATTGGCAAGATCGCTCCTCCAGGGACAGGAGGCCATGAATTTATTCTAGTAGCAATTGATTACTTTACGAAGTGGGTCGAAGCACAATCATATGCTAAACTCACCGCAAAACATGTAGCACTCTTTATCGAAAGGAATATCATTTGTCGATATGGAGTCCCGCATGAAATGATAAGTGACAATGGAACTCATTTTCAAGCCGAATGTGAAGATTTGCTACACAAATATGGTATCCAACATCATCATTCGTCCCCTTATAGACCTCAAGCAAACGGAGCAGTCGAGGCAGCTAATAAGAATTTAAAGACTATCATCGAGAAAATGACAGAAAATTATAAGGATTGGCCTGACAAGCTTCACTTTGCATTGTGGGGTTATCGCACGTCAATCCGTACGTCAACATGAAATACACCATTTTCTTTGGTATATGGAATGGATGCCGTACAACCTGTCGAACTAGAAATACCATCTCTACGTATTGCGCTAGAGAGTAAACTCGATGAAGTCGAATGGACTAGGGCACGATATGAAGAATTGATCCTACTCGACGAAAAACGACTAGAAGCTCTACACCACACTCAGTGCTATCAAACTCGTATGGCTAGACATTTTAATAAGAAGGTCAAGACAAGAATTATCAAAATAGGAGATTTGGTATTAAAAGCGCTAAGGAAAAATGTTTTAGATCAAAGGGGAAAGTTTAGACCTAATTGGTCTGGCCCCTACATTGTCAAAACAATCCTGTCAGGTGGTGCAGCAAAATTAACTGACATGGATGGCAATGAATTCTCAAACATGACCAATCTTGACCAACTTAAAAAATACTACCCATAATTACTTGAGTAGGACACTCAAGAGAGCTACGTTCGGCCTGATTCCTTAGGAAAGGATACGTAGGCAACCCATTACGGGTGCGGCCACTTTATTTTTCGACATCTCCGCGTTCCAGAATCAACAAAAAGTCAACAAAAGTTGGAAAAGCAACTGGCGTCAAAGAACAGAGCCTGGCGCCAGCAAAAAGCCATTAGCGCTAGACGACGGTATTGGCGCCTGGCGCCAGACCTCAATAGCTGGCGCCAATCTGCAATTATTGACGCTAATTCAGTAATAAAATCTGGGCGAATTTCGGTGTTTTTTTTCGGAAAATTTTCGACTTCCGTACTCGAAGAATTTCGGGAAAATCAATTTTTTCGGTTTTTCATTGCTTTAATAAAATAAATTTAAAGTAACAATTTAATTGAAAGCTGAAATTTCATAAAATTGCATTGTTAATGGAATTTAAATAAAGCTGAAATAAATTAACTTTAAATAAAAAATTAACAATCTAATAAATCTAAAGCTAAGCAATGTTCTGGTCTTTCTTCTCCTTCTTTGCCCTTTTCCAATTCTTTTCCGTTTCCTCCTCTTCATCCATTAGTTTAGCTAGTAGGCATCCTTTAGAGGACCTACATTCAATTTTAGAATAGATTGTTTCTCCTTCAGTTAGCACCCCATGCTTCTTTTCCACCCAAGCCTTCTTGTCTATAGTTTTCCTTTTCCCTTTGTCTTTAGTAGTATTCTTCTTCTTAGGCATTGTAGGTGTCTTGAACTCAATTCTTGCACCTAAGCGTTCCTTGGCCGGTGTCACTCTGTCACCTAGACGATTCTTCACGTCGATTCTACCCTGATCAATTGAAGACTTCTTCAACAACCACTTCTTTACATCATTAGGTAAAGAAGGGGGAACCTTTTGGGTAATCACTTCCCATAAAGGTCTAGCGCTCCAGTAAGTATCAAATTTATCTACTTCTTGAGATATGGGATACTCATAGGGAGGACGAAGATCCCCAGAAGGAATATTTTGAAGCAAGCCATATTGTCTTTTTACTCTGCAGGGATAATAATATGTCACGCGAGACAAGCTTGGAAGACGGCAGAAAGGTTGCTTGTTAACACCAACCATCCTTCTTATTTTCCACCATGGGATGACCCACTTGATAGCGAAATCACGTGATTCAAAGACTTTCTTCCACCCATGGCGCCCAATTTTAGGGATGCGCTTCTTTCTTCTCACAAAGCAAGTGGGCGTATAACTTTCAATGTCGTCCGGAGGGCTAATTAATCCTAACCTTTCCATTAGCCACATCTGTAAAAATTCCAATGCAAATAAATTAATATTACAATACAAAAATATATTTTTTGATTTCTGTAATTAAAAATATTATTTTTCTGCCTGTAATAAAATTGGAGAACCGCGAAGAGGTGCCTTTGGGTCCCTTTTCAACTCATCTAGACTAATCATAGTCTCTCCAACTATCAATGGCATTGGATTTCTCCCTGATTCAATTTTTTCTAGCACAGTGGTTATAATTGATTGACCCTCGTTAATTTTACCACTACTAAGACAATATTGATTAAGCATGCAGAATAAAAACGCCCTTCTTCTATATATGTGAAAAGATTCAGAAAGCGGTTTATCAAAATAATAGCGTGCGAATTCTTTTAAGTTCACTGCATTGCCATCTACTATTTTTGATAAATCCCTTTCCTTCAAGTTAAAGAAGCGCTCGAAATCCTTATAGTAATATGCATCTACCCTAGGGATTACTATCAGGTCTATTGCAGGGAAGCCTAAAATAGCACCAAATTCCTCTGGCAAAGGGCTAATTTCATCATACCGTATTCTAAAACAATGTGTATCAATGTTCCAATATTCTAAAGCGGTATGTATGAAGTCTATGTCTAGATCTACCCCTTTTATGCCATATATTCCCCCCAAGTGAAATAAATCCAATTCTTTTCTTTCTCTAGCATTGAGAGATTGACACCATTCATGAGAATATTGGGTGAAGGTTTTGGTGGCTAAAGACATGATAATTATTTTTTCTAAAGGAGAAGAATAATTTTTTCGCTGGAATTATGTGAATAATCGGCTGAGCAGGGGGCTATTTATGCACAAATTGCGAGGAATTTCAACCTGACTGGAATACGTAGTCAGCGTCAATTGGCGTCACCCATCTGCTATTGGCGCCACACGCTAGAAATAGCGCCTGGCGCCACGCGCCACAGGCTGACGCCAGCTGGCGCCAAGTCAGCAGGACAGCTGCGCGTGCTTAGTTTGCGTTTTTATATTAAATTGGAGCCGGTTAATGGCTTTATGACCCCGCTTTAATTTCTTCTAAACATTTTTCTACCCTTTTATTAATTAATTAACTATAGCGATTATTTTTAGTTAATTTTTATTTTCTCTTGAGTTTATATTAAAATTCAAAAATCAGCCTTTTTCTCCGTTTTATTTTTCCTTTTTATTTTTCCTTTTGGGGGAGGGAGTCGGATAATACCCTCCACCAATAATAAAAATAACGGAATTTTTGCGCATAATTGTCATCACATTTGCACACACTAACATACACTAACATAATAGTAGATAAATCCGCAATAACAGAATGTACAGAGTGTCTAAATAACAAGTCAAAGGCAAAGTTCTACAAAAAGTCAAAATAAAATGCATATACAGAAGCAAACTACGGCACCGGAGGACGTAGGCCCATCATGCCATAAAACTGCGCCGTCCGAGGAGTCACCTCTCCACCAGCTCCGGCCTCAGCACCAGCTCCAGTCTCCGTAGGAGGAGGGAAGCTCAAAACAGGATCGCTCCAGCCAAGGTCAACCTGAGGCTGAGACCGTGGAGGCTGCTGCGATGACGAGCCAACCTCGTACATCCCACCACCTCCGAAAGCCGAAGTAGCCTCTCCTACCGGTGCAGCAAGAGCACCCTCAGAAGAAGACCCGGAGCCCTCAGCAACATCGGCTCGAGCAGCCTCAGAACGACCACCTCTACCTCCAGACAAAGTACGACGACGTCTTGAGCTAGAACTCGCCGGCTCTCTCCGCCCCTCAGGCCTCGTACGGGTGTGAGAAGCAATCGGCTGACCCTGCAAAAAGAATTAAATCAGGAACAAGAAAAAAAACTGAAGCCATAGTGCAGAAATAATAAGTAAAGAAAAGTTACCTCTCGGACACCATCGTCTCGACGACAGGTAGCCGCGTTCCTCATCCGAACGAGTTGGCTCCGGAAGGCATCTATGCATCGTGCCATAGCCGAAACCACCTCGCGTGAGAACTGTCAAGGAAAGTCAAGTCAATAAAAATGCATGATAACTAAATACAAGATTCTGAATTAGAATTAGACTTACCCTAATCTGGTGACGAGGAATCGACCGCTCCACGAAGCGCTCGCCCTCAGGAGCCGGAGAAATCATCTCCTCGATCGGCCCGTACATCCCCTGGTAGTGGATGGACATACGAGGTGGCACAAACTCAGTGGGACCATCCTGCTAAGACATAAAGAAATCAGCAAGGTATTACTTAGGGGCTACTCAGCGAAAAACAGAATCTTACCCTCACATCCTCGGCCGGCACAGGGGCTGAAGCTAACAAAGGAAGTAGCTCCTCAGCATAACTCCGCCCAAGGATCACATGGGACCGCCAAAGGGAACCAGACTCCTCGGCCATGCTCGATAACTCTCTCTCGTCGAACATGTGACGTGGTGGAGGAGCAGGAACAATAAAAATATCGGAAGAGTGCTGTCTAGCAACTCTCTCTCCTAAGTATACAACCACTCCATAGGTCCCCAAAAAGTAGCGACGCTCGGCAGAGTACCGTGCGGCTAATCCAGGGACTGTCCAACCACCCCATGGTCGGTATACTACCTCAGGTCCCTATAAAAGCACCAATCACATAAGAACATGTCTAAAACGTCGCAGAAGAGCAAGATAAACACTAAAAGTCGTACCGAGATGATCCGACTCCGGACATGTGCAATAGGCAGGTCCACATGGTGGCCGCCCCAAGAGGCGCTCACCGGATACCCCCTCGGCGATGGTCTCGCCGGCGCAATGGAAGGAAAGTACTCATAGAACCAAATCTACAAAAAGGCTAAAGTATGAGTAAATGCTGCCTAACATATAGGGCTAAACTTTATAGGGAATAATGTTTACCTCTACGACTTTCTAGAAAGCAGACAGAGCAACATTCGTCCTAAAGGACCGGTGGCGACACGAGTCCCTCAGTGCACGAACGAAGTCAGTATAGGCCAAGCTGGCCCAATCATAAGTCCCGATCCGCTGGAGATCGCGAACAACAAGAAGGTAGTAAAGCAATGCCCTACTACCCCTGTCAGGGGAGAATGTCCCTGACAACAATTTCAGCACAAAGATGCGCACCCGCTGCTCTCGGGTGGTCGCATCGTCATCAAGAGCCGCTGCCAGCGTCGAGCGGCGAATCCCCCTAGCACTGAACTGAGTTGTCTCGACCTCAGCTCGGGCCCGAACAGAAATCGGCCCCAATAGCTCCTCGACCTCTGGAGAAAAAATACATCAATACTGCCGTCGAATGGCAGTGGCACAGAAGAGAACTCCAGTCCTGTGATGAGACTGAAGTCTGTAGGAGTGACCATCATCTCACCCCAAGGAAAATGAAAGGTGTTGGTGGTGTCCCAAAAGAATTCCACCAGAGCACGTACTACGTGGTGACCCCCGCTGGAGGCAACCATAGCCTCGGAGGTCTCAAACAGGGCAACCAGTCCGCAAGACTCCCATAGAAGTCTCGTCTCTCGATCTCTGGCGATATGCATCCTATACAAATCGCCTAGACCATCACAGCTAGAGCCGTGATGCCGTGTCCTCCCCGGCTCGTTTCCCCGTCTCACCCTCTCAGAAATGTAGTGGACAGGGGCAAAGAACAAGGTCTGCTCATCCCACTCTGGGAGCTGACCAAGCGAAGTGGACGGTGTAGTGTCGTCCTCCACAGGCTCATGCTCTCGTCTAGTGTTTCTGGACCGTGAACCTGAGCCTCGTTGTCTAGCCATGCTACATTGTGCAGAATCATCATAAATTGAGGTTCTATAGTATCTAAAGGTTTGCCTAGCCGCATGATACTATGTTCGCAAAAAAAAAAAAACAGAGTACGTAGT
This sequence comes from Chenopodium album, assembly GCF_948465745.1. Classification (NCBI taxonomy): domain Eukaryota; kingdom Viridiplantae; phylum Streptophyta; class Magnoliopsida; order Caryophyllales; family Amaranthaceae; genus Chenopodium; species Chenopodium album. The sequence continues at coordinate 23,917,968 of NC_137839.1, forward strand.
ACTAAAACAGAGCACAAATTCAAAATTGAGCATGACAACATTTTTTCAAGCAATCAAACAATTTCTTGCAACACTATAATAATTATTGTGACAAATTGAACAAGAATTGCTAGCAAAAACAACGAGAACGAGCCGCATTGTTCTTCACGACCCTAAGAGGTCCAACAATGGTGGATTGCTCATTTCTTCACCAAATTGGGTCAAACAAGTCTCAAATTACTCCCAAGGCAATATACAAACATAAACAAGCAATTTCATGGCATAAAACTTGATAAACAAAGCAAATTGAGCATCATAAGTTTCGAATTTTCATGGAATTCGTGAATGAACATGCCGAAATTCATAAAAACCGGTGTGAGTTGGAGGAAAACTTACATAGATCGGGAATATGGATGAGAAGAGCTTTGATTTGCAACAAATTTGAGCGAATTCGGTTGAGAAACGAATGAGCAACGATCAATTGAAGTTTTCGGACTTCTCTCGGGCTGTTTCGTGACGAACAGAGCACGAAATAAAACGGAAAACCGTTTTTAAAGTGATTCCCGTGTTGGCGCCAGTCCCTAGGCATTGGCGTCACATTCTGTGCTTGGCGCCAGACGCCAATATCAGCGCGTGGCGCTAGTGCAATAAAGCTGGCGCTGATTGATTTTCAGCGACGCCAAAGCAGCCAGCCACCTGATGGGGTTGTGCTAGCTTCCTGCAACATATTTTGGGTTCCTTGGTACGCCAGTTAGCCCCTCTAAGAAATTTGACATGATTAAGTAATCGGCTTGATTACATAAAGTGATCGACTTGATGAAAAGATCGTCTCACTTAGCTTAAAGCGCCTAAGCATTGGCTCAGTAGCAAAAAGCACCGACATACAGGTTCAAGAGCAAAGAGCACCGACATACAGGTTCAGAGCAAAGAGCGCCGACATACAGGCATAGAAAAAGCAAAGTTCAGGCGAACTTTTAAAGATCGACAGGCGTAGATCTTCGGTATTTTCCTTTGGGAGATTATCACATCAAGTGAGGGTGACTTCAAGAGAAGATGTCTTCGGAATCATTCCCTAGCTTGCGGAAAGTTATCACAAACAACTGAAGGTAATTTCGGGCGAAATTGTCTTCGATCATAATTCCTGAGGCATGGAAGATGATCATAATGCGGATGAGAATTATTTCAAGAGAAATAATTTTCGATGATATTCCCTTGGACGTGGAATATTATCACAGCGGAGAAGGTAGTTTCAGGCGAAGCAATCTTCTAATTGGAAGCAGTTACAAGGCGTAGCGGTTTTCAGGCGGGATGGCATTCTCTAGCTTGCAGGAGGTCATCAAAACAACAGCAGCAGCAAATCGGTTACTTTCAGAGACGTGTGCTCGACGGTGCAAGATACGCGTTTCTTAACTCTTTTATCTGTTTGACTAATGCTAGTTTTGCAGGTATCGGTGTTATAAGATTGATTTAGGATTGCAGATTGTTCTTAATCATTCTCCGTCCCTATCGATACTTTGACTTTTGTTTTCGAAACTTGCGTTTCTCCAAACTCAGTCAAAGTGGGGGCTTCTGTAGACACCCATTTGTGTCTCCCCAAAACCAAACCCAGTGATGAGTACCTTTCACGTCGAATCAAAATCGAATGAAACGAAAGTGTGGAAAGGTCTAGTGTTGCGGAAAGTTTTATTTCTTTTCTTTTCTCTTCTCCCTGTTTTTGACAACTTTATTTTAAGAAAACAGCCAATCCAGTTTGGTTGGTCCATGATATGGGTCCAATTGTGGTGTAGTTGGATGGGGCTTGCAAAGACCTTTCCAACGATATATTATAAGCCCAATTCCGATGAATATTGAGGAATTCATGGCCAATTTACTAAACTGGGCCTGGTTTGAGATTTAAGTACGGCCCAATGATCTAGGGGAGGGCCTAATATGATTTATCATTCCTAATGTAATTAGGAATGGTTCTGGTCTTCTAGAACATTCTAGAAGGTCTTATCATTCTTAATTCAATTAGGATTCTTCAGAGTTTTAATTAGATCAAATAGCATTTTCGACTGAAATTATATTATTTTATCTTCCAGTACGGGAAATTTATCAGATTTTCGAAAACGCGTTGAAAGCCGGTTTGGCGTCCAACCCCAGGCCTTGGCGCCTGGAATCAGGATTGGCGCCAGATGCCAGCATTGGCGCCTGGCGCTAGCCACTGGTCCTGACGCCAATGAGCCAGGGCTGGCGCCAAGTTAGTTTTGTGGTCTTTAGACTCTGTTTTGATAAATTATCTTTTTTGGATGATTTTCTCTATAAATATCGTATCAAAAACTCCGTTTTCATTCACGGATTGTCCATATTCATTCATCAATTTTCAATAACATTCATGCATTCTTTCTTCTTTGCTTTTTAAACATAATTCCGCATTCACAAGATCTAGAAACACCTAGCCATATTCGAAGTTGCCTTCGCCCTAGACGTGAAAGGTTTTAATTTCTGAGGGTTTGGTCCCAAATCACTATTTCAATTATTTAATTTAATTGTTTGTTTATTGTTTTCCTTGAAGTTACTAACGCGTGTATTTTGTTATTAGAAAGAGGTACGAGGCATCCAAGTAAGTACTTTAATTGGTTTTATTGATTTATGATGTAGATATCATGCTTACATTGTTATTTTGATTCCTAGTATCATGTCTAGGGTATTTTTAATATCAAGTATGATTAAAAGTATGATGTCTTTTATTCTCTTCCTAATATTTATGATTGTTAGTATCATGTTAGGGCTAAAGATTTTATTTTTATTGCTTAGTGACATGCTAGGGTTTGTTATTAATCTTGTTAGTATCATGCCTAGGATCTTGCTATTTTTTATGCTTTAATATTAACATGAACATGATTATGATTATAATTGTTATTATTATAATTATTATTCATGATATTGATTATTTATTATGTTGCTTGATATGCATTATGTTATTTATTTTATTGCTTGATCACCTTTATTGCATGTTAAAGGGAATTGGTATTTGCAATCACACTTAATAAGATAATTAATAATCTTGTTTGGGGTTAATTGTGATTATAATTTCAAGTGATCGCCAATAATAGATTTATTTGTGCATTAAATTCAACCAACATAGATTAAGCAGGTTTAGGGTTAACCTATTGATTGCATGTTAATCAGAAAGCGCACATGAATACGAGCAGAATAAAGTAGAGGCCTATTATTAGGGCATGTTCAATCTCTTTTAGGTTGGATTTGTACCTTCATCCCCGAACCCTATTTTGGTTCATGACCTTATGGATTTGACGATCTCTTGGATCGTTAAGGGGTGTAACCTTCACCTCGTGAACGGTTTACAAGTTCCTTAAAAACTTGTTGGCGACTCTTTTGCTCTATCTTCTTCCCTTTTGGACGCCACCGTACTTTAGTGTATGATCACAGTGGGGTTCAAGCTAGTGGGATTTTTAAAGGCTTGAAACTATTCCCTACAGTCGGCGAATTGGTTTTCTTCTCTCGGCAAATACGTATATTCCACTTCATCTAGTTGCTCCGTGAGAGTTTCTAAATGAGCTTGATACGTAGCGAGACTTTCACTTCTCACCTTCCATATCTTGGAGATTTGGTTAATAATTAGTGAAGAATCACCGTAGATTCTGAGCTTCTTAATTCCCAAGGCCACAGCTGTTTCTAACCCAAAAATACATGCTTCATATTCTGCTGCATTGTTGGTAACGTCAAAATCGAGTTTCATGGAAATTGGGATATGTTCTTCATTGGGTGATACGAGCAAGACTCCTACACCACAACCTTTTTGGTTTGAAGCTCCATCGAAATAGAGCGTCCAGCTATCATCTTCGGTCATGAGTAAATCTTCGTCAGGGAAATCGTACTCATCTTCTTCTTTCTCAACTTCTTCTAGCGGAAAGTCTGCTAATAATTCAGAAACCGCAGAACCTTTGATGGCTTTTTGTGGTAAAAATTTCAAGTCAAACTTAGCAAGATTGACTATCCACCTTGATAATCTGCCATTGAGCGTTGCTTTTTCGAACAAGTATTTGAGAGGATCCATCTTGGACACGACATGCACTGTATGAGTGAGCATGTAATGTCTTAGTTTCTGTGCGGCCCACACAAGTGCGAGACACAACTTTTCAAGTGGTGTGTATAATGTCTCGTATCCTTGAAGCTTCTTACTCAAGTAGTAGATTGCATTCTCCTTGCTTTCAATCTCTTGTGCTAGCATTGCCCCCATCGTTTCTCTTGTGACCGTAAGGTAGAGTCGAAGAGGAAAGTAAGGTATTGCTGGCGCTAGCACGGGTGGGTTTGCCAGGTACTCTTTTATTTTGTTGAAAGCTTTTTGGCAATCGTCATCCCATATGACCGGGACATTTTTCTTAAGCTTCTTGAATATATGTTAACATATCGCTGTGAGTTTTGATATAAACCTACTTATATATTGCAACCTTCCAATGAAACCTCAAATCTCCTTTTCATTCTTGGGTGGTGGCATGGCCATGATCGCTTTTACTTTTGTGGGATCTATTTCAATCCCTCGAGAACTGATCACATAGCCAAGTAATTTGCCTGACGTGACTCCGAATGCACACTTTGCTGGATTTAATCTCATGTTGTACTTGCGAAATCTTTCGAAGAACTTGCTAAGTGCAATGATATGGTCTGGGCGATCTTTAGACTTAACGATCATATCATCGACATAGACCTCCACCTCTTTGTGCATCATATCATGTAACAATGCTGTAGCTGCTCTTTGGTAGGTGGCACCCGCATTTTTCAACCCGAATAGCATTACCGTATAGCAATAGGTACCCCATTGTGTGATGAATGTGGTTTTCTCCATATCTTCTTCAGCCATCAATACTTGATTATATCCGGCGTAACCGTCCATGAACGATAGGAGTGCATGGTTTGCTGTGTTGTCGACCAGAATGTCAATGTGAGCTAGAGGGAACCCATCTTTCGGGCTTGCTTTATTGAGGTCCCTGTAATCAACACACATTCTGACCCTTCCATCCTTCTTTGGAAATAGCACTACATTTGCTATCCATTCCGGGTACTTGGATACTTTGATGAAACCTGCGGCCAACTGCTTTCTGATTTCTTCTTTGATTTTGAGAGCCACATCCGGTTTCATACGGCGCAACTTTTGTTTGACAGGCTTCATACCTGGAATGAGTGGTATCGTATGCTGAGCTATATCCCTGTCAATTCTTGGCATATCTTGGTATGACCAAGCAAATACATCAACAAATTCACTAAGCAACTTAATTAGCTCTTTGCGTTCATCTTGACTTAGTGTTAATCTAATTTTTACTTCTTTAACAGTCGTATCATTGGAAATATTAACTGTCTCTGTATCTTCGATAACTGCTGTTTTATTTTCGTGTTCTTCCATTGCTTTTATTATTTCTTTGTCATTTTTATCATTAGCAAAGCAATATTGATCAGGGCTAGGGGAATGACACGCATCGTAAGCAAAGGTACTCATTTTTATTGAATTCATTGGCTAATACATCAAGAGGGGCAAGGTCAGCTGCGACCTCACCGGAAAGAGAAGATTCAACAAGAGACTCAGGATTGGACTCTATAGCAAAAAGAGGGTCGGCCTCAGACTCTAATGACTCATCTACAGACTTAGACACAGACTCGGACTCGGACTCGGACCCAGACGACTCAGACTCATCAAACATAGGACCTTCGCCAGCGGTTATTTCCAACTTCTCTTCGCTTGGCGTAGTGATCCTCAATGTCTTGCGCCATCCCTTTGAAATATTGTCAACTTGGACGATTAACTCGGAGGGGTCAAAATCCTTGTTTGCTATAACATCTTGAACAAGCTCGAAGTTATCATTGCAGACGGGCTTAGACTCAATCTTCTCCATTCCAAAAAGCAGGTTGATGCCTAGATCATCAGAGTTTGGGCTAGCTGGTTTCTCAGCTGTGAAGAGCTCTTCGTCTTCATCAACAAAGTCACAATCGAGGAACATCTCAAATCCTAGTTCACGCTTCCCATCGTGGACGAATGGCTCAGGGAATTCATAGCATGGGAAGTCTTCCCCTTCTTTGATGTACTGGCCATTGAGAGTTAATGGATATGAATCCATGGCCATTTCCGTCTTCATGATTCGAGCATTATTGCGAGCCTTCATTTTCAAGAGGGCTTGTTTCACATCTTCTTCTGTTGGCTTGAATCCCAAGCCAAAAGTATCCTTCTTGAGTGCACCAGGATGGCCCCATAGTTTAGCCATTTTCTTTTTGAGCCCGAGGGTCATTCCAGGAAAATGCCCTTGCTTCTTCAAAATGGCATTAATATTGGTGTTTGAATAGGGATCGAAGTCGATATGACACTTTTCCTCTTATTCGATCACGAGAACATCATCGAGTGAAAACCCCCAAAGATCTTCATCTTCTTTGTCATGTTCGACATGGACGATAGGAGTGTCGATACCTTGAATGCGCATAGGAGAGGCATCAATGGTAATTGGAACCCCTCCAACTATGGCTTCCACTTTCTGGTGTAGCGATGATGGAAGCGCCTTTAGCTCATGAAGCCAAGGGCATCCTAACAGCAGATTGAAAGAGGCCTTAATATCATAAGCACACGGATTAACGGCGAGTATTATCATAAGCACGAATCCCTTGAGTCGAGGATGTCAGTTCTTCATTCTTTATGCCCAACTTCTTTGCAGTGCAGAGTGGGCATACATTGATTGCAGAGCCGTTATCAACCAGGCTCATATGAACATTCATCTGTCTACACACCACAGTGAGGTGTAAGGCTTTATTATGTTGGTCCCCTTTCGGGGGCAGATCCTTGTCAGAAAACGAAATCAGATTGCTAGTACTGGGAAATTCAGTAGTGAGAAAGTTGACCAGTCCTTGAGGAGTCATGTAATCATCAAATCCTATTTTCACCAAAGCATTCATCACAGCCTTTCGATGCTCGTGGGAGGTGGCCAAAAGCTTCCATACATTCATCTCCACCTTGGTCTTTTGCAAATGTTTGACCACATCGTTGTTCACAGGGTCGATGGGATCAACTATCGGATGTGATTGTGGTGGAGGTGGAGGTGGACTAGGTTGTTGCAACCGTCCACTTCTGGTGAGGACCTTGACCTCAAGGTTTCCCCAAACATCTTCACCTATGCCAAGAGACGAACAGGCTATGTCCTTGAGATAGACGTCTTCATCGTCACTATCCCAAATTCCATTCGCTTTTTCAAAACTCGAGACAAATACAACTTCCGGCAGAGGTTCATTCACAGGTTGAATGAGTATTGACGGATCAAAGGAGGCTTCATCTCCCATGATAGCCAAAGCATCAGAAAGAGAACCTGTTTGAATGTTAGGCTTCTTGCCCCCTGGAGGGACAGGAAGTTGATTAGCATCAATTAGGTCTTCGATTGCATCCTTCAAACTCCAACACTTCTCAGTATTATGACCCTTGCCTTGATGAAACTTGCAATAAACATTGGGGTCATAGCTAGCGGTCCTATTCTCTGGTCGAGGTTCTGGAAATGGTCCAATTGGCATAATCAGTCCTTGACCATGCAAACGGTCAAAAGCAGCATCATAAGTCATTCCCAAAGGCGTGTAAACCCTCCTTTGCCTTTGGAATCTTTGAGGAGGAGCATTAAGGGCCAGCACATCATTGGGCTTGGAAGACGAAGAAGAAGGATTGTCGTTCTTCTTGTTTTTCCAAATGCAATTATTATTGTTGCTACCAGCAATCTTCATTAGTTTGTCCTCGATATTGATTCCAATATCGTATACAGCTTCAAAGGTACTCAGAGGCAGAAACTTCAAGTGTTGCTTGTACTTATGAGTCAGATTGGCAATGAACAAGCGAACCATCTCTTTTTCCTTGGGGGGATCCACCAAGAGCGCGGTTGTTTCCCTCCACCTGCTTAAGTAAGTGGTGAAGCCTTCATTCTCTTTCTATTTGAGAATGGAGAGTTCATGTTCAGAAGTCTTGGCCTGAATGTTACACTTGTAGCGATTCATAAAGCTTTCAGCAACATCCTCCCAGGTCGCGACATGTTTGGATTCCAAAGAGTAGAACCACTGTTGACAGGCATGCTCCAAGGAAAGAGGGAACACTGTAGGGAAGAGTGTCACATCTACTCCCTTAAGAGCCATGGTTGCAGAAAAAGCCTTCAAATGGAAAAGCGGATTATCAGTAGGCTTGAATTTGGGAATGTCAGCAGTGGAAAACTTCTCAGGAAGCTTGTCCCTTATGGACGAAGAGGTGACAGGTTGTTCCACATAAGTGAATTCTTCAAAAATCTTACTCATCTGTTCTTTAATCTTGTCCATTGCAGTGGTAGTGACATTGTTTTGATTGTCTTGCTCTACCGTGTTGACTCTAGTGGTGAGTGTTTGCATCATGTTAGACAACATTTCAATTTTCTTGTTGATGTTCTCGATTTCTTCCTTAGTAGCCGTTGGTTGAAAGTAGACTGGAGATGGATCTTGTGGAGATGATTGTGGTGGTTTCCTTGTACGCCTCTTTGGTATAAGAGGTTGTTGAGGTATTGACTCGAACTGTAACAATCTACCCCTGCTTCTTGACCAAGTGATGTGACATCAAAACAAACACACCTTTAATGACCAAACTTAACCTTAACCCATCCGGATAAAAAAAAATAATAAAAAAAAAAAATGAATTTTAAAAATCTATAATTTTGAAATTCTATTTGTTTATTTTTTTTGTTTTTAAAAATATGGGAGGATACTATCCGACTTACTCCGAAAAAAAACGACACAAAAAAAAGACTACCCTAAAATACGGTCAAAAAGTGGTGCACGACTAAAGAAAAAAAGTGTGTGATCACGATATGTGAGTGATTAAGTGAGGTTATGGACGCGTGTTTTGATCGTACAGATAGACATGACACCAAACTGGGCATATAAACTACATACGTACGCACAAAAACCTAAAAAGGACTAACAGGACACATTTCCAGGGCACCGTGTCACGGTGCAGCCTACCGTCAGACGGTATAAAGCCCCGTGTCGCGGCATTGTTCACTGTGGCGCGGCAGAACATGCCGTGACACGGTGCGCAGTTCCAGGTTTGTATTGTGATTTTTCCAGATTTTAATCGATTTTAGGTCCGTACTAATTACTATGTGGAAATAAAAACCCTCGGTCATGGGTTAAAAAAAAAGTAAACATATGAAGATTAGCACCAAACAGCCATATAGCACTTAGTCACGATGATGTAAAAAAAAAAAAAGTTCGCAACCTAGAGTCAAGATCTATGTTCAACTATTGGTCAAGCTTTGGGTGTCAAAAGGGTACCATGGTTAAGAGTTTGGACGCGTTAGCAAGGCAGCCTCCCTTGAGGGTGTATGCCAATGGGCGGCTCCGCGAGTTCGTGATGAAATCGAACTCGACTTCATGGTTTGGGTGGATTTAATAACTCGGATGAACCCTTATTGCCATGATCGTTTTTGGGTTGATAGAGCTTAAATCCCCCGGGGCTAAGACGCATGTAGAACACACACGTTTTTTCAGACTGTGAGAAGAGAAAATAAGCCACCAGACTGATATTAGGACTGCCGTGACACGACAAAAATTCCCGTGCCACGTTACTGCACACCGTCAGACGGTGCACTATACCGTGACACGGCAGATTCTGCCGTGGCACGGCAGTCAAAAAATCTGACTGGTGCCCAATTTTCCTTTGTACACAATCAAGTTATTCAATTTCTACTACGGGACAGACCTAAATGCGACGTTAAAACGTCTATGCATATGCAAAAATGCCAAATTAATCACAAGAATATTTTTCAAGAATCTTTCAAGTCTCATCCACTCATCTTAATTAAATATCGATCACTCACATCGATAAATAGCAAATAATCCTCCCCAGTGGAGTCGCCAAATTGTAGGGGTCGTTCGAAGTACGCCTACGTTAAAAGCATGTGGTGAATATGCTTGACACTCATAGGAAGTGGGATTTTACATAATACGATTAGGGACAAATAAAGTAGGGTGCCGCCAACAAGTTTTTAAGGAACTTGTAAACCGTTCACGGATAATAAAAAGGCAACCACGATAAGGGACAACGATAGGCAACAACGATTGACCCATGAAGGTTACACCCCATTCATAATCCATGAGATTACTAACTCCATATGGTTCGTGAAACACCCCAATAATTCTCCATTTTCCAAACCACTTACTTTAAATAAAAATAGAGGAAAACCATTGGCATGTTACTGCCACGTGTTAAAACATTAAGGTTTTATGAAAGTATTGCAGCGGAAATCCAACTCAAATCTTAAAATAATATAATTTAGAAAACCAATAAGTCAAAGCTTACAAATTGGAACCATAAAGGCCCTTATTTAGAACCAAACCAATAATCAAAGTCCCAAAACATAATTAAATTAGTAAAACATAAATAAGTTCAAAACAAAGAACGAATACTCTCAATCACACCAATCCCTTAACAACGCGTATGTCAAATCCCCGAACTTCACATCATCAAGCTAACCTGTGCAATACTGCTCCCCAATAATACAAGTGTAATAATTGGATCATCACAGGGTCATTGAAAGGCGAAGGCCATGACCAAAAGAAAACACACAAAAGCACTTAATCAGCAAAGCTGAGTACATACAAGCTACAACGCAAAAAATCTAGCATGCTCAACTAGGTAAAGTAAATAAATATACAACTCTAATTCATTAATCAAGACTCCACACTTAAACAATTCAATCGACTCAACATACTTGCTAATCAATTCCAAACACTTGACTCTTTATATTTAATTTAATTAATTTAATTTGGAGTAAGAAATAGACGAGGTTGTCCAATCCATCAAATCATTTTGGTCCCAAATGACCATTTAAAATAAAAGTTTAGCGCGATGCAAGAATGGGCGCGACTCCATTCTTGCAAAGTTAGTCTAGGATCCCATCTAACTTTCATTATAAAATAAAATGTAAATACCAAAAGAAAAGAACACATGTTTATCAAACAAGCCTCGGAAAGCCACGTGCTACCACCGTGTACCCCAACCCATAATTGTCAATACTCTAGAAGTGCACGGTTTCCAGAGTTTTATTGCTCATCCATGTTTCACTTTACGTGATTACAATTTTAATTAATAGTCGACTCAATCCAATAGACCATACATAAAAAATCATACATCAATTTACTTTTAATCTTATTTAGGACAATGGTGATCACATCACAAATTGACCTTTAATTTCATTAAACTTCCAAATTATCCAAATTGTTGAACATAGTCAACCCACCTAGCCATTTCGGCTTAATCCACTTTTACTCAACATACTAACAAGTCATGCTCGAGTAATAAATAAAATAATAATAACCTTGTGAAAAAATTAATAAATTCATTCCACTTAAACCATTCAATTCCAATCCTTTAATAATCCAAATGTGGTTAACAAACCAATCCAAAAAAAATATGCTTGTATCATCATTCCATACAAATAATTAATTCAATATAATTCAACATGCTTGCATCCATAATTCCAGACAAACATAATCAATTCACCAAAACATGTCTCATAAACATAAGCACATGAATTAATTAAATGTATAACCAAACAATTTTCATCCAAGTGTTTTTTAATCATGAAACTAAGTTCTTTTCTTTGGTACCTAAACATGATACTACTTACAACGAAGTAGACATGTACGTACCTCGTATAATTAAATAATCCTTTGTGCAACTTTTAATCATTTAAAAGTTTCCTAAGAATAATCACCTCTTAGAAAACAACCAATAATCACAAATTAACACTTAAACAAATTTCCTGCAATATAATCTTGATTAAAAGTTCTTAAAACTTCATTAAAAACATGTTTTTATGCTTAATTAATCAATAGAAATCCAATAGGAACAAAAGCCCCAATTTAATTAGTCATAAGAACCCTAAAATCCCAATTTAAACAAATTAAAACCCTAGGTTTCATAATTACAAAATCTGAAAAATTATACTAACATCAATAATCTGAAAATATCAATTTAAACACCCAAAATATAATTTTTCATACTAATAAAACTAATTTCAAACAATTTAATCAATTATAAGCAAAACTAAAAAAAAATAAAACAAAGGAGGAGGAAAGGGAAGTGGGCCACGGCTGGGCCGCTAGTGGGTCGCCGGCGGTGGTGGGCGGTGACCGGCGACCTGCGGTGGTGGCGGCAGCAGGTGGCAGTTGGTGGTGAGTCAAAACTCACGTAAAGAGGAGGAAAAAACAAAGAAAGAAAGAAAAAGAAAAGAAAAAGGGAAAAGAAAAGAAAATAAAAGGAAAAAGAAAAATAAAAATAAAAGGAAAATAAGAAAATAAAATAAAGAGGAGAGAAAATAAGACTAACCTTTAGTGTGGGAAAAATTTGGGGGTGTATGGGGGTATTTATAGGAGAGAGAGTTGTGTAGGGTAAATAGTAAGATTCGGCCTCATAAAATTAATGGGCTAATTAAGTAAGTAAGATGAGTTTGACTTTGTTTATTTGGACATGAATTATAGAATGAAGGTATGTATAAAAATTTGTACCAAAATAATTTTCGACCCAAATTAAAAATTGAAACTTTTGAAATTAAATTCCGGAAAAATACAAATAAATATTATAAATAACATATAATTTCATTTATAATATATTTAAAAATATGGGGGATTACAATCTACCCCTCTTAAAAGAAGTTTCGTCCCGAAACTTAGCACAAAATCCCTTAAATTGCAAAATATTTGCATAAAATCCTTTCAAAAATTTCAAAATTATGTTGCTGGAATTCCAATTGTGTCATAATATCGACACTAATGACTCATCACCATCCCAATTTACGTACTTCACTAGATACGTAGACAATAAAATATTTATGAAAAGCATGAAAACACCATAAAATAACATAAAATAGGGCAAAAGCGCAAAATTATACGCATTCTAGCCCCCTTAAAGAACAAGAGTTACGCCCTCGTAACTCACCTCATTGAAAAAACTCAGGATATCTCTTTCTCATATGATCCGCGACCTCCCAAAGGGCTCATGTTTTTCCTCAAAATTCGAGTATACCAAAATATCATCAATAAAAACAACTACAATCTTACTCATGGAATACTCGATTCATCAAGTCTATAAAGATTGCAGGTGCGTTGGTCAACCAATCTATTCCCAAAATGACATCAATTTCACCCAACTCAAACTCTATAAGATCAGATGGAAAATCAATCTCTCTAATCCTCAATGGTTATCCCTTATGTATCTTGGTGCACCACACAACTTCACCAGTAGGCAAACTAATAGGCAAGTCAATCGGATTCGGTTTAACTAGTCTTTATTGTTTCACAACAGAACTATAAATAAAAGAATAGGTGGTTCTAGAATCAAACAAAGCTTTAATAGAAATAGAATGAACAGAAAAGTTACCAGTGACAACATCAGAAGACCTTTCAGCTTCCTTCTTGTTCATCACTGACAAACGACCTGTAGTGACATTCTTTCCTTGATTCCCGGAGTTGTTGTCGCCAACATTTTCGTTCTTTCCATTCCCATTATAGCCATTCGAATTCCCTCCTTGGTTGCTTGTTGAAGTCAACTTGTTCCCATTCCCTTGTTGCTTTAATTTGGAGAAACACTCAAACTCCCTATGGCCCTTTTTGTTACATAATCTACACACAACCAAGTTCCCATCACAATCCTTTCCAGGATGATCCTTGCCATATCTCTTGCAGTTGTAATGCCTTTCAGCTTGGCCATTAGGTCTAGAAGATCCTCCATTGTTTTGAACATTCCTATTCTGGAAATTCTCGTTCCTTGGCTTCTTAAAGTTACCTTGGTCACTCGAATTCCCAAAATCCTTACGCTTTTCTCCAACTCTCCCACTCTCAGGTGCACTTCTGACATTCAAGTTGTACAGGTGCGCTGCTCTCCCATACACCTTATCAAGTGTCTTAAAAGTCTTTCCAGCCAAGTCCTTTTGTAACTGCTTAGTCAAACCTTGCTCAAATATTTGAGCTTTCAACTCCTCAGTAGGCACTACTTCAGAAGCAAACCTCGACAAGTTCATAAACTTGTTGTAATACTCAGTAATCGACATGTTGTTCATTTGCAGATTGATAAACTCTTGAGCCTTTTGCTTCCTTAAGAATGGTGGATAGAACTTATCCCTAAGTTTGGTTTTGAAAGTCTCCCAACCAAAATTAGCCTCAGCACGAAGCACATTTCCATTATCCCTCCACCAAATATCTGCCTCTTCCTTCAAATACATGGCAGCTTGATCCACTCTCATATTCACAGGACAATTCAAAGCAGCAAAAATCTTATCAAACTCCCTAATCCAATTCTCCAGAAAAGTTGGGTCTCCACCTCCCTCAAAGTATGGTGGCTTGACTTGTGCAAGCTTCTTAAACATCTCACCAGCAGGATCGGGATTATCGTTGCGGTTTTGGTTCAAGTTCTCAGCTAGGAGCCTAATAGCATCAGCTAAAGCATCGTTGTTAGCCATCCTCCTTCTCTACCTAGAAATGTAACACACTCTCAGGCCGACATCAACACGAAAGAACTCACTTGCTCAATAATCACATTCATAATCATCAAATATATATATTAAGGTAGAAAGGTGGACACGACCACACAATCGCCCCTAATAAATCACTTTTAAAGGAAATGATTATTTAATTTTAATCATTCCTACGCACACGAAAATTAAATATAAAATAATTCCCTTGATTATATCCCTTCCAAAATCCAAACATTAAGTAAATAATATAATTAAATAAACACATTATAATAATCACATAGTTACATGCTTCACGTAAAGTTAATTTACACATATCATATAGCACAAATCATCACGTTCATATTGTTCCATAGTACGTTCTTTAAACCTTAAACATGATACTAGGTGATCACTCAAGCTTGCAACATTAGATAAAACATACACAATTAAATAACTTGCATAATCACTTCATACAATAATAAAAAGACAAAAGAATTAATTACAATGCATATAGAAAGAAATAATCTAACCTATACGCCCTTTCTAAAGCTACCCAAATCTCACTGATAAAATGAAACAAGCAAGGAAGTTAAGAAAATAAAATTAATTAATTAATTAATTTTATTTCAAAATAATAAATAATTAAAAAATTAGATAAAATAAACCAATACTTTTTTTTTATAAATGCCAAAATAAATATAATAGAATAGAATAATTTTTTTTGAAAACTTAAGTTAACTTTAAGTAAGGTAGTTAAATAAAACTCATTAAATTTAAAACGTTAGGCGCCTAAAAACTTTAAAATTGCCTTTAGTGGTAATTAAATCTAACCTAAGCTCTAATACCACTTTGTCACACCCAAATAATTCTCCCTTTTCCAAACCACTTACTTTAAATAAAAATAGAGGAGAACCATTGGCATGTTACCGCCACGTGTTAAAACGTTAAGGCTTTATCAAAGTATTGCAGTGGAAATCAAACTTAAATTTTAAAATAATATAATCTAGAAAACCAATAAGTCAAAGGTTACAAATTGGAACCATAAAAGGCCCTTATTTAAAACCAAACCAATAATCAAAGTCCCAAAACATAATTAAAGTAGTAAAACATAAATAAGTTCAACACAAAGAACGAATACTCTCAATCACACCAATCCCTTGACAACGCGTATGTCAAATCCCCGAACTTCACATCATCAAGCTAACCTGTGCAATACTGCTCCCCAATAATACAAGTGTAATAATTGGATCATCACAGGGTCATTGAAAGGCGAAGGCCATGACCAAAAGAAAACACACAAAAGCACGCAATCAGCAAAGGTGAGTACATCCAAGCTACAACGCACAAAATCTAGCATGCTGAACTAGTTAATGTAAATAAATATACAACTCGAATTCATTAATCAAGAATCCACACTTAAACAATTCAATCGACTCAACATACTTGCTAATCAATTCCAAACACTTGACTCTTTATATTTAATTTAATTAATTTAATTTGGAGTAAGCAATAGACGAGGTTATCCAATCCATCAAATCATTTTGGTCCCAAATGACCATTTAAAATAAAAGTTTAGCGCGTTGCAAGAATAGGCGCGACTCCATTCTCACAAAGTTAGTCTAGGATCCCATCTAACTTTCATTATAAAATAAAATGTAAATACCAAAAGAAAAGAGGACATGTTGATCAAACAAGCCTCGGAAAGCCACGGGCTACCACCGTGTACCCCAACCCATAATTGTCAATACTCTAGAAGTGCACGGTTTCCAGAGTTTTATTGCTCATCCATGTTTCACTTTACGTGATTACAATTTTAATTAATAGTAGACTCAATCCAATAGACCATACATAAAAATCATACATCAATTTACTTTTAATCTTATTTAGGACAATGGTGATCACATCACAAATTGACCTTTAATTTCATTAAACTTCCAAATTATCCAAATTATTGAACATAGTCAACCCACCTAGTCATTTCGACTTAATCCACTTTTACTCAACATACTAACAAGTCATGCTCGAGTAATAAATAAAATAATAATAACCTTGTGGAAAAATTAATAAATTCATTCCACTTAAACCATTCAATTCCAATCCTTTAATAATCCAAATGTGGTTAACAAACCAATCCAATAAAAATATGCTTGTATCATCATTCCATACAAATAATTAATTCAATATAATTCAACATGCTTGCATCCATAATTCCAGACAAACATAATCAATTCACCAAAACATGTCTCATAAACATAAGCACATGAATTAATTAAAGGTATAACCAAACAATCTTCATCCAAGTGTTCTCTAATCATGAAACTAAGTTCTTTTCTTTGGTACCTAAACATGATACTACTTACAACGAAGTAGACATCTACGTACCTCGTATAAATAATCCTTTGTGCAACTTTTAATCACTTAAAAGTCTCCTAAGAATAATCACCTCCTAGAAAACAACCAATAATCACAAATTAACACTTAAACAAATTTCCAGCAATATAAATTTGATTAAAAGTTCTTAAAACTTCATTAAAAACATGTTTTTATGCTTAATTAATCAATAGAAATCCAATAGGAACAAAAGCCCCAATTTAATTAGTCATAAGAACCCTAAAATCCCAATTTAAACAAATTAAAACCCTAGGTTTCATAATTACAAAATCTTAAAAATTATACCAACATCAATAATCTGAAAATATCAATTTAAACACCCAAAATATAATTTTTCATACTAATAAAACTAATTTCAAACAATAAAATCAAAACCCAAAACAATTAAATCAATTCTAAGCAAAACTAAAAAAAATAAAACAAAGGAGGAGGAAAGGGAAGTGGGCCACGACTGGGCCGTTGGTGGGTCGCCGGCAGTGGTGGGCGGTGGTGGCGGCAGCAGGTGGCAGTTGATGGTGAGTCAAAACTCACGTAAAGAGGAGGAAAAAAAAGAAAGAAAGAAAAAGATAAGAAAAAGGGAAAAGAAAAGAAAATAAAAGGAAAAAGAAAAATAAAAATAAAAGGAAAATAAGAAAATAAAATAAAGAGGAGAGAAAATAAGACTAACCTTTAGTGTGGGAAAAATTTGGGGGTGTATGGGGTATTTATAGGAGAGAGAGTGGTGTAGGGTAAATAGTAGGATTGGGCCTCATAAAATTAATGGGTCAATTAAGTAAGTAAGATGAGTTTGGCTTTGTTTATTTGGACATGAATTATAGAATGAAGGTATTTATAAAAATTTGTACCAAAATAATTTTCGACCCAAATTAAAAATTGAAACTTTTGAAATTAAATTCCGGAAAAATACTAATAAATATTATAAATAATATATAATTTGATTTATAATATATTTAAAAATATGGGGGATTACAGTTCGGAACCACGAAAGGAGGATCGGGGATGATGGTACGAAGTGAGTCATGTAGTCACATTCGCCCGTATTGGCCTCTACTCGATTCTTATAGTGAAAAGTGATTCCTGCGATCTCAAAGGCATACTGACAAAATATTCAATTTGCTCCAAACTATTATTAAGCTAAATTGGTTGAATATTAATGCAACAGATAATTCTAAAATATCGTGACCACTTGGTTAAACAATAAGATTAAAAGGAACCTAAACCGGTCGTCCAAATTATCTTATTAGGCGTGATTCTAAATTACATATTCCCTTTAACATGCAATATGGTGATCGTAAATAATAATAGAATAACATTAATATTGGAAACAATTTAACCATAATTCCAACAATATAAAATCGTTAGAAAAATAATAGAAATAAGAGGAACATAATTCTTACTTTGATTCTATTTGTTTGCAACTACAAAATAATAAACGAGTTAGTAACTTCAAGGAAATAATAATAAAACAATAATTAGATTAAATTAAATAAAGTAGAGTTGATTTGGGGCCAAACCCTCAAACAGTTCTAACTTTCACGCCTTGGCTTAAGGAAAGAACCACGAGTAAAGTATGGACTCCTTGGAGTACTTAAAAAAGGAATTTTAAAATAAGAAGGGTAGGCTAGTGTTTAGGCTAAAGCATAGAAGAGAGAAAAAAAACTAGAGAATTAATTCATGTCCCGTACATCAGAAATGAGGGGGTATTTATAGAGAAAATGTGCTGAGGGAACACACAGAACCCTAAAAGGATAAAAACCCTAAAAAGGTATCCCGTGACACGACAAACTGTACCGTGACACGGGAAGTCCCACCGTCAGGCGGGAAACATTCCCGTGACACGGTGCAATTTTTGAGTGACGCGGGAAATTTTTAGTAAACGGAGAAGAAAACGCATAAAGGGTTTACGCGGAAAGGACACGGGAATTCCCGTGTCACAGCAAGTTTCCCGTGTCACGGGAAATCGCACCGTCATACGGGAATGATTCCCGTGACACAGTGGATTCCTGCCGTGGCGCGGGAATTTTCAGCCCGCTTTTCCGTCTAAAGACATTTTAACCCTAATTTCGTTCAGCATTTTAAGTGTTGATTGATAATTTCGGCCTTTTTCCGATTTATTATTATTTGGGCTAAAATAAGAAAATAAGCATATAAAATAAATAAAAGGTTTGGGCTAAAAATAAATAATAAATTTGGGCTGAAATTAGAACTATGCTTTTACAAACATCAAGACTAATCCATGGACTGTTCAAAAATACGAATTTAATCAAATACGATTTTTTAAGCACTCTCGGGATTAAATACTGAACCCGACCAATAGTGGCGGTGAAAGGTTGTTCATCATCGGGTTTGGTTTTGGGGAGACATTTTTAGGTGTCTACATTACCCGGTTTTTTTTGGTCGGGACATGGGCCGCGTTACAAGCTGCCCGAAGATCCGGGTACCTGGAGTTTCAGGTACCCGAAAAGCCGGGTACCCGGATTTGAACACCCCTAAGCATAGCAAGCAGCTAGAAATAGCCGCAAGAGTGCTAAAAGCAACGAAACTGTAAAACAATAGTCTAGCAACAGTCGAAGGTGGTCGATCGTCGGTGGAGTGAGGAAGTGAGTGGAGTATGAGAGATTGAGAGTCAGAGAGAGAGAGAGAGTGAGAGGTTGAGATGAGGAAGTTAGATTAGTGACAGGCTAAAGTCGTATCACCCAATCAAAAGTAACTCCTAAATCCTCTAACTAATGCAGATAGGGAAGTAGGGTCGAATCCACAGGGAAATTGGTCTTTCTATTCCTAATTAATTAAAGCAATCTAAATTATTAAGTAAATAATTTGTTATTAAAAAGTGAAACTAAACTACTAGGAGTAAAAGTGGGAAGGAATAAAAGTAGGAAGATGACAAGAGGAAAATGTATGTCGTTATCTACCCTTTCCCCAAGTCAAACTAAATATGTAAACACCTAACCAACCTTATATGAATATAGGGTAAGTTAAGGGTCGATCCCTAGGGAATGCAATGATGAAAACTAGAGTCTAAGTCAAGCTACCCCGAAGATGGAGTTTAGATTATGGTTGGCACTATGGTAAACTAAAACAAGTCTAATCAAGTAAATAAAAGGTCTAAACACTAGGGATATGGGTTCCACATGCAGGTTCAATGATAATGCTAATTTAGAGATCAATTAATTAATTCAAGTAGTGCAATGGACAAACAATAGTAGCAACCAAGAGAGTTCAATTGCTATCTCCTATAGGCCAATCTAGGAATCACTATGAAAGGCAAATAAAGAAGTATCACAAGCAAACCCAATCAATTAGAGCAACTTTCAATTCAATTGTTCATGTCATTAAGAGTTGCAATGCAATCTAGATTAATCTTATAGGTTGATCACTCCTAGTCTAATCAATCACATGCAAAACTATGTCAACCAATTTAATTCCAACAAATCAATCAATCAAAGAGCATCAACTGGCAATCTCATTAATCAAACATGCTTCCCCCTTTCCCTAGCAAC
This sequence comes from Chenopodium album, assembly GCF_948465745.1. Lineage (NCBI taxonomy): Eukaryota > Viridiplantae > Streptophyta > Magnoliopsida > Caryophyllales > Amaranthaceae > Chenopodium > Chenopodium album. The sequence continues at coordinate 23,938,333 of NC_137839.1, forward strand.
TAATCTACTCACTAATCATGGTGAAATTCAAGAACAAATAACTAGAAATTGCATTAATCATCATTCTATATAAAAATCTAAGAGAAATAAAAAAGATTCAAAGAAAAAAGATCCAAAGAAAAACAAGCAACAAGCATAAATCAAATAGCAAGTAAGTAAGAGATGAAAGAAGGAAGAGATTCTCACTAATATTGATGATTGAAAATGAAGAAATCATAACTTGATTGATCAAATGTTGAGTTACAAATCCAAAACCAAGAACTTCTCTCTAACTTCTCTCTAAATTCTCTCTCTAAAACTAAGCTAATGAAATATTATCAAAAAGTTGGTTTCAAAAAGGAATTACAATTCTATTTATAGGTAAAGAAGAAACCGGCAAATCCCGCGGCCTCTCTCGATGAATCCGCGGCCGCGGAGAAATGGGTACGGAACCCTCCGCGGGCTTTCTAGGCAACACCCGCACCCGCGGCAAGATAAACCCGCGCCCGCGGCCAATGATGCCGCGCCCGCGGCTAATCCCCTGCTCCCAAAACTCAATCAGGGGGCCGCGGTCTCTCTGAGATGGAGCGCCCTCTCCAGATTTTCCGCGCCCGCGGAGAGCCCGCGGGACAACCGCGGGAAGCTCTTGCCAAAACCTTGCAATTTGCTCTTCTTGAGCCCGCGCCTGCGGCCTGTTGGAAATACCTTGGAGACCTCTCCGAGGCCTATCTAAGGCCTCTCTAAGCCCTCTCTAGCCAAATGCTTCTTCCTTACTTGATCATTAAGGTCCCAACTTGATTCCTTTGCAAAGGTGATTCTCGAAATACCTACACAAGAAAACAAAGAAAGGAAATAAAAGGAAAAAGAGCCAAATAAAAGGAAAACACGAGAACCATAAAGAAAAGAGGAGAAAGAGAAACCTAAGGAAAAAGGACCAAAAATAAGAGAAGAAAACATGAAAAAGGGAAAGAAATAACCCTAAAAGACTACCCTATGAGTGCCATAAATGACACTCATAAGAAGAAAATCAAGGGATAAAATACCTAGGGCATAGGTTCACCAATAAATAATATTCCAGGGTAAAACATAACAATCAATCATCAATGCATCAATTAATCAAATCATAAAGGGATCTCGCTACTTATTACAATCACATAATTAATCTACCGGCATTAAATCTCATCTCTCGAATCTCAACTTAACCATTTATAAATTAACCTGCCTATTGAAACTAGACCCTAAACAAAAATTCTCATCTTTGGAATCTCGAATCAATATTGTCAAACTCATGCATAAAAGATCAGGCCTAATCTAGTCACAGAGCATTAAATCAATCAATAGGAAATTAATCTAGCATTGACAATCAACAACAATAAATTACCCCTTCATATTATTTATGGATCCCCATAAATCCTAGAAAGAAAACTACTCAGACATAATTAAATATAAACTAAACAAAGCAATTAAAGGAGATATGATGAAAGAAATAAAGTAAATAGCTGAGATTAAAGAAAAAGAAATCTTTACCAAAGTAATCAGAATTAAGGAGTTGAATTAAGAACAAAGTAGAGAACAAAGTTGTAGAGAGAGAAAATAATCTAAAACTAAGTAGTGAGAGAAAGTCTAAGGGAAGAAGTACTAATCAAAAGCTTTAAAATCGTATTAATACCCAAAATAATTACTCCTAAATAAAACTAAGATAAAAAGCCAGATTAAGCTCCCAAACACCTCGCGCTCAATCGGGTGAAGGGCCGCCCGATCAGGCCCGCCTTTTCTCCAATATGAGCATCTCTCGCGCCCATACGAGCGCGAGCTTGGGCGCGAACTAATCTTCCTCGCCCAGCCGGGCGCTCCTTTAGACTTCGATTGGGCTCTGATGCTTACTTGGCCGGGCCCGGGCACTTGGGCAAGTTTAGACTTCGATTGGGCTTTGATGCTTCAGCCCAATCCGGATTTCCTCTTTGAGTCTTGAATACTCGGTCCAAATGCCTCAGAATCTCAAATGCTAAGCCCTTAATCACTGATTTGATGACTCTAACCGGGCCTGGGCTATTAAAACTGGTCGTGCTCCTCCAATGCTCGTAGTCACTCCATAATATCCCGGGAAAATGCTCCAAAAGTGAAAATTCCTACAAAAGTCAACCAAAACTACGTAAACACTAGAAAACACCAAGTAGTAATAAAAGTGGCTCTAAAGAACCAAAAACACTACCAATTTTGACCAAAGGACGGGGGAAAAACACTATATAAAATGGACACATCAAACTCCCCCAAGCTAAACCTTTGCTGACCTTAAGCAAAGATCTCATCAATGAATAAATAAATACATGTCTCACCCCAAATAGTCAAAATCAATCACAAACAATTCAAGGCAAATCTAATAAACATGTTTCAACATCAACCAATCTCATCCATCCAATTACTCGTCATCCCTAACAATTGTCAAATAGAGCAAACCACAAGCGCACATAGAATTCAAGACTAGTGCTCACACACTTAACTCTCATTTATGTGGCGAGTAAAAGATGTACTCGATCGCTCTCCATCCCAACCCCTTTATGTGAACACTGCCCTCCCAAACTCACAACTCTCGTGTGTTTAAAAAGACAAGCACTCAACCTAATAGTCGACTCGAAATATGTCAAATCATTCCTTGCATTGATAGACAACACTTTCTCATTCGCACAACTCTATGCACAAAGGTTGGAAGGTCTTTAAAGCTTGTAATGTAAGGCAAAGGGTAGGAAATATTTAGGAAAATGTGAGAGAAAAGCCATGCTAAAAGGGAGCCAAATCCTAATAAAACCCATGATCAAAAATAAATGATGATCACACATCTCCAACATACTTAACTCCAACTAAAGTTCGCCAAATATACACCAAACATAACAAACAATCCCAACACTTACAATATCACTCACAAAAGTATAATAATATAGAACTTGAGTGAGTAAACAAAGTTTATTTTCAAAACCCTGATTTTCATTGAAACTCACTTTTTTTCTTTCTTTCGATCAACCTTCACTTACAACACTGAACATTACACCTTTTTTTTTTCCCTCTTTTGCTCTCTTTTTTTTTCCCCTATTGAAGTTCACTTTTTTATATCTTGAACTTCTCTTTTATTTTCATAACATCATACTTTACTTTTTTTCTCAAGAAGATTAAACATTCAAGCTCATAAAAAATAAACTACGATCAAGAACAAAATAACTTCTCAAAACCCACCAAAATTGTGCAAATGACAAGCACAGTACAAACTCCCTCACCTCACTCACTAATAGCCCCCCCAAGCCAAGTTTGGGACTAGTAACCAATGGGGCAAAATAGGGTTGTAATGTGGTTTATAAACAACAAAAATTCAAGGCAACAACATGAATAGCTAGAAGGGAACAAATGTATCTAAAATCATCTAAAGGTTGCCAAAAAGAACAAATGCCTTCGTCCTCCTCAATGTGCATAATAATGAGTCATGAAACACTACTCATAGTTGCAAATCAATACTCAAATTCATTGACATACCAGAAACTAACACACATTCCTAACCAAATCAACTAGTCAAGCACTATGTTCACAAGCAGTTGGGCAAAATTGACGCATGTTAGGGCATCCAAGCAATCAAATTTCAAATCATGATCAACAAAACCACAATGCTCATCATCATATACCAAGAATCAAAACAATATTTTTTCAAGTATGGGGCATAGGGAAGCATGATTTACAATTCATTGGAACGTATTTTTGGATTTTTTTTCAAACTTTTTTATATTTTTCATATAAGATAGCAATAAAACTATACTATAAAGTAATAAATCTAATCTAAGAAAACACACCAAAATAAAAGAAAAGGGAAAAAGAAAGATACCACATCCAATAATCTCCCCTAAGCTAGAATCAGACAATGTCCTCATTGGCTCGGGAACTAGCCTAGCTGGCTAATCCTCATCATCCTCATCCATGGAGCCAAATCCTCCACCTTTACCACCTGCACCAGAAGAGCTACCACCAAAATTGTTAGGCTGAAACCCCCTCCAGCCGGTCCCCCAAAAGGTATGTCCTGGTCGTACCCGTGGAAAGAAGAATAGTGAGTATAAATACCACGGACGGTGGGATCTCTATCGTATCCCTGGGGCGGGGGCTAAAACCAATCAGGTTAAATAGCATCGTCGGGAATATTGCCCCGACAAGCATAATCATCATACATAGGATACAAGGTTCTACCCTGGTTCCTCTCAAGGTACCCTAATCGCTGGTCAAGGGAGCCTACCATCATCCTAAGGTCACTATGCGAATACTCTATGCGTCCTATGACCTGACCTATACTCTGAAGATCCCAGACTATCTCAGAGTTGCTATAGGGAGGAGGTGGGGCTATATGAGACATGCGAGGTGGTGAAAGCACTACATCGGGCTCAGGCTGGGGTGGTGGTGGAACTGGTGGTGCTTACCCCCTAGCGTGGGAAACTAAAAGGTCATATCTATATAAGACTCTTGCCCAGGGGGAAAAGCAGTCAACTTGGGATTAGACATGGGAAAGATATGCAATGGTTGCTCCGACCTTGTCCTAATGCACCATTGGGGGACTCTTGGCTATCCAAACGTACCCAACCAAAATCCTCTAGGTACCTAACAGTCATGTACGTGTCTGGTCCACAGTTAGTGAAACCATAAGGTCCACTCTCAACAAACCCGACCTTCTTAAATGTTATCTGGTAATGAGGTCTCCTAGACGAATCGGGGTACTAGGATGGTTACCAGCCGAGGCATGTCTACCAAGGTTAAAGATGATGTATCTACCAATGTTTAATTTACCGTACCCAAACACATAATGCCCAATTACAGCTAGTTCATTGGTTTGGGCGTTATGCGGCTCATTCCTACCTAAAAAACAAACACCTGCAAATCTTTGCCAGATTTTAGGTACAGGGTGATGGATAGGCTTGGCACTAACATGTTGGGCGTTAGGCGCCGGTAAACCAGTCAAAACATGATACATATCTTCCATTTTATATTGCTTATGCCATTGAATTGGATGGGTAATTCAGAATTCAAATAAAAAATCTTACAAAAATCAACAAAGGTTAAACAATATTTCTATTATTTAGCCTAAACATCAATTTCAGACCTTTTTTACTATTTACAACAGACAAAGAGGAAAGGAATTCGCACGTTAATTCACGATAAGTAGGGTAGTGCATATCTACAAATATTCTCATTCCTATATCATTCAAAAAAATATAGGATTCAAGAGTAGGGCGGTGTAACCACCGTGAAGGGATTATCTCACGCCCGTAGAGTTGCTCAAGATGTTCTCTTTGCTCCGAGGTAGCAATTCGGATGGTTGGCCATTGCGGAAGATGCAATTCCGAATCGTATTGTTGACTTGAGCTAGAACTCCTCCCTAGAATCGTCCTTGACCTCTTTGATGCCATATTTCAAAAATGGGTATGATTTTTTTTTTTCTTATTGGAATTTGGGGATTTTTGTATAGAAATGTAGAGGATGAAGAGAGGTTTAGAAGTATGTAAAAATTATTGAATTTGGGTGATGTAGACACCCATTTGTGTCTGCCCAAAACCAAACCTAGTGATGAGTACCTTTCACGTCGAATCATAATCGAATGAAGTGAAAGTGTGGAAAGTCTAGTGTTGCGGATAGTTTTAATTTCGTTTCTCCTCTCTCTGTTTTTCAAAACTTATTTTAAGAAAATAGTCAATCCAGTTTGGTTGGTCCTGATATGGGTCCAACAGTAGTGTAGCTGGATGGGGCTTGACAAGAGCTTTCCAACGATATATTATAAGCACAATTCCGATGAATATTGAGGAAGTTATGGCCAATTTACTAACTAAGCCTGGTTTGAACCTTATATGAGGCCCAATGATCTAGAGGAGGGCCTAATATGATTTATCATTCCTAATGCAATTAGGAATGGTTTTAGTCTTCTAGATTCTTCTAGAAGGTTCTTTTCATTCCTAGTTCAATTAGCATTGATAAATTGACTTTTGTTGACTTTTCAGAGTTTTAATTAAAATCAAATAGCATTTTTGAGGAAAATATACGATTTTATTCTCCTGTATGGCAAAACTTATCTGATTTGAGAAAGCGCGTCAAAAACAAGCCTAGCGCCTGACTCCAGGCATTGGCGCCTGGATCTAGGCCTGGTGCCTGGCGCTAGCCATTGGCGCCCGGCGTTAGTGTTGGCGCCTGGCGCCAATTAGCCAGGGTTGGCGCCAGTTCTGTTTTTCGTGCGCCAATACTCTGTTTTGTTAATTTTATCTTTTTGGCTGATTTTCTCTATAAATAACGTCGTAAAAACTCCGTTTACATTCACCAATTCTCATCAACAATCAGTTTTAATTAATAATCACCTACAATTAGTTTTCAATTCTCTCTCATTCTCTTTAATCATTCGCTAATTCTCATTAAGATTTCTTTGATCATTCATCCATATTTCTTTTTCTAAACCTAATCTTTCACATACAAAGATTTCGCATTCATTAGATCTAGAAACACCTAGCCATATTCGAAGTTGCCTTCGCCCTAGACGTGAAAGGTTTAATTTCTGAGGGTTTGGTCCCAAATCTCTATTTCAATTATTTAATTTGATTGTTTGTTTATTATTTTCCTTGAAAATACTAACGTGTGTATTTTGTTAATATAAAGAGGTACGAGACATCAAAGTAAGTGCTTTAATTGATTAATTGATGTTATGATGTAGAAAACATGTTTGAATTGTTATGATATTCCTAGTATCATGTCTAGGGTAATTTTAATATTAAATATGATTGTTACGATGCTTCCTATTTTCTTCCTAATATTTATGATTGTTAGTATCATGTTAGGGTTAAAGATTTGATTTTTATTGCTTAGTGACATTCTAGGGTTTTTTTTTATTAATCTTGTTAGTATCATGCCTAGGATCTTGCTATTATGCTTTAATATTAACATGAACATGATTATGATTATAATCGTTATAAGTTATGAATATTATTACTATTATTATTTTGATGATGATTTTATTTATGATGATATGATTATTATTCATGATTATTTTAATAATGGATTATTATTATGTTGCTTGATATATTTATTGTTATTGCTTGATCACGCCTTTTATGCATGTTTAAAGGGAATTTGAACTTGTAATCACGCTTAATAAGATAATTAATAATCTTGTTAGGGTTAATGTGATTATAATTCAACTGATCGCCAATAACAGATTTGTTTGTGCATTAATATTCAACCAACATAGATAAACAGGTTTAGGGTTAATCCTAATGTTTGCATGTTAATTGAAAAGCGCACATGAATACGATCTGAACAAAGTAGAGGCCTTTTATTAGGGAAGGTTCAATCTCTTTTAGGTTGGATTTGTACCTTCATCCCCGAACTACCAGTCATGGTTCCAGACCTATTGGAGTTGACGATCTCTTGGATCGTTAAGGGGTGTAACCCTCACCCTGTGAACGGTTTACAAGTTCCTAAAACTTGTTGGCGACTTTTTTGCTCTATCTTCTTCCTTTTGGACGTCACCGTACTTTAGTGTATGATCACAGTGGGGTTCAAGCTAGGGGATTAACGCTTGAAATTATTCCCTACATTTTTTGGCGACTCCACTAGGGAGGATTTCTATTTTAATTCCTTAATTTGTTTCGGCAATGATTTAGAATGAGTGGATGAGACTCAAAATGTTCAAAGTATTTCATGTGCGTAATTTTGATTAACATTATTTTCATATGCATAAAAAAGATCTCATTGGAAAGACCATCCGTAATGAGTTAAAAACATAGGATTTTACACGTAGGAAATTTGAGAAATATCCTTCACAACTAGGAACGAAATAACACCGCGCGAAACTGGAAAATTTTATCGAGCACAGAAAGCTGCTGAGGCATGTGGGAAGTAGCGCCAGAGGCCAGAGCTTGGCGCCAGAATTTTAGCCGTAGCGCCAGACACCAGCATTGACGCCAGGCGCTACAGTTAAAAATTGGCTCCAGTCTCTGTTTGCTGGCGCCAACCTCCCCCAATACCGAGCCAGAAATATGCGTTCTAATTTCGACTGGTTTTTCGTATTGTTTGCTCGATCCTACTTCCTGATTGAATTTTTTCTCACTTTTCTGAAACCCATATGTGTTCTACATATGGACATAACCCTCTGGGAATTCATGCTCCATCTACCTGATTTAACGCTCTGTGCAACAAAGGGTACATCCGAGATGTTGAATTCACCAAACCATGGAAGCGAGTTTTTTCTAAAACTCGCGGTGTCCCATCCACTCGTGCCAACCCTTCTCGATTAGGCTTCCGCGCGGTGCATCCGGACAATTAACCATGGACCCTCTCTTGACTAAACCATATCCCGAACTTTAGAGAGCTAGAGCCATGGTTAGGTTGCAAACTCATTGCATCATATTGTGCCTACTTGGCTAATTGTGCATTATTTTTTGTGCACATATTCTATGTTTCTCTTAACCGTTTGTTTGACTTGTGTTGAGATTAAATAATTTAATGACTTAAAGAACTTTGCCCAATTAATTAATTAATTTGAGTCAATAAAGTCTAATATTTTAATCGAAATTGACCTAGTACGACTTTAGGCATACCCCAATTGACTAATAACATCGAAAACAGTCCCAGATCGAAGCTCCAATATTGGCGCCAAGGTCTGAGCTGTAGCGCGCCGGGAGACAACTCTGTCGTCTTGCGCCAAGCTCCACAGTGCAACGCCAGTCCTATCGTTTGGCCGAAAGTTCGGATTATTGGTCGAGTCATCACCTAGGGTCTAATTAATCAGTTTGCTAACTAATTCGGTTAAGTTTTGTTGTCAATAGTACTTATTTGAGTCGATGATCGAGTTTAGGCACTAAGTCCCATGGTCTTACACAAAAGTTCAAGCATGTCACTTACACTCAACGCACACACCTATACACATACTTTGACCATGTTAAGATATTCTTGTGTGCGCGTTTTTTTCCGTCATTTTTTTTAGGGGGGTAAGTCGGATATTAATCCTCCAATAAAAAAAAACTATACTTAGTTTCCCAAAAATATGTACATTATTTTTACCAAAAATAGGCACCCTTTTTTTATTTATTCTTTTTTCCTCCTTAAAATAAACCGTAAAGTCAAGTTGATTCGAGTCAAGTAATTAAAACGCAAAATGGTTTAATTTACAACACGTGGTAAAAAAAGGAAGGACGGTTAATCAAAAACAACCTTTTCGTACAAGTCCAACTTTTCGACAAACCCATAGCTTGTAAGAGGAAAGCTAAGACTATAATGGCAACACAAGAAGAAGTCAATGATCTTAGGAACCAACTGGTTACCGTGAATGAGACACTGAAGCTTCTCGCACTCAAGATCGATGATCCCGTGAAGCAACAACAGATGGACCTCATGCAAGAGAGTCTAAGCAAGCTGTCTAGCGACTACAAGTTTCAAGGGCTTACATCACAAGGGGTCTCGGTGAACAAAGATCTTCTTCCGCAGAAGTTCAATGCCAACGACATCCCAAAATTCAGAGCAATTGACAACCCTTACTTTCATTTAAGAGCATTCGAAACAATAATAAAATATTAAGGGTAGCAATAAGAAGGTTTTCCCCTCTCTGTTCTCACTATCTCTCGAGACCGTTTGCCAACAATGGTTCTTTTCTGTTAGGGTTTGATGAGTCCGACTCACCGCGGAAACAAACCCCGACCCGAGGAACCACTCGCAATAATTAAAATCATAAAGCATAAATAAATACTCACAAAGAAAAGATAACAAATCTTACCCTCGAAGCGAGCTTCGCCCAAATACCGGGGCTCTTACTTGAAAGCTACGAGCACGTCAAGCGCCGCGCCTCCGACGGTATCCACCCACAAAAAGGGCGAACACAACTTTAAGGTCCGCTACCTTGGGGCGAACACAACTTTAAGGTCCGCTACCTTGGGGTCCGACCAAAACCCGAGTGTTATATGAGTTTAAGAGTTTTCCCAATATTATGGAATGCTCTATTTAACTCCCACTCAAGCATCATTTCCAATGCCCCAAGTTGGGTATTTATAGGGAATAATGAGAGTATGAAATTCTCTCCCATCAATGTGGGACAATGAGATTTTCACATTTTATTTTAAAGCTAAAATAAAATTATTAAGCAAACTAGTAATAAATCAACAAGTGTCAAGCATACATGAGGGAGTAGGTGAGGACCACTTGGAGATGGGGACCAAACTTGCTCCCCACTCTCTCCCTCACCTTGCGCCACATGGCAACCCCCACTTGGGCACCAAGGCACCCAAGTGGGCTTCTCATTTTTCTACTGCCCTTAGCCTCGGCCTAGCTATCCACGCACCACAAAGTGCGGGCTGCTTGCTAGCACCTTCGGCCAGCAGGCCCCTGCACTTGCGTGCGTGCTGCTGCTGCCGAGGGCTGCTGCTAGCTTGCCTCGCACCTAGTGCGGGTAGCTAGCTGCTAGCCGCAGCTTGCTAGCAAGCCCCGTACTTGGTGCGGGCTGCTAGCTCGGCTATACCCCCTAGCACTCGATGTTCCGATGCTAGGGGTATTTTGGTCATTGTTGATTTATTACTGTTTTCTCGTCTCGTCTTCTTATTATTTTCGACTCGACTTCCGACGATCGGTTTCGACGCTCTAAGCTCGAATTACCGACGTCTAAATATTTAACACTCGGGCGACGAATTAATTTTTTTTCGAATTAATTCGTCGAGTTGGTTCGCATATATTTGCTTGGGTGTGACCCGAAGGGTTTAGTCAAGATTAAGCTGTAATATTAATTATATTAATATTACTGATCGGAAGCGGCCTCCACCCAGGCATTCCGATCACTTGACCTTACTGAATATATTAGCTTTCTAATAATTCTGAACCCGCTATCAGAATAATACACTTGTTCGAAGGACACCATTCCTTTCAATCTCCCACTTGTCCTTTCGGACAAGTGTGCATTTAGTGTATAGCCCTTATCCTATGTCTCTTCATGTCTCTTCATGAACTACAGAGTAAGATTACTAGTCATCTCTGCTACGTCCAGAAGTGTTTCTCGAAATCCGAGTTTGACTGTTAATAAACAGATGATTTCTAAAATCCATCTGAGCACGGCCATGCATTTTTCACAGTCTCGCTCTTCGAGAGGCCTTGTAAACAACAAGACATGTTCCCTATTGTTAGTAGGGGGACATTTCCAGTCTTGTAATGTAGCTTCTCTTACTAAGAGGACTCACCCGCCCGATATCTGTCTTTATAATCCCCAGTTACGGCAGACGTTTGGCGGATACCAAAGCGGACCAGTACTCAAACAAGAGATCTCCCACTACTCATGGTCAAAGGAAAAGAGTTCCGACAGTAATAATGAGAAAATACTTATGACGATTTTTAAATCTCTTAAAGTATCCTCATAAGTCGATCTAGTATGGTTCTAAACCAATACCTGTGCAAATGATTTATATCCTCATAGCACAAGAAACGGTCCTATAAATCATACTACACACTAATCTCTGATGGTCATCAATCGTCCACAAAATATGACCTTGGTTAGGGATAATTTTCGATTAAAATATTCAATGTTCACTTAATAGGTGTTTCTTTATCCAAGCCATTGACTTGATACCCTATTTTGAATATTTATTAAAATCGAATGGACTCATTATTTAATTCTAAACCACAATTAAATAGTTTTGTGGAATATTTAGAAATATTTTATTCCACTATGAAACTTCACAATGTTTCATCTTATGATAAATGGTTTTTCCCAAATGTTTAAAGAGTAATACTCTTCATAAAACATTCATAGAAATCACACCCATATTTGATATGCTTGATTTCTTTCATGCAATTATGAATGTTGTCGTTCACTTATTGCAAAGGTTTAGTTAAAATTAATTTGCAAACCTTAGAATCTTCATTATCCACCATTTCCATAATAAGATGATAAAATTTTGAGATTGTTAATGGATTACATGTGATTCAGGATTTATTGTCCAAGCAATGGCTCCCACTGAGTTTTATGATTCGAGACCTTCTACTTGACAACCTACAATCATCAACGTTCAACAACGAACTTTTCCATTTAACATCTTTCTTTATTATTGTCTTTAAGGCAACAATATTCTCAACATATATTTTAGTAGACTCCCTGATGATGCCTTGCTTGGGTTTTACTCCAAGCGACTCACAACGATTTGAGATACCCTAATCACTTGTGATCATGGAAATTTTCCTTAGATTCCCGCACATCATATATGGATGCACATCCATGTTACCATTCTCAAGCCACGACACTTCTTGCCTCGTGCTTATAAATTGCTTCCTTGCTAAGGATCTAATCCCTGTTAAGGTTTGTGCTTGCAACATCAAAACTCAAATTATATTTGTTTCCATGCGTCAAGAACTTCATCCTACTACTTATCTAAGTTCTATGGATGTTCTTGACTATAATCTAATGATCTAATACTTAGATTAATGTCGATTGGTATTATATACGTACTTCACATGCTCTAAGCATGTAAGTCATCTGACGATTCCATATCATAGCCTTACATGATGGATTTAATTCTAGAATGATTCTCAATTTTATTCCATCCATGTGACATTTAGCTCATACAGTTACACTGAGTCTTGCCAAATTGTTCGCTATATGATATGATTGAAAGTCTCTTACTAGAGTCTTTCTTGTTTGATTTAGTACTTAGCCTAGCTTATACTTAGTTCAAACATTTACTTAGCTTCATACATATGGGTCGAAAGCCTTTCAAAATCCTTCATGTTTAACATGGTAATTTCCTTTACTCATTTAAACACTTTAATTAAGTCTATACCATAGAACTTAATTCCCAACATGTACTAAGTATCGTCTTTAGCTTGGTCCATTATCGAAAATACTTTCAAATCTAAGCATTTAACATTTGATAGTTGTTTCACAATAGAGTTCGTAAACATCTTGTTGGACCATTACTTTTGCTCCCACTCAACTTCTTGTTCATCAGAATTTCTATGTTTCTCCATAAGTCAATCCTCTTATTAACTTTATGAGAAAACACGTTCCAATTCCTTCATGCAATGCTTCCTTTAATCCCATGACGGATTCCATGTGCTTGCTTTCAAATCTAGCATTATTTAGATTTTTAAAACCCTTAGACTATTCCATAGTCACTTCCAAAATTCCATTTTGGGAAGGCGGTTTTGGTATCTATTTTGCCATATTTCATATGCGCAATTTTGCTAGATCAATCACGAAAAGACTTGAGCATTCCGATTGGTGAATGGGATTTTATTAAAATCAACTCCTTGAAATTAATTATATCCTTTACAACCAATCTAGCTATGTATGCATATACATTTCCACATTTGTTAGTTTTCTCCTTGAAAACTTATTTGCAATCGATGGGTCTTTCACCTTTCATGCAAATTAGTCAAGTTTCAAACATGATTTTCAAACATGTAGTCTATTTCGGATTTTCATGGTCTTTAACCATTATTCGGAATTTGGATTTGTCGCAGCTATCTTACAAGACGTTATTCTTTTACTATCTAATAGTAAATAGTATGCTTGTAAGTCTTAGGTTTGTTTCTAACTTAATAGAAAATTTATAGGATTCAATCCAAGCCTTTGGTGAATTCTATACCTATACGGGGCATCAAACACTGAGTTTTAAGGCGCTTTCAAAGCCCTTTTAATATGTTGATCTTACTCCAGCATCTTTAATGTTTTGTGAGTAATGAATTCTCTTTTAAGGCACTTGTAAAGTCCTTTTGAGTATTCTTGATCAAGCATTATCACGAAGTCCTTTAAGGTCTTCCGAGATTCTCAGTTCTAGTTTGTTGCTAAGCTCGATGGTCATCGAGTTCATTTTCCTCCCACTTGTCGTTTTGGAAACATGTTACTTTCCAGAAAGACACTACTTAGAGCAACAAACAATTTTTTGTTCTCAATTAGGATGTGGAGGTAATACCCGTAGTCTCACTTGAATGCTTACAAAGAGACATGTATATTGTCTTTGGGTAAAAGTTCGTTGTGAAACAAACAGTTAGCTCCTACTTGAGCTATCTTAGTCTTTATTGAGCCATTCAGCTCCTACTGAGTCACCTAGCTCCCACTGAGCCACTTTGCTTCCACTGAGCTAGTGAACTCCCACTGAGACTAAGAGCCTTAGACATATACTTGAAAAGACTTTTAGAAGTTATTTCTATCCATGACTAAATATGGCGTCCTTTCTTAGCTTCGACATTTTGTTTAGTGTAACATTAGTCATTTGTGCAATTCTTTAAGAACTTTATAGGAAGGGTTGTGAACCATCATCGTTCGAGTCATTTTCAAATGACACCGAGGTCTCCGTGAAGACACACCATGTTCTTTGTGGAGTTATTTATGAAAATTTCCATTCATAACTTTGAGATAGTAACGCTTGGCTCAAGCAAACATCGCTCGATCTAATCTAGACATTTTGATATCTTGCCAAGTCGATTTTGTACTTCACCGAACTCTTGAGCTACTCAAGTCAAGTTTGTTCACATTTGATGAATATAGCCATATCCTTTCAAATTCTTTGTGAAACGTTGAAGTAATTGAATCCTCTTTAGCCTTTGGAGTCAATTGTCTATACCAAGAACAATAGCTCTCTGCTTTGTCGGTTTCAACAAGTAAGACTTTCTTGTCTTAGAACGATTCCAATTCAAGCAACTATCAAGAGCCCATCTAATAGAGCCTTGAGTACGTTCTTGTCGATGTGACATTGCTAAAGATGTTTGGAACGCAAATCAAGCCCATGACTTGAACTTAGTGAGTTTATCATGTTAGAGAAATGTTTGTTTATAATCAAGCATTCTTAACTCAACGCTTGGATAACCATCCCATTCAAATAAATCTCGCAACTATTTCTCATTACTTTGAATGTGAGTCTTTCCGTGTGTAAACGGATCAGTTGCTGATTATGGAACATAATAACCATTACTTGTTCCAGCCTTTGGCTTAAAAGGTCTTTAAACAAAACATACGACCTTACAACTGATGTAGCTCTTCTTGCTTCATTCTAAGCTTGCAAGTCGATAACTTAGCTTAACTTCAATAGTTTGAGGTCACTATCATAGTGGAACACTCAAGCAGTATCCGATACTTGTTAAGATAACGAATTGCTAAGTAAAATACAATAACATGAACTCATGAGTTGAAATGAAATCTAATTCCTTTTCTTCGTTCCTTCTTTCCTATATTTCTTATCATACAGTATCTCATAATCTTACTTTAAGAATCATTTCTTTAAGTACCTTGACTCTTATACTTTGTTAGGCATAATCAAGCATCTAGTGCGCCGTTAAACAAAGTTCCATCTTTTCCATTAATTCTTACTCAAATTACTACATCAAAGAGTCCTACTCAATTGTGATGCGAAAAGATACGTTGGTTGTCAAACATTGACAATCTTGAGTTTGCAACTCAATACCTCATGTTTTATCAAAACTACCTAGTATTTTGAATACATGATGTCCAACCATCCTTTCGGACTTAATTATAAAAGTCATTTATGAGAATTGTATTTTAGAAATGCTTTTCCTTTCTTTGAGAACTATTCTCAAGGATTTCCTTTACCAATCATGGAAACAATATTATTTGATTTAGAATACTATAAATATAAGTGCAAAGTATAACCATTTATCAAGAACATAATAAGTTTGAAATTTAATAGCATTCATGCAAGCTTCAATCTTATTAAACGTCTTATTTACGCATAATAATTGTCCCTATTTGGCGAAAATAAGGCGATTCCAAGATCCGAAGAAACAAAGAGTGATTAAGCATGCTTTGGCTTGTCTTAAACACTCAATCTTCTAGGGTAAGCATTGCCTTGCTAATGGCTCTAAGCCACTCTTGGTTAGACAATCGTCGCATCTAATGCATCTTTGACGATGTATCTTTTTTGCCACGGTATGTGAGGACTCCTCACTCATACCGATGAGTTAAACCAAAACCAACGTGCACACCCGGTGTGCCTTATGCCCCTTGGAGAAGTGATGGAACCTCGCTTTGGCGTAGCCTACCATCACTCTCGTTCGGTTAGTAAGTGTTGTTTTGGAAAGGCAAGTTTGACTCAATATTATTAGGGACCTAGGATTTCTATGTTGGTTGATTTAAGTGAACTTAACTAATCATCGCAACATCAAGAAAACCTAAACATGCATCTAACGAATAATTCACACATATATATAAGCATAAAATATAAAGCGAAATTATAGATGCATATTGGCAACTAGCATGACCCCTTGAATTCTTCATATCTTCAAAAGGTCTTCATTTGCAATTCAAGGCTTTGTCTTCCAAGATACGCCGTCTTCAAGACTTAACCAAACTATGCAAAAACTAGTGTCTACAACTAGGAATAATCTAAATATCAAAGTACAAAAATACTTAACGGTGCGTAGACCGTATTTAGATTTACAAAAATACATAACGGCACGTAGTCCGTATTTTCTATCCTAGTCGGGTCCCACTAGTTGCCATTTCATAAAGCCTGTGAGAGAGAATATATATATATATATATATTCCATTCATCCATTCACTATTTGTGAATGGCCCATGCAATTTACAAATTAAAACAAAATAAAATGCATTTAAACAACGCGCGCACTAGTAACTAATCTAGGTGGTTAATCCGATTAACACGCCTAATTAAAACTAGTCAAAGTTGTTTAACCGAATATATAATTTACGTCATTAATAATTGAAGCTCCCACTAAATTCCGCATTTCCTTAATTAATCTAATTAATTAAGTCGGTAGCACCAAAACTTGTCAAAATGAAATTTTGCCAATGCCGCTCAAAAACCGAGGCCTAGCCTCCCAAAATTTTAATTAAAATAAACAAAATTAATTAAAATAAATAAAACGGCAAAATGAGCAATATTACGGCTAGTCACCTCACCGCACCAAGCATACGCAAATGCCAAAAAACACGAACACACGACCCACGGCACACGCCCGCGAGCTGCTGCCACGGCACAGCCGCGCGTGGCTGCTGCAGCCCGCGTGCTACTGCCACGCGTGTGCTGCTGCCGTGCGTGGCTGCTGCCACCTTGGCAGCCACATATGGGCTGCTATGCAGCCCGGCTCGCCAAGGTGATGCATTGCCTCGTTTTGCGTGACACGGCCTCGGGATTTGATCCCTTTTCGCGAGACAACAATAATTAATTCTAAATTAATTTTAGAACTAATTTAGAGAGCAAAATAAAATTTTAAACAAGTCTAACTTAATAAAATTTTCAAAGTGCAAATAACCAAAATAATTCCAAGAACCATTCTTAATTAAATTGGTTTAGCTTGGTGCAACATAAAATTGAGGCAATTTTTCACTTTCAATTTAATCAATTTAAATTAAACTTGAGAATTTGACAAAGTAAAGGGAAATTGGAAAAATATGAACTTTAATGTTCAAATGAAAATTCCAACATCTAAATTTTGTGAATCCTTGAAAATTATAACTTCCAACATGAAGATAACCAAATTTCTATCACAAAAATCGAAACTTTATGTTTCCAATCAACTCAAAATGATTAAAACATCAAAGTTTAACACAAAATAACATGTAATTTAGTGGTTTTTAAAGTTTCAATCACTTATCACAAATAAAGATTGAATCTTTAACACTTAGGAAGCCTCAAAAATAAAACTTTCACACTAAAAAGCAAATAGTTTGCAATTATGTGAAAATAAATCAACCTTTAAGCATCAAATACTACCAAGTAAGTGTGCTTTAAGGGGACATAAAAATGCAGAAAATAATGCAAATAATCAACCATATAATCAACAATTTATGCCATTAATTTCAAGGTTAGAAAAGACTTAAAATTTTTCGTCAAAAATAAAAAACCCCTCGAAAAAGGCATTTCTGGTCAGAATTTGGCTAAAATCAGAGATCCTATGGGGAAAAAAACCTTTCCAGAACACGTTTTCCACCCAAAATTCACTAGTCTTGGGCGAAAATCTGGGTTCTGCGCCAAACTCGACATTGAAAAACGGGATTAAAATAAATAAAACCGAGCTACTAATCTAATTAGCAACTTAAACCAGAAAATTAAGCCAAAATAAACCTTGAAAAACATGATTATAAAAATAAACGAGCGGGGCTCTGATACCGCTGTTGGGGTTTGATGAGTCCGACTCACCGCGGAAACAAACCCCGACCCGAGGAACCACTCGCAATAATTAAAATCATAAAGCATAAATAAATACTCACAAAGAAAAGATAACGAATCTTACCCTCGAAGCGAGCTTCGCCCAAATACCGGGGCTCTTACTTGAAAGCTACGAGCACGTCAAGCGCCGCGCCTCCGACGGTATCCACCCACAAAAAGGGCGAACACAACTTTAAGGTCCGCTACCTTGGTGTTAGCAAGGTCCGACCAAAACCCGAGTGTTATATGAGTTTAAGAGTTTTCCCAATATTATGGAATGCTCTATTTAACTCCCACTCAAGCATCATTTCCAATGCCCCAAGTTGGGTATTTATAGGGAATAATGAGAGTATGAAATTCTCTCCCATCAATGTGGGACAATGAGATTTTCACATTTTATTTTAAAGCTAAAATAAAATTGTTAAGCAAACTAGTAATAAATCAACAAGTGTCAAGCATACATGAGGGAGTAGGTGAGGACCACTTGGAGATGGGGACCAAACTTTCTCCCCACTCTCTCCCTCACCTTGCGCCACATGGCAACCCCCACTTGGGCACCAAGGCACCCAAGTGGGCTTCTCATTTTGCTGCTGCCCTTAGCCTCGGCCTAGCTATCCACGCACCACAAAGTGCGGGCTGCTTGCTAGCACCTTCGGCCAGCAGGCCCCTGCACTTGCGTGCGTGCTGCTGCTGCCGAGGGCTGCTGCTAGCTTGCCTCGCACCTAGTGCGGGTAGCTAGCTGCAGCATGCTAGCACGCCACGCACTAGGTGCGGGCTGCTAGCCGCAGCTTGCTAGCAAGCCCCGTACTTGGTGCGGGCTGCTAGCTCGGCTATACCCCCTAGCACTCGATGTTCCGATGCTAGGGGTATTTTGGTCATTGTTGATTTATTACTGTTTTCTCGTCTCGTCTTCTTATTATTTTCGACTCGACTTCCGACGATCGGTTTCGACGCTCTAAGCTCGAATTACCGACGTCTAAATATTTAACACTCGGGCGACGAATTAATTTTTTTTCGAATTAATTCGTCGAGTTGGTTCGCATATATTTGCTTGGGTGTGACCCGAAGGGTTCAGTCAAGATTAAGCTGTAATATTAATTATATTAATATTACTGATCGGAAGCGGCCTCCACCCAGGCATTCCGATCACTTGACCTTACTGAATATATTAGCTTTCTAATAATTCTGAACCCGCTATCAGAATAATACACTTGTTCGAAGGACACCATTCCTTTCATTTTCTCTCGAGAAAGAAAAGACCTCTACCTGGGAGTCCATAGCAAACGCTTTTGTTGATAGGTACAAGTGCAGCATTCAAGTCGAGACCGACCATAGGGAACTTGAAATCCTCAAGCAGAAAGAGAATGAAGGCTTCACCTCTTTCTTTAACAAATGGAGGGAAACCTCAGCTAAGATGATTGAGGTACAAGTGAAAAAGAGTCTATGAGGCTGTTCATAAAAAATCTTCAAGAAAAATATTCCAAGCAACTCAAGTATCAAAATAATCTCCATACCTTCAAGGCCGTCTATGACATTGGGATCAATATTGAAGACAACTTGGCTAAGTTAAAAGCTACCAACAATAACTCCAACAGTGGCTGGAAAGGAAAGAAGAACGACAATCCTTCTTCTTCCAAAACCACCCACTCAAACAACGTTAGCACTTTTAATTTAGGAGAAGTCCTTGCTATGAACAATCAAGGACAAAAGAAACCATTTAGGAGGAAATTTACTCCTATTGGCATGAGTTATGACACCGCATTTGATCGATTAAATGCAAAAGGTCTTATAACTCCTATTGGACCATTTGGGGACCCACCAGTCGAGAAGAGGTCGGCGAATTGGAACCCCAATGCACACTGCAAGTATCACCAAGGTAGGGGCCATCTCACCAAAAACTGTTGGAAGCTTAAGGAAGCTATCCAAGACTTAATCGACAACAACAAGCTACCGTTGCCCCCTGCCAGTAAGAAGCCAAGAATTGACAATGCACCTCTCGCTCATACCCTGGCTATCTCTGATGAGAAAAACGAGGTTGACCCCTCATCTCTCATTAGACCTGTCAGAGAAATCTATGCCACAGAAAAGGAAGAGGAAACCTTTTTTGATGTCAAGGATAACCTTTCAGAACCGGCAAGTAAGGAAGATATACAATTGCTCACACTCTCTATGATGGAGGTATTGCATCTACTACGTGAAGCTCTCAAGGCCATAAAGGAACCCCAAAATAAATATGACGAGGTTCCACTTCTGAAAGATAAACCTAAAAGAGAATTCACACCTATAGGAATGACCTATGATGCTACTTTCTATCATCTCTATGATCAAGTACTAATCAAACCTATTGGTCCAACAGAGGATCCAACACCAGAAAAGCGATCTCCAAGGTGGGATCCCAAGTCATACTGCAAGTACCATCAAGGAAACGGTCATACTACAAATGAATGCTACAGGTTTCAAAACCTTATCCAAGATCTTGTGGAAGCTAATAAGATCTCATTACCTCTAGCTAGCAAGGGAACGACTTATGAGGCAAAGCGTTTTTCCTTACAAGTCATTGAAAAACCCAAGAAGAGTAACAGAATTTACACTCCAATTGGGATCCCACATGCACAAATGTTCGAAATGCTCTCCGAGAGTGGCGAGATCAAACCTCTCGAACCAAGACCATTCGAATCGTTGAAAAGAATAGATAGATATTACTGTCAGTATCATCAATCAGGGTGTCACACTATAGAAAACTGTTTCAAATTCAAGGATTTGGTTCAAAAAATGATTGATGAAAAGAAACTAGTCCAAGTTCAACAAGAAGAGGATGCTACCATTAATGGAGCTTGGGACAGTGATGAAGAAGATGTTTATTTAAAGGACATAGTAGGACCTCCACCTTTTGTGTCATACACCACAGATGACATTTGGGCTGAAGAATACTCATCGATAGATTTCCTCACAAGATCCGGGAGAATGCAACCTCCCGTTTCAACACAACCTATGCCAACCACACAACAAGTTCCCATACCTATCATTGAAGACAATGATATTGTTAAGCAGTTTAAGAAGACAAAAGTTGAGATGATTGTATGGAAACTTCTGGCAACATCTCGAGAACATAGGTTGGCTGTAATGAATGCCTTGGACAAAATTGGGATAGATTCTGACACTACTCCTGAGGGATTAGCCAACTTCCTCACAAGTGACCTTCCTAGTCCAATTAATTTGATCACTTTTTCTGACAAAGATTTACCCCCAGAAGGTGACAAACATTACAAGGCATTAAACCTCACAGTAGTTTGTAAGAGGATGAATGTTCCTATGACTCTTGTAGACAATGGATCGGCCATCAACGTTTGTCCACTTAGAACTGCGAGGATGCTAGGCATAAGGGACGAAGATTTAACTCCGTCTACACAAGGAATAAGATCCTATGATAACACTCGTCGTCAAGCTCTTGGCAAGATTACCCTGAATGTAACGGCAGGAGCAATAGAACCTGCTACTACTTTCCAAGTAGTAGACATTAAAGCTTCGTTCAACTTGTTGTTGGGACGCCCTTGGCTTCATGATCTAAAGGCCGTCCCTTCATCTCTCCACCAACAAGTAAAAGCTATAGTTGGGGGAATTCCAATCACCATCGATGCTTCGCCCATGAGGATCAAATCTATAGAGAATCCGATCATTAATGTGGAGCACGACGAGGATGATGAAGATTTATGGGGCTTTAACAAAGAAGTCTCCTTAATCAAGGAGGATGAAAGGACCCCTCTTTGCCATGACCCCCATTCCAAAATGATTGTGAATGCCATGCTGAAGAAATAAGGACATTTTCCTGGAATGACCCTAGGAAAGAAGAAAGGAATGGAAAAACCGTCGGAGTCACCTGGCCTCCCTAAGTTAGATACTTTCGAACTTGGTTTCGAACCGACTCAGAAAGATCTCAAGCAAGCCCAGGAAAAGTCAAAAGCACGTAGAGATGCTCGCATTCAAAAGAAAGCAATCCCAATGGATCGATACCCTCTTACGCTTAATGGTCAATTTATAAAAGAAGGAGAGGACTATCCATGCCATGAATTTCCCGAGCCATTTGTTGTAAACGGCATAAGGCAACTGGGATTTGAGATTTTCTTGGATTGCTACTTCACTGATGAAATCCCAACTCCTGTCCACAAGGAGAAAGCACCCCCATGCTTTGACTTTAACGTCATGGGATTACTGTTTGGGCGAGAAAAGAATGAGCCAACTAATAAAGAGGATAACTCCTCGCTCATTCAAACAGTCCTACAAAGTGAAAGCTTCGATCCCTCGAAGCTAATCACTCCAGCTGAAGGATCACTACAAGGGTGGCGCAAGACTATCAAGGTGACTGCTCCAAGCGGAAGGAAGATATCCATCACGACAGGGCAAGGACCGATGTTTGAAGATTCGTCTGAGTCAGAGTCTGAGTCGGAGTCTCTCCCCCTAGAGTCTTCTAGATCTTTAGTAGTAACACTTCCCCCTCCTATTTCTTCTCCTAGAATAGTTAATGATCTAGTCCCTGAGGACATATCACTCTTTGATGTAATGATCTCAGAGTATAATAATATTTCTCTTTCTCCTTACTTCTCGTGTTCTTCTCTAAACCAAGATGACGAGCATTGCTTAACTAACAATGAAAAAGACAAAGAAATTATTAAAACAATGGAAACACTCGAAAAGAAAACACCGGTAATTGAAGAAACTGAAACAGTTGATATCTAAAATGATTCAACCCATAAAAGAGAAGTTAAAATCGGATTAACACTGAATAAACAAGAAAGAACCGATTTAATTAACTTACTTAAAGAATTTATCGATGTATTTGCTTGGTCATATGAAGATATGCCAGGCTGTAATAGAGAAATAGCTCAACACACTATACCACTAATTCCAGGAATGAAACCCGTAAAACAAAAGTTACGTCGAATGAAACCTGACGTAGCTCTTAAAATAAAAGAAGAAGTTCAAAAACAAATAACTGCAGGTTTCATCAAGGTATCTAAATACCCCGAATGGGTCGCCAATGTCGTCCCAGTTCCGAAGAAAGACGGAAGGGTAAGAATGTGTGTCGACTATCGAGATCTAAATAAGGCAAGTCCAATGGACGAATTCCCTTTGCCACACATCAATATTCTGGTAGATAACACGGCAAATCACAAGCTTCTCTCATTCATGGATGGGTACGCAGGTTACAACCAGATTCTCATGGCAGAAGAAGACTTGGAGAAAACAACTTTTATAACACCATGGGGCACTTACTGCTACACGGTAATTCCATTCGGGTTAAAAAACGCGGGTGCTACTTACCAACGTGCAGCAACTGCCTTACTCCATGACATGATGCATAAAGAAGTCAAGGTATATGTCGACGACATGATTGTAAAACCAAAAGACCGTCCAGGCCATCAAATAGCCTTAAGGAAATTTTTCGAAAGGCTAAGAAAATATAATATGAGGCTGAATCCAGCTAAGTGTGCTTTCAGAGTCACCTCAGGCAAGCTTTTGGGTTACGTCATAAGCTCTAGAGGAATAGAGGTAGACCCAACCAAGATCAAAGCATTCATGTCAATGCCACGGCCCAAGACTGAGAAACAGATTCGAGGATTTATTGGCTGGTTGCAATACATAAGTAGGTTCATATCAAAATTAACGACAATATGTGAACCAATCTTCAAAAAACTCAAGAAGAATGTACCAGTAATATGGGATGATGAGTGTCAAAAAGCCTTTGAAAAGATCAAAGCATATCTCGTAAACCCTCCCGTATTAGCACCAACACTTCCCGGAATACCTCTTAGGTTATACTTTACGGTTACCAAAGAGACAATGGGAGCTATGCTAGCACAAGAAGTAGAGGGCAAAGAGACTGCAATCTACTACCTAAGCAAGAAGATTCTCGAATACGAAGCACGCTATACACCACTCGAGAAGTTGTGCCTCGCCTTGGTATGGGCCACAACCAAGTTAAGACATTACATGTTAGTGCATACCGTCTTCGTAGTCTCCCGATTATACCCACTCAAGTATCTATTTTAGAAATCTACACTCAACGGACGCATATCAAGATGGATAGTCAATCTAGCCCAGTTTTATGTAAGGTTCATGCCACAAAAAGCTATCAAAGGATCCGTGGTGTCAAACTTTCTAGCAGATTTTCCAATAGAAGACTCGACGCCAATACAAGACAATGAATTTCCAGACGAAGACCTAATGGTTACTGAAGATGATACTTGGACCTTATACTTCGACGGAGCCTCAAACCAAAAGGGATGTGGCGTTGGAGTGTTACTAGTATCACCTAAAGAAGAGCATGTTCCAATCTCCATAAAGCTTGATTTCGACGTTACCAACAATGCTGCTGAATATGAAGCATGCGTGGTAGGCCTTGAAACATCTTTGGCATTTGGAGTAAAAAAGTTAAGGATATTCGGAGACTCTTCTTTGATTATCAATCAGATATCTAAAAGGTGGAAAGTAAGGAGCGAAAGTCTAGCCCCTTACCAAACCTATTTGGAAACTCTTACCGATCAGTTAGAGAAGGTAGAATATACATATCTACCTAGAGAAGAAAATCAATTTGCTGATGCCTTGGCAAGATTGGCCTCAATGGTTAGGATTCCCACGGAAATCGAGAAAATGCCTCTAACTATAGAAAAAAGGCACAAACCAGCAAACATCCAGGCTATAGAAGACGACGAAGTAGTCCAAGGCGAAGAAGAAGAAGAAGAAGAAGAATCGTGGTACACGGACATACTCAATTATGTCACCAATGGAGAATACCTTCCTCATGCTGACAAAAGAGCAAAATGAGCATTAAGGATTTGGCTTCCCAATATGGTCTCATAGACAACGAGCTACATAAAAGGGTACCTAAGGGTCGAGCTCTCTTATGTGTAGGAAAGAAGGATGCACAAAGAGCAATGAGGATAGTCCACGAAGGAATCTGTGGCACTCATATAAATGGCAAAATGTTAGTCCAAAAAATAATGCGAGAAGGATATTATTGGACTACAATGAATAGGGATTGCCATCAATATGTAAAAAGATGCCCTAAGTGCCAAATTTATGCCAATTTACAACATATCCCTCCATCCTTGCTCTACACCTACACATCGCCATGGCCATTCTCTACATGGGGAATTGATATCATTGGCAAAATCACTCCCCCAGGAACAGGAGGCCACAAATATATCCTAGTAGCAATTGATTACTTCATAAAGTGGGTCGAAGGGCAATCATACGCTAAACTCACTGCAAAACATGTAGCACTCTTTATCGAGAGAAATATTATTTGTCGATACGGAGTCCCACATGAAATGATAAGTGACAATGGAACTCACTTTCAAGCCGAATGTGAAGAATTGCTACAAATATACGGCATTCAACATCATCATTCTTCCCCATACAGACCTCAGGCAAATGGAGCAGTCGAGGCAGCTAATAAAAACCTAAAGATTATCATCGAGAAAATGACGGAGAATTATAAGGATTGGCCTGACAAACTTCACTTCGCATTGTGGGGTTACCTCACGTCAATTCGCACATCAACAGGAAATACACCATTTTCCTTGGTCTATGGAATGGATGTCGTACAACCTGTCGAACTAGAAATACCATCTCTACGCATTGCATTAGAGAGTAAACTCGATGAAGTTGAATGGACTAGAGCAAGATATGAAGAATTAATTTTACTCAATGAGAAACGGCTAGAAGCTCTACGTCACACTCAGTGTTATCAAACTCGTATGGCTAGGCATTTTAATAAGAAAGTAAGACAAGAAACATCAAAGTAGGAGACTTGGTGTTAAAAGCACTAAGGAAAAATGTTTTAGATCCAAGAGGAAAATTCAGACCTAATTGGTCTGGACCCTACATTGTCAAAACAATCCTGTCGGGAGGTGCAGCAAAACTAACTGATATGGATGGCAATGAGTTCTCAAACATGACAAATCATGACTAACTTAAGAAATACTACTCATAATTACTTGAGTAGGATACTCAAGAGAGCTACGTTTGGCCTGATTCCTTAAGAAAGGATACGTAGGCAACCCCTTATGGGTGCGGCCACCTTAATTTTCGACATTCTCGCGTCCCAGAATTAATTAAAAATTCGACAGAAGATCGGCGAAATATCGGTGTCGCAGAGAAGAATCTGGCGCCAGTCAACAACCATCAGCGTCAGCCGATGAAATTGGCGCCTGGCGCCAGACTTCCCTGGCAGGCGCCAATCGCAAATAAGCGGCGCCAATTTGAAAATAAATTCTGGGCAAATTTCGGTGTTTTTCGGAAAATTTTCGACTTCCATACTCGAAGGATTTCTGGAAAATTAATTTTTTCGGTTTTCATTGCTTTAATAAAACAAATTTAAAGTACATAATTTAATTAAAAGCTAAAGTTTCATTAATAAAATAAAATTACGTTATTGATGGAATTTAAATAAAGCTGAAATAAATCAACTTTTTTTAAAAAAAATTTAAACTAAGTCTAATAATTTGGAATAAAGCAATGCTCCTAATCTTTCTTTTCTTTCCTATCCCTTTTCCAATTTTTGTCTGCCTCCTCCTCCTCATCCATAACTTTAGATAGTAGGCATCCTTTAGAGGACCTACATTCAATTTTAGAGTAGATAGTCTCCCCTTCAGCTAGTACTCCATGTTTCTTTTCCACCCAAGCCTTTATATCTGTGGTGTCAGCTTTCCTTTTCCCTTTATCTTTGGTAGCACTTTTCTTCCTAGGCATTGCAGGTGTTTTGAATTCAACTCTTGCACCTAAGCATTCCTTGGCAGGAATCACCCTGTCACCTAGACGACTCTTCACATCAGTTTTACCCTGATCTTTCTTCGAATCCTTTGAAGGCTTCTTCAGCAACCACTTCTTCACATCATTGGGCAAAGAAGGAGGAACCTTTTGAGTAATCACTTCCCATAAAGGTCTAGCACTCCAGTAAGAATCAAATCTGTCTACTTCCTGGGAAATAGGGTACTCATAGGGAGGACGAAGATCCCCGGAAGGAATATTCTGAAGCAAGCCGTATTGTCTTTTTACCCTGCAGGGGTAATATTAAGTCATACGAGACAAACTTGGAAGACGGCAGAAAGATTGCTTGTTGACACCAACCATCCTTTCTATTTTCCACCATGGGACGACCCACTTGATAGCAAAATCGCGAGATTCGAAGACCTTTCTCCACCCATGGCGCCCAATTTTAGGGAAGCGTTTCTTCTTCCTCACGAAGCAATTGGGAGTATACTTCTCAATATTGTCCGGAGGGCTAATTAATTCTAGCCTTTCCATTAGCCACATCTGTAAAAAATTGCAATGCAAATAAATTATTATTAATAAAAAATATATTTTTTGATTTATGTAATTAAAAATATTATTTTCTACCTGTAATAAAACTGAAGAGCCGCGAAAAGGTGCTTTTGGGTTCCTTTTCAATTCATCAAGACTAATCATGGTCTCTCCAACTATCAATGGCATTGGATTTCTCCCTGATTCAATTTCTTCTAGAACGGTGGTTATAACTGATTGGCCTTCATTATTTTTACCGCTACTAAGAAAAAAATTGATTAAGCATGAAAAATAAGAACGCCCTTCTTCTATATATATGAAAAGATTCCGAAAGAGGTTTTTCAAAATAATGGCGTGCAAATTCTTTCAAATTAACTATGTTGCCGTCTACTATTTTTGATAAATCCCTTTCTTTTAAATTAAAGAAGCGCTCAAAATCCTTATAATAATATGCATCTACTCTAAGGATTACTATGAGGTCTATTGCAGGGAAGCCTAAAATAGAACCAAATTCTTCTGGCAAAGGGCTAATCTCATCATACCCTATTCTGAAGCAATGAGCATCAACATTCCAAAATTCTAAAGCGGTATATATGAAATCTAAGTCAAGATCTACCCCTTTGATGCCATAAATTCCCCCCAAGTGAAACAAATCTAATTCTTTTCTTTCTCTAGCATTAAGAGATCGACACCATTCATGAGTGTATTGGGTGAAAGTTTTGGTGACTAGAGACATGGTATTATTTTCCTAAGGCAAAGAATTATTTTATTTGCTGGAATTATGAGAAGAATCGGCTGGGCAGGGGGCTATTTATACACAAATTGCGAGCAATTTTAATCAGAATGAAATACGGAATCAGCGTCAATTGGCGTCAGACTCCGTAATTGGCGCCAGACACCAGCGCTTGGCGCCACACGCCAAGTGTAGCACTTGGCGCTACACACCATTGCGTGGTGCCATCTGGAGCCAAGTTGCCACATCAGGCGCGCTTGCTTAAATCGCGTTTTTATCCTAAACTCGAGTTGGCTAATGACTTTACGGCTCCGTTTGTTTATTCTAAACATATTTTTTTATCCTTTTTTTTTAAATTAATTAATAAAGCTACTATATTAATTATATTATTCTCTTTTTGGATTTTATTTAGATTAATTTCCAAGTTTTTAATACACCTGACATTTTATTTTTCCTTTTTTTTCATTTTTCTTTTTGGGGGAGAGAGTCGGATACCCTCCATCAATAATAAAAATGACGGAATTTTTGCGCAAAATTGTTTGTCACACTTCTCTTGCACACACAAACATGCACATAATAATAGCAAACAAAATAAACTCATAATAGCGTAAATATACAAATATGTCTAAAAATAGTGAGTCTAAGGCAAAAATCTATAAAAAGTCAAAATAAAAATCACAGGAACAAACTACGGCGCCGGAGGACGTATACCCATCATATCGTAAAATTGCGCCGTACGAGGAGTCACTTCTCCACCAGCTCCAGCTCCAGTCTCCGCAGGAGGAGGAAAACTCAATGCAGGTCCACTCCACCCAAGATCAACCTGAGGCTGAGGCTGCGGAGGCTGCTGCGATGATGAGCCTACCTCGTACATCCCACCACCTCTGAAAGCCGAGGTAGCCTCTCCCTCGCCTACCGGTGCAGCATGAGCACCCTTAGAAGAAGATCCCGAGCCCTCCGCAACATCAGCATGAGCGGCCTCAGAGCGACCGCCTCTACCCCCTGACGTAGTACGACGACGTCTCGAGCTAGACCTCGTCGGATCCCTCCGCACCTCAGGTCTCGTGCGGGTGTGAGAAGCAATAGGCTGGCCCTACAAAAAGAATTAAATCAGAAACAAGGCAAAATCGAAGCAGTAATGCAAAAATATATAAAGAAAGACTACCTCTCGGACGACGTCGTCCCGACGGCATGTGGCCGCATTCCTCATCCGGACGAGCTGGCTCCGGAAGGCATCTATACATCGTGCCATCGCCGAAACCACCTCGCGCGAAAACTGTCAGAGATATAAGTCAGTAAATATGCATGATATATGGACAAAAATTGTGAATAACTAGGCTTACTCGAGTCTGGTGGCGAGGAATCGACCGCTCTACAAAGCGCTCGTCCTCGGGAGCCGGAGGAATCATCTTCTCGATCGGGACATATGTCCCCTGGTAATGGATGGACATACGAGGTGGCACGAACTCAGTAGCACCGTCCTGATAAAGCAAAAAAGTCAATAAAACATTACTTTGGGGCTACTTAATGGAAAGTAAAAGCTGAAAAATCTTACCCTCACATCCTCAGCCGGTACAAGGGCTGGGGCTAACAACGGCAGTAGCTCCTCAGCATAGCACCGCCCAGAGATCGCGTAAGACCGCCAAGGGGTACCAGCTCCCTCGGACATGCTCAACAACCGTGTGTCGTCGAACATGTGACGGGGTGGAGGAGCAGGAACGACGAAGACATCAGAGGAATGTTGTCTAGCAACCCTCTCTCCCAAGTACGCAATCGCTCCATAAGTCCCTAGGAAATAGCAACGCTCGGCAGACTACTGTGCGGCTAACCTAGGGACTATCCAGTCGCCCCACGGACGATACACCACCTCAGGCCCCTGCAAAGAAAATCAATCAGGCGAGAGTATACCTAAAGCGTCGCGAAAAGGCAAATAAATAAAATATTCATACCGCGATGATCCAGTTCCGGACATATGTAGTAGACATATCCACATGGCGGCCGCCCCAAGAAGAGCTCACTGGAAATCCGCGTGGCAATGGTCTCACCGGCGCAGCAGAGGGGAAGTGCTCGTAGAACCAGATTTACAAGGAGTAAAAATTGTAAGTAAATGCTAGCTAAAATGTAGAGCTAAACTTTATAGGGAATAATGTTTACCTCTACGACCTTCCAAAAGGCAGACAAAGCAACATTCGTCCCAAAGGACCGGTGTCGACACGAGTCCCTCAGTGCACGAATGAAGTCAGCGTAGGCCAAGCTGTCCCAGTCATAAGTCGCGATCCGGTGAAGATCGCGGACAGCAGGAAGGTAGTAAAGCAACGCCCTACTACCCTTGTCAGGAGAGAACGTCCCTGACAACAACATCAGTGCAAAGATGCGCACCCGCTGCTCTCGGGTGGTCGCATCGTCATCAAAAGACGCTGCCAGCGTCGAGCGGCGAATTCCCCAGGCACTAAACTGAGACGTCTTGACCTCAGCTCGGGCCCGAATAGTGATCGGCCCCAATAACTCCTCGACCTCAGCAGAAAAGACGTCGATTCCACTGTCGAACGGCAGTGGCACAGAGTTGAACTCTAGTCCTGTAATGAGACTGAAGTCCATGGGGGTGACCATCATCTCGCCCCAGGGGAAGGGGAAAGTGTTGGTGGTGTCCCAGAAGAACTCCACCAAAGCACACACTATATGGTGACCCCAACTAGAGGCAACCATAGCCTCGGAGGTCTCAAACAAGGTAGTCAATCCGCAAGACTCCCATGGGAGTCTCGTCTCAAGATCCCTGGCGATGTACATCTTGTACAAATCGCCTAAGCCATCACAGCCTAAACCGTGATAGCGCGTCCTCCCGACCGTGATGCCCCGTCTCACACTCTCAGAAATGTGGTGGACGGGGGCAAAGAACAGGGTCCGCTCATCCCACTCGGGGAGTCGACCAAGCGAAGTAGATGGTGTAACGTCGTCCTCTACGGGCTCATGCTCCCGTCGAGTGTTTCGGGACCGTGAACCCGAACCTCGCTGTCTAGCCATACTACATTGCGCAAAATTACCATAAATTAAAGTTTTGTAGTATCTAAGGTTTGCTTAGCCGCATAATACTATGTTCGCAAAAAACAAAGTACATAATACTAAAACAGAGCACAAATTAAAATTGAGCATAACGGCATTTTTCAAGCAATCACATAATTTCTTGCAATACTGTAGACACCTAAAAATGTCTCCCCAAAACCAAACCCGATGATGAACAACCTTTCACCGCCATTATTGGTCGGGTTGAGTATTTAACTTTTGGAGTGCTTAAATCCATATTTCCATTTCACAAACCAACCCAATTCCTAGCCCATTTCCCCAAACCATAACTTATTTTCCTTTTTTCGTGCCTTTAAACCCAAAATAATTCATTTCATTTCCTTTAAAATCATTCATTTCGTGTCCTTTTTATAAAAACGTTTGATCCAGTTTATTTTGGTCCATAATATGGGTCCAATGATTAAATAGTTGGATGGGGCTTGAAAGAAAAGAGCTTTCCAACGATATATTATAAGCCCAAATCCGAATTATAACGAATAAGTTATGGCCAAAATATTAAACTGGGCCCAAACCGAACCTAAGTCCACCTTACCTACGACCCAATGATCATGTGGAGGGTCCAAATTATTTAATCTCATTCCTAAACCAATTAGGATTAATTGGAAGCTTTTATAAGTTTCTAAAAGATCTTAATTATCCTTTTTGAAAAGATAAGATTAAATAGTTTGAAATTGAATAAAACTCCTTTTTTTTAAAGTCTTAATTCTATCCGAATTGAAAGACGTTCAAAGATAGAAAGATATGAATTTCGTGCCTCATAGTTTTTATCCAAATTTTATATGGTTGTATAGCCCTTGAAATTATATTTCCAATGATATATTATAATATCAATTTCGACCTATAACGGAAAAGATATGAATAAAATGTCAAACTCTATCCAAAACTGACACCGTCTCACTATTTCGGCTATATCTTTTGTTCTACAAAATATTTTAATCTGATTCTAATTGAGTTAAAAAGTAGACTTCAAGAGCTTTCCAACGATATCTTATTCATATTATTCTTAATTCTGGATCAAAAGATATGATAAAAACAAAAACCACAAAAACTGCTGTCTATCGAGTTTTATTCCGATTTAATTCGGTTCTTATCTTAATTTTTCGACCCTTCTTTTTTCTCTATAAATAGAGGTCATATCACCCCTTTTTCAATCATCAACAAGATTGATCATAAAATAATTCTCTTCTCCCTCTTTAGCCTAAACACTAGCCTCCCCATTCTTTCAGTATTTCTTCATTTAAGCAGTCCAAGGAGTCCATACAATACCTAAAGTTCTATACTTTAACCAAGGCGTGATAGGTAGAATTAACTGAGGGTTTGGACCAAATTAACTCTACTTTTTACTTAATTTAATTTAATTTTCATTTACTTTATTATTTTTATTGAAGTTACTAACAGTTTATTCATGATGTAGCAATTTAAAGGAACGCGCGAAATGTGAGTAATTATTAATTAATTTAATTACTCTTATTTTATTTTCTTATTGCTAGTATCATGATTAGGTTATTTTATATTTGATTTGACTAACGCTATTATAATTGCTTCCAATATTAATGTTTATTTTATTATATTTATTGATCACCATATTGCATGTTTAAAGGGAATATGTAATTGAAAATCACGCCTAATAAAATAATTTGGACAATCGGTTTAGGTTCCTTTTTAATCTTGTTATTAAATCAAGTGATCATCAATATTTTAGAATAATATGTTGCATTAATATTCAACCAATTTAGCTTAATAATAGATTGGAACAAATTGAATCTTTGTTTGTATGCCTTTGAGATCGCAGGAATCACTTTTCACTATAAGAATCGAGTATAGGCCAATACGGGCGAATGTGACTCCATGACTCACTTCGTACCATTATCCCCGATCCTCCTTTCGTGGTTCTGAACCATATGGAGTTAGTAATCTCATGGATTATGAATGGGGTGTAACCTTCACGGGTCAATCGTTGTTGCCTTCATTGTCCCTTTATTTGTGGTTGCCTTTTATGATCCGTGAACGGTTTACAAGTTCCTTAAAAACTTGTTGGCGGCTCCCTACTTTCCTTGTCCCTAATCGTATATGTCAATTTCCACTTCCTATGAGTGCCAACCATATTCACACATGCTTTAACGTAGGCGCACTTCGAGCGACGCCTACAAATACTATAGTAATTATTGTGACAAATTGGACAAGAATTGCTAGCAAAAACATCAAGAACAGGTCACATTGTTCTTCACGACCTTAGGAGGTCCAACAATGGCAAATTGCTCATTTCTTCACCAAATTGAGTCAAACAAGTCTCAAATTACTCCCAAGGCAATATATAAACATAATCAAGCAATTTCATGGCATAAAACTTGATAAACAAAGTGAATTGAGCATTTTTAATTTGAATTTACATGAAATTCGTGAATAAACATGTCGAAAATTCATAAAACTTATGTGAGTTTGAAGAAAACTTACATATATCGGAAAAGTAGACGAAAAGAGCTTTGATTTGCAATGAATTTGAAAGAATTCGGTTGAGAAACGAGCAAGAACCAAGCAATTGAAGTTCTGCGGTTTTTCAAGCAGCTTACGCGACGAGCAAACAGCAAAATGAAGAGGAAAGGGGTATTTAAGGAAAGCCTCGTGCTGGCGCCAAGCCCTAGGCATTGGCGTCAAAAATCGGGCTTGGCGCCTGGCGCCAATCCCAGCGCCTGGCGCTAAGGCTGATTATGTGGCGCTGATGGCTTTTCAGCGGCGCCAGAACACCCAGCCACTCGGTGAGGTTTTTCTACCTTTTTGCAACATATTTTGGGTTCCTTGGTATGCCAGTTAGCCCCTCTGAGCAATTTGACATGATTTTTAGTAATCGGCTTGATTACATAAAGTGATCGACCTGATGAAAGATAGTCTCACTTAGCTTAAAGCGCCTAAGCATTGGCTCATTAGCAAAAAGGCACCTACATACTGATTCATTCGCAAAAGGACACCAACGTACAGGTTTAAAGCAACGGAAGCGCCGACGTACAGGCATAGTGGAAGCAAAGTTCAGGCGAACTTTTAAGGATCGACAGATGGAGGTCTTCGGTAATTTCTTTTGGAAAATTATCGCATCAAATGAGGATGACTTCAAGCGAGGATATCTTCGACGGCATTCCCTAGCTTGTGGAGAGTTTTCACAACCAATTGGAGATTGTTTCAAGAGAAATAATCTTCGATAGTATTCCCTTGGACGTGGAATAATATCAATGCGGATGAGGATTGTTTCGAGAGAAATAATCTTCGATAGTATTCCCTTTGACGTGGAATATTATCAAAGCGGAGGAGGATCGTTTCAGGCAAAGTAATCTTCTATATTGGAAGCAGTTACAGGCGTAGCGGTTTTCAAGCGGGATGGCATTCTCTAGCTCGCAGGAAGTCATCACAACAAGGATACAGCAGCAACAATCGGTTACTTTCAGAGACGTGTGCTCGACGGTGCAAGATACGCGTTTCTTAACTCTTTTATCTGTTTAACTAACGCTAGTTTTGCAGGTATCGACGTTACAAGAGTGATTTAGGATCACAGAACGTTCTGAATCATTCTCCGTCCCTATCGATACTTTTACTTTTGTTTTTGAAACTTGCGTTTCTCCAAACTCAGTCAAAGTGGGGGCTTCTGTAGACACCCATTTGTGTCTCCCCAAAACCAAACCCAGTGATGAGTACCTTTCACGTCGAATCATAATCGAATGAAGTAAAAGTGTGGAAAGTCTAGTGTTGCGGATAGTTTTAATTTATTTTCTCTTCTCTCTGTTTTTGAAAACTTATTTTAAGTAAACAGCCAATCCAGTTTGGTTGATCCATGATATGGGTCCAATAGCAGTGTAGTTGGATGGGGCTTGACAAGAGCTTCCAACGATATATTATAAGCCCAATTCCGATGAATATTGCGGAAGTTATGGCCAATTTACTAAACTAGGTCTGGTTTGAACCTTATATGCGGCCCAATGATCTAGAGGAGGGCCTAATATGATTTATCATTCCTAATGCAATTAGGAATGGTTTTAGTCTTCTAGATTCTTCTAGAAGGTTCTTTTCATTCCTAATTCAATTAGCATTGATAAATTGACTTTTGTTGACTTTTCAGAGTTTTAATTAAAATCAAATAGCATTTTTGAGAAAAATATACAATTTTATTCTCCTGTACGGCAAAACTTATCTGATTTGAGAAAGCGCGTCAAAAACAGGCCTGGCGCCTGACTCCAGGCATTGGCGCCTGGATCTAGGCGTGGCGCCTGGCGCTAGCCATTGGCGCCTGGCGCTAAGCCAGGGTTGGCGCCATCTCTGTTTTTCGTGCGCCAATACTCTGTTTTGTTAATTTTATCTTTTTGGCTGATTTTCTCTATAAATAACGTCGTAAAAACTCCGTTTTCATTCACCAATTCTCATCAACAATCAGTTTTAATTAATATTCACCTACAATCAGTTTTCAATTCTCTCTCATTCTCTTTAATCATTCGCTAATTCTCATTAAGACTTCTTTGATCATTCATCCATCTTTCTTTTTCTAAACCTAATCTTTCACATACAAAGATTCCACATTCATTAGATCTGGAAACACCTAGCCATATTCGAAGTTGCCTTCGCCCTAGACGTGAAAGGTTTAATTTCTAAGGGTTTGGTCCCAAATCTCTATTTCAATTATTTAATTTGATTTTTTGTTTATTATTTTCCTTGAAGTTACTAACGTGTGTATTTTGTTATTAGAAAGAGGTACGAGACATCAAAGTAAGTGCTTTAATTGATTTATTGATGTTATGATGTAGAAATCATGTTTGAATTGTTATGATATTTCTAGTATCATGTCTAGGGTAATTTTAATATTAAATATGATTGTTACGATGCTTCCTATTTTCTTCCTAATATTTATGATTGTTAGTATCATGTTAGGGTTAAGGATTTGATTTTTATTGCTTAGTGACATGCTAGGGTTTGTTTATTAATCTTGTTAGTATCATGCCTAGGATCTTGCTATTATGCTTTAATATTAACATGAACATGATTATGATTATAATCGTTATAAGTTATAAATATTATTATTATTATTATTTTGATGATGATGATTTTATTTATGATGATATGATTATTATTCATGATTATTTTAATGATGGATTATTATTATGTTGCTTGATATATTTATTGTTATTGCTTGATCACGCCTTTTATGCATGTTTAAAGGGAATTTGTACTTGTAATCACGCTTAATAAGATAATTAATAATCTTGTTAGGGTTAATGTGATTATAATTCAAGTGATCGCCAATAACAGATTTGTTTGTGCATTACTATTAAACCAACATAGATAAACATGTTTAGGGTTAATCCTAATGTTTGCATGTTAATTGAAAAGAGCACATGAATACGATCAGAATAAAGTAGAGGCCTATTATTAGGGCAGGTTCAATCTCTTTCAGGTTGGATTTGTACCTTCATCCCCGAACCCTTATTTGGTTCTAGACCTTATGGAGTTGACGATATCTTGGATCGTTAAGGGGTGTGACCTTCACCCTGTGAACGGTTTACAAGTTCCTAAAACTTGTTGGCGACACTTTTGCTCTATCTTCTTCCCTTTTGGACGCCACTGTATTTTAGTGTATGATCACAGTGGGGTTAAAGCTAGGGGATTAATGCCTGAAATTATTCCCTACAGGTGAGAAATGGAGAAGAGATCTTAGAGAGAAATTAGAGAGTTTAAGGTTTTAGAGTGAGAAAGAATGGAGGAAAAAAGAGGAAATGAGAAAAGAAAGAAGGAAAAAGAAGAAAAAGTGGGCGGACGATGTTCGCGCCCGGTCGGGCGATCTAAATTCCAGAAAATGTATAGCTCTCGTGCCCGGTCGGGCGTCGTTCATCCGGTCGGGCGATAAAACGCTTGAATTTTTCTCGCGGTCGGTCAGGCGCCGTTCGCCCGGTCGGGCGATAAAACACTCTTGCGCCCGGTCGGTCAGGAGCCCTTCATTCGATCGGGCAATCAAAAGTTTCGTACTTCGTCAATTCTTGCATTTGGTCGGGCGCTCTTCGCCCGATCGAGCGAAAATTCTTGAATTTTAACCCTTAGTCTCGCGCCCGATCGGGCGGTGCTTCGCCCCTGTCGGGCTCGAGACAACATTAGTACAAGGAATTCTTTTCTCTTTTCTCTAAATCTTGACCAACTCTTTTCCTTAAAACCTGTACAAAAACTCAATAAACTCATTAAACTCCCTCCCCTCTCCCCCCACAAGAAAAAGAAAGAAAGCTAGACTAAAAAAAATAAGAAAATACGGGTTGCCTCCCACAAAGCGCTGGTTTATCTAGGTCCCGTACAACCCTCTTACCAAGTTTAAAAATTAGGACCCTTGGCCTACCGCTTGATCGGGTGGTTTCTCACCCGGTCGAACGACGCGGCTTCCTGACATACTCTGTGGGACGCCAATTCACCTTATCTGGTGGATCCTCCTTGTCATGAACTGAGGGTTCTTTACTACTACACACTAAAGACCCCCCTTTGACCGATGGTTGCTTCGAATTATCACTGGATTGAGCAATTGCGACTCGATCTGGTGGAACACTCACTATAGGCTCAATTTCCACTACTTGCTTATTTATTTCCACCTTCTCATCTTCAAAGCCAAGACCGACAGTATAGAGGGCTCTTTCTATTGCATCAACTTCCTTTTTCCATTTGTCTATTTCATCTGTAGAAGATGCAACACAAGATACCGCCTCCAAGGGATCTTTTACAAGAGCTTGGGGCTTATTAGAACAATTATCAACCACATTAACAGTAAAACACTTCTCCTCTGCCATGGGGCTTTTAGGGGTATTATTCAAATTGAAAGTAATTTATCGTCCCCTACCGATAGTGTCAATTTGCCACATTTCACATCTATAATTGCTCCTGTAGTGTTAAGGAATGGTCTACCCAAAATAATTGGGGTTTGCATATCCTCAGCCATATCAAGAACAACAAAATCAACAGGTATATAAAATTTACCTACTCTAACAGAAACATCCTCTATAACACCTAAGAGGTATTTAAAAGAACAGTCGGTCATTTGTAGAGTAATATTAGTAGCTTTTAATTTACCCATATTTAGCATGGAACACACAGACAATGGCACGCATGACACTAACGCTAGCACCCAAATCACATAATGCATTATCAATCATTAGATTGCCAATATGACAAGGGATAGAAAAACTACCCGGATCTTTCAGTTTAGGTGGAGATTTATTTTGTCGTACGGCACTACATTCTGTAGTAAAAGCGACTGTCTCTACCTCACTAATAGATCTCTTTCTAGTCAATATTTCCTTCATGAATTTTGCATATGCAGGAATTTATGTAATTAATTCTGTGAAGGGAACCGTTACCTGCAAATCTTTAACCATCTCTAGAAACTTACCAAACTACTTATCCAAATTTGTTTTTAAGTGACGATTGGGGAATTGAAGTTTGATAACCGGCTTCGAAGCATTGCTGCTCTTATCTGGAGCTGCTACCTTCCCTGGAGTTATACCCTGCAATATATTATCAGAAATATTAGTACTACTCTTTAGCCCTGTAGGGCTATTAGCAATATTGTCAGGTTTAATGGAATCAAGATAAGCATTATTCATTAAAACAGGTCCATCATCACTAGGCATAGGGGGCCCTTCATAGTGTGAACCACTCCTTAGAGTAATTGCGAAAGCTTGATCCATAGGCCTGGTTGGATGTGCTGGTAGTGGTCCCTGTTGACGAGCTTGTAGAGTAGAAGAAATCTGCGCAATTTGATTATCTATTATTTTATTATGTGCTATGATCGAATCAATTTGAGCATCTCTACTCTCCATGTGCTTTTGCATACTAGCCAGCATCGCTCTAATTTCTGCTAAAGCAGGATCGGAAGATGAGGAGGGTTGTTGTGGTTGGTTCTTCTGGCCAGCATTGGGGTGATAATATTTTTGTTGTGTTTGTTGTGGCGCCTGTGATTGTTGTGGAGGTGGCATATTTTGAACATTGGTGCTCCGGTAGGAAAGATATGGATGATTCGGGAACCCAGGATTGTAGTTGTTGGAGTATGGGTCATTCTGCCTATAAGCTTGAAAGGCATTGACTTGCTCCACGGAACTCCTGCAATCTTGTTCCCAATGACCTACAGTTCCACAATTTTCACAGAAAGCCTCATTAGAATTATTATTAATTGCAGAAACATTAGTTATATTTGCAGTACTAAGATTATCTAATTTTTGGCAAATAGAAGTTAATTGAGCTTGTAAAAAGGATACAGAGTCGACACTATGTTTCCCTTTGTTAGTAAAGCCTTTGGGATTCCCATATTGGGAATTATGGATTGCCATATCTTCAATAACTTGACCTGCATCATCAACATTAAGGTTCATAAACCTCCCACTAGCTGCAGCATCCAATATTGTTCTAGATGAATTTCCAATCCCATTATAAAAGGCTTGGATTAACTGCCACTGTGCTAAATTATGGTGGGGACACTCCCTCTGCAGATCTTTAAATCTTTCCCAAGCCTCATACAAAGTCTCATCTGGCTCTTGGGCAAAGTTTTGAATTGCACTTCTTAGTAAAGCTGTCCTTTTTACAGGTTAATACTTATTATAGAAATTTAAAACAAGAGTTTCCCAGTTAGTTATACCAATTGCAGTTCTATTTAATCCATTATACCATAATTTGGCTTTTCCACATAAAGAGAAAGGAAGAGAATCTCCCAGATTTGGTCCTGTGTGACCCCGGCTTGCCTGATGGTATTACAATATTGACAGTAGTCTGCAATATGAAGATTTGGGTCTTCACCCTTAGCTCCACTGAATTGCTTCCTTTCTATCATCGTGATAAATTGGGGTTTAATCTCGAATTGTACCCCGTCAAGAGCCGGAGTGGGAGTAAGGTGTGGAAAATCTGTAAGCGTCGGCTCCAAATAATCACTAAGCTTCTTAGGTACCGCAATCTCTTATTCTGAATCTGAAGATACCTCTAAATCACTAGAATCAGTTGGAGGGTCTTGGAGATTATTGTTATCACCAAAACCCGCCAGGATTTGCCTGTAAAGTTTCTTTTGTCTATGGAAAGAGCGTTCGATCTCCGGATTTGCCTGTAAAGATTCTTTTGTCTATGGAAAGAGCGTTCGATCTTAGGATCGAATGGGATATAACCTGATCTGGAATACCTGGGCATAAACAAATAACTAAAAAGCAAATATGAGACTTGCCTCAAAGAACTAACGTTCTCTAAGACAAGAAGAAATAACCTAGACTACAGAAAACAATCAGAAATAAAAATAAAATTGTTTCCCCGATAACAGCGCCAAATTTTGACAGGATAAAGTCGTATCACCCAATCAAAAAGTAATTCATAAATCCTCTAACTAATGCAGATAGGGAAGTAGGGTCGAATCCACAGGGAAACTGGTCTTTCTATTCCTACTTAATTAAAGCAATCTAAATTATTAAGTAACCAATTTGTTATTAAAAAGTGGAACTAAACTACTAGGAGTAAAAGTGGGAAGGAATAAAAGTAGGAAGAAAATCAAGGGATAAAAGACCTAGGGCATAGGTTCACCAATAAATAATATTCCAGGGTAAAACATAACAATCAATCATCAATGCATCAATTAATCAGATCATAAAGGGCTCTCTCTACTTATTACAATCACGTAATTAATCTACCGGTATTAAATCTCATCTCTCGAATCTCGACTTAACCATTTATAAATTAACCTGCCTATTGAAACTAGACCCTAAACATCAATTCTCATCTCTCGAATCTCGAATCAATATTGTCAAACTCATGTATAAAAGATCAGGCCTAATCTAGTCACAGAGCATTAAATCAATCAATAGGAAATTAATCTAGCATTGACAATCAACAACAATAAATTACCCCTTCATATTATTTATGAATCCCCATAAACCCTAGAAAGAAAAATACTCAGACATAATTAAATATAAACTAAACAAAGCAATTAAAGGAGACATGATGAAAGAAATAAGGTAAATAGCTGAGATTAAAGAAGAAGAAATTGTTAACAAAGTAATCAGAATTAAGGAGTTGAATTAAAAACAAAGTAGAGAACAAAGCTGTAGAGAGAGAAAATAATCTAAAACTAAGTAGTGAGAGAAAGTCTAAGAGAAGAAGTACTAATCAAAAGCATTAAAATCTTATTTATACCAAAAAATAATTACTCTTAATTAAAACTAAGATAAAACGCCGAAATCAGCTCCTAAAAACCTCGAGCCCGATCGGGCCCGCCTTTTCTCCAATATGAGCATCTCTCGCGCCCGGCCGGGCACGAACTAATCTTCCTCGCTCGGCCGGGCGCGCCTTCGGGCGGGAGCTTACTTGGCTGGGCCCGGGCACTTGGGCAAGTTTGGACTTCGATTGGGCTTCGATTCTTCAGCTCAATCCGGATTTCCTCTTCGGGTCTTGAATACTCGGTCCAAATGCCTCGGAATCTCAAATGCTAAGCCCTTAATCACCGATTTGATGACTCTAACCGGCCCTGGGCTATAAAAACTGGTCGTGCTCCTCCAATTCTCGTAGTCACTCCATAATATCTCGGGAAAATGCTCCAAAAGTGCAAATCCCTACAAAAGTCAACCAAAACTACGAAAACACTATAAAACACCAATTAGTAATAAAAGTGGCTCTAAAGAGCCAAAAACACTACCAATTATGACCAAGGGACGGGGGTAAAACACTATATAAATGGACATATCAATTAAGTTTTTTTTTATTTTTTTTACTTTATATACTTATGTTAAAACTAGAGTTGGGGTAGGGTGTATTTGGGCTTTGGGCCTTAAATTCGGTTTGGTTTGGTTTTGATTTTTTCGGGTTTTCAATTCCTCAAATCGAAACCAAACCGAAAACCGTTTTTTTTTTTAAACCACACCGAACCAGTTTTGGAAAAACACTGTACCGTATTTCTAATTCGGTTCGGTTTACGGTTTGGTTCGGTTTTAAACTAAAATAGTTTCACCCCTAATTTATGTAGCTATAATAAACGAGTAAGACTCAACAAAATGGTGGTAGTACAAGATAACATTTTTTAAAAAATATACTACCTCTGTTTATACTAATATATTAAAAGGCGTTTCTAATAACGTCGATGTGCCACGTAATCCCTTTTGTATTCCTCCATGTCATCTTTCTAACATTTCAAGACGCCACATCATCACTCAAACAATATTAGTCAATACGCCACATCACTCAAGAAACCAATATTACTCCATATAAAAACATATGGATAAAGAGAATCAAACCCTCAACCTCTTATAACTAAATTGGTTATTTAACCATCTAAGACAAATATCAACTATGTTATTAAAAAGAAATTTTGATTTTTAACACCATAAAAAAATACAAAAATGGTTTTTAACACTACAAAAAAAAAAAAAAAAGTTTTATTTTAACACCACAAAAAATCACAAAATTGGAAATTA
The DNA here is from genome assembly GCF_948465745.1 of Chenopodium album. Classification (NCBI taxonomy): domain Eukaryota; kingdom Viridiplantae; phylum Streptophyta; class Magnoliopsida; order Caryophyllales; family Amaranthaceae; genus Chenopodium; species Chenopodium album. The sequence goes on from NC_137839.1 coordinate 23,981,037, forward strand.
CCACCAATTAACACATCTTTGGATGAAATCCATTAAGTAGGTCCCATAAAGTACACTTGTCACAATCATGTTGGCTAAAAAAAGATTTTTTGTTTTTTTTAAAAAAGGAAATTTTAGATTTTAACACCTCATAAAAACGCGAAAATTAATTTTAACACCTCCATAAAAAAAATGGATTTTAACACCAGATAAATTTCCAAAAATTTGGTATTACCAACACTTAACGGTTTCCATCAAAAAATTTCGTTAAGTGTGGCCCACAATAACACGTGTCAGCATTTTATTTGTTCAAAAAAAAGAGAAATTAAAAAAAAAAAACAAAAAAACCTAAAACTACCCTAGCCGCCACCACAGCGCCACCCCCGCCTTCCTCCTAACTCACCACAACCCTCCCCGAAACCACCACTCGTGTCGCACCACCAGCCCCAACCCACCTGAACCCTCCCCCTCCCTTTCCCGCAACCATATCGCCCCCAAAAACCACCAAACACAAAGCCCTCGTCCCCCCTAAACAACCACGAATCCAGCCTTAAAAGACCGAAATTGGCCGGTTAAGGACATTAAGCCCCAAAACCGTGGCCAGATTCGTGGCCGTTTGTGGCCATTTGTGGCCAGATTCGTGGCCGTTTTGGGGAACAAGGGTTTTAGGTTTGGTGGTTTTTGGGGGCGATACGGTTGCGAGAAAGGGAGGGGGAGGGTTTAGGTTGGTTGGGGTTGGTGGTGCGACACGGGTGGTGGTTTCGGGGAGAACTGTGATAAGTTGGGGGGAAGGCAGGGGTGGCGCTGTGGTGGTGGCTGGGTAGTTTTAGGTTGTTCTTTTTTATTTTTTTTTCTTTTTATTATTTTTTTTCTTTTTTTGGCCAATAATAACACGACACGTAGCTTTTGGGCCCACTTATCTTATTCCTAAAAGGAATCAGTTAAGTGGTGGTAATACCAAATTTTTGAAAATTTATCTAGTGTTAATATCCATTTTTTTTATGGGGGTGCTAAAATAATTTTTTGCGTTTTTATGAGGTGTTAAAATCTAAAATTTCCTAAAAAAAAAAAAAAACCCTAAAACTAATGCAGCCACCCTACCTCCACCAAGGCCACCACCGACACCCCACCACCACCAGCACTCACTGTAACACCCTAGAAATTCCTTTATTTTAAAATACCTGTTTTGCCCTGTATAAAACTTTAAATAGGAATATCTAAGACATTACCGCCACCATGGAAACGGTTAAGGCAAACATCAAAGATACACAACGGAAGACTAACTTTTAAAACCTTTCCAAAACAAACCAACTTGAAAAGTTAACCAAACGAAAGTAAAGTTAAAACCAAAATAAACGAAGTAAAATGAAAATCAACCTACAACTTGGAACCATTAAAGACCCTTATTAAAAACCAAACCAAACCAAACCAAACCAAATCGAAAACTTGATGTTAGCTCCACATATAAATAATAGCATAAATAATTAAAGTAGAAACATATTGTAAACTAATAGAAACAGCATGATTCGCTCTTCACTCATGCCCCGTCATGAATATGCTTCAATACCTGAAAAACTTATCTCTACTTATCTCCACTACTCTCCATTAAAAATGGTTCATCATAGGGCCAAGATAAAGACATGGCCAAAACACACAAACACACACAATCAGCAAGGCTGAGTACATAAGCGTAATTAACCACACTAACATGCTTTCACCTATCATCACGCACTTACCTCAATGCACCTGTTTACAACACACACAACATCCAACAAGACTCTACAACTAGACACTAAATAATTTATTTAGCATTGATCACGCATCGAACGGGTTTCCAACTCTACCTCCCCCAAATTAATTGAGGTTACGGACACGAGAGCTAACCGTGCCAGCATCAAAACCACACATAGGTGGCGGAATTCCTGCGCATAATAATAAATAAAAGAAATGTACAGCGTCCTGTACTCCATTAGAAGTTATGGTTAAATATAAAACCTCATAACTCCCCCCATATGTTCATACTCAAGGTATATACGTTCCAAGAGTTTTGGCACGTAATCTCTTTCACTTTACGATATTTACAGATTGTTACACTTGGTGATGACTCTCAAACCACAATCATTCAATCAACAACAAATATTCAATCAACCAAACATGCCAATTTAATTCTTGAATAATTAGTGACCACATAATATTTAATGTTGAACCCTTTTTAAAAACTACCTCAGTGTCAAAGACACCTTAAACGCATAAAGCGTCACAAATCCTATCCCTCGGTGTTAAAAACACCTTAAGTGCACGAAGGCATCAACATACAATTTATTCCTCGTGTACCTAGACACTTATATAGCTCCTTTCTCATGCTTATAGCATCAAAGAAAACGATTTAGTATGTTTTAAGTATAACTATACTACTCCGTGTATTTTATTACTTATAGATTAACCATGAGTACCCCTTATAGTTGACTAACCATGTACATAGTAATTTTCCAAAAAAAAAAAAAAAAAAAAAAAAAAAAAAAAAAAAAAAAAAAAAAAAAAAAAGTACAATATTTGTTGTTCTCATAAAGTCTGTTTACCATAATAAAATTCCTTTTCCATAATCCAAACCAAATTAAACATGTAGTTTAATTAAACATGCATTCTAACATGCCATAAATAAAAGAGTAGTCCATATAATCATGCCAAAATGTAATTTTCCAATCCATAAACCATTACAAATAAATCATGCTTCACAATACAATCACCAACATCAATAATCCACGATTCCATACATAAACCTTAGCATGATACTACTTGGGATTAATTTAAATCAAGCCTAGCATGATACTACATCACCAAAATATGTTAAGTACGCGAATGTACCTTGAATACGATCTTAAAATCGCCACGACTAATAAAAATTGCTCACTTCAAAGTCTCAATGGGTTTTCTCCACTCTGGGCCAATTTGATTTGCCTCATAAGTGGGATATTTATACCCATTCTCTACTAACCCTTTCCCTAAATTTTCCTCTTTTAATTTTCCTTATCCTTTCCCTAATAAAATTTATTAAAATCATATTTTCCTGAAATAAATCCCAACTTTTATAAAATAATTAATTCAAACTTTCCCTTTTTATAAAATATTTGCAAACTTATATAGAATAAATAATTAAAATACCATAATTAAAACATTAAAATTATTTAAACACTTTCACAAAATACATATTTTAAATAAAATACGTATAAAAATACGGGGTATTACACTCACAACTAGACCTGGAAATCCTGACCCAGACCCTGTAACACCCCCGATTTACTAGCTAAAAATAAACAATAAATAAAGGAAAAATAGACAACCTTTAAATAAAAGTGCGGAAGCATACACCTAAATCGGAGGGTATTACCGCCACACTCAACAACCTGTCAAGTGTTAAGGCTTACAAAAATCCCAATAATTACAACCCAATAAACTAGGTGAGCTATTTATACAACTTTATAAACTCATGACATCACACTAATCGAAACACTTGAGCTCCTTTAGCTACGACCACTTGATCAACCTGCTTAGAAAATCTTGACTACTCACCGTTAAGGACAAATTCCAAAATAGGTCGTCGCAGGGCCACCATAAGAAAAAGACATGGCCGCAAACACAAATAGAACAACAAAATAACACACACACGTCAGCAAAAGCTGAGTAATCACCACAAATCATAATATAGAGTATAATTGAATAATAGACCATACTAGCTCAATTAAACAATGTAGTTCGAAACTACATTACACATTGTACTCTGAAAATAACCTTTAACAACTCAACCTCGAATAATAATACAAACCTTTACTCAATATATCCAATAAGTGTGCCATGCTCATTGTTCTATACCTAGCCTTGGACATGGGTAATTCGAATAAAACCATTAAGTATAAAAACTTGAATACTCCCAATAACCAGAAAACACCTTAAACCAGACCACATACGGGCCAATTCCCACTGTAGGGGACCATAGAAAAATAAATAATAAAGATTGTACCTCATTCTTAACTCGTGATTATTACCCTGTTACCAACAAGCCAAGGACTAAGTCTATAACGTCGAGCCTCAAACCAAGAACAAAATAATAATTCTCAACCTTTTGATCTCATTCATCGATCAAATAATAACTCACAATTTAATAAATTCTCAATATTGGCACATGTTCCCAAATAGTATAATAATTCGAACTCGATTCAATCGTAGTATATCTCTAACTCTTATAGGGCAATCATACTAGTAACCCAAATGTAATCAATTCTCAACCCAAAATAATACTCCGCATTAGTAACCCTAAAACTTCAATATAACAATACTCCCTAAAATAACAACATTAAAAACCCTAGAAATATCACAATCAATCAATGCGACAATTAAATCATATAATACAACAACCAAACACATATATATAAATTTTCATCATACAAATAACAAATCATAAAATTTACATATAATAATATGGAATACAAATAATACAAACAATAATATGTAATCAAACAACTCTAATAATTAAGGTTTGTGTGATTACCTTCCAAACGAAGATTAATTTAATAGTGAAGCAAGAACAAAGGGTTCCATGCAAGCAACACAATTGGATAGGGGCGACTGGTATTATATCAAAGATGATCATATTTGAGTAGATTTGATCAAATAGCTTATTTGCGTAGGTCTGCTTGAGTAATTAAGGGAATCAATATAGATAATGGAATAAAAAGCTAATAATAACGGATCTCCTTATCTAGTGATATGTCATTGAAACTGGAATTATTAGAGAAAGAAGATCATATTTGTTGCTCATGATATAAAACTCACGAAACATGTAAACGGCAGGGATGAAAAATAACGAAGCAACCAAAAATTTATAATAGTTAGGGTTTTAAAACTTTTCGAACTCCAAAATAAAATATGAGATTAGTAAAGTTATTTAATAGATAAAATAAACTATTTTATTTATAAAATACATTATATAAACTCATAAAATATTCGGGTATTACAGACCCGATGACCCGACCCGAAACCAGTGACCCGAAATTGACCCGAAACCTGAATTAACCCGACCCGACCCATACCGGACCCGAAGTGGAACTGATCCGACCTTGACCCGAAATGACCCAACCCGAAACGACCCGACCCGAGATTACCCGACCCGAAGTTGACCCGAGACCCGAAATGACCACACCCGAAGTTGACCCGAGACCCGAAGTTGACCCGACCCGAAAATGACCCGACCTTTAACTTCTTTTAGTAAATAATTATATAAGTTATAAAAAGTTTATATTAGGAAATTATACATTAAAATAGACCCAACAACATCTTCCATAACTACATTGACTTTCATATAATAGCTAAAAAAGATGGTCAAATTGAGATGTGTGAATAGTGCAAAATGTCAAATCGTTAAGAGTAAGTTGGGACGTAGGGAGTATAAGAATAATTCAAAGAAATTATTACAACCATGACAATGATAATAAGAGTATTAAAACTAAGATCAATAAGAGAGTGGAGTATAACTCAATTAGTTAGAGCATCCCTCTTAGTTTCAAGAGATCTTGAAAGTGATTCTCAGTCTAAACCAAAAAAAAAAAAAAAAAAAAAAAGGTCAATAAAAGTCAAACAATTACTATAATTCATGAAAAAATAGCCTTAATAAATATAGTGAGTTTTTCTTCAAAAAATAAATAATTAAATATATATACAGAGTTGAATTTAACCCAATGAATCACCCGAATATGACCCGACTCGAAGTTGACCCGAAAATTGGGCCCGAAAATTGACCCGGCCCGAACTGGCCCGACCCGAAAATTGATCCGACCCGAAGTGTTAGACTCGATACCTGACCCGATCCGATTATCAATCGACCCGAAATCAACCCGAAACCCGAAATGACCCGACCCTAATTTGACCCGATAACCTTATGACCCGAAATTGACCCGACCCGAAATGACCCGACCCATACCCGACCCGTATGACCCATTTTCCAGGTCTACTCACAACCACATGCACCCTCTTCCCCACATTATCTACGCAGCCCCTGCCCCCAATCTTACCTCCAGCGTACCGAAAACCACCTCCCGCAGCCAGATCGACACCCATTGTATCCCCAAAACGACCGAACTACCCTAAAACGCCTATGAAATCGGCCACTAATGGCCGAAATCGGCCAATTTTAGGGCTGGGTGGTCGGTTTCGACCCTAAACTGGCCGATTTCGGCCATTGATGGTTGATTTCGTGGCCTTTTTTAGGGACGGATCGGGGTTGCGGGTTGCGGGAACGGGTCGGGTTAGGTAATTGATAAAATTACTCAGGTTAGGGTTGCGGGAACGGGTCGGGGTAGGTTTTCGGGTGCTCGGCCTAGAGAGGGGGTTCGCCGGAGGTGGGCCAGGGGCAGGGGCCGCGCTGGTTGGGTGGGGGAAAGGCTGCCTGTGGTGGTGGTGGGGTAGTTGGGCTTTTTTTTTAGCCAACTACATTAAGACATGTGGCATTGTGGCCCCACTTAACGGATTCCATCCTAAAATTCGTTAAGTAGTGGTAAAAACAAATTTTGGAGGTTTTTGGTGGTGTTAAATAAAAAGTTTTTCTTTTTCTAGTGTTAAAAACCATTTTTGTGTTTTTTTTTTTTTTTTTTTTTTTTTTGTGGTGTTAAAAATCAAGAAAATTATATATGTGCAACCACAAGGTTCATTAAAAAAAAAACAAAAAAAACAAAAAAAAAACAAAAACAAGAAAACAAAAAAACTCTAAGAATAATTCAATTTTGGTTTAATAATGACAATTTCAATTTTGAAAAACCTTTTTAAAAAATTACCTATTGCACGTCTACAATAGTAGCAACCTAGGGCAACGCTCGGACTATTCACTAGTTCATTGTTAAATATGTTGATTGGAGACCACACACAAATACAAAGTGAGTCGAACTTTCGAAAATGGAGAGAAAATACTCCTTCTGCCCTAATTTGTTTGCCCCATACATAGGCTAAATATGTTCTTATTAAGGATTGAACCAAAGTTTGCAAGTGAGTGACTTGGCGGGGGTATCTTTGTCTTTTACATTTTTACGAGTGTGTAAGTGGAGTTGATGGTGGGGACATAATACCATTTAAGGAAATAAAGCAATCTTTTAGAGACACCCAAAAATAGAATATGGACAAAATAAATAGGGACAAAAGGAGTATATACTAACACAAGAACACAATATTCAAGCAATGCATTCTATAATTTATAAAATTTAATTCTTTTAATATGAATTTATCATGCATATACAATGAGCTTGAATGAGGAAAAAAAGGTTGATATAAATATAAAATATTAGATGAAAAGGAAAATATTAATTCACAAATATGAAAAGGTGAAATAGGTGGACTTGGTACCCAATTAACAATGGTAGCGAGTGATAATAATTTTCAATGTTTTTTTTTCCTAATTAAATTTCGAATAAAGAAAGTAGAACGGAATTTATTTGAGTTTGAACAATCGCTATGTATAATATAAAAAAATCAAAACAATTTTGTTGGGTGTTCACAACCTTCCATTCCCCAAGAATGGGTTCAACGACTGCCCTTTCCCAAAGATGATTTAAGTGATTAACCCTGAATAAGTAGGCTAGCATCATTTCATATTATGTTGGTTCCATCTTGCTTGTGTTTTTGGCTCGATTTGATTCACTCAATCCAGTTCGATTGTGTTTTTGAATCGAATTGATGGAGCTCAAGCAATGTCAACTTTAACTAGTGTCATTTCATATTCAAGCAAGAGTATCTTGTCAGCAAGTTGCAAATTTTACATTCTTATTTACAAGAGCATTCAACAATAGTGATACTCATGCATCAACCAAATTTAACATTCTTCACAAAGCTGTAACAAAGCAATAGGACTTCAGCATAACATCTATAGACATGACTCCGCGGATAACATCATACAAGTTTGCCAATTAGAACTCTCGATCAGGGAAAAGAACTGGTGCAACCAAGGACCATAGGTACAAAGCTGCAGTTGCCCATCCAGTGACTATGCGGACCCAAACAGATGACCACCCCACATCTATCAGCTTACCACTTTCCCCAACAGACGCTGACCACCCAGTCAGAAGCATGGCCGAATACATGCTAGCGAGAGAGAAGATGATATGAAAGAAAGTGTAGGAGTAAGTGACTGGCTTAGCCTTCTCTTTTTCTTCTTCGTCAGCAGCTTTGTCGAGAGGAAGTAAGGGCCTTCCAGCACCTTCACAAAAACCAAAACACCAATAAAAGAAAATAAAATTGATATACTATAATACCTAGAACAAGTCATATATTTGCATGTGAGCTTAACAAAACCATAATAAATAAAATGCTAAAGCACAAATATCCAGTAGCGAAAGATCACCAGCAAACATATCAAGAGTTTATGTAGTACTAAGCCCATTAGATTAACTAAATAAATAGTGCAATAACTTAACAAGCCAGTCTAATTTAGTCAGTTGTATGCAAAACCAAACAATTGTAAATCTCTAGCTCCATTGGAATTTGGAATTAGAACAGCAATCTTAAAGTTGAGCAAAGACTACAGCAGCAGTAGCAGCAGCAACAACAAAGCCTTACTCCCCGAATAATTTCTGGGGCTGGCCAACATAAATCCTCACATGATCTCTACTTTTTAAGTCACATGGTGAAAAGCCTTCTCTCAAACAAGTGTTCATTATACCCAACTACCCAAGTCACATCACTCGTATGCCAACAAAAAAATCCAAATAATCATCAGTTGCTAATAGTTCATTTTTCCAAACCCAAAACCAACATACAAAAAAACAGGATTCAAAATATTTCTTAGCTATTACGGAGAGAGAGAAATCACCCCACCCCCCCCCCCCCCCCCTCTCTAAAACCAGGTTTTCATGGCATATATCAGGATTGTGGGAGAATATTAGGCCAATAGTAATTTCTATCACAAATTTTAAATATATGGATCACAAGACATTAGAACTAAAAAAAAGTAGGGCCAAGCGCTGATCGGATATACAATCATTATTACATTTCAAATAAAATATATTCAAATCTGAAATTCATAATGGCCCTTTGTTGTTGTAGTGATTTTATTGTGGACTAATGAAAGAGGTCAATTACAGGAGAGGAGACCAAGAGAAGGTTAATAAATCTTGAATTCTGAGTATCAGTCTCATCAGAGGACAGAGTAGGGGGAGTAGAAGAAGAAAAGGAATAATACAAGTATAAAATAAACACGAGTTTTGAGCTGTGTGCTTGGGTAAATGCTTTCATTAGAGGGGTCTTGGTAAGTTGAAGAGCTAAGCGCTTTCATAATTGATCCAAACATTAGATAACTTCAATGATATCCACGAGGGTATCCAATATTTGAAAATTCTGATCAAGTATCCAAACCAAAATAGAATTTTTGGTCGAATATCCAAAAGAGCAGAACAAATATAGATCGAATTTTTGGATTTTCAGAAAACATTGTTTGGCAAAGTAGCATTTGGATCCAAACAAAATTATACTTCGGACTGGAACAGATTAGATTTGGTGTTCGGATCAGAATAGATTAGATTTGGTGGAAAATTCAGAACGGATTGGATACATCAAAACCGCATTGGCTTTGATTATGACTAAATCCAAAGAAAAAATCAAAAAGATAACCCTAGTTAATCGAGTAAAAGATATGTACAAGTATTCCCATGTTAACAAAATATTTTGGAAATAAGTCTCACATTTACCTTTGTCAACATAAACTCTCAAACAACCAACAATAAATGTGATATAAACTACATAACCAAGATAATATGCTATAAATCTATAAATGCCAAACCAAAACAGCACATAAGTTTACCAGCACGAGGTGAGCTAGGAGGGGAAAGAAGAGTTGTTGAAGAACCAGCACGAACGGCAGAGTAGACAACTGATAGCACAGTAGTAAGCAGCCCAATGGTAAGAGAAGTTGTTGAAACAGCTTGAGAATGCTTGTGAAGACCATTGCACTGATAATCCCGAGGCTCACTGGCAAGTCCATTATAACAGAGATACATGCAATATAGTGATATAACAGACGCTGGCAAAATGCTACCATTGACCTGCAACAAGTTTCATATTGCAAATTTGATCAAATCCATAAAGTTGACAGCATAGAAATGTAATCTTTGAAAATCTATAAAGCATTTTTATAAGCTAAAAGTTTAGTGAAAGAATTTGGTACAATTGCACATAATTATCTTTTACATATTAATCACTCCACCATCCCAAAATCCCCTTCACACCCCCCCCCCCCCCCCCAAAAAAAAAAAAAAGAAAAAAAAAAAAGACGCGTATCATGACACATATTTTTAGTGTTTATAAACCATTAATTTATAGGAAAAGTATGATTAAAGTATTAGTTTATTGAAATAGTAGATGTGAATATGTGATAGAAGATAATGAGGTACATTTCTATTGAATGTGAGTGTCCAGCTCTAATTTTTGGTTATGAGAAGAAAGATATACTTCATATTAAAATATTAATTAAGTCTCTCTGTAAAACAAAAGCTTAAAAGCTAATCTTGGACGAAGGGCATATTCAAAAACAAGTCAATGTACATAATAATTTGACAAAAGAACCCAAAACACCAAACCAAACAAAATCCACAAAAAGGAGAAGATAGAAGTAAAGACACAATAAATAATTTTCTTAAGACCTGCTAAAAAGTCTACTCTTTATACTTTAGCTTCGAAGTACAACACGAGAAAGAAATATCTAGACTGCTTTAGTCTTGATGTAGGATATCCAAGTATGATACTAAATTTACTTAAAAGTGTAACATATTATGCAACTACTGATTTAATGAATGAGAAAATGAAGGACAAAATTTATCAGTAAACAGAAAATTTGGTATAAGAGTAACTCACCGCTGGGTGTAGAGCTACTATTGCAAAAATGAAGGCAAACATAAGGGTTGTCAAGATGAAAAAGGTGTTCAGCCCACAATCTTGTCCAGATGGAGTGAACCAATGGAAAAGTACAGCCGAGAAGGAAAAGGTTGCCAAGTAACAAATAAGTGAAACAACAAACAGAGCAGTGTACCTAAGATTTCATGGAGATTCACAACATACAAGTCAGGAAAAACGTAAGATACAAAATTTATCAAGAAAAGCCACTTTTCATTAATTTAACGATGTGCAATAAAAGGGTAAAGGTTCACTACCAGAATTGCTCATTGTATCCAACCCATTTGTCATTCCACCCATGAACAAAATCTAGCAACAACACAACTTGAACAAAAAGAAATAATCCTGCCCCAAATTTCGAAGTTGCCTCTGCAATAACAGAACACATTTACATGAACATAGATTAACTACAAAAATTTTAACCATAAAAAATGAAAAGACAGACAAAGCTAGCATCAATATACACGATTGTCAACATCAATGGTTAATGCTCTTGACAAATAGATCAAAAAATGGCTGCAGCAAGTTTCAAGTTGCATTACCCTTACAAAATCCCAAAATAACCTCTCCCACCAGTTAATCAGCAACAATTTGTTACTAAGACTTTTACAAGTGCAGGAATCAAACAAAGGCATCTAACATGGATATAAAAAGCTAACCCTGTTTTCTTCTTTTTCAAAAGTCACAACAAAGGTATTGAATTCATGTCAGACTTGGGCATAGCAAGGTATTGGGAATCTGAATAATGAACAAAAACTAACAACGATAAACAACCAACTCTAAGGACATTTACCTAAAGTTTATGACAACATTGATACTTAGACAGAAAATGCTATATTCCAAGGCATCATAATTAGGACAGTAAAATAAAATCATTAATACAAGTCTAGCAATCACTTTAGGTTCGAGTACACCTCCCCTCTTGATGTCTAGCAATCACTTTAGGTTCGAGTACACCTCCCCTCTTGATGTCTATGCACATTTTTAATCTAAATCAAACTGCCTAGAGGACCTAATCACAATCGCTTAATTTTGTAAGCCTACCCTTTCCAAAATTGCAGATCACATCGCTTGCAGTAAATGCATAAGCCCAAAGTCAACAACACAACCATACCCACCACCACTTTCATTCCGCAGCCACATCTCACATGTCTGCTACCAATTGCTTTTTCACAAAAGTACCTTAATTGCAATCATCTCTCCTCTAGGTAACCACTACCACAACCTCTACACCTAGACACACCAACCACCACCATAAAAAACATTGCCACAACAAGAGAGATAGAGTCATAGAGAAGCTCGCTGGAAAAATAAAGATATTTTATGAAATTGACATCACCCAAAATACATCAGCCAAAGAATGAGCCAACTTGATATCATCAAGCCGTGGTATGAAATGGCCCATCCATAGCTGAAAATCGCATACGTAGAGGAAGAGTGCATTTGCAGAAAGAGAGTTCAACTTGGTTTAAAGAGTGGTAGTAGGGTTAAGGCGTCCAGAGAGAGAGAATGGAGGATGCAGGATGGGTAATGGAAACAGTGAAGAAGAAGTTTGGTGGAGGTTGAGAGGGGTTAATACAATGGCTACAAATCAGTGAAGGAATTCCATCACTAGTATAAATCTAGCCTGTTTCCCTTTTAATATTCCCCTAAACCAACTGGGCCTCTAATGTTGACAATATAATTTTGCTAGTCATAGCAAAAATAAGATTGTGAGCTTACATTGAATTCAACTAAAGACCTAACAAAACAAACCAATAACCTTGCATGAGCTTATATTGAATTTAGTGATTTGCTGATATAAGACTACTACAGGACCATCTACAAGGGCACAAAGTTCTATAACAAGATCACATCTCAAATGTGTAAAGTTGATTTAATCAACGAAAGGGTCACAATTAATTATAATTCCAAATTTACCATCTTGATATCAGTTAACAATAACATTGATACAAGTACATTAGATCCCATTTCATCTGGATATTTTGTTTACGTTTGTTGTGGGACATGATATATCAGGGACTATGCAGACAGTCCTAATTCATTCAACCTTTGCCTTTTCCTGGTATCACAAGTTTTACTAATGTTGTCATTTATCAACATAGAATCTTAGTGCCAAAAATCTCAAGGAGCAAAGAGTCCCTAAAGCCAAGGCGCGAGGCACAAAGGATTCCTAGAGCCAAGGTGCAAGGCAACTTTTTTTTTTTTTTTTTGAAATAACTTAATTTATAAATTTAAAATTTTATTTTATTTCCATTCAAGCATAAAATAAATAGTAAAATAAAAAGTTAAGCTAAATTAATAGTCTAACTTTGTAAATAATCAGAGGGGGGAGGGGGTATTACGTAACTAGTAAAATCAGAGTGGGCATACCTGTCAGTATGTCACCAAAAAAATTAGCAGCAGATCAGGGGACAAAGAATTCAGAGAAGAAGATACAAGATCGAAAAGCAGAGGAATGAAAATTGAAGAGAATGATGAAGACAGAATAAGAGAGGAGAATAGAAGAAAAGGGAGAGAATGAAGAAATAAGTGCAGCTCGAGAGATTCCTTGACCGAAAATGACCACTGGTAGATCTGGTGACAACAGCCACAGGAGTCTCACCGAAAATGTCTGGTACCAGCAAACAACAATAAGCCAATCGCTTCAACCGCGATTTAGGATTTCCAATAATTAGGGCTTTCAATTTGAGGATTAAAATCAAGTAAATATATGCTATTAATAAAGGGCTTTTGCTCAAATAAGTCTACAGGAGGGTAAGAGTTGATTTGGTTTTTTGGTAATTTTAAGGTTTTAACTCAAATACCCCACCGCAAGTCCTCCCCCTCGCTTTTGAACAAATGATGCACAAAGCGCAGCGCATTGGACATTGAATAGGTGTGCTCCTCTGACCCTCTTAACACTTTCTGAATGTGTTACACCTAGGTAGGGGAGAGGCGCCTTTCACCTAGCTTTATAAAAGTAAGCATAAGCTTCCATAATAGGTTGTAAAACAAGGGATGCAACAATTAACCATTAGAGGGGAGAGAATTTTTGGTCCCACAGCAAAATTACCACTCTATGTTCCACTGTTTTCATTGATCCATATTAGCAAGGTTTTATTATACAGTATTCAATTTTAACTTTTATCAAAAAAAACTTATGAAAAAAAAATTCAGGAGTTAAGGACATAAAGAAGTTGGGCTTGCAGGAGCATTAAAAATTGAAAAGAAGAAAATTAAGGGAGAGGAACAAAAGATATAATCTTGGTTCATGTAGCCAACCCCATCTTTGGGATCAAGGCTTTGTTGTAATAATATTAAAATTCAGTCATGTCATTCTATTGCCCCTCTAAAATTATACATTTAGCAGCAAGACTCACACAGTCAGCACCAGTGGTAAGCCATACCCAATACCAATTCAAATTCATATTTGACCACCAAGTAATATATATAACCCCCTTTTTTTTCAGCAACCCAATTTCACTACCACCGTTGGTAATTGATAGCAATAATAGATCTGAAATCTAGATTTTACAACTCAAACCACGCCCTTTTTTCCATCATTCATAAATATGGTCACTGTAGGGGAGAACAAGGATGCACGGGTACGCCTCCTCTATGCTGTTTCCGTACCGCGGACGCATCAAGAACAGAACCGGGGATGGGTACGCCTAGGATACGTCCCCATACTGTACCCTTGAAAGGTGGTATGGGAAGCCTTTTTGGGTACGGCTTTCAGGTGACCTGGGGACATTTCGGGGACGGCTTTGGTCCTTTTTGGACGTCCCCTAGTACAAATTTAAGCCCAACCCTAAAAAAAAAACCCTCTTAAATTACTTACCTTTGCGATTAGGATACCCTAAATCTTAAAATACACAAACAATGGAGTAGATCGGCGACCTGCTGTTGTAGGCCTATTCGTTGCCCGACACCATCTCTGACCAAGTGACCACCATCTCCGACCAGGAGACCACCAGCTGCGGAGTCCTCTCCTTCTTTCTCTCGCTCTCTGTTTCTTTATTTGAATTTTTATCCTACATTCATTTAAGGGTTTTTTTTTTACTTTTCAATCATAGGTGTGATCATATGGGTTTTTGATCGTTCAACATCTGCGGCACAAAGCAATTTTTCTTCATATTTCGATTCCTACTAACAGTAGGTTTTTACTTTTTTTCTTTTCCTCTTATGATTTTAGTCATTAATGTTGTTATGTTGTGAATTTTTTTATTATGTAAAAAAAAAAAAAAAAAAAACTTTTTATGGATTTAAATTTTGCTGATTTTTTTTGGTGTATCCATGCCGTATCCGTTTTTGGAAATTTTGATTTTGCCGTATCCGTACCCGTTTTTGTACCCGTATCCGTTTTTGTGCAACCTAGGGGTAGAAATTAGATTCTTTTAGGAAACTAGGGTAGGTTTTCAAGTGTTTCCAATTGACTGATAACCAGCACGCCAGCAATCATATAGATTTTGGTGATGCTTTTGGAGACTTCCAGTAGAGAGTAAAGCTAATGCAAATTACCAACAATGGAGGTGAGGTTGGGACGTTGGGTATGGAGCATAAATGCTCGACTTGCCAATTAGAGTAGCTATAGTTTGCTGGATTTCATGGCAGGGAAACGCAAGAAAGAAGGATGAAAATAACTTTTTTCTTGAAAAAATTATTTATTAAATTAAAACAAATGATGAGTGATTCAATGGGAGAGTGGCACAAGTTGTAGGGAAATCTTATGGGGCAGAAGATTTGGACTCCCATACTAGACACTACAAAATCAGAACATGTCACTCAATCTGAGACATCACACATTCTACACGGTGCCAAACCATCACATAGAAATCAATAAAATAATACTACATCAGTGAAACACTAAATAAATTATAACTGAATATACTATATTCATAAAAAGATGAAAAGCTTATGAAAGGACAGACAGATGCTCTATCTAAACCCAAGAAGCATTCCCCAAATTAACACTTTGTAGGTGTGGCACCAATTTTCAAATCCTATTTAGAAAATTGTAAATAACAACACTTCATCAAAACAAAGAGGCCATTTTCTTTCTTTTTTTTTTTTCGGGGGGTGGGGTGGGGGGGGGGGGGGGGGGGGGAGGAGAGGTTGGGAAGGGGAAACAAAAACAAAAACTGAAGAGCTTAAACAAGAAAGGGAGGGGGAGGGGAAAACTATGAGAAAGAAACTAAAAAAAAAAAAAAGCAGTTGATAGGGGAAATCAAAGAAAAATATATAAGCTCATACCATAGAGACTGATGATTTCATTGGGAAGAAAAAACATCAAGAGTACAAGCAGACACCAACATATTATTTTCATCATCCATCCACCATGATGCAAGCTATCACGAGGATCCTTTTGGTTCTTCACACCAATCATTAGAACAGCTAAAATGGTGAAAAATAGAAAATTTCCCAGACTGACTCGCAGCACAGCATCTGTTTGAAACCATTCCTTGTCAGGTGTTTGGTGAAAATAATTGATCCCTGCAGAAACAATGGAGACGTCACTTTCTAAGTTAATGTATAAATACATTGCCTGTAGGAACCACAAGACTGCTGCAGCTAAAATGAGAGCATGACACGGACACATTAAGATAATTAAACTCCAACTCTCCAAGTGTTCAATCACCACAGCCAAATCCTATTTAATTATATCCATGCTTTCTATAAACATTTTGAGCGCTTTCTCAAGATGTTTCAGAAATGGACACGCTCAGTCCTTGGATCCTGGGAGCATTTCAGAGCCATAGGATTCAGGCCTGAATTAACTAAAAGAGGTCAAAATCAAGAAATTCAAATTAAACCCCAATTCAATGACATTGAGAAATTGCAACAAAGATTTCCCATATTCTTTTAGCCTTAATAAAGCTTTTATCACATTTAACAACTTATAGAATATATGCAAATATATTCTTGCTTGCATGATTGGTAAATAATAGGAGTACTGTTGAAACCATTTCACCATAAAATTCAGATTTAAACATACTTACAATTTAGAAAGAAAAAAAAAATAAATCATAAAGAAGCAACTAGGGGTGAGCAAAAATTCTGGGTACCCGGAATTGGAATTGGAACCGGTTAGGAACCGGTGGGTCTGGAGCTGGACCCGGTGGTTCCAATTCCGGGTAATAAATTAAGGAACCGGTTGCAATCGGTTCCCATTCCAATTCTTGATTTTTTGGACCCGGAACCGGTTGGGTACCCAATTAACTAACATATGCTACACTAAATAAGTTTTTTTAAAATAAAATTATGTTAAATGTATCTAGTTAGTAAAATAAAAAAAATATATTTTTAATACCTAACATAAATAAAATATCTTAACGCACATATAAATACAAGTGTTAAACGCTAAAAATGAAAATAAACTTAAATAAGTATTACAATTTATATTATATTTTAATAATTATTTACATAAGTGGGTACCCGGAACCGGAACAGAAACCGGTACCCGTTGGTTCCAATTCCAAGTCCTAAATTTTAGGACCCGGTTGAACCAATTCCGGTTCGAATTTTAGGACCCGGTTCCAACCAATTCCGGGTCCGGGTCCTAAAATTTTGACCGGATACCTGGTTTGCTCACCCCTAGAAGCAACAGAAGAATAGATTTAAATTCATAAGGAATCAAGCGGACCATTTCAATAGGGTTGAGATACCACAGTGTTTATAAATGCTTATGGCACACTACATGATTACAGCAAAGAGTCCCGAAAGCTTAAGGCGATAGGGGTTCCAAGTGTCGGACATTTGAGCCAGGTTAAGGTAAATTAGTGTCTTTAAGGCACAACAAAGCAATAAGGGTCCCAAAGTCTAGGTTCTATCATTCTAACTTCTAAGGGAAAGCGTAAAGTAGGCCTTGTTGAAGTGAGACATAATTTTAAAAGATTGTGTAAAATGAAATATATCTAATGTGCCTTTTGGCATGCTTGTAGTGCGCTTGTGGCTAGGTGTGACTGAGCCTAATGTGTTGGCAACTTTACCTAAGACATGCTTAACAAACCAAAAAAGCCAAGCAATGAATTATTTAATTTGAGGGTTCACTCATGGGGTTTTTATTCAATCACAAAGATATTAAGCATAGGTGAATGACATTGAACTAATGTAGCTAATCCTATGCGACTAGGAGATAAGGTAGAGAGTGACTAGGGATAGAAAAATGAAACCTAACAGAATTTTTCTTGACAAAGGTGCCTGACATATGACTAAAGGAGAGGAGCAACAGGGATGTATAAAACAACAAATTGTGGCCTGAATACTTCAAGAAACAAGCATAAGAGAGCAATAAAGGAGTATTAAACATTTGGAGGAAGCCACTAAGTGTCAAGTATCCAATTCTAGGATTAAGATACCAGGATTCTAGTCAGAGAATACAAAAATTAGCAGGGCTAAGAGTAGAAAAATCTACCAAATCTGGTTCATAGTCTATTTGTCTGGTATCTTTTTTCTGTATTAATCTACTAAAGGTCACCTCAGAGTCTCAGACGACTCCAAACAGATAGCAACAAGATTAGTGCTTGCATTTAAAAGATGATTTATTTGTCCAGTACCACTAACTTACTTTATTTTTTTATTATTATATCTTCCTCTTCCATGCTCTCCCCCCCCCCCCCCCCAACCACCATAAAATAAAAATAATAAAAAAAAAAAAAAAAAGTAAGTCTGACACAGCTAATGTAGTGACCAAGTCTGACAACCTCAAGATGACAAAAGGCATAACAATTGGTTGATCTTACATCCCTAAAAAAACATGCCAGATGTCCTAAATTACCCTAAGACCTGAACCTTAAAGGCCTCAGTCATGCAATAGTCCAGCAATCAACGAAAAAGAGAGCACAAGAGATCAATTGGATTGACTTTACAGTAATATCAACAATCTCAAGCAACTTGAGAAAGAAACACAAGGAAGAGAAACAAAGAATTGGGGAGGAGGAAAAGGAGAGATTGGGAATATGAAAAGCGAAGACCAGTGACACACTGACATGATGACATCTACCAGCAGACTATGGGAGACAGGGATCACTAGGGAGCTCTTGCCAACAATCTCTGTCTGGATAAGAGTACTGGACTACCTCTTTTTTTTTAACAAAATATCGCTAATTAGAATCTTTGGTATGGGAAATAAGAATCCAAGAACTCTCGCCAGTCATGTCTGCCAATAATATCTGACTGGAATAAAATGAAGGGGAAAACATCAGATTTTGACTAAGACTCCATTTGTTTTGATGGAAAATTATTTTTCATGGAAAATCAATTTATAATTTTCTAAAGAAAACATTTTTCAATGCAAAACATAATTGTGGAAAGGGTTTTCCTTTGTTTGTTTGAATATAGAAGTAAAAGGGAGGGGAAGAACAGAAGAGAAAATAGGAAGTGGGGAGTAGAGATGTGATATATCGTCTTTACAAAATAATTTTATTTTCCTACTTCAAAAAACAGTTTTCCACCCTTTAACAAAAGTATTAAAAGAAAATGGAGAAATGGACATTTTCCAAGAAAATGTATTTTATCAAAAAAAAACATAGCCCTACTAATACTGCCTTAGTATAATATTTGCAAATTAGGATTCATCATTTATGCATGGTTGGGGCTTCCATCATGGGTTCAAATTAAGCCATATCATGCAATAAGGTTCAGATAGGGTTCTTTCTCAAATTTGTACCTTAAATGGAAAATTTGATCAAAAAAGAAAAGATTAGTCAGTTTACCATTTCAACTCAGTCCTTCGACTCCTTCCCAACTCTAATTCGTACAATGAGAAGAAACAAGTGGCGCATTAACTCTAACTTCATAGAGGGTTAGTATTAGAAGCACGCCTACACACACTTTTCAGAAAAATATGCATCGGGCTGCTGGAAGCTAGAAGATCATCAAATCTATACAAATGCTTCAGCAATCTACCAAACCCCAAACATATATAATATTCTATGTTTAGCTTCATCAATTTCAAACCAATAACTCTAAATTACTAAAATGATCTTCTATATCGTGAATACCCTCTACTAAACTAACAAACTACCAACACTATTCGACAAATTCGCAACAAAATCCAAAAAGCTAAATAAAGAAAGACCCGTAAAAAAGACGAAATCTATAGCTTACAAGGCATCTTCTCCATAAGAGGAGCCGCAACCTCACGAAGAATATAGGCAACAATCAAGGACAACGCAAAGACACCGCAGTAAGCAATACGAGCTGAACGGCGGCTGATACCGGAGACCACTGTACGACAAGCATCACAAGCGCAAGCTGCGCAGCATGACGCTAGACATGAAGCTGCCCACATCCTCTCAGAATTCTTCCGTCACCACACAATTACTGCAAAAACCTAGAAATTCATAGAATCATGTAATTCAGAATACAACACAACATCTATAAATTGATAAAATAGCTTGAATTGAGATAGATAAATAGGGAATTTTACAAAGCAAAACCTAGAAAATTTGATCAAGTAATAGAAATAGAACCCTAATTTTTTGGGGTATTTTTGAGGGATTGAACTAGTTTTGAATTTAATTTGGAGACTGAAAACGTGTTTTCGGAAAAGATCGAAGAATTAAAAAATGGAAATAAGAGGAGAAAGAGAGTAACCTTGGATATGAATGAGGGAACGATCAAGCTTCAACAATAAAGTTGGTTGAGGCTTCTGGCGGGGGAGAGGAATTATTACCGAATCATGATGACTTCATCAACATTATTTGAGCAACTCCAACGTAGAGTTGATTATTGGGTGGGGCGGTCAGGTTTGGGACGGGCCATGGCCTAAACTTTCTTCCCCTTTCTCGGGCTGGGTAAAATTTTGGGACAAAAAGTTCGTGTCCAAAATCACCGGGCTACACGGGCTTTTCGGGTCAGGTTGTAATACTCGAATATTTTATGATTTTATATAATATATTTTATTATAAAAATAGTTTATTTTTATTTATTAAATAACTTTCCAAATCTCATATTTTTATTTTAGAGTTTGGAAAGGTTTAAAACCCTATGTTAATTTAAGTAGGACTCTTATTTTATCTATATTAACTATTTTAAACCCTAAAAGTTTTATGAATAGTCAGTGCAGCTGTGACTCTTATTTAAATTTTATCCTTGCAAATCGCTTCCACTAACCTTGCCTCTTTGTTTCACGCTTAGCACCTCAATTCATGGGGATCAATTGATGACTTTTGACTTGATGATTTCAATATATATGCAAGTGCATTAGCAAGTTGAAAAAGCCATACTTGTTTAAAGCGAATGTCCCTCAAAGTTTGTATTATTTAGAAATAATTAACAAATTGACTTGTTTTTATCGGATCGCTCAAAGTTTGTATTATTTTTGACAATTTTTCATATAAGTTCATATAAGTTGTATTGTACTTGTACTATGAAATGACTTGCTTGCGATTTGATTATTTGAGCTTATACGAAGTATTAAATGTATTCATCAAGAGTATTGATAACCTTTCTCCCTAAATTTATTTGCATGTTTTGTAATCAACATTTGAAAATACACTAAATAAAACTAATTAACCAAACAACATTCCTTTTTAAATATATATATATATATATATATATATATATATATCAAACTTAACAAATTAAGATCAATTCAAGTTATAGCTACCAAAACATGACCAAATATGCTCCACTAAATCAGCCTTTAGCTGGTGATGCATTTGTCTATCTCAGATTGTTGAATCTCTTTCAAGATGTGACTTGAAATTCTCTTCATGTCCTTGATGCACATCATCAACAACACTTGGTAAAAATTTATCGTTAGAAAAGTTTTTGTTATAAGTGTGACGCCTGTATTCAACAATCACATGCCTCTATGTTAGTGAGATGTGAACAAATTGCGGGGGAAATTAATGAGCTGCGTAAGATGGAGGAGTCGTATTGGTATGCTAGATCCCAAGCTAATGAGATGCGAGATGGAGATAAAAATACGACTTACTATCGCCAAAAGGCGAGTCAAAGAAGCAAAAAGAATTGCATTAATGGGCTATTTAATGCAAGTGGAGATTGGGAGGTTGGTGACAATCGAATCAAGTCCATTATGGAGGAGTATTTTTCCTCCCTTTTTGCGACAAGTAACCCATCTAACATTGAGGCAGCCCCGCCCTTGATGGTGTGGAGCACCTTGTTTCGGCTGATATGAACAAGGTACTAGATGAAGAACCGAGTGTGGAGATAAAAAACGCTCTTTTCCAAATGCACCTGAATAAGGCTCCAGGGTCGGATGGTATGCATGCTCTATTTTTTCGGAAATTTTGGCATATTCTTGGTCCTGATATTGTTACTCTTGTTAAAAATTGGTGGAATGGCTTGGTTGATTTGACAGAAACAAATAGGACATGTATTGTATTAACCCCCAAATGCAATGATCCTAAGTTCATGACTGAGTTTAGACCAATAAGTTGTTGCAATGTGATTTACTAAATAATATCAAAAACCATGGCAAATAATTTGAAATTTTTTCTTGATGATATTATTTCCGTAAATCAAAGTGCTTTTGTTTCGGCTGCTTGATTACTGATAATGCCATGATTGCTTTTGAGATTTTCCATTCTATGAAAGGGAGAGGTGAGGGGAGACATGTGGTGAGTGTCATTTATGGCACTCATTTGATTCTTTTTAGGATGAATTTCATGCTATTCTATAGCTCTTTTACTTATCTTTTCCTTAGTTTTACTCTTTATTTCTCTTAGTTTGCATTTTCTTAGTTTGATTTCTTTCTTTATGCATTTCTTGGTTTATTTTGTTATTTTCTCTTTTATTTGTTTGTTTTCCTTCATTTTCAAGTTAAGGTCGTTTTCCAAGTTTCCCGAGCCTCTTCCCAAGTTTGGTATTGATTAGGATGCCTAGTGGTCTCCATTTGAAGCACAAGAATGGAGAAGTGTAAGTCCTAAAGACCTTGAGCTGTGCATTCAAGCCGTGGGGGCATGGTTCCTAATCTTGAACCCGCAATCATGGAGTTTAGAAACTGCAAGGTTTCGTGTTTATCAAGAGCATTAAATGGAGCGCACGAGGAGCATCGGAATGATAGGGAAGAGGGATCCTCTGCTCCCAGGCGCGGGCGCGCGCGACCATGGCGCGACCGCGCGGATTGGTGGCGAGGGCGCGCCACTCTTGAGCGCGAGCGCACCTGTTCAGGTCCCTGTTCCGTACTCAGTTTTGCGCGGTCGCTCTCTCTCTTGTAGTTGGCCGCGCCTGTTCGGGTTTATGTGGGGACGATCTAACTAATTTCTCTTAGTTAGTTTTACTATATATAGATTTTCTTTCTATTTTTAGGGAGAGTTTAATTTTTCAGAAATTAGAATAGAATTAGGTTAGATTTGTAGAGAGAGAAACTCTAGTTTGTAGAGAGAGAAGTTCTTGATTGATGATTGAAGATTGATGATTCTAAGTGTTTTTCTCCATTGAATTGAAGCAAGTTTGTAAGGATTTCTTTACTTTAATGCAATTTTTGTTTTGATCTCAATTTCTTTGTTGATTGTTCAAGTTGATTAATTTTTGAATTGGTATATTTTTTATTAATATGATGATGATAAATTTGTTGCTTAGTTTAGTTTTGATATTGATTACCATGATTAGTGAATAGTTTTCTTGCTAGGGAAATGGTGAATCATATATTAGTAATTGATTTATGCTAATTGGGGGAAATAGATGGAGTTGATGTTGTGATTAAATTGGTTGATTGATTATGTGCGTGTGTGTTCAATTTAGGAGTGATCAACCTAAGTTTCTCTTACTAGATTGCATTGTAGGTTCACATTGATACGGAAAATTGATTTGTGACTTACATTTGTCGATTGAGTAGGTTTGCAAGTTTCCTAGCTAGAGTCTCTCGTAGTTGGCGCTACACTACAAGAAAAATGCCTTTTCGTAGCGATTATTTTGTAGCGATTGTACATTCGCTACAATATGCAAGTATGTTTGTGAAATAATTAAAGAAGTCGTATCATTTTAAAATTTTCATGGTTTTCCCATATAAAATCGATACAGAAAAGATAATAATACATATCCACACTATTTTTACACATTTATATAATTTTGAGAAATCGTATCATTTACAATCGCCACGAAATCCTAAAAATCGATACGAAAAGCCTTTTCAACAATAGATATATAAATATTGTTTGACAAAGAATACATAAAATATGTCATAGCTTATTGGTGAAACATTTAATATAAGAGTTTGAGGTTGCATGTTCGAATCTTGTAAAGATCATACGCATGTTTTTTTTTTTTTTAAAGAAAATGAGTTAAACATTTATAGCGATTGTAATCACTACAATAATCACCACGATTGGATGTAGTTTTTCATATCGATTATTGAGGCCAACCCTAGCGATATTGAAAACCACTACTAAAGGCTAAGGCAACGGGGGATATTGTATCGAATGACCATTCGTTGGGAAAGCTTTTTGTTGCAATTACAATCGATACTAAAGGTTAAAATAATCGCTAGGAAAAGGTTATTTTCTTGTAGTGCTAGTTTGACCTCTAAGAGATTAGCCTACTATATTCTCTTTATTTCTTAATCGATTTTCCCTCGCAACGCTTGACTTAGTCATCTCCAATCCCAATTAGTTGAGTTAATTACGAGTATATGTGGATCCATACCCTAGTGCTTGTTAAGTCTGATTTTCATTTCGATTGTTTGATTGGTAGAATAGACACCCCTCATTTCATTGCTTCGAAATAGCTTATCTTTGACTTTAGCATTCATTTCCCATTCCTAATGGTTCGACCCTTGACTTACTCTATGCTTTGTGTAGGGGTGTGTTGAGAAATTATAAATTTTGTTTTGACCAAGAGTAGATTAGTTTTCAACGACCTAGTCTCGCCCTAGATAAAAAATGGCGCCGTTTCCGGGGAATGGCGTAGATGATTGCTATTGTTTAGAGTCTATTTCACAAAAATTTGAAAATACAAAAAGATTTTCTTCTTTAGGCTACACTTGTAGCCGTGCTACTAATATTTTCCTTTGAGTTTGTGTATGCAAGAGAACATGGGAGAAGCTCAAAGGGTTACATTGAAGGAGTTGGGTACTCCGGGTGCATACAAGTATGAGAGCGGGATTGCTCCATTATTAATCCCGGATAGTGACTTTGAAATCAAGCCGACAATGATAACTTGAAAGGAGACAATATAGTGGAGGAGTTAATGAGATCCCCCTAAATCATCTTAAGGAATTCGAAAAATATTGCAATACAATTAAGGTGAGCGGGATAGCTCAAGAATTCATAAGGATTAAGCTATTTCCTTTTTGTTAAATTGGAAGAGCTCAAGAGTGGCTAGATAAGGAAGTGAAGCCTAATTATTTGATAACTTGGGATGAAGTCACCAAGGATTTCCTTTCCCGTTTCTTCCCTTAAAAGAAAACGGCGGAGGCAAGAGCTTTGATTCAAGGTTTTAAGCAAAATTCTAGTGAAAGTCTTTATAAAGCATGGGAGGGATACAAAGAATATCAACGTGAGTGTCCTCACCAAGGAATCCCCACTTACCTAATCATTCAAATTTTTTTATGGCGGTTTGAGTCCTCAAGGGAGAGCAAGTCTAGATGCCAGAGCCGGAGGCCCTATCATGAATAAGATTGAGGAAGAGGTTGTAGGTATCATTGAGGATATAGTTAGAAACTACATGGAATGGCAAGATGGTGAGAAGGAGTTGATAAACAAGAATAGTGCAATAGGATGCTCAATGGAACAACTCAGTGCTATCAACAATTTGTCGACTCAAATTTTGGATTTGGGAAAGGAGGTAGTTTCTATCAAGTATAAGCTCGAGAGCGCGACCTCACAAGCACCAATTCTTCCCTCTCAAATTAAGGGGGGAGGTACTCCTTCCTCTAACTCTCTTCCTTCTTCTTGTTGCATGATTAGTGAATGTTGATTTTGTGATTTGTGTGGAATGAATAACCCTGATGCTTCTTTTTGCCCTAATGTTCCTTGTAATGAATATGTTGGGAGTGAGAATGAACATGTGAACTTAGTTGCTAATAACAATGTTGGACCTAGATTTGATGCTCAAAGGAATGTTGGAAATAGGAATTATCACAACCAAATGAACTATGACAATTATAACCAAAATGGCAGTTATAGAAACCATGGAATCTAAAGGAATTGTGGTAGCTATAACAACCATAGTTATAATGGTCAAGGTCATGGACAAGGATATGGGGACTATAACTAAGGTTATGGTAACCATAATCACGATAGTGGCCAAAATCAATGTAGAGGTAACTGGAACAATCAAAGTAGGGGAAATTTACAATCGAATGGTCAAAGATATGCCCCACTTGGATTTGTTCCAAATACCCAAGAGCATAGTGGTGATTTGTATGATCAACCATTTTCCTTTAGGAGTTTCTTGGAAGGTGTCATAGAAAAACAAGCCAAATTGTTGGACACCTACATGACCCTAAGCAATGAGAACTTCAATGACATGTTAACTTTCCATAAGGGGTTAGAGAACCAAATTTCTCAATTGGCTAATGAGTTTAAGGAATTTACAAATCTTTCTTATTTGTCTTCATAAAGCTTAAATCTTAAGAGCCCTATGAATGCTATTGTGACTAGAAGTGGTAGGGTCCTTAAGAGTGAAATCTCTAAGAAGAGTGATGTTAATGATAGTCCTAGCAATGGCCAAATTGAGAATGAGGGAGATGAGAATACTTTAGTTGAGGAAGTCAATAAGGAACAAGTTGAAAAGGTGAAAGAGAGAGAAAGAAAAGTTTACAAACCTAAGCTCCCTTACCCCCAAAAGTTTAATAGGCACAAGCTAGACGAGCAATTTGGGAAATTTATAGAGATGCTTAGACAACTTCATCTTACTCTTCCTTTTACCAATGTGATAGAACAAATACCAAATTATGCAAAGTTCCTTAAGGAAATTTTGAGTGTAAAAAGAACTTGTGATGTGGCGGAAACGGTTAACTTGACCGAGAATTATAGTGCAATCATAATGAACAAAATCCCACCCAAGTTGAAGGATCCCAGAAAATTTTCTATCCCTAGTGCTATTTACAAAATGCAAATTGATAATGCCTTGTGTGATTTAGGAGCTAGTGTTAGCATCATGCCATACTCGGTATATCAAAGACTATAGAAGGGAGAACTTTTACCTACCAACATTACCTTGCAACTAGCCTATAGATCAATTAGGATCCCAAGGGGTAAGATAGAGGATGTTCCCTTAAGGGTAGGAAAGTTCATCATTCCAGTAGATTTTGTGGTCCTTGACATAGATGAGGATTCTACAATTCCTATTTTCTTGGTAGACCATTTCTTGCTACTTCGGGTGCTTTGATTGATGTCAAAAGTGCTAAGATTTCACTTAAAATTGGAGATGAGGGAGTTGAATTTGATTTGAATGAAAGTATGAAATATCCTTCTTCATCTCTTGAGAATTGCATGAGAGTTGAAATCTTAGATAATCTTGTACATTCAATGCATGAGCACTTGCTCACAACTAATGATCCTCTCGAGTGTGTTTTATTGAACAAGGAAAAGATAGGTGCTCCTAGCAAGGACATGGCTTTGTATGAGAGCTTGTTGGATGGAAGCGTTGAGGGAAGTGATGAGAAAATTTGCATGAAAATCTCAAGCCAAGAGGCTTTGCAAGCGGCTTCAATCAAGGAAGGTAAATGTGTTCCTATGGTAGAGCTTAAACCTTTACCATCACACCTAAAGTATGAATTCTTAGGCCCAAATTCCACTTACCCCATGATTGTTAGTGCATCTTTGAGTAAAAGCCAAGCTCAAGTGTTATGCGGTGTTTTGAGAAAGCACCAAGGTGCTTTGGGTTATACCATTGATGACCTCAAAGGTATAAGCCCCGCTTTATGTACACACCACATAACCCTTGAGGAGGGTGCCCTTCCTTCTATGGAACGACAACGGAAATTACATCCCCAAATAGGGGAGGTAGTGAAGAAAGAGATCACTAAGCTTTTAGATACGGGAATCATATTCCCCATCTCAAGTTCTAGATGGGTCTCACCCGTTCATGTTGTTCCAAAGAAGGGAGGCATGACCGTTGTCAAGAATGAAAAAGGTGAGCTAATTCCAACAAGGACGGTCACCGGTTGGCGGATGTGTATAGACTATAGACGTCTAAACACATCCACTAAGAAAGATCATTTCCCCCTTCCTTTCATTGATCAAATGCTTGAAAGACTAACGAGGCACAAGTATTATTGTTTCCTTGACGGTTACTCGGGATTTTTCCAAATTCCTATTCATCCCGATGACCAAGAGAAAACTACTTTTACTTGTCCCTATGGTACCTTTGCTTATAGGAGAATGTCATTCGGCTATTGCAATGCTCCGAACCAGGCTCCCAAAATTCTGCGGCTGTATGCCATTTATTTCCTTTTCCGGCTTGCAAGCCGAGTATGTTTTAATTTTACCAACTAAGGAGTTGGGCTGACAATTTGTTTCTTTTGTTTCTGCACCAGATGTGATTCCGGCTAACAATCATTCTGGACTTTGTGCTAGTTTTAATTTTATGAGGTATTCTAACTCAATCGGTTTTTTTATACATGTTTGCGTTTGAATTTTTGAATTGAATTTTGCGTCTATACTGCAATTCTTTGATATTTTTCATAACTTATAAGAAGCATGCATCAGATTGTAATCCGGCTGTTCTTGCCCCTGGACGGCTGTGTGGTTGGTTTCATTTCAAATTGATTGATTGGCTTAAAAACATTTGATACTTGAAGTATGAGATGTTTTTATCCCAATCAATCACAATGGTGATTGCCCCAAACCAAGGGCACAGTCGGCCATTAAAACGGGTGCTCCAAACCTCTTACCCAGGCGGTAAAAATCCGTCTGGGCAGTTGCATAACCATTACACAAAAATCTTTTGCCCCAATTAGGAGAGTATGTGCAATTTTGGAATAAATAATCTAAGTAAGAACTTTGGTTGAAAACCGACTGATGCCTCATGGCATCCGAAATTTCGAAAACTTAATCGTTCTATAGACTATTCTGAGCAGACGACTATGAGTTGACCAATTTGGTCGTTCAATCGTTGCCGGCTGCATAGATGTGTAGAGCTGACAAAGAGCTTGCTCTCTGCGACGATTGCACCCGGAGGGGTGTCGCCGGACACCGTTGTCCATATTGGGACAGGCGGTTTTGTAAAATAAGCAACCATCTGGCCATTGGCCTTTGGTCTTGTTCGAGACCGGTTGTATAGCTATTAAGCGTTTTTGTGCCTAGTTTAATTATCAATCTGGCCATTGGCCGCATGTTATTTGAACGTTGAATTCATCACTAAGTTTCAAACTTAGTTGGTTTAGCAAATAATCCGTCTAAGCGTTGCCCAGACGGAACGCTTAGATGGAATAGTAATTATAAAGATAACAACATAACTGAAAACAAAGCCTGATTCTCATTAATAGACTTTTTGTTTACAAAAATTTACAATTCTCAGAAGTAGTACTTTTTTTAAGTTATCTACATTCCAAGTTCTAGGCAGGCGTATGTCGTCTGGGGTTTCCAGGCGGTAGTGCCATCCCTAACTTCTTCATAGATCCGGTAGGGGCCTTCCCAATTGGGGGTTAGCTTTCCAAGCTCATTGGCCCTACCAGTTGCCTCCATTTTTCGTAACACAAAGTCACCGGCTTTCAAAGGGCGCTTGTGTACTTTCATGTTGTAGGCTCTCATCATTCTCAGACGGTATATCTCATAACGCAGGGTAGCATTGCCTCTGCGTTCCGGGAGGGAGTCCAATGCCAGCCGCATGGCCTCCCAATTTGCCTCTTCGTCATAAAGAATGACTCTGAGAGTCGGCTCATAATGTTCAAAGAGCAAGACAGCTTCATTACCGTATACCATGAGAAATCGGGTTTCACCGGTTTCCCCTTTGGCGGTTGTCCAGATGGCCCATAGGACATGAATCAATTCTTCTGCCCATAAGCCACCGGCCCTTTCAATTTTCTTTTTTATGCCGTCTGAGATGAGTTTGTTGAAGGCTTCAACTTGGTCGTTTGCTTGGGGTCGGCCGACCGATGCAAAACAATGTGAGATCCCTTGATCTCCCAACCAAGTCTTAAGGTGAGGCGTTTCAAACTGAGGGCCATTATCAAACACCATAGACATAGGTACCCCAAATCGGGTGATGACGTTCTTCCAAATGAAAGAGATGACATCCTTTGTCTTGATGTTCTTGACCGGCTTCGCCTCCACCCACTTGGTGAAGTAATCCACAGCCACCAGAATATAACGCTTTCCTCCTGGTGCAGGCGTATAAGGACCCAAGATGTCCATGCCCCACTTAGCAAACGGGACTGGGCTGTGGATTGCCGTCAGATCAGTAGTCGGGTGATGAATAAGCTTGCCAAACCTCCGGCATTTGTCGCATTTTTTCACCAACTCTTCAGCATCTGCTTCAAGAGTAGGCCAAAAATAATGCCGCCTGGCTTTGACAGCTAGGTACCTGCCGCCTATATGGGAGGCACAGTATCTCGCATGCAATTCTTTGAGAACTTCTTTCCCCTTTTTTGGGGTAACACACTTCAATAAAGGTTTAAGAAAACCCGCCTTGAAGAGCTCTCCATTTCTCATCTCGAAGTTTGCTGCTCGTTTCTTCATGACGGCTATCTCCTGTGGTGAATCAGGAAGCGTGCCATCTGTTAAATATGCCCGGATGCCATCCATACAGGTAGAGCTTCGGTCCAGGATTCTAATGGGTTCTTGATATATACTTCTTTTTTCTAGAACTTCCTAAAAGACTGACCGAGGCGTATCACAGTAGGCAGAAGATGCCAGTTTGGACAATGCATCCGCCTGGTTGTTATCTGACCTGGGCACTTGACTCAAACGGAATAATTAGCATAAATAATAAGTTTACCCATGCCCAAATTGGTCTATAAACCAAAGATGAGTTCGGGAGCGAGAGTACTAAGATAACGTTCCTTTTAGAGGGAAATCGTCATCCTAGCCCTAGTACGGCCTCTACTAGCTCTTCCTTTTCACAATTTCATCACCAAACAATATATGCAACGTGATACCTAAAACTATGTTAGTTGATTTTATTTACAAGCATTAATTCACGTAGGAATTACATTGCAAAGTCGTTATTCTTATTTAATTAAATTCGTGGAAGAACAATAAATAAATAAGATTCGCCTTGGCTTAGGTGATCAACCAACAATTATTTAATTCAATTCTAGTCTTTATTTAACGCAAGATACTATATGGAATTGATTAATTAATTATTTTAAAAGTGATCAAATAACACTAATTAATTTATTAAAGTCCTTTTAAACAAGAAAATAAAGGTGATTTAACTAAGTGCTCGGGAATTTACCACTTCTCTTTGCTAGATCTCCGTTTAGAACACTTATGGACACCTTCTTGTTGGGGAACCTTCACCTTAGTAACAAAGTATCGAAAGGGTGGGTGTTTAGGACAAGAGGGCTAAGTTGCACAAGTTCACAAGTTATTTCGCCAGGGTTTTAGGTTAATTTCTGTCTGTTGAAGCCTCAGTTTAAGCTCGTATTTATATAGAGAATGATTAGGTTTAGGGTTTCGAGCAATCTTCCACAGCAGGTGTCGCACGCAACAAATGAAGTTGCGCGTGGCAACCCAGCGCAAGTTATAGAGTTGCGCTGCTATGTGTAGCGCAACTATTGGTCTTGCGCGCGGCTTTATGGTAAGATTCGATTTTATATTTTCCGTATAATTTCCGAATAATTACAAATCTTCCGTAGCGCAACTCTGGAAGTTGCGCAGGGTGTCGCGCGCAACTGAAATAGTTGCACGCGGCAACCCAGCGTGACTTTGTGAGTTGCGCACGGCTTTTCCTGCGGCAGCATTAAGTTTTAACCTAGGCGCTCCTAAATCCGTCATTATTAGGGTTTAAGCACGGGCTTAAGCCTTATTATGATCGGGTTTAGTTTATTGGACCTTTGTTTTGGCTTTTTTTCTTTAATTTGGGCTAGTCTTTTGTGTTTTGTGGCTTAACCAGTTATCCATAAGTATTCTTCACTTTGATACAACACAAAGATGGCTTTATTTACCGTCATTGCACTTCCTGTCGGGACAGGAGGCCAAAAGTAGATATCTACAAAGGGTATTTTAGTAATTCAACTTACTGTTTAAATCTTGGAGCCAAAATTATATTTGAATTTTGGCCCCAAAAGTATTTTAAAAACAAATTATTATTTTGGATAAAATTTATTATCCATTTATTTATTTTAAAAATCGGATTATTTATATATTTCGAATATTTTAATTAAGGCAAAAGCTATATTTTATTATTATTTTAATAAGGTCCAAAAATCCCATTTAATGATCTAATAATTTTGGATTTCCTAGTGTGCAAATTTGATTTTATTAGTTAAATTATTTGGTGAATAATTGGTATTTCATTAATTAATTATTTTATACAATAAATATTATTTACATAATTATTTTTAATTCCTTAAAACTAGCAAAATAATTTCCTAAATACTAAAGAGGAGGGCCAAAAATATGAGCTTAGGAAAGCTCAAAAATTTCGGCCACCCCAAGTGGATTTTCGGAAAATTGTTTTGGTAATTTGTATTTTTAATTATCTCCTTAAAATCTCTTATCTTCCTTAATTCTATTTTTCCACCTCTAAAATATTTGGCCACCTTATTCTCCTACCTTATATCCTCCTTGATTATTCTCCAAGAAATCCCTCTTATGATATCAATTTTCATGACATACATACCTTCCATATTCAATTAAACACAATCGCCTTAATATTAAAACTTTCCTTAATTCTTTTATTCACCTCTCCAAGTAACCCCTTAAACCCTACTTACCATAATTCTTCCTACATTTTCCTACCATAATTCATACACATGCTAGCCTAAAAATACCCCTTTATTTCATGATCAAACACTCACACAATTCTCATAATTTT
This sequence comes from Chenopodium album, assembly GCF_948465745.1. Taxonomy (NCBI): domain Eukaryota; kingdom Viridiplantae; phylum Streptophyta; class Magnoliopsida; order Caryophyllales; family Amaranthaceae; genus Chenopodium; species Chenopodium album. Next base: position 24,013,818 of record NC_137839.1, read on the forward strand.
CTCTCAAATTATCTAATCATTTTCTCTTCTTTTCTTTTCTCCTTTTCCTTATTTTCTTTCTCCTCCCTTGCGCCACCACCGAGCACCACCCCAGCCACCACTCCCGGCGCCACCTACCGCCGCCTCCGACCACCACTAACCGCGGTAGCCACCTGCTGCCGCCACCTCCTTGCTCTTCTCTTCTTCGGTATTTATTTTCTTTTCTCCTTTCCTCTTATTTAATTAATTATATATTATGGGGATTTTATAAAATTATAATAAATGGTTTTAATTAAATAAAAAATCAGATTTTAATTATGTTCTTGAGAAAATAATTTTAAGGTTCATGTACATATAGTTGGGAGGTTTTAATTTAATTATTTGTGATTATTTGTTAACCTTATATTGATTATTAAGGTTATATTTATTTGTAGGATGTTTTTGATCAAGCTACTTGAGAGTTCTTTTGTGATGTTTTTAGCTAAGAAAGGATCAAGGTACGTTGGGTGGCTAGATACCTTGAAAGTGATTGGTTGAATAAGCATGTTGAATGATTTTGTGATGTTTAAATTAAATTGAATTATGATTTATGAAATAAAAGTATGTTTAAATGATTGGTTTTAATAATTAAGTTGAGGCATTAATTTTATATCATGTTTTGAATGATTAAAATTATTGTTAATGTTTCAAAAAGGTTTGATATTGAAAGCATGTTGAATTTAATAAAGGAGTTTGAATTAATTGGGATTATTGGATTTAAAAGAGGATTTATTGAATCATTGAACTAAATTTATTATTTATGCTTTATAAGCATGTTAGTAATCCACTATGCGGATTTGATTTATTGATAAGGCCTTGGACTTTGTATGACCGGATCTTTTCTCAAGAATAGCCTTGTAACATAAGGAGACAAGGTTGGGGGGTGTGCACACTTTGGGAGAGGAATTGGTTCTATTGGTTTTAATTGGTTTATTATGAGGAATTGGTTTTTAATATGAGGAATTGGTTTTAAAATAACTGGTATTGGTTTTATTGATTATTGATATTGGAATATTGAGAATCGGTTTTGAATCATGAGTTTGGAATTATTGGATTAATTTATTGGAATTGATTTCAAAAGCATGTTTGCAAATAAATTGAGTTTAATTATCTTGCACTTATCTTACTTAGCATATTTTGATAATCCGTACTTCTTAATTGTTTTGGTTTGCCTTGTTTACCGTAATGGTAAGCAGTGTTATTTTTCAGGTGGAATAAATAATTGATGCATTGGAGTCCCGGGATTTGGTTTCATCTAAATTAGGAGTTTTGGTCTTGTATTTAATTCGAGTACTTATGACATTGGTTTCTATGAATAGTTATTATTAATAAAGAAGAGTTTTGAAGTTTTCGCTGCAAAGTATTGATTTAATTAGTAAGTTTGAGTAGCCTTGCGTAATCACGCGGCGGTAATACGCCTAAGTCTATCTCTACGGTATAATTATACGTATTAAACTAGTATTTCCGTAGAGGGAGATTTGGGGGTGTTACAATTATAGTCATCTGGATTATCAAACCTTGGTGGCTTCCATAACCGTATTATTCATATCTTAATTGTCATATTTTCCTTCATTGAAGTTATGTCTTCAATGAACTCATATTGTTGTGGAGACATATTAATATATCCTACATGATTAGAAAAGTTACTACCGAATAATCATAATAATTGACATCAATATGAGTAAAAGTAAATTACAAATTGAAATGTGGAAGGAAAATAATTTCATACCTTTAAATACATAAAACACACACTGAACAAGGTAATGTTGAAATAAAAATGCAACATATCAATAAATATTTAAACAAAATGTCAATCACTTTGGATAATAATTTCTTTTTGTTATTTACTCTTATCATCACAATTAAATAGAAGAGAATTTAGGATAATTAGTGCTTTTTTTTTTTATTTACACTTGTAATTTACTTTGGCATTCTGGCCAAAAGTCACTTACAACATTAATAGTTTCCATATTCATAGGTCATAACTCTTTTTTTTCGAACAATGCTTAGTTTTTGAATGGATATATAGGTTATGTTATGCAATTTGATAGTTTCCATAATTATAGGCCAACAACAATCGTAATATGCATGATTATCTAATACAATACCTGTTATTATTATACATTATACATATAAAGCGTAGTTTTTTTTAAAAAAATATATAAAAAATAAAAAATAATTGATGACATCATACAACAAAATGGTGGGAATTTTTTTAATGAGGAAGCGACACATAGGATAGGGAGGGGGTGTATTCTATCAGCAATTTTCTGTTTAAGTAATAGTTAACTAGTTTTTGCCTCGTGCCATGCACGACTACATAATAATAAGACTTGTAAATCATAAAACTAAAGTCAATTAAAATAAAGTTAGTTTAAATGGAATGACTTATATAACATTTTTTTAAAAAATTTGAATTTTTTTTAAAGAAATAATAGAGCATTATATTAATTAAGGGGAAATGTCTATTTCCGCAAGAGTTACAATACTATTAGGAAAAGAATTAAACCTTAAAAATTAGTCATTCTCTCCCGTATCCCCCCTAGCAACTAGGTGAACTACCTTATTGCAATTTCTCTTGGGATGCAAAAACAAACACACATTAAACCACGCTCTATCTTTTCTAATATCATTATAAACAACATGAATAGGGGCACGACCATTTGCTTCAGAGAGGATAGCTTGGATGACATTCACCACATCTGCTTCAACCCACAAATTTCCTTACTCGAATCTAATGGACAATTGTAAAGCTTAACGCATAGCTTGAGCTTCGACACACTCCGGATTAGAGGAGCTTACCATCTTTGTTGCTGTCAGAACTAGGCTTCCATCAGCGTCCCTGAAGACAACACCTAGTCCAGCATTACCTATAACAGGTACATGTGCATCGACATTCGCCTTTATGCATCCTTGGGGGGGGGGGGACATTTCCACACAATATTGCTGGATGTAGAAGCAGGGGCAGCAGGGAGGAACACCTTCTGTGCACATATGATATAATCCTCCACTAGTCTGCACAACCCAACCGCAAGCATAACAGCATCAGTACGCTCATCCTAAAAAATATGTAGGTTCCTACAACGCCACGCAGCCCACATCAGTGCTGCCATACACTTCAACACCCCTCCATCCACTTTGCCATACAACCAGATCCACCTCGCTCCAAAAGACTATGTAGGAGCATCAATTAAGTATTCATCCAGACCACTATGTTCCCATATTTTTTTTCACAGCAAAGCACTCAAATAAAGAATGAATGATCGTCTCCCTCGCCACCCCACATACCTGACACGATGCTTCATTTGTGATATGTCGCTGCATTAGGCGATCTTTTACAGCCAGATTACCTTTGACAGCACCCCATAGGAAATGCTTGAGCTTGGGCGGACCTTGTATTCGCCAAACCGATCTCCAACAATCCTCATTGCTGCCAACATCACCAACATCGGCAGTAACATCCCTTGCAAGCCAGTAACATGATTTTTACAGTGAACATACCATTTTAAGTGTAACCCCAATAAATATTATTCCTTATAGCATGGCTTGGCAGAGGATTTGTGAGTATCATAGCTGCAGTTTCATCATCAAACAGGTCACGAATTTTATTATTGTCCCACCTCATACACCCTTCCACCATTAACCAATTTACAGGAATATTTTCATCCATTTCGTTCGGTTGCTGCAGAAAAAAATTGCTTGCCATCCTTTACTAACCAAGCATCCTTCCAAGCTTTAATGTCACGTCCATCACCCACTCTCCACACCAAACCATCACGCAACAAGCCCTTTGCACCCCATATACTTCTCCAAGTATAACTTGGGTCATGACCACAATTAGCTTCAAGAACATTTGAATTCTTAAAGTATCGTTCTTTGAGAATTTTGGAAATCAAGGTGCTCGGATTCGATTGTATCCTCCATATTTGCTTTTCCAAGAGTGCTTGGTTAAAACACTTAAGATCACAAAACCTCATCCCACCTTTAGTTTTCAGTAAACACAATTTCTTCCAACTTTGCCAATGCAACTTCCTATGATTAACAGTTGATCCCCACCAAAACCAGCAAAGAAGACTATGAATTTCCTCTATTAGCCCTTCCGGCACCTTAAAAATGCTCATCATATAAGTTGGGATTGCTTGGGCCACTGCCTTTATAAGCACCTCCTTTCCCGGATTAGAAAGTGGTTTCTCCTTCCACCCATTCAACTTTTTCCAAATTCTCTCTTTTAAGCATACAAAAATGGCCTTCTTCGATTTACCAACGATCGTTGGTAACCCCAAATACTTCTCATGTCTATCAACCTCACGAACCCCAAGAGTATCAACAATGGCTTGTTGTCTTTCTACCGTCACACTTTTGCTAAAAGCAACCTCTGTCTTATCTAGATTGACTTTTTGACTAGATGCTTTCTCATATAAACTGACGATTTTAGCTATTTTCGAACATTCCTGCAGAGTAGCTTTTGCAAATAAAATACTATCATCACAAAAACTAAATGAGACACTCTCGGAGCCGCGCGACAAATTTTTGCACCACTTAATTTCTTTTCATGAGCAGCTTTTGATAGTAAACCTGAAAAAGCATCCGCACATAAAAAAAACAAATAAGGCACTACAACAAATCATCACTTGTGCCACAAATTATGCCACGGGAATTCAAAATTCGTGGCATAATTTCATCTAGCCACGGGAAAAATGATCTATGATATAAAACCTAAATAAAAAGAATAATTTATGCCATGGGTATTTATTCTCCCGTGGCTAATGTATCACTTGTGCCACGAATAACGGTTTTCCCATGGCAAACTTTACATTTGTGCCACGAGTATATCTTTTCCCGTGGCATACTTTAAACTTGTGCCAAGACAAGTTTATTCTCGTGGCGAACTTTACACTAGTACCACAGGTAATAATTATGACATAACAAAAATAAACTTATGCCATGAATTTTGATACAACAGAAAGATTTTGTAGTTAGATCTGATCTTCTAATGCCTTGGAAAATTCAAGTCTTTCCCTTTTTATGAGTATTCAGACTCGTTCTCCATCTCTCTCACTCCTCAATTTAGCTCCAAACATTTCTCTATCTCCCATCCTAAATACTATTAGAAAAATTAATTATTTGCTTCTATTAAAGCATCTCCTACGGTTTATTATAGGGACTTTCTTGCTTTAAAAAGTATTAAAGCAGTAGCTTGACCATTGGAACAATATTGAAAGACCTGCTTTAATGAGCAACACTGCTCACTCAAGCAACAATGCAAGATAAAGAAAGTCGAACGAGTATTTAAAAACGAAGGAAATATTCATTAGCAACGGTTTTAGGCAATAACCTCATATTTTTTAGGCATTGATTAGTGGGGGATTTTCATTTAATTGCTGCAAATCAATAAACAACCTTTTCCCTAAACTCTTCTTTTCCTATAAGGCAGGCTATAACCGCCTATTTTCATTTCGCTCTCCCTCCTTCTTCCAGCTTCAAATTCCTTCATTCGCCCTAACTCTCACCAGTCATGCATTGTAGAATTCTCTCAATCGAGCCGCTCCTCACCGGTCACTGTCACGGCACTGTCCGCGCCTTCTCGTTTGACGTCCCCGCTTCCTCAAATCTCCGGTGCTGCCTAGCTTGAATCTCCGACAACATCTTCTTAAAAGTAATGTTTAAATATATTTCTTTAATTGAGAATGAATTTTGGTTTGGGTAATGTTTTGGGTTTATAATTTATTAATAGTTTTTAACGACCTGCAAATTGGGGTTTTTTTTATCTATCAAAATTTTACCTAACAAGTATTAAATTGATTTTTGGTTGTTTCATTTTGTGGAATTTGGCAAAATCGCAGCCTAGGTGTCCGCTTCTTTCAGTTTCGAAATTGAAGGATCAAACTATCAGAAGTTACTACGGAGTAATAATCTTCCTCGGCTGCTTCCAAGAGATAATCTACACTTTATAATTATATAATTTGGTAATTTTACCTGGATTCGTTGAAATTCAAGTTCAAAGCTGATTTATTTTCTCACTTTAAATAAAATTAAATTTAGGAATTTGTATGTGTTGTTGATAAGGAATTACTCCGTATCTCCTAAGAATTGGTCAATGATTAATTGATTATTATGGTGTGACTAGCTGTCTAGTTGCTGGCAATTTCTTCTATGAACCAATTTAGTAATTGATGAGTGATGTTAATTATGATATCCTTTCTTGGTATCATTAGCATCTCTAAGTGTTTATATATGTGGAAAATTGTTGATATTGCAATTAGTAGAAGCACTAAATGTAGAATAATGTAAGTTTTCTTTAATGAGATTGAAGTAGACGTTTTTATTTGTGTGTCAAGCCTCTTTTTTCACCTCCTGGCACTCTCTCACCACCATTGCTGCTTCTACCTAAAACTCTCTTCATTTGTTTTCTTCCATAATAACATTATTTTTATGAAAAAAAGTTAGTACCTCCTGTCATCTTCTTACTTATTGGCTGCAATCAATTTTAGCGAGGATAGTGAGAAGCTTACTGCCTCTTGCTTCTAGGTTCGTGTTAATGTTACTGCTAGTATTTTTCTAAAATTGAAGGTATACATTCTTACTTAGACTTATACATATATGCATTAGTAGTTGGGGATATGCGAACAAATATATTTACCTATTTTTGTTGAATTGATCCTGGTGTCTAAAATGTGTGGTTAGATGTCTGTCCTGATTTTAATCCAACCGGAGCTCCCTTGGGACGGCAATTGATTTACAAACGCCCCTTTGTTTTGCTATAGGCTCCGACAAAGGGATATACATTTACTTAATTAGCAACTAAAATCATGTTCCTTATGTATGGCAAAATAATTTAAATAACCTTTTCTGTTATGTCTCGGGTAAGAGCCTAAAAGATTTGATTAATTTAGGAGTATATCTACTAGCTTACTAAGTTTGATTTAGTTGAAGATCATGTTAAGAACGAAGTAGGTTGTAATTAAGAGGATCTTTCTGTTTTGAGCCAAAGCTCTGGATTTTGAATCAATCAATTATATACATAACTCGATTGTAGGGTAAAATTTTAATCTCCTTAAGATTAATTAGAACTTGTTATGTTTTTTTTTATCCTAAAATAAAACTATGTAAGTTTTGTTTTTAATTTGTTTGTTTATTTATTTTTTTAATAATTCATATCGGATGTTGGAACATCACGATGGAGGCTTGGAGGGTTGAATCCTTCTAAGATATTGAAGGCAGACTCCATGTTTTGGTCAGAGGTTTCAATTCAATTGTTATAACTCACTAGCAATATTGAGAAAGCTATTCTGGTAATTAATCTAGTCTAGAATTGCTTATGTCGTTTATTTCTAAGCAATCATATTATGTGATGAGATACATGTATGAAATCCTTTTTTTCTACCGTGAATGCAAGGGAAATTTTCTAGAGGTTAGTTATTTTACCCCTTTTAATAAATATTACTTGTCAATATCCATAATTATTTCATTTGCTGCAGGTTTTTTTTGGGTGTTTGTGTTAGTGGTTTAATCTGCTGGGTTTTGGTAGCTACAAGAATCTGATTTTGTAGTTTGTTTAAATGATCAAGTTAAACATGTTTGTGCTATAATTTTGTATGGGTGTTTGTGACAGTAGTTTAGGATTGAAGTAGTCTTGAGGAAGTGTATCTAGATGGTCTATGTTAGTTGTTGCTTAGAAATTAGAATCTTGTACAGTCATCTGAGCTTATTAACTTCAGAAGTAAAGAAACCTAGATTTAAAATAAATGAGCTAAGTGATAAAAAAAGGTATGTTGTCTTCAAAGTGTCATAGCTACTTATTCCATTAGCATGGGAAAACTAAGTTCTGAAGAAAAATGGTACCATTACATCTTCCCTTACAAAATGTGGTTTGCAGAATAAAACTAGGACATGTACTTATGAAAATCAAGCTAGAGCTTTTGAATATGCGATAATAAATTTCTTGTCCTTCTGTACCTTTCAGCTTAACAATTCACAACACACTCTAATCAATAATTTCGTGTATTATATTTCTATGCTACAAGAAATATAATAAGATACGTCCAATCCAATCCACCCCATTATATTAGTTGCAAAGAGCTAAACCAAAAATAAACATTAAAAGAAAGTCATATTATTTCCTGAAAAAATTGACAGTTAAAAGCATAAGTAGTAATCCAGGTTTAAAATAAAATTAAAAAAATTGAAGGGGTATGACTGATAGTAACTCCGATCATAAAGTTCATGATTCAAATTGCTGTTAAAAGATAGATGAATCAAAGTCAGTTGAAAAGACCCTTAGTTCCCATGATTAATAAGATCTTTAAGACATTTATAAAATCGTCCCCTTAGCTTAATTCATCTTGTGTGATACACTATTCTGAATATTGATTTATGTTTACTATTTTGTTCAGGAGGTTCCAGAGAAGGTCCAATTTAATTTCATGGAAATAGCTTTTCTTTGGCATCTAATGTTGCTTGGAAGACAGTGGATGCTCCCTTCGGTTTTTAATCATAGCAAGGCCATCAACTGAAACATACTAAGGTACGACTATGTATCTTTTATGGGTGCCAACCATTCATTAAGCTGTCTAATATTGGGACTATAATGAGGATTTGTGGTCTTATAGCTCTACTTTTGGGGATTTGATCATTCTTGTTCCTCCATTTGCATAAATATTTAATAGCTTATCACTAGCATGAGCATTCTACACTTGTATACAACTTATTTAATTTTTTTTTTCTTCATTTATTGTAGGTAAAAAGGATAATGCGGAGTCGATAATGCGGAGCACAAGGCGTATTAACACATGCTTTTATTTAGGATTTAAATTTTTGTTTTAGTTTTTGGTTTTTTTTATTAACCTAGTGAGCCGGTTGTGAGACAATTGAGACATATTAACATATATAGTATACTAGTATATGTTTTTTATGTATGGATACCGACTCCTAGTTGTAGTATGTTTGTACATATGGATATCAAATGTCGATGTAAAATTTTATTATGTTACATAATTATTTCAAGAATGACAAATGTGTAATTTTTGAGAAAAAAAAAATCCTAAAAAAAATTTCAGCCAAAGTGGTATTAGTGTCATAAGATTTTGTTTGTCACATTAATTAATATTGTGGCATTGAATTTATTTAACAAAAATTATTGACCACATTAATTATTGTAGCAACATAGTTTATTTAGCTACGGTGGTATTAGTGGCAAACAAACTTATAGCCACGGTAATATTTTTGGCTATAAGGGTAATTAGCTACGGTATAGTTTGTGGCGAATAAGATGTTAGCCACGTTAATATTCGTGGCATTACAATTTGTTTGCCACGGGAATAACTGTGGCTTAAAATTCAAAATTTGCCACGATATTCGTTTTCCCGTGGCAAATTTCTAGCCACGGCCTCTTGTGCCACGAGAGTAAATTTCAAAATTCCCGTGGCAAAATTGCATAGCCACGGAAATTTTTAACTTGCGACACGATTTTACTCGTGGCACAAAGGTCAATTTGTTGTAGTGAAGGCTGAGGTGGAGGCTGCTGACCCGGCTGGTTTGACCGGTTGGGAGGGCTTCTGATTGATTATCAGCCGCTTGAGGCTGGCTGCCTTCATTTTTTTCGTCCTTCGCCGGCTCTGCTTCATTGTCTGAGACTTCATATCCCAGCTCAGCAGCCCAGTCTTTGAAGCGAGGCGGAGCTGCCTCTCCCAAAACTTGGGCATCATACACCGTAGTGGCGTAGTTATACCTAAGTTTGTATTCTTCAAAGTCTATATCCGAATAGAGGAGCCTCAGGTTATCTTCAGGCGGGCCGCATTGTCCCGCTCATTCTACTCCATCAGCTGAGTCTGCTCCTTGGCGATCTCATCAGCCTGCTTGTTCCGCAGGTTAACAATCTCCACCCCCAACCGGGCGACGCCTGCCCGGAGCTTCATTTTCTCCTTATCAGCGTCCTCTAATGCCTTGAGCTCAGCTTTAGCATCTGCTAGTTTTTGATCAAGGTCATTAGCCCGGCTGTTGGCTTCATCATTAGCAGTCGTCAGATTCCGGATCAGCTCCTCCTGTTTCAACTCTACTGATTTAATCTTTAATTCACACATATAATTAGTGTTATTTCAAAGAATACTACAAGAAGGGGGGGTTGAATTGTAGTATGAGAATTTAGCCAACTTTTTGCGAAATTAAAAACTAAGTAAGCTAAAGGAACAAAAAGATTAACTAAAGGAACTAAAGAATGCAAGAGAGATTTTTTACGTGGAAAACTCCTTGGCCCTAACAAGGAGAAAAACCATGACCACTTGGGATTTTGGGAAACGAATCTTCACTAGAATAGGGAAAATGGTCCTATTACAAACTAAAGACTCAAACTCAAGTTCCTCTACGAACTTGAAACCCTGAGAAACAAGTCACCCAACTTGTCACTCTTCTCTTCTCTTTCTCTCTTCTCACTTCTCTGTTTTCTGTTCTCTTTCTCACTTCTCTTTCTCATACACAAAAATTCACTCAAACTTCCCCATTCCCCAAATTACAACTTGAAAGAAAAACAAACTCTAGTATAAGAACATTAAGAACACTCTAATGAACTTGTGTGGAATTGACACTTGACTCAAATTAAAAGCTAGAAAACTTATGTGAGCAAGGGTGAGATTTTCTAACAGAAATCAATAGCTATTTATAGATTGCAAAACGCCTTGGAAAATCATCTTTGTGCAGCAACATCATTACACCACTACTCCAACCCACTAAGAAGATCATGTCCCTTAAATTAAGGAACCATGAACTCCTTAATGTGCATGTCCATGCCTTGAAGAAGAACATGGGGAGTACGCCGCAAGATAAGGAAAACATGGTGATTTTATTTTTCAAAAGATATTTTCGAAAATAAGAAAATAAATAAAATCCTTTTGCACAAGATATTTTCGAAAATCAGAAAATAAAATAAAATCTTTTTAGTTTAGAAAAGATAGACGTTTACTACTTTAACCATTTTCCTAATTTCTAGCATGCACAAAATTTTCTCCTAAGACCAAATCCACACAGAATTTTCGAGTGTAATTAACTTCTTATGCTTACACAAATCCTAAAATATAAAAATATATTTAGTCTTCATGCCTTCTATGAAGCTTCTACTTCGAGGCTTCCTGTTCCTTGGAACGAACTTCTCTTCTCTAATGAAGCTTCTTCTCTAAAGCTTCTGTTCTCTGAAGCTTCTGCTGAGGGGAACCTTCTCTTCTCAAGTCTTCATTTCTAAAGCACCAGTTCTTGCAAAGGATCTCTTGTTTATGGATAGCTCTGCTTCTGGCCTTCTTGTTCCTCATGGTATTCTTACAAGACAGTTAATTCTCCTGGTCTTTGCAACTAAGCACACACTTAACCAATCAAGCACTTATTAGTTTGTAAGTAAGTGAGGTTGTGTCATCATCAAAATCATTAAGTCCAACAATATTCCCCCTTTTTGATGATGACAAACAAACCAAACTTACTTACAAGGAAACAGAAATAATCCAAGTTATTCCTAAAGGAAAGAAAATGCAAAAAAAACTAAGTACAATGCAAAAAGGGAACTAATGTTAAGGAAATAAAACAATGCTTAAATAAATAACTTAAGGAAAAACTAAAAAAAATTTGAAAAAACTTGTATATACATTATACCTGCTTGTAGAGAGTAGGCAGCTTGTGAAGATTTTGAACAGAGACCATAGAGTGATTAAGTTTCCTTGATAGTTTGCATCTTTTCCCCCTTTTGGCATTATCAAAAACCAACATACAAGCATATAGTATACCATAACACAGCAACAACTAGGGGTTTAGTGTTAAGACAAGAAGCATGCATAGAGAGAAAATATTCACAAAGCATATAGGCAGAATATACATAGATATTAATCATCCAAAACCAATTTAAAACATCGGCCAAATGTACCAAATTTGCAAGGTTACCTAAAGAAATTAAAAAGTGCCCAAAATATTACATACCGAAATAAAATTGTTTCCCAAAAATAGATAAAATTTAAGTGTCATCAACATAAAGAGGCTGCAAGGAAAGATAGGTTAAGAAGCAATGCTCTGGTCATCATCAACAACAAGATCCTCCAACTTCTTGCATATTTGAGACATTATGTCCTTGAGAGTGGACTGTCTCCCTTTCTCCAAGCTTGAGACCAGTTTCTTCACATCAGCATCAAGAGAGAGCATACTCTTCTTCAATTCCGCCATATGCAGCTTTGACTCTTCTTGTTCCTTCAGCACCTTCGGGAGCATATCCTTCATCTCCTTCACATCCTCGCTGGGAACCTTTGGTGGGGAACTGAAAGCTACAAAACCTGTTCCTGCAGATGCATACTTGCCCAAAATAGGAGAACTTGTGATTTTCTGTAAATCCTCCTGCACCCCAGTGATATCAATGCAAATGGGTGCAGAGGTCTCCTTTTTCTTCATCAACCTCAATCTCTTCCTTTTCTTCCTTCCCCCTATTTCAGTGACCTCCTCAACTACCTTTTCCTCTTCCTCCTCCTGAATATCCTGCACCACTCCCTCTACTATCCCCGTAGCCCTCTCTTCCTCCCCCTCAGCTAGGGCACCTACTTCCTTAGGCCTTTTCTCCTTTTCCTCCAGCACAACTTCAAAACATCCATCCACAACCTTCATCTTATGGTTTTCAAGGAAAATAGGTTGCATGTATTTGGTGTTTTTGAGGGGCAGGGGTTCTTTATCAGCAAAGGAGATACCAAAGTTTTCGAAGACATAGGTAAGTAGGTTACCATATCCCACCTTCCATCCTTTTGGAACAAAATGGGAAAGGTGTTGGATCATGATAGAGGGAAAGTTGATTTGGATCTTTTTGGCTAGGCAGTAGATGAGAACAGAGTCAAGCTTGTTGGCACCGTCTCTCTTTTGGGAGCAAGGAATTATGTCATTAGAAACAAACTTCAGCAGAATTTTGTCAAGAGGGTTAGGTCATTGTGGTTTATGTAGGTTTCCTCAGGGTCACCACCTAAAAACTCCACTATTTCATCAATATTTGCATCAGGAAGAGGGTTCCTTATCACATTACTTTTGAAATATAGATCATATCCAGTATTAGGAACATCAAACAACTCAGCCAAGTACATCGCATCAAACTCTATTTCTTTTTCATACACACAGCAATAAAAAACACCTTTAGAGTATTTGAAACTTTTGCCAAAATCCTTCATAGCATCAACATACAAACTCCGATTAAAGCATTCACTCAACAAATTCACCCAATTTTGAGACTCAATCAAATCAAGCAGTTCATACAACTTAACAGACTTACACCAAGGAAGATTAATAGCCAAACCTATCACAAAGTGATCACCAATTTTCTCTTGCCTTTTAATGGTTGCTGGCTTGTCCCGGTAATTGACCCCTAGTTCCGGAGCACTTTCTTCTTCATCTTTCATGTCATCAGACTTCCTTTTGCGAGAAGACTGAGATTCGGTAGTCAAATCGACTTTTGGAGGCTCTTGAAAATCGATGGGAGTGATTTCCGGTGGAATTTCCATGGTGATGTTTAGGGTTGGGTTTGTGTTTGAGTCGGCTTCAATTTGGGTTTTTAGAGAGGTAGACATTGGATAGTAGTTTTGATCAGAGTGATGAGAGAGAAGGTAATTTTTGTGTGGTGTAAATTTTTGTGAGGCTGACATGTTTTATGGTGGAGGTAAATTGGTGAAGTGAGGTGTCGTTTGGGAAGTGAGGTGAATTAAGTTGATTTGACACTCATATTTATTGCTTAAAAGGGAAACGCAAACCGTGTTTTAAGAGAGTAATGTGAGTGGGATACTTTTGAACAAAAGATAAAGATGAATATTTGATGTATTCATCCGATTTTTGTGTTTAGATAAAAGGAATTTGGAATTTTGAAAAATAGATAAACACAATAATTTTATCTCTTGAATTTAATAAGTTAAAAGTCACTTGCAAATGCAAGTTGATACACAGAACAATTCAACAAGGCTCATGCAACCAATTTTGGACTTTCACATTCTATGTCTTTCAAATTTACATGCTCTTAGCAAATATTACCCCTGCTTACAACCTGTCATAACTATGTAATTAAACATACAACACTTGTGCACAATATACAATAGTTTAAGCACATCAGTTTGAGTTTCATACCTGAGGGAACTTGATGCATTTTTCTCAGTATAACTTAATCATTCCAAGTTCCATTCTCATCTTCTCATGCCTTTCTCTATTCAAGGGTTTTGTTAAAATATCTGCAATTTGATTGTCAGTTTGGAATAAATCTAATTTAATCAAACCCTTTTCAACATTATCCTTAAGGAAACGATGCCTTACATGAATATGCTTGACTCTTGAATGATGGACTGGATCTTTATATATGCAAATTGCACTAGTGTTATCACAATAGATAGTAATGCAATTAAATTTAATACCAAAGTCACGCAACAGTTGTTTGATCCAGAGGACTTGAGAGCAACTAGCAGCTGCTGCTACATACTCAGCCTCTATAGTAGACAATGCAATAGTATTTTGCTTCTTGGAATCCCAAGAGACTAGACAAGAGACAAGGAACTGAACCATACCTGAGGTGCTTTTCTTATTGACTAAGTCACCTGCATAGTCAACATTTATGAATCCTCTAAGCATAAAGTCATCACTTCTAGGATAGAACAGACAAAGGTCATCTGTTCCTTTGAGGTATCTCAAAATTCTCTTAACAGCCGTTAGATGTGATTCTTTAGGAGTAGACTGAAATCTAGCACACAATCTAACACTAAAATAAATGTTAGGCCTACTGGCTGTTAGATATAGTAATGAACCAATCATACCTCTGTAAATGGTTTGATCCACACTTGTTCCCTGTGGATCCTCATCAAGTCTTGTTCTTGTTCCCATAGGTGTATGATTTATCTTGGCATTCTCCATGTTGTACTTCTTCAGAAGTTCCTTGACATACTTATGTTGGTGAATCATTATTCCTTCAGCTGTTTACTTTATTTGAAGTCCAAGGAAGAAATTTAATTCGCCCATCATGCTCATCTCAAATTCACCACCCATTAGCTCAGCAAAGTACTTGCACAAATTATTGTTAGTAGCACCAAATATAATATCATCTACATAGATCTGTACAGCTAACAAATCAGTTCCTCGAGATTTAAGAAAAAGAGTTTTGTCTACTTTTCCTCTTTTGAAATCATTTTTCAGTAGGAACTTTGAAAGCCTTTCATACCAGGCTCTTGGAGCTTGTTTAAGCCCATAAAGAGCTTTATCAAGCTTAAAAACATGATTTGGAAATTTAGGATTTTCGAAACCTGGAGGTTGTTCAACAAACACCTCCTCATTTAAGAAACCATTAAGAAAAGCACATTTCACATCCATTTGATAGAGTTTGAAACCAATAAAAGAAGCAAAAGCTACTAGGATTCTAATAGCTTCTAACCTAGCTACAGGAGCAAAGGTTTCAACAAAATCAATACCTTCCTGTTGGTTGTAGCCCTTCACAACCAATCTAGCCTTGTTCCTTACTATAATGCCATGTTCATCAAGCTTGTTCCTGAACACCCATTTGAGCTCAATAACTTTCTTTCCCTTAGGCTTTGGCTCAAGGTGCTAGACTTTGTTCCTTTTGAAGTCATTGAGTTCCTCTTGCATGGCCACTATCCAATCAGCATCTTCCAAGGCTTCTTGATGATTTTTTGGCTCTAGGATGGACAGAAATGCATGGAACACACAGAAGTTCCTCATTTGAGATCTTGTTTGAGTTCCTTTTCTTATGTCACTGATAATGAGATCAGTTGGATGAGAACCTTGATACTTGAATGGCCTGGGTTGAAATTTCCTTGCTGGAACTCCAATTTGAGGAGCATCTGGTTCTGTTCCTCCTGCTTCTTCTGCTTGTTCCTCATTCACCTGTTCATCTAGTTGAGGAACCTCTCCATTTTCTTGATGATCCTCTTCTGGAGTAGGCTGCTTTTCTTTGGTTTGCTTCTGAGTCTCTTCTTCATCCCTGTCTCTTATCAATCCAATTTCAAAATCATTATCATTTTCTTGTTCCTGCATACTCACAAACTGGTTAACTTCATCAAAGATTATGTGAATGCTTTCCTTAACACACATTGAGCTTTTATTGTAAACTCTATAAGCTTTGCTATCAGAGGCATATCCTAGAAATATGGCCTCTTCACTTCTTTCATCAAATTTCCCTAGGTTTTTCTTACCATTATTATGTACAAAGCACTTACAACCAAAGGCTCTAATATGAGATATGTTTGGCTTCCTTCCCCTGAATAGTTCATAGGGAGTCTTGTTGATGATACTTCTAATTGTTACCCTGTTAAGGATGTAACATGCTGTATTCACGGCTTTAGCCCAGAAGTTCCTTGGTAATCCACTTGCAATCAGCATCGTTCTAGCCATTTCCTCAAGGGTTCGATTCTTCCTTTCTACAACTCCATTCTGTTGGGGAGTCCTTGGAGCTGAGAAATTATGATTCATGCCATTTTCCCTGCAAAACTCATCGAATCTTGAGTTCTCAAATTCAGTTCCGTGATCTGATCTGAGATGGACTATGGAGTGACCACTGATTTTCTGTATTTTCTTGGCAAAAGCAACAAACTCGTTAAAAGTTTCATCTTTACTAGGAAGAAAAATAACCCAAGTGAATCTAGAATAATCATCAACGATAACCAAAACATATTTCTTGCCGCTTCTACTTTGAATTCTCATGGGACCACACAAATCCATATGGATTAATTCCAAAGGATTTGTAGTGCTAGCCATTTTCTTCAATTTAAAAGATGAACGAACATGCTTGCCTTTCACACATGTATCACAAACTTTGTTCTGTAGGAACTTGATAATAGGAAGTCCTACAACCAAGTTCCTTGACCTCAGCTTGTCCAGTAATAAAAAGCTAGCATGTCCAAAACGTTTATGCCATAGCAGGGGATCATCTTCAACAACACTCAGACATGTAAGGTTGTTCCTTGGGATTAAGTTGAGGTCAACTTTATAAGTGTTCCCTTTTCTTGCTCCTTCTAGAACAACCTTTCCTGACTTGTTGTTGATGATGTTGCAAGAATCAGAAGTAAAACTTACAGAGTTTCCCTTATCACAGAATTGTGATATACTGAGCAGATTGTGCATTAAGCCCTCGACCAGGAACACATTATCAATGGAATGAGATTTATATCTTCCAATTTTGCCTTTTCCAATGATCTCGCCCTTCTTATTATCCCCAAAGGTTACTGTTCCTCCAAGGTAGTCTTCTAGTGAGAGGAATTTTGATTTATCACCTGTCATATGCTTTGAACAACCGCCGTTGAGATACCACGAGTTGTTCCCCCTCACTAGGACCTGTAAGAAAACTAAGCATTAGGCTCAGAAACCCAGGTTTCCTTGGGTTCCTTAGACGTGGATGTAATATCAGTTTTCTTTACCCACACTTGTTTTACATTTCTTTTATCTGCTTCTTCTCTTATCCTACATTGTCAATAGAGATGTCCAGTCTTACCACAAAAAGTACATACCTTCATGCTAGGAAGCTCAACATATTTCTTTTGCTTACCTTTCCTCTTGGTCATGTAACCAAGGCCTTCAGTTCTTTTTCCTTGAGCTTCAGCTATCCACTTAGGTATGACTTTTGGGTCAATACTTCTATCCTTTCTAGCATTAAGTTCCGATTCAAGTTGATACTTTTGGGTTTTTAAAGTAGAAAGCTCATCTTTCAAATTTTCAAAATCAACATTGAATTTAAGCAACTGATCGCTTGAGGAACTGCTAGAACTGATATGAGAATTCATGAGCTTATACTGAGTTAATTACACATTCAGAAGAATACTTTCATTCTTAATTCTATCAGCTATCTTAGTTATGTGTTTATATTTAAAATCAAGCTCTCTTAATTTGCTTTGACACTTGGCATAGGCTGTTTCCAACCAAGCACCATGTTCTTTGCAAACTTTAAGAGCCTTTTCACATTTATTCAACTTCACACATGTATCTCTACAGAATTCTTCTTCTTCTAGACATATATCTATTAAGACATCTTTAGAGAGAGTTTTAAGCTGTTTAGGATCAAGAAATACCTCTTTCTGGAGTTCCTCAAGGTAAGCCTGTTCATCATCTAATTTGGCCATCAGACAAAGATTTGTCGTCTCCTCTTCTGGTTGGTCATCCTCTTCTTATTCACTGTCTGAATCTCCCCAGGCTGCTATCATGGCATTCCTCATGTCTGACTTTTGATAGTTTACTTTGCTAAAATTTTCTCTTCCCTGTTCCTTAGCCTTTCCTTTTCCTTTATCATTTTCCCAAAGGGGACTGTAGGGAATAATTTCAAGCCTTTAAATCCCACTAGCTTGAACCCCACTGTGATCATACACTAAAGTACGGTGGCGTCCAAAAGGGAAGAAGATAGAGCAAAAGAGTCGCCAACAAGTTTTTAAGGAACTTGTAAACCGTTCACGAGGTGAAGGTTACACCCCTTAACGATCCAAGAGATCGTCAACTCCATAAGGTCATGAACCAAATAAGGGTTCGGGGATGAAGGTACAAACCCAACCTAAAAGAGATTGAACCTGCCCTAATAATAGGCCTCTACTTTATTCTGCTCGTATTCATGTGCGCTTTCCAATTAACATACAATCAATAGGATTAACCCTAAACCTGTTTAATCTATGTTGGTTGAACATTATTGCCCAAATAAATCTATTATTGGCGATCACTTGAATTATAATCACAGTTAACCTAAACAAGATTATTAATTATCTTATTAAGCATGATTACAAGTACCAAATTCCCATTAAACATGCATAAAAGGTGTGATCAAGCAATAAATATAAATATCAAGCAACAATAATAATAATCAATAATAATTATAATCATCATAAAATTATAATCATAATCAAAACAATAATAATCATCATCAAAATAATAATAATAATAATAATAATAATAATAATAATAATAATAATAATAATAATAATAATAATAATAATAATAATAATAATAATAATAATAATAATAATAATAATAATAATAATAATATTCATAATCATCATAAATTATAAAAATTATAATCATTATCATGTTCATGTTAATATTAAAGCATAATAGTAGCAAGATCCTAGGCATGATACTAACAAGATTAATAACAAACCCTAGCATGTCACTAAGCAATAAAAATCAAATCTTTATCCCTAACATGATACTAACAATCATAAATATTAGGGAGAATAAAAGGCATCATAGCAATCATATTTAATATTAAAAATACCCTAGACATGATACTAGGAACATCATAACAACAATATAAACATGATTTCTACATCATAATATCAATTAATCAATTAAAGCACTTAGTTTGATGCCTCGTACCTCTTTCTAATAACAAAATACACGCGTTAGTAACTTCAAGGAAAATAATAATCAAAACAATTAAATTAAATAATTGAAAGAGAGATTTGAGACCAAACCCTCAGAAATTAAACCTTTCACGTCTAGGGCGAAGGCAACTTCGAATATGGCTAAGTGTTTCTAGATCTAATGAATGCGGAATTTTGTATTTGAGAAAAGGCTAGTTTAGAAAAAGAGAGAGAGAGAATAATCAAGAAATCTTGATGAAAGTTGGTGATTGAAAAAGGGGAGATATGACCTCTATTTATAGGAAAAAAGAGGGTCGAATAATTAAGAAAAGAATCCAAATTCGAATCGAAATAAAACTCGTAGACAACAGTTTTTGCGGATTTTGTTTTTATCATATCTTTTTATCCAGGAATTGGAATAAGATGAATAAGATGTCGTTGGAAAGATCTTGAAGTCTACTTTCTAACCCAATTAGAATCAGATGAAAATATGTTGTAGAATAAAAGATATGAACGAAATAGTGAGACGGTGTCAGTTTTGGATAGAGTTTGATATCTTATTCATATATTTTCCGTTATAGCTCGGAATTATTATTATAATATATCATTGGAAAGATAATTTCAAGATCTATCCAACCATATAAAATTTGGATAAAAAATATGAGACACGAAAATAATATCTGAGTGTCTTTGAACATGTTTAAATCCGAATAGAATTAGGACTTTAAAAAAGGAAAGTTTTATAAAAAAGGAAAGTTTATATTTAAATCAAATTCCTTAATCTTATCTTTTCAAAAAAGGATAATTAAGATATTTTAGAAACTTATAGAAGATTCTAATCAATCCTAATTAGTTTAGGAATAGGATTAAACCTTTGGACCCTCCTCATGATCATTGGGTCGTAGGTAAAATCCGGTTTGGGCCCAGTTTAGTATTTTGGCCATAACTTCCTCATTATCCATCGGAATTGGGCTTATAATATATCGTTGGAAAGGTATTTTCAAGCCCCATCCAATTACACCATTATTGGACCCTTATCATGGACCAAACTAAACTGGAATGGACGTTTTCATAAAATAGAGTGGGTTTTCGAAAACAGAAAGAAAGAATTTTAACAAAAACTAACTGCAACACTAGACTTTTCACACTTTCACCTCATTAGATTATGGTGAGACGTGAAAGGTATTCATCACTGGGTTTTGGTTTTGGGGAGACACAAATGGGTGTCTACAGAAGCCCCCACTTTGACTGAGTTTGGAGAAACGCAAGTTTCGAAAACGAAAGTCAAAGTATCGATAGGGACGGAGAATGATTCAGAACGTTCTGCGATCCTAAATCACTCTTGTAACGCCGATACCTGCAAACTAGCGTTAGTTAAACAGATAAAAGAGTTAAGAAACGCGTATCTTGCACCGTCGAGCACACGTCTCTGAAAGTAACCGATTTGTTTTGATGACCTCCTGCAAGCTAGAGAATGCCATCCCGCTTGAAAACTGCTACGCCTGTAACTGCTTCCAAATTATAAGATTGCTTCTCTTGAAACTATCCTCTCCGTAATGATAATATTCCACATCCTAGGGAACATCATCGAAGATTATTTCTCTTGAAACAATCCTCATCCGCATTGATAACATTCCACGTCCAAGGGAATACTATCGAAGATTGCTTCTCTTGAAACAATCCTCAGTTGTTTGTGACAACTCTCCATAATCCAGGGAACGCCACCTTACTGTTTCGATGTTCACTCGTCTCTGAACAAAGAGCTTCTTTTTGATATGACTCTAATTTCCGCTGTGATAGTCTTCGAAAAGATCACTGCTTCTTAATGTTTGCTATGCCAGTACGTCGGTACTTTGCTGCTTGTGAACCAGTATGTCGGTGCTTTTGCTGTGATGACAATCCTCTTTTCTTTGGGAATAGTTGCCAACACAACTCTTGTATGATGTATGACAATCCGATTTAGGGAAAGTTGTCAATGCCACGTAACAATCCATCCTTGGAAATGTTGTCACGATGAAGCGACAATCCGTACCTCGGAAAATTTGCCAAAATCCAATTTTTGGAAAAGTTGCCAATGCTTCGTAACAATCTTTCATAAGAACTTTGCTACGATCGAAAATCCACATCTTGGAATATAACTCTTGAAAGCAATCCACCTTGGAAATTTGCCAACGCTATGCGACAATCCTTTTGGGAAAATATTGCCACTATTGACAATCCGCGTCTTGGAACATTTGCAAAAAAGAGTCGACCGACAATCCACTTCGGGAAAATTTGCCACTTACTGAAATGAATGACACTTTTGCCGATATTTATGATGAATAGAAACCTACAACAATCCTTTAGGAAATTTTGCTATAGGGAACTGGGTGTATGACAATCCAATTTCGGAAAACTTGCCAGCGATGACAATCCGAACTTGGAAAAAATTGCCAAAAAAAGAAGGAGCACGACAATCCACGCTTGGAAACTTTGCCAGAGATGACAATCCAATCTTGGAAAAATTGTCGTTGAAGAAGATGCACGACAATCCATTTTTGGAAATATTGTCAGTTGGGGATGACAATCCAATTTTTGGAAAACTTTGTCGTTTAATAAGAATGCGCGACAATCCATATTTGGAAATATTGTCGTTTAAGTGCTTGCTTTTGAACCTATTGTAATGAGCCAGTGTTTTAGGCGCTTAAGCTAAGTGAGACGATTTTTTGTCAGGTCAATCACTTACTACGATTGTAATCGAGCCAACTACTAATCATGTCAAATTGCTTATAGGGGCTAACTGGCGTACCAAGGAACCCGAAATTGCTGCATGAGGTCGAAATCACCTTTCTGGGAGGCTTCGAGCTCTGTCGTTGCTGAGATATTTCTGGCGCCAAGAATTGACTCTGTCGCTGAACGCTGTGATAGGGTGTTCCCTATTCTGCTGCACCTGTATTTAATTTTGACTATAGAACTTTGCCAATCTCTTTAATTATCTTAGGGTTGACCTAAGGTTTAGCATTGCTTGACTCATTGACTCGACACGACTCAAGGCATAAACTTGACTCGATATGATTGACTGACTCGAGGTTGACTCGACTCGAAGTGAAATGACATATGTATTAGACTCAAATCAAAGTGATATGACACGACATGACTTGTGTGTGCATTGTAATGTGATCGTGCGACTCGAAAATGCAGAAAAGCAAAAATTTTCCGTCATTTTTGTGGAGGGTACCGACTTTCTCCCGAAAAAGAAAGACGCGAAAAAGAATCGAAAGTTTGAAGATGCATGTTGAATGAGCTTAGTCAAATGTTGTTTGATACTATCTCTCAAGGTGCAAGGATTAATCCATCCTAGTCTATCTCAATGGTTGACTCAATGATGAAAGCATTTGGGTAACTTAGGCACGGAGGCTAAGCACTTCATACTTCGATGCAATGACAATTGTGATTGATAAGTGATTTTAATATGATAAGGCATGCTTCAATGTTAAGATTTCATGACAAAGGGTTCCTAAGGGAAGTATATTTGGTCATGTATCTGTGCAGTGTGTGAAAGTGACACTAAAGCTAGGCCGCAAGAGCTAAGTGTGTGGGAAAATATTATTGTTAGAAGAGCCAAATAATGGTGACTCTTAGGCTAGGTAAGCTAATGATGTAGGGATCAAGCCCCCAAGTCTAGCTCTAAGTAAATAGGGATGAGCATTGGAGATCCCTTGATATGATTATGGTGCAAGTGTGTGAATGTGAATATGAATGCATGTTTATTACGGCCGCACCTCGATGTGAGGTTGCCTATGTATCCGTTAGGAATCAGGCCGAACGTAGCTCTAGCCGAACCTCGCACAAGTGTGTATACCTCAAAAAGGTCTTTTTAAGGGTTGTAACGTGGTTAGGCTAAAGGTTATAGAAGAAGGGGATAAAGGTTCAAGACCCTCGATAAGCCCCCAAGGTGTGCAACCTTGCTTTTATATCTTTATATTTTTATGCTTGAGTTTCTACTCTTGTTTAGCTCTTTCTTTCTTTAGCATTTATTTTACTTTTGCAATTGTGGGCAATCCCGATCATGCGGTCTATCACTCACTTGGCATTCATGTTTCTCAGGCACGGTACCGAACACTCGATAAGAGACGCAATCTGAGACATGTTCTTATCGAAGATATTTTCATATCAAAGACATTGGAACACTTGCCCTTTTTGTACACTTGTTTTCATTTTTTTTATTTTTGCTTATTTTTTGCTATTGCTTTCTTTTGAATTTGCTCAAGCTTTCTTTAGAATTGCATAAGTTGCACACCATCCCATCCCAAGGTTAGGTAGATGTAGGTTGAAAAAAGAAGGGTCTATCGTTAGGCGAGGCTCAAAGTGGTTTATGAAGAAAGGATTGTATAATTGAAGGGCGAAAGGAGATATGATTTGGCTACAAGGGGTGCCTCAAATAATTAGTATACCTTGTGCTTAATTCGACATGGGTTTTTTTTTTTTTTTTTTTTTTTTTTTTTTTTTTTTTTTTTTAAATGCAATGTAATGAAATGATCATATGCAAGGAAATAAATGCTCATTTTATTAAAAAGGGAAAAGAAAAGAAAAATTACGAACATAATCTAAAGGAAAAGAAAAGGTGCCTATGCTAGACTTATTGGGGAAAGGAAAAAATGAAAAAGAAATAGAAAAAGAGGTCATGAAATCTTTTCGTTGAAGCTCGCCCCTTGTCTTGTGTTGTTTCATCATTACCCTCATTTTTTGTTTGTCAATCATATGACTCAAACTCGATTCAACACACATGGATGGAAGGAGTGAAGAAAGATGGAATAGAAAGTGAAAAAAGAAAAAAATGATGGAGGTGGAGGGATATGAAGAATTAGGGATAGAATGTACCCCCCAACTCAAATGACGGAAAAGACCGACTCATGCATGAACCTAAGACATGGCCATGGTGACATGTGCTCAAAGTGTGTGCTAAGACTAGTGAGTGTATATGGTACTTTAAGACTCGTGTCATGACCATGTGGCTAGACTAGACTCAAGCAAAGACTAAATTAAGACTTCACGTATATGCATTAAACTGGACAGACTGTGGTATTTTAGTCATAACTTTTGATCTGAGACTCTGATTGGGATGAAACCAACGCCGAATTAAAGATAAAACTCGGGGCTACAGATCCATCGGTTGTACGACTCGTAGTTTATGTTTATTTATTAGCTCAAATTAATTAATTAATTAATTAAACAAAGTCCTTTAGTCATTAATCAGTTTGTTTAGTCTTAACACAAGTCAAACAAATGGTTATGAAAAATCACATAGAGTATGCACAACAAATAATGCACAATTAGTCAAGTAGGCACAATATGATGCAATGAGTTCGCAACCTAACCATGGCTCTAGTTCTCTAAAGTTCGGGATATGGTTTAGTCAATAAAGGGTCCATGGTTAATTGTCCGGATGCACCGCGCGGAAGCCTAACCGTGAAGGGTTGGCGCGAGTGGATGGGACACCGCGAGTTTTAGAAAAAACTCGCTTCCATGGTTTGGTGAATTCAACATCTCGGATGTACCCTTTGTTGCCAGGAGCGTTCAATCGGGTAGATGGAGCATGAATTCCCAGAGGGTTATGTCCATATGTAGAACACATATGGGTTTCATAAAAGTGAGAAAAAATTCAATCAGGAAGTAGGATCGAGCAAACAATACGAAAAACCGGTCGAAATTAGAACGCATATTTCTGGCTCGGTATTGGGGGAAATTGGCGCCAGCAAACAGAGACTGGCGCCAACTTTTAACTGTAGCGCCTGGCGCCAATATTGGCGTCTGGCGCTACGGCTAAAAGTGTGGCGCCAAGCTCTGGCCCCTGACGCTACTTCCCACATGCCTCATCAGCTTTCTGTGCTCGATAAAATCTTCCAGTTTTGCGCGGTGTTATTTCAGTCCTAGTTGTGAAAGACATTTCTCAAATTTCCTACATGTAAAATCCTATATTTTTGACTCATTACGGATGGTCTTTCCAATGAGAACCTTTTTATGCATATGACAATAATGTTAATCAAAATTACGCACATGAAATACTTAGAACTTTTCGAGTCTCATCCACTCATTCTAAATCATTGCCGAAACAAATTCAGGAATTAAAATAGAAATCCTCCCCAGTGGAGTCGCCAAAAACTGTAGGGAATAATTTCAAGCCTTTAAATCCCACTAGCTTGAACCCCACTGTGATCATACACTAAAGTACGGTGGCGTCCAAAAGGGAAGAAGATAGAGCAAAAGAGTCGCCAACAAGTTTTTAAGGAACTTGTAAACCGTTCACGAGGTGAAGGTTACACCCCTTAACGATCCAAGAGATCGTCAACTCCATAAGGTCATGAACCAAATAAGGGTTCGGGGATGAAGGTACAAACCCAACCTAAAAGAGATTGAACCTGTCCTAATAATAGGCCTCTACTTTATTCTGCTCGTATTCATGTGCGCTTTCCAATTAACATACAATCAATAGGATTAACCCTAAACCTGTTTAATCTATGTTGGTTGAACATTAATGCACAAATAAATCTATTATTGGCGATCAATTGAATTATAATCACAGTTAACCTAAACAAGATTATTAATTATCTTATTAAGCATGATTACAAGTACCAAATTCCCATTAAACATGCATAAAAGGTGTGATCAAGCAATAAATATAAATATCAAGCAACAATAATAATAATCAATAATAATTATAATCATCATAAAATTATAATCATAATCAAAACAATAATAATCATTATCAAAATAATAATAATAATAATAATAATAATAATAATAATAATAATAATAATAATAATAATAATAATAATAATAATAATAATATTCATAATCATCATAAATTATAACAATTATAATCATTATCATGTTCATGTTAATATTAAAGCATAATAGTAGCAAGATCCTAGGCATGATACTAACAAGATTAATAACAAATCCTAGCATGTCACTAAGCAATAAAAATCAAATCTTTATCCCTAACATGATACTAACAATCATAAATATTAGGGAGAATAAAAGGTATCATAGCAATCATATTTAATATTAAAAATACCCTAGACATGATACTAGGAACATCATAACAACAATATAAACATGATTTCTACATAATAATATCAATTAATCAATTAAAGCACTTACTTTGATGCCTCGTACCTCTTTCTAATAACAAAATACACGCGTTAGTAACTTCAAGGAAAATAATAATCAAAACAATTAAATTAAATAATTGAAAGAGAGATTTGAGACCAAACCCTCAGAAATTAAACCTTTCACGTCTAGGGCGAAGGCAACTTTGAATATGGCTAAGTGTTTCTAGATCTAATGAATGCGAAATTTTGTATTTGAGAAAAGGCTAGTTTAGAAAAAGAGAGAGAGAGAATAATCAAGAAAATCTTGATGAGAGTTGGTGATTGAAAAATGGGAGATATGACCTCTATTTATAGGAAAAAAGAGGGTCGAAGAATTAAGAAAAGAATCCAAATTCGAATCGAAATAAAACTCGTAGACAGCAGTTTTTGCAGATTTTGTTTTTATCATATCTTTTGATCCAGGAATCGGAATAAGATGAATAAGATGTCGTTGGAAAGATATTGAAGTCCACTTTTTAACCCAATTGGAATAAGATTAAAATATGTTGTAGAATAAAAGATATGAACGAAATAGTGAGACGGTGTCAGTTTTGGATAGAGTTTGATATCTTATTCATATCTTTTCCGTTATAGCTCGGAATTATTATTATAATATATCATTGGAAAGATAATTTCAAGATCTATCCAACCATATAAAATTTGGATAAAAAATATGAGACACGAAAATAATATCTGAGTGTCTTTGAACATGTTTAAATCCGAATAGAATTAGGACTTTAAAAAAGGAAAGTTTATATTTAAATCAAATTCCTTAATCTTATCTTTTCAAAAAAGGATAATTAAGATATTTTAGAAACTTATAGAAGATTCTAATCAATCCTAATTAGTTTAGTAATAGGATTAAACCTTTGGACCCTCCTCATGATCATTGGGTCGTAGGTAAAATCCGGTTTGGGCCCAGTTTAGTATTTTGGCCATAACTTCCTCATTATTCATCGGAATTGGGCTTATAATATATCGTTGGAAAGATCTTTTCAACCCCCATCCAACTAAACCATTATTGGACCCTTATCATGGACCAAACTAAACTGGAATGGACGTTTTCATAAAATAGAGTGGGTTTTCGAAAACAGAAAGAAAGAATTTTAACAAAAACTAACCGCAACACTAGACTTTTCACACTTTCACCTCATTCGATTATGGTTAGACGTGAAAGGTATTCATCACTGGGTTTGGTTTTGGGGAGACACAAATGGGTGTCTACAGGGACTGTCTCTGATAAAGTTATCTGGGGATCCACACTTGTGGCAGCTGTAGTTAGGTTTTGGATTTGAGGTCTTTTTCCCGAAGTTCCTTGAGGTTCGGCCTTTCTTGAACATCTTCTTGAATCTTCGCATAATTAGGGCAGCCTCATCCACGTCAACTTCTGTGTCTTCCTCCTCATCAGCCTTAAGAGCCAGTCCCTTGTTCCTCATGGGTTCATTGTTGACTCCAAGGTGTAGCTCATGAGTCATGAGAGAACTTGCTAGTTGTTCAATATTGAACTTAGTAAAGTCCTTTGTTTCCTGATGGGTTGTCACCTTAGCTCTCCATCTCTCATCTTGTGGAAGACTTCTAAGAACCTTCCTAACCTGCTCATCTATAGAAATCTGTCTACCAAGGGAAACTAACTCATTTATGATGTTAGTAAAACGTGTTAGCATCTCTTGAATGGTTTCCTTAGGCTGCATTTCAAATCTTTCATACTTAGACATAAGTAGATTGATTTTTTAGCGTTTAACCTCATTAGTTCCTTCATGAGTAATCTGCAGCAAATCCCAGATTTCCTTAGCGTTCTTGCACCCTATAACACGATTTTGTTCATGAGGTCCAAGTCCACAGTGGAGCAATTTCACAGCCATAACATTTATTTCCATTTTATCAAAGTCCTCTTTCTCATATTCAGACATAGGCTTAGGGATTACCTCATTCTGAGCATTTGTTTTGGTGACTTCAAAATCACCAACCTCGATGACCCTTCAGACTTGGTAGTTCTCCGCCTTGATGAAGATCTCCAAGAGTTCTTCCAGTAAGTATAGAACTTGCCGTTGAACATAGGCAACCTCTGAGTTGAATATCCTTCCTCGAGCTTTTCATGAGTATTCATTTTCTCCAAGACCTTTCTTCTTCAGGGTTTCCTGATTTTCCTAAAATTTAGGCTCTGATACCAATTGTTGTTTCAAAGAATACTACAAGAAGGGGGGTTGAATTGTAGTATGAGAATTTAGCCAACTTTTTGCGGAATTAAAAACTAAGTAAGCTAAAGGAACAGAAAGATTAACTAAAGGAACTATAGAAATGCAAGAGATATTTTTACGTGGAAAACTCTTTGGCCCTAACAAGGAGAAAAACAACGACCACTTGGGATTTTGGGAAACGAATCTTCACTAGAATAGGGCAAATGGTCCTATTACAAACTAAAGACTCAAACTCAAGTTCCTCTACGAACTTGAAACCTCGAGTAACAAGTGACCCAACTTGTCACTCTTCTCTTCTCTTTCTCTCTTCTCACTTCTCTGTTCTCTCTTCTCTTTCTCTTCTCTTTCTCACTTCTCTTTCTCACTTCTCTTTCTCATACACAAAAATTCACTCAAACTTCTCCATTCCCCAAATTACAACTCGAAAGAAAAACAAACTCTAGTATAAGAACATTAAGAACACTCTAATGAACTTGTGTGGAATTGACACTTGACTCGAATTAAAAGCTAGAAAACTTATGTGAGCAAGGGTGAGATTTTCTAACAGAAATCAATAGCTATTTATAGATTGCAAAACGCCTTGGAAAATCATCTTTGTGCAGCAACATCATTATACCACTACTCCAACCCACTAAGAAGATCATGTCCCTTAAATTAAGGAACCATGAACTCCTTAATGTGCATGTCCATGCCTTGAAGAAGAACATGGGGAGTACGCCGCAAGATAAGGAAAACATGGTGATTTTATTTTTCAAAAGATATTTTCGAAAATAAGAAAATAAATAAAATCCTTTTGCACAAGATATTTTCGAAAATCAGAAAATAAAATAAAATCTTTTTAGTTTAGAAAAGATAGACGTTTACTACTTTAAGCATTTTCCTAATTTCTAGCATGCACAATATTTTCTCCTAAGACCAATTCCACACAGAATTTTCAAATGTAATTAACTTCTTATACTTACACAAATCCTAAAATATAAAAATATATTTAGTCTTCATGCCTTCTGATGAAGCTTCTACTTCGAGGCTTCGTGTTCCTTGGAAGGAACTTCTCTTCTCTGACGAAGCTTCTTCTCTGAAGCTTCTATTCTCTGAAGCTTCTGTTCTCAAGTCTTCATTTCTGAAGCACCAGTTCTTGCAAAGGAACTCTTCTTTATGGATAGCTCTTCTTCTGGCCTTCTTGTTCCTCATGGTATTCTTACAAGACACTTAATTCTCCTGGTCTTTGCAACTGAGCACACACTTAACTAATCAAGCACTTATTAGTTTGTAAGTAAGTGAGGTTGTGTCATCATCAAAATTATTAAGTCCAATAATTAGCATATTCAGCAGAGTTGAGGTTTTCAGTGGCCCTCCGTTTAGCGTCATTTACCTCTTCTTGTTTCCGCCTGAAGGGGCCCCGGAGCCCTTCCACCCTTAGCATAACCTGAGAAAGGGCAGCCGGAATATGAAACACTTGGTAAAATAAAATAAAAATATCAGAATCAAGTTGAAGAATAGTTTACCTCAGCTAGTTGACCCATTATCCGGTCAAAGTCCACTACCTACAGATCAAGTATGAAGTTCTTCTCAGATCGGGTGAGGGTTCTCACCATCTGTTTAGCAAACCTAGGAAGATCCGGCTCGTCGGATGTAAGATCTGCACCAAAGAAGTACTTGGTGAGAGGGATGCAGCGTAGTTGGCATTCATTCGTTGCCGGCTGCTGATTGGACCCCCTGAAGGGTCAACCTTAGTCTTGACTCGCATAAAGTCCAGCGGCCAAGGAAGTTCAATCTTGTTCTTACCTTGGGTTTGAGGATGGGCTTAGAGGCATCCTCCTCCCCAATCGTTGTCGCACTGGCTGCAACATTGGGTGGCTGGCCACCCTTCGATGCCGTAGAGGCATCCGGCACTTTCTTTCCTGAACGTTATGAGCTTTCACTCAGAATCTTCATGGTAGAAGGAGATTTGCCACCGGTTGTAGGACGATCCGGATTGGCAGTAGAAGTTGACTGGGAAGGGTTCTTCCTTGAGGCCTTGGCAGCCGGAGTTTTTTCCAGCTCCTCCCCTTGCCTTTTGAAAAGCTTGGAGATGGAGCGTGGAACGCGTTTAGTGGCATCCTACAAATAAAGAATCAAATGTTACCAGCCGGCAAAAAACTCTTGGAAGAAATTTAAAGGAAACTAGACAGGTTAGGCGGTCTTATCCCGCCTTTCTTGGCCTCGACGGCCGCTCTGTTGGAGAGAGCGCTTTCTTTGCGCAGTTTTGCAGCAGACTTAGCCGGGGTTTTTTCCGGATCAACCATCTTCAAGGCGTCAGCTGCAAGGAGAAAATAAAAAGTTAGTGAAAAATTATAAAAAAGTTGAAGTACAAAAACAAAAAAAAAAAACAACAGAAAAGCCGGATGCAAAGTGGATCTACCCTTGGGAAACATGGTGCTTAACCCGCAGGCGGACAGGAATCTTTCATCCTTGAAGAAATCCGGATGGGGGATCCAGTTTTTAGGCACAATAATATGAGTCCCATCCCCCAAGGGCTCAGTTGTGGTTTCAAAGAAACCCGGATCCATTATTTGCTACCGGGCCCTAGAAGAGAGTGCCGGGAGAGGACATTTCCTGCCCAGGAGAACCG
This sequence comes from Chenopodium album, assembly GCF_948465745.1. Classification (NCBI taxonomy): domain Eukaryota; kingdom Viridiplantae; phylum Streptophyta; class Magnoliopsida; order Caryophyllales; family Amaranthaceae; genus Chenopodium; species Chenopodium album. Next base: position 24,045,103 of record NC_137839.1, read on the forward strand.
GTTCCTTATTGTACCAGCACAACGTCCGGTTGTGTCTCAGAGTGGGGGAGGATACCAAATAAAACTTCTCCTTCTACCCGGACCATTTGGACACTTTGTCCAAAGTCATCAGATACTGGGGCAAAGTGGTAAGAGTATACCACACCCCATGATCGCCTGGGGCCTTGCTCAAATAGTGCATATGAGCAAAGGCGGAAAAGCTGGGGGTAATATTCTGGAGCTCGCATGCGACAATGTAGCTCAGAATATTCACTCATGAATTTGGGGTGAGTTTCCAGACACCCAGATCATACCCCTTCAGAATTTTCCTAATCCTAGTATGGAGGGGGAACTAGAGGCCGACTTATATTACCGCCTCATAGCAGACAAAATAGTTGTCTGCATTTTCTATGTTATCCTCCTAGGCCATAACCGCGTCCCCAGGAGGAACTATAATATCCCACCCTTTCCAAAGGGGTGTTTTTCTTTGAAGGCCCTGAAGCCACTCTTCAACAGTGCTATGTCACCCGGAAGCATTCTAATCTTCTTTGGGTCAGGGTTGGCTGGAGCTTTTGCCGGCTACTGATAGTCAACCGCAAAATTATCTTGATCGGAGCCAGATGCCTCGGCTCTCAATCTTTTGGCGGCCTTATTATTGTCTGTCTCTTCCTCAGATCCATTAGAGGAGGCGGCCTCTTCACCGTATACCTCTCTTACACTTTAGCTCCTGGAGGAAGAGGGAGCCTCATCGTCAGAACCACTTCTCTCCTCCGAATTCCCTTGTTCCCCATTCGGAACAATCTCGTCGACGAGCACTTCCATAACGCGCCGACTCTTAGAATTTCTAGCCGCCTGTTTTACTCTAGCCATTGTGTCATGCACAGACACAGAGAGGGAGGAATTCGGGGATGAGCACAGCAGTTCCGATAGTCTAGAAAAGGCACCCTATGTTCTAGATTTAGCCGTTCCGGGAGACCGGCTTAATGTCCTAGGCAGTGCCGAGTGTGTGGATTGAGAGCTCATTTTATTTTTTTTAAAGACTATGTACACAGACGGAAAAAAGTTAGCACACAGAAATCTTGAAAATCCGACGCAGACGCAACCAGAGATTCTCTCTCTAAAAATATCTCTTTCTCTCTCTAGAAAGTCAAATAAAATGAAATAGTGAGAGAAGGGAGGGGGGGTAAACTTCTATTTATAAAGGGGTAAAACGGGGGCACCCTCGTCACACCCTAGATTTACTTGCCGTTTTTACTGTTCACCTTTCATAGGTGGACACGTGTCACAGGCGTTACGTGGCAGCCACGTGACCCCTGTGAGGGGAAAATGTTTAAGGTAAAAATACCCTAGACACGTAGACCAATAAGAGAAGGTCACGTGTCAAGGTCAGGCTGGTCCAAGTGGCCCAATAGCCATCTGACACGTGTCCCCTTAAGATATTTTCTTATATTGCAGCCTTCAAGGGCCCAAATTCCAAGAAGCGCCGTAATACAGCGCAACCCACTAAAATCTAGGTCAAGTGATCTAGATAGGGGCACACCTTCCAATGACCCTATAAATAGGGAGATATTCCCCCATTTTGGGGACACAATCAATCATTTATTACACCTACTTTCTCTCTCATCAGAGAAACACCTGAGCTTGGAATCCAAGCAGATACTTACCTAAATTTCCGCACTCTTTATTCTCTTTCAAGTTACTAACTTGACCGTCGGAGGCGGAGCTTTAACAACCTTTGTTTTGCAGGTGCAGCTCGAGCCGGACCAATCTTTGTGACGTAACTCTCTTGAGGGACAAAAATACCCAAAACAATACCCTTATTTTTTTACTTTATTCATTGAACTTCCTAATTTAACCTTGTATGTAAGGGCTTCTTATGCCAATAGTAACTTATGTTACTTTATTGTCCTTTCGTTTGTTGTAAACTCAGTTTAAGTACTCCCTCCGTGTTTTAATAAGTGTTATTACAATTTGATTGGCACATAGTTTTAGGCAATCTAATTGACTTAAATAAAATAAGAGGTGAGTGGGGTAGTTAGAGTATTAAAAAATTGTAAAAGAAAGATAATGGGGTTAATAATTTATTGGAAAGTAATGAATGTGAGAGGAAATATATAATAAAAACGTAATAGTGGGTTTGGGTGAGGACCGTGAGAGGAGAGAGATATAATATTTAAAAGTATTTTTTAGCTGTTTTTATATATATATATATATATAAAAATAATCTAAAAAACTTACAAAGAATTGATACAAGCTTTAGGGTATGAAAATATTTTAATATTTAAAATATGTTTACTTAAAACCTTTAAAGTCCACATGTCTCATAATTAGTCGATCACTAGGTTAGATCCCGTGCTATGCACGGTAATTTCTACCATTTATCATTAGTTTAATATTGTGTCTAAGTAAAAAATTTAAATGTAATTGCAAAATAAAATGAATTTTTGTATTACAAAATAAAAAGAAAATTATATCATACTAAATAAATACACTAAAACTTAAGGAGTATCACATACACAACTAATAAAAATAATTATGAATTACATACATTAAAATGTTATATATATAAAAAATGTTATTGTATGGTATATAGTACTTGTATTAAATAAAAGAGTAATATATTTGTGGAATATGTATAATAAAATATATACTTATTGCATAAGAAGGGATTAATTACAGTATAATACTCCATATTAAATATTCTCTAGGAAAAACAAAATAACTTGTCACAAAAAAAAAAACAAAAAAAAAAAGAAAAAGTTTTGGAGGAAATTTTTTTACAAATGGATGACACGTGTTATTTCTGGTTTTTCATTTAGTATATAGCTATATATAGTGAATAATTGATTTTTTCTACGTAGATATTAATCATCAAGGTAATTTGCTTGACAAAAATAACTAATAAAAATCTTATATTGACAATCTCTATATGATATTTTCCTAAAGATGTGATTGTTTATTATTCTTTCTATAATTAAAGATTTAGACAATAATTAATTTATTACAATCAAAGTTCTTATTTATAAAAGATTTTCTAGAAGGAAAAAAAAAATTATTGTTAAAAACTTATGTTGATAATCTATATGATATTTTCCAAACTATGTGATTGTTTTTTTTATTCTTTCTATAGTTAAAGAACTAGGTTAGAACCCGTGCGATGCACAGTTTATATAAAATCTATTTCTAATTTGTACATTTTAAAAATAAATCTCTATTATACATTAATATAATTAAGAATTACGTATATTTTGTAATTTTAAAATTTTTAATTTTCATCAAAAATTATGATATAGTATCTATTCGACGTTGTCTAATTCATAGTTCGCTAGAAAGTTATTTATTAGTGTGCTATTTAAAATTGTTTTAATTTCCTAAGATAAATTGATAGGAATTAGTTGTAATGTCGACATGTCGTAGAAGCTTCCAATATTTAAATTTAAAATTTTTTAAATATAATAGCTCTAAAAAAAAAATTAAAAATGATATCATCATTGCATTTAGGCGGGAATTTTTTTATTGAAAAAGCGACATGTAGGCAACAATGATGTCAGCAACTTCTGTTTTAGTAATAGTTAATAGATTAGCCAATAATTATTTTATTAAATTCAAGTCGTTATTTATATTTAACTTTTTTATACCTCTTCAAACTTTACTTATAAAGGATATTCTAAAAGGAAATAAAAAAAATAAAAATTATTGAAGGACACACTACGGTAAAAATAAAAAAAAATAAAAAAAATATTATTGAAGGACCTACTACGGTAAAAATTATTTAAGACAACTTTTTATATTTAATGAACTTTCTCTCTCTAAGAAAAGAACTTCTCTCTCTAGCTTTCTAGAGCCACTTTATCACCATTCTCACAGCCGCCTCAAGCTTGTTTTGCCGCTTCGACTACTCTAATGGTGGCATCAAGATACCCATCTTACTTTAATCCCTCCCATAAATCCCATTATCCTTTTGGTTTCAACAATCATTTGGTGGTCGGTAAATTTGTGGATGATCGTAGTTTCTCAAAGCTCCAAATTCAAAAATGGGTTTCCGATCAATGGAAAAAATTTGGATTAATTTTAGTAGCGAAGGTGGGAGATCGCTTTCTTTTTAATTTTACTGATAAAAGGGACATGTATGCCTTAATTAACCTGGGGACAACCGCTTATCAGGCCTCTCTTCTTATCTTCAAGCCGTGGAACCCGGGTAGTTCAATTAAAGACATCGTGTTCGACCACGCAACCTTGTGGGTTCGATTGGACGATTTGCCGTTAAACTTACGTGAGGTACGTCCTATTGAGCTATTTCTTGAGAAATTGGGACGAATTGATTGCTTAGAAATTCTTTCCCCTTTTGCTAGCATTATTTGTTCAATTAGAGCAAAGTTGAGTATTTCTAATTTCAAGCCTTTACCTCCAGGATTCTTTCTAGCTCAATTGGACACTGAACCTAAGTGGATGAATTTTAAATTTGAGAATGTGTTTATATTCTGTTCTACTTGTGGGAAAATTGGCCATAAGGAAAAGAATTGTAGAGCATCTCCGAGAAAGATTGCGGCCTCGCTTAATTGTATTGGTGATTTTTGTGAAATTAGTGAAGGTCTAAGTCCCAAACTATCGAATAAGAACATTGGCCTTGCAAGGATTGAGAAATTCAAGTCTTCCAGACTAGATCTCTTCAAAGCATTTAAACCACTTCGCCAATGTAATGAACAAAGGCATTCTACCTGCTCTCTTAAGCACTTCCCCACTTTAGGGGCAAAGCATCCGTCAATAATTAGTGTGGACTCTTCAGTACTCAACCAACTTGAACCAATGCCTCACCCATGACCAAAACACTTATTTTGAATGCTATCAACCTCATATCCAACCTCAAATCTCATCATTCAAACATCATCTTACCAAGAAAACATGAACCCCCTGATCCTAACTATCCAATAAACAAAAAAAAATCACGATAAAATGATGGTGTTGTCCCGGCTTTACGAGTAGATCATTTGGGCTTTGAAGCCAATCCATCTTTTAGTTCAACAGGTGACAAAGGAATAAACGCGTCGTCAATTGTCTATCCCTAGATAAAATACAATTTATACAACCTAAACAAACCTAATACGAGTATAAGGCAAGCATAGGGGTCAAACCACAGGGAACGAATAAACACCACCAAATGTTATCGACAATTAAGCTAGTCCGGAATAGGAGATAAATAAACTAAAGTCTAAAGATGCTAAAACAAGAAATAAAAGACTAAGAGAAATGGTTTAGGTATAGCATTCACTACTTGAACATCAACAAAGGCATAGAAATTGAATTAATTATGAACTAAACATGCTCGAATATCGAAATAAAGTTTAATCTAACCACCTTCTGGGGTCAATTGGCTTCTCCTAACATAGCCTCTATGTTTCCACATTAGAACCATATACTAGGAGGTACTATTAAATAACAATCGATAATAATGAACCCTAGATAAGTCAACTTCTGTTCCTTGTTAGCAAAGATTCACCTTTAATCAACCAACAATGTGCACTTGCAAGAAGATTAAAGAATATCAAGCATATAAAGACTTTAATCACAAATAAATCAATTCTAAACCCTAGAACATACTCAAGATCCAACTACACCACTACCATCCCCTTAATGGGAGAATTACTCACTAATCATGCTAACAAAAAGATTAATTAACAAATAATTAAGAATAAACATGATTAATAAGCAATACCAACAACTAAAATAATAATCAAAAGAAAGCAATAAAAATAGAGGAGAGAGAGTTAGAGATTCTCATTGATTGAAGATGGAAGTCTATAGAAAAGATGATCAATTTCTTCTTCAAAATCCAAACTCAAACCCTTACTTTCTCTCTCTAAACTACCCTAATCCTAACCTAAACCTAGAGAGATAAGCTCTCCTAAAAACTAATTAGAGAATGAATAATTGGTAATTGAATATTATCTTAATTACCCCCAAAATTGGGTATTTATACTAAGCTAAGAATACTAAGTAAATAAAATAAAATAAAATAAAAATAAAAAGGAAAAATAATGAAAGAAACTAATTATAAAAAAATAAAATAAATAAATAACAAAAAGGGAAAAGAAAAGAAATAAATTAAAAGAAAAAGAAAAATAAACCCCCAAAAATTCCCAAAAACATCAGACATCCCTTTCCCCTTCTAATTTGATGTTGGCTGCTCTGAACTCCATTGAAGCGCCTCACCATCACCACCGTTCATCAACCATCATCATCAAATCGTCACCGCTCATCCTTCTCATTTATCATCAAGCATCAAATAAAAATCGTTCGATCTTCATTAATTATCACGCGCGAAGCTCTTGAAATGGTTCGGTCGAACCACGAGTTGGTGTGGCCGAACTACGGGGTTGGTTCGGTCAAACCATGGGTGTGTTCGACCACACCTCTTCAAATTACAAAACCTCAACAGTTCCTGACTGTTTTGGCACTTCTGGGCATTTCGACCGAACCCTCAACGGTTTGCTCGAACTTGATTAATTTGCGATTTACTCTGATTTGGGCGCATGATTGAAGGGTTGAGTAGTTGCGGAGGTCTGGGTTAAGGTTGAGGGATGTGCGGTGGTGATTGGAGGTAGCAGCGGTGGTGCGGTGCGCGGTGCTGCTGTTCGAATTGGAACAGGGGAAATGGTTGATTGTTGCGGTGGTCTGGGTTGCAGCTCGTGTTGGTGAGGGGCTGCTCTGGTTTTGGTGGCGTTGCTGCGCCGATTTAAGTGGCTTAAGGTGGTTGATTGGTGTGGGTTTTGGTGGACGGTGGTGCAGGGGTTGTTGTTGTGGGTTGCGCGGTGTTGTGAGGGTGAGTGGAATTGATGGGTGATGGTGGTTTAGGTGCGGCTGCTGTGGTTGGTAATTGGGTTGATTGGAGGTGGTGGTGGTTGCAGCTTATGGTTGTGAGGGTGAGTGAGCAGGGGAAAGGTGGCTGATGGTGTGGTGAAGGGAGTAGGGGAAGTGTTGATTGGAGGTGGTGGTGTTGGTTGATTAATGCGGTGGTGCAGTTGCTGTTGGTTGCGGTTGTAGCTGGTGGGGGTCTGGTTGTGGTCGTGAGAGGTGGTGAGAGCAGGTGCTACTGCTGCTTGGTGTATTGGAGGTGAGTGGTGTTGCGGGATGGCTGTAAATTGGGTGGCTGCGGTGGTCGTTGGTGTGGGTTTTGGTGGACGGTGGTGCAGGGGCTGCTGTTTTGGGTGGCTGAAAGTGGTGGAAGGAGGAAGCATCAATCAAAGTGATGCACACTTGAACTCGTCCCCGAGCTCCGAAATCACTTGACATGAAACCCGAACACCTACACACAAAACCGAGAATAGAATTGGGACAAAGAATAAAATAAAATAAATAAAATAGAAAATAAAAGAAATAACACTAAATAATAAAAAGGAAAAATACACTTTAATAATCCCAACTATGGGCGATTTACCTACAATAATCCCAACTATCGTTTATTCTACAATAATCCCAACTATTATGTGAGTTTTCCTCCGGCAGTCCCCAAAACCGGTTACCTGCTGAAAAGGTAAACTTTTTTTTTTTTGTTTCTTAAATGACACATGTCAGTACATGATGAGTGGCCTAATATTACAATTAAAAAAAAGGAAAAAAAAAAAACAAAACCATCCCAACCACCCCTAGCCCACCGGAAACCGCCACCAACCCTTAGCCAAACCTCCAGACCACTGGAAAATGGTCGGCGAACCCGTAGACCACCGGAAAACAGCCGACGGGCCCTCCTAATCCCTAACAGCACCAACCACGATCCACCCCAACCCCTATTGCTCCTCCCGCACGGCCAGCGATGCCAATTACTCCGATCCTCCAGCACGGCCTGTAACGCCTCTTCTCTCTCCTCCGCTGACGAACACCCACAAACACCCACACTGACGAACACTGACGAACAACCACCGAATTCTCACGAACACCCACGAATTACCCACCGGATTCTCACGAACACCCACGCTGACGATTTGGGTGCGATTTGGGGCTGCGATTTTGGTGCCTTTTGGTGCGATTTGGGGCTGCTGGTGGTTTCTCGGGCAAGGGTTAGGTGTTTTGGCCGGTTTCGGGGGTGCGGCTGGTCGTGGGAGTTGTTTCTGACTTGGGTGGCTAGTGAAGGTGGTGTTTTAGGGTTGTGGCAGGAGGTGGAGGTGGTGGTTATGGCTGGCATGGTGGTTGCCAGAATTTCTTTTTGGTTTTTTTTTTATTTTAATTTTTTATTTTGGAACCACTCACACGCTGACACGTTTCAAACAACCTACAATAACAGGTTATTGACTTTTGTTCACCGGTTTGGGACTGCTGGAGGAAAACTCACCAAATAGTTGGGATTATTATAGAATAAACGATAGTTGGGATTATTGTAGGTAAATCATCCATAGTTGGGATTATTATAGTGTATTTTTCCTAATAAAAATTAAATAAAACTATACAAGTAAATAAAGTCAAATAAATAACAAAATAAACTTAAAACTAATAAAAACTATTAAAGTAACAAAGAAAAGGAACGAAATAAATCGAAAGCAAATAAAATATGAAAATAAACTAGAAACTAATTAAATAAAGAAATTAAATTAAAACATACTAAAACTAAGAAATAAACTAGAAATTTTATTAAAAAGAAAACAAGAGAATAAAAGGAAAAATAAGGGAAAATAAACACTACAATAACTCTAAAACTACTCCCTAAGAGTGACATAAATGTCACTCATCAACAGGTATTATTAATAATGAAGGTGGTGTGGCGGATTTACCAAAGATAGTGTCTTCTGATGGTACGAGATTTGATGAGGCAATCCCTATGGGTTGTACTTCTTCCTCGTTGCCTCCTTCTCTTGATATACTAGTGCCCAGCTCCCTCTCTTCTTGGCAATGTGCTAGTGCAAGAAACTTTACTGGGAAGGCTAAAGTCAGTTCTGGTAAACTTATATATGGGTCTAAGAAAAGGGAAAGTTTGAAGTTGGTCCAAGAGTCGTTGTACAACTAAACGGGCAGGCGATTAATTGGAACCCTCTACTCTTCTAATTTCGGATTTTCTGGGGAATCAGTCAAATATGGCAGGGTCTGTGTGTCTGTGTAGGGAATATTTCAAGCATTATCCCAAACTTGAACCCCACTGTGATCATATTCTAAAGTACGGTGGCGTCCAAAGGGAAAGAAGATAGGGCAAAAGAGTCGCCAACAAGTTTTAGGAACTTGTAAACTGTTCACGAGGTGAAGTTTACACCCCTTAACGATCCAGAAGATCGTCAACTCCGATCCAATAGGTCTGGAACCATGACTGGTAGTTCGGGGATGAAGGTACAAATCCAACCTAAAAGAGATTGAACCTGCCTTAATAATAAGCCTCTACTTTATTCTGATCCTACTTATGTGCGCTTTCTGACTAACATGCAATCAATAGAATTAACCCTAAACCTGTTTATCTATGTTGGTTGAATATTAATGCACAAATAAAACTATTATTGGCGATCACTTGAGTTATAATCATATTAACCCTAAACAAGATTATTAATTATCTTATTAAGCGTGATTACAAGTACCAAATTCCCTTTAAACATGCATAAAAGGCGTGATCAAGCAATAAAAATAAATATAATCAAGTAAAATAATAATCATAACAATTATAATAATTGTCATAATAATAATAATAATCATAATCATGTTAAAGCATAATAATAGCAAGATCCTAGGCATGATACTAACAAGATTAATAACAAACCCTAGCATGTCACTAAACAATAAAAATCAAAGCTTTAACCCTAACATGATACTAACGATCATAAATATTAGGAAGAACATAAAAGGCATCATACTTTTAATCATACTTGATATTAAAGTTACCCTAGACATGATACTAGGAAGATCAAAACGCCCTAACATAACACTAGGAATCATAACAACAACCTAAGCATGATTTCTACATCATAATAACAATGTAAACAATTAAAGCACTTACTTGGATGCCTCGTACCTCTTTCTAATAACAAAATACACACGTTAGTAACTTCAAGGAAAATAATAAACAATAATTAAATTAAATAATAATTGAAAGAGAGATTTGGGACCAAACCCTCATAAATTAAAACCTTTCACGTCTAGGGCGAAGGCAACTTCGAATTTGGCTAGGTGTGTCTAGGTCTTGTGAGTGCGGAATTATGTAAAAAAGGGTAGGTTTAGAAAAGAGAGAGAGAGAGAGAAGCTTTAGCTCAGAGAGAGAAAGAATTAGAAAACTAGAGAGTTGATGATTGTAGATTGTAGATGAATGAAAACAGAGTTTTTAGGAGGTATTTATAGAGAGAATCAGCCAAAAAGATAGAAAAACGAACCAGAGTTCTGACGCAAAAAAACGAGATTAGCAGACATTAGCGTCAGACGCTGACATTAGCGCCAGGCACTAACGCTAGCGCCAAGCGCCAAGATTAGCGCTAGGCGCTAATGCTGGCGTTTGGAGCTAATTAAATTTCTAACGCGTTTTCTAAAATCAGATAGAATTTAACCGTACAGGAGGATATAAAATCGTATTTTCCTCAAAAACATTCTTTTATTCTGATTAAAACTCTAAAAAGTCAACAAAAGTCAATTTATCAATGCTAATTGAATTAGGAATGAAAAAAACCTTCTAGAAGAATATAGAAAACTAAAATCATTCCTAATTGCATTAGGAATGATAAATCCATATTAGGCCCTCCTCTAGATCATTGGGCCGCATATAAGGCTCAAACCGGCCCAGTTTAGTAATTTGGCCATAACTTCCTCATTATTCATCGGAATTGGGCTTATAATATATCGTTGGAAAGCTCTTTTCAAACCCCATCCAACTGAACTATTATTGGACCCATATCATGGATCAAAAAAACTGGATTGGCTGTTTTCTTAAAATAGGTTTTCAAAAACAGAAAGAAGAGAAAAGAAATTAAAGCTATCCGCAACACTAAACTTTCTACACTTTCACTTTATTCGATTATGATTCGACGTGAAAGGTATTCATCACCGGATTTGGTTTTGGGGAGACACAAACGGGTGTCTACAGTCTGCCGTTCTTGAAGCCTTTAAAAAAGAGGAAATGTAGCAATGACAGTTCTTCCACTTCGGGTTCTACTCCGGAGATGTCTGAGGGTAAGGTGGCTACCCAGGACGAGCCACCAGATCAGCCATGAATGTGGCGGCGTGGAACTATAGGGGTCTTGGTACTGCGGACTCCCCTAAGGTTCCGTATATCGCTTCTCTAGTCCGCTCTTTTAGTGTAGATATTATGTTTCTTATGGAAACTTTAGTGTCCGTAGATGTAGCGAAAGATAAGTTGGCTTTATTTGGTTATGATGGTTTTTGTGGGGTGGATGCTTTAGGGCTTAGTGGGGGTCTAGTAGTTTTTTGTTTGCCCCTGTAGTAGTTATGCCTATTTCGGTTTCTTCTCATGTCATCTTTTGTAAGGTTGTATCTCTTGGTCAAGCAATAAAATATTACATATTTGTGTATGGCTCGCCTCATATTTCTTATCGGGATTTGGTTTGGGATGAAATTTCTTCTATTCTAACCGAAGTCCCAAGTGCAGTGCTTTTAGGGGACTTTAACCAAGTTGAGTATTTTAGTGATAAGGTTGGGTTTCTTCTTCTATTCTTGGTCGACATGGGTTTATTAATTGGAACTGAATTCTCATTTGATGGACAGTCCTTTTTCTGGCCCGCACTTTACCTGGACTAATGGTTAGATACCCTATCATTGAAAGACTTGACAAAGGTTATGCTACATCTTCATGGTTAGATTTACACCAAGAAGCTTCGATTATGCATCAGCCAATCCTTTTTCCGGATCATGCTTTGCGGGAAGCGGGGTTTTTCAGGTACAGGAAGCGCCCTTATAAAACTGAAAACTAGTGTCTGGGTTTAAGGGACATTTCTCTATTGATTCAGTCAGACTGGCACAAGTTTCACTTGGGTTCGTTTTTGTTCTCTATTTCCCGTAAGTTGGATGATGTCAGGTACGGTCTCTTAAATTGGTGTGTTTCAAACAAAAGAAAATGGGGTATTGACTGGCAATATTTGCAAGACTCCATGGTTTAAGGTTCCTCTAACTTGCAGGATGAACAGGGGCGGAGTGATGCTCTATTACTTAGGGAGGATCAATTATCTCGTGCTCATGCAGCTTTCTTATTCTGGAAACAACGGTGTAAGGCAAGATGGGATGCTTTAGGTGAGTCTCATTCCCGACTTCTTTTTCGTTCTGTGAAAGCCCGTAAGCATCAAAATAAAATCATGAGCTTAAAGGACAAGGATGATTGTTGGGTTACAGGCCAAATTTAGATTTTTGAGCTCTTACTCAGGCATTTTTTGTTGCTTTATAATTGTAATGATACTTGTCCTACTCCTGATCCATGCCAGTGGGAGGAACTGGAAATTCCTACCATCTCCTCAGCGGATTATCAGTTTCTTATGAGACCTTTTTATCCGTTGGAAATAAGAAGGCTATGTTTCATATTGGCTCGGAGAAATCTCTGGGTCCGGATGGCTTTACTGCTGGATTTTTTAAGATGCATTGGGCGGTTGTGGGTGCTGAAATTGTTAAGGCTATTCAGTATTTCTTTGTGCATGGTTACTTATTAAAGGAGTGGAACTGTACCTTTTTGGTTTTACTGCCAAAGGTTGTACACCCCGAAGCTCCTTCCCAATTCCACCCTATCGGTCTGTGCAATGTGCTTTATAAATGTATTGTAATATGTCTCACACATCGGCTTCGACAGGTACTTCCTTCCCTGATAATTGAGAATTAAAATGCTTTTGTTTCGGGGAGGCAAATGGTAGATAATGATCTTCTAGCTCATGAGTTGCTCTCGTATATGTACGTTTCTTCTTCCAAATTATGTTCCGCGGCCTTAAAACTAGACATGAATAAAGCTTATGACAGAGTGAACTGGGAGTTTTTATGGGAAGTTCTTCGTCGTTTTGGTTTCCCTCCTTATTGGGTTCACATTTTGCAACAATGAGTTACAACTATTTCGTACCAGATCCTAGTTAATGGGTCTCCTTCTTCGGCTTTCCTTCCTAAGTGTGGTTTAAGGCAAGGGGATCCTTTATCCCCTTACTTTTTGCGCTTTGCATGGAAGTTTTCTCGTTGATGCTTCGTAGGGAAGAAAAGAAAGGTTTGTTTCAGGGTTTGCGTGTTTCTAGGAGGGCTCCGTCAGTTTATCACCTATTTTTTGCAGATGATGCTCTGTTATTCTTCAGAGTTTCTCCTTCGGCTTATGACCACATTCTATTAGTCACAAAAGAATTTTGCGCGGTTCCAGATGATCAATTTACAAAAATCTTTCGTCAGGTTTAGTTCTAACACTCCTGATTATTACCATGACTACTTATCTGCTAGCATCCGAATGAAGTCTCGCCCTTCCATTGGTGAGTATTTAGGCCATCCTGTTGATTTGGGACGGTCTAAGTGTAAAGATTTTCAGTTCATGGTTGATAAGGTGGTCCGACGTCTCACTTCTTCTCTATCTTTCGGCGACTGCGAAATTGGTAATTATCAATTCCATTCTCGTTGCATCTTTTAATCATGTTCTCTCTGTGTTCAAGGTCCCTTCTTCTATTTGTGACCGTATTGATTCACTGATTACTCAATTCTGGTGGAAGTCTAATAAAGATTCGAGAGGTTTGGCTTTAGCCTCTTCTACTGTGATTCATCTCCCTAAAGGACTAGGGGGTTTGGGTATTCGACATCTTGGGTCTTTTAATAATGCTTTGCTAGCCAAGCAAGCATGGCGCTTGAGGCGAAACCCTCAACTCTTAGCTTCTCGGGTCCTTAAGGCTAAGTATCCTTCTTTGCTCCTTTCCAAACCTTCTATTACTTGTTCTCGTCCTTCTTGAAGATGTCGTGGATTGTTGGCTGGAGCTTTAGCTTTGTCTGAGGGTTTGGCTTGGAAGGTTGGTTCAGGGAGTTCGATTAACATTTTGCAGAACTGTTGGTTGTCGAATGTGAGAGTAGTTTTTAAGGATTGTATTCATATGGAGGAACAACCTTCTCTGGTTTCTGAGTTGCTTTTACCTGATTCTGGTGCTTGGAATGCAAATCTAATTAGACATTTATTTCCTCCTGTGGTATCTTCGGCGATTCTTGCCTTGGAAAGACCTTTTTAGCAGATTGATGATTTTGTGTATTGGAAATACACTCGAGATGGTTCTTTCTCGACCAAATCTGCTTACTCTAGTTTACTTTTCCAGTCTTTTTCCTCTTCGTCAGCCGCCACGGGATCCTCTTGGTGGAATCGGTTATGGGGGTTACCTGTTCATCCGAAATGGAAAATGTTGGCTTGGAAAATGCTACATAATGCTCTTCCTACCGCATTGCTCCTGGTTTGTAAGGGTGTCCCAATTACTGCTGCTTGTGTTTTTTGTCATAATTCTTTGGAAACGGTGGAACATTTATGGCGAGATTGCTCTTTTTTTCAACTTTTGTGGGGTTATGTGGCTTGGGAGTCTTTTCAGCTGCCTCACTTTACTGATCCTTTTCTAGGCTAGGTCATGGGTATTATTTCCAATTTGGCTGAGGCCAAGAATTGGTTGGATTTGGATCGTTTATTTGGAGTTTGTTAGGCTATCTTGGTGACTCGGAACAATGTTAGGTTTCGCTCGGCTGTTTATTCGCCTAATTTTGTTCTGGTGCTTGCTTATGACTGGTGTGACAGAAGCAGGAAGGCTCGAGAGCTTGGTGACGTGTCTGACGGTATTCCCCTGGGTTCTCGGCTCATTCAACTAGTCAAGTTATTCAGGGTGATATTAGGACGACTTCTGATATAATTATTCTTTTTTACAGTGCCTGGGAGGAAGATTCTTGTAATTCAGGTGCAGGGTGGTTTTTTTAGATTCTCACTCTTCCCAGATTTTGAGGGGTAGTACTAGGGCTGGTATGGCGTCTTCGGCGCTTCATTCTGAGTTGCATGCCTGTATTTGGGATCTTAACATGCCTGTTAACGTAATTTCACGCGTACCAGTCTTTTCATCGACTGTTCAATTATTCCTTGGCTCCTTATGGGCCGGATTTCAGCAGACAATTCGGTCATATGGATTGATAAAAAAATCCAGGATATGTTAGCTTCCTTTCCTACCTATCATATTCGTAAGGTGTCAAGATCTTCAATTGCTGATGCTCATTATCTGGCTGGGGCTTCTAGGCGTAGAGACTTACTTCATTTTATGTTTTAGTTTGTTTTGTTTTTGATGTTCTCTTTGTCAAAAAAAAAAAATAATAATAAAACTTTTTATATTTACTGATTAATGATTATTGATTATTGATTGGCTTAAAAAAATGATTATTGCTGATATAAAGACTCGCCCATTTATTTATCTGACGGATCTAACCCATATTTAACTATGGCGGTTCATGGCTTTTGAAGGCCTCCGTTCCTATTTCCTACCTCTCTTAGACTCTCAGTTATTCGTTGAAGCGCACTCAACGTTCTCCATTGAAGCTTGAATCTAATTCTTGTATCCCCCATTGAAGCAGCTTCTAAGGTAAGTTGTTTGTTGTTGTCATCATCATATCAATTTCACAATCTAGGGTTTATATTCCCTTAATTTAATTATCAGTGCTTTAAGTTTAGGCTTCGTAAATTCTTAGATTATGAAACATCATATCCAAAAGATAAGAAATTTATGAGCGTAATTTGATCATAATATCCCTAAAATTATATGAAATCAAATCTCATTACCCTGGGCCTAGGTCGGCTGCCCCTCCTGCCATGCCTCAAGGACGGGCCTGTACCGCCTTAAATTATGAACTATTTAATTTTTTATTTAGTTTTAATTTTAATTATGTATAATTTCAGTCATTTGATTGATTAAATTGAACTGAATTGTTGATTTGTTGTTCATTATTGTGTTAATTACTTAATTAATTATAATTTCAATCTTTTATAATTTCATAGTCTTGTTCATTGTGGTGTTAAAATGTTGAATTGAATTGAACTTTATTTGGTAAAATTGGTACTTTGTAGTCTTGATAAGTTGGTTATTGACCTTATTGTTTCATACTTTGATGTAATGGGTAGAGCTATCAAGTTTTGTGCTTTGTCGAAATATGGTGATTTGGTTTATGCCCACCAACTGTTTGATAAAATGCCCCAACCAGATGCTTTTATATACAACACCTTAATCAGGGGTTATTTGCAATGCTATTTGGATGGGGAATGCTTGATTTTGTACTTAAGAATGTTGCAGGACTCTGTTTTTCCTAACCATTTCACGCTTCCTTCTCTTGTTAGAGCTTGTTGCATAGATAATTGGATTTTAAAAGGCAGGCAAATTCATGCCCATGTTGTCAAATTTAAGTTTTTAAATGATGGGTTTTCTCATAACAATTTTCTGTACATGTATGTGAGTTTTAGGTTATTAGATAAAGCTCGTTGGGTTTTTGATAAGATGCCACGAAGCTGGGAAATGATGGATTCGATTTTTTTGGTACTTTTACAGGTCATCAATAATTCAGGGTCACTCACAAGCTCCAATATGGGATTGAAAACATTTGGTATTTCCTACCTCAAAATATTATTGAAATTGTTAAATTTTTATGAATTTAGGGCTTAAAATTTATGCAAAATTGATGTTTAGGTCGGATGCTACGAAGAATGCTACGAAAAAAGCAGATCGCAAATTTGAGAAGAAACTTGAGTTTTATACGAGTAATAATTCCCTTTTCAATTACTGAAATATTTTTAATTTTTTTTTAGTTTCTACTTTAAATGGTTGAATTTGTTGTTTATGATTCTGGGTTTTGTTTAAAACTAATGTAGAAGTTAGAGAGACAGTTCCTTCATTAAGTGCTACGAAGGCGATTGCAAAGGTAAAATTTCTAATTCAAGCTTCATCTATTTTTGTTGTCTTTCATAATTTTGATTAATGTACAGTAAAAAAAAAAAAACAATGTAGTACCCCCCCCCCCCCCCCCCCCCCCAAAAAAAAATGTAACTTTAGGTTATGATATAACTCCTAATTTGTTTATTACCTTTGTCATGTTTAATGCTTTATGTATAGTTAAGTGTATTGTTAGAAGCACTTTGGTTGTTGGGAACAATGATCACATTCCACTGGGAGCTCTATATGATTGTGAATATTGTGCTAAGCTAATGCCATTTGGTGTTGAACAAGTATGGATCAACCATTGCCCTAAAATTGTTGTTCCTTATGTACTCTCGAACAAGTTGTCCCTTGATTAATAAATGCATTAGCTCG